>NC_084460.1:48545000-49770000 GCF_027409185.1 Cynocephalus volans | reverse complement strand
ATCCGTTGGTTTTGTTAATGACTGAATGCATCCCATATTAGTGAAGCCCATAGCTTGAGAATTCATATTTATAGAATAATTTCTTTCAAAAAAGAAAGAGAGAGAGAAAAAAAAAAGATTTCACTAGTCATCTTTAAATAAGGAATTCCTTCAAAGTATTTTAGAATTAAATATAATATATGAATATGTGAGTTACAATAAGTTTTCTGGAACCTGCTAATGAATAAAATGAGTTCTACCTATCCTTTTTTTTTGTTTGTTTGCTTTTGTTAGACAAATGTCCCACCTGACAACACAAATGTCAGGTTTCTATTTATCAAATACATCCCATTGTCCCACCTTGGGGGCACATGCCAGGATTCTTCCTGGCTCCCTTGTGGTTAAGTGGGGGCTATTGATTGGTTCTTGCCCATGAGTTGTAAGCAGAAGTGAAAGATATTACTTCTGGGAAACATATTTAATTACTGGCAAGAGGCTCTCTAGAGCTTTTTTTCCTTGAGGTGTGGAGATTGCCAATATTTGATCCCGGGCCATGAATGATTGATGTGAACAGAGCTCCCTGCCACAGTGTCTATGCATTTGTTATAAACCATGGAGATCTGGGGATGGTTGGTAATTACAGCATAACCTAGCCCATCTGGACTGATCCAATACCATGACTCAGTAATAGACAGAGACTAAAGCTAAATTCCCTGTAATCTGTCAGAGAAATTGGCTTGGAAAAATTTCAGGGGCATTTCAATGAAACAAAATGTTGGATGATTATTTTCCCCAAACCCAAGTTTCAGTGTTGAAGAGCTGGAGGCATGTTCCCATTTTCCTTATACAGTGTACAGCACAGGGATAAGTCAGAGAGACTCTACATACAATAAAGTACTGGAGGAGAAGCAAGAGGAGGGAATAGACAAAAAATACTGTGTGGGTTGGGTGAAGAAAGATTTTGGTAGTTAGGGGGAGGGTAGAAAAATTAGAAAAAAAGAAGAAAGATTTTATGGGAGCTGTGGGATATAAATTAGTTTACCACACATGTTCAAATGATACAAATAAAAATTGGACTACTTCTGTAATCACTTTTGGTAACTATTCAGTGCTTTTGTTATTACTTGGTTGAAAGCCTGGTCCATATGAGTTCTAATTTTCTTAGAGTGTGCAGTACCAAGAATATGATTTTCTTGGGGTGAAGGCTTGATATAATTTTCAGCAGTACTGATTTATTTTTGGACAAGTCTACTTGTGGAAAACCGAGCAGACAATAAGTGCTTTCGTTTTTATTTAGTAAAATTCAGGGATGTTTACCATACAACCCCGAAATTCTGCTCTAGGTATTTACCCAGGAGAAATAAGAACATATGTCCACACAAAGACTTGTACATGAAAGTTCATAGCAACCTTATTCATAATGCTCCCAAAGTATAAACAATACAAATATCCATCAACTGATGAACGGATAAATAAAATGTGGTGCACTCGTACAATGGATTACTATTCAGCAATGAAAAGGAGCAAAATACTGATACCTGTGGCAAAGATTTTTGAGGATGAACCTCAAAAACTTATACTAAGTGAAAGAAACCAGTCATGATAAACTGTATATTATATGATTACATCTAGATGAAATGTTCAAAAAAGGCAAATCTATAAACACAGAACATAAATTAGAGGTTGCTTGGGCTGGGCATGAGGGATCTTTGTAGGTGGTGGGAATTTCTAAAACTGAATTCTGGCAATGGCTGCCTAATTCTATCAATCTACTAAAAATTATTGAACTGTACACTTCAAACAGGTGAATTACATGGTATGAAAGCGATACCTCAATAAAGCTGTTTAAAAAGTGCCAAGGGCTCACCCCTATTGTTTCTATTAATAAAGAGCAAATAATTTATAATCAGGGACCGTGCACAGTGCCTGACATGTAATAAGTGCTTGATAAATATATGTTCAAATCAGATCAATGTTGTGTGTCCCCAAGGGGCTGGGGAGGTCAGTGCATGGGGATGAGTGACTCCCAAGGCAGCTGGACTCAGCAGTCTAGTAGATGAGGAAAGAGAACAGGATGTCTGACTTTCTCTACCTGAAGTTTCTACATCTGCTCAGCCAACCGTGATCATCAGTTACAAAATCCTCATGATTATGGTGAACATATGCTAGTTCAGAGCCACACAGCATTCATTATCTCTTGGTTTGGCAGCAATATCTCAAATTCCTTTTTGGGAACACCCTCCCTATTCTCGGTCCATTTGACTTGAATGGGGTTAACCCCATTCCCAGTCCCTGGGATGGGCAGGTGGCGCAAGCCAATCAGTGAATCCAATCCTCTTGACACTGTGATTGGTCTGGGATGGATATGACCCTTGCTGGGCCTTTGAGACTGGGCTCTGGACTTTGGTCCAAATGTCAAGAAAAAGAGATTCTCTTTTCTCCTGGATTTGGACCATTGAGGATCTGCCTCTTGGAGCTCTTAGTCGTTATTTTTCCATCATGTAGGTCTGAGAACGAAGTCAGCCTGGAAAAGAGCATGGCCAGGAAGTGGAAAGAGATGCAGCCCCGTAGCATCATTTGAGTCCCCAGAGTCAGTCCTCTCTGGATGCTTCACAAGCCAAAGCCCACCCTTTTCTCTTGTGTCAGTTTGGATTGTTTTTGGTCAATCACAGCCAGAGCCCTGAAACAGGGATATTTCTTACTTTCTGGGAAAAGGAAAGAGCTGGAGCTAAAAGTCCACACAATGTATTTGTCTTTCCATTTTTAGACATGCATACCAAACTGTGGCCTGGGAGGAGATAATGAGGTCACATCTGAAATCCTAGTTACTTTGAAACCAGAACTGGGGCAGGTCACCCACCAGGTTTTATTAGTATTAATGATAATAATTACGGCGACCATTGGTTGGGTGCTCAGTCTGTGCCAAATTCTATTTAAAGTGCACTGTGCTGAGTGTTTACTTGCTTCATTTCATTTAATCATCCCAGCAAGTTGGAGTCATTAGTGTCCCCATTTTACACAGGAAGAAACTGAGGCTAACTTGCTGAGGGTAATAATAAGCCTCACTCAACGTTCCTTGTTAGGTATCAAGCACAGCATCAAACACTTTGTGTGTTTTAACTCTCTGAATCTTCACAACAATCTTATGAGCCAGGCATTACTATCATCCTATTTAACAGATGAATAACTTGAGACTCTGATAAATCGAGTAATTTTCACAAGGCCATGGAGCTGGTGAGGGCTGAGCCAGCCTACAATACAAGTCCAAGAGCCAAACTGAGGTCCATGTGACTCTAACATTCATGCTCATAAATATTAGGCTCTACTGTCATGTTTTTTAAATAGGCTTTTTATTTTAGAGTAACTTTAGATTTTTAGAAAATTTGCCAAGATAATAACAGAGTTCCTGTGTGCCCCTCGCCTGATTTTCTCCAATGTTGTGTCATATGACCATGGTACATTTGTTAAAACTAAGAAATCGACATTGGTACATTACTATTAATTAAGCTCCTCAATTTATTTAAATTCTGTCAGCTTCTCCACTATTGTCTTTTTCCTATGCCTGGATCACATCCAGGGTACCATATTGCATTCAGTTCTGCTGTCTTTTTAAGAATTCCTTGCATGTCGAGACCTTTGTCTAGAACTAGTAAATGCTATTGCTTTTATTACAGCATTTAATAAAATGTTCTTGGGTGTTTTTTTTTTTTTTTTTTTTTTTGCTTTTGCTTTTGGTCTTTTCTATTTGAAAGGGAAAAAATGAATTGTGTGTTTTTCTTTTATTAAAAAAACTTTCAAGTGCTAGTATGTTAAATACTAGAAAATTCATGTTAGGAATTAAGACCTGGAGTTTGGACTATTATTGGACAAAGCAAGTGATTATTAGCAAATGCGTTAATTGACATTTTGTTTAACCTTTTACAGTTGCTATGTTCAGTTGTTTCCATGGAAGTCTTTCCAGTTTAATGCAGTTGTTTGTTGTTGAATTTTGGTGAGGGATCATTCCCTTTGATTTGTCAGATATGGGAAATGAACATGAATTAGGTCCATTGTTAAATATGCTCTAAGAACTTGGTGACTCTGAGCCAGTGTTCCACAGTGGTCATCCATCACCTGCTTCATGTCCCCAGGGTCAACCCCAGGTGTACTGAATCTACACTCTAGGGGTGAGGCCTGGAATCTGCATTTTAAACATTCTTCAGGTGACTGGATGCTTGCAAATGTTTGAGAAACACTGGCCCAGGACCTCCTATATGCAAGAGAGACTTCTAAAACCAGGACCTCCTATATGCAAGAGAGACTTCTAAAACAAGCGTTTCAAACAAAACATGATAAGCACACGGCCTAGCCCCATTGTTATGTTCAAACAAATTTCTCCTTCATTCTTCATACGAGAGTGATTTATGTAAACCATACTATATCCATTCACCTAAAACTTCCACCTGGGAGAGGAATAAGGGACCTGGTGGAGGAAGGAGGGATGGAGAATTTCAGGACATGCTGGCTGCCTGAGCACTAGATGGAGAATCTGCATCTGCTTTCCCTGGAGTTCTTCTTGGGTAAATCACACTAGTATGAAAAATGATGGAGAAATGTATTTGACCACAACAACGGTGCTAGGTTGTGTGCTTATGTTTTGTTTGAAACTCTTGTTTTAGGAGAATCTCTTGCACATAGGAGATCCTGGGCCAGTGGTTCTCAAACATTTGCAAGCATCCAGTCACCGGAAGAACGTTTAAAATGCACTTTAGATATTATTGGACAAAGCAAGTGACTATTAGCAAATGCGTTAATTGACATTTTGCTTAACCTTCTACAGTTGTACAGTAGTCCAAAGTGCCTTATGGAGTGCAGGGTTCTCACCCCACTGGGTGAGCTGCCAGTATCTGTCAGTTGGCCACTACAGCTGGTGCACAGCCATGAAACAATGATCTAGTTTAACCCTGGAGGAAACTAAATAGTTCAGATTTCTTAAGAGGTGTTAAAATTCTGTCCTTTATGGGTGACCCAAGGGATTTTTTTAAGAGTAATTATAACTAAATAATACTTCAGAAACCGATTTTCATGGAAAAATAAGTTCATTGTATTTAGAGCAAATGTTCTCTGTAGAGTATAAAATTCATCTTATATATGCATATAAAGATGGTTCCTGATGGGTCAACTTATGATTTTTTGACTTTACAATGGTGTGAAAGTGACACACATTCAGTAGGAACTGTGCTTTGAGCACCTGTCCAACCGTTTTCTTTTTCACTGTCACTACAGTGAAATAAATTCAATAAATTACATGAGCTATTCAACACTTTATTGTAAAATAAGCTTTGTGTTAGATGATTTTGCCCAACTGTAGGCTAATGTAAGTGTTCTGAGCACGTTTAAGTTAGGCTAGGCTAAACTATGAAGTTAGGTGGGTTAGGTATATTAAATTCATTTTTGACTTACTGTATTTTTAACTTACAATGGGTTTATCAGTACATACCTCATAAGTTGGGAGACATCCATATATGTACATATGAAAATATATGTCACTTATAAGTTAAGCATACTAAGCACCCAAAATTATTACCTCATTTATTCCTAGTGATGATCTTTTGGGATAGGCTTATTTCATTATCCTCCATTTGCAGGTATGTGTCTTGAGTTCAGAGTAGTGGTCTGCTCAGGCTCACCTAGCTGGTGAGTCACAGAAACGTGATCTGAAGCCAGGTCTTCTGGCTCCAGGATCGGTGCCCGTAACCACTGGTATGTGTATAGGTCCCTGTTAGGAGGGGTGTGATAACCACTGTGTGGACTGAAAAACAACAGGAGAGATCAAGCAGGAGAGCCCACACAGGGTTGCTTGTTTGTACTGACTACTAACATGTGGCAACTAAACAGAAAAGCTCATGATGTGGTACTTTCTAAGCAATGGCAGATGAACTGAAAAATTGGATTATCCATGGCTAGTAACTAATAATGAATATAATAAGCTTAGGGCTGCTTCCAAGCATCTACAAATGAAAAAGAACATGACAAGGGCAAAGCATTACATGAGGGTCTACGGAAGGACCAACATGACAACTCAAGATAAATGGAACTGGCTTCACCTTTGACTTACATGTACGCCTCCCAGCTCTGGAGCTACCTCTGATTACATGCTCAGATTTCTCCGTCCAAATCTTCACAGGAGTGTGGTTCTTACAAAGGACTTGGTTTTTTATTTTGCTTGCAAATGGTTATCCTTCTCAGTGAAATGCAGAAAGGACTTGCTGATGTTTTAGATAATGCTTCCTCATTCTTTAAAGGCATGATAAGATATTGCCATACAGATTGAATAAAATATCTGTGGCTATATAAACAAGACCATAATGAGTTCTGGGCTGATGTGGGGAGCACACCACCAGCCAAACAAATACAAGTGTCTTCTGGGTATTAACTCACCTTGGTTGATGTAGAAGGGCTACATGTCACATTTTATCTAGATGACTCTCATTCTCCTAAAGTACATGTGATAGAGACAGTAATGGATGGAGCCTCCACTTGCCAGCCTTGCCCCTTCCTGTGCCAAGTCCCCATTACTGTAAGGAAGCGGCATCATTCATTTCCTCTTAGGGAGCTTGTTGAAAAGAAACCGGTAATATTTTCTCATATGTTGAGCTCTGCTCTGCACAGCATCTTCTTGAGGTAATTTTCCTCAACACATTTGAATGAATTTATGAGCAGGAAAAATATTTTAATGTCCTGATGAAAAATAAAACTGTAAACAATGTTTCATTACCACCAAAAGGATATAAAGCATTAAACGGGTGGAAATAATTATCATTAGGTCTGTGAGAGACATTTAAAGTCTTTTTAAAATAACCTTTTTATAAAAACTATAATTATAATAAATGTTCATTGTAGACTATTCAGAAAATGCAGAAAAGTTTAAAGAGGGATATATTTCACCAACTAGATGAACACATAGGAACACCGTGCTTATGTTTTAATGTATTTTTATTCCTGGGGGGACGATGTGTTGTTTATTTTTAACTGCCCAGTGTTTGAACTCCCTTTACATCTTTAAGGACTTCGGTTGCCAAACTTTGGCTTTTCTACTTACTTTTATAGCTGGATTGCAGAGCCATGACCCTGGCTAGCCTACTTGGACAAATCTTCCCTGATTTGAATTGAGAATGTGAACGGAAGAAGCAGGGACTGCAGAGAACTCTTGGTAATGGGAGGTGGCAGCAGGAGCAACCCAGCATTTCCAGGAACCTGGGATGCTTCTCGGCAGTGAGGTGGACTTGCTGGAACCCAGTGCCCAGGGATGTGGCTGTGGCTGCTGGTGATGCCACAAAAGCGTTCCATGTGCAGAGGCTGACTGATGATGTGGCAAGATTTTGGCCCCTCATTTCTGCCTCACCTTCTTGTCCTACTCTTTTTCAAAGCCCAATCCCAGCGAACTTCTTAAGATTTTCTAAGCTTCTCAATAGCCTTTTAATAGATTCTTTTTCTACTGAAATCAGCCAGTCAATTTTTATTGCTTGCAACCAGGAATTCTGACGGATACATTTCCACTTTTTTTTACATATGCATGTATGTGAGTTTTTTAAAATGTAAACTGGAACTTTTCATATATTTATATTACCTGTTTATTAATTCAATATTAGATCACACATTTTGATCTTTGTACCAGCTGCTTCTGGTTCCACAAACTGGAGTGCCCTGTGAGATCTTTTGATACTATGAATTAAACATTCTCTAAAATCTTTTCTTACTTCTTTTATGACATCAAAGATCAATCCCCTTTTGGTGACTTGAAGTATCTTTTTGGAAGCCTAACAATTTTTATCTGATGGCCCTAGGCTTATGCCTGGTTGTGGCTTTCCACTCTCCACTTATGTATTATGCCAGTTTAGGGTCACCAGATTTAGCAAATAAATACACAGTATACGGGACATACTTATACTATCTTATATGGTACCCTATGCTGATTGTAACCTCCAGCATCATGACCTGCCATCACATCTGAGTGCAGAGTGCGCTACTGAGGAGTTGCATAAAACTAGCACCTACCATCCTGCAATACACATATCTCTCTAAAGAGATTTGGGAATTAAGTCACCACTTTCTCTGCTTTTCAAACTAATTCCATCGGTGCAGTTTTGGGTGTAAATTCCTTAAAGGTTCTAATATATAGAAGATATCCTTTCTATTTTGTAAGGTTAGACATATCCTTTTTGTTTTCTATAGGCTGCTTTTGAAATTTTTTATTCTTTGGTCATTTCTAGTATAGCATGGGGAAACTGTAGATTTGTGCTCATGATGCCATTTTACTTAAAATCCAAATTATTTAATACTTACATATTTCATGGAATACCTATGATGTGTATGCGTACCTACATACATATATTTACACACGTACACAAACACACACACACACACACACACACACACGTGTGGCTTATTTCATTTCATCTGTAGGAATTCTGTGTAGATGGGTGTTTTCCCATTGCTTTATAAATTTGGAAACTCACATCTTGAACTTGAACTATCATGATTCCATCTAGGGCACCTTAGTTGCAAATCCAGCTTTCTCATCAAGTCTACCTGATTTCTTAGTCCACATTCATTCCTATGCACTAAATAAGCACAAGCACAACTCCAGTAACATTGTTTTTACCAATATTCCAACAGGTGCCACAAATAAGTTAAAAAAATAAAGTTCAATCTCAATTTGGAAATGGTCAGCAATTTCTCTTGATTTACAAAATTTAGTGAAAGCCATGTATGTTGAAAGTTTGCCACTCTTTTTTTTTTTTTTTTTTTTTTGCATATTTGCCCTTCTAAGAGGGAAAAAATTGTGATTGAAAGTAATTGTTAGACAGATGGAATACATTCTCTGCTTACTAGGAAAAAACAAATCAGTAAAGCTTTCTCTTCTTCAGAAATTCATTATTGTCATTTTAATACCTTATAGAACCTTACAGACAGAAATTCCAAAGGACTTCATGGTATTGGGTGACACTCTGACTCAGGGTAGAGCATTAGTATTTCTTTTTTGCCTCAGAAGTGCTATCTGAAGGCTTTTAAGGAAGATACTAGAAAATTTGAAAAGCTATTTATGTTTGATTGTTTCTGAGAAATTTGGGTGCAGAGAGAGAAAAACAGTCAAAGGAAGATAAGCCATTATTTTTGTCATTAAAAAGGAAAAAAAAGTACCAATTTCTTAGTAAAACAAGTACAGACAAAAAATTCTGAAAACTCTTTCAGTATTCAAATCCAGGAATGTTTTGTTACACTGATTCTAGAACAAATACTTAGAATCAACTATTTTAAAGACATGTATCAAAGAGGGATTAAAAAACAAGCATTAAGGGATGAAAATGGTCTGACCCCTTGCCACCAAGGGTGTGGTAGGGGTTTAAGACAGACACCACTAGCTATTGATAGAATACTCTAAGAGTTACTAAAAGAGTAAGTTTTTTTATGATAACACTATGTCCAGAAAAAGAAAAAAAATTAACTTTCCATTTCCAGACTCACTTGCAGCTAGAGGTAAACATGTGAGAAAATGATCAACAAGGATATGTCAGCAGAAGTCCCTGAGGAGGGTCTTTTCTTCTCAAAAGAAAAGGTGAACTCATTAGAATGTTTCCTTTGTCCTTGGCCATTCCCATGAACCAAGGATACAAGGTGCTAAGGTAGCAAAGCAAGCAACACAAAGACCGAAGCCAACATGTCATGGCTGCCAAAGCAAAAAGGTAGAAGAAACCACATGCTGATAGATTGTTGAGCTGTGACATGGGACCTGTCTGTCTTCCTACATGAGTAGCAAACCCCTACTTCTTGAAGCCATCCTTAGCCAGGGGCTCTAGTCTCTTTAAGTCTGTGAACTGCTTTGTATCTCTCTGATTCTCCTTCTGCCCCTCAGGCAGAGAAAACTCACTGCTTTTAAGGGGTCACTCCCATGATTCTGCTAGGCCCATCTGGAAATCTCCGGTTTGCCATATCGCATAACAACATCACCAGAGACACTTCATCCTTTTCATAGGTTCCTCCTACTCAAGAGGAGGGAATTATATGAGGGAGAGTGTCATTTTTAGAATTCTGCCTAACACAACCACAAGGGAAAAAAAAATGCTGCCAGTTAGACTATGAAACAATGCACAATTGTAAACAATTTAAAAATCATCAACTATATGATATATCCCTATTTTAAAGATGTTAAGTGGGGAAAATGCATTTTAATATCAGTGAAATATATTTTTCCCAATTTATTACCCATATAATTGACATATAATAATTTACAATGAGAAAACTAAGACTCAGAAAGTAATGTATCTAAGGACACAAAGCTGACCAGAATTCAAAGCCAGACATACTGATGCTAAAGGCTTGTACCTCATCTTTGATACTAGGATGAAAAAAACAAATATTGGGTAGCATGCCTTTATCCAGAACAGGTATAGGAAAAGCTGCCTTTTCCCCTAAGGCTTCTCTTATCTTCCTTTGCACTTGTCTCAGTGCCTCTCTATCTGCCAAGATCTATTTGGGAGTTTCCACAGTTTAGCACCTCCTCCACAAAAACTCATGGGTACAATAGAGAAGGGAAGAGGATACAGGATATTTAGAGGCACTATTGATATGGTCCTGAGAGGAGCCACAACGGTGCCCTGTGGCTGAGTCTGTAATCAGAAAGAAGAATCAGTAGAAAAGCTTATGAGAGTATATACTGGTGCAACATTTTTGGAGAATAACTTAGAAACACATGGTAAAATCCTTAAAATAATCATGTGTATTGACCAATAATCTCTCTCCTAATAATTAATTAAAAAAAGAAAGTCATTGCTCTGGTGGAACAAAAGAAGATGTTCATCACAGCATTATTTATAATATCAAAAAGCCTGGAACCAATCCCTATGTTTGATAGCATAGCTAAATAAATTACTCTGTAAATAATGAAAATGATGTTGTAACATATTTTTATAGAATGAAAAGATATGTCATCAAATTTAAAAATCTTATTACAAAATTCTATATAATACAAGCCTACGTATGTATTATGAAGTTAATAGTACAGTTAAGACAATAGCTCTGGAACCAGATTGCTGTGTTTAAGTAGTTTTCTGCCACTTACTAGCCTTGTAAACTTGGGCAAATTACTTAACTGGGCAGTGACGCTTCTTGCTCCTAGAGTCAATTCTTATCTGTTAATCCATGTACATACTCACAGCCATAGTAATACATGATATAATAGTTAGCAGTATTATGTGCTAGGCACTGTTCTGAACACTTTATATGTGTTAACTCAATTACTCTTCACAAACATCCTTACTAGCAGATGCAATTATTTTCCTCATTTTGCAGATTGGATAACTGAGGCTCTCTTGCACTTGATCTTAACTTTTCCCATAGATCACTGCAGTGGCTTTGGAATTTTGTGTCCTCATTTTCCATAAATTGTGTCTACCTCTGGTTCATTTTCTTCACAGCAGAAACTGAAACTATTAAAATGCAAATTAAATAACATCATTTCCACCCCCTACTTAAAGCCCTTCACTGTTAGATACAATCCCAACTTTTTTTTTTTTTTTTTTTTTTTGACTCATTCCATCTTTTAATAGTTTCATTGTAAGAATAAATCCTGGGACCCAAACAAATTTGTCAGACTTGTTACAGTCCTCTTGGCTTGGTTTACATGTCCCTTGGATTTCAGCTATGTGGATTATGGTATATGCCCTCCCTTCTTTTACTTTAAGGTGTATTCGGAGAAAAATATCTGCCCTACTAGGCAGTGCAAAGAAGAAAACCCGGAGTAGCAAAATTCTTCCCCTGGTTTCTTCTTGTCTTGATACTTCAGAGGCTTGGATTGCCAGCACTCTTTTTTTTAAAAAAAAATATTTTAACATTTATTTGTATATTTTTGTGTGTACAATGTGTTGTTTCAATATATGCATGTAATGCACAATTATTCACTTAGGGTAGACAGCATAGTTTTGTACCCATTAGTCCACCACTTTTTTCTCTCCCTCACCCCTGCTCCCTTCCCAGTCTCTAGTTACCATTAGTCTACTCTCTACTTCTATGAGAACCACTTTTTACTCTCTACTTCTATGAGAACCACTTTTTTCTTTTTCTTTTTTAGATTCCACATATGAGTGAGATCATGCGGCATTCATCTTTCTGTGCCTGATTTACTTCAACTTCACACGATGGTCTCCAATTCCATCCATGTTGCTCCAAATGGTAAGATATCGTTTCTTTTTATGGCTTAATAGTATTCTATTGCATATATGTACCACAGTTTTTTTATTCATTTATCCATCGACGGGCATTTAGGTTGATACCGTCTCTTGGCTATTGTGAATAGTGTTGTGATTTACAGGTGTCTTTTTGATATACTGATTTCATTTCCTTTGGGTATGTCCCCAGTAGTGGGATAGCTGGGTCATAAGGTAGATCTATTTTTAATTTTCTGAGGAACCTCCATACTGTTTCCTATGGTGGTTTTACATTCCCACCAACAGTGTAGGAGGGTTTCCTTTTCTCCACATCTCGCTAGCATTTATTTTCTGTCTTGTTGATCATAGCCATTTTAACTAGGGTGAGATAATATTTCATTGAGGTTTAAATTTGCATTTCCCTGATGATTAGTGATGTTAAGCATTTTTTTCATGTGCTTGTTGGACATTTTTTTTGTCTTTTTTTGAGAAATGTCACTATCCCAACTTCTTAGCAAGGCCTCCAAGGCTCCGTAGGAATCTCCCCATTTCCCCAATCTCAACTCAGGCCATTTTCCATTACTCATCAATTTCTAGCCACGCTCAAGCTTTTTTCCCAAGTTTTTGAACAATGCAGATTGTTTCCTTTCCCCTATTTCTTCTTCCTAGAGTTCTTTTTCCCTCTGTCATCACTTGGATGAAACCCATGCCTCCTCCTGGTTTCTCTTTAAATGTCTCTTCTTCCAAATGACTTCTGTGCAGTCCTGACCTCAGTTGTATTTCCTGCCTGTATTCTTTATTATCAAACACTTCTATTTTCTTTTCTACCTCCTCTCCAAATTGTCATTCTATATCCAATTGCATGTTTGTCTGTCACCATGCTGGACTAGGAGTTTCTACGTAGGCAGTGTGAATGTTTTGTTCATCATTTTAATTAACTGAGTGGCTAACACATGCTTTGCACCTAATGGGCATTTAATAAATATCTGTTGAATGGATGGAACAGTGAGCACGACAGTTCAATGTGGCTTCTTTTATGTTGAAAGGCATTTATTCCACCTTACCATAAAAGCATGTGTGTACTATTTCATATCCAGTGGTGTTTCTTGCATATTTGTGTGTGAACATCCATGCACATCTGTCAATACTGTGGGCCTCTGAAACCAGGGATCAGCTTTTACTCAACTCTGCTTTCTCCTCAGCTATAAACACATTCTCTTGCCTTAGTAGGGGTTCGGTATGTCTGCTGAATTGAAACGGGAATCCCCTCGTTGACTGGGATAGCTAATTTGATAAACTAATTACTGTTAATGAGTAAAAATAGTATACAGTGCTATTCTTGATAGTTAACATTTTTGCATTTCTATGGAAGTCTCCTGTTAGAAAAATCTTTGGTGACTTGAACAGTGGGAATCTGGGGTCCTGAGACAGATTAGCAACATTTTGAGATACGCACACTTGGTGACCTTTAAATCCTGTCATGTAGGCAAATGTCTGTCTAGGCATAGGACTTGTCTTAAATACACAAATGGAAAATAATGAAAACTGCCAATTACTGAGCGTTCCCTATGTGCTGGGCACTGTGCTGAGCATTTCATACATGAATTAACTCCTTTGATTAATCCTCAAAATGCTCCTCTGTAGGTGGTATCATTATCCTCCTTTTTACTGAGGAAGGAATAAAGGCAGAGAAAATAGTTAATTTCACCAAGGTCACTCAGCTAATAAGGAACACAGCTGATACTTTAACCTCGTCTGTTTGACTCCACATCGTCCTACATGGGACCGTGTGTTTACTGCCTCCCAACAGATTGTAGGGTTGTCCTGCTGTGTCTCTCGTTATACAGCTGAACAACATTGTGTGGTTTGGGGAGGAAAGATAATATGAGGACGTGATAAAGGCTGACACAGACAGAGCCTGCTGCATGCAGGCAGAATGTTAATGCCGGGCCAATGGGGGACTTACTGGAAATACGCGAACATCAGGAGGAAATGAAGCCGCTGAGGAGCATGAGTGGAATATCACCAAGACAGAGCAAAGGCAGCACGGACAGAGCCAGAATGTTTGTACTAGTGGAAGAACTGGAAGCAACATTTTTCTTTCTGGATGGGCTGGAATAAATGCAGTGACCCTATTACCTTCTTTCTCTGTAAGCCTGGCCATGTGTTTAGATAACAGGAGCAATTTGTAGATTTTTTAAAAATCTTAATCTGATCTTTAGGTCTATAAAATGTTTTTCAAAATAGAAGAGTTGGGCACTTCTTCTCCAGTTCTTGAAAGTAAATAATTAAAAGCATTAGAGAGTATTTGTCCTTGGCATTCAAGGAAGTCTGTGAGTCCAGAAATAAAGAAATTGTCTCAAACACTGAATATTTAAATATCCTATAATTTTCTAAAGAGATTGATTTTTTTGATGACAAAGTATTGTACTACATTTCTCAGCTTAATTTATTGTTGTTCTTGCATTTATAATGTAATTTATTATTTTGAGTGATTTGAGAATGGGCTAAAATACCAACTAGCTACAGTGAGAAGGAGTAGTGGTTTGAGACTATGTTGACAAATGTTTGCCCAAGGGGAAGCAGGTCTTGAAAGGAAGCTATGCTTTAATTAAAATCTATGCCTTTTATATCTCAACATTTGATTGTTTGCCTTTAATGAAAGTTTAGATAAAGGGGCTTGCTAATTATCTGTCTGTCTCCCAATGTGGGCCTTTTCCATTTTCTTTTGTTATCGTGGCTTTGTCCAATTTTACCTAACTGATTAGAACATAACAAATATTCCAAGTTATGAGTTGCAGCACTAAATCCTTAATAATTACCAAAAATACTTTACTAATTAGTGCAGCTATCTAACCTCAAAACTGAAGTGTTTTGAGGTCATATGGTGAGATGGGATGTAGGTAAAAGTGGAGAAAAACAGATGACAGTTCAAATCCATGTGTGTTATTCACTTTGATTTCATGAGTAGAACAAATACAATTTTGGTTCAAATGAGGTTCAGTTAGCAGAGTGCTAAATGTTTGAGAGATAAAACATGAAGTAGCATATATCATACTCGATAGCCATTAACGTCTCAGATGTCTCTTTTAAGAGTGCATAGGGTTTTTTAAAAAAATAAAATAAATGTATCTGTATATAAAATACAGTAGAATATTAAAATTAATTTATAGTAAAAACCAGAAAATACCACAATAAAAATCATCTGTAATGTCATGACCCAGCTATAACTACTTTTCAATATTTAAGTATAATTTTCCACATGTGTCTTTGTGTCTAGATATGCACATGTATATCGAATCAGATCTATTAACGGAGATCATAGTACATATGTATTTATTCATATAAATATATGTTTATTTAAATATTTAGATTTAGATTTACATTTTGTATTTAGTTTACTTTTAGAATTTCTCTATTATCTTATTTTCTGTCTTATTAAGGCACCATGAGTAATTCAATCAGTGAGGGTTCTTCGGTGGCAAGCAACAGAAACCCACTCTGACTAACATAACCAAAAAGGGAGTCTATTTGAAGGGTTGTTGAATGCTCAACCCTCTGAAGGAACCAGACTTCGAAAGGATGAGAACTTCGTTCCAGAAGGTGTTGATTGCAGAAGGTGCTGGACAGTTTCATCCAACTGCCCCTTCTGCAGTGAGCGAACACTGATATACTTAAGTTTTGGTTTTTTTTTTTTTTGTCACTTATAAGACAAATTTCCAGGAGAATGTGTCTAATTGGCCAGACTTAGGTGATAGGTCTTTCTCTTAACTGAAAGGGAGTGAGGGTCAGGATACTTTGATCAACAATCTGAACAGACAGTGTCCGAAAGAAGAATAGTAGTTTCCCTTAAATAAATCAAAGCATTGTTACTGAAAGAAGATGAGATGAATATGGTGCTCAGACACAACCAACAACTGCCACCACAGCTTTCTATTTTTTGGTAATTCTTACATCTTCAGTGAGATTTTGGTTATTCCTATAGTGCAGTAATTCTCAAACTGGAGTGATTTTGTGTCCCAGAGAACATTTGCAAACATCTGGAGACATTTCTGATTGTCAAAACTGGAGTCATTGCTACTGGCATCTAGTGGGTAGAGGCCAGGGATACTGCTAAACATCCTACAATGCCCAGGACATCCTCCCACTCCATGACAAGGAATGATCTGGTCTCACATGTCAACAGTCTTGAGGTTGAAAAATTCTGTTCTAGATCAGAGTTTGTATGTTTTACTTCCTTTTCAGTCCTTGTTATACGCTTCAGGAAGTTTAAAGATCCTTTCTGTCACCTTACTTTCCCTCTCTCCACGTTCATGGAAGAGAAATGGTAAAATAAAATGGCATATCGTTACATATAAAATCCAGAATTCGTAATTGGAAAATAAATTCCACTGATCAGAAAAGGGAGAGACTAACACTTACCAAAGAATCTGAGGCTTTTCTGAATATGGTGAGTACCACGTGGCTCCTGAATGATCAGATAAATTCAGAGGAGGAAAGAGGTAGGGAAGGAATGGAATTTCATGCATGTAGGAGACAGTATGACTAAAGATATGGCAGAGAGAATGTTTGTAGGATGAGTCAGGATGGCATGGAGCCAGACTAGCAAAGTAATATATTTGGGGTACATCGAGAAAAAGTTCTGGCTAAGTAAAGCAGAGGGTGCTCATTTTGATGACTTTAGTGGACAGATATGACATAAATGAATGAAATTGGATAGAATGTAACGGTAAGAGTGGTGGGAACTGTGAGAGCATGTGCCCCGTCTACAGGAGGCATCCCTTACTCATAATAGGTGGTTATCTCCTGGTGGGAATGTGAGCTGTGTTTCTAGACCCCCCTGCATTTTCAAAGGAAGCTGGAAATCTGTATTTCACAGGTTCTCCCCAATTTATAAATAATACAAATAAATTATAAGTTTTTTTAGCATTTTGCACGTGAGCCAAATTTGGTCTTTCTCTACCAGTTTGGCTTCTGACATAAGATCTTCCCAGCTTATAGAGACCCTTGAACATTAGGGAGGAATTCAGATGCTCAGGCTTGCAGACTTTTAGACCCAGTGGAAGACTTACGTGATTGAACAAAGTTTTTTTAAAGTTTCTCTTCTTTACTCCCACTTCCCCCTCAAGGCAGAGCTTCTTTCAGGATAAGTGAGGGGTTGATGACTATACCTTCACTCCTGAGTCGGTTTGTGTTGCCACCAGCTTCTTTGCCCTCACCTGGTTTGCAACTGCCACCTTTGGTGCCTGGACAATCTATCTGCACAGCCGCACCCCATGCTAGGACCCACCCTTCTTTCCTCATTCTTCTCAACACAGCACTAGGCCAGACTATGTGGCAAAGCAAACTTTTGGGGACTGTTCCATGGGCACAAAAGATGATTTCAACCTAGGGTCACAGGTATATCCTAATGCATAAGAGAATGGACGCTGGAGCCGGGCTGCCTGGCTTTGGATCTTAGCTCTACTTCTTACATTCTGACCTTAGTGACCCTTACAGGATGTTGTGTGAGTTGAATTGAATTAACGAATGAAAAGTACCTAGAACACTGTTACTGAAAATAGACCAGCTGATCTATACTAATGGCTATTTCTTAATAGCCGTGTTACCCACAGGTATCTAACTTTTGTCATAAGTCATGTCATAAGTGTCCTTTTCCCTTCTCAAATATTTCCTTTCTTCCTTGTCTTCTAACCTTCTCCACACCCATCTGCATTCTCCTTAGTCTGAGCCAGAAAACAACTCCATATTATTCATATGAGGGACACTTTGTTCTCCCAGTGCTTTCTTTCATACTATCTTGTGAGACCAGTGTACATCCTCACTTTTTGCACTGAAAGTGGACTGTTAGAGTTTGGGTACTTGGTTGCAGGTGATACTAGACCTGGTTAATACAGGCTTAAAATGTAAATGTAATTCATTGGCTCTTGTTGTACAAGAGGTGAAGTCACGGTAGAATTGACACCAAGCAAGGTATGGTTCTGTGCTGCAGTGTCACCAAAGCCCTGGCTTCTTTCTATCTTCCATCTTCCTTCTAAGTTCTCTGGTTCATCCTAAGCCTGGTTCACTTTATGGTCCTCAAATGGCTGTTACCCACAAGCCACTTCCTCACTGGGACTGTCTCTTTCCCAGCACAATCCTGAAGTTCTCTCTTTTTTGGATCTGCTCACCCAAATGCCCATCCTGTGCCAATTACTATGGCCAGAGGAGTGGACTGCACTGAATGGCTTAGCAAAGTCATGTGCTCTGTCCTTAGAGATGGGTGGCCTTAGAATTTCTAGACCCCTGGAACCACAGGTAATGAAGGCTGTCAGAAGTAGGAAAGGCCACAAACATATATTCAAAACAGGGCCCATAAAAGTATTCTTTTTAAGTGTGAAAAGTGACTCTCAAACGTGGGCTTGCATCAGAACCACTTAGAGGGCTTATTAAAACACAGAATTCTGGGTCCCATGCATGGAGTTTCTGATTCAGTAGTTCTGGGATGGGGCCTGAGAATTTTTATTTCCGAAGAGTTCCTAGATGATGCTGGTGCTGCCAGTCTAGGAACAGCACTTTGAGAGCCACTGAGTTAAATCAAAACAAACCAAACCAAACCAAAATAAAAACAAGCAAAGGCTGTCACTGAAATCAACTCAGCGACTTCCTTTGAAGTCAGAAGTAGCTATGTTTTGTTGCAATTTTAAATTATATATATATTCTTTTTTTTTTTTCTAGTTCTCAATATACTTATAGTCGTCTGGTCCAGTTGAGGATACAGATTCATGGAGGCGATTTGCCTTGTCCAAGACCTCATAGCAACTTTGTAGCCAAACTTACAGTAGTTCCCTCTTCTCACTACATCAGCCTGTCTTCACAGAATGGGCCATGGGGAGCCATTCCAGGGCGTTTTACGGAAAGCATCCTGGTAGGAGAGTGGTGTTACAGGAACACAGCAGATGTTCAGAGAGTAAATGCAGCAGTTTAGGTACTCTCTGCTGTAGCCAAGCTTTAAATGGAAATGCGATTTTGCACCTTATCTCTGAGATGCATCTTTCTTCTTATGGGCAAAAATGATGCCTTTAGGCTGCAGGGAAAATGTTTGGCTCCCTCATCATAAACACCAAGAAGACAGCAGAGGTTTAATGTCCTGCTTTTGAACAGAGGTTAAGGCTGAAAACAGGGGGCCTTAGAGAGATTGATTCAAACATAGAAGTTCACCTTTTACCAAGGTGATATTAAAGGGAAAAAAAGAATTTGTCTTTGAGAGGCACCCTTTAATAAGGCAGACCATCTGGTTCCCTGATTTAAAAGATCTTTCCTCAGAGCTCTTGGGAAAGCTTGTCTCTCACTTGCTCAGCTTTGGCTTCCCATGGTTTTGGAGCTTCCCAATAGAGAATTCTCCAATACCACCTTCCACACTCCCTCAGACACTTGACAGCACTTCTCTGCTCTGAATTAACACTGAGAGCGGAATTCTTATTGCTACAAGCCCCAGCAGCAAATTCATGGTTGCCTGCTTTAGTATGTTACTGCAGGAAAAGTCATTGTCCATCTGGTGACAAATTGTTTCCTCCCTCCCTCCTTTCCTTCCTTCCTTCCTGTAGACATTCAGCAAACTTTCTTGAACATCAGGTGCTGCAGGAGGAGAGATGTGTAAGGCAGAATCTCTAGCCTCCAAGAGCTCTTGGCTTATCAGAAGACATTAAATTGATCCTGAATACTTAAAATGCAAGGCAGAACTGCTAGTATCAAGCAGAATCCAATGTTGTCTATACCATATGACCTCCATATTTTATGGTCTTTCTTCTTCTTCTTCTTTTTTTTTTTGTTGTTGTTTTTTTGTTATTTTAACATATAGTTATTGAATTCTATTCCAAGTACTAAAGACATTGTAGTAAACAGGACCAGAAAGGCCTCCTATTGGGAGTCGGGGCAGTGGAACAAAGAAAACAGGTTCATAGAAAGAGAGGCTGGACAGGGGCACTTGGAAACTATGAGGTTGGAAGATTTTTCTGAGCTGAGATCTGAAGACTAGACACGCAAGGATTTTGCTACCCAAGTAGTGGAAACAACAAATGACAATTTCCTCAGATGCGCTGTTGGCAAGTTCAAGGAACGGAGAGAAATCCCAAGTGGCTGGAGTATCATGAGGTTCAGGGGGAGGGTGGGCAGTCAAAGGAAAGATTGACAAACAGCACAGGCCGGGTCAGGGGCTGTTATATGCCATGGAAAGGGGTTTGAATTTATTGTACCTGTAAAGAGAAAGAGCCATTGGAGAATTTTATAGCATAGAAGTGACTCTAGTCAATTGATTATCAAGGTTCAGAGGTCTAGTTTCCTTCCAAAAACTATTATGCCAATATAATCTATGTATGGGGTTAATTAATACCAGGTGAATTGCCTTTGTCCTTTTACATAAACAGAGAATAATCTGATGGCTCCTATTAGAGTCAGATCCACTTTAATTTCATTCTTTCTAAGACAAGTTACAAAATGTTTATCTCAAGAGAATTTTTAAGAAAATAGATTTGGGCCATTGGCAGTTTTATGTGAATGTTGGGATTTAGTATGTGTGACCTCCCTAGGCATCAAATGGTTATGACAATTCTCTAATGAAAAAAGTTGCATTGAATTATCAACAGAGGCCTTTTTCATGCCTTCCTTAAACCCCCAGTTACCCCAGCTCCTGTAGGTGTGCCTTATGCCTTTCCTGTAATACCATTAGATCAAATTTCTTAGAATTCCTTTTTCCTGTCTTCATTGGTTAATTTCTCAATATTTGGTATCAGTGAGCATATGACCCCTTATCCTAATATATTTCACTACTTGGTCTGAATTACTTAGTTTTGCACATAACGGGGGAGGAAAGGAAATGAAGACCTGATCTGGAGAAAAAAAACAAGCGATGTTTTGTCATATCCCCATAGCAAGCAGGAAAGCATGCTAATCCAAAACTTCCGTGTAAATGTTAGAGGTATTTCCCCTTTGTGGCCAACATTTTTTTATTGGTCTCTTTTATTTTTGCACCACTAGCTGAGAGAGAGAGAGAGAGAGAGAGAGAATGCTAGCTTGCTGATTTCACTTTATGGGCCAAAATTTGCAGGGTGTATTTTCATGACCTTGAAAGATAGTTTCCACATGTCTACCCAGTGGAGGCGGGAGTCCAGTTCGTTTCCCAAAAAGCCCTGAGGGTTTTTTGCTACCTAAATTCCAAATCTTGCCAAACTGTGAGCTCCAACTTAAACACTTATGCAAAATAATTGCTGAGTAAAAGTGGTATTTGCACTACTCCCTCCCTCAGTGCAAGCAAAATACAGTCTATAGAATTACAAATGAAGCGTTGATTAAGAAGTGACAGCAGAGATTTCTAGTAATGAAGGGAAGGATGGCAGTTGTTAGGAGACCTGCCAAGTTCTTGCAATTAATTTTGCTCAAAAGTCAGAAAGATGCCCTGCTGTGGCTTGCAGATTGAGTGGGCATTTTGCTTCCCACATTGACTGGAACTCGGTTTGATTTTTGAATTTAGGAGTTTTTTTCCCTACCTGTTTTGCCCAGCCTTTCTAAAGCAACCATTGTGTCACATGGAAAGAGTCTAGGCTGGATCACTTTTCTTCACATCCATGGGGTGAAATAGGGAAGAGGTACTGTAGCAAGATAATATGTCCTATGTCTTCATGATGCAGGTGGAAAGTGTGAATGTGGGTTTTTCCCCAAATCCTCACATGTTAACATATAAAGGAAGTAGTTTCAAAATGAGTGGAAAGGCTCACGGTTTGCAATAAACTGAGTACTAATCAAGTCAGGGATGGCATGAGCTAAGCATGTAATTAAATTCCAGAATTATTAGATGAATGCTTTGGCCATCAATAAAACAAAAATAAGAGGCGTTTGTGCTAGAATCACTGGGTGAATTTATTGGGGAACAGAACATTCATGCAATATCAATGTATCTCCCCTCAGTTTCCTTTTATAAAGGGGGGAAAAAAAAGATACCGTTAGAGCAGAGAAGTCTTCCAGCAGCTATTTCACCCACATGATCAAGTTAACATCACCAATAGGACAAGTTCATAGTATGGGCCTCCTGGAGTGTTCAGAAAGACACAATGTCACTTGTATAGTGTTTATGCATAACATGAATCTAATCATAAAGAAACATCATACCTAAATTTAGGAACAATCCACAAAACAACTGTCCTGTGCCCTTCAAAAAAATGTCAATGTCACAAAAGCCTGTTCCAGATTGAGGGCAGCAAAGTGACAAGATAATTAAATGCAGAGCATGACCTTGGACTGGATCCTAAAATGGTGTAATGTATGTTATTGGGAAAATTAGTGAAATTTGAATGTGGAATGTACATTAGATAATAGTATTGTATCAGTATTAATATCCTGAATTCAGTCACTGAATTGGGGTTTAATTGTATCCTTAGTCTCAGGCTATATAAGGTGATGTATTTAAGATGAAAGATCAAAATGTTTGGCAAAATAAAGGTGTGTATATATATTGCATACGCATATTATATATGTATACACACACAACACAGAGAAAGAAAATGTGTCAAAATTAGTGATCTAGGCAAGCAGTATACTGAATTCACTGCAGTATTTGGGAATACTATTTTTGCAACTTTTCTGTAGGTTTGAATGTTTTCAAAATAAAAAGTTAAAAAAAGAAGCAAAGGAGGAGGGGGTTGGAGGAGAAGAAGACGAGATGGGGATGAGATGGAGGTGCTTAGGGACATTGGAGGCTCATCTGCAAACTATGGTGGGGACGCTGCAGTCTCCATGAACTATCCTCAGAGAACTTGTCCTGGCCTGGAGGACCCCATTGGTCATTTGGTATGGTCACATCACCTGTGCTTGACTTTATATCTGAAATAGTGGGCAGAAGAAAGGGCATGCTCCTCCTTCCACTTGGGAATTTCGAAGACTGTGGAGAAACAGAGCAAGCTGCTTCTCTACTTGGGTGGTTCCCCAGTCATTGTGGATCCATTCACTGTGGCTTACAGGCCCTTCAAAGGAATTTGGATTCCTCTGGAAGTGTCCCATTGGCCGCCATTCTCCCAAAATGCCATTCTCCCCAAATTCTCCCATTTCTCAGTTTAATGTTTCTGGGGTCCAACTAACTAACTAACTAACTAACTAACTAACTAACTAACTAACTAACTAACTAATTGATCAACCGTGGGATCTTTTCTTTTCATGACAGCCATAGCCCACCTTTCATTCTCCTAAACTAGCCTTTGATTTGTGAGAGAAATATACCTTTCTTTCTTTCTTTTAGCTCCCACTTATGTGTGAAGACATGCGGTATTTCTCTTTCTGTGCCTGCCTTATTTCACCTAACATAATTTTCTCTAAGTTCATCCATGTTGCTGTGAATGGCAGAATTTCATTTCTTGTGGCAGAGTAGTATTCCATTGAGTATATATACCACATTTTCCTTATCCAGTCATCTGTCAATGGACATTTAGGTAAATTCCAACTCATGGCTATTATAAGTAGAGCTATAATAAACATAGGAGTGTAGGTATTCCTTTGACATGATGATTTCCATTGCTTTCGGTATATACCCCAAAACAACAAACAAGCAGAAAAAGGAATCAAGAAAGCAAGCCCATTTAAAGCAGTCACCAAAATAATGAAATGCCTAGGAATCAATTTAACCAAGGAGATAAAAGATCACTACAACAAGAACTACAAATCACTGCTGAAAGAAATTAGAAGGACACAAAAAGATGAAAAGGTATTCCATGCTCTTGGATTGGAAGAATTAACATTGTGAAAATGTCCATACTACCCAAAGCAATCTGCAGGTTCAATGTAATCCCCATCAAAATACTAATGGCATTCTTCACAGAAATAGAAAAAACAATCCTAATATTCTTATGGAATAACAAAAGAGCCCTAATAGCCAAAGCAGTCCTGAGCAAAAAAAATAAAGCTGGAGGCATAACACTCCCTGACCTCAAAATGTACTACAAAGCTGTAGTGACACAAACAACATGGGACTGACATAAAGACAAACACTTGGACTGATGGAACAGAATAGAGAACCCAGAAATCAACTCACATACTTATAGCTAACTGATCTTTGACAAAGACAACAAGAACATACATTGGGAAAAAGACTGCCTTTTCAATAAATGGTGCTGGGAAAACTGGAAATCCATATGTAGAAAAATGAAACTTGGCCTGTACCTCTCACTATATACTATAATCAACTCGAAATGCATTGAAGACTTAAATATGACTTGAAACTGTAAGCATGAAATGAGATAATGTATATCCAACATTTAGCACACAATGTGTGCTCAAAAATTATTAGCTATTTCCATTCAGAATCTAGTTGACCTGTTTTTTAAAGGATCTACAATTTAGAATGGATCAATTTCCATGGCTGTTATCCAGCCCTTTAATATGGTAAATCCATGATTATCTCCCCATCTCCTGCCATGTATAGTCTCACAGGTTGTATACTGCCCAACTCCAAGTGGCACAATTTACATAGATGATGATATAGTCAAGGTGAAGGTGAAGCACAGGACTCAGGTCCTCCTTCTCTGCTAATCTCTATGATAACAACCTTTAAATAGAAAGAAAAATGTGGTAAGATCAGGAACAAATGTTTTAATGGTTTTTACACTTACTTTATCTTTATTAAAAAGTTAAAATGAAATGATGAATACAGAGTAAATGGTTCAAACACTTTCATATTATTTCAAATAATAGATGGGTGTCATCATTATAATTACTTAATAAGAGAAAACATTTATCTAATTGAGGTGGCTTACTAGATTCCAGAATCTCATTTTAAGGTATGTTGCAAGTAGAAGGCACTTACTGAATGATTTGGGTAGTCAAATGCTTGGGAAATGAGAAAATGATTCCTTGATCCACATTTCTCTCTCATTATTCTCTCTTGGATTTCTAGGGTAATCTCTTAGAGCTTTCAAGGAGGAAAATTCATCCTGGCAAAGCTAGATGGAAAAGGGGTAAAATGACAGCATGGCAGGGAAAGTGAGTATCTATTTATTTATCAGATAACAAGGAGTTCCATTTAATCTCCTGTGCATGATCATGGACAGATCAGAGTGTGGTTGCAAATGAAATGGGATAAATAACAAAATGACAGTTTTATGAAGTTAAGCCTGAATCACATTCATTCTGTATCTTCTGGACATGAATTAGCTGTTTTGCAACCAAATTACTGTTTTAGTCCCACTTCAGGGGTGATGATTAGCATATTTATTGGGTAATGATGAGCTATCAAATTATCAACCACTGGTCAGAAACGTGTTATTTGCCGGGTCCATGGTGAATAGCCTACAGCCAAACAGATGGCTCTCAGCTCTGTACTGCCAAAAGGCTAGTTGGAAGGCTCTATCTTTACCCCTGACCCAGAACAGCTGGAAATGAGGATTTGGGGAGGAAAAACAACCTTAAAACGGAAAAATCAATTTGCATAAATAAGATGGACTTCTTGTTTGGGAGGACTGGGGAAAAAGCAAAATCCCTGAAAATGCAATATCAGGCCATCTGAAATAGAAACTCCCGTATTTTCTAAGAGGGAAAATTCTGTTTCCATATTTGGCATGACAACATATAACAATTAAATGAATAGCATCTGGAGTCAATCTTGGGTTTCAATGTCATAACAAACTACCCTCAAATTTAGTGGCTTAAAAGAAGGAGTATTTATTATTGCTCAGAAGTCTGCAGGTTGGCTGGGTGGTTATTCCGGTCTGGGTGGGGCTTGGCAGGGCTCAGCTGATCTCCACTGCGTTCTTGTATGCTTCTGCAGTCAGCTCGAGTATCGACTAGGATTATCTAGTCTAGAATGACCTCACCTGGGATGCTCTTCTACATGTGTTCTCATTCTCCAGTATGCTGGCTTGGGCTTGTTCACATGGCAATCTTGAAGGTCAGAGATAGAACAGAACCATTCAAGGCCTCTTGAGGCTGAGGCTGAAACTGGTACACTGCCACTTCCTCTGTATTCAATTGGCCAACAAGATTCAGAAGATGAAGAAATAGACAACACCTCTTGACTGGAGGACCTGCAAAGTTACATTGCAAAGAGCATGGCTTTAGGGAGAATTGTAGCCATTTTTTGCAAATAATGTACTTTACACATTCATCAGCTATGGGACTTTGGAAAACTAATCTTTAGCTTCTTTGCTGTGTAACATTGAGATAATAATTATAACATTCTCAAAGTGTTGTTGTGATGATTAAATGATATAATGATTGTATAAAACTTTAGCTCATTGTCTGGACACACCATAAATCTTCAGTAAAGGTTCTTATTAACACTCTAGGTAATTACTACCACTATTACCAGAAAACCAATTTATTTAGGAAAGCAAACAACTCCTTCTGCTGGGATTACTCTTTGTCCTAAACTGGCTGAAGCTACACAACTGCTTAATTTATTTTCTGAGCTACGTAGAATTATTTTAAATCTACTGCTCACTCTGTTGAGGCCACATTGGTGTTTCAATTTCTCAGAACAGTGCTGATATATTGTAGGTGCTCAATAAATATTGGATGAATGAACACATGAGTCTTCTTGTTTGAAAAAACATGAATATTTAATTTGTACTGTCCTCTGACCTCTATTTTATGGTGTCTGTTGCTCGTATATCTCACAACCACAAAACTAAAACATATGTTAATTACTCAACTTACATTTGCTGAATTAATTTTTTTTCCTCTATGGAATCTGACTTCCTGCTCCCTCTAACACTCCCCTCCCCCCAGGACTGACTCACAACCTTCACATCCAGATTCTTCTCAAGAAAGAGTGTTGAGTTTTGAGTTCTTTTAAAGAATACTAATGGGAATACTTCAAATTTTGCCAGAATTTTGGTGTTTAAACTGGGTGCCCCTTCCAGGCAAAATGAAGACCATTTTCTCTCTCTGTCTATCTGTAGATATGCATACACGTGTACGCACATGCTATTTACATACACACACTTAATTTTGTTCCATTATTTACACATTATTATGTATTTTATTACCTATCTTATTATATTTAACTGGCTATGTTTGTTCAGGCATTTATTCTTAAATCCTAAATTGTTTTGTTTTTTAAAAACTCATGTCATTCATTTCTTATCAAACCACTCTTTGAGTATTTGGTTTTATATTTGGTGCTTCTCTTTAAGAAGGCTCTGAAATAATGTTACAAGGACTTTGGCCTTGCAATTAAATCATGTGAATTGAAAAGGAAAAATAAAGCAAGCTAAAGGGATGGGGGATGTTCAGCCTGGTTTAGCAAATACTTGGAGGAGGTACAATAGCTAAGTTCTCATGCCTGAAGTGTGGCTCTGTAAAGAAGCAGTCGCCATATTCTGCACAACAGTCAGACAAGAGCTGTGGGACCACTGGGAAAAATTGCAGAAAGGCCAATTTGAACATCAGCTAGGGAATTCCCCGTTCTTTCTCTTTTTTTCAGATTATCTGAAATGCAGTTAGATTGCTTTGGAGAGGCAAAGGGATGCTCACAAATAGAGACATTTAAGCAAAGACTGAAAGGGTGATAAATAATACATTATTTTGAGTTAGAGTAGATGGCTCCTGAAATTTTGGAATCCTAAAGTACATTAGACACTGCTTATGGATCTTCTTGTCATTGCAAAATAGTTTATTGTTGAAAAAAACCTTTGATACTTTTCCAGATTTATTTCAAACCCTTCATAATGTTCAAATCACTCATTTCAACAATTTCCTAACAATGCCTTATAATTTATGTAAACTATTAGAATTAAAAGCTGTATTTCTTGTCCTCTTACTTAGTTTGCATATACTCAAAACAATTCCTGCTAATTTTTCAGTTATCATGAAGTACAGACTGTTAACTTCTAGTGCCAGACAAGAGCAACACTTAGGTCTTGCTAATCTGTTATGTATTTATTTATTGCTGAAATTTTGCGGGGGGGATGGTTTGAAATAGACCTTGAGGCAGAGAACTTTCTTCATATGAAATGATTTTCCAAAAAGTGAGTTTGATCAGTTTCAACACCACCAGCCTAGAAGATAAAATCTAGGATGAAATTAACTAGATAATATGATAAGCTGCCAAATTAATGCATTGTGTATCCAATTTCAAATATACTTAATGATACAGCAGCAGGGCACAGTTGTATAAATATCTACAGATCAATGTGCAAAAAATTCATATTTTAAAGCGAAAAGTTTATCTTTCTAAAAAGACTTTTGACTATGTCTCTAATTTTAACAGCTGAATTTTGTATTTGGTTGTTTGCTTTCTCAGTGCCTAGTCATTTTGAGGAACCTCTGGTTCTTCTGTTATTTTTGATGGAAAATATAGTTCTCATTTGGCCAGTGGTTATAACTCCCAAACTGAAAGCAGGTCACCCTGTAATTTAAAGGAAACAAACACAAAAGTTAATACAATACGGTGCTGGAGGAAAATGTCTCAGACCTGTAATTGCCGTCAATAGATGGGCTTGGTGGCTGTTTTCTGAAGTGCTATCCAGGCACTGAGCTAGACCTGCTGGAATCATTTCGGAACTCTAATCAAACATAAAGATCACAGAGATGAGTGATAAAGCTCAAGGGAAACAGTAGAAAATAGGTCCTGGAATCTGAAGTTTTGGTAAATTTTCCCTTTTAATTACAAGACATTAAAATACCATAACATTCTCCCACAGTCCAAATAAAAAGAGAAAATAAATCTAAAAATACATTTCCCAAAGCGCCCAAATTTTTGATATTATTACTTGGAATATCTAACAAGTCATACTAAATTGGTTGACATTGTGATTTACTAAGAAAGGAGCAGGCTGAATTTCAAGCTCAGAATGACTGTTGGACATAACGAGGGTATAACTGCCCCAAAGCACAGGGATTTCTTTCTTTCTTTATGTTTTACTCCTTTTATTTTGAAGAATATTACTATTTTGGGGGTGTGGGGGTAATTTTAAAACACAGAAAAGTTTGGAGAATAATATAGCAATTGCTTTCTTATCACTTAGAACTGACCATTGTTATCAATTTACGATATTCCTTAATCTGTTTCTGGAAATAAAATATTTCAGGTAAAGTTCCTTCGACACCAATTTCAAACCCATTTCTTTCCTCATTTCTCAATGTGTTTTATTCTTTTAGTACTTAAAAAAAATGTTTTCACGTTCTAGTACATGTTTCTGTCTGTATGTGTGTGTATATATAAAATTTGTGTATTTTTAATACACATTAAGTGGCATGATATTACAGAATTTTGCTATTTTCTGTTTATGAACATTGAAGGATATAGACTTAGCCTATTGATTTAATTTCTTTCTATAAAGAAATTATATAATTATTTTATATAAATTATTTCTATTCATTATGTGAATATACTACATTTTATTTAATATGTCATTATAGAGGAACATATCAGTGGTTTCCAATTTTTCATTATTACAAATAAATTCTCCAATGAGCCTTCTTGTATAAGGCATGTGCAGGTGTTTTTTTCCCCACTTGAATAGATATTTAAGAAAGGATTGTGATGTTTAAGCATATGTGCATTTAAATTGTCCCCCAAATGTATTTAGTAATTGATAGTTGCAACATTGTTAGAGTATCCCTCTTTCCACATACTTACAAGCATTGTTATACCTTACCTTTAACAAGAGGCAGATGAATTTTTAAAAAATCACTGATTTCCTTTCCAGAGGTAATGCTCTATGACAGAATGCCTCCCTTAGGATCAATGCCTCCTCCTCTCCTCTTCCCTCCCCTTTTCTTCTTACCTACCCTTCTCTTCTCTCTGTATTCTCATCCGTTCCCATGGCTTCAGTTACCAACTACATGCTGAGGATAACCAAGAGAAGACAGTATTTCAGTGAGAGGGTGGTTAACCCTGGATTGTGAGTGATGGAGAACAGAGGCAGCAGCATCTTTCCAGTGGACCAGTACTGTGATTATCACATAGTAGTTGGTCAATAAAATAGTTTGAAATAAATGAATTTGAGACAGCTTAAGGTAGAAGATAGAAGATATGTTGTATGATCCCATAACTTTCTGAAAGTGCAAGAAACAATGATTAAAAATGGCTATTAGGTCAAAAGATACACGTTACAAAGGTCTTGTTGGGTCTGGCCTCTTTCATCAGGTACCCTTTTTTCCAGATATTTATTCACTGTGTTACCTTTAACCAATTTGCTTAGTAGAAAATGTCCCAAGTCTTTGTTCTCTGGGTAAACTTTATTATGTTTAGTCATTTTTGTTATCTGTCTGTCTGTCTGTCTGTCTGTCTGTCTGTCTGTCTATTTGTTAAGGGAGACTTTTCCAACTTTGAGGTGTTTGTTCTGGGAATGAACAGAATTTAAATTTGAATGGATCTGACAGCCAAAACACAACAGCCACTGTATTATAGCTCTGGAATAAATGGATTCTGTTTGGCTTCTCTCTACAGCACACTTGAAAATTTGAATGTGCGACTGACCAGAGCTTGGTGAGTTGGTTCATTCCTTCTCCTGGCTGAATAAAATACTCAAGGGACAGTGAGCATGTTTGTAATAGGACTGGCTTATAGGAAACTTATTTTTAAGCTCTACAAACAAGACTAATTTTTATTTTCTCATTGTTTTCCTCTTATTTCCCTGTTGAACAACTTTTCTTATCAAACTATAAAAGAAAAGGCATGGTAGGACAGACAGATCTGTGGATCAGGATTCCTACAGTTAACTGAGAGTTGTGGACCTACTATACTACCAGATCTCTGTGGGCTACTTTGAGGGATTACCAAAGGATGTTATTAATTTTCCATGGAAAAATAGAAGGAAGGCTGAAGTTTCCCTCTTAGGTTTACATACTAGTCCATATTTGTATGTTCCTGTGTTCATTTTGGTTTTGTTTATTTTCTTTAATTATTTATTTATTTGTATCTATTTGCTATTTTATTTGCTGCCTAACTTCCATGTACCATTTCTTTTTCAGCTATAGACCAAATTTTATTAGGGAAAACCAGGCTTTTAAGTCAGTGCAGTTTAATTGGGGTGGTTCTATTCCCAACTCTAAGGATGGTCGTGTGACCAGAGCCCAGCATTTCTTCCTGTTTGTCACGGGGCTTGTCAGGTTTGGGCATTTGAAGTCCAGAACATCTCTTCAGAATCCTTCATGCAGGAACTCTCTTTTCTGCTGGTCTTGAACCAAGGAGTCCATACATCTGGGTCTGTTGACAGCTGTCTTCCTCCACATGGAGCTTAAAATTGAGGCTAACATTGAGAAGAACAGATGACAGAATCTAGGTTCTGGTGACACATTTGACCCGCTGAATCAAGCCACATCATGAGCCAGTTCCAATCCTGTACTTTTCAGTAACACGTATAAAGAAATTTCCTTTCAGCTTAAGCAAATTCGAGATGTATTTTAGATCTTTGCAACTAAAAGAGCTTAAACATATCTGCTACCTCTAGTTGAGAATTATAAAATAAGAAATGTGTTCTGACTTCATTTCTAGAATCTAGGGAATCTAGAATCAAGAAAAATCTAGAATCCAGAATCTAGATTCTTACATAATAAGGATCACAAAGAATAGTAGAGGGTCAGAGATTACTCTGTAAATCCAATCAGAGCATGTAGCAACACTATAGTTGGAAAACTGAAGCCCAGGCTTTCCCTTTAATATTAGCTAGAAAATTTAGATGAAAGGTTTGCCCTGATAGTTGTCCACTGCTTATGTAGCTTTCCTTCACCTAATAATTAGAAACCCTCCTCCCCTGTTGAGCTGGGTATATAAGTTATGAAGGAAACACCCTGAATAGGCCTAAACACCTGCCTCTGTTATATTAAGTTCCTGAGACTTTAAACACATAATAAATAAGAGTCCTATTAATCAATAAGACTCATGGTGATGAAATGGCCATCAAAATATAAGCTATTTAGGAAAAGATATACTGTTAGTAGAATGAGATTTGAAAAGCATTAGACACTGGATCATTTTCTTTACAAAAACATCCCGTCTCCATCTCTGTCTCCTTGGAACATTAAACACAAATGAGTCCAAGCGAAATATTAAGTCTTTTGATGATTTATGGTTAACAGTAAATTCAGAGAAAAACACACCAATTTGAGACATTATTGTTATTAAGGGATAGTCAGTGTTTTATCTTTTGCAATCAGCATGTTAACTCATATACTCTCTTTTGCATATTCATAGTCATGGTCATTTTAGAGGCAATATACATAACTAGATTTTTAAAAATTTTTATTTCTTCACCATGGTATCTTCTGGTTGGAAAGATTTCATAATTGAGTATTTTGCCCAGCAGACAAGCTTTAAGACTTTATTTTACTTTCAGAGAAAAGATATGAAACGATGCTCATGCAAATGAGAAACAAGTCCAGGATTCTGTCGTTATCAAGATCTGGCCCCCAGAGGAGTTTTCTTTTACAATTTCCCCCTGCCATTTAACACACACATTTGTATTCTGCAGCTGTTTTGTTGTGGTTTCCTTTGTCCATCACTTCCCTCATCAGATTGGAAACCATTTCTTATTTTTTCCCATCTTGTTCCAGCAAAAGTGCACTATTTGTATCAAGTCAACATAACCTTATTTATAAACTATGATAGCACTGAAAACACCTAAGACAGAAAAAAATGGTTGGTGACATCCTTTTCAAACTGAACCATTTGAAAAAGATAGAAAACTTATCAGATCCCCAGTCCAGACACATGAGCTGAACCCATCCTGTAGTTCATTCAAACTCTTCCACCATGCTTTGGGCAATGGCTAAGAATTAGAAACAGCAACCCCCAACAATCTTTCCTTTTTCCAAACATTGAAAGCAAGGTAGAAAGTTTTAAAATGATCTAGGCAGACACTTCCAAAACAGGAAGAGATAACTCTGACTTATACAAGGTACAATTTACTTCTCAAAGAGTAACCCATCAAGTTTAAATAATGCTTAATTCCTAATGAGCTTATTAGAATAGCAAAAGTGTTTATGTGATAAAAACACACCCTGAGTTTTGAAATAGTTTGAAGAATTAAGAATCTTATGTAGTCTTAATATTAAAATATAAATAAAATAAACTGAAGAGCAGAAAACTCCTCAACTCTTTCCTCAGTGAAGATATTCCCAGTTTACTGCAAAAATAATTTCTTGTTTCACATTGTCATACTACAGTCTACCTTTCATTAAAAGTGTTTTCAAGATTTATTATTCTATGATAAATTACCAAGTGCCTATTTTAAATGCATTTGTATAAATCCTCAAGGGCAGTGACTGCATAGTTATTGGCTCACCATGGAATTTCCAGAGCTTAATGCTGTGCTTGACACATAACAAGACACATAAATATTTGTGAACAAATGAAAAGTTTATATGAAGAAATGTCCACTGAATATTGCTTATTGTGGTGTTTGGGAAGGGAATCTAAGTGTTAAACAATAGGAGAATTTTAAAAATGTATGTAGTTTGGTACATCAATAATGATAAGACAGCATGAAAATCCCAAAAGTAATGTTTTATACTTTTTTTTTTTTTTTGTCATTTTTTCGTGACCGGCACTCAGCCAGTGAGTGCACTGGTCATTCCTATATAGGATCCGAACCTGCGGCGGGAGCATCGCCGCGCTCCCAGCGCAGCACTCTACCGAGTGTGCCACGGGCTCGGCCCCCAAAGGTAATGTTTTAAAGAACTTTTAAGAGCATTGGCAAATGGACATGGTACTTAGTGAAGGAAGGTAGGACAAAAGCTTGAACAACTTTGAGTAATTATACTAAGAAATTTTCACCATTATTTTTCTTTTATCTCTTCTTTTCTGTTGCTCCCATTAATTGTCTTATAATAATTTTGTCCCCATCCACACTCCTCACATAGAAAGCTAATCCCATGGATATGCAGAAGTGGGGCTTAAAAACTTTGTGAAACTTTCTACCTCCTATATCAGGATTGGCCCTGAGCATTATTTGACTCAGTCAGTGAGTGTCATACACATCAAATAGACAAATAATTACCCTAATATTCTTCTGTGCAGTTGATTTCCATGTTACGCATCTCAAAACTCTAACTTGAAAAAAGGGAGTTCTGTTCAATGGGGATAAAACAGAATAAACAATACATATGCTTTACTGATAGGCAAATTCAATATACCTGTATACTAAATAACTGGGATTAAATGTAGAGATAGCTTATATAGTTATATAGTAGGCTGGTGTTTCTCAAACCATGTTTCAGAAAACATGAATTCCTAGAGATCCTTATCTGGTGGTCCAAGGAAGAAGAGTTTTCTGCTTAACCAAACTTGGAAAATTCCGTATACTAAGTCTCTCTCTTTAAAATCCACAAATTATATTTGCATATTAAAGATTCAAAGAAATCTCTCAGCCAAAAAAAAAAAAAATGTGTTAACATCATTTATAATTAGATGAGTAAACTTATTTGCATCTGATAATATTGCTTTCTAGGCATACCTATTAAATTAATATATAGCTGCTCCCAACCATTTTCTCTCAATAGCAAGTTAATAATAATATCATTGCACTTTCGTCTTTTTGAAGGAGGAAGTCCCAAGACTTCCTGAAGTTTCCAAATTCTCAAATATCAATATAACATATTATTTTGTTCATAAAATTTAGTGTGATATAATTTTGCAAGCATTATGACATACACATTGAGTAGAAAATAACAAAGCATAGTTGAGCTAGAACTGACTCTTCTTATTTGGGCTTACTCATTTTCTGAAACACTTGTCTCTTCTACACAGTGTCAGAGATCACACGATTCAAGTTAATGAATAAGCAAAATGATAAATCACTATAAGTGGTAGATGTATGGTAGGTCTTTTGGGTCAGTGTTGAAGGAATGATTTAATACTATGAATTCTGTAGTATCTATATACAAGATGGGTTTAGGTAATATATTGCTTAATTTTTCTAAATTGGCTTTATCACCTAAAACCATCTTGTGTATGGGTATCACACTAACGTTAACACTGCATGTTTTAATACATATTAGAAAAAAATACAATCAGCACACAAACTGAAAGACTCCCGCAGTGGGTAGTCAGTCAGTTCAGGGAGACCCTCCCAAGGAACAGCGAGACCACGGCTTCGGATGCAAAAACAAGAGGTTTATTGAACACACAGGTACCCGGGCGACTCAGTCTTTCGAAAGACTGGCGCGCCGAGTAGAGCTCCTGGGTCCTTTTTATAGCAAAAAGCGCGGGTACAGAAGCGAGAAGCAAGGTAATTGGTTAGTTTAAATCAAGCCAGGGGTGAACTTCGGTCAAGTGGGAGTCCTTGAAACAGCTGAGGGGCACTCTTGAAACTTTAACTGACTTGTCTATTTCTGGGAACTATCCGCCCTTTGCCTCGGGCCGGGGCCCAGGTGCATAACCACAGATATCCTGTTTGACTCTGTTCCCCTTGTTTCTTAACTTGACTTTTTGGCTGTATTTTCCCTATACCCTTGTAAAAAGCACTTCCTTCATTCCCCCATTTCTCTTGTGGATCGCTCTAATCTTAGAGCGGAATTAAAAGTTATCTTCGCCATTTAAGGTTTGGTATTTTTGCCTAAGGACCAGAATCTTAACTGCACTTACCCTATCATTGATGAATTGGACTAGTCTATTGATGACGTAGGGCCCAAGGGTGAACAACAGAAGGAGGAGTAATAGGGGCCCGGCGATGGTTGACAGTAGGGTGGTCAACCAAGGGGAGTTATTTGATCTGGTTATAAGCATTTTCATAGTTTGAGTCAGGAGGCCTGACTCTTTTAGAGGCCGGTGCATCAATTTCTGGAATATCCCAAGCCTCGAGACCCGCCGCCAGGGCACATATATCAGGGGTAAGGGAGGGCCACCAAGTCCAAAGGGGGTGGACTTCTGTCTTGAACCAGACAACCTTTCCAGTTTGGGACAGTACCTGCCAGGTGAGGGTGTTGGGCTGGTTAGGGTTATTACTTGGTAGGCTTGCTCCGCCGCCGCCGAATGCGCAACTTAAGAGGATTATCAGTCCTCTCCAGCTCCCAGGATTCATCTGGTACGGAGGGTGGCGCAGGCTTGAGGTGAGAAGCATGTACCCAGGCTGCAATGCCGTCTACTTTTACCGCTGTTGGTGTGGTCAGTAGCACCAGGTACGGGCCTTTCCACCGAGGCTCAAGGCTGCCGGTCCGATGGCGCCTAACAAGCACTTGGTCTCCGACCTGGAACGGATGAGGGATGGCCACGGCACCTGGCTCGTATACCTCCTTGATCTGGTCCCAGATCTGGGTTTTTACAACTTCTAAAGCCTTTAAGTGAGTAAATAAGACAGGAAGAAAGTTATCATCGGGACCCAGTGTTCCTCCCAACTCAAGTATGGGGGGGGGTCCCCCGTGGAGGATTTCATAAGGGGTCAGACCAAGCTGGCCAGGGGTATTCCTGGCTCTGAACAGCGCTAAGGGAAGGAGGGCCACCCAGTCTTTTCCACCGGTCTCTAAGGCCAATTTAGTTAAGGTCTCTTTGATGGTTCTATTCATTCTCTCTACTTGACCTGAGCTCTGGGGCCTATACGCACAATGTAATTTCCAATTTATTCCCAGTTGTGTGGCCAGTCCCTGGCTTACCTGAGCAACAAAGGCTGGGCCATTATCTGACCCGATCACCTTAGGGATCCCGAAACGGGGCAGGATTTCTTCTAGTATCTTTTTACATACAGTCAGGGCCGTTTCAGTTTTGGTAGGGAAAGCTTCTACCCATCCAGAGAAAGTATCTACAAATACTAGCAGATACTTGTTTCTATACCGGCCAGGCTTTACCTCTGTAAAGTCTACTTCCCAGTATACGCCGGGTCAATCTCCCCGTTGTCTTTTTCCGGTCTCTCGGTAGGTGGTAGCCGCATTAGTCATGGCGCAAGCCGGACACCGATTGGCGACTTCTTGAACAGTGGACCGGAGGTTCGGGATGGAGAGGCTGGTGCGGCTTGCCAGTTGAAGGAGCTTTTCTGGTCCTAAGTGTGTTAGCTGGTGTAACCGCTGAATGAATTCCTTTCCCTGGTCAGGAGTGAGCTCTCCTGGCCTGGTCTTAGCTTGAGCAGGCTCGATTGGCTCTTGAAGCTTTATAGTTTCTGCTAGCACCCTGACCGACAGGGCGGCTTGTTTTGCAGCCTCGTCGGCCCTCCGGTTCCCGGCCGCCACCAGGAGGTCGTCCACATATTGGAGTAATGTGACCTGGGGGTTGAGAGCCCTAAAAGGAGCTAAATCTCGGTGGAGGGCCTCGTCGAAGAGAGTGGGAGAGTTTTTGAACCCCTGTGGCAGCCGTGTCCAGGTCAGCTGACCTGTGTTACCTTTTTCTGGGTCTCTCCACTCGAACGCGAACAGTGGCTGGCTGTTGGGGTGTAGTCTGAGGCAAAAAAAGGCATCCTTGAGATCCAAGACTGAGTACCAAGTGTGACTAGGCGGAAGGGAACTCAGGAGGCTGTATGGGTTTGGGACTGAGGGATGAATGTCTTGCACCCTTTTGTTAATTTCTCTCAAGTCTTGGACTGGCCGATAGTCATTGGTCCCTGGCTTTTTTACTGGTAGCAGAGGGGTGTTCCAGGGCGACTGGCAGGGCACTAAGACCCCTAGGTCTAAGAACCTTTGGATGTGGGGTCTGATGCCTTCCCGGGCTTCTTTAGTCATTGGATACTGTCGGACGGCCACCGGTGAGGCACCCGATTTCAGCTCTACTACTACTGGTGGGACGTTATTGGCCAGTCCCATACCTGTCTTTTCTGCCCATACGGTGGGAAAAAGTTGGAGCCAGGATGGGTCGATGGAGGGAGAGGCCGGCTTTTCATACAGCCGGTATTCTTCTTCTAGGTTTAGGACCAGGCACATGGTAGAGTGATCTCCCCATGTTACTTGTGGGCCCTCTGTAGAAAACTGGATTTGAGCTTTTAGTTTGGTTAGGAGGTCCCTGCCCAACAGAGGAGCGGGGCACTCGGGTATGACCAGAAAGGAGTGGGTTACTTGTTTATATCCAACTTTTAAAAGTCTCTTTGTGGTCCAGGGGTAGACGTTGCTTCCTGTCGCTCCTTCTACAACTGTCCGTCTAGGCTCTATTTCTCCCATGGGTTGGGTCAATACCGAATGTTCAGCCCCGGTATCGACCAGGAACTCAATGGGGGTCCCCTCCACAGTCAGTGTTACCCTAGGTTCGGGGAGGGGGTCCGAACCCCGACTCCCCTAGTCATCTAGGGATAGAACCTTGGCTTCTCTGATGTTCTTTTTCCGGGGACATTCTCTTGCCCAGTGACCCTTCTCTTTACAGTACGCGCATTGGTCTTTGTCTAGAGGGGGTCTTCCATCCCTAGGTGTTTTCTTTGCCCGGTTGCTCAGGTTCCCTGTCTGCCTATCTCTAGACCCTCTTTCACCTACCACTGCGGCCAAAATCCTAGTCAAGTTTTTTTTCTTGGCGCCTATCGCGCCGTCTCTCTCTCTCTTCTGTCTCTCTTTTTTCTCTTTCTTGTTTTTCCTCTTCTGTCTCTCTCTTGTGGTACACCTTTTCTGCCTCTCTCACTAAATCTTGTAAGGAATAATCTTGGAGCCCCTCTAGCCTCTGCAACTTTTTCTTGATATCTGGGGCTGCCTGTCCGATGAAGGCCATTGCAACCGCAGCCTGCTGCCCCTCAGAAGAGGGTTCAAACGGAGTGTACCTTCTATAGGCCTCCATTAGGCGTTCCAAGAAAACCGAGGGGGGTTCTACTGGTCCCTGCAAGACCTCTCTTACCTTAGCCAAATTGGTGGGGCGCCGGGCTGCCCCTTTGAGACCTGCCACTAGAGTCCGGCGGTAGACCAGAAGACGCTCCCTACCTTCGGCCGTGTTGTAATCCCATTGAGGTCGATTGAGGGGGAAGGCCTCATTAATGAGGTTCTCGAGTTGTGTAGGGGCCCCGTTGTCCCCGAGAACGTTCTTGCGGGCCTCCAGAAGAATCCTTTCTCGCTCTTCAGTGGTGAAGAGGATCTGGAGTAGCTGTTGGCAATCGTCCCAAGTGGGCTGGTGAGAGAACATAAGGGACTCAAGAAGTCCCGTGAGTCCTGCTGGTTTTTCAGAAAAAGACGGGTGGTTAGACTTCCAATTGTAAAGATCTGCTGAGGAAAAAGGCCAATACTGTAGAGGGACCAAGCCATTAGGCTCAGCTGGGGGCCCTATGGCTCGGAGGGGCAAAGCTACGGTGGAGTCAGGACCGGAGCCGTCTCTCGGACTGCGAGGTTGGCGGCTCCTAGTCCCCGCAGCCGGTCCCTCAGGGCTAGGATCACCGGGCGCTCGGCCTGGTGCCGATCTGTTTCCCTGAGGGGCCAGAGGGGGCAGCGGAGCCGCCGGGTAAGGTGGGGTTTCAGAGAGAGAAAATAGGTCATCTGGTGTCGGGAGGACGGGGGGTTGGGGAGGGGCGGAAGGCTTCCTTGTAGGTGGCCTTTGAGTATTTTCTGATCCCGAAACAACAGCGACTTTGCTGGAGGGTGGCACCCAGGGAGGGGGATTCTGGGCGAGGTCTTGCCATACCACGACACAGGCAACCTGGTCCGGGTGTCCTCCGGTCTCCTGAAAAACAATCTTTTTAACTGCAAAGATGACAGTAAGATCAAAGGTTCCCTCTGGCGGCCAACCTACGCCGAATGTGGGCCACTCAGACGAACAGAAAGTCTGCCATTTTCCTTTTTTGATCTCCATGGACAGATTGTGAGCCCTGGCTTTGACATCTTTCCAATGATCTAGAGTAAGGGAGAGGGGCGTAAGGGCACTTTGCCCCATCTCGAAAATTTCCAATAGGGGAACGACGACGCAAAGACCTATCACAACTAAGACAAAAAGAAACCAGAAACGGCGACGAGACCGAGTGCCGTAGAAATAGAAGAAAGAGTCCGATGGCAGAGCGCGCCTCCCGAGACGCGGTGAGACCAAAACACAATAATCCTCTGCCAAGGGGTCCACCAGGCGTCCCTGGTCCTCCCCTGATCCTGGGACGTCTCCCAGGATTGCCGGGTGGCGAGCCCCCGAACACGTCTGTTCGCTACCCGCACTTCGCTCCCAGAGCGACTAACCCGGAACAAACTGAAACCAAAATGCGCGCGCTCAGAAAAGACAGTCGAAATCACTGAGTCAGACACAGAGACGAGACACAGAAACGAGACACAGAACGACTGCTGGCCAGCTTACCTCCCGTTGGTGGGTCGGTGGTCCCTGGGTGGGGGTCTCCGATCCCGGACGAGCCCCCAAATGAAAGACTCCCGCAGTGGGTAGTCAGTCAGTTCAGGGAGACCCTCCCAAGGAACAGCGAGACCACGGCTTCGGATGCAAAAACAAGAGGTTTATTGAACACACAGGTACCCGGGCGACTCAGTCTTTCGAAAGACTGGCGCGCCGAGTAGAGCTCCTGGGTCCTTTTTATAGCAAAAAGCGCGGGTACAGAAGCGAGAAGCAAGGTAATTGGTTAGTTTAAATCAAGCCAGGGGTGAACTTCGGTCAAGTGGGAGTCCTTGAAACAGCTGAGGGGCACTCTTGAAACTTTAACTGACTTGTCTATTTCTGGGAACTATCCGCCCTTTGCCTCGGGCCGGGGCCCAGGTGCATAACCACAGATATCCTGTTTGACTCTGTTCCCCTTGTTTCTTAACTTGACTTTTTGGCTGTATTTTCCCTATACCCTTGTAAAAAGCACTTCCTTCAAAACCTGTGATTTTCCAGATGCTATTGTTTAGAAAGAAGCTGAAGTCTAAATTTTTAGAGAATGAGTTGATTTAAAGAAAAATATTATAAATATTAATAATGTAACTGGTACATGGCAAAAATCTCTAAGGGACTGCGGGAATGAGGTTTGAGAAACTCCTGGTTTACTGTTTCATGAGATTAGTGTTAATGACCTGTCTCCCATACCAGAAGAAGTGGTTAAGACTGGTGGTTCCCAAACCTGACCGGGCATTGGGATCACTTGGAAAGCTTTTACAATGCTGACGCAATCTTTACTCTAGATCAGTAAAATCCGAATTTCTGGGCATGGAATCTGGGCATTAGTAATTCTTTAAAGCTCCCAGGTGACTCCAGTGTGCAGACAGGGTTGAGAATCACAGGTCTAAGGTATTGTCTTAGTCTAGCTATTGCTCCTGATTTATTGTTTTCCTGCCAGATGCTTCTAGATCTTTCTCTGATGTGACTTGTTTACATTCTCATTCCATGCCAATCCACTTTGCCCATACTGGTCAGCCATTTCCTTGAATGAGAACTGAAATATTAGTGGCAGGGAGTTCTTGATTTTTCTATGGACATTGTCCAAGTTCTAGCAAATCCAAGAAATATAGTAGTTTCCTGCCTCAATAAACAGATTTTATAATTGTATAGCTATTTGTGTCCTGCAAGATACTGTGCAAAACCCACACAAAAGTTGAAAATACAACTTTTCTCTAGTGCAAATAGACTCTGCAACAAAATTCTATAAAATATTTGAGAATGCTTTCTATAAGATGTTTTGTCTACAAGTTTTCTTTAACTGCTGTGGCAAATTTGTTCATTTATATGCTTGGTTTTAAGATATAATGAAAACTCTTCCAGACTGAGAGGTGGTGATTACTCCATTAGTTAACATTTCAAATTCTGCTCCCTTCTCTCTCCTCCACATATCCTACTCCCATCCTGTACTCTGCCCAGACTCCCACTCTCAAACTTCTCTTAACTAGAGCACATAGATTTAAAGACTACTTGCACAAATGTTGATTTTTGTTTTATTTTTTATTCTATCAATAATTAACAAGTGCTTTTTTAATGCATACAACATGTGGGGATTACACATGCAAAAATAGATTTTGTTTGATACATCCAGAATGGGTGTCCAAATACTTTAGTTAATGATCTTAGGACTGAAATATAGAGTATCAACCCTTCAAAATACAGAAAGCCGAAGAGGAAGAAAGTTATATTCCTGCCTCAACACCGACCTATTTAATCTCTTACACCTGCAACTAATCTGTTCTTTTCTAAATACATGCAAATATAAAAAGTGATTTGGAATTTCTCTTGTTTCATATACATTTTTAACCAGTCTTTTAGCTATAGTTCTTTCCCTATGAATCTTTTTCTCATCTATCTTCCCATCTTTATTAACCCCTTCTTTTTATGAACCTCTGAGTTAACAATAGATTCTTGGTATTCATAAGGAATCTTATATAAGATTTTGTGAACTTCTTAATTTGAGAGAATCCCTATAGCAGGTGTTGGCAAACCTTTTCTGTAAAGAACCAGATAGTAAATATTTTCAGCTTTGTGCACCATGCTGTGTCTGTTGCAATTATTCAATTGTGCTGTTGTGCCATGAAGTCAGCTGCAGACAATATGTAACAGTGTGGCCATAGCTGTGTTCCAAAAGAACTTTATTTACAGGTGTTGGGCCAAATTTTGTTTGCTAGCCATTGCTCTATAGCATACATTTTTTCTTACAAACCTGAATAAAGTAAAAGTGACTTTTTCACATGCTTACAACTCCATGAATATAAGACTAAAGTTGTTTATAAAACTATTGAAGTTAATTCTGCCCTTAAAATGAACTCGGTACCATTGCACATTATATCACTATTATTTTAATATTGGCCATGAACTTACTTGAATCTGCAATGTCTTATCTCTTTACCACAATTACTGCACACAGAAGGACAAGCAGAGAACAATAAAGCTGTGCTGAGATGCAGAGGCCAGATTATAGACCAGGCACTAGCTCAAGTGCTGCACTCCCACACACCAGTCCTTTAAAGGAACCATGTCATTGACCTTCGACATCTCTTATGAAGAACGAAAATGGAAAATTTTAAATTTGTGCATGCTAAGACTCCTATATATTAGGCAATTTAATACTGAGTTATTTTTATATACACTGCCTTAAATTTTTCACTACTCTCTTCTCTCTGTGCTGTTATGTTTATCCAACCTTCTTACCAACTCCTCTTTGTCCACATCTGCCAGAGCATTCAGCAGAAGACAAAACACAGTCAATAAGTGAATATGTTTTGATTGTACAACCACTGGGTAAAGGCATTGTCCTAGTTCAGGTATTGCTCTTGACTCTATTATATACATTCATAAATGAATGCATTTCGATTCTATGAGTGAATCTGTAATTTTGCCCTTTTGTAAAAAAATTCTTTGCCAAACTCTCATGGTCTGGGGCAGAGGAGCAGAGGGATATATTTTTATTTGTTTGTTTGTTCATTTATCTATTTAAATTAACAGATATATGTATTTATCGTGTAAAACGTGTTTTGAAATATATACATTACAAATGGCTAAATTGAGGTAATTAACACATGCATTATCTTACTTTTTTGTTGCGAGAATGCTTGAAATCTACTCTCAGAAATTTTCAAGTATACAATGCATTGTTTTAAATGATAGTCACCATATTGTTCAGCAGATCTCTCAAACTTATTTCTCCTGCCTAACTGAGATTTTGTATCCTTTGAACATCATCTGCCCAACCCTCCTCACCCCACCCCAGCCCCTGGCAACCGTGATTCTACTCTCTGCTTCTAAGAGTTAAACTTTTTTAGACTCTGCATGTAAGTGAGATCATGTGGTATTCGCATTTCTGTGCTTTGCTTATTTCATTTAACATAATGTCCTCCTTGTTGTTGCAAATGACAGAATTTCCCTCTTTTTTAAGGCTGAATAGTATTCCATTATGTAGATATACCACATTTTCTCTATCCATTCACCCATTAATGGACATTTGCTGGATTCTTAAATAGTGTCACCGGTCTTGGGACAATTGGGTAGTCCTAGTTATGCACGTATTTATTTGTGTATAACTATATAATTCTTTACTAACTTACTGGCATTTGCTCTGTGCTAAGTGTTGATACAAGAAGGAATGGAACATGGTCTCTGCCCTGGACGAGCTCCAGGCCAGTGGGAAAGGTAAACACTCCAACAGGCAATGACAACTCAGTTCTTCTGCAAGAAAAACACAGGGTGCTGGAGCCGAGCACCTCAACATAACAGTGGGATCCAGCAAGGCTTTTGGAGGGGGTGACACCAAAGCTGAAACCAAATGACAAGTGAGAAGGGGTTGGCTGGGTGGAGGGCAAAGATGAAGGTGAAAGGCAAGGCATTTCAGGAAGAGAAAATTGCCTTATAAAGTGTCGAGCACAGTCATGTGATCCCAAGAGCTATAGAAAAATATGGTCAATCACTGTGTCAGCCCCAGGATATGTGAGTTCTATGTGGTGTATCCTGAACATGGATGGATTTGGGTCACTGTGACTGATTTAACAAATGCCAGTAGACAATGGAAAATTGGAGTAAGTGCAGTAGTACTCCTCCCAATGCAATTAAAACTGGGAGCCAATTATGATGGGAATTTGCAGCATCTCTTTCCTTTGATGCCTGTTAGGACATGAAAGATTGTCATGGACCTTTGAGTGTTTGTAACTACATAATTCTCACTTTGTCACAATTACTGATCTCGTTCAATCATAGAAATAAGGTACCATCAAAATGTAGCCTACCCTTGCCTTAAACTCTACCTCCAGACACGACCTCACATATTTTCTGAGTAACCCAACATCTTCTTCAGCTCCCCCCCTGCTCTGATCCTCCCTTCTCTGCACATCTATTCCAATAAAACCCTACTGTAGCAAAGCTATCTTGCTATAACGGCCTTTTGCTACTAACTTTCTGAATTTTCACATTGAAATGCCTGTCCTTTTTCTTTTGGTCACATATGCAGTACTGAGTACACACACACCACCACCACCACCCACACCCACACCATACACACCCTCACACACCCCACATACTCCTATACCACAGAGAAACACCACACACACACCACACAGAAACACTGCACACACACCACACAGATACACCACACAGAGACACCACATACACACCGCACACCCCTACACACACACACCCCACCCCCACCACACACTACACACACAACACACACACACCCCACACAAACACACCAAACAGACACACCACACAGAAACATCACACACACACACACACAGACACACCACACACATAACACACAGAAATACACACGTCCCCCACACACCACACACACATACCATGCCACACATATATTCTTATTCATGTCTGAATTAAAGAGTAGATTGCTCACATAATTATAAAGGAAATGGTAGTTTAAATGGTATTTTGACAACTATAACTGACTGACACTTGGGGAATATTATCTTAGTAAACAGAATACCATATGCAATTTGGAGTCTGATCTTGGTACAGGTCTCAGGGTTACTACATATACCATTTTAGGGAAGTTACTCAATCTCACTGAACCTCAGTTTTTAAAACTGTGAAATGGGTTAATGAAATCTGCAGCATCAGTTTTTGGTTTGGGGAGCACTAATTGAGACACTCAGTAGAAAACCCTGAGCAGAGTGTCCAGTATGTGGCACACGGTGCGAACGTTAGTTCCACCCACTGCCTCCCATCTCTCCTACCACATTTCTTCAGGCAGATGTTTTCCAGGCATATCTGGATTTACTCTTTACTGTGTGTCCTCCATTACCTGGCACACTGCTTTTCACCTGAATTTACAAAGGGCTTTTTAAAAATTCAGGTTCCTGGCCCTTCATTTCATTTTCAAAATTATTAAGCAAAAGGCAAATTACTTCATCTTTTAAGACTGTTTGTAGCATGCAGTCAGGATTCCGGCAAGGGAGATCACCTTCCCATGTTCCATTTTCCAATCGCTGTGTTTACTGCAATGGTGTTAAGATATTTTTATTGCAGGCTTGGTGCAAAAATAAACCATGCAGAGTAAAACTTGTCGGTATAGAAGTGTGACTCATGCCTCATATCCCCCAGAAGTTATGAGATTTTGGTTAATAGAAAATGCACAATTTTCTACATATAAGCTCATTTTTAACAAATTTCTAAACGACAGGTTTTATTTAGATTTCACTTTTTTTTTCTATTGACATCTTCTCTCTGTTCCAGAATCTAATCCAGGGCACCACATTGCATTTAGTTGTTATGATCTCCTCTGTCCCCTCTACGCTGTGACAATTTCTCAGCCTTTATTTTTCATGACCTTGAGAGTCGTGAGGAGCGCTGGCCCATATCCTGCAGAATGTCTCCAATCTGGGCCTGTCTGATGTTTTGCTCATGATTAGACTGGGGTTATAGATTTTGGAGAGGAAAGACATCGAGTTGAAGTGCCCTTCTCATCACATCACATCAGGGGGCACATTATATCCATGTGACATCTCTGGCGATGTTGACCTTCATCACTTTGTAAAGGTAGTATCTGCTAGGTTTCTCCCCTATATGTTTCCCTTTGTACCTCTCCATACTCTACTCTTAGGAAGCAAGTAACTAAACGTGACCCACTCTCAAGCGGGGAGGGCTGGGAAATTAATCTATTTCTGGAGGTAGAAATATCTACAGATATTAAATGAAATTATTTGTAAGAAAGATTCAGCTCTACAAGCCCATTTTTAAAATCAAATTTTGGGAGGGGCTATTTTTTCCCTATAAATCAACCCCCATACAATGTAATAAACCTTACAACAGAGTGGTCTTGATACTCCCTCTGGTCTTTGTGATTTGAATTATTTATATAGAAAAGTGCTTTTGAAAAGTGTTCCTGATTTTCATCTGTAATACAGAAAGGCCAGTCTCAAATACTAGTCTTTCTATTTTCTTTTGAAAAGAAAAAAGAAAAAAAAAAATCCCTTTATTAAAATGTTGGAAGCTACACAATCCCACAGGGATTTTGCAAAAAGAACAAAGAGCGGATTGCTGGCAAGTCTGGAAAGCAATTTGCCAACATTTGTGGAGCCTTTTCATAACACAATTTGAGTAATTTCTTCAATGGTGTTTGCAGGTAAACTGTGTCTGGTTGCATTTCTGTAGCTTTAGTTCAAGAGGACGGGCAAGATTTCCAGAGACAACCTGTAGATTGGCTTAACACTTCCTCTTCCTAATGGGTTTAAATCACTTTGAAAACATTAGTCACGCAGAAACAAACAAACAAAACAAACAAAAAAAACCCCAAACTTACTAAATACTGACATTATGATAGGCCTGGAAATACACTGAGAAATGTACCTACTGTCATGAACAGATGCTGGAAGCTCATTTCTCCAAAAATATTTCTTTGGAAATAGCAAATTGAAAAGATATATGAGTTTTCAGCATAATTCCTGGCTTTTTCCTTTTGCTTACGGAAATCACAATGGCAAAAAGCTCTGTGGCTGAATTTAATCTGGTGCTTCATTTTAGCAAGTCTGAGGCCCAGACACTGCTTCAGAGAGTTGCTATTGGAACTGTAGCCTAGACAGCGTGTTTGCTCTGCAAGGACCTGAGAATTATGTGTGCATGTGGCCTCAGGGCATGATGCAGTACCTAGTACATGGGAGGTGAGTGCATTAGTGGAGGACATTAGATTTCACACAAAAAGGGAGGAGAATCCAGTACATTTCACTTTCATTTCAAAAGTGTGGAAAATCATATTTTAAAACAACAACAACAAAAACTCAGAACACAAACTGTAAAAAGTGAAAAATTATAAAAAATGAAAAACTGTACTTTGTCAAAATTAAAACTGTTACTCTTCGCAAAAACAACACAGAGAAAATCAAAGGCAAGTCTTGAACTAGGAGAAAACATGTACAAATCATATATTCAACAAATGACTTGTATCTAGAATATGTAAGGAATAATCACAACACAATAATAAAACAAACAACTCAAACAATTGGGCAAAAGATTTGAACAGACACTTCACAAAATAATACATTTGATTAGCCAATGAACAAAAGGAGAGTTGCTTGACATCAGTAGTCATCAGGAAAATGAAAATTAATACCACGGTGAGATGCTACCACAACAGATTAGATTGCAAACAAACCAAATAAACAAACAAACAAAAAACACTGACTTGCCAAATGTTGGAGAAAATACCAAGCAATTGAAAGTCTTGCACGCTACCAGTGGGAGTGTAAAATGATATAGCCACTTTGAGCAACAGTTTGGCATTTTTTAAAGAAGTTAAACATACTTACCACAAGACTCAGAAACTCTATCCCTAAGTATTTATCCAAGAAAAATGAAAATGCATGTTCACACCTACACTTGTATATAAATATTCATAGTAGCCATATTTATAATAGCAAAAACCTGGAGAGAAACACAAATGTCCACCAACAGGTAAATGTAAAATAGATGTAGTGTGTCCTTGCAATGAATACTACTCAGCAATAAAAGGCATGTACTATAGATCCAGGCAACAATACTCAACCTCGAATTATATTGAATGAAAGAAACTCAGACCAAAAGAAAAGAGAGCATATTGTGTGATTCCATTTATATAAAATCTTAGAGCATATAAACTAATCCACAGAGACAGAAATCAGGTCCGTGGTTTCTGGGGGTGGGCTGGAGGGAAGGATGAATGGTATTGAGATATGAAAAAAATTGGGGAAATGATGAAAACATTTGTTATCTTGATTGCAGTGATGGATTTATGGATGTATACATGTGTCAAAACTTACCAAATTTTACAATTTAAATGTATGCAATTTATTTACTTCAATTACACCTCGATAAAGTTGTTTAAAAATAACTCAGAATGCCTCGGTGTTTTGTTCAAATGATCTAGTTATTTATGTTGTAATCCAGTAGATGTGATGGAAATGTAACATCTTTTTCTAGATGAGGGAAATGTCATCCTAAATAACACTAGAGATTCCATACGAGAATAATAGGAAGACCCAGTCATATCAAAATAATAATTATTCATCTCCTAAACTAACCTAGATGATTGCACAATCATTCTACCTGTCATAGCTCCCATGGTTTAAAATGCTTTGAAATTACAAGTGATCCTTGGCATTTATAGCTTCAACATTCACAGTTTCAACAGCTCCTGAGACACCTCCAAGGCCCAGGATGGGTAGCAGTTGGAATTTTGCAGAGGCAGAGACTTGAGTAGCACCCACTGCAGACCCTGTGTGAGAAGCAAGTTGTGTGATTTATGAGTGGCATGAGCCAGCACCTTTCAGCATGACTTTGTTCTTTAATCCTTGTTGTGTATGCAATGGCTCTGATGAAGTGATTGTGTGTGTGTGTGCTCATGCCCACATGCATGTCTGTCTATAACAGGTAACCCATCCAAGAAAGAAAGAAAGGTGGTTAACTTGTGGGTGGGGGGTGTACCTGGGAAACATCCCACTCTTAAAACAAGTGTGCCTTATTCATTCACTGACTCAAGAAATAATCATTGAGCTCAGACTGAGAGCCTGGCACTGAAGATATGCCAGGCTTTTTTCTCCTGAGACCACCATGGGAGAAAGACACTGATAAAATAATCACCAATGCCAGTAACTGTGAACATTATCAATGCCAGGGAGGTCCATGAAGAGGGCTGAGTGTGTGACTGATGTCGGGATCTGCCTGGCTTGCCTAAGACAGGGAGGTCTGAGCTGAGATTAGAACAATGAAACAGAGTCCGAAGGAAGGGGCAAGGCAGTGAATAGTGTGGGCTATTGCGGGGACAGCATTCCAGGCAGAGGGAACAACATGTGCTAAGCTAAGGGTGCTTGGGAAAAAACAACACCACCAAAAAAAAAACAGCCAAGACAATCATTTCTCTAATCCTGAATTGATGGATAGTTGTTCAGTAACTATTGCTCATAAATGTACAGTATGCTTTTTTATGTGAAAGAAAAGATGCATCACCTCTTCTCCAGAGTGACATGTTACTTTATATTCTAACTTTTATGTGATTTGCCATGAATTTTTGTGGTTTGAGGGCATTTAGTTTGCGGGCACATACGATTTGAAACATGTACAATATACAGTTCTTGATTTTTTCATTGTGATTGGTTTCATATGTTAACTGTATTAGGTTAATTTAGATTCCCTGAAGGGAAGGCCAAATTTTTATTTACTAAAATAACAAATAATTAAACAATTCAGAAATTTAATCGCTAATTAGGAATGTAGAAGTCACTGTTGAGGCCTAGTCCCCCCAAATGATATAATAAAATGATCTAATACAGCCAATAAAGGACACCGTCACTGGAAAGTGAACTTTAGAGATTCTTTATCTCCCTACTCCTCATTTTAAAACAAATATCATTTTTAAAAATTTTGATGAATCTTTAATTGTAAAATGCACCTTCAATTTACTTATTTATTTTTGAGTGTGTATTTCTTTGTTGCTGTTGTTGTTTATTGAAACATAATTGATTGTACAGTGTTGAATATCAATGCCTGTTGCACCATCAATTTAAAGAGTTGTTTATTTCACAGGAGGAAAAAAAAATAAAACACTACTACCTAAAATAGAGCAAATTGATTGTCACATGTAATCTAATTTTGGAAATGTTTTGAAACTGAAATATCGAAGAAAAATAGTTTTAAAAATAGTTAAGGTTTTATTTACCCTGGGAATAAAACCATTTAAAGAATGTTTAAGTATGTGCTAAGTGTGCTAATGTACTTTACTGGACAATCTCATCCTCATGAAAACAGTAGGTGGCCAAGTCCTATTTCTGTCCTTGCTGAACAAATGAGAAAGCCAAAGTTTCGTGCAATTAAGCAGCTGAGTCAAGGATAGAAAGCCTTACATAAATTAAATTTCCTTTTCCAGGTCACACAGGAAGTTAGCAAGAGAGGAGAATTCATGCATATTCCCCTTGTGTCAATGCAGAATTTTGCAACACAGTCGCCTCCTAGCATTGAAGTGAAGTTGCATCACTTCAATGGCAGCCGTCTCTCAAAGAGATGAACCTGAAAAGAAAGAAGAGAATTGTGAGTTACCATCTCCTGTGCCCTTACAAACCTCAGCACGAACTCAGTTCCCAGCATTGTGTTTTCAGTCTGCCAGACTGAATGTCTTGGTGATATGTTAATAAGAGCCATTAATCTCTTTAAAGCTTGAGCCTGCTACAAAGCTTCTACATCAGTTAATAAGAACCCTCCGATGGGAAGTTAATGAAGATGGTTGATTTCTGCAATTTCACAGTGCTTTAAAACACTGGTAGCTTTGTGCAGTTTAGGTGGAGGAAAAACAAGTAAAAGCAACTGCTTGTTGAGATAAAAATTATAGCAGAGAGAGAAAGAGAATAAGATGAAGAAATAGTTTTGTTTTGTTTTGTTTGTTTCTTTTGGTTTCAAATATAGCCTCTAGTAGAAACCTTGGCTTAAGGCTGTAAAAAAATGCACACTCATTTAGAATATGCAAGGGATAAAATTCAAATAGTGATTGCATTTAAACACATTCAGATCATGCAATGGGCATGACGAGTCATGCTGTGACTATGGTGAAGTTCAGATGAGACAGGGTAGGAAAATGCTGTTTTTCAACTGTAAAAAACCGTCTAGAAGAAAGGAATTATTATCACAATGGTTATCAATTTCTACAATGGCCGCCAGAACAAGTTTGGCATGCATTTTAATGAAATACTATGTATCATGAATCTATGTGTTCTTGCAGTACAGAAAATAGCCCATGGTGTGACTTCATGTTCTTGATCATTTAGCTCTGTTTCACATCTCTAAGTCTTCTTTCTAGAACATTCTTAGCTCTAGATATTACCTCCCCAGTTCCTGATTGCAATTCCGGTTGCCAGAAAAGAATCTAAAGAACATGTGGACTAGTAGAAAATATTCTTTGGATGCTTTACTGTCCTTTGACCTTTCTGATATTCATAATCAACATAGGAGATGAACATACAGAATGTCGATGACAGTCATTAGACCATGAACAGCCGTCTTACGTACCTGTGCAGCCTGGAACATACCAGACACTTAATAAATGGCAGTGAAATGAATGAATGAATACATATCTGGAGAAGCTTGCATGACTCAAACCCCTCATCTAAGAAGTTTAAAAGGAGGCATCTCAGTTCTTGGTTAAGGCAGTGATTTAATGTGTTCGAATTCTGACGCAGAGAGTTAGGCTCAAAGTCCATGTATACCCTGGGAAAAACGTGTTGGGTCTTTTTTCTTCTCTCTCCTTTCTCTCTCTTCCCTTCCCTTCTCTTCTCTCTCACTCTTCTCATATTTAAAAGCTTTAAATTAAAATTGCTAACTCTTTCTGTTTTTATCTATGAAAAGGAGAGAAAAGCATCTGCTATGGTTTGAATGTGTCCCCCAGCATTCATGTGTTGGACACTTAATCCCTAATGTGGCAGTGTCGGGATGTGGAGCCTCATGGGAGGTGTTTTGGTCATGGGGGCTCTGTCCTCATGAATAGATTAATGCTGTTGTAAAAGGGACTCATGGGAGTGGTTCACTCTCTTGTGCTCTGGCTCTTCCACCTTCCACCACATGATGACACAGGATGAAGGCTCTCACCAGATGCTGGCACCTTGATCTTGGACTTCCTGGCCTCCAGAACTGAGTCAATAAATTTCTACTGATTATAAATTACCTAATCTCAGGTATTCTGTGATAGCTGCACAAAACAGACTAAGATGGCATCTAATACACAAATTTATGATGTGGTTGAGGTGAGAGCTAGCTTGTAAATCACTAAGCACAAGGTGCACGATCTGTAAGCCACACTTCAGCATGTGACACATTCCCTCCTACATCGGGCTTCCTGCATCCAGGTAACAACCTATAGAAGATGGTGTCCTGTGGTCCTTCTCAGCTTGGTAGAGTTTCCAGTAATCTGGATGATCTAAGGCAGTAATTCCCAAACTTTCCTAAACACTGAGATCACCTGAGGCAGGAGGGAGAGATGGTGCTTGTTACAAGAGACGGTGGGACTATACCCCAGTTTCTGAATCATAAGTCTAAGATGAAGCTTAAAAATGTGCATTTTCAGTACATTCCCAGGTGCTGCTGCTGCTGGACCCAGGTCCACCATTTGAAAACGTTTGCTCTAAGCCAGGACAGGAGAGGACAGATGTGCTTGAGGTGGCCCTTGCACATACAGGTGGCCTCCACTCAGCACTGATGACTCAGTGGCAGAAGTAGCACATCTTTGTGGTATCAGCACAGTAATGTTTCCAAAGTAGAGAACATTTTTAGGATTAGATATTAGGAACTCCTAGAGAACATTTCTAGAAAAAGATATTAAGAACTCCTAGAAACTGCCTCTAATTAGCAATCTGGGAAAAATCAGTGTTTGGTTTTCCTCTGCTAACTTTTTTGTAGTCTGTCTCCCACCTTCTTTCCACCCCTACCCCCCTTCTCTTTCTCTCTCTCTTTGCCACCTGTTCTCTTTTCTTCCTTTTGTTTATTTATTTATTTTATTTGAAAGCACTGTATTACTTTTCTCTGTGAAAAGAATTTAAGGTATTCGTTTGATCTTCTGCACTCTTTGGTCCTGGAATGTGATTTTAGCTTGAGTCCTTCTAAATCAAACCTGCATTGTTTTCCTGCCATGAATTGTTATTTTATTCCTGAAAACCCACATTTCTCAATAGGAATTTTATCTATCACAAAAATAAATGAAAGATAAATAAAAGCTCAGATAACTTTAAATCCCTGCACATCATGTTATTGGTGAGTAAAAGGGAGATAATATTATCCACTTCTTAGAGCTTTCGTGAAAGACAATTTAGTTAATGCACGTCAAAAACTAGCAAGAATGCCTGGCACATAAAAGTCAATAAATGTTGGCCATTGTTATCAATACCTGTTAGTTAGTACCATATGAAAGCTACATTGCAAATGTTCTTGGGAGGTAGAATAGGGAGGAGTCTGGTGGCCTGGAAAGGGAGAGTATATTCATGGCTGGATATTTCTTAAGTAAAAATACAACAATATTTGAACTGGAGCTGATTTCTTATTAGTTAAGGATGGCATCAGGTGTAATAGAAATCGTAAAATAACAGTTGCCTGAACCACATAGTAAATTATTTCTTTTAAATGTGCTTGCAGCAAGAGATGAAATCCAGGTCCTTCTACTGTGTTGCGTGGCCTCTGCTCCTAGGTCATCTCAGAGCTCCAGCAGATCTGTCCAAATTCCAGTGCCAGATGTGGGAAGGAGAAAGTGGGGACAAAGTCTCCCTATAAGGACACTTCCCAGTAGCTGTGCACAATGCTTCTTCTCAGGTACCCTTTCTGGAACTTAGATATATGGTCACGTTGGGTGGAGGGGAGGATGGTGTTCGTGAGAAGCTGTAGGGAGGCTAACGTTGTACACTCAATTCCTGGAAGACGTGGCCCAACTAAGAAGTGAGCTTCTGTTTCTATAAGAAAACAGGGAATGGATCTTGGAGGATATCTAGAAATTTCTGCTGTATACCCTGTCTCTGCTAAACTCCAGATTAAACAACAACAACAACAACAAACAACAACAACAAGAAACAAAGAAATAAAACCAACAATAATAGGTATTCATCTGTTCCACTTGCTGCTGTAACAAATGACCATAAACGTGGCGGCTTTAAACAATACATTAATTCTCTTACAGTTTCAGAGGTCAGAACTCCAATATGTCTCACAGGGTTAAAATCAAGGTGTCAGCAGAGAGGCATTTCTTTTTGAGGCTCTAGGGGACAATCTATTTTCTTGCCTTTCCCAGCTTCTAGAAGCCACCTGCATTCCTTGATTCCTGGTCACATCTTCCATCTTCAAGACCAGCAGAGTAGCATCTTCAAATCTCTTTCTCTCTGATCCTCTCGCCTCCTTCTTATAAGGACACTTGTGATTACATTCAGCTCACATGGGTAATTCAGTATCATCTTCCCCTTTCAATGTCCTTAACTGAATCACATCTTCAAAGCTCCCATTGCCATGTAAGGTCACATACTCACAGGTTTCCGGTATTAAAATGTAGACGTTTGGAAGGACCGTTATTCTATCCACCACCTCTTCCTTGCTCCAAGGATCCCAAACTCTCTAAAATTATGATTCCCTCTCAAAATTTTGATTCCCTCTCAAAGTTTTATTAATGATTCTTCACAGGTGAATCATTGAAATATGTTTATAAGTAAACCCCGAGGTTTGAGTAACTTTCAAAATTGGTTCTTCAGTGGTCTGACCCTCTAGGTTTCATTAACTAGAAATTCCTGTTGTGAGCAGTGGCCTTTATCTTTAACAACTGCAAGTAAATTTGTGGGGATGTCCTCTGATGCTTTTATATGAGGGTCAAGGTTCCCCTGGATTCTCACATTGTGGAGTCACCTCTCTTTACAGTGAGGAAACCTTTCTTTCTCATGCTGAGAATTTTTTTCTTTGATATTTGTCATTGCCCTGCTCTTACTCAGGTGGTAGAGTGGATTGCTTTTATAGCAATTGTCATTTCACTCAGAAACTTATCCAATCAAAGAGTATGATCGTGGCTATGTTCAATCAGAAGTTTTCCAAAATTGTGACTCAGTCCATCACTTAAAAAAACAAAACCTTTTTGGATTACTTGCTCTAGTGCCTACTAACTAGGCAGGACATGAGTTTTGAAATCAATCACAGCTCTTAGACAGTTGTATATGTGACTTTTGGCCATTTCTATTGGGAATTATTTCCGTTGACTTCTTTTAATAATGGGGCATTTATAATTTTATCATGTTTTAAATCAGTATCTTTCTGGTAATGTGGAAATGTGTCCTACTTGATTGAGAATTTTTTTTATTATTATTCCTCATTCAAGTTCTTATAAGTCCAAAATTTTGGGGGAGAGGCAGAAAATTTTATAGCTGTGTCTTAACTATCCATGGCTGGTCCCCTTTTTTTTAATTTAATACATTTATTAGCTCATAAAACAACTGCTAGCAGGTGTATTTTCTTCATCTTCTCTGCATGTCGTAGTACCTTGCACAGTGTTAGCACAATAATTCCTTGGGATCTGGGCTCATGATGTCTTCAGTGTCTCTGCACACTGGCACACAGCGGCTCAGTCAACGCCTCTTGAATGGATGACTGGACAGATAAATACGTGAATGAATGCTGATTAATTGTTTTTGGATATTTGTCAATTTTTGAATTAGGAAATTATTCCTTTTTTTACAATTTGTTAATTGAAATGGCCACCTGTTATCTCTTAGCTTAGGAATCTGGGGACAGGTAGGGACATTTTAGGCCAATTATGTGCCTGAGAGTTTTTTTTTTTTTTTTTTCCACTTGAGAGTTTAGCTAAAATTGAGGATCAGTGCCTAGAAATAAAGCTCAACTCAAGTGAATTACCAATTAAATGTCTGAAATTTCTTTGGTAAGTAGGCAGCCTATAAACAAATGCATATAAAAAAATTCCACTTATCTACAAAGATTGAAGATGAGATATTCTGTTTTACATTAGTTTTCTCACCATTACAACATGATTATGTCAGTTTTCTCATTAAAATAGAATTGTATATTCTATGTAGTATTTTTCAGTCTCTTCCTCTGAAAATTTTTATTTTTGGCTCTGATTATAAAAAGCTATCAAGACCCATTATAGAAAATGTTGGAAAAAAATAAAAGAACAATAGAAGAGAACAATGTCTATACCACACAAATAGTACTGCTGTTAATTTCTTGGCAAATTTTTGATAGATACAGAAGTGAATTTTAAATTCTTTCTGTATGTATATAATACTATCAAGATAACATTGTATTTTGAGCTTTGCTTTCACTTTATTCAGTCTTATTTCACAATTATCTCCCCATGCCATTAAATACTCTTTGGAAACATTTTTGCCATGGTGTATAACATGATGTCACACGGATACATCAGCATTATTTAAGCAGTCCTCTGTGCTTTGGTGTTTAAGTGGAATGTGTTTGCACATATGCGTGCCTTTGTTTTCTTTTCTCATAGTTTAATAAGATTCTATTCCTACACGTGGAGCAAGTTGTTAGAGGTTGAGACTATCTTCAGGCATCTGATGCACATCAACACATTTTTTTCAGAAAGTGCTGTCAATTTTCACTAGCATGGTAGTGTATGAGAGTTCTTATACACTCTATTATCCTGGTATTATACTGTTGCTATTGCTAAATATTACTATTTTATTTTAAAAGGTGACTAATTTGATAGATTAAGGTTGTAAGCATCCAGTGATTTAAAATAGAATGCCCTCTAAAATAATATAGACTATAAGGCATGATCAATTTTCAGAAGCCTAAAGCCATAGATTTTATTGTACAGGATAGTAGATGTTATGACAGGCTAGAAGGAATAGCTATGTATTGCTTGATGACATTTTGACTTTTTTCCCAGAGTAATAATCCTTGTTTCTATATTTTTAATTTTTCAGGAAAAACATGGCATCAAATGCCTTTCTATTTATATGATCCTCCCAACCCTGCATTCTATGCCTAATCATTTACCTTCTATGGAAATATGTATTGAAATATGCTGAAGATTTTTTTTTCCTCTTAAAATCTGCATAGTAGATCTACACCTGCTCAAAACGTAGATACCAGGTCATCTGGATTTTATTACGGCTTTGTAGCAACTAGTAAAAATTGAGTATGAGTGTTTTAGAGTTATCTTTACCTTATTCATCAAAAAATGAGAGGCTTATTTTCCAAATTAACTTATGTGAGACTCCCTCAAGGCAAGGACCACAGTGATTTTGTTCATCATCACATAATCTTGCTCATAGAAGGTACTCAAAATACATTTGACGTACAGAGAGAAACCCTTAGTCTTTAGTCATAGATGACAGAATACCATAAGAGATTTCGATTCACATGAAAATTCTCATAAATTCACATAAGAATTTAGAGGACATATTGCATGAGAGGCAATGAATAAAGCAGATGAGAGAGGCTCAACTTTCAGTTTTGCTTAAAGGATATACTTTCCAACAAGAGGATTGATACATCCTGTCTTTTCCCATTCCCCAGCCCACTTCAATTTCTTTCCAAGAATACAACGACAAGAAAAATAAGTGAAATCCAACTCTCCACTGATGACACTAGTGGTTTGAAGGCTTCTGTTCCATTCTGAGCCTGACGGGAGTATCACACTGAAGCACAGGCTCTTGGGAATCTTGTTGGCTGTCACAGACTCTCTGCTGTGCAAATTGGCCATACAAAGCCCTTGACTGAATTTCTTTCTTGTCCTGGAGCAAGCGAGGAGCCTGGAGTGGTGGTTTCAGTGTGATGACACTCTTTGTAGTCTATCCATCCTTTTTTGAACTCTCTCATGATCCATGGAAAAAATATATTCTCAGCATTATCATTTTCTCTCTCCACTCCCCCTCTTTTTTTTATGAATACTCTTCGATGTCACATAACACATAAATTACTTAGCAATTGGTTGAATGTTCCTGAGTAATTTTATTTATTCTGTTTCCTTGGCATGTAAGTATTTTCAGCACCTTTTTTTGAGCAAGGAACTGGAACAAAAACACCTCAGGTCCCTGCCAGGAATCACATCAATAAAATCCTTAACCAAATCTAAATGTAATTGCTACCAATATAAATATATGACTTAATTGCAATGTACATTGGTGCTATGAGGTTACTAAATGAGATAGTTTGACACAGTAGGAAAAAGTAGGTACAGAGGAGGATTTCTAGCAACAGGAGGAGCATACAAAGGCCCTGAGACATCGGAGGAATGAAGGGCCTTTGCAGATAAGGTCAGAGAGAAGGAAGGTAGGATCTACTGAGGCCGGAGTGGTAAGCAAAGCCAAGGTTATTCAGAACCTTACAAGATTTTTGTCTTTTGTCCTAAGAGCAATAAAAAGTTACTGAAATATTTTAAGTAGAGGGTGACATGATTAGCTTTGCTTTTTAAAAAAACTTGTATTATAGGAAATTTCAAACATATGAGAAATAGAAAAATATAATGAAGCCCTAAGCACTAGTCAACAAACATTTTTCAATTCATGGCCAATTATGTTTCACCTGTAACCCAACCTACATCCTCCTTCTTCTCATCACATCTATTTAAAGTAGACCCCAGATGTCTTGTCATTGTATCACTAAGCAAATCTCTAAAAGTCAAGGACTCTGCTTCCAATAATAAGCAAAAATATCTAAAAACAAAATAAAACAAAACTGAATAATTTGTAATTCTCAGTATCACCAAATATCCAGTCAGTGTTCAAATTTTCAGAATTGCATCATGTATATGTAATGTGTGTGTGTGTCTATATAGTTTCTTCAAGTCGGGATCCAAATAAGACTAATATATTGCAGTTATCGATATGTCTCTTAGATCTCTTTTAATCCATACATTCTTCTAACATCTCTCTTTCTATTACTTGCAACATATTTTTAAAGGATTCATATCATTTATACAATAGCATTCCCCACTGAGTTTTGATTATTGAATTTCCATGGTGATTTTAATATGTTTCTCTGCTTTTTGTATTTCCTTCAAATTGATAGTTACATCTTTAAAGGCTGGTTCCATTGTAGATTTCATTTTTGGCAACAACTTCATAGACTGTGTTCTGACTATCAGGAGGCACATGGTTGTCTGTTTTTTATCTCTTTTTGTGGTAACAGCAGCCATTGCCAATCATTTTCTACGTTCATTAATTTACTGGAGTTTTCAGTAATCTAGAACAGATGCTTGAATTCTGTCACTCCTTTTTCACTCATGCTAGCAGATGAACTATTTTGTGAAGATAAATTTCCTCATCCACTGTTTAGTTAGCAGGACATTATACAGGAGGAATGAAGGGCACGTGAAACCCTTTGCTTGCTTCTATTTTTCTGTATCCTAAACTATCCACAGCATCCCAATCAAAGGATCTAAGAATGGTCTGGCCCGGGGGTGGGGGGGTGGGAGGTAGTCCTAAGTGTGGAAAATCACAGGACAAGGTTGTTGTATATGTTTTCTTTGATGTGTAATTTATCACAAACTTAGTGGCTTAAAACAATCCTTATTTATTATTTCAGTTTCCATGGGTGAGGATTCTGGGTACACCGGAGCTGGGCCTTGTGCTCAGGGTCCTTCCAGGCTGAAATCAAGGTCTGGCCACGCCAGCACTCCCATCTGAGGCTTGGAGTCCTCTTTCAAATCACTGATTGTTGCAAGAATTTAGTTTGCTGTTATTATAGGACTAAAGCCTACAGTACCCAGAGGCTAGCCACTGTTTCCTGCCATGGAGAACTTTTCAAAACATGGCAGTTTTCTTCTTCAAGACCAGCAAGAGGGTGTTTCCACTGTGCTGAGTCTCTGACCTCTGCACTGTCTTTGAAAGGGCTTGCCTGATTAGGTCAGACCCATGTAGGTTAATCTTTGTTTTGATGAACTTAAAGTCAACTGATTAGGGTTCTTAATTATATCTACAAAATCCTTTCACCTTTCCACATAATATCACCTAATCAAGCGAGTATTATCTGTAGGAGGACAGCAGACTAGTAAACTCATAGAAAGTTAGTGCTGGGAGGGCCTTAGGAATCATTTAGTTTAGTCCTTTCATTGTGTAGGCAAGGAAATTGAGGGCCAGAGATGGGACATGCTTTGGACCCAGCAATATGGTGAGTTCATGGTGAAGCTGCAAATTCATGAGGTAGGCATAACACTAAGGCAGCTCTCAGTGAGCAATGTTCATGTTTAATCACCTCTCCTGTGGATATGATAGGGTAATGCAAAGGTTCTCAGGTCTAGTCTAGTGAGACAGGGACCTGGATCCCTGAATGACTTTGGCTGGCCCAGCTCTCTCTGCTTGTAGTTCTCAGGATAACTATAGAATATCCTGAAAATGCAATGTCCTGAGATAAGGACTAGGTGTCTGGAACAACCCAGGCTATGTTCTTGTTTCTCCTAGAATAGGGTGTTATGCAATGCTTGAGCTCGGCGATCCAAGTGTGGCCCAGGGTATATAAGCCCAGGGCAGAGCTACCATCCCTCAGCCGTAGTGAGAAGTGGGGCATATCCCACGATACCCTGTCTGCCCTGGGCAGACGTCCTGAGGCTTTGGGGACCAGTTCGTCATGGATCAAAGGCTCTGTTTATTTTTGCTGCCCATCTGTGAGTATAAATCTGCTTCTTCTGAATTGTGTGAGTGCCTATCTCACTGGGCTAGACCTAAGAACCTTTGCATTATCCTATCGTATCCACAGGGGAGGTGATTAAACAAGAACATTACTCACTGAGAGCCACCTTAGAATTGTGCCTACCTCAGGTATTTGTAGCTTCATCATGAACTCACCACATTGTAGGTCCAAGGCCTGTCCCATCTCTGGTCCTCAATTTCCCTGCCTATATGATGAAAGGATCATATTAAATTATTCGTAAGGCCTTTCCAGAACTAACATTCTATGAGTTTACTAATCCGTTGTGCTCACAGTTATTTTTATTATTTATTTTTTAGACTTTATACTTTAGAGCAATTTTAGGTTTACAGCAAAATTGAATGGAAAGTACAAAGAGTTCCCATGTACCCCTGCCCTCACAACCTCCTCCACTCTCAACACCCACACAAGCGTGGTGCATTTGTTACAACTGGTGAATCTACATTGACACCCCTTGTTACCTAAAGTCTATAGTTTATATTAGGGGTCACTCTATTTTATTTATTTTATCTTATTTATTTTTCAGCTTTATTGAGTTATAATTAACAAATAAGAATTGTCTCTGTTTCAGATTGTACTCACAATGGCTCCATTGCTTAACATTGACACTTTCCCACAAAATAAAGAAGAAAAAACAAATCCCCAAATCAGCTGCCACGAAGAAACAGAATTTAAAAAAATGAATGAGCTCTACCACTTTGATGAGTGGTTTTTACACAGATCATAAGTCAGTCATTGAGTTTAAAAGACTTGATGTACTTAAATCTAGATTTACAGAAGCCACAAATTTGCCTTTCCAAGATAAATACTTACTTTACTAGGATATGCGTTTTCTTTGTTTCACAGTTCATTCTAAAAATAAAAACATGTGAACAAATCTTTTCATTGTTTTACAGAAATTGGAACAAAGGCTACAGTTTGTAATTTTTTAATCAGAGCAAGAGCATAATTAGTAGGAGCCCCAGTTGATAAAATATCTGTTTAATTTAAGCAATTGGTATGCTACTTTAAAAATAATCCGATTAAAGTACAGTACTTGGAATTATTTTTATGTGCAATTTGGGGCTCAATATAATAAAATAATATAATATTCAAGGATTTACTATAGAATCCTGAAGAGATTACTCAAATCTGGTAGCTACATAACAAGATGTCACATCCACTCTTGACTTTTTCCCCCTTCTGCTTTTATTCATTTGAAGTAATGACAATGTAGAACCGACCATGGCATAGTCCAGGAGGGTAAAGGATGAGCCATAAGAGGTTATGCAAAGTGACCTAAAACGATTTGGGCAATGTAGTGGATTGCATTATGTCCCCCCAAAACTCACTAAAGCTTGAATTGTGTCCCCCAAGTTTTATGTATTAGAGACTTAGCCCCCACTATGACTGTTAAGAGGGTGGGAAATCCTATTATGGTAACTGAAAGGTGGAGCATTGAAGAGGCGATTGGATTGTAGGACCATGCCATAATGAATGGGTTAAAAATGGTGGTCAGAGGCATGGTTTTGAGGGCTTTAAAAGAAGAGAGAGTCTGTCTTTCTCTCTCTCTCTGCTTCCACCATCTTGAACTGTGAGACCACTGGGTCACTGTCGCCACGACCAGGTGGACTTTGGACTTCTGAGCCTCAGAACTGTAAGCAGTAAATTTCATTTTTCTTTATAAATCACCCAGTTCCATGAGTTTTGTTATAAGCAACAGAAACAGATTAACACAGCCAATTTTTTAAAGAGATATTTGTTGGTAGTCTTCAATAGTTAGAGGTAGAAAAAAGCTACAAGTCTTGACCACATCTTTGTTCCCGGGTGGCATATTTAAATGAACACAATTTCAGTCTGAATTATGGATAGAGATACACAAGTGTTTCTATCCGTATATGTAGACACACAAGCAGGCCTAAAATCTGACCTGTAAACTTAGCAAGTCCCAGTTCTCTTTTTCTAAACTAGGGTTTCCCATTCTTAGCACTACTGACACAGACTGGATAATTCTTTGTTGTGGGGCTGCCCTGTGCTTTGTAGGAGGTTTAGCATCTTCCCTGGCTTGTATCCACTACATGCCAACCCCCCACCCCCAAGTTGTGGCAGTCAGTAATGTCTCTGGATATTGCCAAATGTCCCTTGAGGAAAAACTGTCCCCATTGAGAACCACTGCTGTAACTGAAGTTCCCAGCCATTTAGCACCCAAAGTATTCTACATGCTTTAAGGTCACTCCTGTAGCAACCAAACCAAAAGCTCATGGCTGATCCTCTTCTTGCATTTTTCCCACAAATGTCATCTTACATAGACTGGGAGAACTGGCACATAAAAAGTGTTGATTGATGGTTTTAGGTGCTCTTGCTGTGTATTTCTATCTAGTCTTTCTATGACACAACCTTTATTTACTTTAATTTTTTTAAATGTTTTATTCTTTACCCTAGACCATAAACTCTCTAGGAGTAGGACAGGGTCCTTCTCACTGCTGCATTCTTGCTATCAGTCCCTAGCCAAACTAACCGTAGCAACAACAGTAACAGTTATAGAGCATTTGTTGTGTGAGAGCCATAATTTTAAGTGCTTTATGTATACTAACTCATTTAATCATCACAGCACTGCATGAGTTAATAATTATTATCAGTCCCATTTTATAGAAGAGGAAACAGAAATACTAAAAAGTTAAGGGAATTCACTAAGGTCACAAAGCTGGTAAGTGGTAGAAGATTGAATCGAGACAGTCTGATTCCAGAGTGCTTTTATCTTCTTCTCTCTCTTTTTTTAATTCTTCCTATCTAACTGTAACTTTGTAACTGTACCCATCTACCAACATTTCCCAGCTTCCTTTCCTCCCTTTCTCTGCCTCTGGTAACCACTACTCTACTCTCTATTTCTCTTTTTTCCCTCTCTTTTTAGTTTATTTTTCTTGGTTGACCCATTATAATTGTATGTATTTGTGGACTGTGATATGATATTTGGGTATATTCATACTGTGTGCAATGATCATATCAAGGTACTTAGGATATCCATCACCTCAAACAATTGTCACTTCTTTGTGTTAGGACCATTCAGCATGATTCTTGACTAGTACTGAAAGATACATGGTACTTTGTTGTTGACTGTAGGCTCCCCATATTACTGTAGACCCCTAGATCCCATTCTTCCTATCTCTCTACTATTTTGTATCCACTGACCATCCTCTTCCCATCCCCTCAACCCTCTTTCCCCCACCAGTCTCAAGTAACTACTATTTTACTTTCTACTTCTATGAGATCAACTTTTTTAGCTTCCACATATGAGTGAGAACATGTGGTATTTCTCTCTCTGTGCCTGGCTTATTTCACTTAACATAATTTTCTCCAAACTCATCCATGCTGCTACAGATGGCAGAATTTCATTTTTTTTTTAATGGTGGAGTAGTATTCCATTGTGTGTGTGTGTGTGTGTGTGTGTGTGTGTGTGTATCCAATTATCAGTGGAAGGACGTTTAGGTTGGTTCCAACTCTTCACTATTGTGAACAGAGCCGTGATGAACATAGGAGTGTGGGTATCCCAGCAACTTGTTGATTTCTATTCATTTGGGTGTATGCTGAGTTGTAGGATTGCTTGATCCTATGGTAGTTCTATCTGTAGTTGTTTGAGAAACCTCCACACTGTTTTCCATGATGGCTGCACTAATTACAGTCACACCAATAGTGTAGGAGAGTTCCCCTTTCTCCACATTCTCACCAGCATTTATTTTCTGTCTTTTTGGTAATAACCATTCTAAGTTGTGTGAGATGCTATCTCATTGTGGTTTTAATGTTCATTTCTCTGATGATTAGTGATTATGAGCATTTTTTCATATGCCTTTTGCCCATTTATAAGTCTTCTTTTGAAAAATGTCTATTCATTTCCTTTGCCCATTTTTTTTTTTTTTGGGATTATTTGTTCTTTTTACTATTGAGTTGTTTGAGTTCTTTGTATATTCTGGATATTTGTATATTCTGGATATTGGTTCCTTGTTGGATGCATAATTTGCAGATATTTTTCTCCCATTCTGCATGTTGTGTTTTCAGTCTGTTGATTGTTTCCTTTGCTGTGCAGAAGTTTTTTAGTTTGATATAATCTCATTTGTTGATTTTTGCTTTTGTTTCCTGTGCTTCAGAAGTATTATTCATAAAATCTTTGCCCAGACCTATGTCCTGAAGTGTTTTTTCTATGTTTTCTTCTAGAAGTCCTATAGCTTTGGACCTTACATTTAAGTCTTTAATCCATTTTGAGTTGATTTTGGTATATGGTGAGATATAGTAGCCTAGTTTTATTCTTCTGCATATGGATGTCCAATTTTCCCGGCACCATTTATTGAAGAGACTGTCCTTTCCCCAGCGTCTGTTCTTGGCTCTTTTGTCAAAAATCAGTTGGCTATAGGTATCTGGATTTATTTCTGGGTTCTCTATTCTGCTCCATTGGTCTATGCATCTGTTTTTGTGCCAGTAACATGCTGTTTTGATTACTATAGACTTATAGTATCATTGAAGTCCTAAAGTGTGATACTTCCTGCTTTTTTCTTTTTGCTCAAGGTTGCTTTGACTATTCAGTGTCTCTTGTTGTTCCATATACATTATTGATTTTTTTTTTTCTATTTCTGTGAAGTATGTCATTGGTAGCTTGATGTGGACTGCACTGAATCTGTTAGATCACTTTGGGTAGTATGGTCATTTTGATGATATTGATTCTTCCAATCCATGAGCATGGGATGTCTTTCCATTTTTTGTCTCCTTTAATTTCTTTAATCAATGTTTTATACTTTTTTTGTGCTTTTATCTTCTAAGCTGCACTGTAAATACTAGGAGGCCAATGAATAATTGCAGAATGAATAAACTGTAAAGAGCATGGAAGGAATGACTGGGGATGGAGGGGAGGCTGGGTATGGAAATCAACAGTTATGCTCTAAAGTAAAGGATCTATGTACGTGACTATAAGACCAACAACTGTAAAGCAGATGGTGCTGAACACTGAGGAGCCCATACACGAGTGAATGTTGCTGTGCGATAGGAGTGTACATGCAGCGATTCAGGGTGCTTAAGCAGATGTCCATTCTGAGCTCTTATATTGAGATTCAGGGAGCATGCATGCTAAGCTAATCCAAAGGCTGTTTATTTCTCAAGTCTTCATATCTTGGCAGTTTCCATCCATATGAGGTAAAAATTTCCAAAATGACCCAGGACTTAATTTCACTCTGTAAGAAAAATGCTGGCTAAAAGGATCTCTTATTGTACCTACAGGTTTTTTTTGTTTTTTTTTGTTTTTGTTTTTGTTTTTTGTTTTTGGTATTTTTAGGCATTCTTTTGCAGATTAGTGCACAGAACTTGGGTGTAAAGTATCTACAATGCCTGAAGACGATCTAAGTCAGGGTGAATTCTGAGAACACTAAGAATCAATAGGTCCTCAGTATCCTGTTCTCCCCAAAGTTTTCATTGGTGCAATTTGGCATTTGCACAGCATTGATTGTGGATCACATCTGTGAATGATTAAATATTAATAAATAGCTACTTTGCAAAAGAAGCCAGACAATGACATATTGGCTCCATTCACTATTTGTGTTTGACACTTTTAAAAATTGATACTAAAAAGATACAAACAAGTTGTACAGCATTGTCTCTACCTTCACTCATGAGATAAAGGAATTTCTACTACTTGTCTTGCTTGAAATTCAAGGAAGTAACAGATTAAGTAAATTAATATAGTCAAGCCAATAAGTGAAGATGAACTAGCATATATTTATTCCAAATGTGAACCCCAAGTGATCTATACTATATTTCGTTTGAATTCAGCAATATTTATATCATGGTACTTCTCAAACTTCTCTACTGAGGTCATCTCGAACTCAGTGGAGAATAAACTTAAACCCAGGAGAAGGCAATTCTGAAGCCTATTGTTTTATCTGCACCATGCCTAGGGATTTCATTCTATTCCAGAAAAACGTGATGCATTTGTAACATTTAAGATGTTTACCCCTTCCCTAATATTAAGTTATAATGACATTTTGGAAATGTCTCACATATTGATATATAGTTTTGAAAACAAACAAACAAACAAACAAACAAACAAACCATACCCTACCCCTGCTGCATACATCTCAGTTGGAGAAGAACAGGCCACAGAGATATGTGTTGAGACTGACAAAAGACTAAGCACAGTCCTTCCTTTCTAGGTGATTAAATTTGGTATTGACACTTATAGTTAATAATGATTAAATGCTTAGTCCCTGGGATAAAGGGTTTTATATGCGTCATCTAATTTATTTAATGTTTACAATAATTTTGTGAGGTCTTTATGATAATAATAATAAGAATGATTATTATTCTTTGGTAAAACTACTTTAAATTTAGAGTGCTTAGGCAATTTGCCCAAAGTCACAAAGCCAGAAAGTGGTAGAACCAACTTCGGGACCCAGAAATTCTAACTGTAGAGACCACTTCTACAAAGTAGGCTTCTCATCCTCAAAGTCCAGTGAAAATGAAAATTCATCTAGATGTGGGGAAAAACAGTACTAGAATTTGTATTGACTTTCTAAATCTCATTTCAAATATGGAAGAATAATATCTTTATTGTGAAATACACAAATTTTGAGTACACAGTTCGATGAGCTTTGGCAAATGCATACATCTATGTAATTCATGCCAAATCAAGATATAAACCATTGACATTGCCCTAGATAGTTCTCTCTTCTGACATGATTCTTCCCAGCCAACCCTGGCACACCCAGTGAGGTAACGCTGTTCTGATTTCTATCACAATAGGTTTGATTTGCCTGTTCAAAGTCTTCTTATAAATAGATTCATACAATATGTACTCTACTGTATCTGGCTTCTTTTACTCAGAATAATGTTTTTGAGATTTGTTAATGATGTTTTTTGTGTGTCACTAGTTCATTTCTTTTTGTTACTGAGTCCACGCTTTCCTCCTTTTCTATTTTTTAACAAATAAGGAAGAGCTTTCACCTGACTGTGGGATTTATGACACTAAAAAGGGACTCAATGGAAAGGAGTCAATAAGTGTTCAGTGCTACAAGTGTCTTTTACTGGCCTGATCTGGTTAATTCTTGCACACATTTCTGTTGGGCTCTGCTCTGAGGAGCCTGATCAATTGGCCACAGAAACCGATTGGAGGAATGACTAATGCACAAGCTAAAGATCTGTGATGGTCTGAACCCAAGAGAAATGAACCACCTCTGAGATTCCTTGACACTAAGTTGCATCCAATAAGAAAGTTCCATATTTTATGGTGTAATGCAACCCATTAAACCTTCGCTTTTGGAAAATGTGCATGCAAAGCAAGTAAAATGACTGAAATAGGCAAGCCCCTGGAGTTGTGCTTAGGTTCAATGATGCTGGGTATCCCTGTGGTTCTCTAGGGCCCAGAATGATGGTGTTCTGCCCTTGACTGCTTCCCCTTCCCGTACATACTAAGAGGACAGTGGTGAGCAGGATTTCAGGAGGATGCCGGTGGCACTGGGGACAGGGTGGGAAGGTGTGGGCATTAGCAGTGTCTCAGAGGTGGGAAGTTTTTTGAGAGTTTAGGCACACTAATTAAGCAACCTTGATTAAATTAAAGAGCATAGAGCAGTAGGCAATGATACTGTGCAGGTAAAGTGGGTTCAAGTTAGAGAATTCTTGAAAGCCTTGAAAGCTAGAATGAGAGGGTTATATTTAATTTCATAGGCACTGGAGAGCCATTTTGGGCACAGAACTGTGAGCTGAACAGCCCTTGAGGACAAATAACTTGGCAGAAGATTCTATCGTGAGGAGGGAAGGAAGCAAGTGCTGTGTTAAAACCAGAGCTATGGTGGCACACAGAACTGAGAAGGAAGGTGCGATTTCTCTTCGTGTTGGAAGAATTTCTTTGGTTCTTTTTCCTGTTGGGTGTGTGTGTACGTGTGTGCGTGCGTGTGTGTGTGTGTGTGTGTGTGTGTGTGAGAGAGAGAGAGAGAGAAAGAGAGAGAGAGAGAGAGAGAGACCTAAAACTAGCTGCTTTGCAGGTTTTAAGCATAATTAGCCTCACTGTGTTCAGACCTTTAAGTTTATTATATTCTAGACCTTAAGTCAAGGCACAAGTAAACCCAATTAGGCTAGTAACAGCATTGGATTAAATTACATTAACTATTAAAAGAACATAATTTATACATAGTCAGCATGTTTAATTCCTGTTGTAGGAAAAACCCTGAAATGCTAATTTGATATTAAAACCTAAGAGAAAACAAATCTGCATAATATAATCAAATCACTTTTACTTTGAGGTTGGGATAGGTTGCAGGTAGTGGAATTGTTATAGAAGCAAGCTGCCAAAGTCATTTCAAATCAGTGGATGAGAATCAGGGAAAAAACAGTTTCTCAGTTTGGAGGAAACAGTTGTGCTTAGTATTAAACTGTAATCAAAATAAGAAACTATTACACATTCTCTTTTGTCTCTCCAAGGGATAGAAGAATGGTATGGGGGTAAACTAAAACTAGAAACTAGATACATACTATATGGGATAGTCATGTGAGAAAAAGAGTGAGTGAAATTTGAAGAAAAAGAAAAAGAAACTAGAATATTTTCCACATGTAGTTATTTTTTCCTGTTCTACATTTAACTTTGTTTTGAATCTATCTCTAGAACAGGAGGAATTTGAAATAAAGTGTCAGATATTGTAATTGTCATCATTATCACTATTTTCATATATGTTTGAATGTTTTTCTCATGTTCTTTGATGTAGGGGTTACAACTAAATACAAGGTACACACACAATCCAAATATAACTATAATTATATGCATAGAAAATCACTAGTAATACAGGATATCATAGTATAAATATTAAATATCTTGTGTGGATGACAAGTGCATCTCAGAAAAAATGGAAGAGATTTCCCCAGCAGGACTGGGTAAAAAGGAGGAGCAAAGGCTTCTAAGAAAATGATATCATTTCTAGAGGTCAAACTCTTAAGGTTTTAGCAAAACATCCATCATTCATGTATGGTAGCTATTCAAGACTTTTAGGAACTTTAATTAGTGCCTTTTGTTATAATCTATTTTTCTTTTTGTTCAAGAGGCAGTGAAGAATGTTGCTTTGATATTAGGATGAATTTCTTTAGCAAGAATCCTGGCTGGGCATCCCTCGGCAAGTTGCTTAATGATAGCATATAGGTTCACCTGCTGGGATTTTTGTGATACATATAGGAGAGAGTGAAAAATAAGCAGAGTTCCTAGCACATAGTAAGCATTCAATAAATATTTGTCATCATCATCATCATCATCATAAGATTTTGCTTAGTGTTAAAAACTGTGTTGGGTGCTAATGAAAGTTTGGAAAGAGATTTTGCCTACATCCAGTTAGATAAGGCCCTCATAATGTTTGGGCAACATTTTGAACCTCAGATTGGGGCACAGTTTTTAACTCTGAAGTGTTAGAAATGTGTAATTTCTTTTTCAGAAGATAGCAGCTGATTAGGAATTGGCACAAGGAATTTATATGCAAAAGAGACTTATAAGTATACAGGAAAATGATTTAGTCTTTTAGGATGATAAATATAAATTCTAGGGAAAATATCCAAAGTTTATGTTAATTGAACTTACTCATCTGCAAAATTGGGATAGTAATGGTACCTTTCTTTAGGTGTGTTTGAGCTAACACACGATTAATTCTAGGTGCCTAGCTCAGAGTGAGAGCTCAATAGGAAATGGCTTATATCATTATCTGTTGTTGGTTTGCATGTTCTTTCCATATGTGAAAGCCAAATGAAGATCAAAATAGTATTTATAAAGAAGTCTTTATATTTAGTTTGAAATCTGGTGAAAGAAGAGTAAATATTTGATGATGTATTCAGATTGTTTATGATACATATAAGGCTTTTATGCACACACACACAAAATAAGCTGTACATTATACTCTACTTATTCATATATTTATTATACTTCATCTACTGTTCTACAACTTGATATTTCCAAAAAATAGAGAGAGCTATGTTATGATATGACTCGACTCATTCTTTTCAACAGCTGCAAATTATTTTATAGGCTGGACATATCTTGATTTTTTCAACATATTATACAAATTTGAAACAAAGCACTTAAAAAATTTTCAAATACAGCAAAGTCGAGAGAATTTTAGAGACCACCTATATATCCACCACCTAGATTCTAACATCAAGATTTTACTATACTTGCTTAATAATCTGTGTAGTATCCGTACACTTCCCCCAAGTACTTCAGCTTGCATATCATTAACCAGAGTTCAACATTTATTTACAGTTCTTTTTCTTTTGATGTAAAGTTTACATACAACGAAATGCACAAATCTTAATTGTGCATTTGCTGAGTTTTGACAAGAGCATGCACCTGCCAGATTGAATAATGGCCACCAAAGATACCAGGTCTTAATCCCTGGAATCTGTGAATGTTATAGTACATGAGAAAGATTTTTCAGATATGATTGATTATGAATCCTGAGATGGGAAGATTATCCTGGATTATCTGGGTAGACCCTAAATGCTATGACAAGTTCTCTTACAAATGAGGGGCAGATTTGACTGGTTTTCTTATAAAAAGAGGGCAGAAGAGAGAAGGTGATGTCAGGAGACAGAGAGAGGGAGAGATGAAGAGAGGAGGAAGTAGGAAGAGAGAGAGGAAGAGAGAAGGAGATTGAGAGAGAGATTTGAACATGCTAAGTTACAAGCCCTTGAAGATGGAGGAAAGGGCCATGAATCTGGAGCACTCCTGCAGGCAGCTACTCAATGCTGGAAAACAAGGAATGCAGCTCTAGAAGCTGAAAAAAACAAGGAAATGAGTTCTGCCCTAGAGCCTCTGGAGGAAGCATTGTTTCAGGACACCATGATTTCAGCCCAGTGGAATGGATTTTGGACTTCTTTCCTCCACAGCTGTTACAGAATACGTTTCCATTATTTTCAGCCACCAAGTTTGTGGTAATTTGTTACAGTAGCACCAGGAAACCAAAAAGCCCTAATCTCTATCAATATGTGTAACGATTCCTTTTGTCTAGAAAGTTCCTTCATTTCCCTTCCCAATATATACCCCCACTGAGAGGTAACCACTTTGGATTTTTTTTTTTAATTATATATTATTTCTGCTTCCTTTGGCATTTCATATGCATGGGATCACAGAGTTTATACACTTTTGTGTATGACTTCTCCTATTAATCAAATAGTATTTTTGGAATGCTTTCACATGACATGTCAGTAATCTGTTCCCTTTTCTATCTGAATAATATTTCATTGCATAAATGTACTATTCTCCTATATATAAAGCCACTATGAATGAATGTTTTTGTTCAAGCTTTTGTATGAATATATGTTTTTATTTCTCTTGGGTTGATATCTAGGAGTAGAATTGCTGGATCATAGGACAATTGTATGTTCAGTTTTACTAGAAACTGCCACAAGTATTCTTAAAGGGGTTGCATTACCATACATTCCCACAAACAGTGTGTGAGGTCTCCAGTTGCTCCACAATTTGCCAGTATTTGGTGTCGCCAGTGGTTTTTACCTGAGACATTCCAGTAGGTATGTACTCATAGTGCATTGTAGTTTTTATTAGTATTTTCCTGATTACAAATGACGTTAAGCATTTTTAGCCTGCTTATTGGCTTTCTTTGTATCTTCCTTTGTGAAATGACTTCAGTCTTTTGCCCATATAAAAAATTGGTTTGTTTAAATTTCAGTAGTGAGTTGCAGAAATCCTTTACGTATGTTTTAGATATGTATCTCATACAAATTCTTGGTCATATATATGTTTTGTGAATTTTTTCTCCCAATCTATAGTTTACCTAGTCATTTTATTACTGATGTCTTACGATGAGCAGGATTAACTATGATAAAGCCTAATTTGTATTTTTTTAAAATTTTATGGTTATTGCTTTCTGTGTCCTAAGAAAACTTTGCCTACTTCAAGTAATGAAGATATTTTCCTTTAAAGTCTACGGTTTTAGTTTTGAGGATTAGGGCTATGATCATTCTCCTGTGATTCTTTGTTTATAATGAGAAGTATGAGCTGAGGTGTGTGTATTTTCCATCTAGATATCTAGTTATCCCATGATCATTTATTAAAAAGACTTTCCTGTCATCAGTGGATTCTTTCTGGCACTTACAAAAAAACCCAAATGTATGTAAATATCATATATGTGTGTAGGTCTGTTTCTTGACTCTGTATTTTATTCTGTTGATAGACTTTTACCAGCACTGCACTGTCTTAATTCCTGTAAGTCCTCTAATTTTCTTCATCTCAAAGATTTATTTGAATATTTTAGATTCTATTCATTTACCTGTACACTTTTAAAAAGGTTGAAAAATTAGAAATGAATCAGATTTTCAGTTTCTAAGAAAAATCCTGCTGGGATTTTAATTAAGACTGCATTAAATCTCTAGGTCAATGGAAGAAATATCAGCTATAGGTTTTCGTAAATGCCCTCATTGATGGAGTTTTATTCTATTCCTAGTTTGCTGAGAGTATTTAACCACAGGTGAGTGTTGAATTTTGTCAAATGCTTTTCTTGTAACTGTGGGTTTGCTTCTCGGGAGTTTTAGATGCCCCATGCCGAGCCGATGTTGACCTGACCTCCCGTTAAATACTAAAAATGGTTAGCTTGCCTTGTATTATTCCACGTTTTGACCTGGAGTCTGCTGGCTTTTGTTCACTTCCTTCCTAGTGCTTTCAGGCATTTTTGTTTTCTCTCTCCCTGTAAAGTTATATGAGGTGAGATCCAGTAGGCACTTCCTCAGCTATCCTGGAAAAAGTTCAGGTAGAAATTATTCATAGGTATTTAGATCATGTCCAATATTTTACAATTACAAATAATGTCACACTGAATATTGTAAATACTTTAATGCATGTCAAGGCATATTTCTATATATAAAACATATAAAATATTTATATAGGATAGTTTCATGGTATCAAAACTTGGGGACCAAATATTTGTCAACACTGTATTAGTCTTTTTGTTTTGTTTTGTTTTAGGGACAAGTGCGAAACTCTTCTACAACTAGCTTAAATTAAAATATTATATATATATGTCCCCACTTTATATATATATATGTCCCCACATCCATATTACACTGCTAAAATACTGTGGCTTTTACATAGTATGTGCTGATTCTGGTAAAGTAAGTCCTTTATCAAAATAATTTTGCTGCTTCTCCTATATTTACTCTTTCAGACAAACTTTAAAATCAACTTCTCAAGTTCTTTAAAACATACCATGTGGATTTTATGGAAATTCTATTGAATTTATATTGGTGAGATTAATTATTAATTTTGAAATAAATGAATAGATTTGCATTATTGAATTTGTTTCTCTTCATCATGCTTTAGTAAAGCTTTATAGTTTCTTCTTATAGTCTTGGACTTTTTAAAAAATTAAGTTGATTCTTAGGTGGTTTATAGGTTTTATTGCTATGAAAATGGAATATTTTCCATAAGAAAATTTAATTGGTTATAATGTGTATATAAGACAAATACTAATTTTTAATATTTTAAAACTTTTTAAGTCAAACAATATAAAACAAAAAAATTCCAAACAATAGAATGAAATTAAGCAACATCTAAGTATATTACATTCATTATGTTATTTAATCCCCATTAAAAAATTTGTCAGATATAATTATTTCTACTTCTGCATTTTATTAATAAAAGAAGTGAAGCTTAAGGAGATTATTAAATGCCCACAATAGCACAGTCAGTGTGGAATATGTTTTAATCACTGGTCTATTTTATTTATTTCCTTTTATGTAGGACACAAAGATCATTTCTAAGAACTCTTCTATATCCAACTGGATTAAAATCAACTGATATTTTCTGACAAACTGGTAGATTATTCTTTAAAACGATTAATCTCATCAATTACATAGAATTTCATTTCTTCACACTTGTGGGAAACTTACTCCCATTGTCTTGCGGTGTGGGCAGATGCCAGCACCTTCTTGTCACCCTGATCTATTATTGACTACAGGTTAAGTGGGGACTACTAGATACTAATTTAGCTGCAATCCTGAAATTCTTTTAGTTAAAAATATCTCTTCTGTGAAACTCATAATCCCTAAAGGAAGTGTTGGTTTTATTCAAAATAAAAAATATTTCTATGCATAAATGCATTAAAAACTTGTTGAAGTTTATGGAGGAAAATTAAGTTACTGAAGTGTGTGTAATACTGTGTAGAATTTTAAAGATAACATGGCAGAGAACCCAGAAAACACTTCATCTGTAGAAAGGATGAATTTTCAGAGGTGCTCTGTATGATCCTAAATATTACATTTCAAATAGAGTCACTGGACCTATTTGAACCATCTGGTATTTTACCGAATTCAGCTAAGGGTTACGAAGCTTCTCTATTGCAGAGCATTTCCTATGTGTGGCCTGATGACCACCTGAACCAAAATCTTCCAGAGTGATTGTTCAGAGTAAAGACACCTGGGCCCCATCCTAGAACCTGGACTTAAGATCTCTGGGAAATGATTCCATGCTAGTGTTCAAAACTCACTGCTTTAGACTTAATTCATCCGAGACCAGAAAACAATGGTGGCACTTAGCTGTCACTTTTCTGCATTAGGTGTAATTATTTAATCTCCTTTATTTCCCTCCTGGAAAACTTCCCACCCCTTAGTCAATTTTATAAAAATTATTATGCATGGATTAAGGTACAAGATGCCAGGACTACAGCAATTTCTACCACTTGACAGAGTACATGACTTTAACCTCTCTCATAGCTGTAATGAAAAAAATCTATACCTTCCTTTTGCTACCACGAGTGCAAATATCATTACAGTAAAAGATTCTGCTGAATAAAGCCCAGTCTGAGACTTGCTGAATTGCCCAGAGCAAAAGGAGTTTGTTCATTTGGTTTTAATAAAAGTTCTGAGATGAATAATCATAGACAACAAATGCCTTTTCTGGCCTTAGTTAAAGAAAGATTTTATAATTTGGGAGAAAGGGCTTGAGAATTAGCTGTTTAGTAATAACTGCCTAAAGGTGGAAATATGATTCTTACTTAGCAACGGGCCCACCGTAACCAACTTCCACCAGAGTCCTGCATTTTGATCACCCATGCAGTTTTCTAGAAAAGTCTCTATCGGCTTTGATTTAGTCATTTAATGGACACTAATTTAAATCACCCCATTATTACTCAAAGCTGTTCATTTCTCTCCATACTCATGGCCACTATCCTATTCAAACTACCAGCATCTCTCACCTGACCAGCTGGTCACTAACTCTCTGACTAGTCTCCTTGCATTCTCTGCCCTCCACAATCTCTGCATTCTCCAAACTGCATCAGAAATGATCCTTTCAAAAGGCTGCCTTTTGAAACCCCATCATTACTTCCTATTGCTCTTAGGACAAAGACTGAAATCCTTAACCTGACCTATAAATTATTGCTTGGTCTGGCACCTCCCGATCACCAGCTTTATTTTTCAGTATGCCTACACCCTTCCCCGTCACTGCCCCACCGAGTTAACTTGTAGTCATCCCTAAGATCTTCAACTAAAAATCACTTTCTCGGGGAAGTCAGAAACAGAGGTCAAACTTTCTTTTGTTGTGTACTATCAAAATGACAGATTGTTTCTTTGCAGTGCTTTACATCAGCTTGCATTTAAATATTTATCTGTGCAATAATTTTTATTGGTAGCTATTTTTTGGGCTACATTATAAATCAGTATCATTTCTTTTTAATATTGTATCCTAGCACCTAGCCAGTTAAGTCCCTTGATACATATTGGTTAAATGAATAAATAAATCTTCTATACAAATAAAAATGTCTTATTTTTCTCCTAAAGATCACTTTCTTAGAAAAAAATAGTTTGTATCAGTTGAATTTCAATTTATGTAGAATCCTTAGATTAATTTTCAGCATATAAAATATGTTTTATTATATCTTCCTGAAAAGATAGGAAGTGGATCCAGATCATTTCACCTCCAAAGTACTGACCTCATCACCTTTTTTTTTCTTTTTTTTTTCCCTCTTTAGTGATTGCAGAAGTAAAGGTATTTCTAATTTTGAGGGTTTGGTACACACTTCCTTTATAATTTAAAAATTCAGAAAACTTAATTGACTCCTAATGTTTTCATGTTCACACATGTTTTTCTCTTTCTTTTGAGCTGAAGCTCTTTCATTCCCTTACTTAACAGGAATGACTACTCATTGCAAGCTAATATTGAATAAATATTTTACAGAGCAATTTGCAATCACTGGCAAGTTTCTGATGTGCAGTTAGGCTTCACACGTGGCCAGAATACAAATTCTGAGAAGGGCTCCCTGATAAAGCAGATCTGTGACCATCAGTGACAACCCAAGATGTTTCATCCTCTGCCTGCCTCTGGACATACAGGAACAAAGGGCAAAGAAAAACTGTTGCATGGCTTTTGGCATGTCCGTTAGCAAAGGCCACAAACAGCCCAATCTGGAGGATTTCTGTGAAATAAAAAAACTCAAAAATAAAATAAAAAACTCAAAAATTGAGAACAGCTTTTACAAGTAGATATTTCTGCTCAGAGTCTGTGGAGCACAGGATCAAACATACGAGTGTTAAAAGCACAGTGTCATAGAGACTTGAAGATCTTGGTATAGATCCCCAGTTTGCAAATTAATTAACTCACTGAAATGGACTATTTTCACTTGTGAAATGGGATTGGGATTTTGTTACTGAGGATTTTTTTTTTTTTCCTCCTTGTCAAAGAAAAATTGCACTAGGTGGAGTTAAACAGGCAGGGGGACTTTATTCAAGACTATTACAATAGAGGTCAAAACTTGCAGTGTGGGAAAGAGACTGAACGCAACACAACTGAAACAAAAGGTGGGAGAGTTACTAAGTGCTGGAGGGAGAGAGAAAGTTGGTCAATGCGATTAGGCTATTAGTGTTTGCTAATTGGCACTTTTCTAAGTTAGGCTCTTGCCCTCCCACAGGGACTGAGAGATAGCATCTTTCTTGATGATTACATTTCAGAGGATTGGTTCTTGAGCCTCTCCTTACAACCTTACAAGGCTGCTTGCCCAAGATGCCTACGAAAGGGAGAGTGGTAGAAACGGGTCCAGCCAGCTGAACACAATCACACCTCTCTGTGGGTTGCCTGCAGACTTCCTGCTGATCCAGCGCTGTGACTTTCAGCATGCTCGGTGTTAATATCTGTGTCATATGCCTGAGCCCTTCCCTTGATATTTTGGCTTGGAGAAGGTGGCAGACAGAACAATGCCACACCCCTCTCCACAAATAAATCCATGTCCTCATCCCCAGAACCTGTGAATGTTACCTTAGGTAGCACAAAAGGACTTTGCAGATGTGATTAAGGGTCTTGAGATGGGGAGATTATCCTGGATTATCCAGGTGGGCCTGATGCAGCTATAAGGATCTTTATAAGAGAGAAGCAGGAGTCAGAATCAGAGAGGAGATAGGACAAAGGAAGAAAATACTGGTGTCATGTATTTTCAAGACAGAGGAAGGAGCCATTAGTCAAGAAATGTAGGCAGCTTCTAGAAGCTGGCAAAGGCAAGGAGACAGATTCTCCCTTACAACCTCCAAGGCTTGCTGACACCTTGGTCTTAGCCCAGTGAAACTGATTTTGGACTTCTGGCCACAAGAAATGTAGAGAATACATTTGTGTTGTTTTAAGCCACCATGTTTGTGTTATCTTGTTACATCAGCAACAGGAAACTAATACAGAGACCAGGAGTCCAGAATGGAAATATTGCAGATTTGCAATAGGGGCATGGAAAGCCATGCACTCAGGCTGATGTGTGAGCAAGCAGTTATGAAAAACCATGACCAGGCTCTGAGGGTGTGTGACCTGTGCAGTCCCCACAGACCCTACACTCAGAAGGACCTCGCACAGGGCTTAATGATCCAGTACCACCATTCTGAAAGTCTTGATAATTTTACACCAGGACCCCCCAGTCCCCCCCCCCCCACTGGGCCTTGCAAATGTTGTAGCTAATTCTACCTAGGACCAGGTGTTGTATTTCCGATATTGTTAAAGTGTTACAAGGTTACAGATGGGAGGTCCATTAAATTTTTCTGGGAGGGAAAGAGTCAGGTGAATCTAAGTTAGTTTGCAGAGTGAATGAAAGTTTAGAAGGCAGAGAAAGGAGTCGCATGGAGGAGGGCACAGCATGAATAAAGAATAGGAGAAACAAAAATTACCTGTTATGTTTAGGAATGATAGGTCTTTTGTGTGACTTCTGTGTACCATGGGGAGCTGATAGAGTGAGCTGGATTCTGAAGGACTGTGAATGTGTCAGAGCAAGTGGTTCAGAGCCTGTCCTTCAGGCAGTGGGGAAACCTTGGACGTCATTTGAGAAGAGCAGTGACAGGCTTAGCTGCAAATTTTGAGCAGCCACTCAAATTGGTTGAGTTGGGATTTTGAAGGGTAACGTTTTAGCTCAAGAATGGCAGATGAATGCATAGGCAAATTCTATTCTACCCTATCATTTTTATGCAAAATGAACACAAATGGTCTTCACAATTACTCTCTGGGGAAAATGCTAATTCAGACCACCAAGGGAGGAATCCATAGATTTGTTGAGAGCCCTGTTCAGAGTTTAAAGTATTAAGAATTAGCCTCAAGAACTTGAAAGAAATGTCCAGAAGTGATAGAATTCAAGTCTCAAATTCAAAGCTGTATCATAGGGATGCCACAGTCATCTCTCAATTGTGTGTATGACTGGAGAGGGACAGAAACACGCAAGTGTGACAAGATATTTTATTGGACTATTAACTTGTGTCACTCCTCCTTTTATTTCCCTCTCTCTGCCAATTTGTTTCAAGCAGGTAACCAGGTGTTAAAGGAATTTTCAGAAAAAGATAGAATCACAACTTCCATAGAGCTATAAAATGAACACCTGCCAAAGATTTTACTACTTAACTCTTTGATGGTGAACCAGTGAGGTTTTACAGTTGGTTCAAAGGAGAATTATAGATTAGGGGTAATGACATAAATTTAAAAATAGGTGAAAACTGGATTTTTCTACAGTGGGGAGGGAAATCAATTTTTCCTGCTCTGTACAGACTTTGCATGTGTATGGATAGGCCATATTTGCCTTACTATTGGTTTTCTATAAGCTAACTTCTATCTCTACTGAGTTTGTAAACTCCTAAGTTTGTAAATGTTTATACGAAATAAAGGTGTATGCCCCTACAGTATGAAATAATCCCTGGAAAGTCTCCAGAATTCCTCTGAAAGGATGTCTAGTAATCCCTTACACATTTCAAAGTCTTTATTTATTTATTTATTTTTTCCTACAGAGGCCCTTTTGTGCTTCTTTGCCCCTGAGGAAGTTTGTTTCAAAGCTAATAGCTATCTGCTATGTTCTTCCTTTTTTTTCCCCATGCACAAAAAAATTAACCCTTGGAAGGGGTTAAAATTGGTGTCCAAAAGTAGAGAAGAGAAGGGTGAGAAGAAATTCTGTGAGGCGGCCAAGAAATCAGGAACTTTACAATTTGGTAACAGAGTCCTGTGCAAGCTTCAAAGCCTCTAGGAAGATGGCTTTCCCCAGAAATGACAGAGGAGTAGCCCTGCACCTGGAAGACCCAGTCAGACAGGAGAATGAGCATCTCAGCCATAACCTGTACGGACTATTGACTAGGATGATCGTGAAATTTATTATCCAAACCAGGACACATTTGAAGGTGAAAGAAAGCACTATGGCAGGACAACAGAATAAACTGGGACAACCCCAGTCCAACAGGGACACAGCACTTGAGCTCTATGATAGATCCCAGGACAGCTGCATGACCCTAAAGCAGGAAGATATCTAAGTTGATTTTTGAGGACAGTATCGGACAATCTTCAATCCCTGAAAGCCAACATCATTATACTTCCCATAGGTTCTAGTTTTAGAAGGCTATCAGCAAGCTTAGTAGTCATAAATTGTTTTGGAGGGATGCTTTGGGTCATATAATGACATAATTTGAATATTTAATTTAATTTAAGAGGAATGAATTAAATTGATTTTGAGAGAATAGTTCTGTGTGTTTTTAGAAGTGGTGTAGTAATAACAGAAGAGGGAGACTTAAAGTGGGTGTGGAGAATGTTAATGGTAGAAGCATCTGAGTTGTCTTAGTTGAAAAAGTGCACATTTGAAAGTGGTTCTTTGTAACCACCAGCAGCAACTGCTGTCACTGATGAAAGGCCTTGGGTAACACCAAAGCCACCATAAAGGAACCATCACCAGACAGGGTCAGTTCTCTCTAGTATAACCACAAGGGCTGGTTTCTTGGCACAAGTCTCTAAGAGACATTCCTTCCTAAATCAGTTGGAGGCCAGTCCATATTGTCTGGACCTCAGAATGTAAGAGACCCAAAGAAAACAAAGAAATGTCATAATTCTGGTCTACCTGTGCTGTGTGTGGACTGAGAATTGTGCCTGCTGCTAAGTGAAGAGATGGTGGTATAACCCCAGCTATAGTAGTACAGGTTAGGCTTACCAACTTGTGTCCCATGGACCCCTTAAGTAGTCTGGTGAAATCAATGGAAACCCTCTTAGAAAAAGGTATTAAGTGTACATCATAAATACATACTTAAAATTTTTTTATTTCAATTTATCAACATACAATGTAATTGATTTTTGTGTCCCTTTGCCAATTCCTCCTTTTCCATAAAATTTTAAACATTCATAATATTAAAACATAATTATCAAAATATTTGAACAGCCAAATTCCTGATATAGTACATAAACTTCTTTATTAACACACATAAAAACAAGATCTAGTGGTGGGTGTAATAATTCTTAAAAATTAAAAAGTAATGGTGACAGTGAAAGCTATTTTGAGGTATCTGGAAGAACTGTATCACGAGCTGAGCATCTCAGTGATTTCCATCGGTGATAAAGTCGCAGGTGCAATTATTCTCCTGTGGTTTGTTGCTTATATTCATACCTAAAAGGAATGCTAAATTTAAATTAGAGGTTGTGAAAGTACAGGTGTGATTTTTTTTTTTTTCTTTTTGCATTCAAGTTCACAGACTCTCTATTTTCCTAGAATTCTACCTATGAACTCCTTCAGGGGTCTGTGGATCTATGATTACGAGATCTCACTACAGGGACACTATTCCCCATTTCCATTCTCGTGGCTTGTTAACAACCATCTGTGAACTGGCTTATCCATACTAACAGCATCTGGGAGGGTTTGATACCGTGTTTTCAAATCCGCGTTAGCCTGTGAGTAAACTCTGGCCTGGGGTGTCTATTCTGAGCACTCGTGGAGCCGCTCTCCTCAGGGCCCCCAGCCCTGTAATCTGTCTCTCTCACTCCTTCATCCCTTGTCTCAGTCTCATCCTGGGAATTCAAAGCCTTTATTTGCTTTCCTCTCATGGCACAGAGCCTCGGAATATGTAGTTTTAACATCTCTGCTGATGTTGAACTGTTCCCATTTCATCTTTAAATCAGTTTAGTGGCTGCAAAATCACTGCCGTATTGATATTCAATACAAAAGGCATCGAGGCGGGAGGAGGCTGAGGAAGCAGCGATGCCCAGGGGGGCCCTGAAACAGAAGCAGCCAAAATAAGTTAGAGGTGGCAGCAGTGACACCCCACTTCTGTGTTGTTTTTTTTTTTTTTTTTCCAAAGACCTACAGCTACATCTTTTTGGAGAGTAGAAGTGGGGCTTCAGCATGTTTCGAGGCCCAGTAACTCATGTATGTTCTAAGTAACCTGGCCTTCCACAGCACTAAGAGCAAAATCCAGACTATGTGCTGTAGTCTATGAATGGGGTGAACTTATCTCTCTATTGGTTTACCTGGGACACTCTTGATAGATGCCTCTTTTTCCTGCTTAATTATTAAGAACCCCTTTCACTTTCAAAAGTAGCCTAGTTTGAATGACCGATCATGTGGTCACTGTAGTGGATGCTGTAGTACGTCACCAGATCCCCCTTCAAGGACTGAGGGGCTCCTTTCCCCAACTGCTGGCAGTGATGGTAGATGAGGGCTCTTGGTTGATGTCTTATCTGGAAATTGCCTTCAGGTGAACAGAATCACTTTGCATGTTTGTGTGCCCTCCTGCTATGGGTCAAATGTGTCCCCCTAAATTCATGTATTGGATACTTAATCTCCATTGTAACAAGAGTTAAGAAGATGTAAAATCCAACTATGGTATTTGAAAGGTGGGGCCCTTAAGATGTAATTAGATTGTGAGGACCAAGCCCTAGTGAAGGGATCGATCAATTCATGGAGTAATGGGTTGACCGTTTAATGCATGGTCATGAGTGTGGTTCTGATGGTTTTAAAAGGAGAGCAAATGAGCATGTTCACTCTCTTGCTCAGCCTATTCTCGCTATGTGGTACTCTGAGTTGCTGGAGAGAGTCACCACAAGAAAAAGGCCCTTAACAGGTGCAGTCCCTTGGACCATGGACGACCCAGCCTTCAAGACTGTAAGAAATACATTTTATTTCTTTATAAATTACCCTGTTTCAGGTGTTCTAAGTAACAGAAATGGACTAATACACCTCCCCAGGGGTAGCCGGCCAATGTAGGAGTGCAGGAGACAGAGAGGAATAAAGGTCTGGCCTCTTTAACCTAAGGCAAACCAATTCTGCTGGGACATCCCACCTCAGAGCCAGGTGAGGGGTCCACTGAGGCTTTTGTTACGACCACACTGCAGCTCAATTTCTCCCTCTGCTCAATCCTGCTTCCGATACTTCCCACACAGGTGTTGCTATCAAGGACTTGCTGCAAGCAAATCTCCATCTCAGAGTCTGTTTCTCTGTAAACCTAACATAAGGTAGGCATCCTGCCTATACTTCGACCTAATCATACATGGGCCTGTTTTCCTTTTCTCAAATACACTAAGCTCCTTATCTCCCCTGGCTATTCCACTTGCTGTTTCCTCTTTTACTCCACTGGTTCTGTCCCAGACTGTTGCATGTCAAGCTCCTTCTTTTCCTCAGGTCCTAGCTCGCATCTCATCTCCTCAATAAGGTTTTTCCTTCCCACATTCTGTCCAAATAGTCACTTTCCCCCAAGACTTTCTCTATTGCACTCTTTTTTATTCTCCACAGCCTTATCACTAACCGAAACGATCTTGTTGATTTATTTATTTACTTTCTTATTGACTTTGTCCTTCTCTAGAAGGTAACTTCTTTCTGGGATGAAGTCTTATTTGCCTTATTCACCCCTGAATCTCTAATACCTGCAACAGTGTTTGGCACATAGTAAGCACTCAATAATATTGGTTGAAGGAGTGAATTCAAAAAAAGGGAAGGAAACAAAAAATACAGTACAGATTTATTTATAAACTTCTCCCTTATCATTCGAAAAACAGTTTTAGCTGTTTACTTAGCTTACAATTTTTGCTTCATTTCCTAGGAATGTACTGGCAATTCCTCTTAAATTTCTTATCTTCTACTGCCTTTTGCCTCTATAAATTCCATTTTTCAAGAGTCTAATGGAAGGTTACATCCACAAGATTATTAAAATTAACATACTAGCATTTATTGAGTATTTACATTTACTAGACATTCCATTAACTGCTTTATATATTAACATATATAATCCTTATTCTGCTTTTATTATTACTAGTTATTATTATTATTCTACTCTTATAGATGAGAAAACTAAAGTTGAAAGAGTTTCAGAATTTACCCAAGATCATATAACTTATAAGTGGCAGCAAAGCCAAGACATGAACCCAGCTTTTCTGACAAGGAACTTGTTATATGGTTTCAAGATTGATGCAGTAAAAAAGTACACATCACATTTAGAACCAGAGATCCCTGAAATCTACTACACTTGGGCCATGTCCTCTTAAACTTTCTTAGCCTCCTAGGACACAGTTTCTTCAATACTACATGGAGCTTGTGATGACCCTTGTTGCTGCAACAATTAAATTAAATGATGACATATATAGACATCTGGCCTATGGCAGGAAATCCAAAAGTTCACTCCTTTCTAATACACGACACTGTAGAAACAGTACTAAATTGCCTAGCTAGGAATATCTAGTAATTTAGTACTGTTTTTACAATGTCGTGTATCAGAAAAGAGTGAACTTTTGGATTACCATTTGCAACAAGATGGATGGACTGAGAGAAAATTATATTAAGTGAAACAAGTCAGGCACAGAAAGAGCAATACCACATGTTCTCACTTATTTGTGGGAGCTAAAAATAAATAAATAAATATACAAACAAATAAAGGGTGTGTGGTGGGGGGAGAAGATGCACAATCACTACAATTCCTTGAACTTTTTCAGACAAGTGAACAGATATGATGTAGTGTGGGTTGGGGGGAAGGGCACCAACAGAGGGGGGAAGGAGGAATGGATAAAGGGACATGAAAATCAAGTACAATGTACATTGAGAAGTTAAAATAAAAAAAAAAAGAAAATACCAGCTGAACTGAATTCATATAAATTTTTTTAATTCTAAAAAAAATAAAAATAAAAAAAGTAAATTATTAATCAAAACAGATGGAAAAAAAAAAATTGCCTAGCTAGTATTCATCTTAGAAACTGGGGACATTTAGGTCCTGCTTATCAAAGCTCTACATATTGCAAGAACTTCAATAACATGTATGTTCAACCGTGTTTATTGACATACACATATGTATCCAAGGAGTAGCAGTGTAGTTGAGATCACAGGCTCTGGGGACAGAAAAACCTAGAAGAGAATCTCATTTTTGTTATTTGTGATCTTTTTCTTTTCCACTGCCTCATACCCTCCTACTTACCATGGGGAGGGGTGTAAACCATGTATTTAATCTCTCTAATACTGTATTTCCTCATCTGCAAAGTGAATTGATATAAGAATTAAATAAAATATTGCCTACCTGGTGCTTAGCATAGGATCTGACCTTTAGTGATCCATCTGTTATTATTAATAATGATACTCATTAATAATAATAATAGTTGTGACTCTTGTTTTATTTATTGATTCTATTTTACAATAGAATATGTTTTTAATTGGGCATCTCATCATTATAGACACAGAAACATGGCATCTCTAGAGTGAAAGATAGAAAACATAAGCACCTTAAGCAGGCCCAGTGGCATTAATCCCAACCCAACCCTAACCCCACTTTGTGGCCAAAACTTAGAACAGCACCACGTCCATTGTGTGGCTTAATAAATATGTGTTGGATGCTGAATCTGGCACAGGGCCTGGCCACATCATCCCTGGAAACCTTTCAAAATGATAGATTTCAGGGCTCTATTTCTAGTGATTCTGGTTTGAAGTTCTTGGGGTGGATCACAGGACACTACATTTAAAAAGAAAGGAAAGAAAAACCCCACAATTGATTCTGAGGCTCAGCTAGATTTGGGAACCACCTGTCTGACACAACCATGTGTGTGACACTTGAATGCCTTACCCCTCCCACTGCTGAGTGAGACTTCCTACTGAGCCTGCATGCCCCACTGATGCTGAACTGACTCCCTTCAGAGTGGCCTCTCCGACAACTCATCTAATTTTTCTGGCTAGTTCAGGTTGCTGTCTAGGTCACATCCAATTTACTGGGATCTTAGTGTAATAATCTATTTTAGTATCTTAAAAAGTTACAGTTATAGTCTTAGAATAGTGTTGAAGGTAAACTTCATTGTTTTTTTTAGCTTGTAGATGAAGCTTAACTTCAAAAGATAGAATCCATCCTCTTCCTTCCACCCTCACCCCCTGGCTCTTGCACATGAACTGGCAAGAAAAAACAAAACAACAAAAACTGGTTTTTGAGAAACTGGAGCAATTTAGACCATTATTCTAGTTTTGATTGCATTAGCAGAAGCAGAGTGTCTCCTGACGTGTGGATTTCCAAGAAAGCTGGAATTTGGAGGTGAAATTATGGGCAACAGTTCCATGGCTTTTCTGTAATCTGGAAGGAAAACAGCTGACTGAGATCGAGGAAAAATTCTTTGCCATATTCGTCTTCAACTTAAAAGACCTTTATGTCTTCCTTTCATCTGAGATATGGCATTGGAAACAATTCCTCTTCTCTAATTGAGGAATTCTTGCTGACAACCTCAGAAAGGCCAGGCAAGCAACTTGCTAGAATAATTGGCAAGGATCTCCTTCCACTTAACATAATTAAATCTGATTATATATAATTACTCCTTTCTACAGGAAAATTTCCTTGAAAGGTTAAAAAATCGATTGCTGAGAATAGAGCTCCCAAATATTTTACGTGTCAAACCTACCTAGAAATAATTTCTTGGTGAACCACTTTTATCCAACGTGTTTTATCCAAATATACATTTTTCCCTGAAAAGTATCTAACTTCTCACCAAAAAACTATAATCAAGATTAACCCAAATGAAATGAGTCCAAAAACAGAATCACATTTTTGTATTAAAAAAACCCCACATTCTTTCTCTGCTATGTTTATCAGCCTATGCTCTCAACACCTAAATTCACTTGACTGTAATGAAGAAATAAAAGGAAGTGATCAAACTCATTGAAAAACTTTGGTATTGAATACTAGTTAGGTAAAAGTAAGCAAAAGGGGGAAAATAGAAAAGCCACAATTAACCTCTCAAGACAGTCTTTTCCTGATTTTCCTCCATCCTGTTCCCTGCCCTCTCCTCCCTTTAATCTCTCATGCAGGGATGTCTTTGCTTTCCTGACTACAAAGGAGATGGGATACTCTGCAAGGTCTTAAGCAGTAGCTTCCCAGTCAGACAAAAAAACCAAAAACAGCCCAAGATCCTTCCAATGGCTATCAGCTCTACACAACTCATTCCCTGGCTTTCCCTCTCACTGGCTTTTCTTGCCGACTGCCTTCCTATTCCTTCATTCTGCTCCAGCCACACTGGCCTTATTACTGTTCCTATAACACACCAGTGAGGTTCCTTTCAAAAAGCCTCTGCTTCATTCTTCCCGAAATGCTCTATCCACATGGCTGACTTCTTCCCTGTTCCTGTCTTGGCTCCTACTTCTATGCTCAGCTCATTTGTTACCTTCCCTAAAAAGAAAGGAAACAGACTGGCCATTGTTTTTTTCTGTCTTCATCTGCTGTGGATAGCACCTAAATTACCCTATAGTCCCAAATTATGTTCTGAAAAAGCCATGTAAATAGAAACAAGTTAACATTTACACTTATTAGTGATTACTTCCTATCACCATCACCCCAAATTTAATTTTTAATTTCAAAATAAGCCAGAAAATAGGCTAAATAATTAATTGGAAGGAACAATGGGTTACAACACAGGAGACATTTGTAGGACAATTCTACAGTGTATTCTACAGTATATCTCAGTCCTAACTATGTATTCTAGAACAATAGAGTTGGAGGTGACCTTCATGATGATTCTAGCTTGCAGATGAAGCCTTTTACCTCATGTATTCTAGAAGTTAATGGGTGACATTTACCAAAGATTCCCATATATGGAAGTGACATTAAAGGTCATACAATGCAGTGCCCCTTTCCTACATACTCATCAAATTCTCCATTGCTTAAATGGGTTTTATAAATTAATTGTCAATCATTTTGCCTGTTCTTGAATCCTTCCAGGTTTGTGGAGTCCATCATTACTTATTTAATTGGTTATTTAATCAAATGTTTATTGAGTACGTAGGTTTTGTGTTCTGTGCTGGGTACACTAAAAGAAATAGGTCATAATCAATGAATTTTACCTATGAGGGTGGCCCAGTGGACCTGATTATTGGAGAGTTTTAATTTAGTCGAAAACAAGTGTCAGACTCTTGCTCTCTATTAGAATGAAACAAGCGATTGAGATTTTTAGGTTAAGTATGACTAGATATCAGCAACTTCACATACTTATGCCAAGCCATGCAGACATCCAAATTCTTATCTAAATATCTTTGAACTTGAACATAAATAGAGATCAGCACTGGATTGGGGGCAGACGCACAGATACCTCTAACTCTAACCTCTTACTTCTACACAAGATGCCTCTATCTTACAACATGTCAACCCAGATGCGAAGCACGGCTCTGCCTCCTAGTTTCACCTAAAAACCCAACTCAGGGAGGATTCATGATGCAGAAAAGCTTCACTGAAGATATAAGGGCCTTGTGGTGATGAGTATGCAAACAAGTGCATATTATTTAAAGATTATACTTTCCTGTTCTTAAGTTGTTCTTTGGCTAATCCATCTCGAGGGTAGCTGCACAGTCCTTTCGCCCCATTGTAGACCAAACCTCATACCATCTGGCCCACCTCCCTCTTCCTGTCCCTGCTCCATTTAAATATTTCTCATCTAATTCAGATGGTTTAACTTTCTGCATCAAGTGATTTTTGAATTTCACTCTTTACCTGAAATAGCTTATGGAGTTATTTTTTTCAGAGAGTTATCTTTTGAGTAATAACTCGGATGACAGCTATTGAATGAAGAAACTACATTTTTCATTTCATTGTAGTTCCTTGTACCAAAATTGGACTCCCCCAACTTTCCACTCAATGGTCTTTTTTTTAAGCCCTTAGAAATGTAGAGAACAATTACCACTTTTCTTCTCCGTGAGCAATTTTTCTGGTATTTGAAGGCAGCACTCCTGCTCGTAGCTATTACCCCCACCCCATCTTCTTGGCTATGCAACTCTCTGGGTCTCATTTTTCCATCTGTAAGAATGACTTTGCACACAATTATTTCTTAGGTCTTTTCCAGGTCTAACTATCATTTTATGATTCTTGTCTAGGTCTGGACAATCAAAATATAGTAGGATATTTGGAATGTCTTTCTAAAAAAGCCTTTAGTATTTTCTTTAGAACCAAAACCCCGGATTTATAACAGATAATTCAGTAATATGTCCTTACCAGCAAAAATTTAAGTTTAGATAATATAACGTAATATAGACATAATTTCAAAGGAAATATGTCACATCTCTAATAGAGAATATAAGAAAAATAGTGTATAAGAAAATAATTTGTGTATGTGTGTGTATCAGTGTGTAAATTCTAGGGCATGTCTATGCTTTCATCTATACTTCTACATAGAATCATAGTGTTTATGACAGCTACAAATGCAGACTGTATCAGCTGGGTTGTATGGGCACTTCAATACCCTCTGGGGTATCGTCATTTTAACATATATTCCCAAATGGTGAACAAGAAACTCTTGGTAAAATTTCCAACAAAATAGGAATGCATCCTTAACAAAGTTGAGGGAAAAAATCATTTCCCTTGATTTACGTGATAAATCCAGCATTCCTGGAAAATTTACTATTATTAAAAGTATTCAAAAATGCATTGTTTTTACATGCTAAATGGAGTCATTCAAGTCATGTGAGATGTGGAACAACCTTTTTTTTAGGTCAAGACTGTCCAATATTTCAGAAGACTATCATCCTTGACCCTACTGATGTTGGAGGTAGGGTCAGGAGGGGGCCCAACAGTCGCCCTCAACACACCTCTGTCCTCTTGCCCAGTTCCTGACTCTGCCACAGGAAAGAATTCAAGGGCAGAGTCATGGTAGAAAGTGAGAACAAGTTAATATAATAGATAAACACAGGTTCCACAGAGAGAGTGCAGCCCAGTTCCAGAAGCAGAGCAGGGCCTGCACCAAATTTAACACAAAAGCAAGAAATACATACTTAAAATCAGTACAGAGTGCTGGCTGGCTCAAGAGAGTGAGCAGCTGCTTGCTGAAAGTAAGTTTAATACAAAAAGAAAGAAATACACACTTCACAGGCTAGTGCAGGTTGTCCCCAGGAGGGCAAGCAACAGCACTGCCTTCTGCTGGGATTTGGCTTTTACAGTTTTGCTATCTAATGAATATTCATTTAAGAAGGTGGTTCCCCATTATGTAACATCAGTCTTGCACATGCTCAGTTGGTCTCCTCTTGCAGTATGTTTATTGGTCAAATCTCTTCACGTGCACCAGACATATTCAAGAATATTCTGTACTCTTTGGCACCTCAAGAGGGAGGTCATTCAAACATCAGGGTTATATAACCCTTCTCTACTGAGCATGCCCAGACACTGGATTTGCATAAGCCAGCCCCTGTGGTCTCATTTTCTCATGTTGGTGCTGAAAATAGGTATAACAGTCAACAGTAATTTTCCTCCAGGGGAGAGCCTAGAGTAGGAGGACTGAGACCTCAGGGAGTGGCTAAAAACCCAGAGGTATGTCCCGAAACCCGAACCCAGGGAAACTGAGCACCTCCTACATCAAAGCCATTAAATGCTGTTAGTGCCACTAAATATTATGACAATAAAATCCTCCCACAGATTTCCAACATGGTCCCTAGAAGAGAGCTTTGCTTCTACTGACAGCCACTGCTCGAAGATACTTGGATGAAGTGTTCTTTCTTGATTTGGAGACCAAGGTTTATTCTGGCCAAAAACATGGTAGTATTTTCCAAAGATTTAGGTTGTAACAAAGCTAAATTCTTGCCCTTAGTAAACGACACAGGTTGAGATGAATGTGCACTTATGTGTAGACACATTAACTGAATCACTTATGCCGTTTCTCATGCCCTCTTGGACTTTGTGAGTATGATTTTATCCACATGGAATTTACTGAGAAAAGAAAATTAAAAGAGAAAAGGCAAAAGCAATCTTCTTTTGCTACGATGTCTTAGATCCATTATTGTAAGATGTGTGGAAGTAGTAAATTTACAGAAAGGTCTAAGTAATAGCAAATAAGGTGTGGAAATTTATGTCTAACTGGCAAGGTATAAACTCCCTAAAAGGAATCTTAAAGTAGACTGATTCAGCTCTGCATTTCAGTTGCTTTGCTGTCAAGGGAAACTGGAGGAAGTTTTGAGGGCAAATGTTAACCTGAAATACACACACAGTGGCGTGCAAATATCTAGGGCACAATTCTGCCTTAGTTAAGTAGACGACCTTAATCATTCTCCCAAAGTTTTAGCTTTTGGTAATAAATTTCTTTCTTAATGATAGAATTCTCTTTCCTCAGTCTTTTTATTTATGTTTTAAATTAATAATAGTAAAACATTCTTGGCTACTAAATCCTTGTTTTTCAGGTAAGTAGATGATTCATGACTATTTGTGACCATAACAAGCTATACCCTCTTGGTGCCCCAGACCCTTCGACTCTAAAATGAGGGAGAGACGTTAAACCAGTCACTGTAATCGCCCTTCGCGTTTAAGATTTTAGGGTTCTGGAACTCTAATTGTAGCTGAATGACCCTGTTTTTAGTAGAAGGATATTCTAACAAATGGACAAAGTGACTCACTAGCTGTCCAGTAGTAAATTAGGAGACCCTGAAAATTTAAATTACTCTTCTGCAGTGTCTTGTTTATCTTGGTTTTGAGTCACATCTCTGCAGCACACAGTTAGGATTGGAACCTCAGGCACACCACTCAGCTATGTGACCTGTGACCTTGGAACTATTTAGTATATCAGTGCCTCAGTTTCTTCATTTGTAAAATGGAGATATCAGCTTCTACTTTATAGAGTTCTCTTGAGCAGTAAATAAATAAACATGTTAACATGCTTAGAATGGTCTCCAGCACGTGATAACTGCTCAGCATTATCTGACTTAATATTTGAATCCTTAGCTCCTAGCACACAGTGGGAATTCAGTCAATATTCACTGAATTAAATGAGGTCATTTCATTCCTGGACATTTATCCAGATTTGCTTTTCCTCATCGCCAGGGCTTGATGTACAAAATTTTGTGTTCAGCATTTCAGAGATTCGGGTTTGTAATGAATTTTTGAAATCACACTGAATCTGGTGGTTCCTGGCCTCTGACAAATACTGCGGAGCATTTTCCCCAGACTGCCTGTCATTTGTGGCTCTGTAGCAGCTCCGCTGACACATTTGGAGAGTTACCCCCTTGGGACAGTTTAGTAGCACAGTAATTTTACTTTGTCCCTAACAATGTGAAATTTGAGAGAGGTACATTTGGGGTTCTTATTGTAATGTAAGAAATGAAATCTCCAGTTTTCCCATTCATGTCAAATATATAGATTTTTAACCTGGAAAACTTAACTTTTCCATTGTAAAAATGTTAAGTATTATAGGTTTTAGTTCTCCCTAAATTGATATAGTTCTGCTATATCCTTCAGATGTCAAGGACTACTCTCTTTCCTATTCCCTACACAAGTTCATCAGTCCTTATGGGAACTTCAGATATGAATCAGTGATAGCAGAGCCAAGACTAGGATACAGAGAGTGAACTACTTACTTCTGGCACAAAATTTAAGGGGATGTCAAAAGACTCAGCAATCCAGATAAATAATATTTTAATATAATAATTTTAAAAAATCAAAATGAATACAAAAAATCTCATGATGAACAAAATAACAAAATTTAAAGAAAGACTGGGTCAGTAACAGTGATACAGTGAATCACATTGGAGCAAAGGCAAAGGAAAAAGCAGTAATACTGATTCAGTCTTTTAAAAAAATTGTGATATTTTGTTCATCACAGGATTTTTTGCATTTACTTTGATTTTTAAAACTATTATATGAAAGTATTATTTATCCAGATTACTGAACGTTTTGATGTTCCTCCTCTCCCCTTAAATTTTGTGCCTGAGGCCAGTGCTCCCTCCCCTCCCCTTAGTCTTAGCCCTGAGAGAGGCACATCATTCCTTTAGTCTTTAAATCATGTTCAGGAAACTCACAGGTGCTCTAGATGTACGGGGTCCACCTGAGCAATGGGGTGTGTTGAGCGTAAATGGCCAAGGGCAGGAGAGGGAGCTTAGTAGTTGTATTTTTTCTAAAGTTAATCTTAGAGCCTCTGGAGAAGCTCTGTAACCTTTCCATGTCTCAGGCTTTGCTAACTATCAAACAAAAGAAGCCAGGAGTGTGCAGACACGTAATGCTCTCTTTCTGGGGATCACTAAAGGAATCTGCTGATAGGAAAATAACTAATGCTGCCAGGGATGCAGAAAAAAGGGACCTTTCTTACATTGTTGGTGGGGAAGTAAAAAGGTACAGCCATTTGTGGAAAACAATAGGGAGGTTCCTCAGAACACTACCCTGTGACTCAGTAATTCCGCTAATGGGTATATATCCAAAGGAAATGAAATTAATATGTGGAAGAGACACCTGCACTCCCATGTTCATTGCAACATTACACAATAGCCAGGACATGGAATCAACCTAAATGCCCATCAGTGGATGAATGGATAAAAACACTGTGGTATACTATTCCATAGTATACACGATGGGATACTATTCAGCTATTTAAAAAATGAAATCCTGCCATTTGCAGAAACATGGATGCAACTGGATACCATTATGTCAAGCGAAGTAAGTCGGGTACAGAAGGACAAATACAGCATGGTCTCACTCATACGTGGAATCTAAAATAAAGTGGTTTTAATAGAAGTAGAGAGTAGAATAATGGTTACCAGAAGCCAGGAGGAGAGAAAGTGGGGATGGGGGGGACAAATGGTGGATTAACGGGTACAAAGTTATGCTATCTATTCTAAATGAATCAACGTACAGTATATGCATATATTGAAACAACACACTGCACCCCACAAGTATGCACACATAAATGTTAAAATTTAAAAAAAAAGATTTACTCCAAGGAATCTGCTGATAGATGTTTGGTTAGGACATGTGACTAAGAGTGTTAGGATTCCATGTGTTCTAGGTTTTTACTACCATATCAAAGGACAATGGATTCCCTAAGGCAGGGGTTGGCAGATGTTTTCAGTAAAGGGCCAGACAGTAAATATTTTAGGCCTGTAGATCATATAGTCTTTGCACTCGTCTCAGCCATTGGGTGCAAAAGCATAGACAATAAACAAGTGAGCATGGTCATGTTCCAATGGAACTTTACGTAGGGGCACCAAAATGTGCATTTCATGTCATTTTCATGTTTGCAAATTTTGATTGTTTTCATCCATTAAAAACAACTCCACAGAACCATAGAAATCATCCTTAGCCTTGGCCTGTACAAAAACAGGTGGTAGCAGGATTTGGCCCATGGGCCATAGTAGTCGGCTGGCTGTCCCTTGCTCTAGGCCAGTGTAGAAACGCCAAGTTACGCTTATTTCTGAGGCAATCCATGAATGTCTTGAAAAAAAGTGCTTTGAAGAATCTTCTAGAAGGTAATTTAAAAATGTGTTATGTTTCTAAGATGGTTATCACAATTTTTATGTGGCTGTTGAGAGGGAGAAGGTCACCACAGATTTGTTGCCCTAAATAAATAAGTTGCATTTAGGTACCCACAATATGTATCCCTGACACTTATTCTTTTCTGTGTTGAACATTAAAATTTCCTTCAGTCATGTCTGTTTTCCTGTCTAGACTGACAGGCCCATGAAAATAGAGGCTCTGTCAGTCTTGTGCCCTTGGCTCCCAGGGCAAGTTTAGCACAAAGTAGAATCTCAATAAATGTTTGATGACTATATAAACAGACGTCTCCATCCCAGGGAAAATATCAGAATATTTTCATGTTTCAGGCTCATCAATGAATGCTACGTTTGTAAACACAAGTATAGTTTTGCAGACATTGTAAAAGACATTCATCCACTAGGAAATGCAGAACTGCTGCATTCTTCAGAGGAAAGACACTCTTGAACATCCATAGATAGCAATAAAGTATTCATTTGTCTGATGTACCTTTTTAAGTAACATAAAATCAAAAGTAGAAAAAAAAGACTTAAATGGTTATGTCTTAGTTCTAAATAAATATAAAAAAAATTCTTATTTCAAGATAAATCAAGAATTTCAAAGTAACTGATATACCAATGAGCTGGTTTTCAGTAGGAATCAGTCACTCCTTGTTAACATAAAGGAAATGCTCTGGGTCTGGTAATTCAATTTTAAGATCAATGTTGTTCAATTATTTAGTGATAAATTTTCTTAGAACAGCATTACACAAGCACTGTGCTATTTTTAAATAGGGGCTTGGGGGAGATAAGATGGCAATTTATTGATCAGATAAGACTAGGGGGGACTGATAAATTTCTGGAAATGTCAGAGTATGCCCAACAACACTGAATGCTGTTTAGAATTACTATAGTATTTTATCTACCTATTAAGAGCTAAATTGAAAAACACTGGCATCTTTTCAATGCACAATCCATTTCAATGGATTTTCATCCGATCCAAGGTAAAGTTTTAAGGTCAGTATATAAGGCAAAAAATCAACTTCAGAGAAAACCACCTTTGAAAATCTCTCAGGGAGGCATCAGGTTCGAAACTGACATAGCATAGGCCAGTAATTTCGACCTGGCCACTTTTTCTTCTGGGGAGGGTATCTCTATCTTTCTAGGTGAGCATTAGATAAAGTAGTTGGTGTGTGTTTTTAGGTAATGCTGTTAGAAAAGTGATTTTTGTGTCTAACTTCCAATGGGTCTCATGCTTATATTGTGAAAGGCAATTGAGAAGAAGGATGAATAGAAGAAATAGCAAATTTATTTCTCATTTTATGCTCACTATGGAAAGATTTGCTCAATAGTTGGAGGAAATCATTAGACTGAAGTTGGGAAGGGGAGATTACTTGCATTGTTGAAGACACACTTGAAGCTCTGTTAATTGGCCTTCACCCAACAAACTTGCTGGACTAATTGACTCTCCTTATTCCCTTTGTAAAGCATATTGGCTGCTACCTCCTCCATGCTAAATGCACCTGTCTGGAAAGCTAATCTCTAGTTCCGCACACTTCTGGCAGCTCTTCTCTCACCAAGTGTTAGTTTTGTTATTGTAAGTTTTAATGGTCATTTTACTTGCTATTATAATTATGCAATTTAGTTAAATATTATGTAAACAAATTATAAGTGTGAAAAGAGACTCATCTCTCTTAAACCTAAATCTACTGCTTTGGGGAAAAAAATGAAATTACCTAAAAAATGTTTTCAAATTAGGTGTGAAGGAGACAAATGTTGAGACAGTGAAAACATAAAAACCCATGGGTCTGAACTCAAATTACATTAAAAGTGTTTAAGATCTTACAGCATTTTTAAAGAACTGAAACTGGAAATTAGAGTTATGTATTATATTTTGTGTAAGAAAAAAATGTGGAACTCCAATCGGCAGACTCATACTCAAGAATTGTAATCTACATCAAAAAATGAGGTATTTGTAGATTTATATGTCAAATAACTTTTAAAAAGCTAAAATAAACTGCTTAGGGCAGACTCTAAGTTGTCCCCTAGTATATAGTCCTTTCATTGATTTATTATTATGAATATTCATGAGATACAAAGCTAATTGTCACCCTTTGTGCCCACGATGTGAGGACCAGATTCCTACTGGCAGTATACCCATTGCCAGAAATTACTTTTGTACCCCATATCCCCCACCCAATTATCCCCCAACCTACCTCCCCTCCCCCTCTTTCCTCAACTCTGCTTTATAGCCCTAGGAATGTTCCCTCCCTCTGTAAGACCACCACATGTTCTTTCTTTCCTTCCTTCCTTTCTCTATTAGCTCCCACATATGAGTGAGCACATGTGGTTCTTTATTTCTTCCTTTAATAACAGAAACCCTGAGTTCTAGCTGGGCCGTAGCATCCAAGCTAGACACAACATTTCTAAGGTGTCCTTGCAGCCTGGTATGGCCATGTGACTAAGCTCTGGCCATTGGGATGTGAGCAGAGTGATGCGCCCATTTCTGTCATGCTCTGAAGAGGAATGGGCACGTGCTCACCTTGATCTTGGGACATTGGCTGGGACACAAAGTAGTGGGAGCTGGAGCAACTCCTTTGGACCTAGAGTTGATGGACGCTCTATGCTGAGAGAACTGCTTCATAAGCCTTGGACCACTTCTGCTTCCTCTGCCCTTGCTGTTTCACGGGTGAGAAATCAGCTTCTGTCCTCACTAATCCACTGCATTTTTGTGGTCTTTTTGTTATATCAGCATAGACTGTATTCAAACTAAAACACTTATATCTTAATACACACGTACAGTTTTTATATTTGTATATATTGCATATATTATATTTGTATACTTATTTATGCTTGTGTAATTATATAATATATGTAAGTATTTTTCACTTTAACTGACCTTTTCAGTTAACCAAGCGAACTACTAGTTCTGATAACAAGGCTATATTATTATATAATTATTTTATAATATTATAATATATACTATACATCATTATATATTTACATGTTTGTAAATTAATATATAAATATATATTTATTATATATTATATAATGTAATTATTATATTACTTTTTCTCTTTTTTAAATTGGGCATGACAGTTTAGTTTGAAAAATCCAATTATCCATCCTCTATTCCTTCATTCCTTCCTTCATGAAGTGTTATTTGAGCACATACAAAGTGCCCTGCTTATGGAGATTCAGCCTGGACAAGATGCACATTGACTCTGACCTCATGGAGCTTATTTTTGAGTGGGGTGTCAGATTAACAACAAACAGATGAACAAATAAATGTGTCACAACATCAAATAGTCAATAAGGCAGTAGATGCATAATTTATGGTTCATTCACATTAAAGAATGCTTTAAGCCTTCAAAAAGGATGTAGACCAATTTTTGCTGACACGATAGAAATATCAAAAGATTTTTTAAAAAAACCACTTACAACATAATGTGAGTACTAAGATCACAACTATATAAAAAGTATATGTCTGTGGACATACATATGAAAACATCTGAAAGCATGTGCACCAGAATATTAATAGTAGCTATCCATGGCACAGGAGTCTTAAGTGTCGGGTGAGAGCTACTGTGTGTATGGGGAATCAGTAGTGAGCCTAGGGGGTTTTCTGTACTGTACTCTCCATTATTGCATCTTTAACATTGAAAATATCTTCCCATGTTACTTCTGTATTTAAAAAGAAGAAACCAACAAGAAATAATCAATGCTTCCTGAAAGCCAATAAATCTACAGGTCAATGGAGAAAAGTACTTGCTAGTTATGATCCCAGGACTGCAAATTTGTCTAACCTTTCTAGAAAGTAATATCAACCACTTAAAAAGTTTATCTTTTTGACACAGCAGTTTCTCATCTAGAAATCTATTTCAGAGAAGTAATCCATGTGCAAAAAAAAATTTAAATAGAAAAATGTTTATTTCAAGTTTGCTTATAATAGTTAAAAAAAAGTACAAGAGGAAATCACTAAATAATGGCAATTCCATATGATGAAATATTACATGACCATTAGAAATCTTGTTTTAATGACTGTGGACATATATAAAAACTCACAGCATGACAATTTTTGTAAAAAAAATTAGAAAACAAAAATTTCCCTGACAATATGTTTCAAGGTTGTGATAAAATCTACCTATCATCTAACAAAAGCCTGGAAAGAAAAATAAAAATTTTAAAGCCATAGTATTAATGTATAATTGTGCTTGTTTGAAAAATAATTTTGTAAAATTTTCCAGGTATCTGCAATGCAGAAGAATTATTTTTATTAACACACACATACATGCATAGGAATAAAAGTTATCTTAGTGAAAATAGCAAACACAAAAGGAACCCTTGTGTGGCAACCATTACCATCATTTCTTTTCCATTTGATATCATAAGGGTATTAATCCTGAGAAAAAATATATTACCGTGACAATTACCATAAATTAGTTTGAACAATATAAAATTGCTGTGTTTGAAGATCAAAAATATTTTAATATTGGCAATTTCACATGGTTCAAAATATTAGCTATAGCATATTATTTAATATGAATGAAATTACTCAATCTCTCTCATTTTTAAATTTCTTTACTGCAAAGGACCATCTTTCTGGGAGACTTCATGAATGAAGGCAGTAATGTGCTTTATATTTTTGAGATGGGGACTTCTACAGTCATGCAGGACCCTGTACTTAGGAGAGCCCCAAGCCTGGTGTAATATTGTGCTATTGCTGTTGTGAAATTCTTAATGACTTTTGAACAATGAGCCCCACTTTTCATTTGCAGTAAGCCCACAAATTGTGGAGCTGGTCCTGAATGAAAATGTTCTTGAAACAAATGGCCTGTGAGTTCAAGTATGAATATCAGGACGATACTTTTAGAAACCCTAAAGGAACAGTCAAATAAAATTGCCCTCATTTTCTTAGCCATAAACCTAGACACATTAACACCAGCCTCTATGTCACTGGGGACATCTCATGGGATTCAGTAGGTGTCTGTGTGTAGGAGATAATGGAAAGTTCTTCTAACCAAAAAAAAAAAAAGAGAGAGAGAGAGAGAGATAAAGTTATGTAACTCCCTAGGGTCCAAATGGGCACACAGAGTTCTCATTATTGCATTCAAAGCTTTCCATATGCCCAATAAGAAGAAAAGGCTTGCTTTGGAATGAAACTGGCAGGAAGTGAAACAGCTCTGACTTGCACATCTCCCTCAAATACAGCAAACATGATGCTCGATAGTTGGACTCCTGCCTTATTTTTACTGTGCTGTCAGCAGGAGGGTCTCAGCTCCACCTCTGCTCCCTGCCAGAATGATACCCCTACTTAACGGAAAGAAGAGAGAGATGCAGATGGCGGGGCTTACACTTGTCAATTGTACTCCACCAAACACAGAGGCAAAATGCCATCGCACATGATTTATCATACTTTTGAAGGATTATAGGACAGTTTCTTGCTCTCTAAACAATATAATTTCTGAAAGGAATATTCTTGGGTTGTGCTGACTGATCTTTAATGAGTCCTTCCTTATACGACATTATCTCCATATCTTTTATAATGCCCACTCAAATCAAGTGATATTCTTTGTTCTAATATATGTCCCCAGTGCAGAAGTTGTCTTTGAAGCAGTTCAGTCCCTTGGTGTAGTATTTTCACGCCTATCCCCCTATGTTTGTAAATATTCACAAACATCTAAATATAAGAACATTCATCTCAAGATTACATAAAATCCTTTTTAAAAAAGATGGGCAACAATAGAGAAATGATTAAATAAATTATGGAAATTTCATGTAATGGAGAGTTGTGCAGCCATTAGAAATCTTATTTATAAAAAATTGTTAATAGCATGTGGTAGGGTTATATCTCAAAGTATTTATCTGCTTGTTTCCTATGTATTTAGCAACCCAAGATCATACTGAAGTAAAAATAACAGTCTAACAATGAGTCTAACAATGAGATAAAAAATTTGAGTCTAACAATGAGATAAAAATTTGGATCCATGCTTGCAGAACTGGTTTTTCACCTCTCTCAGAGGCCAGTGTAAGGAGAGATGCAAGATGGGCTGGAAACTCAAATTCTGGACAAGTTGGATGCCTGGAAGAAACTGTGTGTCCTCGAAATAGGAAGAAGAATAAAAATATACTCCATTGTGAGAAGCAGGGGATGAAAGATTTTCAGAATTACCAGTATTAGTCATCACTTGAAGAACTGCCATTCAACAACTCTGGGTACTCTCAAACTCTTCCGGAAAGAGAATCAGGGAGAAGGACACATTAGGAAGTGATGGGAATTAGAAGAGGGAACCTTGTTATCCTGGCCAAAGTAGAACTTGGAAGAATCAGTAAGAAATTTTTCTACAAGTGCGGCAGCAGTTTGAAGAAACACATAGTAATACCCTGGTTATGCATTTTCTTTCTTTCCTTCCTTCCCTCCCTCCCTCCCCTTCCTCCCTTCCTTCCTTCCTCCCTCCCTCCCTCCCTCCCTCCCTCCCTCCCTTCCTTCCTTCCTTCCTTCCTTCCTTCTCTCTCTCCATTCTTTCTTTCTTGATATGTGCCAGTTCTGAGATTCCTTTACTCATTCAATAGGTATCTCACAAGCACCTATTACTTGCCCAGCACCTGTTTAAGTATTGACTACACCATGTTGACCATGACAGATTCCTGCCCTCAGGAGATAGTGTGTTGTTGTGAAGCAACTCTCAGGTAAGTGCAAACAGAACACAATAGAAGAGAATGGTAGTATTATATTGGGATAATATCTTTCTTCATAGAACTGTAATACCATTAATATGAATGGTTTTATAAAGAATTTTGAATTTTTCTGGCTCAGCACACAAGTCAGTCTTCAATAAGTGGTTGGAGAGAGGAGTGATGGATAGGTTCTGATTTGATTTTTTTTTTTTTCAATAATTGGTTTGGAAACTTGGGGAAAGATCTTTAATTTCCTTCTTAAAGTCTCTAAGTGAGCAGTTCTCAGTCATGATGTACTGATAGCTGGTAGGCTAAAGTCAGTTTTGAGATGTGTTACCAATAATTACTAAGTGACACAGAGTACCACAGATGTTTTTTTCTTTTTACTTTTTTAAAAAAAATCACTTACTTTAAAAAATATAGTCACAATTATATTTCAAGTAATATAATGACTAGGATTATGCTATGTAGGAGAGAAAAGACAGGACTTATAACAAGAACACCGGGAATCATAATGAAACTTACATCCAATTTTATCTTTGTCTTAACTCACTGTGGGTTATTGATGTGGTGCTTTAATTTGTCTCTCTATTTTTCTTTTAATTGGGCACATATATGAGGGTATATTTAATTGCTATTTATTCTGTGACTCGTATAGCTTCAACTTGAAACTATTGTTTTTGCTTTTGTGTTTGTTTATAAACAATGATTAATATAAAAGATCACATCAACAAGCATTCACTTCCATTTTTACTTATAGGGAATATAAATTTTAAAATCAGGATATCAAGTAAAGCCATACATTGTTACCTACCTGGCCCAAATTGAAATGGTTCACATTTAAAATAATTAAGAAGAGTAGGGACTGTGGTGAATTTGAGAATGTATGACATATCTGAAACAATTATTTACAAAAGGAACATTGTGCACAGACAAAAGAAAACATGACTCCAGTCACACTTGGCTTACCAACTTGCTTAAATATCACTCTCATCTAACCCGCTTCCAATGCCTTTCCTTCTAATGATACAGTTCTCATAATTTGATTTCTTTTAAAGATTTACTCTTTCCTAAGATATTTATATTCATGAGTAGGAATACATAATTGGTAATCTCTAAACAGTAAAGAGAATGTGGCCCTACTATGGCAAAAGATCTTGAGGACGCAGTCAGAATTTTCCAAGAGGGAAGTGAGCCTCAAGTCACAGAAGTTTCGACGACGCCTCAATCTTTTTCACCCTGGTATTCTCAGGGAGTTAGCCTGATGTCTCCACCAGTTAAAACTCTTCTGATTGCCAAGGATAGAATCCCCATTCAAATTGACTTACATAGTAAAGAGAAAAATCTGATTACTGCTTTATAGAATGAAGACATCCCGAGTTAGAGTTGGTTTTCAGTGTGGTTTGACCCAGGGACTCAAACAATATCAGGGGGGCCAGGTCTCTGCCCCCTTCTGTGTTGATGGCCTGCTCAGGTGCTAAGTAAGGACAAGACGGATGCCACAAATACTTAATCTACGCTCTTGCAGCTTTACAATCAGTAGAGAAAATGTGTGCTTCTCTTTTGATATTTTTCTCAATAAATGAAATGTTACCTGAATTTCTGACTCAAGCTCTGCTTCCAGGGAACCCAACCTAAGGCAGCAAGAAAAAAATGTGTCTGGGAAAGTAGGTCCTCTTCTGTATGATCTCAGATAACAGAGGGTAATGGTTTCCACTTTTTGGATGTGAACAAATTGGTGGACAGGAGATCTTATAAATAACTCCTATTGGCCCTGTCAGAAGCCTATTGAGCTCTCTCTCTGTTTTTATTTTTATTTTTTGGATGCAGACTCAAATCAAATTCACTTGCTATTTGTGAGATATGCCTAATGTTAAATCATCCAAGTGCCCACTTGAATGACCCTGGTATCCAGGGTCCTAAGAAGAGTGGATTTTAGGAACTATGACTTCTCTGAGTTTGTCCTGAATGAGCCAGAGGTACTTCAGTTTAGTTCCTAGTGTTTAGTTCATGCTGTGTCATTTAAAGTGACTTTTAAAAAGGACCAGAGTAACTAGAAATTTAATGACCAAGAATAACTTCATCTAAACTCCATGTATTTTGGGGGTGACCTCTTTGAAGCTTTCTGGCTCTCTGATTTCACGTTTGGAAGACCAGGAGTGAAAAATGAAGGGCCATAATTTAAGGCCACAGTATAAACACTGTTGATTGCAAAGAGCAATAAATTGCCATCAGAAATCAATACATTATTTTCCAAAGCTTGTCTGGGGAGAATCATTCTATCTTCACACACACTGAACATTTGCCAGATTTATAGTTGTTTGCTGGGGGTTTATACAGCATCATATTTCGAATGGAATCCACAAAGAAAAGAAGGTTGGTTATTAAGCTTCCTCTCACAGTATACAAATTGCACAGAGATCTCAGAGAAGATGCTTTTAGGGTTATGAAGAAGCATCTTTCCCTGCATAATTAATTGGTCAATCATGAGAAGAGTCCTGAGGTACTTCATTTAACTGTTCACTTGTTACTATTCAATTTTGCAAATAGGGGCCCAAATTACATGTTTATTCTATTAATGTGAATAATATTAAAAACTTAACTCATCCTGTAATGCTTAGTTTCATATATTTAAGAAAAAAAATTTAATGTAAGTTTGGACACTGAAAATATTATATCTATGTCAATATTAGCCACAAAATGCACCAAACCAAACCCTAAATTATAATCTAAACGTAGCAGGAAAATAGAATTTGAGAATTTTGAATTCAGGCAGAAGTAGTAGAAGGAGACATATACTAAACATTGCTTTTTTTTTTTTCTAAGAACTTTTACTTAAAGGTATTGAGAACTTTAAACACATAGTAAAAACTGATTTAGTCATAATTCATTAATTTGGAGTTCATAATAATCTGAGCTTGCCTAGACTAACATGTATGTGTGCCTCCTCTTCAAAAAGTAATTTTGCCAGGGAGCATCTTATCTGTTTATTAAGGTGAGAGCATTGAAATTGCATTTCATTGAAATTGTTGTAATTTACTTGGACTACAATTAGTTCAAAATTGTATGTTTGACTGTACTTTATGCCACATGAACACCTAGTTTGAATTTTAAATATACAATTCCCTTCTAATAAAATGTTTTTATAAAATTAGATTTTTTTTCCTTTTGTAAAAATTCTTTTAATTTTTATACCATAAACTATAATGAATATCATCATTTTGTAATAAAGCATTTACCTTTCTGGGTAAACTATTCTGCTCTTATTATTTGTGTCCTGAAATAGAGTCATTTTATTAATTAAAATCATAAACTATCTTAGCTTTAAGTATAAATTAAGCAGAGCCAATAAAATGCTAACTGGCCAATTTTTACCAATGTTTTGGAGAAGATTAGATGTTTCTAAAGTCTTAATATTGACAAACTAAGCAATGTCCAAGGGTCTTACTTCAGGTGAATGTACAGCGATATGATTTCTAAGACAGACTTTAATAAAAACAAAAACATCCAAAGGGTAACTTTCCTACCAGAGGCCATTTTCCCCTCTGGATGCAAAAAGAGGTGGGAACTGCTTCATTTGTACCTGTCTCCAACCAGAGCATAAAAATCCCACTTTCAGGACAGGCATCAGGGAAAGTGGGAATTTTCTAATTAGCCCAGTGACTTTGTCTGCCCTCCATACTTTCTCCTAGTGAATAGTCATGATATCTCAGAAGCTGCCTGGCATCTAAAATCGGTCCAAGAAGACCCTCAGTCTTGGGGTGATTTACCTCTGAGAATTCCTGTTCCTAGAACCAATGGGTAGATAGAGGAGACGCTGAAGGAAAACTGTACTTTATATTTGGAATGTTTCTATTACAAAAGATCCTGGGTGTAAGGAACTCTGACTTAAAGCAACCTCGCACAGGTTATGAGGATACTGGAAATTCTAGAAGGTTCCTGGAGCTGGAAGTTTCTATCAGGCACTGTGTATATAACCTAGGGCCACCACTTAAGAAGATATGCTCACAATATTTAACAGTCCCACTGAAACCAGAGGATAGACCTCTGATTTTTCTCCTAGATGTTCCTCTGGCCCCAGTCAGAACAGGCCTATGCTGGAGGAAGGGGGAAATAGCAAAAGAAAAACTGCTTGACCAAACCTGATGAGTTGAATTCCTAGGAATGACAATAAAGCTTGCTTAACAATAAAATGAAACTCGAGTGAGTTAAACACATACTTTCCTCAGGATAATTATAAGGTAAAGATCACAAGATGTCTGTGCCTTAGTTTGTTCCTTAGGATAATGACTACAGATGACATCATTAGTGTCAATTCTGAGATGTTTTCCAGACCACTCATGATCACAAGACTGCTTTGAATCAGCACATGTACCCCCAGAATTGGAGGAGCCATGAAAAACATTTCTTAAGATCTTAGAAATAATTACCCTGACCTCACTGCTGAACAGCCGGACACCCACATGATTCCTGAGACCCCCTATCCAAATTCCTGCCCCATAAGTATAATTTTAAGCTTTCAAGGAGTTTGAGGTCTTTAAGCTCCTTTAGCTACCTTGGTGTCCTTGACTGGCTGCTCAGATAAACACTGTTTTTTACCACTGCAAACTTTGGTGTGTGAAAGACTCTTTAGCCATTTGGTGTGGTAGACGACTGACCCCTCACCATTTGGTAACACCACAAATTATTTGATTTATCTGGTTATTTTATAATTGCCCATCAGCTTAAAACTACTGATCTGCAAGATAAGGGGACATTTGGTAGTTTATTCACTAGATACTTATTGTTCTATATTAGGCATTGTGGGTAGGCATTGGGGACATAGAAATTAACATGATAGGACAAATCTTTGTTGTCAGATACCTTATATTCCTGGGTGGGAACACAGGGAGACAATAGACAAGACTTTAGTATAAAAATTGAGAGTTATAAGTACTATTACAAACAAAGAAGTGTGAGGTGTTACAGCAAGGGTGTCAAGGTAGCAGCTGTTTTAGTTAGGAAGTCAGAAAGCATCTTTTTGCATTTTAAAATTCAACTGCTTGGGCTGTTTAGTCAAAAGGCAGTTATATTTTTGCAAGATGGTACTAGAGCTAATCTTTACTTCAGTTTGCGAATCATGTCAGGGTCTCCCTTATAGGTGAATAAAGGTTGAATATTTATGGTAATGTGACTTTAGAAGGCCCAAAGCTTGTTTGTACAGTTTTGCCATTTTCCTTCAAAAAGAATGTGTCTCATCAGTCACACATTATAAGGGGAAGAACGCACCTATTCACTTGGGCTGGATGCCTGACTTAGTAGTCAGACTTTGTGGCATGGAGTCCTTCTGTGAGAAGCAGGCTACCTGTCACACACACATTACTATTAGAGGCATGCACCTATCTCCTGCAATCAGCAGAATTCCTGTTGATTTCAAAGGGTTTTCTATGGAGATAAGGTTGCATACCAACTGATAGGTCAGAGCCTAGGAGACTACATCAGCAGTCTTTCTCCTTAAATATGCACTTTTAGCTTGCAAGTCTCTCAAACAATACAGTTGTCAATAATTTACTAAATAATCTCCAATGTCTTAAAACTTTTATGGTACTTTGGGTTTGCAGTCTGGTAATGTTTTACACCCTGGAGCCTACTACAAATAAAATGTATGTATTAAATAGCCAAGTCCTCGCTCAAACAGAACTCTCCTAGAAAAAGAAAAAAAAAAGAAAAAGTGTTTGCAAAATAAAAATATTTTAACAAAACTTTGCATAAAATTGTTTTAACATGATAAAATAAAAATAAATAAATAAAATAAAACAAAGAAATAAAATAAAAATGTTTTAACAAGACTTTTCAGTGACTTCGTTGCAGTTAGAATGTACTCAATGTCCAACTTGAACCAAGATCAAGTAACTATTATCTCATTAACTTGGTTTGTGATGAGATCTTCAAAGGACTGGTTTGATCACAATCAGTCAAAATCTGAAGGTGAGGAAAATAGGTTCTGTTTATTGCTCAGAATGGTGCACTGCACTTAGTATGTGCTTAATAAACTTGTGTTAAATTCACACCTCTCTGATTTATTGTGCCACACGGTGTAGTCCTAAAAAAAGTTTTATTTTTCAAGGCAGCAGGAACACACAAACAAATATCCAACTTTAACTATAGCTCAGGTGTGTCAGGGATTATTAGAGAAGTGCATGGGAAGGCATGAAATATTGATGTTTACTTTTTGGTTTTTTTACTACACCAGTAGTTTTCAACTCTGTCCAAACCAATTTCGATTTTTATAACAAATATTTCATAATATATTTTTTCCTCTCATGCAGTGTAATTCATGGGTAATATAATCCATTTACCATATGATTTTAAAATATAATGTCCTCACTGTAATATAAAGGAGAAATAAGAGAATACGGCTGTGCTTTATAGCAAAATAATGTGTATTTCAGTGTGTAGACATTTGGGCCTCACCATAATGACCACACAACATAATGTAATCACCATAATGACCACACAACATAATGTAATCATCAGATATTTTTGCTAATATGTAGAATTGCCTATTTATACACATTTATACAACTCCAAATGCAGACTAGTACAAGTGTGCTGTGTTGGTTGTTGTCTTTGGAAAATAATGGGCTTTTCCAAAATGATGTGACAGTGAAGTTCTAAACCCAAACAGAGTAAAAGCATCTGTCAATTTACTCAGAGATTGTGCTCCTGGAAATTAGAGCATTAAAACTTTGCAAAAAATACTTTATGTTTATATGTGAAGTGCAGTAATGTTCTAGGCTCAAGAGATTATGGACAAACTTGTCATGTACATGCACATCCATGGGGACATTTCAAAGTCATTAAGAATTCAGGAGCATCTTTTGCTGATTAGAACAGAGATATTGTAAGACCTGTGCACCATGCACAAATCCCACAGACCGGGGTGGCTCACTTCACAAAGACGATGAGACTGAGACCGATGCAATCAAGCAAGAGGGACTTTTTATTCCAGCATGCTGGGGTCATTTAGTCTCCTGGACAGAAGCGACCCTGAGTTTACAATACAAGCACTTTTTATACAGTTTCTCTGGACAGACCCTTGTGATAGGATGAGTTGTTGGTTATCTGTGGTGCCTTTAGATTTATGGGTAGACTTTAGCAGGCTGGTACCCTGATAGATTTGTGGCACCTTTAGATTTACAGGTGGGCTTTAGCAGGCTGGTACCTCGATAAGGAAGAGTGCATTTCTCAATCGTTTACCTTCCCTGGGGTCTGCCAGGTGGCCTTTAGATAAGGAACTAGTCAGTTCCTGGAACTGGGTGGGGGTCATTCCCTTCCTTGGATTGTTTAGTGTGCTCAGGCCTGACCTTTATATGGCCCCTTAGAAGCTGCTTTACTTAAAATGTTTTTAGCAAGCATTTGTTACAGAACTGCGTATACTAAAGTTATATTTTTCAACAATTCCACTACAATTTTCTACGTCCCCTACAATATCTGGTATCCTTTGCCCACACCCTGCAAATTACATTCATGTCCTATTCCGTTCTCCAGTCACTGTGACATTTGAAAGAAATGTTCCTTCCTCTTGCAAAATATTCCCTGTAAGGCTGTACCGTGTCTGTTGAGACCCACTGAATTATGTCATGGATGTAAGATGGTGAGTGTGAATCTCTTCTTTGGGTTATTCTGTGATGTCTTTTTATCATTGTTTCCCAAGTTCCTGGAAATTTGGGGGACAGTGAGGCCACATGGCAATCTCACCACCACACACTGACAGTCAGTTGATGACACCATTTTCCTGTTCCCCAGATTTTAAAAAAGAACATAAATGGAAATAAAATAAGTCCTGCATGTTCATACGTAGTTTGGGTTAACATAACTCCAGAATTGGAAAGAAAAATTCTTGCTACATGGAAGGAACAATCAATCCCACAGAAGGAAAAGATGAATAAAAAGCAGGACTTTTTTTTTAATCTTTAGATATGAAGACAATGCAACAGTAATGGAATTATGTAGAAAATTTTTTTTAAAAGAGCCTCAAATGATTTTTGAATTCAATGAATTTTGAATGTCTCAAAGCATTGAGAAATGGGTGAATAAATATGGTCTTGCTGACAATTATAGTACTTCAGATTTTGAGCAAAACTCAGAAAAAGTGGCTGGCAGGTTAAATTGCTTTTATCCTTGGGTGGTTTTTGAAAGAAAGTGAGCCGAAACGCCGTGTACAGATCAAGCTTTATTAAAGGAAAAGAATCTGCCGGGCTGCGCTCACAAAGAGGGCAGCCGGGGCTGCCCTCAAAATGGAGGACAGCACCAGGTGTGGGGGTGGTAGAGCTTATATAGGGTGCCAAGGGCTGGCTGATACAATCAAGGAGGGGCATTATGCTAATGCAGAAGTTATGCGACCAGGGTGGAGAATTGCAGCCTTGCGGAAGCAAAAGCATTTCTTTTCAGAAATCATGAGGTTTCTTGCAAAGGGAGAGGCTGGTGACCACTTTCTGCCTATTGTGTGCAAAATTGCACTGGTCACGTCCAAGATCCATCAGTTTTGGTTGTGATGTTAAGGATTATAAGTAACTGGATCATAGAGCTCATCCATTAAACCTCAATTGACCAAAGTATTAAAGCCATGGGAGGGGGGTACTAAATTATAATTAACACAATGATTCAGTAAAGTTTAACAAATACTTCATGAAGATCCAGCAGGGGTCTAACACTGGGAAGGTGGTACCGGACTAGGATATTCTGATCACTAACAAAAAGATGCACATATTGTCTCCCACAGTAACTCCCTATGTGGGTCTTTTAACCCCATTTTAAAGATGAGAGTGTGGGGACTCAGAAAAGCTCTGAGATCCAATCCCAGGATCTAGGGTTTGAATGAACATCTCATTCACTACAGGGAGGAGGAAGGTGTGTCATCCATGTAATAGGTTCTATGCTAGGAAATGTGCACATTGTATTTTCTTTATTCTTTAAAGAACAAAATGTATAGTGATGGGTAGTTCTCTAATTTTAAAGCTGAGACAATGGAGGCTCAGAAAATTAAGTGACTTGATTCAGGTCACCACCCATAAATGGTATAAGCAAAACTTAAACTTGGGTTGATACAATTTTAAAGGACTTGGTCTTTCCATCGTGGTCACCTAGGCTTTGCAGCACCATCTCATTTTTTCAATCCTTCACTTAACGTTATTATTACATTACACTTCTGTGTGATGCTTGGTTAATTACAAAGATGAAAAAGTAATTTTTTAATGTAAGAAAATCCTTGTATTAGGTTTATTATTTAACTCCCCAGAGTAATTTTGCAAAATACATGCCGGGAAGAAGAATGCAATGGGGACAGATAAAAAGCAGCATGCTTCCCCTGCCAAGAATCATGAGGCTCATTTTCACATATTAAGTTCCCTGAAAAATTTGGCAATAAACCCATAGTTTATCTTTGTTAACTCGGGTTTTTCTCAAACTTACTTGACCCGGAAATCCCATTCCCAACGAATATCTGTTGAAATCCTCAGGGTCTAATGTTTCATCTAATGAATTTTAGAACAAAAATACATTATTTTTTTTTTTAGAAAGCAGATGAACTTTCTCTTAGTTTACCCGCCTTTTGCAAAAGATAGTTCAAGACTCCTGCCTTTCCTTCGAGAGCCTTCTGTTCTCTTGTTTTGTAAAGCCCTGGCCTAGATTTCATTCACCATCTTCTCTCAACGATTTCCCCAAAGATCTCCAGTGACAGTAGTTTATGGTGACATTGTGGCACTGGGATTGTGTAGAATATCAGGGTTGGGGGTAAGGACAGATGACCAGAGATATGTCTGGGGTGTCTTAAATCACAACAAAGAGTAATAACCATTTTGAGGTCATCTTCCCCATGAAGGGAGACATTTATTATCTACATATTTCTGTTTTTTGTTTTATCCAAAATAAAAATAATTTTAATCGTAATGAAACACATGAAAGTAATACATGTTCACTGTGAAAACAATCTCACATTACCCAAGCTGTGGCACATCAACTGATTGTCTTCCTTCTGTCCTGTGAGAATCTCTTATGCCATTGGAGGCAGTGGTTCTACAAACCAAAAAGCTACATTTCCCAGCCTCCTTTGCAGAAAAGCGTCAACAATGAGATACAAATAGAGAATCTGGGTGGAATTTCGATGAAAGCTTTTAAAAGGTAGTTGACTAACTGGAAAATGTGCCTTTTCCCCCTTGGCCCTTAATTTTTCTATCTGGAAAAAGAATGTTTTGGCTGTCTTGCAGCATGTGATGAATGAAGAGACAGAAGTCACCTAAAATTGGCAGAGAAGAAAGGTAAAAGGACCCTGGGGTATTGGTGACATTGAATACTTTCATAGCAACTTCTGATTTCCTACTTTTTGTGTATGTGAGAGAGATAATAAAAATGTACCTTGTTTTAGTCACTACTACTTTAGACTTCTGTTATTAGCCAATGAATACAATCATACATGATATAACAAGCACGTAAATTAGAAAGTAAAACTAAATTTTAATAGTTTGATGATATACCTATAGCAATAGTTAAATCTGTCTCTAATTTTTTTTTTCTGCAAATGAAACCGTATAAAAGAGTGTCCTGTTGCATGACATTTCACCTGTAATAATAACGTACTGTGGACGTCTTTCTAAGTCAGTGGAGATCAATTGCTGCTTTTCAATTGCTGCTTGGTGTTCCACTGAAGACTAATAATCAGGGTCAGACACAAGATGAGGCAAAAGAGGAGCGTGGGGCACCACATTTAAAGAGACTATCAGGGTGCCAACCTTGCCCTTTCCCGGCCTCTTTAAATTTTGTGCCCTAGCCACTTCAGTCCCTCATTCTGCTTCAATAAATAAGCACTTGAACTGGCTCCTAAACTGTCATTCGTCTTGGTGTGAGTATGCAGGGCTGTAGTGATCGGCAAGGACCAACTTCTTGAGAAGGAAGGTGCGGATCTCTCTGGGTGGCAACCAAAGTGGTTTCTGCATGTGCATGAGCAGGGGCTCCTTGTTAAGTGATCAGTCCCTTAACAGAGCAGGGAATAGTCAAGGTGTAGCCCAGGTGAGACCCACCTAACACACAGGACAGATGCTCAGTACATGTTAGCTATTAAAATAATAATAATCATGTTGCATTTACTTGGAACTCAGAAAAACCAAAGCTCCTGAGGACCTGGAGGCTGTTTCTATGTTTTGGTATCTGAATCCCTGTTTGTTTGAAAGATTATAGGTACAACAAGGATTTGCCATAATTCTAATTTTTTTTGTAATTCAGAATCCTTAAATCTATAGGGAAGGAAATCTGTTTTATCCTTATAGTCCTTAATATGCCAGGTTAAAAACACAATTCTTTGTTAAAAGGTGTTTTATCAGAATGATTTAAAAAATCTATGGACTTAACTCTGAGTTAAGTATTCTTGCTCTCTTATGCCCCATAGTCAACCATAGTTTTTTGTGGTTAGTCTGCGACGGTGAACACACGGCGTCAAGAAGTCTGTTCAGTTCAGGCAGTTCAGGAAAATGAAATTAATTGAAGCCTCTTAACCTCAGATTGGGGGTAGCATTTATTTTCTTGACTAATGAGAGCTTGATTAAATTCTCCATTTTGAAGTTGGTTAAAATAAAACCAAGCTCTCAGCCACAGTAATGCCTCTTTTCTTGGAATTTGAGTTGTTCTTTACAAACCATCAATGACCCTTGGCATTTCTGCCACAGGCCATCATTGTTAGACTCAAGTTCCTTTACCTCCTATTTAAAAAAGCCTTCCACACTAGATCCTGCTTTATTTTTTTTCTAAATCATTGACTACAGCATCCTGCATGTAGTAGGTTCTCAACGGATGATTGGCATCGGCAGGGGCTGCAGCAACGAATGCAGTTTCACTTCCAAACTGTGCTAATTTATTTTAGGATTTCTGAGTTTACTAGCCCCATACAAGACCAGGGGGAACGACGGAGGAGTGCAAATGCTGGAGCCAGATTACCTGTGCTCTGCCATTTAACAGTGTAACTGTGCCCAAATTCCTAGCTCTTATGCCTCTGGTTCCTCATGTGTAAAATACAGATAATAGTACTATCCTCTTCATACTGTTGTTATGAGGATTAAGTGAGTTTTATTACATGTGAAGTGTTTAGAACAGTGCTTGGCAAACAGTAAAGCTGCAAGTATCATGTAAAGGAGATTAGCAGAAGAAAATCATAGACCTAAAAGCATTAGTGTTACCTTTATAAGTAATGTAGGAGGTGAGAAATTTAATATGAAGACATGTGTATGACACACACATATATTTAAACACACGTGTGACTACAACATGTAATAAACATTTTTAACCACGAGGTGGTAGAATGTTTTGGAAAGAGTAATGGGATGTAAATCAGAAGATCTGAGCTTTTAATTCATCATCTAAAAAATGAGATGATTATTGTATATAAATAATCATCATTATAATACAGAAATATTTTCTGAACTCTATCATGTGTGAGGAATTGTGCTGAGAGTTTTCCACTCATATTACCTTCTTCTCACAATAACAATGTACGAACTGTTACAATTTTACATTTACAGCTTATCCTTTTACAGATTTAATTGAGACTGTTTCTGCCCTCCTTGGGCATGGAGCTTTAGTGTTCAACTTCTCTTGACAGTACCTAAATTGGGAAGTCCCAGGCTCTGTTACACTCTCCTATCCTGGCCACATCCAGCCAAACCTTGCAAAGACACATTTTACCCAAAGAAAAATTGATACAAATATGTAAATGGTTGATTAAAAAGGGTGTTTGGGGCCATAGCATCTGTTTAAACATCTCTGATGTGTACTTGTAGACCCAGCCTACTCTGACTTTCTTCTTTCCCCATGACAATGCATGTACTCTGATGATTCAGAGATCGGTTTTGAATTTGTTCTTTAGAACTTAAGCAGAAAGATGGGGCCAGTAGGTAACATTACAAAATCCTGCCCAATTTGTGAATTGAAGGCAGTATAATGAAAACTATTTAGTACATGTTTGAAAAGACTGGTAGAAAGCACCTAAGGTTTGTAGAGATAACTGTTTGACTGTGATGCTAATGCATGAGATTAAGCCTTGTGTACAGTGTTTGGTATTTCAAACCTTTTGAAAAGAGTTTTTGCTTTTAGTCAACATTAATTTGTGAGTATTCAGAAACAGGATACACATTGGGAGAGTGCAAGGACACATGTTTTGAAAGACACCCAGGTGGGATCAATGCTCAATTTGAGTGAGAAATGCAATGACCTTTACTGCTAGACTAAAGCCCAGGGTTTTATTCATTTTGTTAAGCAAAAATGCAACACGAGAAAAGAGTATCATTTTTTTCTCATTTTGTCCCAAGAATGGATTCAAGTGATGTAAGTATGAAAGAATGTGTTCACTTGGGTGACATTAAAATTTTTTAGCTTATACATGCTAAGAAAATCATGAATGCACGATGTAATATTGAGCATTTTCAGCTTTCCCCTCCCTGCCTTTTCCCATTCTCCCTGTAGCCTGGACCTCATTCTGTATAATCTCCCTGTGCTGGACTTTAGGAAGGATTTCCTTTTTACATTTGACAGCCGTGGTTAATAGGCTTTTTTTCCCCCCTCAAATTAAAAAAGTTAGCATACAGAATAGATTTTAGAAATTTCTCACCACTTGCTGAAACTCCTGAAACTGAAACCCCAAAAATGTTACTGATGGGAAAATTGCAGCTATTTAGATATTTGGAGCAGAATTTTTACTTATTTATTTTTGTTTAATTAAATTAATTAATTTATTTTAATTGACAGATAAAATTGTGTGTATTTATTGTGTACAACATGATCAATCCATTGGGGAATGACTACACCTAGCTAATTAACATACACATTGCTTCATATAGTTATTTTGTGGTGAGAATGCTTAATGTCCACTCAGCACTCTTCAAGAATACAGTATGTTGTTATTAACTATAGTCATCATGTTCTACAACAGACCTCTTAAACTTACTTCTCCTAACTGAAACTTTGTATCTTTTGTCCAACATCCCCCTAACCCTCTCTCTACAACAGCCCTTAGCTCCTGGTAACCACCTCTCCACTCTCTTTCTATGAGATAAACTTTTTTAGATCCCACATATGAGTGAGATCGTGTGGTATTTGAGAAGACAGAATTTTAACTGAACCATATATAATTACATTTTTATTTGAAAGTATAAGGGGCAAATACAAAGTTATGATCCCAAGGAGTTTACAACTGGCAAAAAGTGCTTGAGATAATAAATGTGAAAGAACCTGAAAGTGAATTTGCATTGATAAGTCCTGTTCAATGTGTTGAGCTATTATCATCATTATTATCATGAGAAGCCCACATTTTCAATCTGGAATTTATGTGCTTTCAACAACATCCTTTTTTTTCTTTCTTTTTTTTTTTTAGAATCTGGGCCGGCCCTGTGGTGCACTCGGGAGAGTGCAGTGCTTGGGAGTGCAGCGGCATTCCCACCGTGGGTTTGGATCCTATATAGGAATGGCCAGTACGCTCACTGGCTGAGCGGGGTGCAAGCGACACCACCCCAAGGGTTGCGATCCCCTTATCGGTCACAAAAAGACAAAAAAAAAAAAAAAATAGAATCTATACAGTATATGTACACCATAATAAGATGGCATCTATAAAATTCTTATGGTATTAAGCTCTTTTGTATGATATTATATTTACAAAACATCACAAGCATTTAATTAGAATTGAATTATTTACACACTGCATACGCATGCACACACACACACCTTTAACTTTCCTGTCTTGAATATCTTGAATTTGCTCAACAGACATTTAATGAATGCATAGCTTATGCACTTGGGATGCACAGACAGATATGCTTCAACACATAGTCTTAAAAAATTAAACAGTATTAAACAGATCCACCACATAAGTACACAGACTCATTTAAGATAATTTGGACAACTGAAAAATCATGAAAAGTGAATCACTCATAATTCTACTCTCAAAAACAGGTACTGGCAGAATGTTGCTAGCTAGGGCTCCTTCTTACTGTGGTTCTTCTGTATCTCTCTCTTCATTTTGTATTTTATATAAAATGGGATCTTATTAAGCATACTGTTTTGTAACCTGTCCTTTTTGGCACTTAATATTGTTAACATTTCTGCAGTGAAGATTCTTCTACAGCATGATTTTGAATAAGCACATACTAACTCATCATATGACTATATCATATTTTATTTCACCTAACATTATTGGACATGTGGGATATTCAATTTATTTGCTATAGTAAATAACACTTTAACAATTGCCCTTGTGAATATCTATTTGAGCACATCTCTATTTCCTCAGAATACATTTTTAGCAGTGTAATTTCTGGATTAAAACAAATTAACACGTTGAGGGTTTTGATACAGATCAGCAAATTGCCCCTGAGAAAGTTTGTACTGATACTGATAAGTTTGTTCTAATCCATAATGTATTAGTTTGTTTCTGTTGTTTATAACAAAATACATGGAACTGAGTAATGTATTACTCAGAGAATGAAGTTTATTGCTTACAGTTACTGAGGCTGGGAATCCAAAGTCCAGGGAACACATTAGTGAGGGTCTTCTTTGGTGGGGGCTTTTTATCAATACAGGGGTCTCACATGGCAGAAAATGGTGAAGCAGAGAGATTCTCATGTCCTTTCTTTTTAAAACCCTCAGAACCACTTCCCTGACCACCATTAAACCATCAACTAACTCACCTCTTCCAGACCCCACATTTCAATTACCATAATAGGATTTATTAAAATCTCTCATTTATTACCTTTTTTACCTGTTTTGTCTATATAGTCTCTGTAGAAGACCAAAGACCTTCTCTCAAAGGTCCATATATGCCATTCGCTTCAATTTGAATCAGACAATATTAGTTAACTGCCTCTCAAGTAGAACAAGCCCTATAGCGGGTGGGGCAGGTGCAGTGATTCAGATTTTCTGCCATTGGTCCGGCGGAGAGGATACACTTTCAAAGTGCTTTAGATCAAAGAAACAAAATATAACAAAGGACATTCTGACATCCAGTAATCTGGCTTTTTCAAAGACCTGTGCTGTTTGTTTAATAACAGTGTGGTACAGTCTGATCAATCCATAGTAAGTTTTAGTCAAAAGAAGGAAAATGACACTATTTCATTGTGCTGTCATTTCTGCGCAGGTGCATAGTAGAATTCAACAGGTGGCGTTACCATCTTCAATTTTTTCTGGTGATTATGGGTTGGTGGCTTCTTTTCTCACAGCAATTAGACAGACTTTTCTAGAATCTTTAGGTGACTCTTCCTTGCTCTTAGGTTAAAATCCACAATCGCTAACATGACCTGTAGTGACTGGCTTCCAGCCTATCTCTGATCTCAACTCCTGCCATTCTCTGCTCAGCTACATTAAACTCGTTCCAGTTTCTTGGAGGGACTGTGACTCTCCACAGGTCAGGGCTTCACACACGCCCTCACCTCTGCCTGCCTGGGATGTCCTCTTCCCACTTCATCTCCCTTGGCCAAGTTGAGACCCACATCCTCTAAGAGTCTCACCCAACCCCAGAATGAGTCAGGTCCCCTTTGTTGTATGTTCTCTTGTCCTCATGTACTCCTAGATGTCATTTATCACAGTCATAAGTGAATACTAAGGTCATTGTTTTATGTCCATTTTTTCCACCAGAATGTAAGTCCTGTGAGGACGGGGGACTCTGCCTTATACATTGCTGTAACTTCAGCACCTGGAAGTGTGTCTGGCACAAAGGAGCCACACAGTAGGTGTTTCTAGAATGAAAGGAAGGAAGGAAGAAAAGAAGGATAAAATGAGAAAAGTGGGAGTGAAAGAAGAAGGAACAAAGGGAGTGAAAAACACTGAGACGAAACGCTGGGTACCAATCAAGCTTTATTAAAGGAAAAGAATCTGTCAGGCTGCCCTCAAAATGGAGAGCAGCAGCCAGCATCAGGATGGGAGGGCTTATGTAGGCTGTAAGGAAGGCTGATGTAATCAGGGAGGGGTTTGGTGCTGGTGTGGAGGATAAGGCTGGCTGATGCAATCAGGCGGAAGGTTGCACCCATGCAGAAGTAGAGGAGTTTCTATTTCTCAGAAACCACGAGGTTTCTCATAAGGGAAAGGCTGGCAGCCATTTTGTGCTCAGTGTGTAAAATGGTGCCAGTCACATCCAAGATGGTGCCAGTCATGTCCAAGATCCATCAGGGAGAAAGAATGAAAAAATAGAATCACTCTGGCTGAGTTTTTTATTTTGCAAATTAAGAAGGGTGGATAATGGATAATTCTTAAATTCTCTTCAATGTAACATTTTTTAGAACTGTAAATCCAGATCAGTGAGTGTAGCTTTTGGAAGTGAGAATCATTTAATATGAGAAGAAGTAGAAACACAAATTGGCAGCTCAGTGCTTGACTACACAAGTCCAAATGTGACATGGGTTACTCCCTGGTGGGAAAACCAAGTACCTGGTGTGGATGCAGCACCTAGTGATAAAACACCAGAAACAGTGGGCTTTCCTAAGGCACAGGGACATGAATTGGGGGAGGGTGGCAGTGGCTTAGGGAGATAAGAGGGGGAAAAAAAGTATAAAGTAGGTAAGTATTTGCATTTATGCTACAGAGATAGGCAAAGCATTAAAAAAATAAATGTCTTCACTCAGGATTACTGGAGAGGACATGGTGAAGTAAGGTCTTTAATGTAAGCAGATAAAGAAATATTGGTACAGATAAGAAAGAACTGTTGGTTCAAAGGCCAGAATGCAGAATTTTATACTAAAGTACACTTTGGCTTAAAAATAATTCAACTAACAAAAAGGAAATTATTTTTCTTATATGACTAATTTCACAGATGCATTTTTTTCATCTTCCCTCTTGTCTTTCTAAAATAAAAAGTACTTTTTGCCAGGAGAAAAAGGAATTTGCCCCTTAGAGTAGCTTTTGGAGCTAATGCTAGGCGTTGTGCCAAATATAATAAATAAATTGACATGGAAGAAAATCTGATGGCAATATCATTAAACTGGAGATACCCAAGAGGGTACAGTGAATAACAGTGGAAGTAAATGCAGAATTGTTATTTGGCTAGTCACAGTAAATATTAAATACAATAAAAGAAATTTTATTGTTTTCAATGTTGGGGAGGGGAAGAACTATGTTCATAGATTTTTGTTGTGAATCTCCTAACTAAATTTAGTGTTTAAAAAAATACTGTTTCTTAATGAAATGATGTTAATGTAAATTCTCTCTATTAGGTGTATGCCAGATTTTAAAAACACAAAGGTGATACTTTGGGAGAGTAAGTAAAGATAAGATTAGTATAAAAAATCAAATAGAGGGTATTTAAATATCACATTATAAATGAGTAAAATATTCAGCTTTGTAAGAAGGCTAGGGAGATCTAAAAGAATAAGCAGAACTGTGGATAAAAAGGAATTTAAAGTTGAGGAGGCACTTTAGAGACTTCAATGATTAAAAGGTACAATTCATAGTCATAACAACATGAGGCAAATAGCTTATACTCAGTGTGCGGGCTCTTAGATGAATTCATTCAATATTTCCCATTTCTTTCAGAGGATGTAAGAAAGTCATTTACTCTGTATTGAGCAGGAGAAAACCATGTTCCAAAATAGGGCTCTTATCACACCATTTCTACAAAGGGAAGGCTCTCTGTCAACGTAATGCTTTATTTAAATTGGTCTTTTCACCTGCATCTACATTCTGGTTCCTTCTAGGTAAACCACTCAGGTTTCTGCTAGGGGCTATTCAGGCTGTAAAATGTTAACCAAAGTATGGAGAGATGTGGCTTATGGAAGTTTCTGATGATGCTGGTGATTTTGACAGGGGAGGAGTGGAGAGAAAAATACAGAATATACCAAGTTGTGTGGGGCATCATTCCACAGGTTTTGGAGTTAGGTAGACCTCAGCTTCAACTCCAGCTCTGGCATTTGTTGGGCAACACTGGACATATCTCTAAAACTCTGAACTTTGTTCATTACCAGAGGATAATATTTGTACATTACAGATTGTGTTCCGGATTCAAAACAGTACTGCATGTGATGACTTTAACAGAGGCTAACACATAATAAACATTTAAGGAATGATAGTTTAAAACAAAATAACAATAAAATAGTGGCTTCTTAATTATCAACTATCACATGATTTGGCATTCTAAGAAACATGACTTTTTAATTTTATTTTTGTTGTGTTTGACAAGAAGGTGACAGAAGTGGGAGGAATCCTATGTTGAAGTTAGAAGTCTGGGTTTATCTGTGTGACCTTCAGCAAGTTATTAAGCCTTTTGGGCCCTTAGTGTTCCTGTATTAGTTTCTTATTGCTGCTATAAAAAATTGCCACAAACTTAGTGTCTTCAAATAACACAAATTTATTGTCTTTTAGTTTTGTAGTTTAGAAGTCTGAAAAAGGTCTCACTAGGCTAAAAATCAAGATTTTAGCAGGGCCTAGTTCCTTCTGGAGGCTCTATGGGAGAATCCACTTCCATGGCTTTTCTAGCTTGTAGAGGCTGCTGGCATTCCGTGGCTCATGTCTCTCCATCTTCAAATCCAGCCATACATAGATGGCTCAATTCTTTTTTCATTGTACTACTCTGACGTCCTCTTCTGCCTCCCTCTTCCACTTTTAAGGACCCCTTTAATTACATCAGGCCCACCTAGATAGTCTCTCTAACTCAAGGTCAGCTGATTAGCAACTTTAATGAGATCTGCAACCTTAATTTCCCATTGACATATATGGTAATATATCCACGTGTTCTGAGGATTAGAATGCAGACGTCGATGGGGGGCCATTTCTCTGCCTACTCCAGTTCCTGTCCCGACCCGCGGGATATTCAACGCAGACCCTGGAGGGGGGAGTGGGAATTGAATAGGACAAGAGACACGAGAAATGGAGACAAGACAGTATTCTGATCAAGTCTCGTTTATTAGCCAGAAGGTCACAGCTTATATAGACAGCAGGAGGGAATCAGCAGATAAGGAAGTATGCAGATGTTTTCTGGGAGAAATCACAGGGCAAATCTTTCCAGGAAATGCAACATTTCTCAGCTATCTAAAGCAAAGCAGCGGTGATCTACGCCTAGGGCTGTGCAAGCAGTAAGAAGGAGAAAAAGGAGGAAAGGTCACAGCATTTCTATCTTTAGTGTCAGAGGGCTATTGGCAGGGCTTCATGACCCTGGGCAGGCTATGACAGGGCTCTTTGGCTCCGGACAAGTTCCTAACCATTCAGTGGAAATAATAGCTAGTATTTTTAATTAAATTGTTTTAAATTAAAAATGTAACCATTCATTTGCTAATCTTTTTGTAAGACAGGGTTTTTTTCTTTGAGTATATGTCTGCTTATCAGAGTTCTGCATCTTTCATATGTAAACTATACCCAAAACACATGTTGATAATTTTCAGTTTCTTTTTTAATTAAGAGAAAAATTTTTAAAAAAATTTGTGAAGTAAGATATGTAGATGACTTTTAGATATTTTCATGATTTTCCTATTTTTACATAATTTTCTCATTCAGACCTAGTTCAATTACCTTTTAAAACAAGTGATCTTTCTCCCATCTTTCCAAATATTTCAACTTAACTTTTATAGAAAAATTAGTTTATACTAACATTCATCAATTTATGTAAAGTTTAACAAAATTGTAGACTCTCAATGAGAAAAACAAATGATATAAACAGTCACAATTGATCTTTTTCTGCACAGAATTTACAAAGTGGAAGCTCAAATGTGCAGGCAAATGAGATATCCAGGGGCTAAGAAGTGTAAGTCACTATGTTTTACTGAAGGAATGGAGATCGTCAAGTCAGTTAAGTGGAGTTTGATTAAAAGAGCTTCTACTATAATAAGAACTAACATTGCTTGCTTATTACATACCAGGCACTGTGTGATGTGTTTACATGCCTTATATCTTTTAATTATGATTACACCCTGTCAGGCTTGGTCACAGACCCTTCAAACCCATTGTGCAGATTGGGTCACAAACCCCTCATATGCAGGTCATGAGCTAGGTAATTGGAAAAAGATCCTGGGAGCTGCTGGCAAGGTTGACATGCTTTATTCGGATGTGAGCTCAGCCTCCCAGTGGATCAGAGCTGTTGTCTTTTATACTAGAGTCAGATAACCAAGGGACACATGGGTGTGAGTTGGATAGCCAAAGAACATCTGGGTGCACACATGCAGTTAATGTATGTACAACAGACATGCTGAGTTATGCTCAGCCAGATATGAGGTGAGGGAGCCTGACCAGTCTGTCTCCATTTTCCTCACACACTCCTTTGAGGAGAGTAGAACTTGATGAAAGAAATAATTTCCCAAAGAACAAGTAGCTAGTAGAAAGCAGAGTTAAGATTTGAATTTACATAATCTGATTTCTAGCACTTAATCACACAATCTTATTCTCTTCTGTTATTCACTTGGTCATACATATCTCATAGGGCTGCAGGAAGGAGTAAAGAATAATTTGTGTGAAAATGTATGGTAGACCTAATGCTTGGTCATGGTTGGCATTTAATCATACTCGGCTGTTCTAAATCTGAGTATTACACTTAATAATTACTAATCAAAAATAGTTGATTGATTGTAGAGCATAGAATATAGATGAAGTCTTATTCCAGGAAATGTTAAAAAGAAAAAAAGAGATACCATAGACACACTACATATAAGCTACCATTTATTGTGCACTCACCAGGCTCCAGACCCTGGCAGAGCTCTCAGCATACATGATCTCAGTCATTCTAATGGTCACAGCAACCTGGGAAGTAGATGCTCTCATTATTACCCCATTTACAATTAAGAAAACTCAGCAAAGAGAAGTTAAATTGTTTCTCTGGGTCACAGCTAGCAGGTGGTAGAGCTCTGAAGGGATTTGAATCTAGGCTTTTAAGATTCTAAAATCCAGTTCTTAGAAATCTTTCTTTGAGGAGAGGGGTACATGAAGTAATATTATACAAAAAAAAAAAAAAAAGCAAAATTTCACCATTTTACCAATTTGAAATGTTGAATTGGTTAATTTTTCACACATTCTCTTTTGTTTCCATTTTGTTCCTATCTCCTCCAAAAGGCCATTAAACCTGTAGACACAGAAATTATCTAATAGCCAGCTGTCTGATTTGTCAAAAGCCTGATGAGAGTAAACAAGCAATGACAGGATGCATGTATGTTTCTTAGGTCTACCGTTTGTGTTAAAAACTTTAGAATAAGTAATTATTTGAATGTAACACCAGTTATGATACCCATGTTGAAATGAAAATCTATTTGGGTAGAATGCTGAGTTCTTTCTTTGCCAGTTACACACAGTTTTCCCATTTTTGAAGGAGAGCAAGACATTAAAAAGGGATGCTCTGGGGAAAATGCATGGCCTACCTCCTTCTAGGGAAATTTTGACCCTGGAGTGGAACGCTGAGACACTATGACTCTTTTGGCTACACTGGCAGAAGGACTTCTCTGACCTGTCATTTTGCTCTTTGCCACAGGCTAGGTCTATAGCCTAATCAAGGCTGCCAGCGGTTTCAAGCTTGTCTCTCCAGAGCCTTCCTTGCTCCATGAACCTCTGAATCACACCACCACCAAAAGACCCCTTGCAAAATGGAAACAGAGAGAACAAGCAGATTGACTTGAGATCCTTTACCCTGTAGTCTATCTCAGTAACTCTGCCTTTATCTGGTATAGTTATTTAAACTTGGGATTCAATTTTGTTTGACTAAAGATTTCCAGGCTTTTTTCCTTTTCTTTTTATAATACTGCTGTTCTAGGTCTTGCTACTCTAAAGATAGAGACAGAGGAAAAATAATAAAAGAAAAAAAGAAAAAAAAAAAAAAAGAACCAAAGGAAGCAAGTAACAAGGAGGAGGACATTTACCCTCACAGGCTTTTCCACTCCTCTTGCGAAAGCACCAACCCCCGATTATGTGACCTCTTTGGCCTTTGTCCAAGGATGCGTAGGCTCTTTCCTGTTTCACTTACTTTCTACTTCTCTCTGTTTTCAGAGTAGAATAAAAACTATAAGAGGCAGGGCCATTATCTACCTTCAGCATGGTAGCCCTCATTTCCAGAAAAGCATCTGGATTTTCATAAACACTCATATATTTGTTCGAATAAATAAAATAAATGAATGTATAATTCATGAATGAAGATTCACTAGGCAGGAGCACAATTGACAAAGGAAAGCAAATTAGGGCAAAGAAGGGCTGCATTTTAATATAATTAAGATGAAATGATTCATGCAGGAGAAGGGAGTTTCCACAATTTGGTTCTATCACAATTTTCAAGTTCATTTTCAAGACAATGTCAGCTTGAAATAGTGGCATTTTTTTACTTCCCCTTTCAACACATCAACAATTAGATCCAAATTAAATGGAACTATCTATTTCCTGGTATAGAATGTCTGAAAAATCTCCAGACTCGGAGTTGAAGGGGCAGAGTTGATATCCCCTCACGGTAATTTTCTAGCTGTGAGATTTTGGACAAATCACTTAAGCCTATCTGTGTAATGAGGTTTGTAATGCTTTTGCCTCCTGTTGTGGAATCAGAAAGTTGAGGCTTGTTTTTGAGAAGAGAAATGTGAAATAGATCTCTTTATCTATCTTTCCTTGTCTCCGTCTCCATATCTGTTTTGGCTCAGCCTTGATGAAAGGAATCATAAGTTAGGCAAGGGATTTTGCAGGGAGAGGAAGCAATTGTGAGGATCTAAAAATTCTTTCTTATTCAGGTGCTGTGATGGGCAGCATCTTTCTCTATAAATAAGATAGAGAAGGATACAGAATATTTAAAACTCATGAACGAAATATGGGGCAAAGGTTCCAGGTAAAATGAAACTTGATTATGCTCAGTTCTTTTTCATAAGTTAGATCATCTCCCCATGTTTGCTCATATTTAATGTAAAGAAGATGAACTCTCTCAAAGCCAGCAAACTCTTAGACCACACTGACTTGCTTAATCTTAATTTAGGACTGCAGCCTTTATCTCCAAGTCTTATGTTAAATCTAGAATTACAGAACATGTTTTAGAGAAAATATATCATGAAACTCTATTGTAGGAAATACGTTCATAAAACTTATCTTATCACTTGTATTTATAGTAAATATACTCACAAGTTTCTCCTCCCCTGTTTTCTTAGAAACCTATAGGAAGGGAAAAAGTACTTCAGTTTGTATTGAAAAAATGACTTCAATATGTCACTAGTAACCAGTCATTGCCAGAGCCTCTTACTTGAGGTAACCTTGCAGGCCTGTTGTGAAAATGATGCCCCACCCCTACTCTTGTCTAACTGTAAATTGAAAAATACATATAATACATGCTGCGTAATGCTACAGGTGAACTGAGCTTGGAGAAAGAGTTGGGGGAAAAAGGACAATCGCTAACATTTATTAACCACGGTCTTTGGAATAAACCAAGGCACTTTACATATATCATCACATTGACTCTTATAACAATCCTTAGTGATTAAGCGCTTTAGAAGCCCCCAGTATTACAAAGAGTGTGACCTAACTTTCTACTTCATGTGAAGTTCAAAATAATCAGTAAATGATATAAGCATGCATGGATGTCCAACAGATTTTCCCCATAATCATTACCTAGTCCTTTTAACATTACAAAATATCTATTTCTTACACACACACACACACACACACACACACACACACACACACACACACACACACACACACACACACACACACACACACACACACACACACACACACACACACACACACACAGATTCCCCTGGCTTTGCTGGTGCTTCAACCATGTATTTAATCTTCCTACTGGTGACTCCAATGCTGGATTTATACAATCTTCCAGATGGTGTAAATTAAACAGTAAAATGCATCCCTAAGTCGTTTCTGTCTAACCACCTTAATTCAAAATTATTTTCCAAAGAGTTTGGGCATCTTCTGAGATTGATTTTTTCCCCTAGTCCCAAGTTTGGCTAAGTAAACCATTAAAAAGGGAAACAAATGGAACCACATAACCAATTAAAACATGCCTCAGGCAACCAGCATACGTTTTTATCTCCCATCTGCCGAGCTCAGGTTTCTGAGGTGCAATACGGTAGCAGAATGCGGGTGTACTCTTTTCTTTTCTTTTTTTCTTTTTCCTCCCTGATGATTCTTTTTTTTCCTAATGAAGCCATGACACATGATTAGGACCCATTGCCCAAATGCAGCCAGAACTTGCACACGATTCTAATGGCTGGGTCCCTAATGCAGAGACCTAATTTGGTGACTCTGCATTGGTCCCTAATACATTTTCTTTTCTTTTCTTTTTTCCTACATCTGTCCTCAAGTGGGTCTCTGTGCACAGCCTGTGTATGCACACCCTGCTTGGCAATGAGTATTGATGATGGGGGCCGGAGGAATATTCTCAGGAAGATTTAGAAAAAAGAGCCTCGTTTGTTGCTGTGGGTGATAAAGAACCTAGCGAGGTTCGAGTTTCTGGAACACAGGTGCAGCTTGTGTTTCAGGCCTCGTCTTGAATTTATTCAGCACCTGCACTTGCAAAGCAATCAACATTTCTCTCAAGTCTGAGCTTGATGTACCGGGAGATGTGCCGTTTGCTTCTCTATGAATTGAGGGCACTGGGCTCCATCCTCTGGAGTCTCCTCTAGCTCTGACAACTGTGAGACTTACGTTCTGGGTAAATTTGTCTAACTTTCCCCTCTGTGTCTGGGAAAGATGTGTTCACCTCTGGGGATCTGGGTGAATGGAAGAAACAACTAGAATTGTCTTTTAAGATATAGGTTAAAGGATGTTATTTCCAAGCCCAAATTGTTCCAATGGCTTCCCAGGATAGTTGGCATAGAAGCCAACTTTTCACCAGTCCTATGACTGGACTTGGTCTGTGCTCACCTCTGGGAACTTATCTCTAACCCTTCTCCCCAGTCTTGGGTGTCTCTGCTCCTCTAACAAACTAACAAGTATTCTGGCGCAAGCTTCTTTCCTATGTACGTGGAATGCTTCTTTCCAGTTCTTCTCTTGGCCAAGCTGGTCTTTCTCTACCATTCAGGTCTCACCTCCAATGTCCCCCCTACAGAGAGGCTTCTTCAATTCCCCCTATACCCACGAAAGCATCCTTTCCCATTAACCTTTAATTTTCTTCATTGCCGTTAACTGAAGACAAAATTATCCTGTTTATTTAATGTTTGTCTGTTTTCCTTGTAAGAGTGTATGACAATAAATAAAGACCTTCTCTTATTTATTGTTGTATCATTCATAGCCAGGAGAGAGTACAGTAGGTGTCCAATAAATATGTGTGAAATGAATAAATGCATAACAATGACATATTTTATGCGTATGTACAACTTGCTTTGTGCTAGGTACTGTTCTGGGTGTCTTTCATATATTGACTAATTGAACTCATCAGCCTGATAGGATGAATATAGTTATTATTCCTATGAACAGTCCAGGAAATTGAGGAACAGAGAGGACAAATGACTTGCCAAATGTTTTAATGATGTGACTAAATGAACTCCTCTCTGGCTTCATGCTTTCTGGATGGAACTTAAACAACCATCTGCAAACACCTTTGGAGAGTGTGATCTGGAAACTTGGAGCTTTTGCTGTGCTGTGATCATCCCCACTAAAGTGAGAAAGCTCACAATTCCTTTGTCAGGTAATAAAGTCTATTTAGGAAGTCAGCATTTTGTTGTTGTTGTTGTTTGTTTGTTTGTTTGTTTTTTAATTCTCTACATCTTTCACCTCTGGAGAATCAGAGCAGGAGTTATGCAAAGCTACAGCACCATGTCATCCAACAAGCACCTGAGACTTACCTGCAACTATTAAGGACTAAAAGAGTTGTCTTTTTATTTTCTTCTCATTTTTATCATTTTTACATTTACAGCCTGTACAATTAAGAAAATACCTTCAATATGTTAAGATTAATAAAGTAAATATTTTACAAGCTAATATTTTTTTCTTGAGTATTGGAACAAGCGATTCAGAGCAGCATGAACCCTACTGCCTTTATTGAAATATTAAAACATATAAATAATTTATATGGAGACAGAGACTCACAGAAGATATGAAATCTTCAGAACATTACATATATAAATTATATACACTATTTGAGTCAAGAAGTTTAATGTGTTAGAAAATATCCATCTCACCCTTCCATGCTCAGTATACCCTTAATAGAATTTGGGGGAGGGAGGTTAAAATGAATTCAGAGAAAGAAAATTAGGATTCCAGACTGCTAGTTTTAGCAAAGAACAAGACCAACCATTGTCCTCAAATCAACCAGACACATTACTCAGGAAAACAGATGCATTTTCATGAGAGGCCATAATGCAAATGTTATTGCTATAATAAAAAATTCAAGCTAGGTTGGGTCTTATTACCTTCCCCGGCCCCAATTCCATGCATTTCCCTTGTAACAGTTGTAATTCCCTTGTAATGCTTGTAATCCCTTCTTTAATGCTCTTCCCTGTAGACTTGAAGCTCAAGGAGGGCAGTGTCATTGCCTGGCCTACAGCTGTACCCAGCAGCCATAGCTGTGTGAGTTCGGGCTCACTACTCAACTTCTCTGTGCCTCAGAATTATCACCTGTCAATTGGAGATAGTAAAAGTAGTTAACCCATGGGGTTATAATGATGAATACATGCCTCAATGTGCATAATACACTTACAACTGTCCAGACCTCCAGTGCAAAACTCAAAGTTTTAGCTGTTATTATTTTTATTAGAATGTAAGTTATGCGAGAGAAAGGACTTTCTAAAGTTTTGTTTTGCGATGAATCCCTGTTGCCTATAACAGTGTCTCAGAAATAATTGACATCTAGTTAAAAATTCTTGAATAAATTAGATACCAGTTTAATATTTCTGGTACTTAATAATTAGACTTTGAAGCATGGTTGCAGTATGGTAAGGAGTATACACCCATACATCCTTTTATTTTTATGATTCTCAGTATAGTCTTTTGATTAATTACATTGGCTAGCCATTGCGAGGATGACCAGATAGCACAGGGCATCCTCACAGCACTGGACATCTGGGAGGGTGGATCATTTGCCTTCAGCTCGCAGCTGCTTTTGAACTCTGCCTCTGCCCAGTTCCCCAGATGTTTCTTTGTGCTCTGGATCAAACCACAGCTTGCTTTCATTTTCAAGGGGCAGTGCAACTTACCCTGCAAGGATTGCATTGGGGAAGTAAACAGCCCCTCACCTTAAATGTCAATTTATTGTTCCCAGTCTGTCACACTTGATTAAAATACAGAGTGTGCCCCCAAGGCTGAAATTAGCTTTTCATTTTGACTGACTGCCATCTGAGGTCTGAAAAATAGCAGTTCGTTTGTTTCAATATTTACCACATCCATTCAGAAGAGGTTTACATTATTGCCAATTAGAACTTAATTGTTATCCATAACTCAAACATGTGCTGGCTGTTTACAGAGGAAAAACCATTATTGTCTTTTTACCATCCTGACTTCCGCAGCCCTTAGACCCTTGCAACATGAGCGGAGGAATTTTTCCTTAAGATGGGGGCTATTAGAGAATGTAATACTCCTTTCAACACTTGGTGTCAGATGGGGTTGGAGGTAAGCATTTATTGCCCTGTTCAATGGAAGATGTTAAGCCCATGTTGGGCATCTGCTGTTTTTGCCTCCGTAGTCTTCATTTTCCAGTCTTCTGCTGGCAGAAACCTGATTTGACTTTGGAGACATTCTCTGTTGCTTGAATTATTGCATATCCTCTTAGCTGGGCTTGCAGCTTTTATCATTGCCCTTGTAGGGTCCAAGGGAAGACATCCCCTTCAACTCCCTGAAGGTTCTCTGAAAAATCTCCTGATAAACACAAATTAATATGAAGAAAAGGCATAACAAATTTTATTACATCATAGTTTTATGTAACATGGGAGACATCAAAATGAAGACGCAAAGATATAGGGAAACTCTTTCATATTTATGCTTAGGTTTTATGAAGCAGGCACAGCCATGTGGAAATGTGATTGGACAGGAAACATATGCTCTAATGCTAGCAGACTGAGTGGGGAAACCCAGCAAGGCCTGTTTGTTCAGATTCTTCTTCCTTCGACTCTCCATGTAGCATTCATTCCTCCAGGGTATGGGGCCAGACCGTTTCTGGAAAGGGGGTCTTATGACCTATAATCAGACAAGGTAGATCAGAGAGTTTCTTTACGGCCAGCTCCAAGACAGAGAGGCAGAAGGGAAGATTAGAAGTACAGCTATGACCCACCCCAGGGACGAGGGATTCTAGTTTCTATGGCTTGCCTCAGGGGAGAATGAGGCTGAGAGACAGGAGGACAGGAGAAGGTCAGAGGAAAACTTTGCTTTTGAAGTTGCTTCTGAGACCTTCATTTTGGGGTATCACTTTCTGGACCCCGGTATCCCTTGCAGTATATTCTCACCATCGCAATTCTCAATGTAGTGTCATCCTTTCAGATTGTGTCAGGTCATGTGATTCCTCTGCTTCAAAGTCCCCAGCACTTGTTGTCTCACTGAAGGCAAGGCCAGTGGCTGATAAGTGGCCACATACCTCATCCCCACTTACTGACCCACTTAACATCCCTCTACTCTTTGCTTACACGCTGCTGCCCCCAGGCTGGCCTCCCTGCTACTGTCAATCACAGCAGGTGCACCCGCACCTCAGGGTCTTTGCACCTGCTCGTCCCTCTGCCTTGAATAATCTTTTTCCAGGAATCCCAGTGCCTCACTTCCCACATGTCTCATATGAAAGAGACCTTTTAGAACCACCCTGTGTGAGAGGAAGTAAAAGTTCGTGGAAAGATTCATTTTGTCTTTCAATTCTATTTTTCCACAGATCTTTGAAGTACCTTCATATAAGAAAATAACCTCCCAATATCTTGTTACCTTGCTCTACTTTTTGCTCCATATCTCTTAGCATCCTTTGACATATATATATTTATTTGCATATTGTCTGTCTCCTCCTCCAAGATGTAAATTACAGCATGTCAGGGGGGCATTAGGTTCATTTTTGTAGCCAGTGCTGCCATTATCTCTTTTTCTCTTACTTTCTTTTAATCTCATCTCTGTCTCTGTCATCCAGGGACCCAGTGTCCACCCTCTGGCTCCCCATTACCTCTCGACAGGCTTCCCCTTCTCATGATGCTTCAGGTGGCAGAATAACCTGTCCTCTGTTACTGTTATTCCCCATAGTTCTATTTCCCTCAGTGCTTATAGCATTGAAATAATTCACTCTTAAGGTATGAGAATACTTTCGTGTTAAAATGTTTTTGAACCGCAGAGCAACTAGCATCAGGATTGTCAGAACATGGGAAAAAATTAGACTGTAGACTCACTTTGAGACAAGTCAGCTATGCATATCGAAGGGAGGAATATCCACATTCTTTCCAAATGTATATCACATTGGTGGACTTTTAGGCAACATATCAAAGTTTTATGTTTGTGGCAGATGCTTAGGAAATGAGATTTCATAGAAAAATCCAATTCCCGGCTTTTCCTAAAAGTTGGACAGTCTGACGAATTTCCTCCTGGCACCATTGCCGGTAGTTGAGACTCATCTGCCCTTTGCACGAGGCATGGGTTCTCACCACGGTCCCCAGAAAGACTTCTTCATTCATTTCTATGTCCCTGTGACCATTTGAATCTTCAGTCCTAAGAAAATGAGTCCCAGACTAGGTCAGTCGGTAGGTTGGAATCTCTTATTCCATATCTTAGGAAATCTGCCCATATTCAGTTCCAGGATGAGTGGATACCCCTCCCTTCGATGTGCATAGCTGGCTTTTCTGAAAATGAGCCTAGAGAGTCTAATTTTTTCCCCCCTGTTCTAACAATCCCAAAACTACTTGCTCTGTGGCACTTTTAAAAAATACTGATGACTACTCCAACCCCAGACCAATTAAATAGAAACCCCCGGGATTAAGGGCCCGTGTTGGTAATTTCTTGAAGTTCTCAGGTGATTCTAAATGTGCAGCGAGGTTTGAGGACCCTATGAAAATGCTCTTTGCTGATTCCTATCACAGAGAATTCAGTTAGAGGGGCCTGGGGTGGACTTGGCCTAAGGATAAAGCCTAAAATGACATCCTTGACCTTTACATCGTCCCAGCTAGCCTGATCCTGGGATCCTCACCATCTGGGTGAAGTAACTGCTGTAGATGGATGAAATAACCCTTCAGCTCCTTTTGTTTTTATTGGAAAAGTAAAAGCATGTGAAACACAGGAAGAGAAGAAGGAAATTGAATAGCATAGCCAGTTCCTGACCATACATCCCTCTCTTTTGTCTAATGGGGTTCCTAAGAGAATGCAACTTTGGGGCATCACTATTTTTGAATTTGACTCAGTATTGGATTTTACAGTCTTTTTTTCAGAGCAAGTTTTCTCTCAATCTGGGATATCAAGCCCCCAAAATTTACTTGCTATCACCCACCAAACTTTACCAGTAATTGAGCATTGTGATTCTCTTTTCTCTGTCTGAGGTAAAATGTATAGAACCCTTCTAAAATGACCGCTGACTGCCAGATATATTCTGGAAAATGTAGTTAATGACAAGTCCCTACTCCCCCAGGACTAGTAGAGAGATGGCTAATCCTCAGGGACCTGAGAGGTGCTGGTCGCTCCTTCAAGTCACGCCCACCTGTCCTTTCCTCTTAAGCAAGCAGTTTATTGCAGGTGACTCTCAGCAAACTATACATCCAAGACTGTTGTCATGGCCGAGAATAGCTTCCACCTGCTCTGGGGCCATGGAGAAGAAAACTTTCAAATTATCTTTATGTTAACAGATTTTTCCAGTGGACCACAATTCACAGGAAGACCTGTTTACAGACCAAGCCTGGAGTAGGATCAATGGGACAAGGGGTTGAAAAGTTAACGCTCTTTAATCAGCTCCAGGTTTGTGACAAATGGAAAGAGCAACTGTGAATGTGGCGCGGCTGCTTAGGTTCAGACTGTTTTATGTTGGAGCATCCCTCTTCTCTCCAGAACTTTCTCAAGATGGTTTTACAAGAGCACTTGCTGGAAAGCCTTTTTGGAGAAAAAGGCAAATAATGTATTCCGTCAGGCGGTAAAGCAGCCACTTAGAGACACAGCACTTTGATTATGCTCTTTGAAAGAAAGAGAGAATTGGATTTTAACGACGATTCCAAATCCCTTACCTAAGGGGTAGAATTATAAAAGAGCTCAGCATTACACCAGTTACTACTACATATTTGGACAAGGACAAAATTAAAAATGGGGTTATTCATCAAAAATAGCTCATTATTTTCAATAGGGCATGCAATGTGTGGTTTGTTAGCATGAATCAAAATGTAGTGGGCATGTTTATTGGATTTAGCCTAGGGGCTTCTCCTAATGACTTAGGGGACAGAGGAGTGTCCCTAGATTCACTCCTTCTACTGGTTTTCTTGAATCAAGCCAGTAAGCTTTTGAAGAAAGGTTTCAAATGCAGTCTCTCTCTGTTTCCAAGTCATTATTATTAAAAAGCATGCTGGCTAGTAGAAAAAGCCTTTGAATAATTTTCTGGATTTATTTGTGTGTCCATAGTATACTAGTATAAAACTCCAAAATGATAAGATAAAATTGTGTTTTAATCTAAATAAATAATATTAATTCTTCACTGAAGTGTGCTGGTTTGATGAGGGACTACAAAGTTGAATAAGACATCATCTCAGGTTCAAGATGATTCTAGTCCAGTGGAAAAGAAAAATATAACAAACACATATATATCAACATATATATACATATATATGTACTGTTTATTCACCTATTGCCTTGTCTGGAAATGGCACTCTGTCCTCACCACCACTAACTATCCGTGACCCAGTATCTAGTTACAACATGCTCCTGCTACCGTTGTAACAGTTAATTGTTCAGGCATAAGCACGTTGTTCTTGCTGGGCAAATACATCATTTTCCTTTGAATTTTGGATTTGGAACAAAAAGAAGAAATTTTCTAAAGTGATAAAATTTATGCAGGTGTTTTAGGTGCTGCCAGTGCAGAAGGGAAGAGAGTGTCCACTTTCATGGAGACTGTTGTGTTCTGGCTGACCAACTCGTTGGAAAAATAATTTTTAAAAGTCCCAATTTGTAGCATTTGCCAGTTTCTATGGTGTAAATATTCCTGCCATGGCTAATTTCAAGCTATCAACCATGTAACAGCTGGCTCACAAAATTCCTGTGTATTTGACAATCATCTCTCATGAGCCTGTTCGAAGGAAAACTAGCTCACCACTGATGGAGCTGATATTCTCGTGTGAGAAGACATAAGTTCCAAGGGTAAATTGATAAATAAGATACTTTTGGATTTGAATAAATGCTATAAAGTAAATGAACAATGGGATGGGATGTGAGTAATTAAATGAGAGCTGGTTGTTAAATATTCAGGGGCTTTATCAATTATGTGTTGCATACCGTACGTACCCAATAGTGCATCCCTAGGGAAGTCCTCTCTTAGGAGTCGCTGTCTGAACTGCGTTATAGTGATGAAGAAAGAAGCTGTCACGCACACGCATGCCAGGCAGAGAGCAGAGCAACTGCAGAGGACGTGTTGCAGGACAAAGTTTAATGTATTTGAAAAATAGAGAGGTCAGAGTGTGTATGTGAGGAATGGGGTGTAAGTGAAATGAATGGGAGGTCTCAGGAGCTGCTCCCCACTGTGAGGAGAGGGAGGGGAACCTCTGTATCCTTATCTGTAGAATGACTGAGTTGAGCTAGATCCCTTTTCTCAAAGGATAGAACAAAATCAGAGGTAACTTTTGATAAAAAGAGGACATAATAAACTTGAACTGTATATATGAATGTTCATATTTTTAAAAATGTTTTTGAATCCTTTTGAGTAATCTAAGGCAAAAGTCTTATTTTGTGATTATTATGGCTATCGCACCTTTGCCATTGATAACTATCCATTTTTTAACAAAATGAGAGTTAAATTCAAGTTTGGGGTTTTATATACCCACATCTTCAAATATCTAAAATCTTCCAGTGGCGACCCACTACTCTTTATTTTTATTTTTTCCATTTTAAAGGAGAACCTAATATCTGGGAAATTCATCTGAGTCTTCAAAATAAAGTATGGTGTGTAGTTGGGATGGAAAATTACAGACTGAAAACTCTGCAGAATGTCTTTGGCTGAAGAAAGACTTAAAAGGCTCAAAGTAGGAAAGTTACAGTTGAGCTCTTATTCAACTGGTTCAGATGTTGGTCTATTAGCAACAAATGTTTCCTGACTTTGTTGCCTGTGTCAAAAATCCAGACTAATGAGGAGAGAATTCTTTGTCTACTGGATATGTGATTCTTGACAAGTGAGTTTTGAGTGTGGCTCATGCAAAGGCAATTTCTATAAATGTGAAAATAAGTTCCAAGGGTAAAAATCCTTGACACCTCCACATATGAAATCTTTACTTCTTTTAAAAATCCAATTTAAGCTGAAGTAGTAGTTACTTAAGCCAGTCTTTACTTTTTCTGAGTAGCTCAACGCACAGCTAAATTTGCCAGATTAAGTAAATAGAAATACAAGACCCCAAGTTAAACCTCAATTTTAGATAAACAGTGGGTAATTTTTAAAATAGAAGTATGCACATTTGTCCATGCAATATTTATCAATGAATAGGCCATTCTTATACTAAAAATTAATTGTTTATCTGAAATTCAGATTTAACTGAACATCTTGTATTTTACCTGCTGACCTCAACCATAGTTTATGCAACAAAGATAAAATTAGATATAACTGAAAAATAAGGTGGATCTTATACAGATCCGGTGTTGGAGATGCCAAATGAAGGAACAGAGCGTCTTATTGCTTCTTGTTGCAAAGAAAGCTATATAGACTAACTCAGTTCCTAAAGTTAGTCCATATATACAGCAAAATTTATACCATTTCACAGCAGGATAGAAAAATAAAATAAGACCATGTGATAAATTTCTTACAATGCTAAGTGTATTTAATTTTAAATTATGGTCTTTTATTTTGAGACATTTTTTTCTTTTAAAATTTTTTTTAAAAGTACTTTTCTTTCTTAAAATTGTGATTATAATTTTCTGTGGGATTTTATCGCTTTGTTGAATGCTTTCATGTCCTTATTGGATGAAACAAGAAATTGGCAAAACCTTGTCAATCCCAATCCCATTTTTAAAATGGGTCAGAAAACTCCTAAAAGCCAGAAACTGTTGGATTAAGTCAACAAAAGCTTACCAAAATGGTGACATGGTTTTATTAAACAGATCCAAATCAAGAACTTTGCATACTAAGTATCTGTGAGCTATGCAGGAAAAACTGCACTTGAGAAGAACAGATTCCGTAGTATGACATCAATTGAGAGACAGAAGAAAGAGTAAAAGTCATGTGAAAAGAGCAAAAGAGTAATTCACTGTGTTTCTTTCTATTTATAATCCTTGTATCCCCTCACCAAAAATACCATCTCTAGAGTGTTTATGCATTTCATTGTGCTCTTGACTCACATGAGAGCTTTTTGGCAGTAGAAAGAGGTAGCAAAGTATTGTGCCTCAGCCCATGAAGTGGTCTTTTTCTCCTGTGCTATTTTTATTGGTTTGCTTTAGTAAACAAAAATATATTTTTCAAAGGGTTCTTTCAAAAGTCACTCTCTGGACTAGTTATCTATTGCTGTTTAACAAATTCCCTTAAAACTTAGCAGCTCAAAACAGCACACACTTATTATCTCACAGTTTTTATGGGTCAGGCAGGCTTGGCTGGTTCAAAATTTCTTGCTCTGATTTAGGACTTCTCACAAAGCTTCCATCAAGATGTCAACCAGGGCTAGGGGATCATCTGAAGACTCAGATGGGGAAGGATCCACTTCTTCTTCTTCTTCTTTTTTTTTTTTTGTGACCGGTAAGGGGATCATAACCCTTGGCTTGGTGTCACCCACACCGCGCTCAGCCAGTGAGCACACCAGCCATCCCTATAAAGGATCTGAACCCACGGCCTCGGAGTTGGCTGCACTCCCAGCATTGCACTCTCCCAAGTGAGCTGCCGGGTCAGCCCCACTTCTGAGCCCATTAGTGGTTATGGGCAGGATTCGGTTCTTCATGGGTTATTGGAATGATGTCATCATGTTCTTTCTGGCCGGTGAATGAAGGCACCCTCAGTTCCATTTCCTGTGGGCCTTTCCAGCATAGAGCTTGCTTCATTACAGACAGCAATAAAGATAATCTGCCAGCAAGATGAAAGTCACTGTCTTTTGTAACCTAATCCCAGAAGTAATTTCTTGTCACTCTCGCTGTATTTTATTAGGTAGAAGCAAGTCATGGGTTCTACACACATTCAATGGAAGGCAGTTGTACAAGGGTATGAACACCAGGATGTGGATCACTGTGGACATCTCAGAAGTCTGCCAATCATGTGCTCAATCTTGCCTCTTCAACACTGTTTTTCTTATAACATCAACCACTACTCCCTTCATCACAGGTAAATGATGGTCATACCAAAGCCAATCTCATAAAAGTTTTACCATTTCTGCTAAAAACAATGTTATAACAAATTTACAACATCAATTCAATGAAAAGGGATCTTAAGAGTGTGAAATTAAACTGATGGCCTCACAAAAATATTCAGTGAACTGAATGAATGGTGGAAGAGTTCTAGAGTCTTGGTCAGGCCTTCCGCTATTGCATTCTTTCTACTATCACACATTTATCAGGGACTTGATATGTGGTAACTGGTTCTTTAGAACTTTTATCTACCCCCCCCCCCCTTTTAAAAATAGATATGTACTATAGAATACCGCCTTGTTCTTCTCTACTTAAGTGACAGGCAAAATAAGGGGCCATCCGAAAAGTGGCAGTAGAACAAGTTTCACACCAATTTGCTATTAATTATTAGGACAATATGTCAACTCTTGGGATCATAGACCTTTTAATGTAGTTGTCTTAATTGTATGTACATTACTTGTGCTAGATGAAAGACGTTTAGAATTTTAATGCAAGTGGTTAAACATAATCTTCCACAGAAAACACTGTCACTTGGGGTTAATTAATTAAGCTTTTGCATGAATGAAAGATTAGTAAAGCAAGTTAAACACCACTGTAAGATGTAATTTGTAAATTTTTGACTCTGATAATTACACAATTACAACACTTCTTTCTGTCATAAGAGCATTTTCTTTCATTATTTTCTTTCTCTGTACTTCAAACTTTCTTCTAGGTATTAATTTAAAAATGAGGATATTGTAAGTGTTGAAAACAGAGAAACTGTTGTTAAATATCCAGACATTTGATTTACCATTTCTTTTGTGGCAGAATATATGTAGTTTACTTTGCCTACGTATGGAACTTATTTAATAGCACAAGAAACATTTATAAAAACATTAATATTTTATTATAAAATTATGTTATTATTATAACATCATTTCTTTTCAAAATATATTGGCTTTAACTCTCATGAAATTATCATTTTGAGAACAAGAGGAGGAGTAAATTCTCAGCATATGTCCTAATCTAGAAAGCAAATATCAATCATACTTAGAGTTTTAAAGTTAAAAAAAAAGAAAAAGAAAAACAAACTATCATTACTAAGAGCTTTAAAACAATTAATGCACTTTTATAATGAAAGAAATTGCTTGCGCATTGATTCTATTAAATATTTATTTCAGTCATTGAACTCAAGTTACTCAAACAAGTTGCTTGAGTGAGTCGAAAGTGATTTTAACTAAGTTGACTAATAAAGTCTATCAACTTCCATTTTGTAGTTTTAATGAATTTTGAAAAAAATGTTTAAAATAAAAAGCTTTACATTAGAATTTTCTATATTTATTTAGGCTGTATTTTATTTGCACAGTGGTCCATAAACTGCTTATGTGAAAAGATAAACCACAGTTAATCAGAATTCTCAAGAAGGTAGTTCTTGTTGACTGAAATATCTACTTAACTCAAGACTCACCAGGAATGACTTTTCTGTTTCAAATTCTGTTGCAAAAATATTACTCCAATGTATTTATTTACTCAAAAAATCCATTGCCAAGCATCTAGTATATTCTAGGCACTGGTTCAGGCATTTAGGATATGTGGGGAAACAAAACAGACAAGTCTTTGTTCTCAGGGAGCTTACATTCTAGAAAGAAAGACAGACAATTAACAAGTGATATGTACTAGGGCAAAAAAAAAAAAGTTCAGACATCGTTAGGGAGAATCAACCATGAGGAGGGTGAATGAAAGCCGATTGCTGTATGAAATATTGTTGTCAGGGTAAGCCTCATTGAAAGATGCCATCTTAGCAAAGTTCTTATGGAGGTGGAGGATCAAGATACACAGGTGGGTATCTAGGGGAAGGATATTCCAGCAAAGACAGAAGCAAGGCCAAGACCTTCAAGTGAAGATGTGCAAGGGTTTAGTGTGGATGGACTTATTATTGTCTTACATATATCGGCAAGATGAAACAGTAATTTAATTACAAAGAATTCTAGCAAGCTTCAAAGCAATTTAAAAATCTATGCATTTGAAAGGTCAAAGAGTTGGGGTTGAATTTACCCGAACTCCAACACATATTCTGATGGCCCATCTTTGGAATAAATAAACTAATTTCATTTTTCCTGTTATATATATTTTTTCTAAACATAAAAGTTTGTGATAAATCTTTCATTCTAGATAGTCAGATTCTGACTGATGATTATAATTAGCTGTATTCTTGTAAATGAGATTTTTATGGCCTTATAATATTTAGAAAGTGCTTTTCAAGACCTACTTCCCTAGAAGTGATTTGATAGGATTATTGGTGAAACCACAAAAATAAACATTAATTGCAAACATTTACATGTTTTACCCTTACTATTCTATAGAATCAGAATAAACCAATCAGTTAATCCAACAAAATTCAATTTTTAGATAACACATATTTTAACCATTTAAAATGGAATTATTATGAGTGCCTACTATGTGCTTAACATATACTAGGAATGTTAAAGAATCCAAAAAATAGTTTGAGACATCCTTGCCCTCAAGGTGACTACACTCACATTTGTGAAATGAATATTGAATAAAACAACATTTCTAAAGCAGTGGGAACATAAAGAACTGCTATCAATGTTCACAGAAAGGAGATGATTGAATATATACCTTGAAGGGCTGGCTGGTTAGTTCAGTTGGTTAGAGAGAGGTGTTACAATACCAAGGTCAAGGGTTCGGATCCCCATGCTGGCCAACCACCAAAAAAAAAAAATAAAGAATGAATATATGGCTTGTCAGGGAAGTTTCTTGGAAGAGGGAGAGGTTGAGCTGGATATTAAAATAATGGCAAGACTGTGAATTCAAGTGGAAAGTGGTATTGTTCTCTATTCTCCTTACACGTATCTGCTTTAATATACATTTCTGGGCCTGATGGTCCTCAATAATCCCTGCTTTCTGACATGCATACCTCATGTAGTTTCTTCCCATGTATACCAGGGTTGGTGCATGTGACCAATAGAATGCACTGGAAATGACTATACTGCTTGTGAGATTAGGTTATAAAAGGCACCGTGGTTTCTCTCTCATACCTCCCAGTGTCTCTCTATGAGTGCTTGTTTATGCCAACAGCCATGTGCATGAACCGTCTTGGAAGCTAATCCTCCAGCCTTAGTCAAGTTGTCAGATAATTCCAGCCCAGGCCAACAACTTGGATGCAACCTCATGCAGGTCCCCAAGCCAGAGCCATCCAGTGAGGTTACTCCTGAACACATGAGTTCCAGAAGTTGTGTGACAAATGTTTTTTTGTTTTAAACCACTAAGTTTGGGATAATTTTTTACACAGCAAAAGATAACTAATATTGGACCAAGGAGAGCTTTTGGCCTGTTAAGATATATCTGGCTATAAAGCAAAACTGTTCAGAAACATTGGATTCTACTCCTTAACTTCTTAAGGCACAAGAAAAATTTAAGTAGTGACTAGATAGACACTCTTCTGGTTGCTAAGATCTGTAGTGAAGCAAACGCAGTTGCTGTTTACCTAAGCCAAGATGCCAATTAATATATGTGGGAAATTGTTTTAAAAATATGTAGATATATTTGAGTGAATTCAAAGACTGTTCGAGGCTCTTCGGATCTTCATATACATTTCCAGGTTAACAATACCAATAAAACAATACCATCTCAATAATAATTACCGTTTATTTAGAACTGACTGTGTTCTAGGCACTTCATGAAATGCTATACAAATGATATATTGTCTTATTTCACCTTCCAATAACTCTCTGAAGGCAGTGTCAGTGCTGTCATTTATACGAGGGAGGCAAACAAGATTTTGTGTGTTGTCTCTCAAACTGAGAGTGGTTAAGAAGCATCTGGGAATCTTGTTTAAAATGCAGTAGGTCCAAGATTCTGCACTTCTAACAAAGTCCTAGATGATACTGATATTGCTTGTTCAGCAACCAGATATTTGAGAAATGAGCAATTGAACGTTAAATGATTTGTGGAGATCTCAAAATAGTTAATGGCCATTTATTGAGAGTCAACCTTGTTCCAGTCCTTTATATACATTTCTCTTTGAAATCTTCCCAAAAAGGCATATGTTACTGTCTTCATTTAGCAAACAAAAAATTATTCTCTCTCAAAAAATAAGTGTTTTTAAATAAACTTTAAATAATTTTACCAAGGGTTCTGAGTTATCTAATCAGCAGCTGAGCTAGAATTTGAATGAGTCTTTATAACTGCAAATCTCACATTCTTTGTACTCTGTCACATATAGCAAAAACAATGACTATCAAAAAAGATGTTTGTTGAAAAAAAAGACATAAGGTAAAAATAATAGTAACAATAATAATAAGGTGATGATAATATTTGCCTTAGGCCCAAACATGTTTCTATTCAGTTATGATGCCTCAAAGACTTACTTTGGTCAAATATTTTCACAATTCTCTTTCCCTGCTGTTATTTCTAGGTATTGTGGCATTTAGGATGAGATGGGGGATGGGCATCAAGAATTTTTCACAAAATGACCAAAAAAAAAAAATCACAAAAAACAGAGCAGATCATTTGCATGGGGGATTGCCAGCTGTGGGGAAGGGAACATACGCTTGTATTCAGGAAAAGTTTCACAGGATGTAAAAGGAAACCATCTGTTTTTTCTTTTTGTTCTTGCTTAAGAACAGCTTGTGTTTGCAACTCACAATTTAAAACATGGTAATAACCTACAGGACTTTGTGAAGCATGAATCGTACTGCTTTTTTCTCATTTTCTCCTACTTACTTTTTTCACTCTGTGTTTGCAGAAAGCAAAATGCAAAGAAGATATTTGCATGTTGCAACTTGGATAATAAAATTCTTCTGATCACAGCCCGAGTTTGCCTTTTTTGTGTGTTTTCTGAGCATTGCAGAAGCCTGCGATGAAACCCAGCCAATACAAATCAAATGTAATGCTCGGCTTTGCTGTAAGAAACACCCTAGGCTAAGACTGTGGTTCCCTGCACCTTCCTGATCATCCTATGCAGAGAAACATTGTTGCGACCCTGCTTTATCTGCCACAGCACCTGGTAAGGACTTGGAAACTGTTTTTGAAAAAAAAAAATGCAGTTTTATATGTTTACTCTTCTCATTAGCATTCATCTCTGTGGCTTTGATGTGTGCCTTCTTTCCCTGCTGAAGTTTACTTTATGATTCAGACTTCACCACTCCTTGAGTGCAAACCAGTGCACAAGCCTACTGTTGATAAAAAGAAAGATAGAAAGTGATGAAGTTTCCAGTGCAAAGGGACTTAAATATCTTATTGGGTCAGCAACCAGATAATATTGCAAAGTGATTATGATTAACTAGTCTGGGTGAGAATCCCAAATCCCATACTTACTAGTTCTATGGCCTAGGGAAAGTTACTGAACCCCTCTGGGCTTTAGTCCTCTTATCTGCAATATGGTAATAATGACAGTACATACTTGGGGTTGTGATGAAGGTTCAGTGACTTAACTAGAAAGTGCTCAGAACATTATCTTGAACACAGGGAACACTTGTGGGAAAAATTAAGACACGTGGCAGGAAATTCTCTAAATTGTAACACATTATCATGTTTTCCTACAAGGTAAAACACCCTACATGTGCACACACAGTCATCTTGTATATATATATTTATATACGCATATCATTTATATATATATATAAATATATAAATATATATATATTTACATTCAAAGTTTATTAAACACTTCTGAAATGGGGATTGTAAAGTCTGCCCCAGGGTTTCTCAGCTTCTGCTCTATTGACATTTTGGACCAGATAAATCTTTGTGATGGAGGCTGTCCTGTGCACTGGAGGATGTTTTGCAACAACCCTGGCCTCTATGCACTAGATGCCAGTGGCATTCCCTCCTCCATTATGACAACGGGAAATGTCTCCAGATAATTGCCAAATGTCTCTTGGGAGTCAAAATCACCTCAGTTACTGCCAGTCTAATTGATCTTGCCCACCTTTAAAATCTCCAGTATCTGTGATCCTAAGTTTTGATGAGGAGAAACCAAGAAAGGCACAGTCATCTTTAGACATCACACTGGAAAAATGTCTTCTTGCCCTTTTTCTACATAGTCTTCAAAGAATTCAAACTTCACTCTTCGTGTGTATGCCCCGTAATGAAGATATGCTAAGTTTATTTGAAAGGAATCATTGCAAACTCATTAAGCACTCAATTTTCTGTCTCTTTGTATGAACCTCCTTTAAATTAAGATGTTATCTTCTTAATAGGTGGTGGATGGAGTATCTCAGGAGTATACAACGGACTAGTGGATTGTCTTTACGACTAGAGAATTCTGAAAAAAATGCAAGAGTTAAAATTATTTTTAGAGTGATTTAAAAATATTCAATATTTTAATATTGCATTTTGGAAGTGGCTGCAAAGCCCTTAGTTAGTGGACATCAATATAGTATTTATTAGCTTTTCTAAAGATTATTTTAAAATTTATTATCAAGCTCCCATTCCTCAAATATTTTTTAATCAGTCACGTTTATTTATATCTTTCCAACTACTGTAACTAATTGACTTTTCTGTTAAATTCAATAGATATCATGCACAATTTTGTTTTCTTTTGCCTTTTTAATATTCAAATGAATTGTATTATGCAATATGAACAATAGAACAGTCATAGTCAAGATGGTATGGTATAGTTGTACTTTGACTTGGCCTCTCCGTTTCAGAAACATAGCAGTGATTGATAAAATATCAAAGAAGAAATACCAAAAAGACAATGGCTAGGCTTGGAAATGCTATAAGCATCTCATGCTGAGCTCCTGGTCGGATGAGGCAGCCCTGGCTGGTAGGACAGTGTTTGCCAGTGATCCAGGTGAAACATACTGCATGGGAGGTGGGAAATCAGAGGCGAGCTCACTGCTTAAAGGGAAGAGGAAAAGAAACTGAAAACAAAACTCTGCAGGTTACTCCCAGGGTTTATGATTTCAGAAAGCTGAAGACCTCAGGAAATAGGAGATTACAGTCTTAACCTTGAAGCCAAGACTTGAACAAAATCATCCCTGATTCAGTGGCTGGATATGAGATATCCTCTTTGTCTTCATAGACCGGGAATCTCAAATTGCCGTTAATAGAACAATACTAAATTGGGGGTTCAGAGGACTGGCAGGGACATAAACAAAAGTTGTGTGTGTGTGTGTGTACGTGTGTGTGTTTGATCACAAAGAGAAAGTAAAGTAAAATAATCCGTTCTACTCAAAGTTTTTATATGGGTGTCCAGTAAGTGCAGATGTGCTAAATCAGAATGGTTTGCAAATGGAACACGAGAAATTATCTAATGCCAAAGAAGCTGCAAAATAAACAATTATAACCTATCCGGAAAAACCTAATGTAAGGCAACAAGAATTTCTTGACTATGCAACTTATGTCATGCACTCTTCAGAATGCCTTGTCCTTATGGAGCTTATTTTCTTATGGAATGTTTAAGAAACTCAAAGAAAAAACTGTGGAAACTGCATCCATAAGGAAGAATAAGAAACCATAAAACAAAACAAGCAGCAATGAAATAAGAAATATAGAAATCAAATATCAATCTTAGATATGAGAAGCATAATCATTCAAATAAGGCATTCAGTAAATGGCTTCATTCTAGAATGGGCATTGTTAAAAAAAAGAATTAGTATTGCCACTATAATACTGAGAATTCACTATAATATAGAACAAAGAAGTTTAAATTCACCATAATATAAAACTATGAAAAACAAGTTAGGTGTCATGAAGACTGAGAGATTCCAGCATACGTACGTGAAAGAATAATAATAATTTTTAAAAGATAAGATCATCAGTCTCATACAGATGTAAAGTAAGCACATGTCAAATATTTGATTTAGCTTATTATTAATGAGGGATTCCAAGGAATGTTACAACTGGTTTGTAAAAGACAAAGAAAGACACATTCATATTGAGTAAAGGAATGTTGAAATGAATTTACAAATAGATGATGCAAAACAGAGTTTTTTCCATGCAGGGTTGAAGAGTAAATGAATTGAACCTCCATGGGTCAGAATTTTCATGTCTATGTACAAGAATTCTTTTACATTGCTGTGTTATTTACAGATTATAGAGTTGTAAGCAGTTCAAAAGAAATGAAAAGCTAGACTCAGATAACCCCAGAGGAGTACACACAAAGCCAGGGGTTGGCAAACTATGAAGTTGGGCCAAATCTAGTCTGCTACCTGAATTTGCACATAAAGTTGTATTGGAACACAGCCACACCCATCAGTTCACACACTGTCCATGGCTGCTTTCCCACTGCAATGTACAGCTGAAGAGCTGTAAGAGAGACCATATAACCCACAAAGGCAAAGACACTTGCTATCTGGCCCTTCCCAGAAAAAATTTGTTCATTTCTGGTCTAACATAGTTTCCAACTGAGACATAACATTTTCTCTACATGAATAAAAAGATCCAGAAAAAAAGGATGGAGAGAATAGTAAAAAAGCAATATTTAAAAAGAATAATTAACATTTTTTTTCTAGGAATGAAGCAAGACACGAGTTCTCCAACTAATATTTCACTCTGAGAACAAGCAGATATGTAAAATTAGATTCATTCTAGACACATTAAAGAAAAACTGCAGAACATTAATGGAGGAAGGAAAAAAAAATTAAGAAAAAGAAGTGTGGTAAAGGAAAAAATATTAAATGATAGAAAATAATTTCTAAATTAAAAATATAATGAAAAATGTTTCACGTGTATTATCTCACCTGACTTTTTAATTATTCTAGGAGCAGGTGCTAATTTTACTACCAGTTTTTACCAATGAAGAAATTGAGATAAAAGTCACACAACTGGTAAGTGGTAGAGCTAAAGTTTAAATCCATGTCTTCTGGGTCTAGAAACACTATCTGACTACTTTGCTCTACTACCTTGTTATAATAATGGAACATATATTTCTTTTAAGGGTGAGTAATGTGGGATCCTCTACTGGAACACACAGGATGAGAAGTTAACTAGCTGGTGGGGTTACATGAAGAACTTGGCAATTAGGAAACAGCACATGCCAAAACTTTGGCAGTGGGAGTCTGCCACAAATTCCAGAGCTGGAAGAGTTCCAGGACAGCTGGAAAATGGAAGCAGTGGGCGAAAGGGCTGAAGATGAGGTACAGCTTTGCAAGCTGTGCTAAGAGTTTCATGTTATAAAACCAATGAGAAGAAGGGGCTGGGTGGTTAGTTCAGTTGGTTAGAGCACCGTGTTATAATACCAAGGTCAAGAGTCAGATCCCCTTACTGGTGAGCCACCAAAAAAAAAAAAAAAAAGAAAGAAAGAAAGAAAGAAAAGAAGAAGCAATGAGAAGACACTGAAGTTTTAAACCCAATGGCAGGGGGGTGACTTGATCTGATTGGCATTTTGAAAAGAGCCTGTGGGCTGCAATGTGAAGAATGGATTGAAGTTGGGCCATAAGGGATATATGAAGCATTGGATTAGAAAGCTGCTGATATATAACAGCTGAGATTACCATATGCCCAAATGGAACTGCTAACCAAATAATAAGAACTTATATTCAAACTGGAATTGGAGGAGTACAGGACATGCGTGAGATGATTTCCATATGGAATCTTGGTTCCTTTCCCTGACTTGTTTGTCCATTTACATTCTTTGGTGTTTGGCCTTATTAGCAGATGGAATACACTTCTATTGTCTGGCTGCCTGAATTCCCAAGGCATTCAAACATGATGCTGTGATTGGTTCTGTTTTTCTTTTTCATGCTTATGTGCTTTGTGCTTCTTATAGCTCTATTATAGCACTTCTCACATTGACTTATAATGCTCACATCATCTCTGCTTTCATGACTTAAGGGAACCCCTTGAGAATGAAGATCTTGTCTAATTTACCTTTGCATTTCTACCACTTAAAAGTGCTGACTGAAAATAGTCCATTCAATACAAGTTGTTGAATAAATGAATGAGATTCAATTATGTGGAACAGATCATTTTCTTCTGCCAATTTTAGCAGCTCTTCATTTACAAGTTTCTAAACTCATGATAATTTTCGGGTGCCTTAGGAACTAAAAACCTTCTGTAATAACTGTGTCATTCATTTAAACCAATAATCTTTTCTTACATAGGATATATAGGCCATTATCAATGTTTTGAATAACAACTTACAAATGCACTTGAATTCTGCTATTGATAATACCTTCATGATTAATTAACAATGACTGTAACCCACAATGATTCATACTGTGGACTCTTGAAACATGAGTTATTCATTTATATTTTCCTCCATTACTTGCTATCCCTGTGACCTGGTCAGTAATTCTCTGAGCCTCAGTTTCCTCATGTGTAAAACAGAGATAATGTTTATCTACCTTGACCTGAAATCCTCTCTTATGTTTTTGTACTTTCATCTCTTTGTTGTTACTGTCTTACTCCCTGTATCCCCATCAGGCCATGGACCACCTAACTGAACAGGCCTCTTTTTTATTCTATTACTTGCTTTATCAAATCTTTTCAATACTTGTTCAGATTTTGCCTTTTCTACATGTACATAAAATGAGATCAGAAGGCCTCGACCTCATACATTATGAAAATTTTGATTTCAGAAATACCCCCCAAAAAAGTTCCCTTGAGGGAAACCAAGTCAAATTTCCCTAATTTTTCAAATGCACCCATCGCTACCTCTCTTCTGCATTGCATGAACATCAGCAGATGGTATGGAACTTCCTCCTTCCCCCATCCTGTTACATCCGATGTATCGTTATCCACGGAAGCTGGCAGGACCAGCGTGGTGAAGAGCTGGAAACAATAGAGCCTTTCATTTCAGGCATTGCTTTGTAGGGCTGGCATTTCTGTATTTAGGATCAGCAGATACATTCATTATCCCCTCGTCATCCCTCCTCCCTTCCACTGGCTCTGGACTTTCTTAAGTTGTCAACTTTGCATGAGTCTCCATTCTCCCAATATGATTTTAATAGGCTGCTATTTTGAATCCTGGGTGAGAATTTCTTACATTCACTTTTCCAGTAGCAATTTTGTGTACTTTTGTTGCTTTCAATTGTCAGAGGAAACCCCTTTAAAGAAAACGTTTCCAGGAACAAACTCCTCTCTCCTGAGTGGTGACGGTAAGTGAAAATGCATTAGCAGAACTTGCCTTTGTCCAGAGGTCTCAAACATCTCATTTGGTATATTACCTAGCTTTGTTCCTGGAGGGTCATATTAAGTGGCTTGAAGGGCCCTAAGTTAGGATTTGAGTGTCTTTTTATTTTGAATTCTCCTGGAGTTTCTAATTCTACTAATATCATCTCAATTGACTCAGACAAGACAGAGAAGAAGGAACACTTTGTACATCTGGTAAAAACAAACATGGGATCAAGGGGACACTCTGCAAAATTTGCTGATGGCATTGAAGGGCTTCTCAAACTTCAATATGTGTATGAGTCACTTGAGAGCTTGTTAAAATACAGTTTCTGATTCAGTGGGTTTGGGGACTCAGATTCTCCACGTCTAACTCATTTCTAAGAAGAACACTGACAATGTCAGTCTTTACAACTGTCATAGAGACTGGTCCACGGCTCTATAGCAGCTGGAAAGATTCCCTCCAGGTCTTCCCCTCCCCCTTCTGGATTTTCTCCATTCGTTATGCCGCCCAGGTGATGCTGATAGGCAATGAGATTTGGGAACAATGTTAGTTTCCTGTGGCTGTCGTAACAAATCCCCACAAACTGGTTGGTTTATAACAACAGAAATGTATTGTCTATCAGTTCTAGAGGCCAGAAGTGTGAGATTAAGGTGTCAGCAGTGCTGTGCTCCCTCCACAGGCTCTAAGGGAGGCTCTGTTACTTGCCACTTCCAGCTTCTTATAGGCTGCCAGCATTCCTTGGCTTGTGGCTGAGTCACTCCAATCTCTGTCTCTGTCTTTTCATGGCCTTCCCTCCTCTTCATGTCTTTTCTTTCTGTGTCTCTTCTAAGGACACTTGTCATTGGATTTAGGATCAACTCAGATATTTCAGGGTGATCTCATCTCTAAATTCTTAATTACATCAGAAAGACCCTTTTTCCAATTAAGGTCACATCAACAGGTGCTGAGGGTTAGGACATAGACATGTCTTTTTTGGGGGGGCTATCATTCAGCCCACTACAGGAACCATGTGGCTATATGTCCTTCACATAGTCCCATTCATGCCAGACAGCCTACAATTCTAAATAGAAAAATTGTTAGTTTTTATAGCACTACTAATGTAGAATAAGGATATTTTTGCCCCCTTATATATCAATGTCCTGTGATTGCCTGTAGGGGGGACTGGAGAGGACTAGACTATATCAGTGCAAGAGTTCAAGGAATAGAGTAAGTAAAGGAGGAAGGTGGAAGCAAGACTAAAAACCAAAGGCACTAAAAGCCAAGACAGCACTAAATAAACTGAGTATATGGCTTCCATCCTGAGTCAATCTGAGGCTCTACTGACACTTCTCTCACCTTAAAGGGCATATGGATCACCTGGGGATCTTGCCTAAATAGGGAGTCTGTTTCATAAGCCTGCGGTGGGGTCTGAGATTCTGCATGTCTAATAAGCTCCCAGTTGATGTTGACGCTGCTCATTCGCGGACCACACTGTGAGTAGCAAGGGCTTAGGCTCATCACAGGTGGAAAAGTCATTAATTGGATTGGGTATGCATCACTAGGGAGCAAAACCAACAGGTCTATGAGGAACTGGAGAAGATGTGTGTCTCCTCTTCTGTCTTTGTACAAAATACAAGCCTAGTGTCGCTAATCTTCTGACTTTTCAAAAGAATCTGTACCTTTATATAAATTTCCATATTTATCAGTGTTGGCAACCAAGTCACAAAATTGTAAAACAACTGGTGGTGTGTGTGTATAAGATGACCATTGTTTAACCTCTGATGGGTGGGTCATCTATGTCCCATTTGTAAATTAAGCATATCTGTGACTCTCTTTGTATAAATGGTAATTATGAAAAACATTCTACAGTGAAAAACTGAAAGAAAAAAGAAGATCAACAATTTAATCTTAAGTGTTAAACTAGCTTGTATTCTGTTTTACACAGCACTCCAAATGGGTAGCTCTTCAGAACACACCATGTCAAGAAGGAAATGAGACATTCCAAGGGCTATTAACTACTCCACCAGAGATCTTGGAAGATCACTGCAGTGTTATTTAGTGTCAGGGTTTATTTAATTCTGGTGCAGAAGGGCAAATTTACCATGCTCAATGGTCCTCAAACTCGCACTGACTTACATGAGTGTAGCTTAATGATCCATGGACAGTAGACTATAGCGTTACCTTATAAAACAAATGGTGACAGGAGAGAGGACAGCCTGAAGTAGTTGATTTTTAATATATTATACATCTAAAACAATTTTATTAGTAGAACTTGGAGCTACCATGGTTTCATCAGCTTGTATATTTGATAGTATGAAGTAAAGCTAGTTGTGGTAATTAACAATCCTCCATCTCTCTGAAGTCATAATCTACTATGAGTTTAGATTAATACGTCTTATTCAGTTGAATCCCTTGAACAATGCTAGATAATCTGTAAATGGCTAAATGGTATAGTTTAGCATCCAGAAAGAACATTACCATTCCTTTGCACATGTGATCTTCATCTTGGGCTTGTAAAAGCTGCAAACATTGATGTAAATGCAATGTCTCAAGGGATGTATAATGAGCAGTTGCTGTTCATGTAGGAAATATAGCAATCATGTTTGCAACTCTCCGTGCTAAAGTTAGAGAGCCATACCACAATATTTCACTGGAATGGAGTAAAGAGAATATGATTTAACTGGCAGAAAATCCAGCACCATAATACAGCCAGATATTTCATAATAAAACTTTATTATACAAAGCTTAGAGCCATTCAAAATGTTCTTGAAAAACTTTGCAAAAATACCTCACCTATAACAAAGAGAATATTTGTTCTCTGTGGAGCTCAGAAGTGATCCAGCTTCAGAATGTATGGCTGAATTGGGGCCTTTACGAACTTTATAAGGATGTTAAGTGAGGGTTTAAAATATATAAAAAGATTTTGGCCTTATTTTCTTTTTTTACTCCTGTTTGGTTTTTTCCAATAAGTATTTTTTTTTTCTTTAAGCAACTAAGAAATAAGAGAAAATCTTATCAGTAAACCAAATATATAATCTGTGAGGTTTAACATTAAACAAAATAAAACAATGAAAGTAGAAAAAGGCAGGCCAAAGTACATGGTTCTGTATACCTGAGCAGCTTTCTCTGAGTTGCCAATATTAAAGGTCTGCTAAATCCATTCAGGAGGTAGTGGCTTCCTGAAACCCTGACTAAGAGGGATTCTGAGGCTGATTGTGAGTCCACAGGTAAAGAACGCCATGATCAATTAGTAATCTCTGTCTGGTGCATGGGAAGAGAGTAGAGGTAACATGTGCCATATATTTGCCATGGATACTTTGTATTAGTACTCAAAGGAATTCTTTTATTTGAATTTTTGTAAAGAAAATTACAAGGATTCATTGAGAATCTTTGAATCCTCTCTACTGAAAGAGAATTAAACATAATTTATTAGACACATGACAATAAATATAATATATTCAGACCAATTGAAAAAAATAACAAAACTGATTCTTGACATTGGCAATGGGTAAATATTAGACCCTTGCAAATTTCTAATATGAAAATCCCACAGGAGCAGTTTATGAGAGTTACTACATTGCATTAGCAGTTAGACAATGTTGAATGGCTTGGAAGTGAAGATGTTGAGTGGTTGACAGGGACCATCTTAGGCAAGTGACTTGATCTTATCAGTGATCATGATGTAAATGTGGGCCTCTGAAAACTCACAACTTACTAAAAGTTATGAAACTTCAGTGTCATTCTCTGTGGTAGGCAGAAGGACCCCCAATGTGTTGACACCTTAAACCCCAAGCACCTGTGAATATGTTATGTTACATTGCAAAAAGGACTTTTCAGATTTTAAGGTCGTAACACTTAAAAGTGAGAAATTATCTTGGATTATCTGTGTAGTCCTAATGTAATCACATGAGCCCTTAAAAGCAAAGAAATTTTTTCAGTTGGAGGCAGAGAGATGCTGCAGAAGGAGAAATCATAGAGATTTAAGAGTGAGAGGAACCTGACCTGCCATTGCTGGAGGGGCCACATGGAAAGCATGAGAATAAATGTGGCAACTTCTAGGAGCAAATACCGGCCCCCAGCTGACATCCAGTGGGAAACAGGGATCTCAGTCTTATAAGCACAAGGAACTGAATTCAGCAAACAGCCTAAATTAGCCAGAAAGTGGAATCTTCTTCAAAGTCTGGCCCAGCCTGGCCAACACCTTGATTTTGGCCTTGTGAAACCTCAACAGAGGACCCAGCTGAACTATTCTGTGCCCACATTTCTGAGCCATAGAACTATAAATAATAAATAGGTGTTGTTTTAAGCTGCTTATTTGTAGTAATTTGCTAATGCATTCTCAAACAGTTGGAACTGACGTGTTTAGGATTTGAATTCCAAAGGTCTTATGTTAAGGCAAATAATTTTTGTAATAGATAAAACCGAAGTCTTAGTGGCTTAACACAGTACATTTTGTCACTTATGTCATGGCCAAGTGCAGGTGAATAGACTCTCCTGGGTGGCTGTTCTCAAGGGGAGAATCTAAAGTGTGAGGACACCATCTCCAGCACTTGGATCGTCTAGCTGCTACAGAGAACAGAGTGTAGGCCCACTCATGCAGGGACAGTTAAGACCAGACCTGTAATGGTGTTTATTAGTTCCTGTAGTATCTCATTGGTTAGAATCCAGTCATATGACTCCCAGCTAACCACACAGGAGCCTGGGAAATTTGTTTTTTCTGCATGTGCAGGAAGAAGAAATGTGACTGGAGACCATTGAGCCAGCCACTGCCACAAGTATATTCGTTTTTTTTCTAATCTTTTTTTTAAATTGAAGCATAATTCATTCTACATATCTGTGGGGTACTGCATTGAATATCAATACCTGTGTTCATTATGTGGTGCTCATATCAGGATAATTAGTATATTCAACATTACACAATGCAATCATTTTTTGTGGCCCTTTACCAATTTCTCGCTGACTCCCCTCCCCCTTGCCCTTTCCCACCGCTGATAACCTCAGTTCTGTTCTCTCCTTTTGAAAGTTCAATGTATTATTGTGATCGTTATTCCTTTCTTTCTTTCTCTTTCTTTCTTTCTTTCTTTCTTTCTTTCTTTCTTTCTTTCTTTCTTTCTTTCTTTCTTTCTTTCTTTCTTTCTTTCTTTCTTTCTTTCTTTCTTTCTTTCTTTCTTTCCTTTTCTTTTCTTTTTTTCTTCTTTGTTTATTTATTTATTTTTAGCTCCCACTTATGAATGAGGACATGCAGTATTTCTATTTCTCTTTCTGTGCCTGGATAGCTGGGCCCAGATGGGTGGGTGGGGCTGCACTGGTAGTCAGGCAGTTGGGGTCATGTGGGTGGCCCAGGCCATGCATGCAGCTGGAAGGCTGGAGCCGTGCAGGTGACTGGCACTGCACTGGCAGGTGGGCTGGGACGTGTAGGCAGTATGAGAAGCACAGTGGAGTGCACTGCACAGGATGAACCCCTGTGTGGGGAGAAGGGCCATGGCTTTGGGACAAGACAATGGCACTACTGATTGCAGAGGTAGTGGGGGCAGGCTGAGGCAGGAGCGCAGGAAGGTACTGTGAAGGCACTGCTGGGAAGTGCTCATGGCTGAGCAGTCTTTCTGCTGCAAGTGAGAATTAGTTCCTCCTGTCTGATCCTGGGGCCAGAGATGTGGCGGCATGCCTCTTTCTTCTCTATACCACCCCGCTTGGTTTTTTTGCTCCACTGGGTCCTCACCAGTCTCCTGCTGCCCTCCCATACTCTCCCACCAATGCTGTCCCTTGCACTTCGCTATCCATTCCTTGCTCTGGTCACTTTCTTGGGAGGATTGCATGTTAGGAACCCCTAATCTGCCATCTTGCTTTGCCCCATCCCCCCTGACAAGTATATTCTTTATAGAATTTTGCTCTTTCATTAACTAATGATCTTTTATTCTGCTAGGGAGGCAATGAAATATATAGCTGGATTTTAATAAAAGGATAGTTTTCTTCTGGTTTGTTGGAAGTCATTTATTTTCTATCATTCTGATCATTTGTTATTTGCTAATTCTTGAAAATGTCCCAGAATATCCCATGTCCTTTTCTGTCTTATCTATGTTTGGATTTCTGTTGTGGTTTTTTAGAGCTCCATTCTGACTGAAGAGCATTCTTGTTTTCTTTGTCTGCAGTTGCTCCACATTTACTTTTAGATGTCAACCTTCATGGAGTTGGGCTTCTCTTTCTGTTTTCTGTCTCTCTGACCTTGTGCTATGATGATGATGGGAAGGGACTGTGAAGGTACAACTCTCTTCGACCCTGCACTTCTCTCTACCCCCCTGCTTTTGATATAAAGAGAACAGTTTCTAGCCTGGTAGGACGTGAAATAGCACCCAACAGTGCAAAGGAGTTATTGCTTTTGGGATGATTCCTCTGCCAGGATTCTCCTTCTCCACTCTCCTCTTCTTTCTACTTTCCTGCTCCTAATGCAATTGCCTGGACTGCTCATATTTAATCCTTTGTGCTTTTAAAGGGTGGTCTACAGTAATACCAGAGGACCAGGTTGTCTGATCCTATCCTTCCCTGAGCTTTTAGTATTTTCATAGAATTAGCAGGTTCATCGTCTAGTGTAGGATCTCTCAACCTCAGCACTAATGTCATTTTGGGCTGAATAATTATTGGTCTGTTTGTGCGTTGGGGGGTGGGGGGTGTGAGAACATTTTTCAGTATTCTTGGAGTCTTCAACATAAATATCTTCAGGCATTGCCAAATGTCCTCAGGGGGATGAAATCACCCCAAACTGGGAATCACTGATCTAGTGTAATGCTATCAGCCCTGTCGAGTTTATTTCACTCATCTGTGGATCATGGTTTTAAATACATCAACATTCCCCCTTCAAGTGAGCCCACACAAAGCAAAGGACATTCCAGCACAGGTCAATTTCATGATAAAGGCAAAATATTTGTGCTCTCCAAGAGGAAGTTCTACATACAGTCAGCAGATTGGGACTCAGTGAAGTCTTTTCTCCAACTTTGAACAGCCTAATTAAAAAAGCAAATTCAGCTGGAGGATTTGTAGTTGTTAGTAATCATTTCCAACTCTATTGTACTCACAGCCAAAAATAACTCGAGCAAACAAAGCATTATCTTGCCCACAGGACTGAGTTCTGAGAGGCCTGATGTGACATTACCCCTCCTGTGCCGCTTTCCTAAAGTGTAATTCTCACAGCCCTTGGTATAAAAGATGTTTTTATGTGGTACACATGTTACATTTCATTAGTTATGAATTTGCTTTAATAATATATTGGGGGGGGGTTATAACCAGCAATCCAAACTCATAAGTCCTCTCTAAGATCAATGTAGTAAAAAAGTGAGCTGATTTAATGAAAATAATAGGATAGAGTATGTACATATGTATTAGTTTCCTATTGCTGCTGTAACAAATTACTACTGTTGGTCTGGGTCATAGACCCTTCAAACCTGTTCTGCAGACTGGGTCATAGATCCCTCATGTGCAGACTGGGTCACAGACCCCTAATATGCAGGTTGTGAGCTAGGTAGTTGGAAAAAGACCCTGGGAGCCATTGGCAAGGTTAACATGCTTTATTCAGATGCAAGCTCAGCCCCCCAGTGGATCAGAGCTGTTGTCTTTTATACTAGAGTCAGATAGCCAAGGAACACATGGGTGCACACACACAGCAGTTAATGTATTTATATCAGACAGCTGAGTCATGCTCAGTTGGATATGAGGTGAGGAACCTGACCAGTTTGTCTCCATTTTCCACACAACTGCAAATTTGGTAACTTAAAACAACACAGATTTATTATCTTGCAATTGTAGAGGTTAGAAGGCCAAAATGTGTCTTCTAGGCTATAATTAAAATGTTGGCAGAGCTCCGTTCCTTCTGGATGCTCTGGGGAGAATCAATTTCCTCCCCTTTTCTAGAGGCTGCCCACATTCCTTGGCTCTTGGCTCCTTAATCTGTTTTCAAAGTGCATTGCTCCAACCTCTGCTTCCATCCTCATATCACTTTCTATGACTTCAACCCTCTTACTCACTTGTTACAGAGATCCTTGTGATTACATTGGGCCCACCCAGATAATCGAGAGAAAATTTCCCATCTCAGGATCCTTAATCACATCTGCAAAGTCTCTTTTGAAATGTCAGGTAGCATATTCCCAGGTTGGGGGGACTGGGATGTAGGCATCTTTGTGTTGCAGAGTGGGTGGGCATTTTTCAGTGTATCACAACATACAAAGCAAGAGTCATGAAGGTGACACATGACTGAGTGATGCCATTCAGAAGCCTTGTTTTAATGTCCTGTTTTAGTGTTCTGTGTATGTAGCATATTACCCCCAAAACTTAGTGGCCAAAAATAGCACACACTTATCTCACAGTTTATGTAGATCAGGAATCTGGTAGCAGCTCAGCTGGGTCTCTGTCTCAGAGTCTCTATCAAGGCTGCAATCAACGTGTCAGCTGGGACCACAGTCATCTCAAGGTTCAACCAGGTCAAGATCTTCTTCCAAGTTCATGCAGTGGCTGTGGGCAGGATTCAATTCCTTGTGGGCTGTGAACTGAGGTCTTAGTTTTTTATTAGCTTCTCCCTGGAGGTCTCCTTCAGTTCTGTGCCACATGGGCCCCTCCACAGCGTAGCTTACAAATTGTGGCTTCATTAAAGTGATCAAGTGACAAAGAGAGAGAGCATGTGTGAGCAAGATAAAAGTCACAGTCTTTTATAAACTAATCCCAGAAGTGATGTCTCCTTACTTTCACCACATACTCTTCATTAGGAGTGAGGCTGCAGGTCCAGCCCACATTCGGGGGGGAGGAGTACACAAGGCCAGGAATGCCAGGTAATAAGGGCATTGAGACTCCTCTCAAAACCTGCCTTCTACACTTTTCTAAGGTCCCAAGGTTTTTGCTAATCTATCTTATGTGAAATTTGGGTCTTTAGCAGAAAAGTGACTACTTTATAGATTTTGTTTTCTCCAGGAATCTGGGAGCTCCCACATCTGTGATTTGAGCATCCCCACTGTGAGGAGCTATGTTGTCACAGGCATCTCTGGGTCATGGGTCCTTTCCCTTTCTACCCTTCCCATTTCCAAATATCTTCCTTTGTGTTCCCACTAGATGCTTAAGTCATTGTCCATAATTATTTAAAAAGAAAATATGTAATGCTAAACATTGTTTAAGAAGCCTCAGGTACAAGAAAAAAAAAATACGTAAATATATTTATCTGAATTAAACCCACATCTGAGCTCCCACTTTCAAGGTGTCGGGAAATTCAATCCCTGAAATGTTTTTGGCAGGAATGGCACTCTCAACCTCCATTTAATAAATCTGATTTTAAAGTATTTGTGTCTTTCTCTTTTACTTTGTCTCTCTCTAATCTCTCCATCCCCCCTTTTCACAACTTTTTGAGTTTCACTCTGATCATCAAAAGTCTTTGAAAAATTCATGTTTTACAACTGGTTAGTCAGTGTTCTGATTTCTGTGGAGTCTAAAATAGTCAAAAGAGCCTGACTTTTTTATGAAACCAGATGGTAAAAAGGATTGGAGGATACTCCTGACAAAGTGTGAGGGTCGGTTAATTTTGCTCTGTGTATCACGCAGTGGAGATAATCCTTATGAATTTAATTTGGTGAACTTTTGCAGCTGTCAGGTCTCAATAATTCTTACCTGTTTTGATATTCCCCCAAATTGCTGAGGACATTACAACCTACAGAGTTAATGAATATGCATAAATCTGTGGAATCTTGAGCAGTGGTTTGTGTGAGTAGAGGGGTATGGAAGACAGGTCAGTTCCTATGTCCCTTAGAGGGATTGTGATCTTGGGAGATAACAGAGTTTGAAAATAAACAGTGCTTTCCCTTTGCTTTGATTCATATTTAATCATAAAAACCAATTATTCAAAAAGCTTTAAAAGACGAGTATACACATTTTCTGTTTATCAAAGGGGACCTGAGGTTTAAAAACTAACTGGGAATCTCTGTTCTTTGCAGTGATCTTTGATTCCAGCACATGGCATGCATTAAGCCTTTAAATTAGGGAGGGTAGCAAAGAAAATGGCAGAACCATCTCAAACCTTTTCATGCTTTGCTAGCTTCTCCCTTCCCTTTGTGAAGGATTTCATGTTGCAAAACATATTGAATTTCCTTTGATATAAAAATAAAAGTAAAAATTAATACGAAGAAGGCAACAAAAACTTTGCATTTTTATTGCACTCTAAATATTTTACAATTTTTTTTTATATTCTTGTAGAATGGCTCCGTAGATCATTTTACAAATATGACTTTCCTGGTAAATTTTAAATCAAGATGGGAGAGTGTCTTATTTTCAAAGTGATCATTTGTACCTAGACTACTTTAATATACAGCCTTAATAAAAAGTGATATTACTCTTTCATACTAATAAATGTTATCTTTACGTGAGACATTAAAAAAAATGAAATAAAAAAATTCCTTCCCTGGAATGGGAATATAATTTTCCTTAAAATAGTGGCTTCTTGTTCTCATGCTTAACAGATGATATATTACTCCTAAATCAATGGTCAAGTTTCACTGATTAAATAGTCTTGAATTTCCTCAACCTTCAGGCCAAAAAATAAAACAAAACAAACTCCCCCCACCCCCCCCATCATCCATGCAATGTGAATCATTTTAGAAAACAGAAAGGCAAGATCTGTTACTTTACTAGAACCTGTGTTCAACATGGAAATTGAGATACTCAGTTCTGCATCATTCAAATTGTCTGGGAGAAATTTTATACTTATGAACAATTGCAGTTGGAGATCGGCTGCACCATTCTCAAGGTTGATGCCATTTAATTTCATAGGGTGTAAATGAGTACAGTCTGCCTATTCATTCAGGGAAATCTAACTGAAGCCAGTGGAAAAGGACTAAAACAGTCATCCTGGAGTGTCCCCAGCTTCCCCCTGACTTCTACTCGTGCTCCCCCTTTCTTTTGCTTTTTCTTTTCTTTCTTTTTTTCCCTTCCTCCATCCTCACCTTGTGAAAGGCTGGACCTTGACAAACCAATGTACCAGAAGCTTTGTAAACACCATTCTTATGTTTTTGGGGATTGCCCATCAAGGTGGCACAAAAAACAGGAATAATCTCTCAACTGCAAATTCCCATTCAAGATGCAAACTGCTGCCTAAGCCTAAACCGCAAGGGTACGTGTCTAAATTCCTCTACCCCATAAAACCCTAGCCCCGATTTAGTGGAAAGTCTCCAGGGCCTCCCTGAGGTTCAGCAGCAGAATAAAGCTTGTTGCTTCTGTTTGAGTCACTTAAATTAATTTTTGATATTAATTATTTCTCCTTTCTATTCCCTGATTTTAGTTTACAGATCTACAATCTATTATCCTTTACTTTCTACATGAGCTTGGAAGTAAATATGACTATAACACGATAATGACATCTTTTCTCAGATACAAGTTAGTTCAATCCATTGATTTTCTTACTCATTTAAAAATTAATTTATCAATGTCATATTTCATTTTTAGCTTTGACATTTCATTTACGGTGTAGGTTTAGATGCATCTTTCCTTGGCTGTCTACTCATATTTGTACTCCCAAGTCATCTTTAAAATACATGTTATCTCTTATATTTTGATTATTTCATTTTAACTAAATTTATTATTTATGAAAAAACTAGAGTGGTTCAGCATGTGCTAGTTCATTGTTAATAAGTTAAGTTATATTTTAAAACTCATTTAAACCGATATGACTTCAAATGTTGCAGACATTTTTGCCATTTATATTTATGATTATTTATTTTACACTTTTCTCTTTCTACCAAAATTTGAGCTCCTAAGGGAAGAAACCATAGTGTTTATCTTTGCATCTTTGGAATTTATGCATTTTGTTAAATGAGTAACTGAAAGTAAATCTAAAGTGAATAAGATAAATTTCTTATTCACTTTAGAATAAGAAAGTCCTGACTGTTAACTAAAAAGATAATATTTATTCAAGCTTACCATGTGTCAGATACATTTTCAAGTACTTTATTTGAAAATGGGTTAATTCATTTATCTTCCAATATGCTCATGAGGTAGAATCTATAATTTTTCCCATGTGCTGATGGATAAGTCACAGCTAGTAAGTGGCAGAGGCAGGATCAACCTGGACCTTAGCTGCTCTGCTCCATTGTTTCCAAATAAAGCTGGAAATGGTTGTTTCTATTCTCTGGTAGCAGACTCTGACCCAAAGGTGTCACACACTCAAGGGGAAATTTACCTAGGTATTGATGTAAAGATTCAAATACTTGACATTCTGCTCCTTCTCCAACTTTCAGAAGTAGCTTGGATTTTTCTCTTTTATAAAGGAGAGGAAACATCCTCACACACAGAGAATATTTATGTATGTCGCTTGTGTCTCTAATACACATACTCAGGTACCACCCCCCTTAAATATGAAGTCCATTAGCATAAGATCTTTAAGGTGTAAATGAGTCATTTTCTCCTGTAAAGGTTTCTGTGTGGCACGCAGTGAGAGTCGATACTAACTAATCCTTTCATTATGGTGCCTTTTCTCCATCTGCTTTCCCACGTGCCCATGGAAAGATGACTCTCCTTCAACATCCTTTTAGCTGTGGGGGTTGGAACTTAAATAGTAACACAATGTGAAGCCAGAGGAGATGGCTAAGGCTGAAGGACTTTAAGGGCGAGCAATGTGCATACTTACGCTTAACTAAGAATAACTAATAGGTGGTAAACATATACCTGTATCTATACTATAGCTACACTCTATCTATGTCTGTATCTAAGTCTATGTCTATGTCTACATCTATATTTATGTCTATCTCTTCATCTATATCCATCTATAATTGTACCTATTTCTTTGTCTATGGTATGCCAGATGGTGGTAGTAAGTGGAAAGGGGAGAATTAAAACAGGGAGAAGAGACGGATTGTGTTTAGGGTGAAGACTGTTATTCTGAAGACCATAGAAAAGAAAGTTCTCCCTGAGATGGTGTCACAGGCTGAGACGTAAGGAAGCCCAGGAGCCAACCCCATACAGGAGGGAGAATAGCATTCTAGGTATCTAGGTAGATGAGAGCGAAAGTTCAAAGGACTTAGAACAGGAGAGTGCTTGGTGTGCGCAAGGGACGCAAGGAGGCTGGAGGGGAGTCATGAGGAGAATGTGTAGGGGATGACATGGGGGTGGGGGCTGGTCTAGATCAGGCAGTGCTTTGCAGATCTCAGCAATACTTTAGCTCTTTCCATTGGGTGGTTTTGAGTAGATTAGTTTGGATTTACATTTTAGAAGGATCCCTGTGTTTCCCTTTCTGCATAGGAGGAGCCACAGTCAGAGCCAGTTAGCAGACTATTTCACTTAGGGGAGAGTTTGTGTTGGTTTTGGTCAGAATAGCCATCAGTGGAGGTGGTGAGAAGTGGCTGGAGTACAACGTAACTTAAAGGTAGAACTGGCAGGATTGGATGTGGGACATAAGTGAAATCATTTATGTGTTAAAGTAACTGGAAGGATGGGGTTGTCTCTTACTGAGATAAGAAGACAGCAGAGGAGATTTGGGGATGAATACCAGGTGGTTTAATTTATGCATGTTAAATTTGAGATTTCTGCTACACATGCTAGTGCAGATCTTGAGTAGGCAGTTGAATATCAATATTCATTCCAGGGCAAGAAGTCTAGGTCACAAATATAATTTGGTAAATACAGAGATTATTTTTAAGGCTCTGAGATTTGATGAGATCACATTGGAAATGACTGTATAGAATGGGTGTGTAGACTTAGTGTTGCAGTCCACTAACATTAGAGGTGAGAGAGATAAAGTGTCACCCACACAGAACAGCAAGAATGAGTACCCATTGAGGAAGGAGGAAAAACAGAGGATAATGTAATGCAGAAACCAAGAGAAGAAAGAGATTCAAGGAAGCTGAGGTGCTCCCCATGGTGAAATTCTATCTTCATAGCTTTCTTTTAGAGGCCATCATGTTGAAAACACATGTTGGTAATGAAAAGACGAAGAGCATCAAATGGTCCTCTTTGCAATCATATTACTTTCCTTTATAAGAAACATGATCTTGGGTTACAAGCCAGCACCATGTCTGACAGATGGTAAGAACTAATTGCCTTTCTGGCTCTTAATACAGAGACATCTACAGGTATAAATATGTCTCTGACCATGACCATGACTATAAACTTGACTTTGTCTGCATCTATACAAAAAAAAAAAAAAAAAAATGCAAACTAGTGGTCACTAGTTTCTAGGGACTACATAGAAAACTATTTTCACAGTTTAAATACGGTAACTAACAAACAATATAAAAATCTCTCCTGATTACCCACAATGTCTTCCCTGGTACATTTTCTAGGACACAAAATTTAAACCTGGAATATTGCACATCGATTCATTTTAGCAATTCCTCCCTCTGGTGTGGGGTGCGTGAGTCTTATCCACTAATAAGATGGATAAAGACTAATTTAAATTTTTGTTTAAGCTCAATAGGTAGACAGTATTTAATGAAAGGATGCTAAATAGGTATTCATTGAATTTTGACGGAAAGACATATAAAAAAAGACAAAGATGATGCCGGCCACATATGTGCATTAGTCTTTGACACCTCAATGTGAAAAACAAGCAAACAAAAACTACAGGACCCTTAGTCAAGACTCCTATCATTGATTGTGATGCTTTCAAGATACGTCGAAATGTTTTCAATTTTTTTCCAAAGTGATGAATGCATAGCATTTTTTTTCTTATAAAATATAATGTTAAAAATCATTAAATGTCTTAAATGGCAGTGTGGACTAAAAAGTAGCCCAGGTCCTTAGGCACAAATGATTTTCAATTGTATACAGAGAAGTCTTTCACATCCTGACACCTGGGAAATGAATGATTCCAAGTAGCACATAGAATTGTGCTGTAGGGCAGCTTCAAGTTCTTTGGAACTTGTAACCAACCCAAATGCTTTTATCAGCTCCATAACAATACATGAGTCCATTATAAAGGGGTGATTCAGTGGCCAATTCAAATCCAAATGACAGTGGCCTTAAAAACAAACAGCCCAATCAAAGTGACAATGATGCTGCTTTGACACAATAAATATTAGCTTTGTTACTGCTTAACTGCATCAAGGTGCCATATTCTCTCTGACAGTCACCTTAGAAAACCTCAAAGGAAGGCGATAAAAGCACCTCAACAGATTTCATTCTAGTCGCAGGAGTAACTTCAAGTTGCCTCGAACCTCACCTCACGTGTTTCTCCACTTGCAGTTTTGTTTATGCTCATCACAGATGGAATCTCGGTTATTTTAAACTGAAAGAGGAATTTTCATTTCTTTACCTTATTGCTTTGATTCTCTTTATCTATAAATTTAAGGAGTGAGATATATCCTGAAAACCAAAAAGAATACTTTATTGACTTCTATACCTCAGTTATATTCTTCTCTAATCTCAACTTCCAAGTTTGAGGAGAAAATGTTTTGTTTTCCCCTTTTTTGTAACTTCAGCAAAAATCAGGTGCAAATACATAATGTGAGAAATGCCCTCACCTGTCCAAGGCCAAAGGATGGATACGGAAACACAAAGTACAGCAAAGTGAGACTTTAATTATGGCCTTGCAAGGTTTGAGTGTCTGCAGGGCAGGCACACAGAAAAAGGGCTGTGGCAAGCAATTTATTCACTAGTGCGCAAGTCTCAGCCCCCACCTCCTCATTGGCCGAGAGTACTACGGGATGCACAATCTTCCTGGATGATGTCTAAGATTACCCTGATTTACCACCCCCTTGTAAAAAATTTCTTTGTCTGAGGGCTCAGGACAGGTCCACAAAAAAGGCCTGCTGAAACCCTGTGAAAGGAGAAACATTAGGGATTGAAAAGGACAATTAAGGGCTGGTAACTCGTTACCATCTCAAGGAGAACTTTATCTATTCAGCGACACCCCCAATCAGACAACTTTTGGGCTGGGCCTGAATTATTTCTGAAAACGAATCACTTAGATTATTTTCTTACACATAAGCAATGTTAGACCTAAGTTATTGAAATAACTAAACTAGTTTACAAATATGAATGAAATTAAGAATAAATATGTAAGATTAAAATGAAAAGAAGCATACATATATATGCATAAGAACATATACATATGCACATACATATATACCTTTTGTCAGGGTGTGGGCAACAGTTATCCTGCCAAAAATTGTGACTTCTACCGTGGTAGACTTCTGCTTCTTTTGGATTTCCCAAGTTTATCTTTAACAGTTACAGAGGAAGTAATTAATCCACATATTCCTCTGTTTCTAAATTGTAATGGCAAAATATTTGCTATAATTTAGGAATGTTAATTTCAGTTTTTACAGACTATATTTCTTCTTCTCTGTTACCTCAAGATTCTTTTGCTCCTTATTCAGTCATTCATTTATTTTGTCATCATATACTCTAAATAATATTTTAATTACGAGGGACAGAGAAATGTCTAAAGTATGTTGTTTGCTTTATTTTTAGGTTTTAAGGGAGAAGAAGACACATAAGGAACTGGATATAGAATCAGGCAAAATAAAACAAATTCTTAAAAGAATATAAGCACAATGTATACTGCTGAAGAAAAAGCACCTAATTTTGGTTGTCTTCCTAGAAGTGGGAAAAACCAACAATTGTTGGGGCAGTTTCATACAATATTCTTTGCCAATGTAGAAACAGCCCCCATTGTCCTGGCCTTTGCTAATAGTAGTTACCTGCAGAGAGAATATTCAATTTCTTTGACCCTGTTGCTTTGTCAAAAACAAAAATAAAAACAAAATCTAACCTGATCCAAGTATCTGCTTGACATTTGAAGCTTGAATCTTCTAAATCTTTTTAAGTCCACAGTCATAATTGAAAGGCACAGCAATAGGCATTTCACAAATGAACAAAACACCAAAAGATCTAGTGACAATGTGGCTTCCAGGAGAAATTCAAATTCCACATCGGACGTTATGATAATGCCAAACACACTTTCTTCTCCCTAGACATCTTCTCAATGCATTCATTATGAAATGGATTTTGTTGTTCAAATCTTGTTTTAAGTCTATTTTTTTTAACATACTTTATTTCATAGAGCAAGGAGAATATGAAGAAATCTTGATTTAAGATTTAATTCTCACATATTTTAAGACTAAGAAAAATTAATATGTAATAATGTATAGATGTTAACATCTGCCTCTTCCCCAAATTTTCATTGCTTCGTGATATCTTCTCTCTGTGCTTTTATCAAGCAGCATAGTCAGCCCCTATTTAAACAAACTGTTTAAGCAAGATTTGATTTTGAACTTTTTTTAGAAAAGAAATCCTTACTATGTCTAGAGTCAGAACTGCATAATAATGTGGATTTCTGCCCCCAGATGGAGTGAAGAGCCTAAGGGTGTGCATCATGCAAGCTAACATTTAATATTAATGTAAATCACAGAGCCGAAGCTGATGGTGTGGGGTAAATCCTTTCTGACTTCAATTCCCCTGGACTCTGACTCATCCTTTACACAGCACAGTGTTGAAAATGGGAGAGGTACCCACGTTTCAAAACAACAATAACTACATATAAAGTTTTTCCAATGATAAGACTTACTGCCATTTCTAGTGAGCTTTATAATTTATAAATGTTGTGACTATTTTGGAAAATAAATAAACTACATGACAACTTTGGGAACAGGTGATAGTGGCAAGGTGAAGGTGATGAGAATGCAAAGTGGAAATTTTTAGAAGGCCCAAGTTCTTCAATTAATTGGACAAATGCTATTCAGAGATTGTAAATGTTATACATGGCTAGCGGCAGATTACATGGTACAAAGGGTTGTTTGGATTTAAACTCAGTTTAATCTGCTTGAGGCACCATCCTTCTTAACCATCCAATGTAAAACTAAAATCTAAGCATAATATAACTTGCAAAATGCAGTTTCGTGATAATATGATGGAGTTTGGATGTGTTGTCCCCTCCAAAACTCATGTGGAAATTTGATCTCCAATGTGGCAGTGTTGGAAACTGATTGAGTCAGGGGGGCAGATCCCTTATGAATGGAGTAATGCTCTTCCTGGGGGAGGGGGGATTAATGAGTGAGTTCTTGCTCTATTAGTTCCCCCATAGGCTGGTTGTTTATAGGACCCTGGCACGTCCCCTCTCTCTCTTGCTTTGTTTTGCCATGTGATCTGCTTGTACCTGCCGGCTGCCTGACACTTGCTGACGTGAGTAGAAGCAGCCCGAGGCCCGTGCCAGATGCAGCTTCCCAGAATCGTAAGCCAAATAAACCTATGATCTTTATATATTACCCAGTCTCAGTTATTTCTGTTACAGCAACACAAAATGGACTAATACATAAAACAAGCACATATAATTTATAGATAGCTTACAGAAGGGATAAAAACAAATTTTAAGGTAAGAAAGAGCAGCTCAGGTGAACGGAGAGTCAGAGGTTAAAGCTCCTCTATAGTTCTAAACCCCACTATGGTCAATTTTCTTTTGCATGTGTGCTAAGTTGGTGAAAGGATTGGCTTTAGAACACGGGTTTTAGCAATTAGCTGTAGGGGATGTGCTGTTAATGAAACACATCCTTCTTGCAGACCTTATGTTATTTGCTGTCACACAAACCAATACTATAGTATTATTTTCCTTCTGAAAAGATGGGGAAAGGTGCATTTGTGATATTAATAAGTAGTCCAAGCCATATAATTAGTGATGGATAAAGATAAAGATCTAACCAAGTCTTTCCAACTCCATACCTTCTCTCCCACTACTACGAAGCACCTGCTATGATAGTGAAAGTGCTTTATGTAGTTCTATTAATAAACTCCCTCAGGATAGACATTTATCAAGATGTCTGTCTCATTTCTAATTCTCTTTAATTTTACTTACCAGTCTGCTTAAACAATATTGGGGAGAGGGTAGGAAATAACTTGATATTAGTCTACTCTTAGGGAAGAAACCTCACTATGTTTTGAGCCAATAATACATAAAAATGCATATTTCTTCCTCAAAATGGAATGTACTTAATGGAGCTGTAGTAAGTAAGGTCATAGTTGTTAATATTAATGAGATAGTAAAAAGTTTCAGTGATTGTTTAGCAAGTAGAGTAGAATGACTTTCACATGCCCTAAGAATGTTTAAGGCATTCCTGGTTCTTGGCTGTTTGGCATTCATTTCTACCCTTCACTCTCCACTTTTTAGTGGGACAACTTCTACTACTTCTCTTTGGAGAATTGTTGGTGAAGTTCATAGTTAAGATATTTTAATCTTCCTTAGCCAAGTGGAGAGTCCATGACCCAAGTCTGAGCTCTTAGACTCTTTATTTATGAATGTTGAATCATGAATGGAATCTAACAAGGATGGAGAAAATAATGGAACTAATTCCTCCCAGTATCTCATGCTCAGATGTGATGGCTAATTAACACCTGCTTTCTGGACACTAGTTATTGCTCCATTTTACACCCCTTTTATGTCCAGTCCTTCAGCACCTTAATGAGTTTGATCATGTCCTATAATCATGATCCCAGGGTTAAATTCACAGTCCTAGGATAAAAACAGCCATGGGCATTTTAGCTCAAAGAGCACCACTTCCAGGAAGCCATCCTTGACTGTTCCCTCTGAAGATGCCTCTTCAACCCAGTCACTCTGTATTATACTATCCAGTTTTAATATCTCTTGCAGCATTTCTTACCATCTGACCCTATCTTGCTTGCTGTGAATCTTCATAGTATGTCTGAGCAGTTTAGCCTCACAGAGTTTCCTGCCAACCACAGCGGAGCAGGAAATAGAGAATGTTTCTCATGTGCCAGGAGCAGAGAAAACTGGGTTCAAGGGCAGCCAGAAGGTGAAAAGAGCCTTGCACACAGGAAGAGAAAAACGTATCAGGGCTACAAGGACCAGTATATAAAGGCCAGGTGGGAACCGGAGTGTCTGCAGACACATGCTGGAGTTTGTAGACTGAGATTTGTACCTGATAAAAATAATTGTGAATTCCTCTAACAATACTGAAATGTAAAATGTAAAATGAATCTTTCCTAATCCCGTCTCCCAGAGATAACAACTAGCAACGATTTTTAAAATTATGTCAATAGAGAGAGATATACATACAGAGATGTACTTAGATTTGAACAAAGTCATATCCCTAGACAGAGCTATAGAGAGCCACCTTTGAAAAAACAAATGACATAACACCATATGTAATATTCAGCATCAGTTTTTCGACATCAGGAAATAATTTCCTTGAATTTGAGGAAACGAAATATGTCAATTATTGATAGGTTGACAGCTGACAACATCAATTAGGAATAACATGTGTATTTTCTTTTTCTATTAAAGAATGAGTTTTGAAACTTCAGAGGCAAATTGCTTGCTTCAATCAGCAGGGAAAAATGCGGAGTGACTACTAATGGGTACTTGGTTCCTACTTATGATGATAAAACTTCTGGAATTATATCATGGTGGTGGTTACACACTTTGTGAACATACTGAAATCACTAAATTGTACACTGTAACATAGTGAATTTTATAGGATGTGAAATCATATTTCAATAAAAAACAATAAAGATTCTGTTGAGGATTCCAAAAAATAAATAATGGTGAGCAAAGAAATTGATAAAATGTGACTAACTGCAAATAACCACTTAAATAGATGTAAGAACAATATTGGGTAATTTGGATGAAGGTTAAAAGCCCAGGAGAATTAGCTACTATGCAGAAATCACTAATAGGGAATTCGAGATGGTATAGAGCCAATCAGTTATGAGTTGTAACTAGCTTATGATGCTTTTTATAAAGAAGAAGAGTATGTAGTTGTGTTCATCTTCATGGCATCTTCCCTAAAGTTAGAAAGCTTAGGGGGAGTTACTGAAGACCTCTCATTACTGTGTTGCAGTGCTAGCTTCCTAGAATGAAGCAGGAATATTTTGCAGATGTGCTTTGTACTTCAGGAAATAAATTGGAACTAATCAAGTGTTTATTGAGAGGTTACTTCTACCACTGTCTTTTGTTTTATAACTCTTGGGATGGTTCAGTTCAGATTTTCTTACATGAGGTGATTAGAGGAGACAAGCCAAGACTGCTAAGAAGGTCTCAGTGCTGATTTTCACTCTGTAATGCCCCAGTTCAGAGGCCCACAGCTGGCCCTCTACGTCCCTAAAGTGATGAATGAGGAAAGGAGTTGAGTCACAAGACTTGCTATTTTTAAAATGCCCTTCGCTTCCCCAATGTAAACTGAATAGCTTTGGGGGTATTTTAAACATCATTTCCTAATATTTCTAATTATGCCTCCTAATCTCAAGGAAGTATTCTGATTGTATACGTATATACACATCTTCTACTCTCATTGGCAATATTTCAAGCTATTACAAACACTTAAAGCAGGTTTTGAATATTAAAAATAAAGTGACATTTTAATAATATTTTTAATAATTTAGAAAATCTTTGGATGGCTGCTTGTTAAATCTTTCTAGATCATTATTCTTTTTACCTTATTATATTGCTGACAGAGCAATTATAATAGGAGTTGGATAAAAGCCACATCTTCCATTGTCTTTTTGTGTTTGTGTTTGTATCTTCAGCATTATCTTCAGTTTATAGGCTCTTTGTATGAATATTTTTAAGCCACCTGCTCATTTGGGGAAGCATTAGTTTAATTGAAACTATAAAATATGGTCCATAAACTCACCCAACTAGTCAATTATGATTTTCAGTAGGTTGCATTCTGAGTCTAGCCTGTGAGGACACCTTCCTCCTGTATTGGGACCCGCAGCTTTCTTGGGCTACCTAGCAAATACTACAGGACACAACCGTCTGATGATTTATGGACTGAGTGAGGGGTGTCAGTGTCTCTCTGCATTATTGAATGTTACTAAAGTTAATTTCTTTCTCTCTCTTTTTTTTTTTTTGGAAACTATAAGAAAGGCAATGTTATTATAAGTAGGCATTTAAATACTTTTTACCCCTGACTCAATAGTTTGTTTGCACATCCAGATTTGGAGACAATGAATTACGTAATGCAGTCATAGGCTGGCTGTGTTTAGATGCAGCTTAGTATACTGCAGTGATAAAACCTGGTGACCCTCAAGCTGAATCTGCCTGCAGTTTGATTTTATGCGACTCAAAACATATTAAAAATTTGTGTCAAAAATTATAAGAGATCTGGCAATATTGGGCTTGCATGTGTAAGTGGCAACTATTGGCTGGAGCTGAGTTGTAATAGCCTTATTTACTTGTAAAAGTTGCCAAGTGGTATTTACTGCAGAAGACAATCTAATTTGCAAATTTTTATGAATTTCAAGGAAGACATTCAGGCATCATAAAAGAGAATATAGACACAAAATCTCAGTATTTACAGTTACAAAATTCTAATTTACAAGAAGAAAATAAACATGGAAACATTTTTGGACTATGTGAAAATTGTACCTTTAAGGCAAAAGAACATTTCATATCTATAGTCCAAAAATTTAGGACAGCTAGAAAATTGTCCACTTCCCAAGGTTCTTGATTTTGTCTTCAATCAATGATTATGTCATACTTTCAGAGGAAATTATATATCACAAGATGCAGATGTCATGATCACCACCAAAGAAATAGAAATGGAGGAAGCTGATGGTGATTCTCAGTGTAGAGTTTCAAATCCACACTGAGGGAGGTGGGGCTGACGGAGAGAACTTATCAATGCTTAGCATTCTCACAGCCCTCAGTAGTCAGGGTTTATCCTTTTGGGTCCATCACAATCTCAGCCACTCACTCCCATCTCCCTGAAGGGGAGGTGTTGTAATAATTTTTTTTAAAAGACTTTATATTTAGGCAATGTGATTTCAAATACTGACCCTTTCATCTACCAACTGCATGACTTTCTACATCCACAAAATAGGAACAATAATAGTATTTATGTCTTAGGATTCTTAGGATTATTTTCATGAGTTCCTACTGAGTTCAGCAAACATCTCTGTAAGGGGCCAGATATTTAATATATTAGGCTTCATGGACTATACAATTTCTGTTGCAATTGCCCACAATAGCACAAAAGCAGCTGTAGACAATAAGTAAACAAATGAGCTTGGCTGTGTTCCAATAAAACTTTATTTACAAAAACAGGCAGTGGGCTGAATTTGACCTGCGGGTCATCGTTTGTTGATTTCTGGTTTATGACAATACAGGTAGTAATATACTTAGCTCTGTGTGTGGTGGCAAATTAAAGACAGAAGTGTAGTCAGAAGTCAAGAACAGCAGCTTGCAGAGCAAACCAAATCCTCGTTTTTCTCTTGGACATTTTTACTCTAGGATTTTCTTATGTTCATTTCCCTCTCTCCACCATCCCAGGGCAGAGAACAAATCTTAGGTTGTAGAAACAGAAAGACCTGGATCAATCCCAATTCTGTTTTATTCATTTAGCTTTTACTGAACACATACTATGTTTCAGGCACAAGCTATGGACAGGTGGGGAGCCTACTTTAATCTGTCTGCCTCAGTTTCTTCATATTGTTATGGAAAGAACTTGTTGAGAAAACAATCCTGGTCATTCAGAGAGATGGAGAGTCAGGAAGTTTATTATGCTAGTGGGACAGGGACACTAGCGGGACCCAGGTGGACTCGTGTCCTGAGATCCTGGGACCCTGAGTGCAGGGAGAGCTGTGGTTATATATTTTTCTTGAGCAGGCATGCAAGCCTTTTGTTGGCCCTGTCTGTATCTAGGCAGAGTCACACAAACTGGGTGCTTCAAGCAGCTTTCCAAAAGCAGGAAATGTGGTTAAGCAAGGGCTGTTAGTTTCGATTTCTAAACATATTTTTGGTAAGCATTTCTGCAAATTTAGGTGGCTCAATCAAGCAGGCAGCAGAGCCACAGAAACCCAAGAGGCAGACTACTGTTCAACAAACTTTTAGGAGTCCTTTGCAAACAAGCACATTCTAGCTGTAAGGTTACACAAGCAAAGTACCTTAGTTAAAAAAACTTTCCAACCCCAATATTCCCCAATGATATGAAGATAAGTTTGGTAAGGGCAGACTTTGTTACTGTCAAGATTAAATAAAATATCACATATGCAACATTTAACATAGAACATAGACAAAGTTTGAAAACGTCAACTACTTTTCTTCCCAGGAAGATGTCCAAAAATATGACTAGCATTCTTTTTATTTTTTCCATTTTCCCTCACAGATTATGTAAATAAATAGCCTCTTTAGGTACAGGTATATAGATAGATTTAATCGGTTTGGAGAAAAATGGTATCAGCTAAAACAGATTTTTAAGAAAAGTCATCACCAGGGCCACCTTTTCAAACCCAAAGCTGAAACTCTGTAATCCACCTACAAAAGATCGCCACAGTGCATGAGAGGGTATAGCAGTAGATTTTTCTGCTGCCTCTGGAGGAAGATATATCAGCTGTAGGTATCAATTCAACCATGGAGAATAATTTAATCATACTTGTAAATGACATTCCAAAGGTCATCAGCTCTATCAGGCCTTCATCAGCTTAGGAAAATTAGAACTGCTTTATTGAGGATGGAAAGTGATACACTGTCTGACTGTCCCGGTAGGAAACTGGGGAATCAAGAAAATCTGTCTGAGACAAGCAGCTGAACTGCTGGAGTCCAGGCAAGCAAAACAGACAGCAGACTATGGGCTTCTCCAGCTGCAAATTCCCACACCAGCTGGGGGTTTTCTTTCTGTTCCCTTTTTTTTTTAACCCTAAGTAAACATGTTACAAAGTGATAACATAAGCAGAAGCATTTTAAGAAACCAGAGATCTGGATCCTAAAAAATTCATACTAAAGAAGGCATGGAGGGGAAAAAAAAAAAAAAAAAAAAGGAAGAAAGAAAGACTTGTCAACATCTGTTGTTTAGACAGTCAAGAGGCATTTTCTGTGACAATACACTCACTTTCCAGGGTAAGAGATTGGTTATAGGAGAGTAAAAGACAAAATTTGCATTTAATAAAATGGTGTTGGTGCAGCAGGTGCATGAGGGGATTAGATTTGGTCTCTGCCATTTACAACAGGGTGTCCCTTGGCAAATTACTGAACTTTTTCCTAAACTTTAGTTTTCTCTTCCATAAATTATGGGACATACAATATCTCCCAATTTATAGAGTTGTTGGGAGGTTAAATGAGAAAATGTAGCAAAGGACAAAGTACAATGAATGGCAAAGAGCAAGCAATCCTTAATATTATTTGTTCTTCAGACAACTATGTTCTAGAAGCTAACTTCTGTAATATTTCTAGTCTTTAGTTATGAGATTCACAGCAAAGAGATTATCTCAGTTTGAATATTAGCTTTAAAATTTGAAAACAGATCACTGGGGATGATTTTTGCGTTTATGTTGTACCCAAACCTGCCGTCTTCAGAAACATCCTAAATAGAGTTGTGACTGTAGAAGAAGAAATAATTCACTTAATTGAATTAAGAAAACAGAGGGGAAGCACAGATGATGTATTAGTTTTCTATTGCTACATAACAAATTCTCACATATTTAGCAGCTTAAAACAACACAGATGTATTATCTCACAGTTTCCCCAGGGTGGGAGTCTGGAATGTTTGAGCTGGTTCCTCTGTTCAGGGTCTCACATGGCTTTCATCAAGGTGTCAGCCACGGCTGTGATTTCATCGGAGGCTTGGAGTCCTCTTCCAAGCTCACTGATTTGTTGGCAGAATTCAATTCACTGCCGTTATGGAAATGACACTCTTAGTTCTCAATGTCACATAACGGCAGTTATCTTATTCAATGCCAATGGGAGAACATATTTTGTGGCTTTGAATCTCTCACTTCTTCTGTCTAGGCTCCCCTGCTTAGGTCGGGCCCACCCACACTTAAGGAGAGCATACGATGCTGGGCATGCACATCCAAGCGGACCTTGAGGTTCACCGTAGAATGCCACCTGATGCAGATGGCACATGGAAAATTCTACCAAATTGCTGGAACTCTGCTTAGTGATTAAAGTGGTACTAGACAGATGGGTTTTCACTGGCAAACAGTCATAGTTGGTCTCTAAATCTAGTTTCTTATTCTGAGGATATGATATCTCCCTGTGCTAAAACTGTGTATGGAGGAATAAAGCACTCAAATGCATCTGGGGGGAAATGAAGACACATCGCAATGGCTGTGACATGCCAAAATATCTTAGCACAAGAGGTGTTTTTTCTTTTTTGCAATCCTAATTCTAACACATCCCAAAGGAGCATTATTCTGTCTCATCGAGAGGGAGACAACGTAACTGGCCTAATTTAGTCGGCAAGTCTCCAGTTGTGTGGTCGGATTCATTATGCCACAGAGTTCAAAACTCTATTCCTCTTCTCCCTTTTCTTGTTGTGTGGAAGAAGTCGAAGCACAGCTGTATTCTCCTGATTGAGCACTTGCTTCAACGCAACCCCAGTCTGAATTATCACCAAGCCTCCAGGCTGACATGTTGATCTAGCCAGACTCTTTGCAGAGGCTGCCTAATAGGAGACCTGATGATAACAGAGAATAAGTCATGTCACCTCTCCATACCCAGAAACTAAAGAATCATAGTCAGTGTTTATTCAGAACTTGTCAGATTTATCTTTTGGAATCTTGGAAAAAAATGGATGAGTGGAATGAGCATAGTAGAAAACTCCAAATGTATGTGGGTGCACCATTGAGAGTGTCAGCCAATTACCCAGGATTCATTATGCAACGATTCACTTTTTTTTTCAATATTTCTTTTGTAGAATTTCAGCATTTTTAACCATTTCTGGATATTTTCTTCCGAAATCTCATTTTCCAAGTATTGGAGTATTAATTTGAGATGTTGATAATGGTGGCAGCATATAACACACAACACACATATGCACAGCACACCAAACATATATTTTGATTATGTAATAGTTAAAAGTTTTAATATAAATATTGGTACATTCACAGCACTGTCTCTTTCCTTCAGTGCACTTATCATAGATTGTCATTGTGCATATATTTATCCCTCTAAGCCCCATGAGGCCAGGGCCTGGGTTTATTTTGTTAACCATTTTATTTCCATTGTCCAAGACAGTGACTATCATATGATAAAAGGTTAGTATTTATTTGTTGAACAAATAATGGATTAAGCAATTAAATAGATGAATGTGAATCTCCAAATGGATTATATATTCAGGATTGTCTACATCATGGTGTTATTTAACTCACCAATATTATAATGTACCCCAATTTTAGTTTGACTAACTTCAAAACCAATGCATGTTTATTGTAAGAAATGGAAATTTTGAAAAATCAGAAGTAAACATTTACCCATTCTACTATTAGCTAGAAACAATTACTATTTAAATTTGATGCATATAATTCCATCTTTTTATTCATTACTGCACAAAATTGAATGTTGTGTGATATTTATTAACTTGCTCTTTTACATGATACATGGAGGACATTTACCTATACCATAAAATATCGTCCTTCAACTCAGTGTTTAATGGTAATCGGCATTCTATTTTATGGTTGAATAATAACTTATTTAACTGATCCTGTATCTTCTTGCACATGGAAACTTTTCCTAAAATTTTGGGGTCCCTGAAATATTATGCCACATTGTCCGACAAAAGAGCTTACAATTTACAGTTCTCAGTGTTTGTATCTCTGTCTTACCTTCATAATAACACCAGGTCTTAGTACTTTAGGACAATTTTTAATTTATTAGGTGAAAAATTTATTATTCCCATCTTAAATTATTAGTGTGATTGAACATTGTGCTGGCTAGTTTCATGTGTCAAACTGGTGAGGCTACAGTCCCCAGCTATTCAATCAATCATCTAAGAGTTGTTGCAAAGGTACTTTGTAGATTTGATAAAAGTTTATAATCAGTTGATTTTAAGTAAGAGATATTATCCTATATAACCTGGGTGGGCTTGATACAATCTGTTGAAAGGCTTAAAGAGCAGAGCTGAGGCTCCCTGAAGAGGAAGAAATGCCACCTGTGAACAGCAATCTTGGCCCATGCCTGAAAGTCCCAGCCTTTCCTGACAGCATGCCCTGTGAATTCTGGACCTACCTAGACAGACTCCAGAGTCACATAAGCCAAGATCTTTCAATAAATCCTCTAATATTTTTCTTATTGGTCTTCTTTTCTGATTGAACCTTGACTAATACAAACATTTTTTAGTGTTTTAATTTTGCAAGTTGTCCCTCCTTTTATTTCACTTGCCTGTATTTCTATAGGAGTATGTTTCTGTTCATTATTAGTGGAATAAGGTCCTCATTTCGGTAACTTCTTTTCTTTTTCTCTTTCCTCCCTATCCCCACCACCATTTCCAGATATCTGGGTTGGAGAAGGTGATGGCTCTGTTTGGGTCAAGTGTTTATCCTTGGTCCAATCATCCACAACTTTGGGAATGGGATCGTGCAACTTAAACTGGCTGCCCAGAGCTCCTGTCTGTGAAACCATCTTGAATGAGGTAAGAGGGGAATACATCTCAGGAGAGAGAGTTATTGGCTCATGGGCTATACAGGATCCTGCAGCTGAAATCTGTTTTAAAGAACTATATAAAACAACTATCTTTGTTGAACACCTGGGGTAAGATATAGAGTACCTTTCTCTAAAATAGGAGACTGTTATCATTAAAAAAAAGATTGTTCTCACTATTAAATATAATCTGGAAGTGCACATCTGCTGTTTTCTATTTGGCAACTATGTCTCATTCATTCCCTTTCCTTCTAAGAACGGCGCCCTGAATTTCCTTTGCGAAGGGACCTTTCTCCCATTCTCAGCCATGTGGCTTGTGTGGGTTGCTGAATTTTCTCCTGTCCACAGTGATTCAGATTTGGATACATAAGCCAAGCAGAGTCAATGACCTGTAAGGAAATATTTGAAAAGGAGATGCTTCCTCTATTTTCTGCAGAATCTAACTAGGTGAGTCACTCTAGTTCTCTTAAATGTGTGGAAAGAGGATGAGAACTTTGGATCTATAGCTGCTATTTCGTGACTATGAGGAGTATCTTGAGATTTCCAAATAGGCCTCTACCTGAAGATGTAGTCAGTATTTAGAAAGTAGAACAGAGGGATGAAGACAAAAATAATTTGTAGCGTGATTTGAGTTGCTGGATCAAGCCTCACCTGAAGATGTATATCCTGGACTTTTCTGTTAGATAAACTGAGAACTTTCCTTTATAATCTATTTGTAGTTGGATTTTCTATGACTTTAAATTAAATATTCCTCATGGACACAGATTTTCATGTGGATTTGTGTAGTATTTTCAATTTAGCTAAATAAGCTACAGATTTTTTTTAAAAAAATGGTTCATCAAATACTCCAAATCAATGCTTATGCTTATCATTTTTTTCTTCTTAATCTGAAAAGTACACAATTCGATATAGTTTATTTTATTTTATTTATTTATTTTTTATTTTTATTTTATTTTATTTTTTTATTAAGTTTTATTTTGTCGATATACATTGTGGCTGATTATTGCTCCCCATCACCAAAACCTCCCTCCCTTCTCCCTCCCCCCCTCCCCCCAACAATGTCCTTTCTGTTTGCTTGTCGTATCAACTTCAAGTAGTTGTGGTTGTTATATCTTCTTCCCCTCCCCACCGTTTTGTGTGTGTGTGTGTGTGTGAATTTATATATTAATTTTTAGCTCCCACCAATAAGTGAGAACATGTGGTATTTCTCTTTCTGTGCCTGACTTGTTTCACTTAATATAATTCTCTCGAGGTCCATCCATGTTGTTGCAAATGGCAGTATATTGTAGATCTATCTGCAATATATAGTTTATTTTAAAGGAAACAATGGGTCTTTGATTCAAGGGTCATCACACACTAGGAATAATGAAATTCAACAGCCAAAATTCCCAGAGAAAAATAAATATTTAAAAAGATGATGAAGGAAAAAAATACCCTAAGAAAGTCAAAGATGTTGTCATGTGGCCTGAAGACCTTTTTCCTGTAAAGAATCTATAGGTGGTAATCTATCTGCGATAACCACTACACAGCAGTCAAGAGAGATGAGAGAAATTTGAAAACAATGCTTTCTTTTCCAGGACAGGCAGAAATGTTGAAATAAAATACTAAGAACTGATGCGAAGGAAGGTAAGGAGGCTCAGTTTTGTGCAATTTTAGAATGCGGAGAGCATAGAACAAAGGGAGAGAGAGTCTTCCTCATTCTCCAACGGTGACCTGGATTTTTGCATGGATGTTTCTATTTGAGACTAAAAAGACAATACCATAAATATGAGAAACAGTCGGAAGTATATGAAATTGCATTTATGGTTGAATGGCATTTGCTTCTATTTAAGAGATATTTCAGGTTTTTCCCCCTTTTAAATAGCACAAACTCTTGGGGGGTGAATGGGCATTATAGAAGTAAAGCAACAACAAACAAACGAAAAACAAAGTATCTAAAAACTTAAAACCTGATCACCCTAGCCCTGCAAATCAATGGCTTTCATCTTATTTGGTTATCATGTCATGTCTTGCCACATCCACTATCATGGTGTAATATGACTATTATCCTTATCAATAACAATAATAATAGTAGCTAACATTTACTGAAAACTTACACCATACAAAGAGTTACAGGTTAAACTGTGTCTCCCCAAAATTCTTACGTTGGAGTCCTTATCCCCAGTATCTCAGAATGTGACCTTATTTGAATATAGGGTCTTTACAGAGGTAATCTAGTTTAAATGAGGTCATTAGGATGGACTCTAATCCAATCTGACAGATGCCATTATTAAAAGGGAAAATTTGGAGACAGACGTACACACAGAGATAATCTCATGTAGAGATGAAGGCAGAGATTGGGGTGACGCTTCTTCAAGCCAAGGAATGTCTAGTACTACCAACAAATCACCAGAAGCCAGGTGAGCTGCATGGAACAGATTCTCCCTCAAAGCCCTCAGAAGGAACCAATATAGCCAACACTTTGATCCTGGACTTTTAGCTCCCAGAATTGTGATGCAACGAATTTCAGTTGTCTAAGCCACTCAGTTTGTGTTACTTTCTTGTGATTACCCTAGCAAACAGAAACACCAAGCTCCGTATTAAATGAATGCACGTAATAATTCATTAAATACGCAAAGAAGCTCCATGTGAGGCACTCATCTTATCCCCTTTTTGCAGGTGAGAAAGCAGCAGAATGAAAGAGATTAAGTCTCTTGAGAAGGTACGCACAGCTGCTCCCAGGTGGGGAGTTAGGGCTTCTCCGCCGAGTTGGTCAGATGTGGAGGGTGGCGATCCAGTTGTATCTATCTGTCACCTTCATGTCTGGCACTCTCAGCACAGGAGAGGATGCATTCTCAGAGAGTACATGCGAGATAAATAGTTATGATTCTATGATTCCCATATAAATTTAATAACACAGATAACACAACATTTTATTATAGGAATGTACTATGTTTCTACAGAGTCATCATAATTTTTATTTTTAATGGCTATGCAAACTTCCACTGATTTCATAGTACTGTAATTTACTTGGTCATTTTCCTGTTTTTGGATGTTTACATTTATTTCAATGTTTTACTATTACATATAAATAACACCACCACGGATGTTGTCATGCCCAGGTATTTTTCTAAGTTTTTTTTGGATGAAAGTGTTTCTTATTGCCTTACAATAAATAATAAAGTTTTTAAACATTTCTACAATGATTATAAAATGTATTGTTAAATTACCTTACAAATGACCGAAAATGAACTCTTTTGATAGTCATGCATAAGTGTAAATATTTCACAACGTTTACTTTAGCCTTGGGTTAAAATTCACAGTGATTTTTAAACCTGCTTAGTTAGGTTATAATTGCTTTGAATTTGATCATTTTGATTTTAAAACAATTTTAACAAGTGTCCTAATTGTGCTTGTCCTCATTTTCTTATTAGAAATGTCAATTGATTTTGGACTTCCAGTGACAAAGCTGGTTTTAAATCCCGAGGTTAGTTATAGAGAAAAATGAAAACACTGATTAAATGAGATAACCCATCCACTGAAAAAACTGATAAAACTGAAGTCAGATTGAAATAGTATATTGATTTAGTTAAAACCCTTGTCCTGATTAATGTAAATGGTACAAGTGAAATGTGTATATCACAAATTGATCAAATGATAGTATTTAGTGTCCAATTAGAATTCCGCAAAACTAACAAAGAGAAGTGTAATGTTTCAGAATTATGTTAAAAATATACACACACAGGGAGCTAAAAATTAATATATAAATAAACACAAAAACAAATAAAATGTGTGTGGGGGAGAAGACAGAATAACTACCCAAATTCCTTGAACTGTTTCAGTCAAGAGAACAGATACGATGTCGGGGGGGAGGGGAGGGGAGAGAAGAACGGACAAAGGGGCATGAAAATCAAGTACAATATATTTTGAGAAGTAAAATAAATATATATATATATACACACACACGCACAGCCATAATGTTCATTAGCCTGAAACTGTTAAATACTTAAAATATGAGAGTAAATTGTAAAAGGAAAAGTAATCCAAAGATGAGGTTTTTTCCTAACCTCTAAGAAATAGAAAAAGAGTTCAGTTTGCATTTGGAAAGTTAAAAAGTTGACTGATTCTTGGCCATGCGAAATCTTTTCTTTGTCATCTTTTACATTCAGCTCAAGTAAAAGAATAAATTTGACATGCTGAACCTATGCAATGAATCACCTAAGTGAATGTGCTAAAAAAAAAAAAAATAGCTTTTATCCTCTCTATTCTTACGAAGTAGCCACTGAAGACCTGGCAGACTGGAGGTGGGTGGGAGGAAAAAGTAAAAAAGGAGAGAAAAAGAGAGAAGAGAAGGAGAGAAAGGAAAAAAAGAAGAAAGAAATGAAAAGAAGGAGGGAGGCAGGAAAGAATGAAGGAAGGGAAGGGAGAGGGGGTAGGAGAGAGGGAGCTCAAGGAGGCAGGAGGAAGGAAAGGCGCGATGAACCCATGGAGAGAAGGAGAGAAGAAAACAATTCATGGCACACAGATACATATGTGCGAATTGTTGGCACAAAATAAGGAAACTCACTGCAGTATAAATATGCAATCAATTTTAACACCTAATATTTTAATTGAGTTAATTGATAGTGAATTATGAATAAAAATTAATTAGAACCATGATTACATTCAAAGCAGATAATAATTTTGTCTAAGTCTTTTTTTTCAAACACAGCAAGGGATCTTTAAACAGTAACTTCACTTGGAAATGTTCGAAGCCAGGCATTTCTCTGAATTAGTTGATGGTATCCATTAACAATTTGCAGGATATTCAATAATTTTGCAACTGCCCAGAGAAAATGAAGGCTGGTGACAAATGGGCTTTGTGACTAAAGGCAGAAACCAGAGCAGCCTTGAATCTTCTTAAAAATGTTTCAAATGTTAATATTATTGAGACTTAGCTAGCTGTATATACTTTAAGAAAGGTTATTCTTAAAAATCGAAACCCCATGCTTTCCTCTCCTGCTGTGAAAATGGAAAAACTAAACTGATTTGGTCCAAGTTTCCAAGATTTATTTTCTTCCCATTGGCATTACAATAAGTGATTTGGCAGCAACAAAACTGAGAAATCTTCATTCTTTTTGAGTGAGCAGTGGCTCAAAGGGAAGTGAAAAGAAAGCCACAGTTGTCTCCTAGCTGCAGTCTGCTTCAGCTAACACCAATAAAGCTTGTCTGGGCTGGTGTATTTATAGACTCTGCAGAGAGAGAGAGAATAGATATAAATATTTGAATACCTTTTATTTAGTAGCAATGTCTATTACATTGTTGGTTTTTGTCTTTTTCAGTAATTGGTGTGGATGCCCAGAAGAACTAAATTAATTGCATGAGCAATCTTATTATATTATTTAGGTTCGTTAGAGACCAAGGTGGGAAAATGTAATGGGGCTAGTGTATAAAAGTTATTTTTTAGTTCATTTCTTTATTCTTTCAACCATCCACCAACTTCTTTTGTTTTAATCAAAATATTTCTCTATGTGCCAAGGGACGCTCTTGGTTCCTGGGATAAAGTGGTGAATCTGTTATCTATTGACACAATATTTCCATCAATCATTGTAAACAATAAGAAGATATCTAGAACAGTAAGCATGTACGAGTATTATTGCTCATGAGCCAATGGGGCATCTAGGTTGACTGCTGCTCTCCTCTGGGCTCATTCACAAGCCTGCAGCCAGCTACAGAGAGGGTAGGCAGCTAGCTCAGCTAATCTTGGGTGGGCTTTTTCACTTTTGGGGGTTAGCTGGCTGTTGACTGGTCTAGGATGGCCTTGCCTGGGACAGCTGGACTTTATTCTATGTGATCCTCAGCTTAGCCAGAGCTTTTTCTCCTGGTAAAGCCAGAGTTCTAAGAGAGGGAGAGGAAAGTCCTTGAACCTGTGCTCAGAACTGACCCGCTATCACTTCTGCATTTTATTAGCTAAAGCAAATGAAAGACCAGCTAAGATTTAAGGGGTGAGGGACTAGACTCTTCCTCTTTTGGGAGGAGGTGCAAATCCACATTGTAAAGGGTATGGATATAGGAAAGAGAATAATTGGGGTCATTTTTGCAATCAATCTTCCGTATGTGATAATTAAAACGTAACACTGGAGGGCAGAGAAAATAAGTAAGCAAAAAATTTCAGATATAGATTAATTCTTTGAAGAAAACAGTGATACCACAGAGTTACTGCATTTTGAAAGGGGTGATTCCTGAGACTGGGAGGTTGGCAAAGATAGTACTTAAGTGATAAAAAGGAACAAGCTATTAAAGATCTCTGGTAATAGCTTCCCAGGCAGAGGAAGTATTATGCACAAAAGTTCTGGGGTAAAAATGAATTTAATGATGAGTTTGAGAAAAAAAATATGAGGGAAAGTTCATGGAAAATAAATGAAAAAGTTCATGGAAAAATAAATACATTTTTAATATTTTTTCCTTATCAATACTCTATTTACTACTTGGTTTACTTCTCCCGTATGTTGTTCTCTTTGTCTCAAGTTGACCCAAGGTGACTGTTATAAGCATGAAACTATCTTACCGAAAATACCTGCATCCATTTATCTAACAATATCAATGTCATATAACTATGTTATACTAAATTGTCCATTTTAAAATATGTATTAAAATCTGTAAAAGGAAAAAAAAATTAAGTTCATGGAAAGATTTAAATGATCTTTCAATTCTATTCTTCCATGAACTTTTTGAAGTACCCTCGTATAAGCAGAGCATTAACCTCATCTGACATAATTTCTAGCATGATCAGTTTGACTGTAGTGGAACGTAGATTGCCATGAAGAAGAGGGGAAGAGCAGGGAGAGGTGACTGTGGTTTGTCTAGTCATTGTTACAAACACACTCACCAGAGACTGTAATAAAACTTTCTTCGTGTAGAAAAAATTTTCATATTATGATTTCTATTAATTTTTATGGGAAATTAAAATTAAGCTAATAAAGACATTTCTAAAGAGCAATAGTCATAATTCTGATAGAATGTCAATGTTTTTAGGTGCTTTGTTGACAGACAAAAAATATATATATCTCAACTGTGTTTATTTTATAGTTAAATTCCATTTAAGAAAATGTTATTGGTTTTTCATTTGCATTAGTGAGATAAAGCTTGCTTTTAAAACACATGTAAAAGAAAGAATAGGCCTTAGTCCATTTTGTGCTGATATAACAGAATATCACAGACTGGGTAATTTATAATGAGAAGATATTTATTTGACTCATGGTTCTGGCAGCTGGGAAGTTCAAGATTGAGGTTCTGCATCTGGTGAGGGCCTTCTTGGCTGTGCAATAACATGGTGGAAGACATAAAATGAGTGTGAGAGAGTGGAAGGGCTGAATGCATCACATTATCAGAAACCTGCTCCCATGATAACTAACTCACGACATTAACCACCTCTTACAATTCCTACCTCTCAACACTGTTACATTGGGGAATACATTTCCAACATTTGGACTTTGGAGGGACATATTAAAACCATAACAGATGAGTTAAAGGAAAACATGAAATTCATAAAATTCAAGGCAAGAGAGGTGCTGAGTGTACAAAATTTTAAAATGCATTCACTCTCAAACATAGACACACACGTGCATACACACAAACTCACACTTGTTTCCATTGTAATAGGGCTCTTTTCTTGGTAAAAAGGTGGAACAAGTCAATTTGTCAGTGTCCTTCAGTCTTCTTTTTCTTCATATTCCTTCTGTTGCTTCTTGGCTATCTTTGCAAAGCGACTGTGACTTTCTATGGGATCTGCCTTTGTAGGTAGCTTCCCACATTCTAGTTCAGTGACTTGTTCTCAAACTTTTTGTCTGGGGACCCCTTTGCACTCTTAAAAATTCTTGCAGACACTGAAATCTTTGTTTATGTGGATTCTATGAGGGAACTTCAAATTATGGGCATTTTTCTTTGATAGTACGACAAAATTCAACAGGAGGTGATTTCTTACAGGTTAGTTGTAATGTGAAATCTGAAAGTGTTTGTAATTTATGATAATAATATATTTGGTCTGTTTTCCACTCTAAATGGGTCTTTTGGATATACATAGCATCTTGAATTGGTCATTTGAAACTACTGGTTCAATCTGCAACACAGTTCTTCCAAATATCGACCAATTCATTCTAAAATATCAAAAAAACACAAGTTTTTCAATATTTGAATTATCATCCGAAAGCCAATTTAAAAAAAATATATATATATTTTTTAATTGACACATATTGATTGTATATATTTATGGGGTACATAGTTATATTTCAGTATATGTATACAATGTCATTTCTTTATAATGAGAATATTTGAGCTCCTCTCTTCCAGCAATTTGAGAACATACAATAAATTATTGTTTATTATATATACCTAACACTCCCATATACCACTTGACCTTATTTTTTTCTATCTAGCTGTAATTTTGTATTCACTAACCAACCTCTCTTTCTATTATCCATCTCCCTTCCCTTTCCCAATTCCTAGTAACCACCATTCTAATCTCTATTTCTAAAAGTTCTACTTTTTTTTGAGCTCCCACATATGAGTGAGAACATGTGGTATTCATCTTTTTGTGCTTGACTTATTTCACTTAACATGACGTCTTCCAGATGTATCCATATTGCTGCAAATGACAGGATTTCATTCTTTTCCATGGCTGACTAGTATTCTGTTGTGTGTATATAGACCACATTTTCTTTATCCATTTATCTATCAATGGACACCTAGGTTGATTCCATATATTGGCTATTTGTGAATTTTGCTGCAATTCATATGGGTGCAGATATTTCTTCAACATGCTAATTTCCTTTTGAAAGCTCAAATTGTATCACTGGCAACAGATATTATCATTTGTTTTCCTTAAAGTAATGACTCATTTCATTCATTTTCAAAAATACATTTTCAAACTATACAAGTTTGAACAACCGTAGTTTGACTATCACTTATACAGTTAAAAATGGTATTCCAGGGACAAAGAGGCCAATTCCCCTTCCAAGTGCTTTTCCTTGATACATGATAGCTGCTCGATATGCTTTGGGATGCAGCACCAGTGCTTTAGGGGAACTCCCTTTTTTGTCACCAGAACTTTAAAATACAATATACTTCAAGGTCAAGATTTAATAAAATTAATAATATTTATTGCTTCATCAAGGACTTCTGAGTGAAACTGGTCCTCTCTATGTAATATGTAATATTGTGTATATTATAAATCATAGATTAGGGAGGAAAAGAGCCAGTTTCATTTGAGAATATATATGTTTCACCCACGTGTACACATATATTTATATTAATTAACATATATATAAATTGAATTAAGTAAATATACACATATTTAATTAGCTGCAAGTGCTTGGAGGTGAGGAACACAGTGGCTACTAGTCTGGTTTGGTCTCACTGCCTTGACTTGGTGACACTGTATTGATCCATTGCTTTTGCACTATTTGTGCAAATGTCAATGCAGTGAAAAAATCAAATAACATCTTAATATTATTATAAAGATGGATTTGACCTCATGGACTTCCTAAAAACGTCTTGGGGGTTCTTCAGGAGTCTGTAAGTCACAGTTTGAGAACCACTGCTTTAGTTCTTTTCTGACTTGTTTCTCCTCAAAAAAACTTACCTGTCTCTTGTCTCCTTACAGAGCCAGATTCTCTGCTATGTCAGAGCTAGTCAAGTGGATCAGTGGTATTAATCAGAGACCCTGCATATGGGGTAGGATGAACCCACTTGTAGTAAATGATTTAATTTAGGGGTGGCAAATACCTGGCATACATGCTTGAAAGTGCTCTTCCTGTACCCATGGAAAACCTTAGCAGTCAGTCCCTGTACTTTCTCATACTGAGCTGACAATTATTATTATTATTAATTTTTAGCAGTAGTATTTTTATATCAGCACTCAGCAGCATTTCCAGTCCTCTGGAATTGATACAATTTTTTTTCTTCTCATCCTTTACCCAAATAAATAACTAAAATTTTATGCCAATAGGACAGATGTTTTTTAAAAGATGATTACTTGTAACCCTCTCAAGGGAAACTTCTCTTCCCCCTTTATCTGTAGGAACAATTCCTTCTTCCTGTAATCAGAACATTTAACAAACACTGAGGTTGGGCCCCATCCTAAGCAGGTGAAACCAGAACCTCTGAGATGGCCTGGGGATCACTACTTCAAAGCCCTTTTAACCTGCCCAGATGATGATTCTAACTCAATAAGGTTGAGCTGTTGATTTTTGATAACACCCGGAGACTGTCACTAAGAGTTTTGGGTTGGTTCTAAGAGTGGCTGTCAAGCTTTTGCATAGTCATCTAGGTATTTTTATTTTTATCTCCCACAAAGAGATCATTAAATTTTTGTTTAATCACTCAAACAAGGGGAATCCTAATATTTTATAACCCTGCATAATTTTCAAAGATAGAATTTTAACACTACTGGATGATAACTAGTAATCCCCCAAATAAAACTGATTTTATTAAAAACATGGTAAATTGGATGTTTTAGAAGAAAAAATGTTGCTTAAAATAAAATAGGTTTTGTTTTTTTGATTTTGATAGCTTCAATAAACTTAATTAGATATTACTCTTTGGGCGTATAGTTGATATTTGCCCTATTGCTTTTGCATGCCAAGTACGTGAATCTCTGTCCTATGTTTTAAAAAATCCTCTTCCAATGGATGATGAAAGCTCAGATACATGGTCTCATCAGTTCCTGGCAGCTTTGCCTTGAGCAAGCAGCTGAGCTTAGCTTACTGAAAGCTCCTGAAAGAGGCCAGGTGCATTTTGGGATCCATTTCTTAGACATTCTCCAGTATCCAGTATGCAGGGTGATGGTGGCTGCAAAGTCCAGCAGCATGTTGGTGAATGTCCAGTGTCAACTTCTTGTAATAAAGTTTGTGCTCAGACTCTTACCCTTGGCTCTTTCCCATATTCCCAGCTGGGCACTGCAAACTCCACGTTGACTCCATGAGTTAACTGATGTCCTTTCTATCAATTGCCTTTCTGCTTTAATAAATGGAATATTTCTAATTTTTTATGCTTTTTAATAAAGACAAAAATGAGGAAGAAGAGCTTTAACCTAAGAAATTTATATTTCTGTTTATTCACTAATGTTAAGTTTATACCTTTTTAAAAAAAATTATCAATGTACAATGTAGTTGATTTTTGTGTCTCAAAAATGTGCAATGTTTCATGAATTTGTATATCATTCTTGCACAGGAACCATGCTAATCTTCTCTGTATCATTCCAATTTTAGTATATGTGCGGCTGAAGCGACAATTAAGTTTATATCTTTGAAGGTAATATGGAGATAGGATGGAGTTCTGGCTTCTCTTTAAAAATCTGGCTATATTGGTCTCATTTCTCTGTGTGACACCAGTTGGCTGGACATAAAGAATGAGGGCTCCTTTAGAAAGAGGTCCACATGCCCTTCTCACCCATCAAAGGATGCTTTACTTATTTCTGTTACTTGCTTGGCTCCTATAAGCTACTGCATTTCTTACTTCTTATACATTTCTATCCCTGTTCACTCCAGAAAACATTTTGTACCCCAGAAGAAAATATAAAATGCATTAATCTAATTTAAATTACAAGATCAGAGCAAAGAAAAAAAAAACAGGCAATAACAACAATAATTTTTTAAAAAGCATACATAATTTTTCTATACATTTACTTGCTATTGGTACTAGCATTCTCTTAGAGTTAAAAATAAGGAAACATTAGAGAAACATGATTAGTTACACAAGTCCCAGGATCTAGAAAATAATATTTAACATATTTCTCAAAGGACTCATAATTATTCTTGATGCCATGAGCTGACAAAAAAATTTCTCATACGGATTCCAGAAACAAAAAAATCAACCAACCAAATAAACAATAAAAACGAGGAAAAGCATGGAATATACCACAAAATGTCCTCAACGATACCTTCTCAATAAACATGAAGACTATTTCTAGAAGGCTGTGTCATTTAATCTAATTAAAATAGATCGGTTACACTAAAGTGCCTTGGAGAGAGGATAGGTAATGTAGTCCAGCAACTACAATTCTCCCAGTGTGTTTTTATGAGAGGAACAGTAGAATACCTGTGATCATGAAACTCTGCTGTTTGTGCTACCCAGTATCCATTCGCTTTCCTTCTGTTAACAATGACCACATTCCTCCAGGGCCGTGCTCCCCTGATTCTTGGCTTTTATACTTTAGGTGGAACTGACTTCACCCTTCTTTGCAGGAGAGGTTGTGACTTGGGCCTGCCCAATCACCTTATCACATTTCCCAGGGATTATTATGGGAACTACTTTCCATAAATCTATAAAAAAAATTGAAAGACGTATATAAAAATCACAGTTTCCTTATTTTGGGCCACAATTACAGAGTGGGCTGGTTGAGGTTGAGAGCATCTCTGTCTATTTTCTTGGATGACTGGAACACATAAACTTTCCAACCTTCATTCCTATTGAACAATGATGTCTTTCAACATTACCTTTTATTCCCATTGGAAACACTGATGTTAATTCAAACATGGGGGACAATGTTTTGGGTAACATTTGAATATGGATTTAAAAAACAATTCACTCCTACTAACTCTCTTTGCATAAGAACACATGATAGATACATTGCAGGATGCCTCTGTCATACCCATTTAATATTTTTTCTGAGCTTTGACAATTTAATTGACTTACAATTAAAATAAAGTTTATGGGCTCTTCTCTAGTTGAAGGGGAATGTAATTAGATTTAATTGAGGTTGATTCTCCAAATGACACCCCTAGATACAGCGAACAGCAAACACATGTCTTATTCTCCTCTTGCAGTGCACATATGCATTAGGTCATTTAATAAAGGAACCTGCACATCGAAAGCTTTCAAAACAAAGTCGATAAAAATAGGATGTGACAGATTCCTCCCTTTACTTGTTAAGGTTCCTGCAATTATGTCTGATCTTCCAGGACATGGCCTGATAAATGATGTTTTATGGGAAGAGGAAAGTGGGGAGGGAAGCAAAGGAAAAAAGAAGTTTCACAACTTTTATCTTTCTCAACATTTTCCCATTAGATTATGAGATTGGGCACAGAGAGAAGTTTTCTACCTTGAATATACAATGTTTGCCTGAAGATTGATCTGTAGGTGGCCACAGCTCCTACCAATTATGTTGTTTATTAGAGAAATAATGAAAGACCAACATTAGAATGATGTTTTTAAAATTACCTGTTCTTTGTAAAATGTGTTTCCTAAATTAGCCTGGAAAAAGTGGTTTGCAACAGCTTTAAGAACATATTAATGGAAGGAAATTAGGCAGCAAACAAGGACAATAATGGGCTTTTTAGACAATAATCTCATGTTTAATTGCAGCTAACTTTTACCATAGGCAACATAAAAGCTTGAACAGGGAAAAACTTTGAGGTATCATCAGTGCATTGAGGTTTTCAACAGGCCAATGGAAATTGGAATTTTGGCAATTATGTGGTTAATCTCATGAATGCATGCAACTAGTTAAATCAAGGCTCCAGGTGAAACAATGTTTCATTTGTGTTATTTGTCACTGAAGAAACTCAGATGTACAGTTGAGTTGTTTGAATTGATCAAATTAACTGGAAAATTACTCAACTTTCACTTCACTTTATTTACACACACACAAAATGAAGCTTTTCCCCACAACATCTGACAGGATTCTGTTCCTTCTACTACTATTTGTGGTCCTTCTTACTTGAAAATGGTTATGACCGAGATACCAATAAGAGGCATCCATATCCAATATTTTTGTTCGTGAACAGGTTGGGAAGGAATATGATTGATGCAGTCACTTTCTCTTGAACCATTTCCACATTTGACCAGTGACCTGAGTTTATAAATATGCACTATATGACTTCGCATCACATCAAAGACACAGCCAGTTTAGACGTTGTAAAACGGATGGTAACTGCAAAATTATATGGGAAGTGAAGTTTTCAGTTTAACTATTTTTCCATTGAAGTGATAACCAAAATAATCTGTTCTGACCAGGTCAGCTAAATTATACCACCTTGGGAGATCTGGAATAAGTCAGTAATCACACTCACCTGCCCTGAAAAGTGTTATCATAGGACTGTTTTACTTAGAAGAAGCCATGATGGTGCCAGAAAGCTGTAAAATAACCTAGAATATGTCTTATTACCCATACATTAGATCCTTGCATGTAGGATGTAACCTAGTAACCTATATGTCATGTACTACCAATAGAAAACCTGATGAACTAATTATGCAGGGCTATCCTTCTGTCTTCTTTGACCTTCCCCCTCTTGTGATTATAAAATGTTAAGCTCTGCTGGCCCCCAATGGAACATATTTTCAGCACTCCCTGATCTATGTGTCTCCTTGGTTGCAATCGTCATATCGGCACAATAAGTCCTTGCTGTATGTATTTGGTCTCAGTTTCTTTTTAGGTCAACAGAATACTTTAAAATTCTGTTTTAAAAAAGATATTTAAAGGGTACATTTCCAAGTATGATCCCAAGCCTAGAAAGGTATGTGTCAAGATGTAATGATGACCATGAGAGAGAATTAAGAGAAATTTTAATTCTATACTGTGTAATTTTCCCCCAATTTTTCCAAATAGGCAAGAATTATTCTATAATAGAAAAATATTTTTAACCTATTATGTTTTCTCTCTAAATAAATGTGGTGGAGGAGGTAGATGTTTTTTTTTTTTTTTTTAATACTTCTTTTGTAAGTTAAGATTCAAATGTAAATTATGGAAAATTATTCTACGACATCTACAAATAAGGGCACTGAAGGGAGCATTTATTAGGCACCTTCTGTGTACCGAGGGCTCTGCATTTGTTATTTATACTCCTCAAAATAACCTGGCATAATGTGTTTTATTGTCCTCATGTTACTTTTACAAAACCCTGATTGTACAATTGGTCCTTATTACCCACCTAACACCTGTCTGAACCCTATCCGCACTTGTGTTTGCAAAATGTTGAAGTCTACACATTTCTATTCAGGCTACTGTTTTCTGTCCAGGGAAAGAAAAAAGTCCAGGCTACTATTTTCAGTCAAGAATGAAGACTCTTGATACAAAAATAAATCATATGATTTATTCTTTTAGTAACTGAGAATTTTATTTATATGTTTCATGTTAAAAATTTTGCAGCTATATCTACCTTATAATAAATGGTATATATATTATAACATTTATATATTAATAAATATAGAAATAGATGGTGAATTCTATCAGATAAGCTTTTGGCATTTATTGATATAATTATATCACTTTATTACTTTATTTTCTGCTTATTTATATTCTGAATTAAAATGATATTTTTCTAATATTGCATTATGTTTTAATATCTGGACTAAAACCCATTTAGTTCAATGTATTATTTTTTAATGTAATGTGAATTCTATTTGCTGATATTTTGTGAGTTTTTAACCAATATTCATGGGCTTGGTTGATAGATTCTGTTTTCAGTGCTATACTTGTCAGGCTTAGGTATTTGTGCTACAGTGGTTTTGAAAAAAGAATTAAGAAGCATTAATTCTAACTTTGTGCTTTGGGACAATTTTAAAAGCTCATGAATTATCTTTTTCTTGAAGGTCTGAGTGACTTCATGCATGAAATTGGAACTTTATTTAGAAGTAGATCTTTGACAACTTTTTCAATTTCTTTCTTGGTTTTGGATCTATTTAAATCTTCTATCTTTTGTTGGGTCAACTTGTGGTACAGTACTTTTATATTTATAGGGAATGTTCTATTCATATTTTCAAGTTTATTAGCATATATTTGAGCATTTTTAAAAGAATTCTTTTAATCAATTTCATTTTTCACATCTGTAAGTTTGTATATTAATGTATTCTTTCTTTTTCCTTTTTATTTTATCTTTTTATTTATGTACTTTTTTTATTGGTTATGAATATTCATGAGATTCAAAGCTGATTGACACCACTCATGCCCAAGATGTGATGGTCCGATCCATACTGGCAGCATGCCCATTACTACAAATTGTGATTGTACTCCATGTCCCCCACCCAATTATTCCTCACCTCCCTCTCCATTCCCCTTTCCCCCACTCCACTTTGTATCTCTAGGTATGCTCTCTCCCTGTGGTCTTTCCTTCCTTCCTTCTTTCACTCTTAAGTCCCACTTATGAATGAGTACATGAAGTATTTATCACTCTGTGCTTCACTTATTTCACTCAATATAATTTTCTTCAAGCTCATTTACGTTGTTGCAAATGGAAGAATTTCATTCTTTTCTATGGCAGAGTAGCATTCCATGGTGTATGTATACCACAGTTTCCTTATTCAATCGTCCATCAATAGAAATTTAATTGGTTCCATATCTTGGCTATTGTAAATAGAGCTGCAATGAACATGGGAGTGCAGGTCTCCCTTCTACATGAGGATTTTCATGTCTTTTGGTATATACCCAGAAGTGGGATTGCTGGATTGTATGGAAGACCAATCTGTAGTTGTTTGAGAAACCTCCATACTGTTTCCCATAGTGGTTATACTAGTTTACAGTCCCACCAACAGTGTAGGAGCATTCCCTTCACTCCACATCCTTGTCAGCATTTGTTATTCTCCATCTTTTTGATTATAGCCAGTCTAACTGGGTGAGATGATATCTCAATGTGGTTTTAATTTGCATTTCCCTGATAACTAGTGATGCTGAGCATTTTTTCATTACTCTGTCAAAAAACTCCTAGAGCTGGTTAATAATTTCAGTAACATCACAGGATACAAAATAAATACCCCCAAATCAGTTGCATTTATATTCTCCAATAATGAGCTAACAGAAAGAGAAATCAAGAAAGTAGGGCATTTACAACAGTCATGAAAAAAAACGAAATACCTAGGAATCGATTTAACCAAGGAGGTGAAAGATCTCTACAATGAGAACTGCAAACCACTACTGAAAGAAATTAAAGAAGACACAAAGACATTCCATGCTCTTGGACTGGAAGAATTAACATTACGAAAATGTCTATATTACCCAAAGTGAGCTACAGATTCAATGCAATCCCCATCAAAATACCAATGACATTCTTCACAGAAATGGGAAAAAACAATCTTAACATTCATATGGAACAACAAAAGACCCTGAATAGCCAAAGCAATCCTAAGCAATAAAATAAAATAAAATAAAATAAAGCCAGAGTCATAATACTACCTGTCTTCAACTTATACTGCAAAGCTATAGTAACCAAAACAGTATACTGACATAAAATATTGACATAAAAATAGACACTCGGACCAGTGGAGCAGAGCAGAATTGAGAACCCAGAAGTCACACATCAGGCTTACAGCCATCTGATATTTAACAAAGGCAAAAAAAACCTACATTGGGGAACAGACTGCCTCTTCAATAAGTGGTGCTGGGAAAATTGGATATCCATATGCAGAAGAATGAAACTAGACATGCACCTCTCACCACAAAATAAAATCAACTAAAAATGGGTTAAAGACTTAAATATAAGACATGAAACTGTAAAATTACTAAAGGAATATATAGGTGAAACACCTCAGGAACTAGGTCTGGGCACAGACTTTATTAACATGAGCCGGAAAGCACAGGCAACAAAAGAAAAAATAAACAAATGGGACTATATCAAACTAAAAAACTTCTGCACAGCAAAGGAAACAATCAGCAGAGTGAAACAACAACCTACAGAGTGGGAGAAAACTTTTGCTAACTATGCAACCGACAAGGTATTAATATCATATTATACAAGGAACTCAAGCAATTACACAGTAAAAAATCAAATAACCCAATTAAAAAATGGGAAAAGGAGCTGAATAGACATTTTTATTTCTTTTTTATTAATAAAGTGATTTATTTATTTTTATTCAAAGAACAAATTATTTCATGTATTTATCAATTCTGTTTTTTCTTTTTTTAATACATTTATCTATGCTTTTATATGTATTTACTCTATTTTTCTTTTTTCAATAATTTTATGTTCTTATCAATTTTACTTTTTCTTTTTCAATAAATTAATTTATGCTTTTATATTCATTAATTCTGTTCTCTGCTCTGCTTTGTTTAACTCTGAGTTCTTTTACTTATATTTTTATGTGAATTACACTATTTAATTTCATTCTTTTGGTAAGAAAAATATTTATAATTTTGGCTTTCTTTTGAAAAAATTCTTTGGTATCTTACCATGCTTTTTATACAGAGAGTTTTCAGTATTATTGTGTTTTATCTATTTAGCAATTGTGATTTTCTCTGTTGTCCAAGAGTTATTCAGTAGAAAATGTTTTCTTTTAAATTCCGGTTGGTTGAGAGATTTGGTTTTTTCATTTGTTACATGTTTCTAGGTGTATTGTCAGGGACTATGAATGGCGATATATGCCTTATTTCTATTATTCAGAATTTCAAATTTGTTTCGAGGATAATTTGTGGTACATAGTTGGAAATAACCCATGTACGCATAGGAAGAAGATGCATTCTATATATGTCTATAGAACTATTTATATTCTACGTTTGAGGACTGCATTATTCAGATTTGTCTATATTTAACTTTTGTTTTATATCTTTGTGACTTGTGAAGAATAGAATGGTATGACGATGTTTTCAATAACTAGTATGTTGATATGATTTTGTGTTCTTGCTATAACTGGAAGGTTTCTTTACAATGTGTGGGATTCTTATGACTGGTAATGGTAAGATGGCTTAAATAGCACATGGGCATAGAATGAATAACACTGGGTCATATTGGGAGAAATTTCTTTCCTTTCCATTTATCTTCAAGTCTTCATTATGATAGAAGAAAATCTCAACTTAGTCTTATTTGTATATTTTTGTTACCTTGCTAACATTCCTTTTTCCATAGTGATAATAGAAAAGAGAAAGGCCCAGGTAAGAATATTGGGCAGAATACAGAGTTCTTCTGCGTCTGTTTGCCCTGGCTCATATATGCTCCACCCTCTTCCCTCTGTTTTCTGCCCAGGAGGCTGACCAGTATGTTCCGAATAATCATGTCTTCTAGTTTTCTGTTGGATACCACCAACGGAGCAAGGATAAGAGATAGGAAAATTGTAAGGTAGGGGTCTTCATTTCCCTGGCTCCATCTCTGCTGGGTCTTTTCAGGTTGGCTACATTCTTTCAATAAACACAACAGAAGCTTCCATCATTGGTCCTCCCGCATGGCTGTCCACTCTGTGTCCAGTTATCACTCCTTTGTTTGCCCTTTTAGACCAAGGATTGATAACTGTCCCCAGAAGCTGCTATCTCCAAGGCACTCCACTATTCTTTGTCAATTTCTTACTACTTGTCTTCACCAGTCCAAACCTTTATAAATAGTTTATTTCTGAAACTCCTTCTACTGTTTCTTCCTGAGACCCTCAGTGACACTAACATCTAGGACAATTTACTAATTTTTTAGTTCATAGTTACCTGTTATTTTTAGCAATACGGATTGACTTTGTATTTTTGATAGTGATGTATAGCTTCCCTTTAAAATGTATTTATTTAATTTAAAGGAATTCAATTTAAAGAAATCATATTAAGCAAAGTATAATCCAAATTTTATAAAGACATAGCAAAAACTCATGAAACTAGTATATGAATTACTGAAGTTTGTAAAATATTGTTTTGTATATTTCAATGCTACTTAATATAGTTTATTTCTATTTTAAATACTCATTATAAATTGACTTTCTCCCTGTTTAATGCATTACTTTTTAAAGAATGCAAAGTAATGCAAGACCTGATGCGATGCTCTGATCCCCAATTTTTTTTTCTATTTCTCTGGCATATTTTTGCCCGTTCTTTTATTTTAGAATAATTGAGTCACTTTGTTTTATTATATATTTTTGTGGTATAGTATACTCTGATTTTTTGACTCATTATAAAAGTTCTTTAATGAATATGGAATTTCTATTTATTATATTTTAGACATTGTTCTTATTTTTGCAGGCTCAGTATGTTTTCTTACTGTTTCCTTTTCTTTTCTATGCTCTATTCTAATCTCAATATTTTCCTACATGTTTCCCCTCTAGCATTTTGGGAATAGTTTAATGTTACTTTTATTTTTTAAATTAGCATATGTTTAATTTACATGTCTCAACTTCAAAATAAAATAACAATCATTGATTCCTTTTGTAAAAGAATGAGGCAATTAGTGTATTTACCTTTAATCTTCTCTTTTATTCTCCTGGTTTTGTTAGTATGTTCTGAGATTTAGGCCCCAGTGTGTCCTTGGACAAGTACCAAACTTTCATCTGCCTCACATTGTTCTGTTAATAATGTATTCTCATAGCATTATAATGAAGAGTAAATGAGTTCATACTTGTGAAGGTTTAGAACAGAACATTTAATAAGCACCGTATCAGTGCTAGCTATAGTTATTACTGCTACTCTAATTGTATTATTATTTGTTTACAGGATGAAGCTTTTTTCTCAGGAATGATGACCTAGAGTTATTTAGATCTGTGTTGCTCCATAGGCTTGGTACTAGCCTCATGTGGCTATTGAGCACTTAAAATGTGGTTAGTCTGAATTAGGAAGTGCTTTGAGTATAAAATATACATCAGATTTAGAAGATTTAGTACAAAAAACAGAATGTGAAATGTCTCTTTAGTCAAGTTTTAGATCAGGGATGTTAGTCTGTCCATCATCTTTCTTTTGTAGAGACTTGGTTCTGTTGAGAAGGTGGGGGAGCATACTCTCTCCTTGGGGTGCTCCCTTCACATGTAGATCTATTTGCAGGTTAGCTGTTGTGCAAGACGGCAACTACGTGTGTTGACTGGTGATTAGGACATGGACATGGACAGAGATGTGTAATATTCAGTCTCTTGATGTCTGGGTGTTAAAGGCAGGGAGAAAGTTATCTATCGTGCTAGCAAAAAATGTGATGGAGACAGGGTGATCTGGGATGCAGAAGATGTAATGACCTCCTCATACACAAGTCATCTTAGAGTTAGTTCAGTGGCTCCTGGATCTCCCACTGTTGCTGTGATACTGGTAGCAGTTCCTTGGTGGTCTAGTTTCTGTGCTGTCCCTGAGACTTTTTCAGAAGCTTCCCTGAAAGCCCAGTTCAACATAATTTGGAACAAATTTTTAAGTACATAATTTTATATATTAAATTATTTGTGCTTAGCCAGTGGCTCTCAACTGGGATGAATTTTACTCCCACTTTCACCCCTCTTGGATATTTGGCAAATCTAGAGGCATTTTGGTGTCACAAGTGGGAGAATGTTACTAGAGTCTACTGGGTAGAGATCAGAGATGCTGCTAAACATATTATAGCATGGTCACCACAACAGTGAATTATCTGGCTCAAACAGTTGATCATACTGAAGTTGAGAAACTCTGATAGTCATTTTGGGGGTGCTCACCCCAATGAGACATGGTGCTTTCGAGGGTAGCAATAACTGTGGTTAAAATGTCTTTCCCACATAGTCATTCATAAAGCAGGATAATAATTGGGAATTGGGAAATTTTGTTTTTGGGTTTTTCTTGTTTGTTTGTTTTTCCAGTGGTCATGATTAGCAGATCTCTGTGAAGACAGCAACTTGCATTTCTGAGGCTAGTTTGACTGGAAAGAGCACCAGACAGTGTTTTAATTAATGGAGATTGAACATTAGAGGCTATGGAGCATTTCCCCATGGGACAGCAGGGTATATAAGTTGTATGTTTTAGATAGAGGACACATAAACTTGTATAATAAATAATCTGCTGGGAATAAGGAGGATTTGGATAAATATGCAGGTATTTCAACATGGAGAAAGACTTTTTGGAGCAATGCTATGTTTTGAAGATGTTTTATAAGGCATGGCACGGTGGCCAGAAACGTCAAAGAGCAACAAGCTCAGGGTCATTCCCCACTGAAGTCTGAAAGTAAGAAAGATTCGCTCTTTGCTTGCTGAAATATCTTCATTTTATTTTCCTTTTCCTTCCAATTTTATTATGATGTTTTAATCACACAGAAAATTACAGTGAATAACATACTATAGAAACACATTTTTTTTTTCAAAAGTTCTCTTAGCTCTTTTGAAAATAATTTTCCCATCAATTCTAAGAGTTTAGTGAGAGGGAGAAATTGTGTTGGGAGCTCAGATTCCCATTCTTGAAACTTAATGTCATGGCATGTCTTTCCTTGTTCATCTACATATTTTTGCATATAAAATACTTTCAAACAGGTGACTGTGAACAAAAATTGTAATCCGCCTTTCTGCCAAAAGAAAAAAATATGTATCCGAGGTTATATTTACACGACCAACTGTATTCTCTTATTCGGCCCCTGTGCACAAAGCCGACTCCATGCTTTTCTTTTAGTAATGCCTGCTAGAAAATACTGCTTAAATAAAATGTGTTAAAATGCTTTACTTGACTCTGATTCCTCATTTGAACCATTCCAATGTAAACCCAGTAAATGGCCTGTCAGTTGCAGCCCAGGGAATATATGAATGACATCTTGTTGACATGTTAATCACAACTAACTGTTCCCTGTTCACACTTTGGCATATCGAGTTCTTGTCTATAAGATCATGCATCATTTCAGAATTTCATATTCAGCTTTCTCAAACCTCTTTTCTTCAGTACATTTCTTTCCCATCAATATCACAAGAGATTTCATGTGTTTATTGTAACTGTTGAAATCATAATACTGTATTTTCAAGACTAAGTATATTTCACTTTGTTAAAAATCATATTTACGTAAGACAAGGCAATACCATTATTTTTATTTCAGATCAAATCACAAGAGCAACCAAAAAGCATATATATGTATACATATATATACGTGTATATATATATATACACGTATATATATATATATATATACACACACACACATATATGTATATACACACATATATATGTGTGTGTGTATATATATATATATATATAAAATCTATCTTTGGTTAATACCACTTTGAAATAAACACAGTCCAGTCAAATTGGAAAAAATAGAGAAATAACACAAACACATATGCCTGAATCAGACTACCTATGTGTGCATATTTGTTAAATAAAGGTCATGGATAAGTATGCAATAGATCAGGAATCATTTCAGACTTATTTGCAAAAATTCTGATAAGTAAATTTCTAAGATCAAACTCAGTGTTCCTTGAATCAGTGGGGTGTTGTATTCATTATTTATCAGCTAACTCCCAAGAACAATCATAAAAGGCTTGATCTTATAGCCTTTCCACCCCAGCTTGAGTCCTACTGGTTTCCAAACAAGTCATCAGCACTTAAGTGCTACATGACTAAGCTGTGATTTATGACTAAATAAAACATGCTCCATCCCATACAAGCTGAGAAGAGGGTGTAAATGCCTAAGATGTCCTGCAACCTTTGCATTTGACTGTGTTCTGGTGTCAAGATATATGTTTGATTTTGCCAGTCTAACCAATTTGACTTTTCTTTTCCTTTCTTTCTTTTTTTTCCAAAACGGAATGAGTAATCTGAATGAGTTTTTCAAACCATGAGTTTTCTTGTGTGTGTTTTCTTAGGTATCATTTCTATGTCAATGATGCTTATACTGAAAATTGTCTTACCCAAACATAAAGAAACAGAAATACATAGCTTTTTTAAATCGGGTCTCTTGATGAAGGATATGCCAAAAGATAATTGTTTTTTGTTGTTGCTGTTGCTAAAAGGCACAAAAGAGAATCACACTGAATCCATAAGCACCAATTTAGTAGATTAAATACAGCTCCAGACTTTTGTTCTCCCTGTGTTTCTGAGTGCTTCTGTGAATAACCTGATGGCCAGTTCTTTACATGCGAGACAGTTTCTTGCAGAAACCGCTTCCAAGTAAAAGCATCACAAAACAAAACCTAGATATTACGATTTGTGAAATTTAAAGAGTAAAGTGGATCAAAGATATTTGAAGAAAGACTTGCAGAAAACAACATTGTTTGGACCAAATTGTGAAATAAACTGTAGCCTTATTGACCAGATCAGCCTTCTTCCTTGACGGGCCAAGCATCACCATCATTTCCTGGGATTTGTTTGCAGTGTTGATCCAAAGGCATTGGGGGCAAAAGCCTGCCAGGGCAGCAAGGGCTTAGTTGTGAAGTGGAATCATGAAGAGAGACTCCTGTCTGAAAATCTTAATAAATAAATTAAAAATGTATTTAAAATGTACTTAACAATATATTAAAAATTAATACATAAATTAACAAATTTATGTATTAACTTTTTAACCATATGTAGATGATGCTGCTGGTGTCACCGTCATATCTCTTTGAACTTCACTGCTTTCAGCTGCAGCTAAGGTGGCCATTTCCAGCTCACCTCTCACTGAGAGGGTCCCTCCTAAATGTGCCCCTCTAGTCTTTATGAATTAAGCTCTAGGGTGACCTGAGAGTCCCCTGGGCCCACGGGCAAGCACAGCTAGCAAGCAGCGGGGTGAGAAGGATCTATTTCCCCATGAGAGACCCTCAACCAATGGGAGGCAGGAGTTGGAGGATAAATGCTCCCGCCTCCTGTCTATTGGTTAGACAGCACAGAGAAACTGGTTTATGCTTCTCAGACTCCTGAAAGATTTCATCTGCTCTTCCCACAACAACATCGTAGAAACCTCATCCTTATGTTGGTCTTGTGTTTTCCTTTCCCTTTTGCTCTGCCATACTCCTGCTTCCTAGCTTTGCCTTCCAAATAAACCATCTGCCTCCAAATCCTTGCTCATATTCTGATTTGGGGGAAACCCAAACTTGGATTCCATCTCACGATGTAAGTATCCTCATCAGCTGATAGAGAGTGATAATTATATGTAAATGAAGAGTGATGAATTTCTGATAAGGAAGTAGGTTTAGAGATGAAGCAGTTAGAAGCTAAGAAGGATCCCAAGAAAGTATCATAGAAATTATATTTAATGATGATGATGATGATACTAATTCCCTTACAGAAAATTTGGGCTAATGGGTATGAAACTATGGTATCTAACCTAAGTGAATCATTAAGCAGTATGCGCATGTATTGAAACAACATTGCCTATACGGAAAATTGTCTTACCAAAACATAAGGAAACATAAACACAGAGTAAATGATAAATGTACAAAAATGTGCAAGTAAATGTTAAAATAAAAAGTTAAATTAAATTAAAAAAGAAAAAAATTTTATACGATAACTAGAGTTATGATTATTATTGTTAACCTAAATTAAATGATTTTATGTTCCAAACACTGTGCTAAACACTTAAGATGCTGGGGGTAGGTTTTGTGCAAAGTAGCCATACTAGTTGCTCAACCTTATGCACACCTTGGGCAGTCCCTTCCCGCACTGATTCTGGGGTTGGTTGTGTGACTGACTTTCGCAAATGAGACAATAATATATGTGATGCAAGCAGAGGTTTAAAACTGCACATCTGGGTTTTCTTTCTCCTGCTTCACTTGGACCTCCAGGCTACCATGAGAATGAACCTGAGAGAGGCTAGGGAAGCCATGAGGAGGAGAACCCAGGTACCCCAGCCAGGAGCCTGACAACTGTCAGACATACAAATGAGGCCCTCTTAGAAGCACTGACATCAGATTCATGAAATAATGTGTTTATTCTTTTAAGGTGTCAAGTTCTGGGTTGTTTGTTATGCATTGAAAGCTAACCAATTACAGATGCACTATTTCATTTGATCTTTGCAATGCTCTTTTAAGGATACTATCACCCCATTATACAGTACAGGAGGAAAACTGGGGCTTAGAGAGTTTGTTTCCCCCAAAGTCACTGATAAATGGCAGAGCAATTTCAAAACTGGGTTTGCTTGATCCCAAAGCAAGCTATTTCCCTATGATTGTCATATGGACCAAACTTTGCTGATGAAGTCATTGATTAATTAATTAGCTCTTTCATTCTAAAATTTTTTTTGAGTACATAATTTGTGTCAGGTACTGTGTATGATACTGATGATGCACAGATGAATAATGCATTGTTCCAGCCTCCAAAATAATCTCAGAATTGATTAAAGGAAGCAGGCTTGTGCATAAATAAGGGCAGTACAACAAACTAACATAGGTGTGTCCAAAGCGTGGTAGGGGCATATTGATGGTGTCGGGAGTCGGAGCAAAGTGGGGCTGGCGGGGACAGACTAACAGTAAACCGGAAATTTAATGCTTGACTTTGGATAATTTCGAATAGTATTTCTTTGTCAAGGTCTATAGCAATAATGCAATAATGCTAAACATTTCAGATTTATCTCTGGAGACTAAACATGAAAATGATCTAAGCTCTTTTGACTAAATCTTATTTCAGCTATGTCTACTAACAATACTCCTCCTATACTCAACTATATACTCCCATTTTATGAATTTACTGCATTTTAAATTCTAAGTCTTTCAAGTGCATGCAGTTTTTGACTTGAAACTAGTGGGACTGCAAACAGGCTTTGTATTAGGATTATTTTCCCAGCCCTGATCAGCTCAGTTTCCACAGCCATGGAGGTTAATGTAATAGAAGCTTGAAGTGTTTAGAGAACACAGAGGTGCAATTTATCAGCAGTTAGAATAGGCAAGATATGTAAGATTGCAATATAGCTTATACTGCTGAGTGGAAAGACTGGGGAAGAATTATGCCTATAATATGTAACATTTATGCTAAAACATTAACCAAGTAATATGTATTTCACACACATATACATGCATACTTGCACAGACACACTCAGATACACACACACACACATGCACCTCACACACATGGATTTGAATCTAATCCTGTGCTTTAAACCACTCTGCAGCAGGGTATCTTGTAGCCATCATGGCACGTTTTCCATGACCTTTTTGGGGCACTGCCTACCACAATTAGATGTGTGCTTGCTTTAATTACTCTATTAAACTGTAAAATTCATGAGTTCCTATCTGCTAAATGAAATCATGCATTAATGGGGTCTTGGAAGGGACTGATTAGAAAGTGAGAAGCAGTGCACAAAGTCAGGTGAAAGAGACTGATAAGATGTGCTTTTGACCTGTTTTTTAAAATGCCTGCGGTGTCTGCTTTTCACCCAGCAAAGGAGAAGTTAGAAAAATTCTCTTTGCCCTCAATGTTTGCCTTTGTCCATAACTACTAAGATGGTTAGTCTTCTTAATTAAACAGACTTTGAGGGCTGGTTTGGAATGTAACCACCAGGCATGACATCGAAGCTGTGGGAAAACAATCTAGAGCTTTTTGTTTTTTGTTTTTACTAATAAGCCAACTTTTGAAATAAAAATCTAATCCTGGGTTCTACCTGTCTTTAAAAGAATAGGACAAGTCACTTAATCTCTTTGAACACAGCTCTTTCACATGGTTTTTACACCTATTTATATATTTTTAACTCTATCTAGTTCTGTATCTATATGTCATGGTGGTTCTGAAGAGAGTATTTCTCATTTAAATAGTGAAGTGTTTTGCTGGGATAAGTCAGAGAGACTATCTCTACTACATTTTATCTTCTGCTGAATTTCTTCTAGATTATTCACTCATTATGAACAGCTATTCAATGACAGATAGTTGGCTAGGCCCTGGCTGTGCAGAGATGAATAAATACATATGATCCCTATCTACATGGAACTCCATTCTAGGACTGGCAACAAAAAGAAGCATATAAATACATAAAACAAGGACAAAAGCCATCAAGGAATGAGCTTGAACTACTTAACTGAGGTGATTAGTAGATACCCCTCAGGGAAATGATATTTGAACTATGTCTTGAAAGATGAGCAAAAGCCCCTATAGAAAGATACAGGCAAGGCCACTTCAGGCAAGGGAGACAGCATGGCAAGAGGGTCTGAGGGACAAGAAAGGAACTGGTCTGATTGTGGGGCGGAGAAGTCAGTATGACTAGAGCAGGGGCTAGCAAACTGTTTCTGTAAAAAGACAGAAAACAAATATTCTAGTATTTATGGGCTATGAGGGCTCCGTTGCAACTACTCAGCTCTGTAGCTGTAGCTCAAAAGTACTCATGGACAATATCTGAGTGAGTGGTGGTTGCCATGTTCCAATAAAACTTTATTTACAAGAATAGGCAGTGGGTTGAATTTGGCCACAGTTTGCCAATGCCTAGACACAAATGTAAAGGATAAAAGGTAGTATGTTTCAACATGAGGATGTTGAGAAAGGACAGTGCCAGAGTGCTCAGGGTCTGAGATTTGAAACCTCATGTTGGAATGGGCAGAGTAGGTCCCCGCTGAGCCAATCTAGGATATAATGCCTCCTTCCACTTACCAGCTTTACAACCTTGATTTTCATATTATCAAGGAGATAATCATACCTACCTGTTAGGGCAGCTATAAGGACTAAATGAGACAATACACATGCCTGTGACTTAATAGACATTGTCAACAAATTCTATAAACCCTTCTTTCCAGTATGAGGTGTCTACTATGTCTTGAAATACAAGAAGAGGATATCATACTTTCAATGTGCCTGGACTAAAAAGCTTCAGGCAGTGGTCACTCACTGGGACGCTTCCGAGGGTTCCCACGGTCCAGCCTTTGCAGAATGGCTCTATAACTCACTCAGGCCCTGCCAAGAAGCTGCTCTATTGATGGGAGGAAGGCCCTGGCTGCATATTTAACCTTTCATTAACTCTAGAGAACTGTTGTGAAGGTGTTTTTTTTTTAATTGTACAGCATATGTTTAATTTAATATCTCTTCCTATGTTAACGTAGTGATTTGAAAAAAGCCAAATTTTGTTTTTAATTAACTGAGAACAAAAGGCATTTTATGTCAGGAGGGGCAAACTTTCTTTGTAATAGGTCAGAATGAGGAAAACATCCTACCCATTAATTGTCATGACAAGGGTTATTTCTGTTTCAACATTTGGGGCCCTCTGTAGAATAGCTGAATAAAATATGAAGGAATTTTGAAATATAAAATGGAGGAAATTTTTTTCCATATATAATATATATATTTTTAGATTTTCTGATTAGACATCTCAAGTTTGTGTGTGTGTATGCGTGCACATACAGTTGCATTATTGCTTGTGTTTTGAATATACCTAAGGATCACTACTTCTTTATTACTAAAATGAAGAAATCTAAAAGGATTTTACCATGCTTGTCGGTGACTTACTTAAACAACTGCCAGCAGATTCAGGAATTTTGTTTCTAATTCCATTCCCTATGTGGCAGAGCCGAGGACCATGTATATAAATACAAGGAGTGAGAGGAGAGCACTGCTACCAAAGGGGGGTGGGAGGGAGAAACTTTCCTGGCATCTGGTGTCCAACAAACAGGTCAGAAGATCCCACTACGGCTTCAATTGTCCACGTTGCACATGCCGCTACAGTCCTTATAGTTTTTTCTCACTGGGAGTTATTGTTAGAATGAAACCTAGGACTACACATGTGAGAAGAGAAATATTTAGAAAAAGTCAGAGTCACTCCAGATCGAAATCCAAGCAGACACTGATTTATTTTTAATTGGATTATTGGAAAAGATTTACACATGTGCATAGAAGTTCATTCAACATTCTCAGCTGTTGATGTCTACTCTATTTTGTGCTTCAGTGTCAAGTGAGTATAATTTAATGTGCATAAGTATCACTTGGGATTCTTTTTAGAAATTAAGATTTCAGGGCTCTATTCTCCCAAGATTCCAATTTAGTACATCCAAGGCAGGGCTCAGGAATCTGAATTTATATTAAGTACTCTGGGTGATTTTCATAAAGGTAAACTATGTGCCATGCTTTCTGAAACACTATCAGTAATGAGTTGACTTCTGAAAAATGGCAGCTTTATTAAAGTCAACTCATTGATAGTGTTTTTTTCTTCTCTCTAATGATCAGATTTCAATATGCAACATATATGCCAACCCGTGAATTTTCAAGAAATAAGCCCAAGTCATTTTCCTTACAGACTCAAAGAATCTCTTTTAGAACTAATTGGCCAAGAAGGATGGAGAGTCCACATGGCTGCCTTGGTGTAATTGCCACCCCTTTTGGCTACCTCTACCTCAGAACAGGTGTACAAGTCATGAATCATCCCTCCTGGTTTCTTTTGGCATTTTGCAACTGATTGTTTTAGAGGCCAAACTGTTTTGTGAGAAATTTAACTTGTCATTCTGTCAGAAAGCTTTTAGGAGGATATTTGACATTTAAATGTTTTTAAAGTCAATAATCTAGGAGACTCTACAACATTTTTCTGGCTATTTTGAGCACATGTGCTGAAAAGAAACAATATTCAATGGAGATTAAGCAAATATGTGCCCATAGAATCCCAGAAAACCTGGTCTCATATAATATAGTTTGTATGGGTGCTGGAGACTTTGTGATGAACTAATTTGAGAGACTATATTTTGCTGGGAAATAGAAAAGACGGTTTTGATTTCTCTACAGAAAAATGCTCATGCCTGGAATTACACCCATGTGTTATTTACTACAAGAAAAGAAAATATAAAAACTTAGTGAGAATGAAAATAATAACTAATACTAACAGCTACCTTTATTGAAGTGGTATTGCAGTTACCATGACTGTGAACTAAGCACTGTGATCAATCCCCTACACATTTTAATTCATTTAATCCTCAGCAGGCCTAGTTATAATTATTTGTGGAGGCGGAAACTGAGTCTTAGAATATTAAATAACATTCTCCAGACCACACAGGTGGAGTTTAGCTCCCCCACTCACCCTATTAATCACGATACTAAACTGACTCAATGTTTGATTTGCCTGGCTTCCTTACTACATACAAATGCAAATCTACATAATTCAAACCATCACCAAAAAAAGAAAAAGAAAACAAAAATGAACACAATAAACCATTTTAATGGGTTATTTTAATACGTGAATGATATAACAGAATGTAAGCGCTTCATGAAATTCTAGGTATATTCACACAAAGTGTTAAGAACAATACCAAAATAATTGTGAAGTTGTCACATTAATAGGAGAGCATTCAGTATCAATTCCTGCTTTGGGTCTGTTTATTCACTTGACATTCAGCCACAGCTACACAAAATCTGGCTTAATTGGAGTTGTCTGGTGGTGCAGGCAATGGCGATTTTCAAAGGTCAGTGACATGATCCCAAACTGGTCGTGGATATGACTACTTAGACAGTTGGAGTCAACTTCCCTCTTCTCTTCTTCTCCCCTGGGGCATTTGTTTAACATTTGTATGCAAGTATTTATGACCAAATTTACAGTTGCAAGTAAGAACAGGTACAAGGGTCACACTCAGATGGATATCAGGAAATTTAATTCTGACTGTAACTTAAATTTTTCTTAAGAACACAGTAGATGAAGTTGATCTTCAGAGTGAGATTAAATTTAAAAAGAAGCTCGGTTCCTAATTTCCCAGAGGTGCTGTATGGACGTGCTCAGTACCTAGGGTCTTGCATTTTCTGTAGCTGTTTTTTATATGTTTGTTTCCATTCTGAGCATTGTTCTGCACGTTGGGGAGGTCTCAGCCATTCAGAATATAGCACTGATTTCTCTTTTTGCCAAGTGAAAACTTACTTTGTAAGAAGTAATTATTTTCTAAAAGCATTAAAGTGGGCAATTAGAACTTTAGTCAAATAGTGAAGTGTGTGTGCTTTACACACATCAACTATAAAGGCTTCATCTTGTGTTTATTGACTTGAATGCAATAATAAGTGTAAAAGAGAACATTTGTACCCACCCTTTCTTGGGACTCTGGAGAATGTTCTAGACAACTGGGTGGAGAGGAGAAAGCAAAGAAAAAATATTCATTGGTAGCTTACTAGGTGCCAGGAGCAGTCCCAATCAGCTAGGGATATTGAAAATAATACTGATTACACAATATCAACAATAATCACATTGAATTACTAGTTGAGAACTTACATGTGCCGAACAATTTCTACGCATTAGCTCTAATTTTCCCAACAAACTCATGAAATGAATATTCTTTTATCTTCACCTTACAAATGGAGAAAAGGGGGGCCGGCCCGTAGCTCACTCGGGAGAGTGTAGTGCTGATAACACCAAGGTCCCGGGCTCGGATCCCATATAGGGATGGCTGGTTAGCTCACTGGCTGAGTGTGGTGCTGAGAAAAGGGACTGGAGTTCAGAGAAGTTAACTAACTTATCCAAGTCAAGGAAAGTGGCAGAGCTGTGATTTGAACCCAAAGCAACCTGCTGCTGACACTATTGCACATTATCATTATTTTCTATTGCAGAAGCCTGCTGGAGAAGGATACAGTAAAACAGCATCACTGAAATGCATTTAGCTAAAATAGAAACAGACTCAATTAATCAATCAACCACACATTTTTGGATTGCAATTTTAGGAACAGCTACATAACATTGTGTTAAAATAAAAAAGAAAGAAAAATTAGAAATGTCAGGGGCAGGTCATGCAAAATTGTCTCCCTCTCTCCCTCTGTTACAACTTTGTAGTGGATATCTATTTTAGGGACCTGCCCTCAACCATCCTTCTCTTTGAAACGCTTATACAGGAGGTGCTCAGTCTCCCCGGGTTCAGGTTACCATGCCTCTGGGTAACAAGTCATTCCCCAAGGTCTCAGGCTCCCTCCTCTGGCCTCTCCCCTGGAGGAAAGTTACTGTTGCCAGTTAGACCTATTTTCAGCACCAAAGATGAGATAGCAAGGGGCTGGCTTATGTAAATCCAGTGGCTGGACGTGCTCAATAGACAGCACAGAATATTCTTGAATATGCCTGGTGCATGTGATAGGGTCTGACCAATGAACACACACCAGGAAGAGACTGACTAAGCATGTGCAAGACTAAACCATTACATAACTGGGAACCACTCCCCTTAATTGAATATTCATTAGATAGAGAAACTATAAAAGCTGAATACCAGCTGCAAGCCGGGTTGTTGCTCACTTTTTTGGAGGTGGCTATGCTTTGTGGTTGAGGGCTGTGTACTTTAGCTTGTATCAAAGTTACTTTCAACAAGCAGCTGCTCAGGTTTCTTACTCTCTTGAGCCAGCCTGCACTTTGTACTGAACTTTAAGCGTGTTTTTCTTGCTTTTGTGTTAGAGTTGATGTCTGTACTGAACTTACTTTTGTGTTAAACTTGCTGTGGGTCCTGCTCAGTCTCTGGAGCTATGCTGCACTCTCTGTGGAACCTGCATTTCTTATCTATTAAACTTGCTCTTGCTTTGTACTGTGTCTCTGCCCTTGAATTGTTTCCTGTGGAGGAGTTAAGAACCTTGTAAGAGGATGGAGTGGGTTGAGGCCGACCATCAGCCACCCCCACTCCCCTACCCCCGACCCTACCTCCAACATCAACACCACCCTGAAACTTTTCGGAAACCACTGCTTCTCCATTTTCAATTCACAGAGTTTGGATGGAGACCTAGACCTGGCTAATCAGAGTAATTGTAGCTCCCTGACTAATGTGATTAATCCCTGGGTGAGCACATGATCCAACTTATCCAATCAGTGAATCCTGGGCTCTATGCTGAAACTACTGGAAAATGTGTTCTATCTTTTGCCCTGCACTGGATAGCAACTCCATTTGGAACCTGAAACTAAAGCCAACAAAGTAGAAGGCAGAGCTGAGGGACAGAAGTAGATTTGTGATGATAGCAGTTCTGGCTCATGACCAAGTCAAGTCTCACCTGTGGATTCTAAAATCAAGTCACGTAAATAATACATTCATGTTTTTCACTAAAGTTGGGTTTTTGTGTTGCTTGTAATTGGAGGATCACTTCGAAAACAGCAAAGAACTGTGCAGGCTTAAAAATTTGTATCTACAGCCTAGGCCAGTAAGGATTGGAAGGTATTTATTGTGTCTCTCAATCCAGGCGTTTTCTGTTTTTCTTTTTTCTTTTTTTTTTTGTCTTTTTCGTGACCGACACTCAGCCAGTGAGTGCACCGGCCATTCCCCTATAGGATCCGAACCCCGCGCTCCCGAGTGCACCACGGGCTCAGCCCCAGGCGTTTTCTTAATCGAAGTGCTGGAGTATTGCTTGTCACTTCAGTTGCTGGATCTGGCTCTACGCTTTCCAGGGAAATAGAACAATGATGATGCTTATCTGACTCTGAGATAAACCAGCTTACTCTTTCCATTATTCAGTTACAGAAAGCATAATATTTATTTGCAAATTCAAACAGGAAGTTTAAAAACCAAGCCTTCAAATTGTGCTCTACTAAATGAACATCAACGTTTATGTAGAGGAAGAAAAAAGATTAAGAAAAATTTACTTAGTCATTGATGAGTAATTATGTTCCAGCTCATTTCGTGAAATGACACCTGTGTGGTTTTGAAACAACACAAAAATAACACACAATCTGCATGGAAATGAAGGTGTGGCAAATCAACTTAAATATTTTTCAAATGCAGAACAGTTCATTGTCACTCATGACATTTTTCTCCTTTGAAGGGAGGACAGAGTGCATTTCCTTGATTGACAACTATTCAGTTTACTAGCTAGAGAAGCCTTGTAGATGATGTTCATCAGAGTTCATCTGAAATTGTAACATTCACTGAAGAATCCATCTATCTATCATCTATCTGTCTGTCCATCACCTATCTATCTATCTATCTATCTATCTATCTATCTATCTATCTATCTATCTATCATCTATCTATCTAAATAAAAGAGTGAAAATCCTCATAAAATGGCTACCCAGAACAGATATATATGAGCGGTTGTTCACTGGTAAATTTCACAGTAGATTTTTACGTCCTAGCCCATGTCCACTTAGAGCAGGTTTGCCATCTGAAGTGATTTGTGAGTGCACTGATTGCACAGACACAGATAACACACCACCTCTTGCATCACCCACTCCCATCAGGATTTTGTCTAGAGCTTAACTATGTTCCCTTATCCCCAAAAGACTTTTTGTTTGTTTGCTTTTTATCGGTATCTCTTTGTTCTTTCTTTTTAAAAAATTTATTGAAACACAATTGACTGTAAATATCTGTGTGGTACAGCATTGCATATCGTTACCTGTGTGCAATATGTGCTGCTCAAATCAGGATAACTAGTATAGTCAACATTACTCAATGCAATCATTTTACCGTGGCCTTTTACCAGTCTCTCGCCAACCCTCCCTCTCCTATTCCCACCTGAGGAGGTCTTGGTTCTGTTCTCTCCTTCTGAAAGTTCAACGAATCATTTGTGATTCTTCTTTCTTTTTTATTTATTTATTTATTTAGCTCCCACTTATGAGTGAAGACATGTGGTGTTTGTCTTTCTGTGGCTGGCTTGTTTCACTTAGCATAATTTTCCCTAAGTTTATCCATGTTGCTGCAAATGGCAGAATTTTATTAATTTTTATGGCAGATTAGTATTCCATTGTGTATATATACCACATTTTCCTTATCTAGTTGTCCAACAGTGGATATTAAGGTTGGGTCCAACTTTTAGCTATTGTAAGCAGAGCTGTAATAAACATGAGAGCGCAGGTATCCCTTCGACATGAGGATGTCCATTTCTTTTGGTATATAACCAGCAGTGGGATTGCTAGATCGTATGGCAGTTCTTTAGGTTTTTCTATATACAGGATCATGTCACCTGCAAACAGAGACAGTTTGACTACATCTTTTCCAATCTTAACCAAGGCTTAATGTGACACCACCACCAAACCTTAATTGCTGTTTCCATTGAGTAGCACCTAGTACATAGTGGCTATAGAATTGGCACAGCTAGAATGTGATAGCCTTGAAGGCTAGCTAAAGTGTACAACCATTTTCTCCATAGTCGGTGATTTATCACATTGCTAAGGACTTTTCTGAGCAGGCTGAGGTAGCTTCAGAACGGAGGTGGTAGTATGTAGCCATCATTCATCTATTTATTCAAGAAATATTTTTTGAGTACCCACTATGTGAAAAACACTGATAAAAGAATGAAGAAAATTGACAGAGTCTCTGAAGGTAGGCAGCCGGCATTTGTGGAGGGAAGCTTCAGTAGATATCATAGTTCAACCAGGTGCCATTTGCAGAATTTAATATTCTGTGTATCAAGTATATTAGCTTTATTTTAGGATGTGTGAACAAAACTGTGAACCCACAGATGCAGGCTGATGCCAGTGGCTGACAGCTTCTCACAAATGCACTGACATGCCAGAGAGGACAGAGCCATTTTTTCTGTTTTTTTTTTTTTTTTTGAATGTGTGCGTTTTGAATATTCCCTTTATGTCAAATTCCTGCTGCTATGACTCCAATATCATGCACAGCAGAAGAAAATAGAAAGAAACTAACACAGAAATATTAGTTTACAGCTTGGGCTCCATAAGGCATCAAAAACCATTCTCATTTCCCCACCAGCAATGCTGTTGGCACAGCTGGGTCTGCAGGAAGCATTCATCAACAATTTGTCAGGGCATTGCTTGCTGTTTAATGACACCACCAAAGAATTTGCTTTTGAAAGAAAGGAGGGCTTTAATTCCAAAATATATTTTATAAATAATTTCCAAACACCACTGAAAAACAAAGGCACCCTGGTAAGTTACAGTCCTAGTTTTATTTTATTTCTAATAGACTCCTGGAATTATGAAATCATGCCAAATTTGTGGATTCTCATGTCAGAAACTTGCAAAGTGTCTCTCACTGGAGCATGATTAGCAAACAGAACAAATTTATGAGAATGCAGGGTAAGTCACTGGAAGGTCGTGCCTATTAATTTAAATTCTTCTGCAAAACCAGCACATTCTACACACATATCTTAAGACTAGGGGCAATTTGGAGAATTTATTTGTATTGTTCTAAGGATGCATGTTCTGTATGGAAAATGAGTTTCACATGGACTTCCCCTTACATCTTAGCCGACAAGTTCACCGTTCAGAAGATTCCTCTGCAGCTGCAGCTGACTAGGGGCTGCTGTCTATGGTGCTCAGAGCAACTGAGAGAGAATCTTGGACTTCTTGGACACAGTATCTGCTTCCCAGGAAAAGTTCTTCAAGAAAGAAGAGGGGGTGCATTTACTACTGCGCACATAGTTTAATTCCATTGCAGTCAATAATTATTTTAATATGAGAGCAACTTCAGTTTTATGATGATTGACCAGAGAAAGGATGCATATATTCATCCATTTTCTGTTGCTTATAATAGAATACCTGAAACTGGGTAATTTATAAAGAAATAAATTTATTTCTTACAGTTTTGGAGTCTGGAAAGTCCACAGTCCAGGTGGGTGCATCTGGTGAGGGACTTCTTCTGGGTGGAGACTTTCTACTGTGTCCTGTGGTGATACAGGCAATCACATGGCAAGGATGGCAAGAACAAGAGAACTAATATTGTTTGCTTTTCTTCTAAAGCCATCAGTCCATAGCCATGATAACTCATTATTCCATGTATGAATTAATCCATTCACAAGAGCATAGTCTTCATGACCCAATCACCTCTTAAAAGGGTCCACCTTTAAAATACCATAACAGGATCTCCCATCCTCTTAACGCTGTTACATTGGGGATCAAGTTTTCAACACATGGACTCCTGGGGACACATTGCAGTGCTCTAAGCAAGAGAGGGAATAATGCCTACTAAAGTATAGTTAAAGAGACTGGAACAACTCCTCTTGACCTAGAATTCACGGAACATGAAGTTTAACTTTTAGTTTCCATAATAGAGTCAAGCACAGAATGGCCAAGAAATGGTAGCTAAGGTGATTGAGTAAAAGAATGAACAGCTCCTGTTCTTCATGCTTTCATGCACCCACCTCTTGCTATCATTTCATCTTCACCCTTTGACTTTGGGCTCAACTTCTTTGGCTAATTGCCCCATTGCAGTTCTGAGCATTCTGTGTTTCTGTTTGCCCTCTTGTGCCTCTGCTGCTGCCACAAGAGGTACTTGCCCTTCCTAGACCGCTGATACAAGAACAAGAGACATGGAGAAGAGTCACTGTGACCCGAGTATGCCCAAGTCCATTTCAGTTTTGAAAGCCCGAAGCAGAGTGCACAGCCATGCCCAGCCTAGAGCAGCAATGTCCCAGCTAATCAAGTCTCATGACAGTAAATGATTTTTGTTCTAAGTCAATGAATTTGTGTGTGTGTGTGTGTGTGTGTGTGTGTGTGTGTGTGAAATTATTCTATCAATGACTGGCTAATACAACTGATACAACATTAATTTATGATTCTCTTCTTCATCTTTTTACTTGAGGGCAAGGGAGAAATATATTTACACTCTGTGAGGCTTAAAAGAAGAATTAAGAGGATTTTCTTTTATTGAGGTGATGTAATATCGTGCAAAACTCTCAAAGCTAAGTATAAGGACATGATGCTATTTGAAAATCATGATGATTCTCTTCCCCCAGTGCTAAAGAGATCTGAGTTGTTTTCTTTGTTGTGGAATAAGTTGAAATTAACCTTAAATCCTTCTCTGATAGTTGTTGACTACCTGTAGGGGTTAAGGTCAGGCCAAAATGAGTACCTGAGGTTAACCAAAAGTTACCTGTCAGACGGAGCTTTGGTTTCTGTTGTTCTTGTGAAATCTCTGCTGTTGAGACTTTGAGATCTCCAGGGACAGGTCTGTGCCATTTTCACCTAATGTGCCACCAGCATGGCCCTTGGCACTTACTAGAGCTCTTGTTTTTGATGCTGTCCCCATTAGGTTTTTTTCTTTTTAAAAGTTTTTCTTTCTCCACATTGAGACTCCATTTGACACTCATTAGGATGGCTGCTTTCCAAAACAAACAACAAACAAAAACAAACAAACAGGAAATAATAGGTGTTGGTGAAGATGTGGAGAAATTGGAACCCTTGTGCACTGTTGGTGGGGATGTGACATGGTACAGCCACTATGGAAACCGGTATGGTGGTTCCTCCAAAAGTTAAAATTAGAACTATCATGTAATTCAACAATTTCACATCTAGCTTTATATCCAAAAGAACTTTATATTCAGGGTCTTGAAGAGATATTTGCACATTCATTTTTATAGTAGCATTATTCATATAGACACAGAAGGACAATTATGGTATGATTCCACTTATCTGAGGTATCTAGGACAGAAAGAGAAAGCAAAGTGGAGGCTTCCAGGGACTGGGAGGAAGGAAAAATGGAGAGTTGTTTAATGGTATAAAGTTTCAGTTATGCAAGATGAAAAAAGTTCAGGAGATGGAAGGTGGTGATGGTTGTACAACAATGTGAATGTATTTAATGCTATGAACTGTACACTTAAAAATGGTTGAGATGGTAACATTCATGTGTATTTTATCACAATTAAAAAGTGTTTCATTGTAATGTGTATGATCTTGTTCTCACAACCATGGGTGAATGAAAGCCGAGAATGTCTGACACTACTGCTAGGTAACTTTTTTCTAATCATTTTTAAAACTATTGGCAGAAGTGCAAGGGCCTTCATCCCATCCACATTCCAGATCAACTGTAGATGCATTGACATGTGCCTGTATGGGCAATGCTTGCATTTTGCAGTCAGATGCTCTACTCCTGAGCTATACCCCCCGTGCTTGCATTCTGATTCCTCAGCTTTTTCATTTCTGGCAGCCAAATAAAGAATGACATCATGTGAATGAATATTTTATAAAGGAGACATGGCAGCTGTGGAACATGAATAGCTGCTTGACGTTTACAGTAGTGAGCACTGTAATGTCAGGCTCTGTCACCTTGTTTTAGCTGACAAGTTCAGAGCTGATGAGGTGAATGTGTCTGATTGTCTAGCAGAGAAACTTTTATTTACAGTCTGAAGGCATGTGATCTAATAAGGTGAGTTAGGAGTTAAAAGATAAGATTAAAAGATAATTAAGAAAGGGCTATAGTAACTAAACCTTTAAAGGGGGAAGCGAGTCAGATTTCATTGCCTTAGCTCAAATTATATGTTACAGGGTCCACCTGGAGGAAATCTCTCTTTCAGTCGAAGGAAAATCATTGTATGGAGCTAATGTAAATTACATTGTTTGGAGAACTTGTGTTTAGTGTTACTTTTTAAAAAGTAGTTCTGATTTTTTTCCTGATTTCAGACCAGTGGAATAATATTAAAGTCTCAGGAGTTTCTTCAGACATATTATTGATGAATATTTTGCATCATGAGATTACGAAATGAGTTAACATTATATGCATGGAATGTTGTGCTGGAGTGCAAGTAAACAGGGCTCAGCTCTGTTCTCCCTAATTTTCTTCTCCTTTTGAAAGTCTCTGGACAAGTAGCTTGACAAGCTCTTAGAGGCTCACACTCCCTATGTTCAGTCCACAGACCAGCAGCATAGCGTCACCTGGAAGCTAATTAAAAATGCAGAATTGAGGCCCATCCCAGACCAACTGGATCAGAATTTGTATTTTAACAAGCTTTTCAGGTAAATCGAACGCATATTAAATTTTGAGAAGTGCCATCTATACCCATCCATGGTCCTCATATTTCAGTCTTTTGCCTGTCACTTTTATGATCTCTTATATAACCATATACTATTATTTAATTTATGTTCTTTTTATTTAATCAACTCATTTTTCTAGCCTAAATATACGTACTGAAAACTAAATGGAAATATCAGTTGCTATATGTAGAATGTTACAGCACAGAAATTTTAATAACAAAATAAATGATTGTATTAAATTTTTACAGGTTGTTTGGCACAGTTGTTGTGAGGATTAAATGTTCTAATAAATGCAAAGCCATTGGAACAATGAGTGATATAAAATAGAGTGCTGTGTAAGTTTTCACTATTTTGTTACTATTAAAATTAAATTATTGTTTATAATAAACCTTGTCTTTTTGATCAAAAGGGAGATTAGTTGGCATTAGAAAAGAATTAAGATTAGTACCACATTGAAATTAAAAGTAAATTTTAAAAGGGCCAAATTTCTCATGATTTGATTTAATTTCATATAATATTGGGCCCATGTACCACCTAAGCCCACCTAAGGGCCACCAGTGCACTGCCCTTTAAGAAAACACTTGTTCAAATCCCAATAGACGTGTCTGTGAAATAGAAAAATACTCAAGGGCATAGCTATTTCAAATGTATCAGGATAAAATTACATTGCTTGAATATTCCATAATTAATATAATCAATTTCCTATTGTCAAATACTCTTATTTACAGTGTTTGGCTTGTTTGTTTGATTTTGTATTGTAAGTAATGCTATGATGAATCATATTTTCTTTCCCTTTGGTGGAAATGAATATAACATTTGGTGTTGATGAGATTACAGAGAACTAGACTCCTTCAAATTCTTGATGACAGGAATTTAATATTATAATGGTTGTAGAAAGTGATCTATTAAGGTGTTTCTTAAGTAAAACTTTACATGCTATTTGGACTAGAAATTTCATTTCTAGGAATTTATCTTCAAAAGTAGAATAGTTTATATAAGCAATTTTTTTTACAGGTGAGATGTTTATCTTAGATTGTGTGTGGTAGTAAATATTAAAAAGTTAAATGTCTAACAATAAATGTTTTATTAAATAAATAATAGTAGATTGAGATCATACAGCCACTCATAATCATATTTCATTCTAAACTCATGGAAAACTAATTATGAAACATTGTTAAATGGAAATGTTGATTAGACAGTATAGACAGTATAATCCACAATATGTAAAAGTAGTAAAAATATAGTGTAAGAACACATGAGAATGCCAACAATATCTCAAATAACAGGATCAGGAATTCTTTTTTCTGTTTTTTTTTTGCATCTTTCTTTTTATATATTGATAATGCATTAAACATAAATTTTAAATCAGAAAAACAATATTATCTATTTATTTAGTAAAATAAAATAGGCATGAAGTTGGGAAGTCTAAGTTTTAATCTCAACCTTATTTATTTAGTCAGGAGAGACAAAAAGAAATATATATATAAAATGTCATTTGGGGGCTGTCATTGGTTTTCTATGGGCCTCTGTTTCTTCACGTTTACACACAAACGACTGTTACTAACAATACTAGCAACAGTAACTCGGCTGAGAAATGCCCTGAGGTTTGAATACATATGCATGTGAACGTATGTTTTATTTGTAAAAAAAAAAAAAAACATTACCCAGTAGTTATGATGATAATCTGAAAGTCTACTCTCTGCCTCAACTGAGGCTGGCCTCCCAGCCTCATGGCAGTGACTTCCTAGTGGGTCTCCCTGACTCTGCCCTTGTGTCTCATCAGTGTCATTTTAGACAGTGCAATGTAAGTGATACCAACTCACTACTTCGCTCAGCACCTCTAGTGGCTTCCCGTCTCATGCACAATGCAATGCAGACTCCTTATGGCCCTTTGTAAGTTGGTATCCAGTACCTATTCTGACCCAATCACTACCATTCATTCTCCCTTCTGCCAACTACACTCCAGGCACCAGGACCTCTTTGCTTTTTCTGAAATATACCACACACACACCTGCCTCAGGGCATTTGCAGTTGCTTTCCTTCTGCCGGGTACAGTCTGCTCCTTGATTTCACTGAGGTCTCTGTTTCAAATGGCCCTTGAATTAATACCACTCCCCACATCTGTCAGTCTCTATCTCTCAGGCTTTTTATTTTTCTTATAGCATTAGTGGTCAGGATTTATGTTTTATACTCTCTCTCTCTCTGTATGTATATGTCTGTGTTTATTTTTTTGTCTCTCCCCACTACAATATAACCTCCTTGAAAGATCTATGTCTACCTCACAGCTCAATGCCCAGCAATTAGAACAGCCTTGACATTTAGTAGGTGCATGATAAATAACTGCTTGAATGGATGAAAAAGTAAATGATTAAAAATCATGTTAGTGTAATTATTTTAGTTAGCTATTTCTGCATAACATTTCACCCCAAAACGTAGCAGCTTAAATTAAAGACCACTTTTATTGCTCTAGCTTGTGCAGTTGGGCAGGACTCAGAAGGAAAGTGTGGTCTCTGCATTGCTTGGTGCCGGCTGGGTCAGATCAAAGGCTGAGATGGGGTCATTTGAGTGTGGCTCACTCAGAACCACCGATGGTGATTGGTGCTGGCTGTGGCTGAAACCTCATCTGGTGCTGTTGACCATTATACCTATAGTCGCACTTTCCAGGTGGCACAGTGGCTACATTCTAAGGACCAGCATCCTAAAAGGACCGGGCAAATACTATCCTTTTGGCCTAATCTCAAAATTCAGATGTCATCACTTCTACCATAGTCACAGCCCCACAAGATTCAAGAGGAAGAAATGTAGACTCTACTTCTCCATGAAGGGGTGTTAACATCACGTGGTACCAAGAACATACAGATGGGATAAATTCATGTGGCCGTCTTTGTACAATATAGTCTGTCACAGAAATTAATAAATCATTTAATCTGTGTCTAATTAGATAACTTCTATCAGGCTTATAGTCAAAGAGTGAGTAGTTCCATGAGTCATATTTTAGCTCAGTGTGAAAACAACCGAAAGTTAAAGCTGTCTGGAGATGAAATAGATGCTTAGGCAGGAAGTGAGGTGAGTTTCATATCACCAATTCTTTTTAAACATGTGAAGTTACCTCATGGTAGAAATATTAAGGGGGAATCCAACATGGAAAATATATTCATTACATTTCTTTCTATTACCAAGTTCCAGTTCCTAAGAACCATGAACGCTCCCTGCTGCTTCCCAAGGTTTCATAGCTATCCATGCTGATGAAATTTTGCTATTTGGAGTCCTAATATTCTCATCACACAGAAGAGTGGTCGAGGGCCTAATTAGTCTGTGAGGGAGACACATATCCTGATTCAATTAAATTACACAGCCCTGCGAAAAACAATTACTTATTTTTAATAGGTACAGTAATATGTCTGTAAATGATATTAATTGTAGTAGAAAGCTAAAGTTAGAGACAAAGGGAGAATAATCCTTGTGTTGTTTTGCGATTGATGATTAAGTTACTAAACGTGCTTGTATGAATTGAAGATTTCGTCAACCATCCCTAATGCTGCATGAATAATTGATACACATAAATAGGAGGAGGGACGATTTATTATCATGATTCTCAGTCTTTAAAAAGTAAAAACATTTTATGGAATCTTATTTTTGAATACCTTGAGGAAAGGTCATAGTGACAGAAAGAGTACTCTATGTTCAGCAATGCATCGCAACTTTGATATTTCATAAACACAAAAACATTTATATATAGCAGATTTGTGCAGAACTCAGGGTTGAGATGAACAGAGCCAGGTCTGCTTTTGAATAGCAGTGTGATCTGGGGAAAGTTAAGAACCTCTGAGCAAGCTCTATGTTCCTTGTTATCTAGATGGAGAAAGAATAATGTCTGCTTCCTAAGGTTCTTAGGAAGGTTAAATAATTTGATACATGTGAAGCTCTTAGGACATAATTGTTGCTCAATAAATTTAGCAATTATCAATTTGTTATGACTATTAAATAGTTGCTTATGATGCACATATATTGAAGACCCTTTCAAATACTCCTCATATCTCAAGAATTCTAAGCCTACATGTTGAGTAACTTCCTGTATAAACAAATTATCCCTATGATGTATTTAATAGAGTTTGAAGAGTTTTTGCTCTTCTAATATCTGCTCTAGGCAAACTATTCAATTTTTAAAATCAGCATAAGAGCTAAGCATTATAAAATAAATTCTAAACAAAATATTGTATATGATTTCAGAGCATAAGTAGTAGGTACTTGTCTTAAAATGATATGCAGGTGCTTGGCCCGATGAAATAAAACTGAGAGATTTGGAATTTTAAAATGGTAAATAAAATAACCATTTTCAATTCCATTTGTTAATCTCACAAAATCATTGCTGGTCAATCAGCTGACCACTTGTTTTTTAAGAAACCAATGTTAAATACATTCTTCATCAACAATTTCACCCGAGTGTATGACTTGTGATTCTATCTTGAATGATTACAATTGTGTTCCCTAATCGATTTATAAGCTATGCCTATAGAACTCAACTTTACCATTCACTGGCATTTTGATAAATCAATATTACTAGGTTATTCATATTCCCCAAAGTTAGATAGTATCATTAGCTTATATGAAACTCTGTCAAAAGTGCATCTTTAATGTTTAATTTTAAATTTGAAAAAAAAAATGGAAAAGTCACAAAAAATTTTAAAACCTCTTTTTGAGGGTATAGTTTAGCATGTACAGGGAACAAATATTAAGGTCCATGTCCTAAACCAATGTTTCTTAATCTCAGCACTATTGACATTTTTGGCTGGTTAGTCGTCTACTGTGTGGAGTGGTCCTGTGCACTGCAGGACGTTTAGCATCAACCATGGCCCCCCCACACTATATGCCAGTTATACCTCCTCCCTATTTGTGATGACCAAACTGTCTCCAGACATTGCCAAATGTCCCTTGTGGGGGAAGTGTAAGGGTAAACGCATTATCCTCAGTTGAAAACTACTGTCCTAAACTAACCATTCCAACAATTTTTGAAAGAAAAAAGAGCTCTACTGATTCATCTGATTTGCTGTATTGCTGGAAAAGCAAAACCTTACAATCATCACTCTTTCTACTTCATTCTTGAAACCCACGTCTTCTTTCTTTTTCTCCTCATTCCTGCCTTGTGCTAAGATTTTCTTTTTAATTTAAAATTTCTCTTGGATTAAAAAGTTAAAGGTAATAGCATAGTTTATTCAGTAAGGTATGTCCCTTGCTGAGTAATAGGTGGAAACAATTTATTGATTTGCAATAAAAGTCATAAATTTATAAAGTGCCCAGCATTTGAGAAAATGGTTATAAAAATTTAAATCCCGACCATAATACAATGAACAAGTAATACGTTTGAGTTATGTGATAAAAGAAGTGACATATGTTGCTAGAATTTGTATGAACCTTGTGGTCTGCAAAGCTTGTTGAGACTGAATAAAAAAATGCAATAAAAATGGTGAACCTGTTCTAGTTGAGTGGTAAAAATAGGTGTGGGAACAATGACTCATGCTTCTTTCTACAGAAGCCTCTTTTTTCTAGGGACCTACATACCGTGCTTCACCTGCTTGATATGTTCTGTGTCTTTGACACTGACGTACTTCAGGGAATATGAGATAGAGCCCTAGTGCTTTCTGCTTAGAGTCGGAAATCCAAAAAAACCAATAAATGTTTATGGAAGGTGGTAAAATTTTAGGGCTCCATTCACAACAAATGTTAAACACAGAAGTCTTGCTGAAAGCACAGGCATTGTTGGAATCTGCACTGTCAGAATCTCCCTGCACATAACAGTCTTCAGTTTTGGCTGTTATTTGAGGGAACCAACTTAAGATGAAAGAAGAATTTCCTCTCTGACAACAGACAGCCCCATTTTCTGGTAGTTGTTGCTATTGGAAAGAGCCCGCATGAGTCTAAATGTGTTCAATGCTCTTCCTAATTTTTTCTTGCTTTAGAAATTCTATTCTGGGCCTCCAAAGTTTTCTCTTTTGACAGCTCCCACAGTTCTATCTCCAATCTAGAGCTCTCTCGTGATTTCTTGACTTTGATAGTCAACCTCCTTCCTGGCATATTCGTGTGGACACTTATCAGGCATCTCTCTCAAGCTTAGCTTGTCCAAGGCTAAACCAAACCTGCTTTCTTTTTAGTGTTCCTACTTCTCATTTTTTCTGACTTTCTCAGTTGCTCAAGTAAGAAACCTTGCAGTCATTCTTGATTCTGCTCTGTTCCTCAGCCCCCTCACTTAAATTGCTAGTGCTATCATCTCTACTCCAAAATATAGCCTGCATCCATCCACTTCTCTGCATTCTCTCTGCCACCTCCCTTGTGGAAGCAACTCTTGTGTTTCCAGTGATGGCTGCCAGCTTGTCTGCTTCCAGCCTTGCCTTTTGACAGCCCATTATCTCTACAGCACACAGCAATCAGAGTCAGGGAAAAAAAAAAAATCAAAGCCAGATCACATTATTTCCTTGCTTAAAATGAATCCCATGTCTCTCAAAAGAAAAACTAAATTCATGACATGGTCTAATGGGACCTACACAGTCAGTCCCCTGCTAACCCCTCAAAATGCATTTCCTCACATTCTCCTCTCATTCAATCCAATCCACCTTTGCCTCACAATTCTTCTTTCTGCTTCTCCAGTGTTTGAGTACTGGCTGCTGTCTCAGGGCTTTAGGCTGCTGCCATTCCTTCTGCCTGGAGGGATCTTCCCCAAGAGAGGGCATCACTAATCCTGTCCCACTATTCATGTTCTGTCCTAAAATGCTCTCTTCAAAGAAGCCTTCCTTCACTCCCCTTTATAAGGTAGTTCCATGTGGCCGTCAGTTATTGTCTATTGGATTATACATATCACTTTTTAATTTTACTTAAAAAAAACTTTTCGTTGAAATAATCAAATGTATCAATTGGTTTGCTCATTTAGGGTCTGTTCTCCCTATAAGAATGCGAGCTTCATAAATATGGGATGTTGTCTGGTGTCTTTACTCTCTGTCCTCAGCACCTCTGTAATCCCAGGACCAATGATAAGACTGGCACATGGCAGGCAATGAACAAGTACTTATGATTGAAAAGACTTCCTAGTTCTTTCTACAACACTTTATTTGGAGACAGCTTGTTCTTTCTAGCATTTTCACTTAAATATGAGTTAAAGGAGTAGTGATTTTAATAATATTTATAACTGTCAGTTACTGGTCATGTGGTCCTAGAAACCTTCTTCTGCTGTTATGCTATTTTATTTAATCCTTGTAACAACCCTTTAAAATAGATTTGTCTCATTTTATACAAGAGAAAAGTGAAGAGATACTTCATGAGTGTTTAACAGCAGTAAATCTCAAAATAAGTTCCACAACCAGTGGCAAACCAAAGAGTTACTCTTGACAGACATGGGGCTTAATTTGGTATGGAAGTCTTCTGTTAAATTTTGGGAGGAAAATATCAGTAAAATTCCGTGAATTTTGTTTCTAAGTAGAACTAATGGTGATTTACTCATAAGTCAATTATTAAATTAGTGAATGAGACATTATATTTAGGCACTAAAGAATAAAAGTACCATATTATATTAGGGTTTATCAAGTGCAGTGAAAACATTTGAGCATTTGAGCCTATAAATTTTTCATAAGTTCATGTGTTTCTATGTAGCTCTACTGCTAAAGCAGAGATTACATATAAAATTCCCCTCAAATTTGTACATATACATTGGTAATGTGCTGTCTAAGGATTTATACCATTTGAATCCCAGAAAAAAAGACCAGCCCTTCATAGGAGAGGAGAGAATCATGATGGCTTTCATCTCCAATGGAGTGGTGGAAGAAGGAAGAATCTACTATGGATAAGAGAGAAAGAAAGTCAGTAAATATTTTTATTCAACATTTTACAGCCATGTGTGGATTCCTATGAGGAAGAAGAATTCTGAGGAGCCACAGAGTGAGTCTGCAAATATCCATAATCCCTTTCTGTGACATCTTCACCAAGGGCTAGTGAATAAGACACTAAAGGCTGGGGGCAGAACATAAGAGCGAAGAAAGAACCCCCTGAGTTTTGCAGGGCTTCCTCCGTGAAGAAGGCAGCCTCCCTCCCTCTGAAGGAGAGGAGGCACGAAAGGAGAACAGAAATCTGTGAGACCTCCTCTGGGCTTCTAACTACTTAGAGTAGAGCTGTAGGGTGGAGAATGCTCACCCAAGGCACAAAAATCCAGGTGACGCTGAAAAGCAGAGAACTCCTTAGTGACCCAAAGTGCTGGCAGCTAGGTTTTAAAGCAGAAAAAGATGCCCAACATTTCAAAAAGCTGATGCTTCAGCAGGAAATCACAAAGAGATCTCTACAACCCCTCCAGTTTTCATTGCCCAGACTCTGCTTTTAGGAAAGTCCTGACTGAGCTTTCATGATATTTGAAGGCAGTGAGCTGGACGAATTTAAAGCTACATAAAATCCAGTACTAGTTCATCAACAGATCAGACTGATACAAATTCTCATTCTCATGACTAGACTAGAAGAGGAACCATTATCTTTTTTGAAGATAAATATTATTTAGGTAAGTATGCGTGTTATTTTATGCAAAATGTCCAACTTAGAGTAAAAAATTATAGTGTTACAGTGTATGCAAAAAGCTAGAAAATGTAACAACTGGATTCAAGGTGACAATTCAAAAATAATTTGTATTTGTATATTAGCAATGAATAATTAGAGAAATATTTACAAGCAAACTATTTAAACATGGCTGAATTTGGGTGTCAACCAAAGTCACCGGGTCTTTATTTCCCATCCAATTCTTGGCTTTAATGCTACTGCATTGGTTTCTTTCTTGGTTCTGTGTGGTGGTTCCCTAGATTTCTATTTTCTCCTCTTCTGGTGGATCTAGCCTTCTGTTATTCCAGGTTCGAGTAAAGCAGAAAGAAATGCTCTTTTTAAACAACACATTTAAAGGTCTTGAAATGTTCTTCAATTGGCAAATTAAGGTCACATTCTAATTACTTAATAATCGCCATGACCAGATAAATGTGATACTTCACTCTTGTCTTCTTAGACCACCTAGTTAAACACTCTAGCCCTGGAGCTAGAAGTTTTGTTTCAGCAGAACTAATTGGCTGAAAGTGGAAGAGAGAGAGCTTGTTATTAAAGAAAGAGAAATGACTGCTAAGGAAATAAATATTTATTGCCCACAGCAGCAAAGAGGATGTAAATAGCATGCAACCAGATAAGGTCTGAAGTACCCAACTGAAAAAATAAGTGACATGAAACTGAAGGAGGACAAGACTAAGGACAAACATAATGTGGAAAACAATGGTTGGAATGAGTAGTCCGAAAATCTCAAAATTACTGAAGACCAAAGACCAAAGTTTATTAGAGTCATACAATCTGACAAATTCCCTTGGCAGCTGAGAAATCACATGCATTGCAAGAGTTGCCTGCAGGACAGCACATCCTTATATAACCCAGAGGATGACTTCTCTGGGAGTCATCAGTCAGGTAAGAGGGCAGCATTTTCAAAAGCAAAACTGTGAAAGCTTCAACGCCAACCATCCTCAGAAATCAGTTGGGGTTTTCAAGACAGTAGAACTGTTTTGAAGGATCTAAGCCACTCTGGAATTCAATATGACAGGGTACTAAGATATTCAATGGTAAACCATAGAACTCAGGTTCTTATTCTGGCAATTTTCACTAAAAAGACTTCTGTGGAATGTGTCTACACATTGGGACATCACATTCTCTGAGAGCCTTGAATTATAAGATCAATAAGTCCTCACAGACAGTAAGTTCTGTGAGGGTAAGGACTATGTCTATGTGTTCTCTGAATTTCTGAAACTTCTCATATTACCTACCATATGGTAGATGCTCCATAAATACCTATTAAAGGACTAAGACAAACAAACAAGTCTGGAATCCCTTTAGACCTTGACACAGTTTATATTTTCCAGAAATCAGATGCCATCTCTTCTACTCAGTCAGTTCTATTAGCCCCCTCTTCCATACGTCTGTACCCTGTGGCTCTCTCTAACATACTGTTATTCCTAGGTACTAGACTGACTGTATTTACACTTGATCGTGAAATCATTAAGGGCAGGAACTCTTCTTGGTTGACCACATGCGGTGTCCAACACAGAGCAGAATTCAATAGATGTTTGACATATAAATGAATGATTAGTGTGTACTTTGTAGTATGATTCATTTCTATAAATTCCAGGGTCTAGTACAGTGCTTGGTACATAATAGGTGCTCAACATTAAGAATATTATGAAGGAATGGGCCGAAAGTCTCCAATCTATAGAATTGATATCAACCCTGAGATTGAAATAGAAATCTGGAGTCTGGAAATCTGACATCACTCACGTCGAAGACTCAGTTAAGACCTTTAGAAACCCTAAGAACTGAAAAGGCTATGTAATTTAAGATAATATCAAACACATACGAGGACTGAAATCAGAACAGCTTGTTTCTAGGATGTCAGACTGTGAAGTTCATCAAAGTGAGCTTCTGCTTTCTCTTTTTTGGGGAAGATGCCTTCGGATGCATGCAGCTTAAGAACATGCTGTCTATTTTGTGACACATCTTACATTGAAAATGACTTGCCCAAAGTCACATGGCTAGTTAGCAGAAGAATCCAGTGCAGGCTAATGATCTTTTGCCTTGCCATGCTGCCCTGCTCTTAATTCACACCAGCAGGTATTTCTGGACAGGCATCTGGAGTTATGACTAATACCTCCAGCTCCAGTGTCATCTCCTCAGAAAGTAGGTTCCAATAAAACTAAGCCAAACTTGAACAGGCTGACCAGCTAACCCTACATACAACACCCTGAATTCTCATAGCACAACCACCAGTCCTTCCTGCTCATCTCCTGTGCAATTGGCCAGTTGCTGGGACTGCCTGGAGGTTAATTCAATGGCCAGGGATACCAACCTCAAGAGAAAAAATAATCTTGGAAAGATAATGTATGTCAACTTGCCCAGTTGAACAAAGCTAACCATCCTTCACCTCCAATGGTGTACATAGGTGTAGAGTTGGAGGAGCATTCAGAGGAAGCTGAGAGATTATATAACAGGGAGATGAGAGAGGAATTAAAATCATCTGTGAGGTATAACTGGCCATCAGCCCAGTTCAGTGTTAGGTGAGGCCTCAGTCCTGTGGTTCTCCTGTAATAAAGATAGCAGCCGAGGGATATAATTTTGGTTTCTGCTTCTTTAAGCCAGGGTGTCTCAACCTCGGCACTGTTGGCATTTGGAACTGGATGATTCTTGGTTGGGGTTGGTGGTAGAGGACTGAACTGGCCTGTGTGGTATAGGATGTTTAGCAGCATTGTTGGCTTTTACTCACTAGATGCCAGTAGCACCCTCCAGCCCAGTTATGACAATCAAAAATGTCTCCAGACATTGCCAGATGTTCTCTGGGAGCAAAATCACCCATAATTAAGAGCCACTGCTTTACATCAATTAATAATATTCATGGTAAGTAAAATAGTCAGAAAATCCCAATATTTGTCTACTCTTGTGTTGGGGCTGGAAGAAATTATCTTTCTTTTCCTATATGTACAAGGACTCATAGGGAGTATGGAAGGAAACTGGCTTCAGTCGGGTTTTAAATCTTGCAAAGAAAACAACTCATTTTAGCATGCAAAAAAAAAAGGAAAAAATAGTCTGAATACTGCCAACCTCCATCAATTACACTGTTATAGTGTAATTGACCTTCTATTAACTTCCAAGGGAGATAATAACAAGGAGGTAAATTTGGTTTGTTGTGGAAAAATCTCAAAAAACATACTTAACCACTGTAGTCAGTCAAAATGACTGTATCATTTATTGAGTGTAAAGTGTAAAGTAGACTTTTTTTTACTACTATTTGACCTCCATGCTATATCATAGTCCAGTTTTCTATGTTTGGAAAATGGCACTAGTATCTATTGAAAGAATCTAACTGTCCCCTTGATGGGAGGGATTGAGGGAGATAGATTGTAGTCTATTCATGGAATACTTTTCTGTAGATAAAATGAATGAACCAGATCTGCATGTATCAACCTGGGCAAGTCTCTAAAAAGCATAATTTTGTGCAACAAAGGGAAAACTACAAGAAGATACAGGGATACAATTATGTATTATGTGCAAACACACAAAAATACAAGTTGGATATTGTTTGTGGATATATACATACGTAGTAAAAGTAAAAAAAAAAATGCCTGGAAATGTTATGCACGAAAGATGAGATTGTCTTGTTTCTGGAGAGAGAAAGAAAGAAGGGAAAGTTATCCAAGAATAAATCTATTTGTGTATCTGCAAATACTTTTTCAGAGAGAAAGAGAGAACCTTTATGACAATATGGTAACATATGTGAAATATGGATGGTATTTACATGGGTTTGTATTATTTTCCATTTATTTTTGTTAAATTTTAATAAAAAGAGTAAAACTGCATCCTAGAGAGTGTCATCATCAATTAATTAGTTATTATTATTATACATTTTTTTATTTCCACAAATCCAGCAAATTTCAGGGATAATGATAGGTCTGTAATGAACAAGGCACCAGTTAACTTGCTAGAGTTTGGGACTGAGTTTGGAGGATCTGAAGGTTGCAATATAAAAGGTAAATGAGCCTGCTCAGAGAAGACAGATGTAGAACAAGAAGCTTTATTATCTGTGGTTGAAACAAAAAGAACCCACCCACTCCAATTCAATGTATTTAATAAAAAATATTAGAATGGGGGGGATGGAGTGAATATTTTGTGCACTTGCATTTGTCACTCACACTTTCTTATGCAACTTCTCAAAGTTTCATGAGTTATATGTATTTTTTTCTTTATTTTATAAAACGAAGAAACTGCACCTAAAGGAAATTAACAATTTTTTCCCAGGTGTGTCAAGATTTTAATCTACCCTAAACTAACGAGTTTGCCTGTTAAGAGTTTCATGAATACTGTGAGAAGACATGAGAATCCTAGGTCAGAGAGTGTCAGTTTATCATGCACAGCAGTAGCAGTAGCCAGTGTATTAGGGTATCTCACTTTTGTGTCTTGTCTTATTGCCTTAGCTGAAATTTCCAGAACAATGCTATACACATAATAATGGTCCCTCGTTTTGTTTTGTTTTGTTTTTTAACTTTAGTGGTAAGCACAAATGTTTCAACATTGAGTCTGATATTGTTTGTTTGTCTTGTCCTAAGGAAGTCTCTATTTGTAAATGCTGATGATGTTAAATTTTACCAAATACTTTTTATTCATCTGTAAATTTAATTAGATGTTTTCTCCTACATTTCGCTCTCTGCCCAACCCCCCCTTCTTTCTAAGGATGTGCTGTAGTGCTAAAAACAGTACTCTAGTTTGCCCTAGGTGGGCATCTCCTCTTTTATTCTATTCTTTCTATAACTTTCCTTGCAGAAACTCCTTACAGTTTCTCACTGGATGATGGCATCCTTGTGGTCCTATCTAAAAGTGGTTTCCCTCCATCTTATGATGCCTTTTTTTAGGTATTTAAATCAATTGATTAATCAGTTAGTTTAAGTGCTTTTATAACATGGAGGCTTTCAACCATTCTCAAGATAAATCTTAATGTATGGTATAAAATAGTTCTTATATAGTGAATGGGGTGAGTTGGTTAGTATTTTATTTTTATGTCAGATTAGCACATGAGATTGGATCTAGTATCTTATATAAAGCTTTGTCAAGTTTCAATATCAAAGTTATGCTTCACAAACTTAACTAAAAATATATATATATATATTTGCTGTGCTCTAGAGCAGATTATACAGCATTGGGAATTTGAATAAATTAGTCACAAAGCCTTCTATAATGTATTTATTTAACAATGGTTTTATCACCCCTAGCCTTCCTTTTTGTTATTTACTATACGTTTTTTCCTTGGATAAATTTTGAAAATTTATTTATTTTTCTAAAAATATCATCTATTTAACTATGAGTTCCTAATCATTAATATAGAGTAAGGATCAGCAAACATTTTCTAATAGTCCAGATATTTTCAGTTTTTTAGGCCATAAAGTCTATATCATAGCTATCCACCTTGGTGGCTATAACATAAAAGCAGTAATTGACAGTATGAAATGGATGGACATGATTGTGTTTCAATAAAACTTTATTTTTAAAACAGCAGTGGGTAGGGTTGTCCTGAGAGCCATAGTTTGCCAACCCCTGTCATAGGTTACTTATATTAAAGTTTATATTTAAAATAAAATCTATTCTGGGTATTATTTTTTTCTATTTATTATTTTTAATATTTTTAGGAGTAAATTATAAATGTTTTAAAATTTTTATATATTTAGTAATTAAATTATTTATACAGTCTTCCATGCTTAAATAGTTTTAATGTTAGTTTTAAATTGTTCCATGAATTCCTTATTGTTGGTTGGCTGCAGTGCTTATTTAAGAAAATAATTTTTTTTTTTTCTTCACAGGGAAGACAACGTGAATGGTATGATCTAATTTTTGCTTAACTGAGGACTCTTTATTGTCTTTGCAAAAGCATAATGTTTTGTTTCTCTGCCCAATTCTCTTGTGATATTATTTGCCCTCCATAACTGTATGCAACTTACTCTTGCCTTCTGCTTTACAGCAGCTAGAAACAAATGAAAGCACACGATGTGTGCTTTTTGAATTGATGGGCATCAACCTGCTTAAAGGCCAGGGCTATGTCTGCTGGCTGCTCAGCATTCTCTCCAAAGCACTCACTACTGCTTAATACAGAGTAGTGCATTAAACCATATGTGTGAGATTAATGCCAAATAAATGAGTCCAGAAAAAAGAAATATCTAAACATTTGTTACAGATTTACATTACCAGGTCAGCGTTCCATCCATCCAGGGCAAATGAGAAGAAAATCCATCTTGAGCTTCCTTATCCATTTTTGGGCCTGGTTTCTCTGATTTTGGTGAATCCACTTGCTCAGACTCCTTGCTCTTAAAATCATCAGTCATCTGTTTTTTATGATTATATAACAAGTCCAGGCCCCTGTGGTCTTTGGTTCAATTTCCTGTACTTGTATGTTAGGGACAAGTAAGTGCCCGTGTATTATATGGGTCACCTATTGCTGTGTAACAACCAACCACAAAATCTCAGCAGCATACAATGAAAAGCTCTGCAATGTTTAGCTTTTGGGCTTATGGATTGGCTGCTCTGCCAGGGCCAGCAGGTTGTTCTGGTTACATTCTGCCCTGGTGAAGATGGAGATGTGAGAGGCAAAAGGAACCATGTGAGGTCCCTTCAGGTCTAAGCCCAGCACTGGAATATCAGCACTACTGACTTGTTCTTTTGGCCAAAGCATGTCACATGGCCATACTCTAAATCAGGAGGCAGAGTGGTTTATTCTGCCTGTGAAGGGGAGTGGGCAGGAAGGGTGCTGCAGTGTTACCGGTCAAAAGTTATGAGTACAGAGAAGTGAAAAATTGGAGCCCCAAATGAAATCCATTACACTCTGACTCTGTCCTTGTTCTAGCTGTAGGCACCAGGTTTAATCCTGATGCTGATGTGCTCTTCTATTTTTCTCAGTCATAAAATTTCAAAGAGAGTTCACAGAACATGACCTGATTTCTGCTCAAGTTCTTTCTCCTCCATGTTAGGTGGTGTTAATAAGGTTTTGACATGGTCCTCTGCGTTTTCATCCTAGAGATCTTAGAGTTGGCAGAGTAGTGTAGGTGGAGTTTGCCTGGTGTGCCTCCTTTCTTTTAATCTAGTACTTTCTGTATTTTCCTGGGAAAAACTCAAAATTTCTCACCAACTGGTGACCTCCTTCTGAAGTTCCCAGCTCTGTAAGTGGTTTCCCCACAACTTAATGTGCCTTTAGGCATTTCAATGAAGAGATGAGAGAAGAAATATAGTTGCTTGTTTTTAAGTCCCAGTCTTACTCAGAAATCCCTAAATTACCACTCAGTAGCCTCTCTTCCAGATGTTAGTTTTTCTAGCTCAATCATGAGTTGACCTCTCATGTTTCTTAGTCTCTTTCCCACATCCCTTAACCTCAAAGCCTTTGTCCTCCTCTAGGTTGAGGAAAACGGGCTCTGGTCTGCTTCACTTCCTCTATTCCTTTTCTAGAGACCTCTACTTGCCTTTGAACTCCTTTGATCTCACTCACAGAATTGTCTAACTGGGCTTTTGCAAACTATTCTCTTTCTCAACTTATCTATGGGGTGCCTACAGACATTAAAATAGGACTTCTAAAGACTGGCAGCTGAAAGGAATAGTGCTCTTTTGCCATAGAATCATAAATCTAACACTCCACCATCCACCAAGTTCAATTCAGGGCAAACTTTAAGGAAGGAAGGAAGAGGAGGAAATCACCAAGAAGATGAAGAGAATAAATGAAGACCAGCAGTCCATCTCCTTTCTTCTTGCCTCTATTTACACCTTTGCCTCTTTCTGCAGTTTGACCTCATAAGAGTCCAGGAAGGAAAGAGTGGGAGAAAAATGCAGAAATTGATCCACAAAAAAAAAAAAGTACTAAGAGGCTTAATGTGAGCAGTGACATACAATCCACAGTAAATTCTTCCTCTTCCAGTTTAATTTTTTCTCATAAAGTGCAGGCTGGAGAAGCAGGTCTCTGTTTAGTCTGCCTTAAATGCTGACCTGGAGCTGAGAGCTGCAGTAATAATGGTCAAAGTGCAGCCTGAATTCCAGCTTTGAAAAGGAACTTTACCTCCTCAGAAACAGAGCAGCCACTGAGAAATAAAATAGAGTCTTCGGAGAGATAAAGAGAGTGGGAAATGTTCAAGTCTGTGTTTGTAATAGGCCAGGAGAAGGCGGCAATGAAGAAAAAAGGAAAGCAACTAAGTCCAGCAGACATCCACGGACACATTTTCTCAAAACTTACTTTCAGTGTCTCATTTTCTTAAGGCTCTATTGGGGTACTCACTTCTCAATGTCTTTATATAGCATGACAATTCATAACAAGAAAAGCTGAGGACCTGAATTAATATTCAAGCTCTACCATTCTTATCTTTGTGGCCTTGGGGAAATCCCTTTATCTTTTGGCAAATGTGTATGATAAAAAAACCACTTGAGCTTGTTGTATAAATAACTTAGAACTCTTGGCACATAGTCATCTCTCCAGTGAATTGATTTATACTGAGACTCATGACAATTAAAGAATTATGTGTTGCTTGTCATGGGAAAGTTTTGCATTGTGAAAAGAGGTTTAAAACAAATATGAGTCTCAGCCGATTGGTGAAATTTCACCCAAGTTGACAGAGAGTAGTGCTGATGGGGAGGGTGTTTAGAATGGGAGGCTTCCAGCTGAAGCCTTCAAATTATATTATTTCAGTAACAAGCCATTCTAGTACAATAAGACACTGGCTGTGATTTAGGGGATATTAAAATTTAACCAAGAGATATAAGAGATATTACTTTGTTCTATTCAGACTATTGGATCTGGTTTCTGGAATGATTCGTTGCCAACCTTACCTGGCTGCATTTACTGGAATGTGCCTCTTCTTCTCTTTGTGCCAGACCTAAAGCCTTACATTAGACGGTGCTCATTTGACCAGGATGAGTATAACACAGTGTCTAAGAATTCAGGCTCTAGAGGCAGGCAGATCTGCATTTGGATCTTTGTTCTGCCAAAGCTTTCCCTGCCACAGGTTCACCTGTGATGTCGAGCAAGATGCCTGACTGTTCCAAGTCTCCCTGTCCTGTCTTCACTGTAGAAGACAACATGACCCCTTTCCTCAGGTTGGAGTGAGGGTAAAGAGATTAACGTTTTCATGCCCTTAGCATTTGAGATGTGCTCAGCGAAATATATATATGTATATGTGTGTGTGTGTGTGTGTGTGTGTTGAATTTCTGTCTTTAAAAAATAAATTTAATAGTGTATATTTGAGGTATATAACATGATGTTGTAAGATACATGTACTTGTATATGGTAAAATGGTTACTATAGTGGAAGAAATTAGTAAACCCCTCATCTCACATAGTTACGCATCTCATCCCCCCACCTCCCATGACAAGAGCAGCTATAATCTACTCATTTAGCAAAATCCTGAATACAGTACACTATTATTAACCATAGTCCTTGTGTTGTGCATTCAATCCTTCACCTTGTTCATCCTGCATATGTGCTACTTTTTATCTTTTGAGCTACATCTCCTCATTTTCTCCCCCACATCCAGACCCTGATAACCACTGTTTTATTCTCTATATGTTTGATCATTTTCATTTTTAGATGACACATAAAAGTGAGATCATGCAATGTTTTTCTTTCTGTCTCTGGATTATTTCATTTAGCATAGTATTTTTAAAGCAAACTTTCACTCGAGAAGCGAGCATTTCTGAGGGAAAGCAATGTTTTAAATCAGCAATTCTTTTACTCCCCAATATAACCATGGGTCATCGTGCTCACTGTTGAGTCAGTGCTTTGTCATCATGTTTGAACATCAGCATTAGCTTCGTCTTTCCAATGCTCAAGAAATTAGAGGTAATTCATACATGCAATGTGATCAGAAATGAAGACTGACAGAAATATTAAGCTACCCCAGAATGAGGAGAGGGGACAAGAAGACAGAAGACATAGGGAGGCAACAGAGAGGAACCAGGTATCCTCTGGAGCTTAATTCCTTCAAAAGAACATTTCTTCCACAGATTCGATGTGGTTTCCAAGTCTCAGAATCACGAGACCCCCGTGACCACACTAATGCTCATTTTTACTGTCTACATTAATTATATTAACCAGATAATTGCTGAGTACTGAATCCACAGACCTAGAAGACTCAATCTGATCCATGAAATAAACTGCACCCATAATTCAGCTAATAAAATCACAGAAGTGAGGAGAAAATTGTTCCGCTGATTTGTCTCTGTGAATTCTACATCTTGGCTTCAATTTGCATACTATCGAGCAGTGCTTTTCAAAATTTTTTAAAATTTTTTTTTTTTTTTTTTTTTTTTTTTTTTTTTTTTTTTAGTTTTTATTTTTATTTTTATTTATTTATTTATTTATTTTTTTAAGTTTTATTTTGTCGATATACATTGTAGCTGATTAATGCTCCCCATCACCAAAACCTCCCTCCCTTCTCCCTCCCCCCCTCCCCCCCAACAATGTCCTTTCTGTTTGCTTGTTGTATCAACTTCAAATAATTGTGGTTGTTATATCTTCTTCCCCCCCCCCCGTTTGTGTGTGTATGTGTGTATGTGTGTGTGTGAATTTATATATTAATTTTTAGCTCCAAAGAGAAATACCACATGTTCTCACTTATTGGTGGGAGCAGTGCTTTTCAAATGGAAGTGTGCATCCTCTGGGGGCTGTGTGCTGAGAAAAATGGGAAGCCAAAGGATTGACGTGACATGCTAATTACTTAGTTCTTTCATTCACTCGACAAACACTTATCAAGTATTTACTCTGTACCAGGTACTGATGAGGCCCCGGGAATACAGCAATGAAGAGATGAGTCACAGTTCTCTTTGTGTTTATAGAATAGTTCTGCGAAACAAGTATTAAGGCTATAGTCACACAAGTCTAGCCACAACTTGAGTGTGTTTACTTAACAATTTGGTGGCAGACTCAGTTAAAGAGGAATGCATATTTTCCCATTATACTTTACATTAAAGAAAGCACACTTATCCTAATATACAGAAGCCAAGATGTAAATTACTTTTTAAGATAAAACATAAACTCTGGGCTCATCTCCACATTCTTGGGATGTGAGTTTGTTCTTCCCCATCCTTAGAGGCTTGTTAGTGGAAATGTCTAAAAAGTACTGAAGTAGACACAACCAAAGTTTAGAACAAAATTCTTTAAGACTGGATTGATTACACTTTCAGTGGACCTTTCCTTGTGACACTGTCCTGGGGCATCTCTATGTCTGATGGCAGCCAAAGGGCCATGGTAATGACTTGGTGAATCACTTCCTGTTTGAATATCTTACTTAGCAAGTGTTGCCGGGGAGCGTAAATTTTAGCCTTTTCCAAAATTCCTTGGGGCTTTTTTTTGTTTGTTTTTTCTCTCCATCTTTGGTTCTTCTAAAGCTTGTACAGGGATAAGATTTGGTGTTGTGCGAGCATATGTCTGTAACAGCCCTCATTTATTTAACACCTACCTAAACTATTTTTGATGAGAGAACACACAAAATCACTGTTGTAGAATTTGTGTTTTATCAGCATCCATCCCAAAAGCTGAAAGGCATTCTGAAATCTTATTTTTGTCAGTGTAACAACAAAAAACAAAATGCTATGTTTGTTGAAATTTAATATCAAATCAACTACTGAAGAATTATATATGCTTATAGGCCTATTCTTTCTCTTCAAATGACAACAAAATATTGTCAACAGGTAGCTCCTTAGGGCCGCATGCCAATCCCTTTAAACCTTCCTGGGTTATTGTAATAGCAAAACATATCAGAGGTGAAGCCACTGGGAAAATTGTAGAGAAATGCAGGAGAAGGAAAGCAGCAAATTTAATACATTTATTCTTTTTTAGTATTATATATACAAATGATAACTTTACCACAATATTACCTTAAAGTCCTCCTGAGTCTGGGGTAAATAGAAATGGAAAGAGTAAAATATTATTAATCTCAGGGCCTAAAGGATAATTCTTTTTCTCCCTGCTTTATATACTCACACCAAGTGACAAAATTATCAACCCATTTCTAACATTAAAGGGGCACATATTTTTATAAGAAAATAGGTCAAGCATAGAAAGTCTTTAAATAATACTTTTAAATTTTATCTTATAAAAAGCATACATACACAGATGTTGCACTAAAATTTATTTAACATGTTTGAATCCAAATTAATAGATATTAAATTGTATTATTTAATCATATGAAAAACCAATTAGGTTTTAATAGTAAAATATTAAGCCTCAAATAAATTAAAATTAAATAGTAATTCTAATATGAATGAAATAATATCTTAGTGGAAAGTATGCTCTTAATTTTTAAAACAAAAAGACTTAGACTATGTAATTCAGGTGCATTTTCTTATCTTTTCTTCTTAAAAATCTCTATACTATTATCCTCAGCTTACATAAAAGGAAATGGAAGGTTGTGCAGTAATTTCCCTCAAGGTTTCTCAGGGAGTATATTGCAGACTCACAATTTGAAAGCAGTTGTCGTTCATTTCAGAGCCAATTCATTTCCTACTATTCTCTGACATTTCATTCATGCATTCATTTATTTAATATGTACTCAAGTTTAATATGAGAATTGTAATGGGTAGATGCTGTAGGGAAGGGGTGAGAGGTGCAATATGAGGCAGGGATGAAAATCAGGCACAGTCCTGCCCTGTAATTGACAAGCTGTCTTTGCCCACCCACAATTCATTCTTCTTTCTTCTAGGGAAAAAACAAACAAACAAACAAACAAAAAAACCCACTTGTTCCCCTGGAGGACATACATTCTCTCTGTAGATATTTCCAGTAAAGTCATTCAGAGCACATCATTCTTCAGACACAATGATCGGTTCATGGATGAGACTATAACCCAAGCTGACACAATAGACTTCCTGCTTGAGAGATCTGCTGAAATATTAGGAGAAAAGTGCTATCTCTGGTTGATAAGCTGGCAGAATGTGAGCATGGGGTAATAAATGACTTTTTTGTCATATATGGAGAAAGGGAATGCTGCCTGGGAAAGTCAACCTTGTTGAGAGTAGATCTGGAATAGAGAGAAAAAATATTAATGTTGTTCTGATCTGTGCCCCTGGATTTAGCCCTACCTGAAGCTCTACCCTGAGCATTCTAGCTTAATGAGTCAGTAAATACCCTATTTAATCAGGTTAGCAGAGTTGGGTTTTTGCCACTTGAATCTGTAAGAGTTATATCCTATGGAGACTAAATTCTAGTAGATAAGATGAAAAATAAACAAAACTAAGTCATGATGTCAAGGAATTAGTACCCTGATAATGGTACAGGTGAGTTAGACATGTGGTGAAGATTAAGGATCAGCTGTGGTGATTAGGAACATGTCTTTGAACCATCATATTTAAATTAGATGTGGCTATTCTAAGAATTTAAAAGTTGACTTCAAAAATCTATTTCAACAGGTGTGATTGAAACTCATATAAAAGCAATACTTTTAATACATATACTATAAAAAAAAGAAATTCTAAGGTGCTAGATTATGTGGTTTCCAAGTGTTGGTTTCTGTAAAACAGGGTCACTTTTCCTTTAGTCCACTGCAATAAAATTTATTTTCTCCTATGTTCAGTTACTCAAATTATCCTTACAAAAAAAGTGAACTATTAATATGAATACAACTCTTTAAGTAAAGAAATTCTGCAAATATTATAACGTTATTCATTTTGCTAACATTGGTGTGTCCTTACTGTTCTGTGCCATGTAAATCCTAAAAATGATTCTGTGATTTCCACACAGAAAACTGGAAAGAACATTGGCAGCCTCCTGGTGAGATTGATTAATGTAGACTGTCACATTGGATAATTAATAAATTTTAACACAATTTATTCAGATTATCTGTCTGTACCATCAAATGAAAGAGGTACTTTCCAAAGTTTCTTTTTTAGTCTTGCTGTGGTCATGAAAATTACAAGTACAGGCAAATTAAAACATAGAGAAGGATTCACATGCAAGACAGTATAAGAAGTCAACAAACAAAACATAAGTAAAACATATATCCAAAGCAATTTACCTATCAGAGATGCGCTGGAAATGTTAAATCAGTTTTTTCAGGGCTATATAAATTCATGGAGTGGTGACTGTAACTCTGGTGGTTAGCCAGACTCACCACACTAATAAAGACAAATTGCTAGCTGGGATTTATAGGATCTATCCTGGGATGAGCACAGGTGATGAGGCCAAGAGGGACCCTTGAGTCAGTCTTCACATTCATGAAAGACCCCAAAATTAGATTTCTAATGTTGGGTTAAAAATTAGCTTATGTAGGGCTGGCCCCGTGGCTCACTCGGGAGAGTGCGGTGCTACTAGCTCCGAGGCCGTGGGTTCGGATCCTATATAGGGGTGGCCGGTGTGCTCACTGGCTGAGCGTGGTGCAGACAACACTGTGCCGAGGGTTGTGATGCCCTTACTGGTCAGGAAAAAAAAAAAAAAAGGTTATGTGTTCAGTTACAGAGAGATACTGAGGTGATTGAAAGCAGACAGCATTCATCTTTAAACTTGGTTCTCCTAACTGAAGGAAACCATCTAGTACTCCAGAAATTGGTGGGTTTTTTTTTTTTTCTTTTGATATCTAATCTGAAATCTTGTCACTGCATTATGTATACACACTTACATGGCACAGCAAAGCTTTTATTAAAAGCATTAGTTAAAAGTGGATATTAAATTATCTCAAAATTTTTATACTTTTTTAAAATTTAAAAAAATTTTTTAAAGATGACAGGTAAGGGGATCTTAACTTAACCCTTGACTTGGTGTTGTCAACACCACGCTCTCCCAAGTGAGCTAACTGGCCATCCCTATACAGGGATCCGAACCCGTGGCCTTGGTGTTATCAGCACCACATTCTCCCAAGTGAGCCACGGGCCGGCCCAAAATTTTTATACTTTTGATTGGGCATTTATTATGATGTTTAAAATTGCAATATTCAGAGGATGGAAATGGCCCAGACTTTAATCGCTCTTTGAGATGCTCTCATATTTGAGAGCTTTTCTAGGAGACCCGTCCTTTGTTCACCTCCCTGACTCTCCTTTCTCCAGAGTTCTCAGTTCTTGGCTTTGAAGTTTCTGCCTTAATTCCCTTTTCTGCTTCCCAACTGATTCAGGATTTTATGTGATTTCCTTGCAATCAGGACCTTGGCTTTCTTTTATGCTTTCTTGCATTTTTTTTTAACCACTTTATCTCTTGGTATTATCTAAGGTAGACATTTCTCATTACATTGCTAAAGCCCTACTAAATTCTTTCTGCCCCTGAAACTTGGTCAACCTTAGTTTTCCACAAAGAAGGGTGGCACACCAAACTCGTCATCATGGCAAAGAGCTAATTCTCTTCTTTCTCTCGGATTTCTCTGGTGAGGATGGTAATTAGACAATTCTAAATTCAAATATCCCTCACTGGGAGTATTTAAATTGACTTCCGTATTCTATTTATTGTTTCTAGATACTAATATTTTTGGTCCCTTTTGTAGATACTACTTAGAAATAATGATATAGACCAATTTTCATATGATAAAAGTCAAGGTTAGAAGAAACGATGTTTTTATTTTTTGAAGATTTAAGTTGATAAAGAAGATGAGAAAAAGCTATTGGGCCCTACAGTAACAAGACCAAGAAGAGGCTTATCCAGTCCTGACTGACTTCCTTATGGTTTAAAGAAAGACAAATTTAATTCTAATTTTTTATTCATGGCAGAACATTGCACTGGTTTCAAAACAAAAAAAATTCTAGGGCCGACCCCGTGGCACACTCGGGAGAGTGCAGCGCTGGGAGCGCAGCAGCGCTCCCGCCACGGGTTCGGATCCTATATATGGATGGCTGGTGCGCTGAGCGTGGTGCGGCCAGTCACAAAAAGGCAAAAAAAAAAAAAAAAAAAAAAAAAAAATTCTTTGTGATTCATTTATTTATTATATAGAAGAACTTGGAGAAGGGGTCCAGGCAAATTAACATATTTAAAAAAATTAGCATGCAACAAGCCGACACACAAAAACACAAGTAAAATATAACTCCAGGGAAAATTAGCTATCAGAAGTGTACCAGAGATGTAAAATCTACCTTTTTAGATAATTATTTGTGATCGCAAACCACTACAATTACAGGTTTGTTTGCTATGTAGTATCACAGGAAAAAGGTGAGTGATAGACAAAAACCAAAGGAGAAAAACAGAGAGAGAGAATTTTGCACACATCACTGAGGTGAAACTTGTCAGAAACCATGGGAAGAGGACATTCCAGGAAGGAACACGGTGGCACTTGTAGAGGTTCTTTGCCCTAAAAGTTTACCTTGAACTAAAGGAGGAAGGGATACGTACCTAACCAGTTGGATCAGCTGTAGAATCCTGATGACCATTTGGACAGCTACAATGTAAAATATCATAAAGCAAAATAAGTTCTAACATATGTATCAGCATAGTAAAATTTACATGCTATACTGGGAATAGAGAAAAGCCAGATGCAGAGAAACATGTATGGTGCTATTTTTGTGTGTGATTTTTTTGTAAAAAGCTAGCACATTACAATCACCCTACATGTGTGTATGTATTTTTGCATATGCTTGTATGGGTCATGAGAAAGACTCAGCAGGCTGTGAACATTGTTTGTCTTATTGGATGATGTAAGACAAGAAAGGGAAGGAGGAAAATATGAGAAAGAAATGAGAGAAATGGAGCACTGTGCTCTATGTGCTAAATGAAAATGCAAAACAAACTAGAAGGAAAAATAGACAAATATAAATATTAAGTTGAATACAGGACCAGGACAGCACTGCAATCATTTTGATTTTGGATTCCTTTGTTGGTTCATTTTGTTTTGTCATTAACATGGTTTTTACAAGTACCAAAAAAAAAAAAAAAAAGAAAGAAAAGAAAGAAAAAAAGAGAAGAGAAGAGTGGCCAATGTGGGGAAAAGTTGTAATAACGGTAACTGAAGATCGGCTGTAGGACTTAGCAATAAGAACATAACTGTGACTTGGTTGAAGAAGGCTTCAGGGAAGAGGTGGAAGCTGATGCTGGGTTTCATGGTGTTAGTGCACAAGGGGAGGTGAGCTAGTGGAGACAGCAAGCTTTCTAGAAGTTTCTAAAAATGAGAGGAGAGAGGGAAGTGACTGGAGGGAGGCCAGAGCTGGTGAAGACAAAATTGTGCTGGTTACGTTCTGCTTGTTTCCAACCCCAATCCACTCCACATTTTTTCTCTGGCTGCCCTCTGCACATGATGCTGCCCTCTGCCACATCTGCCCAGCATTTGTGCCCTCTATAGTTGGTGTCCAGTACTGATCAACCAACTGGTGGCTCTAGCAGAAATCCAAAGAACAAATGAAGAAAGAGGTTGGGTATTTATTCCCCACTGCTCCCTCTCTGCCTAGTCACTTGTGCAGGAGTTGAATTTTTGTATGCTTATGAACTGTTCTTCCCTCTTTTCCTCCCATTCCTGTATTAGTCACTATATTAGTACTTTTTCTGTTACTATAACAAATTAACTGCAACTGGGTGATTTATAAAGACAGCAAAATTTATTGTTTACAGTTTCTGAGGCTGGGAAGTCCAGAGTCCATCTGGTACTGGCAGAAGTGACCCAGGGATCTCACATCACAAGATGGTGGAAGCAGAGAGAGCAGAGAGAGAGAAAGACTCTCCTCTTCTTTTAAAGCCCTCAGAACCACAATTCAGAGGTCTTCACGGGAAATAATGGCACACTCAATAAGTTTAAAGAACCAGTAAGGGATTGTGAAGCCCTCAAGGATTAATGACTGTGGGTGACTGTAGTGGACTGAATTATGTCCCCCCCAAACTCACTGGAGCTTGAATTGTGTCCCCCATGTTTTATGTATTAGAAACTTAGCTCCTACTGTGACTGTTAAGAGGGTGGGAAATCCTATTATGGTAATTGAAAGGTGGAGCCTTGAAGAGATGATTGGATTGTAGGACCCTGCAGTAGTGAATGGATTAAAAATGGTGGCCAGGCATACAAAAATTCAACTCCTGCACAAGTGACTAGGCAGAGAGGGAGCAGTGGGGAATAAATACCCAACCTCTTTCTTCATTTGTTCTTTGGATTTCTGCTAGAGCCACCAGTTGGTTGATCAGTACTGGACACCAACTATAGAGGGCACAACAGCTGGGCAGATGTGGCAGAGGGCAGCATCATGTGCAGAGGGCAGCCAGAGAAAAAATGTGGAGTGGATTGGGGTTGGAAACAAGCAGAACGTAACCAGCACAATTTTGTCTTCACCAGCTCTGGCCTCCCTCCAGTCACTTCCCTCTCTCCTCTCATTTTTAGAAACTTCTAGAAAGCTTGCTGTCTCCACTAGCTCACCTCCCCTTGTGCACTAACACCATGAAACCCAGCATCAGCTGCCACCTCTTCTCTGAAGCCTTCTTCAACCAAGTCACAGTTATGTTCTTATTGCTAAGTCCTACAACTGATCTTCAGTTACCGTTATTACAACTTTTCCCCACATTGGCCACTCTTCTCTTCTCTTTTTTTCTTTTTCTCTTCTTTCTTTCTTTTTTTTTTTTTTTTGGTACTTGTAAAAACCATGTTAATGACAAAACAAAATGAACCAACAAAGGAATCCAAAATCAAAATGATTGCAGTGCTGTCCTGGTCCTGTATTCAACTTAATATTTATATTTGTCTATTTTTCCTTCTAGTTTGTTTTGCATTTTCATTTAGCACATAGAGCACAGTGCTCCATTTCTCTCATTTCTTTCTCATATTTTCCTCCTTCCCTTTCTTGTCTTACATCATCCAATAAGACAAACAATGTTCACAGCCTGCTGAGTCTTTCTCATGACCCATACAAGCATATGCAAAAATACATACACACATGTAGGGTGATTGTAATGTGCTAGCTTTTTACAAAAAAATCACACACAAAAATAGCACCATACATGTTTCTCTGCATCTGGCTTTTCTCTATTCCCAGTATAGCATGTAAATTTTACTATGCTGATACATATGTTAGAACTTATTTTGCTTTATGATATTTTACATTGTAGCTGTCCAAATGGTCATCAGGATTCTACAGCTGATCCAACTGGTTAGGTACGTATCCCTTCCTCCTTTAGTTCAAGGTAAACTTTTAGGGCAAAGAACCTCTACAAGTGCCACCGTGTTCCTTCCTGGAATGTCCTCTTCCCATGGTTTCTGACAAGTTTCACCTCAGTGATGTGTGCAAAATTCTCTCTCTCTGTTTTTCTCCTTTGGTTTTTGTCTATCACTCACCTTTTTCCTGTGATACTACATAGCAAACAAACCTGTAATTGTAGTGGTTTGCGATCACAAATAATTATCTAAAAAGGTAGATTTTACATCTCTGGTACACTTCTGATAGCTAATTTTCCCTGGAGTCATGTTTTACTTGTGTTTTTGTGTGTCGATTTGTTGCATGCAAATGTTTCCTTCAGTTGCCTGTGCTTTTGGGGTCCTATTCATGAAATCTGTACCCACTCCTACTTCCTAGAGTGTGTCCCCTATCTTTTCTTTAAGGAGTTTTATTATTTGAGGATGTATATTTAATTCTTTAATCCATTTTGAGTTGATTTTGGTATATGGTGAGAGGTACATGTCTAGTCTCATTCTCCTGCAAGTGAATATCCAGTTTTCCCAGCCCCATTTGTTGAAGAGGCAGTCTCTTCCCCAGTGTGTGGACTTGCTGCCTTTGTCAAAGATCAGATGACTGTAGGTGTATGGGTTGATTTCTCAGTTCTCTATTCAATTCCATTGATCCACGTGTCTGTTTTTATGCCAGTACCATGATGTTTTGGTTATTATAGCTTTGTAATATAGTTTAAAGTCCAGTAGTGTTATGTCTCAAGCTTTATTCTTTTTGCTCAGGATTGCTTTTGCTATGCATGGTCTTTTGTTATTACATATAAATGGGTGGTTTTTTTCCATTTCTGAGAAAAATGTCATTGGAATTTTGATGGGGATTGCATTGAATCTGTAGATCACTTTGGGTAATATGGACATTTTCACAATGTTAATTCTCCCAATCCAAGAGCATGGGATATCTTTTCATCTTCTTGTGTCCTCTTTAATTTCTCTCAACAGTGATTTGTAGTTCTCTCCATAGTGATTTTTCACATCCTTGGTTAAATCTATTCCTAAGTATTTTATTTTTTTGGTGGCTATTGTAAATGGACTAGCTTTCTTGATTTCTTTTTCTGCCAGTTCATTGTTAGAATATAGAAATGCTACTGATTTTTTTGTGTTGATTTTGTACCCTGCAACTTTGCTGAAATCATTTATCAACTCTAGGAGTTTTTTTGTAGAGGCTTTAGGCTGTTCCACATATAGGGTCATATCATCCGCAAACAGGGACTGTTTTACTTTCTTTTCCAGTCTGGATGCCCTTTATTTATTTCTCTTCTCTGATTGCTCTGGCTAGTACTTCCAACACTATATTGAATAGGAGTGGTGAGAGTGGGCACCCTTGGCAAGTTCCTGTTCTTAAGGGTAAAGTTTTCAGCTTTTCCCCATTCAGAATAATATTGGCAGTAGGCTTATCATATATGGCTTTAGTTGTCTTGAGATGCTTTCCATCTAACCTAACTTGTAGAGAGTCTTTATCATGAAAGGATGTTGAATTTTGTCAAATGCTATTTTCATGTCTATAGAGATGATTGTATGGTTTTTGGCTTTGCTTTTATTGATGTGAAGTATCACATTTATTGATTTGCGTATGTTGAACCAACCTTGTATCCCTGGGATGAATCCCACTTGATCGTGGTGTATAATTTTGTGTATATGTTGCTGTATTCTGTTAGCTAGTATTTTGTTGAGGATTTTTGCATCTATATTCATCAAGGATATTGGCCTGTAGTTTTCTATTTTTGATGTATCTTTGTCCACTTTTGGTATCAGAGTGACATTTGCCTCATAGACTGAGTTTGGGAGAATGGCCTCTGTTTCAGTCTTCTGGAACAGTTTGTAGAAAATTGGTATTCATTCCTCTTTGAAGGTCTGGTAGAACTCTGCAGTGAACCCATCCAGTCGTGGGCTTTTCTTTGTTGGGAGCCTTTTGATAACAGCTTCAATCTCTTTTATTGTTATTCATCTGTTCAGATATTCTGTATCTTCTTGCCTCAATTTTGGTAGCTTGTATGCATCCAGAAATTTATCCACTTCCTCTAGATTTTCAAATTTGTTGGAATATAGTTGTTTATAGTAGTCTCTAATGATTCCTTGTATTTCTGAGGTGTCAGTTGTAATATCACCTTTTCATTTCTAATTTTTGTTATTTGGGTCTTCTCCCTTTTTTTCTTAGTTAGTCTTGCTGAAGGTTTGTCTATTTTATTTATCTTGTGAAAAAACCAACTTTTTGTTTCATTGATCTTTTGTATTGTTTTTCAGATTTCTATTTCATTTAGTTCTGCTCTGTTCTTAATTATTTCTTTCCATCTCCTAACTTTAGGTTTGGATTGTTCTTTTTTTTCTAGATCTTTAAGGTGAAGTGTTAGGTTGTTTATTTGCCATCCTTCCATTCTTCAGAAGTAAGCATTTAGTGCAATAAATTTTCCTGTTAGTAGTGCTTTTGCAGTATCCCACAGGTTTTGGTATGAAGTGGCATTATTTTCATTAGTTTCAAGGAATTTTTTGATTTTGTGCTTACTGTCTTCTTGGACCCCTATGTCATTAAGTAGAATGTTGTTTAATTTCCATGTGTTTGTATAGTTTCTAGAGTTTCATTTGTTATTGGTTTCTAATTTTAATTCATTGTGATTGGAAAAAATACATGGAATAATTCCAGTTTTTTGGAATTTGTGGAGACTTGCTTTGTGACCTAACATGTGGTCTATCCTGGAGAATGTTCCATGTGCTGATGAAAGGAATGTATATTCTGAGGTTTTTGGGTGGAAAGTTCTATAGATATCTGCCAAGTCCAATTGGTCTAAAGTGTTGTTTAGGTCTTCTGTTTCTCTATTGATTTTTTGTCTAGATGATCTGTCCAATGTTAAAAGTGTGATGTTCTGGTCCCCTGCTATTATGGTATAAGTGTCTATCTCATTCTTTAGATCTAATAGCGTTTGCTTTATAAAGCTGGCTGCTCTGACATTGGGTGTTTATATATTTATGATTGTTATGTCTTCTTGATGGATAGATCCTTTTATAATTATATAGTGGCCTTCTTTATCTCTTTTTATGGTTTTTGCTTTAAAGTCTACTTTATCTGATATAAGAATAGCTACTCCAGCTAGTTTTTCATTTCTTTTTGCATGGTATATCTTTTTCCATCCTTTCACTCTTAGTCTATGTGTCTCTTTACAGGTGAGGTGAGTCTCTTGAAGGCAGCATATAGTTGGGTCCACCTTTTTAATCTGGTCCATCAGTCTGTGTCCTTTGAGTGGGGAATTTAATCCCTTTACATTTAGAGTTATTATTGAAAGGTGTTGATTTACTCTTAGCATTTTATTGATTTTTGTTTAGATCTCTTAAGTACATTTTGTTACTTCTTCCTAATTTTCTGTTTATCTTCTGTATTTGTTGGTTTCTTGGGGTGGTAGATAAACTATGTTTTTTCTTTATTTGTTAGCATTTTTGTTTTGCTGGTAGGTTTTGTGCTTTCTTGTGTATTCATTGCAGTGATAGTTGTTTCTGAGATATCAAACCCAGTACTTCCTTGAGAATTTCTTGTAAGGCTGGTTGTGTGGAAGCGAACTCCCACAGTTCTTGTTTGTCTGAGGAATTCACTATTTGTCCTTCATTTTGGAAAGATAGCCTTGCTAGGTAAAGTATTCTTGGCTGGCAATTTTTGTCCTTTAGTATTTTGAATAAATCATTCCATACTTTTCTGGCTTTTAGGGTTTCTGATGAAAATTCTGATGTTATTCTGATTGGGGCTCCCTTATAGTTGACTTGCCTCTTCTCTCTTGCAGCGTTTAAGACTCTCCCTTTGTCTTTGAGATTTGCTAGTTTGATTGTAACATTTCTCAGAGAGGACCTATTTGGGTTGAATATGTTTGGGGGTCTTTGGGCCTCCTGAATCTGAATATCTTTGACTTTCCCTAAAACTGGGAATTTTTCTGCTATTATTTCATCGAATATGTTTTCAATACCGTTTCCTTTTTCCTCCCCTTCTGCAATACCCATGATTCAGATATTTGAGTGCTTAAGGTTGTCTGTTATCTCTCTTAGATTTTCTTCAATTTTTTAAATTATTTATTTCTTTTTTCTAGTCTTCCTGTGATAATTCAAACAGCCTGTCTTCAAGGCCAGAAATTCTCTCTTCTGCTTCTTCTAGCCTGCTGGTTAGACTCTCTGTTGTGTTTTTTTGTTTTGTTGAATGAATCCTTCAGCTCCACAAGCTCTGCTACATTCTTTTCAAGGCATTGATTTCTTTGTACATTTCTTCTTTCAGATTCTGTATATTTTTTTCTCATTTCATTGTGTTGTCTAACTGAGTTTTCTTGTATCTCATTTAGTTTCCTTAGAGTTGTTACTCTAAATTCCTCAACAGTCATTTCAAAGACTTCTTTTTCTATAGGATCTAGAGCTTGAGAGTTATTATTTTCCTTTGGTGGTGATTTAATTTCTTGATTTTTCATATTTCTGGTATCTTTCCTTTGGTGTTTTGTCATTGTGGCTGGGGGTATCACAGTCCACTCGTTTCACCCTGATGTCTGGCTTGGATCCTGAAGTGACTGCCAATTCTGGACTGCAGGAACTAGCCTGGGCTGGAGTTCCCATGGTGCCTACCTTTTCTGGCATGGCTGTCTCGGGGTGTGGGGGCATAGAGGCTCTTAAGTCTCTCTCAGTGGCAGGGACCGGCCTGGGCTGGAGGTCCTGCAGTGCCTGCCTTTTCTGGTGTGGCTGTCTTGGTTGTGTGGGCCCAGAGGCTCTTCAGTCTCTCTAAGCGCCAGGGACTGACCTGAGCCAGAGGTTCCACGGCACCTACCTTTTCCAGTGCAGCTATCTCGTGGCATGTCTATACCACTGTTTTATCAAATACTAAGCAAAACCATCTGAAAGTAAAGCATATTGATAACTACTGAGTAGTATTTATTTTTATTTATTTATTTATGATGATTATTCATGAGATACAAAGCTAATTGTCACCGTTTTTCACAAACTTTTTAAAGTACCCTTTTGTATGTTGACTAATGTGGCACTTGGGCATGGGCCACTAAATACAAAATTCTATAGTTTTTACCACCACTTCATATTCCTGGGCACACACTATACACACACACACAGACACACACACATGCACAAATACATTTAAATCATACATTTATTCACTTATTTGAATATTTGTTGAGCATCTCTTCTGTGTAAAATTCTCCCCTCCATTGATACAAAGTGGCATGGTCCTTGGTACATGGCAGCTGTTTAATCAACACTGTTTTTCTTTATTCCTTCATTTACATTTTACTAATGCTAGTTTGAGCCAGAGAAAGACCTGGGGGAGAATTCTATGCTTCTGTGACATCACCTCTCTTCCCTGTTATGCCACCTTCCCAAATCTATGAAGTCTGGCGAAAGAGAAACGGAAGCAAGAGCAGAAGATACAAGCTATTTTTCTCAAGCCTGCATTCTCATTAGTCAGGCCTGATTTTTTTTTTTCTGCCAGAGGAGCAGCTTCTTATTGAAAATGTTGGGCAAGCTATGAGCACTCACGCTAAGCAACACAGGCACTGAACTAAAAATCATACATGCATTATGCCATTAGCCGATTTCAGGCACAATTAGGAAGGTAGGATGACGAATCTGCCATGTAATTATGATTATATGCTTCATTAATTCCAAACGTCATTTACCCCATGTTGCCTAATACATAAAATTAGTTAAACTGACTCCCTTGTACTCTCTGATCTTCATACCCCCTCCTCCAGTGTACATAAACTCCTTGATAGAATGTTTAATATGAATTTTTTATTCACTACAACTCCAAGTGACTGACAGTCCTCAAATGCCAGATCTTTGCTGAAAGAAGCATGTCTGAGGATCGCTGAAAACTAATTAATGCTTCAGTCACACTGTACTCTGAGAGAAGGCACAGAATGACTTAATAAGAGATGAAGAGAGTACAGAAAATTATTGTAATGGAACAAAGAGAACTTTTTTCAAAATTTCCTTTTTTAAAATGAAATGACACGAAATCCAGACTTAGAAACTAGAACATTTCACAGCCTGGAAAAAGAGAGCAGTACACAATTCAATGTCTCTTGACCATCAGTGATGTCACAAATCAGACATAAGTCTACAACACATTTCTCCTTAGTGCGTGATGTGCAGGAACACCTCATGCTGTTTCTGGTGAAGTCTCACTTAAAGGGGCTTCTCCTAGATCCAAGTGACTATAATCAAGCTAAATCATTACCTGAAAATTATTAAATATCTAAGAAAGATCCAAAGAAAAATTAACAAATGAGCCATGTTCAACTTCGAAAAGACTCTGTAGAGAAAACCAGGAGTAAGAGCAAAACCATTAAATGCAGAACTGGTCCTTATTTCAGTAAAGATTCTATTTGTAGTCATCTTAAGATGTTAGACAAAAATGCTGCAATTGGAAATGTATCACCGTACATCTTATTGTTAGTATGTCCGGTTAGTCACCATCCAAACATAAAATTTGTTACTCTGAAATAATTTTGTTTTAGCTAAATGCAAGAAAAGAAGATTTTATTCTGTTAAATATTTTCGGTAAGTGGGTATGGGGTGTCAGGGCCAAAGGAAGGAACCAAATAAACCACTGGTAGGTCTGCAACTGAGGAGCATGGAGAACACGGAAACCTTTCCTTTCGTGTATGTTGGCAGCAAAAGATGCAGAAGGTCAGGGCCATACTTTTAACTCCCTTTCTCTGAGCGACTTTACTCTTTCTGCAAACCTGGATTAGGAGCTGAGAGGAGAAGGTGTGTCAGGGAAGTCTGTCCAGGTTTCAGGGAAACTTGTACAGATGTTTGGGCCCATGGTCTAAAAGGGAGCAATTCTTGGGCCATATTCTCCTTCTTCAAAAAGGAAAGGTTACTAACCATTTTCTTGTAAGAGATTTTTCATGGTAGTTGACATTAATGTTGTGAACATTTCTGTAGTCACAAAATTTTTTTTCTTCTTTTTCTTCTTCTTTTTCTTCTCCATGTATGCCAACAGAGCAGGGATGTACTCTATAAAAGTACAAAAAGCTTCCACCAATCTGATGTGAAATGTGTGATTCGTTTTCAGGTTTTCATCACCAAAACCTCCCTTTATTTCCTCTCCATGACATTTCATTGTTCTCTTGTTTGTATCATCTCTGTGTTTTGTACAAAAAAAACTGTCAACCTGTTGAAGTCAGTAGCCACATCTGCTTATTAACCACTACATTCCTAATGTTTACATTGTGTCACAGAGAAAATATCTTAAACATTTGTTGGATGAATGAGAGAATGGATGCACTAGGCATTTAGAATTATACTTACTTGTTTTAATATTTTCTTTAATAATAGAAATATTTTAATAACATTTCTATAATATTTCCTCACAACTGTATTTTTTTTATGTTGGGAGCTGTATCTCATTTTTCCTTTGTCTTTCTAAAATAGTTAAAGTTAATAGGTATGCTCGAAGTTTTATATTTGCTGTTTTGTATTGGGGATATTACTTTTTGCCAGTAAGCAGCAGATTCAGTTCAACTTTTACTGTATTTCCACGTGAATTCTGCTTCATCCCACAAAAATATTAAACCTTCTGCTTTCTTTACTTGTCAATAAACTGGCATTTCTTTGCCTATCATTTTCACATGGAACCTTTTGGCAACATTTTATTTGTCTCTAGTAAACATCCTGGAGTATGAAAACTTTTAATAAATAAATTTTCTCTCACTAAGAAACTTTACTCATTGTATTTATCATTATAATGCATAGGTTTGGTATGACTTTTCTCATCTAGTTTTATTTTTCTTACTATTACCTTTAATCCAGTTCATATGTCTGAGTTGTTCAAGATGATTATTTATAATAGACTTATTAAATTCTATTAATAGCATCATAGTATGCATTTACATTTACATATAAGTATACACATGTACTCACTTTCAACCTTTATTTCTGTTATCAGTGATAACAGTACTGAGATAACTATAGTTAGACCAACTTTTTTAGTCAATGAGTTTATTACATGCTGACTTTCTTCTATTGCACTCCTTCTTTGGCATGGATTATTATTATTATTATCTCATTTTTGCCATCCTATATCATCTCATTCAAGAGTAATTTTTAATATATGCTTTCAATTGTGTCTAGACTTATAACATTATGTAGTTACAATGCCATGTTTGACTGGTTTCAGTTTTTGCCTCTAATACTTTTATACCATGATCTACCTGTTCTCAAGCTCTTAATTTTGCTTCATCACTCAATAAGTGAGGTGTATCATCATTTTTTTCCAAGAAAGCAATATTTTCTGAGCCCATGATTACCCTAAAATTGCCTTCATCCATGAGCAACCACCTGGCAAAGCATTAATTCTCAGATTGGCCACATATCCCTTCAAAACCAGGTAGCTAGCCTCTTGTGTAAACCTAAGTGCTGTAGTAATAATTCTGAAGCTAGCCTGATTTGTCTTACTTTATTAGGTAACATTTTCTTTTCCTCACTAGAATTCATGAATGATATTTTACCTCCCTCATATAATTTAAAAATTATGACCATGTGTACCGAGTTGTAGTTTTCTTTTTTCTGATTTTGCTGAGAACACAGTATACTTTCTCGGTTGTTCTTTTTATGTTTTGCTAAAATCAGGGTGATTACTGTTGTTATCGTCATCATTGTAAGTAGACATCGTAGTTTTATATGTTTTGTTAGTTCTGTTCTGATCTTCTTTTCTGGAGCCCTGATTTCAGATCTCTCAAATCTTCATTCCACATTTCTAAATTGCTTTCATGTTGGTGACTCCTTTTTCTAAATTCTTAGAAAACTTTTCACCCTTATCCTTTGCATTGAAGATTTTTTTTTTTTTTTCCTGCAGAAGGGGTTCTGTTTCTCAGTGTCTCTGATATGGATTATAATTCTGGCTCTCCATTTTTAATTTCCTTAAACCATTCCTAATTTTGTCCACCTCTTCTATTATAAATGAACTGCTCAGCGATCAGTTTACCTCATGACTTTCTACTTTTGTTTCAGAGAGTATCTTTTCGCATTTTTGGAGGATAACACATTCATTTAAACTTACACTGGTTCCTGTTCAAACAATATCCAGAGGTATAATCCTTACATAATACTCCAGGGTCATTTTCCCTTTTTAGGGTTTATGCAGATTATTTTTCCTAGACAACACTCAGTTTGTTTTCCTCTTTACTCATATTTGAATGAACTGAGGCCCCTCAGAATTGACTTCTCAGAAGTTCACAGTCCACTCTCCAGCCCCTTCAGAATAATCCCATCAAGCTATTTCAGAAGTCAAGGAGACCCAGACCACTTCCATTTTTCAGGCATCTGGTATATTTAAAAATCAGAAAAAGAAAAAGCTGTAGGTAATATAATATTAAAAATGTGGTCTATTTAAAATGGTTAGATTTAACAAATAACTTCTTAATATGCACACACACAAAAATAATTGCACGTATAACCTCATTTAGAAAAATTTCTAAATATGGGATTCTTTCTGAATTTTACATAAATGTTCTTCCTTACATCCTTCAATAATAGTTTCTTGGTCAAGTCTTTTTGCCAGATATGCAGCTTGAGATTAATGTACAAAGCCTTTAACCCAATACATTCATTGTGTGTATTCATTGCTTTACTGCATCTGTATTCTTTGAAGCACAAACATATCACCGCTCTTTCCTGTTCATGCAACTGAAATCAGACAAAATAGTCAACAGCTAGAGAAACAAACTGAGTTTTATTCCTGAAAACATCCAGGTGGGAAGACATAGCTTTTTGTGAAAGCCAGCATGGATTTGCCAATGTCCACTCCCAAGTTGAAGCTCGAAACCATAGAGCACACTGACTTCTCCAGCCTGCTGGGTGGAGAGGGAAGGAGGATGACCATGCCTCTCCTTGCTCAAGATCTTGTTAGGTGAGCTCCACCCAGACGAGAGCCAGAGCCCCTGACTGTCACCGTCAACTAACTTATCAACCTCTACTCTATGAGGAAGAGACAAGGGACAAATAAGAGGCCAGGAATTTTTCACAAATAGAGAATTGGGGAAAACTGATTGTCCTTGAACATAAATATTTCTTATCCATAGTGCTTAAATCTCTGATTATCTGAATGAATGAAGTTCTTCAAGGGGAAAAAAAACAAAAACAAAAACAAATCTACTGTCTTCAGCATGCTTTGACTAAAGAGCTTCCTGTTATTAACACAGTCCTTCTGGCAGATTTTCCCTTCTCGGGACACCAGCCCTCCTGACAGTCCCCCAACCCCACCCAACACACACATGCAAGCACACACACACACACACACACACACACACACACACACACACACACACGAGCTGCTATCTCTAAACAGTTATCGAAAGGACCATAAAATTGCCTCAAATTCTGCTTTTGTGCAACTAAAGTCAGGTCCCAGAACTTAAAAGCAAGGAAAAGACTGTCTAGTACTCCCCGCCTCCTGACCCCCGACACATGCACAGCCAGTCCTGTTACCTGCACTTACATGTCACTGTGGTTGCCTTTTCTTCTGGAGCTTGGTTGTTTGTTTGATAATGATCATTTTTGGTGATAGTAAGTTTTCTTCTTTTTCTATCTTTTTATAGATACGTTAAATGAAATGATGTTGACTCAAGTAAATTGATGCCAGCCTAAATAGTAACGTTCACTTTTATTTCTTTGAAAACATAGTAAATGCAAACTATTTTTCATTTTTAGAGTGATACAGTTTTTATTATTCTTTGAGAGGCTTACCTTTGAAAGACTATATGTAACTGAATCAACAATAGCAGATTTTTAAAAACCAAAACTTATGTTCGGCAGACACTATTTTTTTTCAGATTTTATATCTCTTTTGCCCTGATTTTCAGAAATTGTATGCATTAGAAATAAGCAATTTCCCTACTCTCAGAAGAAAATAGTAACTAGTAATGGTAGGCGATAGGGAAATATTGATTACTAGTTGGAAGTGATTCCACACACCTAGTCCACAAGACTGTGCTTTGCTTATGCAGGAGCACACAGGCGTGAGGCCAGACACACAGCTGTCATCTGCAGTCCAGGCCCCGCCGGAATGGATGTCATTTTTCATCAGCTAATTGGAGACAACTATGTCATATTCTTTAAGATATGGTCCCATTGATGGCTTAAAAAGAATGACAGCATTAAAAAGTAGAGTGACAAGTTACATCATGTGCCAATTAGCAAATCTTGCTCAGATACCATCAGAATGGAAACCAAAGACAAATTTGAACACACAGTGTCCATTTTATTATATGCAATGTAGGCTTTTCGCTATTCTCAAGTTCCTAATTTTATTACTAAAAGAATTACAATGAACTTCTAAGGCTTTGCTTCTCAGACTCTAATGTGGACACAGATTACCTGGAGTTGTTAAAATGTGGGTTCTACAGTTTTGGAGAAGGGCCTGAGACTCTGCGTTCCTAACAAGCTCCCAAGTAAGGCCATTACTATTGTCCTGCAGACTACATTTTGTGTGGCAGGGAGCTAAGATATTATCTTTTGTGTGTGTGTCAATACACACACACACACACACACACACACACACACACACACACACACACACACACACACACACAAAGATGATTTTTAGAAGGCCTGGGGCAACCCAGGTGGTTAGTAACTTTCTTCTTCAGTGCAGCACAAACTAGAAGAAGATTTTTTTTACGTGTTGCTTCCAACATTTTAATTAGTAACACTAAATAGATATATAACCATCATCAACCCCTTTATCTTAAATATTGGCCTTAAAAATGGAAAAGGAATGCAATAGTTACATGTAAAACTCCGCATGAGATGAGGGTGATAAATGGTTAGCTTGTGAACAGGCAGTAATTTAGAAAGCCAGCCAGGGCACTGAAGGAACCACAATACTCAAAGCCCCATCCATCACTCCCTAACCTCTAGTTTTAGCTCTCCCCTGAAAGAGCAGAAAAAAGTTGAGTAACATACTTAAAAATAAAAGAACTCAGCTGTAAGCTGGGGCATCTTCCTTTGTCATAAATAAAAGGAATCAGGCATATTTATGGCATGCCTCAAAAGTGAGTCACATTTGAACTTGCTTTATTTTTCACACCCATAGATCTATGCCTCACCCTCAAGATTCCTTCTTCCTTGTAAATTGTCTCCTTCCACAGCCTATGTCCCCAGGACCAAATTAAATGGAGCCGCTCACCTCTGCGAGGAAAGTGAGTCAGGAAATTTCCTGGAGAAAGTGATATTGAATGGTATTGATAAGAAAAGACACCATGCATTAGAGAAGAAGCAATCTTCCCTGACTGCAAGGCGACAAGATTAAGTGAATGCAAGCTGACAGAGAGCGCCAACCCCAGAACGCTTCCATGTCCACATAATTTCAACTTTGATTGATGTTTGATTTGATTAGATCCTTCTGGGGTTTGTATAAACTCGGATGGGAACTTATCCATGGAATGTAGCAAGTAGGAAAAGAAGGTCTCAAGTTAGATACAAAGTCTATTAAAGTATATAAGGAACAGTACAAGATTCCCAGGATGGACAATTAGTAGACATTTTGTTTCCCACCTTGAGTTTATTAGAAAGAGTGGAAAAGAAGGACAGGAGGGCTGGATTGGTTCTTTCTCCTACAACTCACGTATTTTCTCCAGGTATGTGAATAATGGCAGTTTATACTCCCATGCAGTGGTTTAAAAACCTGTCATGCACTAAAGCGTACTCAGCTTTCATTCTTTCAACTACCCCAACTGTTTTTCTAATACAGAAGAGGAAGCTGAGGCACTGAAGGGCAGAAGTATGTTATCAGGTCATAGAAAAGTTGGGGGCTGGTTCCTGGGCACCCCGATGGGAGTCTGCCCTTCTTCCCACCCCTGAACACTGCCTCCCTCCCATTACAGTGGTAAGAATCACAGTGATCTGGGGCCAGCCAAAGTAAGAACAAGATTTATCATCCTTGAAATACACCATGCCTAATAAAACATGCTCAGCTAAAGGGACTACGCTATACATTCTCAATCTTTAAATGACTAAATTCAGGGAATGTAAAAATAGATAAGGAAAAATAAGTTTCTTCCACAGAAAAATAATGATTGCATCAAGACACTTAAAATTGATGGGGAAAAATTGCTAAGTGCCATCAATCAGACTAAAAGAAGTAATTATTTATCAGCTGTTGATGTGAGTGGAGGATGAGGTGGCAAGAAAGTGCTAGTGTAGGTACTTTTCTCCCTGTTTTATCTACCTGTCAATTACCCACTTGTCAAAGAAATTAAGCTGAGTCCCACCATGAACCTAACTGCCTAAGGAGCTTTCTGTGGATTCCAGACCCAAAACTCATTCTTAACTCCCTATGACTCACCTGGTCTGACTCTTCACTAGCTACTGCACTGCCTGAATCGCTAATTGATTTGCATTTTATTTTGCAGCCTCAGTGTCTATGAACTTGGATGCTTTTCAGCTTACTCCAAATCAATATAAAGGCATTGTGAATTAATTGTGTGTGCTCAATAAATAATAAAACAAAGAAACAAAAGCAATAGAAATTGTTCTCAAATGAGCATTCAGTAGACTATGAAAAGGTAAAGCTTTGAGATATTTTTAGTCTTCAGTGTAAAACAGAATCAGCAATTGGGGTCTCTGAACAAAACATAGATGAGCATCTTAAGGGTCTCAGTCCCTTTCTGATATATTTAATTATGTAGACTTCCAGGACCATGGTATCAGCTATGAAATTAGGAGACTAATCCTGGGGCACTCACAAACTTTCATTGACAGATTGCCACATGTTACAAAAAAGTGCGGTACCGGATGGGGCTTTTGAAGTCATCTAGTTTGGAACACTAGCTAACATGAAAATCTTTTTGACAGATCCATGAAAAGCAGTGTGTGCCAGTTACTCATCTTTCATTTACGAGTTTTATTCAAAATACCTTAAACAAAAGAGAGATTAAGTAGGTCATATAACTAAAAAGGTCAGAGCTACTAAGCTTCAAGCACAGCTTGATCAGTAGTTCAAATTACGTCACTAGTATATTCTTTCTCTCTTTCTCCTGCTCTCAGTCTCTCTTTTTCTCACTTGCATTCCCATGCAGTTGGTTCCAATGTCAGTTAGATTATTTCCTCAAGGTTGCAAGTGACTACAGCAGCTCCAACCCTTACACCCTGCCTGTTCTGATCCACTGGGCAAGAGGATCTGCTTTCTTGGAAATCTCAGCAAATTCTCATGGCATCTCAGTGACTATGACAAAGTCACACACTCATCTCACACTCATGTCTTCAGGGGAATTCATCTGAGATCGGTCTGTCCCAAAGAACAGGGCACATTTAGGACTGGGGGTAAAGCCAGCTGCATAGGAACTATATAAGCCCAGTGGAGAAAGGGCGGATCTTAAACAAAATTTAGAATTATTGCCTCAAGATAACTTAAATCTGAGAGAATTCAGGTTTGGAGATTCTGCACACCATCTTGCTACCAACTTGAATTCGAGGGCAACATAGACGAGAGCAGAGGAGCTCATGGAGAGACTGACTCCCATGATGGCCTTTGGAGCTTTGTCTGAAACTAAATCTATTCTCGCACATTAGTTTCATGCTTTCTCTTGCTTAAGCCAATAGGAGTTGTATTTTCCATCACTGTTCCAACATCATAAAGAACCTATGTGAATTACAAGGGGCTATAAATATGATACTAAGACACCCAACAGAATTTCCAATCTTTAAGTTGTGATTTTCCAAAAGCTGCCACTATCGGACGTTTGATATATAGATTTCTAGACTTTTTCACTTCTTGGCCCTGGAGAGAAATATACATCCTGATGTAGGCAAAATATTCTAAGTGCGTGTTCTGTGTGTGCTGCTTACATTTTGGAGGAGGGTATTGGGAGTTTTCTTTGGAATCCTGAAAAAAGTTGAGCATACCAAAACTCATTGTGGACTCAGGTTTAAGCATTTTCCTGTAATTTTGGTTACTCTTTAAGCTATTTTTCAAATCATAGAATAACACCTTCTTTTTTCCCCCTCTGGGAAAGGTTAGAAATTAGTCTGACATTTGCTCTTATACTCCCTCTATCCTGAAGGCTCTTTTTCTCTCCTTGAACAGCAGTTTCCTCTCCCCACATCTCCAGCACACAAAATTTCAGTTTCAGATTATCTAAATTTAAAGACTACTTGTTTTTCAAGGCTCAGCTTACATAGTACCTCCTCTCGGAAGTTTCTGTTTTTCCATCTAGGAGTCAGATAACCTGGGAAGATAAATCAATTAGTTATTAATTCTCCAAGGAAATATTGGAATTAACTAATTCACTGTCTCCCAAAGAATGCACATAATTAGCAGGATATGAAATAATATCTTATGGAATATATGGATGGATTATTTTAATTATAGTAGTCATGTACTTATTTTAATCTGTTAGATAAAATATCTATATTACTTACCTTATGGTTTTAAGTCAATTAAAAAGAAAGGTAATTTAGCACCCAAATATGATAAAAATCCTGAAGGAGGTGCACCAATGATTTATTTTAATGGACAGAGAACAGCTGTCTAAAGGGTTTGGGTGATGTGTTAACATTCAAGTGTTAGCATTAGTGATAAAAGCCAGTTCTGCAAACCAAATTTGCTGACATTTCCACTATTTCTGTCTCCTTTAAATCTCCATCCTCTTGTGTCTTTTATCTCTTCCTTAAGACTCTGGTTCTTATAGGCATATCCCTAATGGTAAACTTCACACCGTGATTAGAGCTTGCTAACTTTGTCATCTTCATTGTTACACACAGATCTCACAACGACCTCAACAATTGCAAGCAGTGAGCACTGCAATCATCTTTATTCCACACCACCACCACTCTGAGTCTGCTCCCTAGATTAACAGCATCAACATCCCCTAGGAGTTAGTTAGGAATGTGGAACCTTTGGGCCTCTGCACTTTAACAAGAACCTTGGGTTATGCTTATGCACACACAGAGTGATAAGCACTTATGCACTTTGTGGAAACTGAGGCTTAGAGAGTTACATAGCAGGCGGCTTCTGTATGAACCCTCTAGGGTCTAGCAAAGAACCAGCGTAAAGCACAAGGTACATTTGTCAAATGGAACAAGGGATAAGTTTTTAAAAAATGATCAGTAGCTAAGTTTGGTGACTTGAGGCCACTCATTCTTCTGACTCTCACTTTCCTATATGCTTTTCAAAGAAGGAAAAGTAAGTAAAGAACTGTAGATTTCGAGTCCTACTTTCATTTCTGTCGTGTGCAAAAGTAGATTCCATAGTAGACTGGGGTAATCATTATTAAAATCAGAGTCTGCCTGGTTCAGGACTGATTAGCTGGGACAATATTATGAATGTTATGTTGTAAACATAAGCTCTTCTGTGGGAGTTGAGTTAATTGATTTATTCAGATAGACTTGTGGGTTGGACTAATCAAGTAATTAAGAATTTGACTGCTAATTACCTGCACTGGGGAATAAGCACAGGTAAGTGAGAGATTTTGTTGGAGTCAGCCGTGAGTTAGTCGGGGAGAAATGGGTTTCCCTTGCAGGGAAATAGTTCAAATCCTGCTTCAGTGGTTATAATAAGGGTGACTGAATAGAACCCCTTTGGAAATCATTCTTTTTTGGAAAATCCTGCTGTTACTGGTAATTTTAATTAACTACTCTTACTTTTTAAAAAATTTTTTAAAAGGTTTTTGTTTATTTTTGTACATGTGAAATTACCTTTGAAAATTTAAAGTTGGGTAGGAAGGAGCATTAAAATTGATCATAAAATTAAAATCTGATCATAATAATACCAAATATTGGACTTGTTTATATTACATGATAGGCCCTATGTACTTTACATTTATTAGTAACTCATTTAATCTTAACAGCCCAATGAAATAGATAACATTAGTAGATGAAAGAGTAATATATTGAGATACGGAACTATCAAATGTCTTGTTCAAGGCTACAGATATACTAAATAGTTGATATGAGATTTTAGATCATGTTGCCTGACTCTACATCCCACAGTGTCAGAATGTAAAAGCTGTTGTTCTGTCATTTTCTGGCCTCCATTATTTATGATAAAAAAATGTGTGGAGAGATAAATCATTGTCCTCTATATAAAATGTGTCCCTTTTCCCTAGCTGCTTTCAAGTTTCTCTTTTTATCTTTGGTTTTCATCAGATTAACTATGATGTGCCTGTATGTTTTATTTGTATTAATTCTGCTTTCTATTTGCTGAGTTTCTTGAATCTTTGAGTGATTTCTCACACTAAATTTGGAAAATATTTGGCTGGTCTTCCTTCCTTTCTTCCTTTCATTTTGTTTTTGTTCCATGGTTTCTCTTCTTCATTTTCTAAAACTTCAATTTGACCTCGTGATATTTTCCCACAGGTCTCTGAGACTCTTATTTTTATAAAAAATATTTTCTCTCTCTGTTGTTCATATCAAATAATTCTATTGATCTATCTTCAAGTTCTCTGGCTCTTTTTTCTGCTACTTCCTTTATGGCATTAAGCCCATACAGTAAATTTTTTATTTTAAATCATATTTTTAAATTTGAGAATTTTTATTCCATTTATCTTAAGCCTATTTTTCCTTTATGTTGTTTTTCAGCCTAGTTATCAGAGCTATTTGAAATCTTTGCTAATTTCAATATTTGGATCAACTTAGGATTGGTCTCCATTTACTGTCTTTTCTATTGAAGATAAGTCATATTTTTCTTTTTCTTCAAATAATGAATAATTAAGATTGTATTCTTGATGTTGTAAAAATATGCTTTAGATTTTCTTACACCACTCAGGATGAAATTTATTTATTCATTTTTTAAAGCAGGCAATTACCTTGGCTGACCTCAAATCACAGAATTCTGTCTCTCCTCTGTGAGTGGCAGCTTGCATTTTAGTGCAATTCTTCCAGCCTTAGATGGGCTGCCTGGGCACTACCCCATGCTTGCGTGTTTGTGGAGTCAGTCGCAATTTGGGCAGAGTCAAGAGACAGAATTTGGTGTCTCCCCACTCTGGCGTCTTCCTTACTGGTATTTCCACCACTTCACTTTTCAGCAATTGTGATTGCCTTATTCCCTATTTTCTAGTTATTCCAGGCAGCAAGACTGCAGGTTTTATATCATAGTTTTAAAAATCATTAAATATAAATAATAATTTATATCACAGTTTTAAAAGCCATCAATAATTATTGAATAATAATAAAAGGCAAAAATAATTTAAAAGCCAGTGTACTCCCTTCTTCCACATGCTGACTATCTTCCAGTTTCAGCCTGCTTTAGTTTGTTCTCCAGTGTCTTTGGGGGGTTTTTGTTTGTTTTTAATTTTTCTAGGATATATAATTGTAATCTGAAGAAGAATGAACTGGAAGGAGCTTCTCAGGTAGAGCAGAAGGGGAAATAGTACAACCTACTCTCTTAATCACTGTTCCTCTATTTCATGCATGATGAGGATTAATCCAACTGGTAGTACTGAAAAGTGACATGTTTCTTAAAACTCTGCAGTTGATCTCCCTATGATCTCTGATTAAGAGTTAATGGATTTATTTTATTAATTTGATAAGTCCATTAATTTGTATTGCCTTCTCAGCTCTGAAATATATAAAAGATATAACAGAAAGAATTCTAATATTTATATAAAACTTTACAATGATGCTTATTATCTCATTTTGTTTCTCATCAGCTCCATGAGTTGGATTGGTGTTTATATTTATTTTATATGTAAGAATCAAAGGAACCCAAAGTAGAGTCTCTTGATTGTCCAAAATGTAAGAAAGCCTCACCTTTCAGAAACTGTGATCAAAAAACTCTAGAGTGATCCCCCTATAATTTCCTTCTTCTAGCATCCAAGACTTTATTTTATTTCCTCCTCTTGAGCACAGGTGAAACTGGTAACTTGTTTCTAAACAATAAATTATGGTAAGTATAATGACATATTGCTCCCTTGATTATATTTTATTACAGATAGTTCCTGACATGTGGTGATTAGACTTAATATTTTTTGAATATATGATGGTACAAAAGTGATATACATTCAGTAGAAACCATACTTCAAGTATGCACACAACCATTTTGTTTTTCACTTTCAGTATAGTATTCAATAAATTCCATGACATATTCCTCACTTTATTACAAAATAGGCTTTGTGTTAGATAATTTTGCCTAACTATAGGTTAATGTAATTGCTCTGAGAACTTTTAAGGTAGGCTAGGTTAAGCTATGATGTTTGGTAGATTAGGTATATTAAATGCATTTTTGACTTACAATATTTTCAATTTACTATGAATTTTTTGGTATATAACCTAATTGTAAGTCTAGGAGTATCTGTATACGGCAAAGGTGATGGGATGTTACTTCTTAATTATAATACATTATATAAGACTCCATTGTATCAGACATTGTATTGGTTTCTCTTTTCTGGCTTGATAATGTGAGCAATTATCATGTTGAGGAAGCCCTCATGAGGAAAAAATTAGGGATGGCCCTATGAACTGCAAATATGAGGGTGCCTCTTGGCTGATAGCCAACAAAAAAATAGGGACCTTATTCCTGCAGCTGTAACTAAATGAATTCTGCCAACAGCCTAAGTGGGCTTGGAAGTGGATCATTTCTCAATCAAGTCTCTGATGAGACTGCAGCCCTGGTTAGCACCAGGCTTGCAACCTGGTGACACCCTGGAACAGAGGACAAGCTGAGCTCTTCTTAAATTCCAGAGGCACAGAAACTGTGAGATAATAGATGTGTGTTATTTTAAGACACCAGTTTTATGGTAATTTGTAACACAGCTTTTTCTGTGAAGAAAAAAAAAATGTGGTGTTCTATCCAGCGACTATCACAAGTTTTCATCTACTTGTTTCAGACAAAGCATTTCCTTCCAAAAACAAAAATAGACTTTTTTGTAACCTAACTACTGGTTTATGTCCAGTGTTTTTCTTTCTTTTTTTACTATAAGAAGCAAAAAATAACATGTGTTTCATGAAATGGTATACAAATATTCACCTTTTGAAACCACACAACCTCAGGAGAACACAGGCAGAAACATCATCTAATGTGTGGTTCCCAAAAAGCAGCCCCTGGATCAGAAGCATTCGCATCACCCAGGAATTGCTGGAAATGGAAATTATCAAGCCCCATCCCAGATCTAGTGAATCAAGAAGTCTGGGGTTGAGGTCCAAAAATCTGTTTTAACAAGCCCTCCAGGTAATTCTGTGCAGACAGAGTTTAAGAATGCACTAACTAATAATTACAAAATTAGTGACTTAATAACTACTCAGAATTACCTGTTTTAGATGCCTAAGCACAATACCTCCATATTTTATTTAAAAAAAATTCTTGTATTAATACACTCCAAAAAATTTTGGTTTGTGCCCCCCCACCCCAATTTTTTTTAAATGTTGAGAAGAGAAAAATTAGAAAACTTTCTAAATTCAGTAAAAAATATAAGCAAGTATAGTACCTAAAAGGATGCTGGGAAATATTGATTAGGATTTCTGGTTTTTTTTTTTTTCTGAGATCCAATTTTTATTCTACTACTTCCGATTACTTGACATTGCAGTTATAAAATTATTAAGCCTTATTTAAAAGTTAATTTTAAACCAAACATTTTTATAAAGCAATAATTTGATCAGTTGAAAGCCTGAAATCAGTTGAAAGACGTAATTGTTTATGGAGTTTGTTGGGTTTGGTGACCATTTCACAGGCAATGGAAAAATGGCCACTTTAATTTATAGCTGACATACTTATAGGTTATTGAAAAATTTTCATTATACCACCATACTGATGCATGTCCATATTGAAATTATAAAAGTTTCTGTCCCTGCCCTTGTACAATCTCTCTTCGTGCATTAGAATTTTCAAGTCATCCTTTTTTATTCAGGCTGTGTATTAGTCTGTTTCTGTTGCTTATAACAAAATACTTAGAAATGGGTAATTTATAGGAAAACAAAACATATTGATTACAGTTTCAGAGGCTGACAAATCCAAAGTCTAGGGAACACCTTTGGTGAAGTCTTTGGTGGTGGCTTTACAGCAATGCAAGGGTCTCACATGGCATGAAATGGCAGAGCAGAGAGAGAGTAACCTCTCATGTGCTCCTTTTTGAAAGCCCTTAGAACCATGCCCTGACTGACATTATTAATCCATTCGCTACAGCATGGTCCTACAATCTAATGACCTCTTCAAGGCCCCACCTTTCAATTACTGTAATAGGATTTCCCACCACCAACAGTTACCATGGGGAATAGTTTTGGGGGGACATTCTACTCGAGGCAGGCTGGGTCTATAGAAGATTAAGACATCTGGTTGATTTTACTTAAACAAGGTCAAAACAAACAAAACAAAGGAAAAAATAAAACACAATAAACCAAAGCCAGTACTTTGGAATTGTGTAGACCAAGATAACAGCAAGCCAATTGCCTTGGTCATTTTTAAATTGTCACAATTCTGTGTGTAGAGTATCTACTGATTCAGCCATCCTTAAAAGAAGGGCAGCTTCACCTGCATTTCCCTGATGATGTGATGTTGAGCACTTTTACCTGTTTGCCACTTGTGTGTCTTCTTTGGAGAAAGGACCATTCAAATTCTTTCTCCATTTCTTAATCAGTTTGTTTATATATATATATATATTGCTACTGAGTGTAGGATTTTCTTGCATAGTTTAAAATTAACCTTTAGCAGATGCAAACATTTCTCCCATTCCATAGCTTTCCTTTTCACTCTATCGATAGTTTTTTTGCTGCACAGAAGCTTTTTGGTTTGCTGTAGTCCCACTTGTCTATTTTTGCTTTTGTTGCCTGTGCTTTTAGTGTCATGTCCCTGAAATTATTGTCAAGACCGATGTCATAAAGCTTTTTGTCTATTTTTCCCTAGGGGATTTATGGTTTCAGGTCAAATGTTTCGGTCTTTAATCCATTTTGAGTTGATTTTTTTGTGTATTTTGTAAGATAAAGGCTTAATTCCACTTCTTCTTCTTCTTTTTTTTTTTTTTTGCTTGTGGATTCCCAGTGTTCTCAATGGCATTTGTTCCCATCATATATTCTTGGCACCCTTGTTTAATATCAGTTGACTGTGTATGAGTAGGTATGCCTCTGAACTTTATATTGTGTTTCATTGGTCTATATTTCTGCCTTTATGTCAGTACCATACTATTTTAATAACTGTAGATTTATAATATATTCAGAAATAAGAAATATGATGCTTTCAGCTTTGTTTCTCTTCCTCAAGTTTGTTTTGGCTATTTTGGATCTTCTGTTATTTTATATGACTTTTAGGATTTTCTTTCTGTTTCTGTAAAAAATACCATAGGATCATGATGGAAATAGTACTGAATCTGTAGATCACTTTGGGCAGCATGTCCATTTTAACAATATTAATTTATTCAGTCCATGAACATGGGATGTTTTTCAATTTATTTGTATCTTTTTTCTTTCATTAAATTTAATCAATATATTGTAGTTTTCAGTGTACAAGTCTTTCATCTCTTTGATTAAGTTTATTCCTAAGCATTTTATTTCTATTTTTATTTTTGATACTATTATAAATGGTATTGTTTTCTTAAATTACTTTTTGGATATTTCATTGTTACCATATAGAAATGCAATTGATTTTTGTATGTTGATTTTATATCAAGAAACTTTGCTAAATTTGTTTATTAGTCCTAACAGCTTTTTGTGGGGTCTTTAGGATTTTCTACATATGGGATCATGTCATTTGCAGACAGAGATTGTTTTACTTCTCTCGTTCTGATTTGGATGGCTTTTATTTCTTTTTCTTACCAAATTGCTCTGGATAAGATTTCCAGTACTATGCTGCATAGAAGTGGCAAGAATAGACATTCTTGTCTTGTTTTTGATCTTAGATATAAAGTTTTCAGTTTTTTGAATATGATATTAGCTGTGGACTTGTCATATATGGCCTTTATTATGCTGATGTACATTTCTTCTTTATCTAGTTTGTTCAGCATTTTTACCATGGAAGGGTGTTTAATTTAGTCAAATGCTTTCTTTGCATCTATTGACATCATCATGTGATTTTATCCTTCATTCTGTTAATGTAGTATATCACATACATTGATTTGCTTATATTGACCCATCCTTGCGTCCCAGAAATAAATTCCACTTGATCCTCTTAATATGCTATTAAATTTGGTTCACTAGTATTTTGTTGAGATTTTTTACATTTATGTTTATTAGGAATATTACTCTGTAATTTTCTTTTCTTGTACATCTTTGTCTGGCTTTGGTATTAGGATAATGCCAGTCTTATAAAATGAGTTTGCGAGTGTTCACCTCACACTTTTTAGGATAACTACTGTTAACAACAACAAAAAAGTAACAACCGTTGATAAGGTTGTGGAAAAACTGAAATCCTTGTACACTGTTGGTGGGAATGTAAAATGGTATAAGTGCTAGGAAAACAGAATGGAGGTTCCTTAAAATGTTAAAAATAGAACTTCTGTATAATCCAGCAGTCCCACTTCTGGATATACATCCAAAGGAACTAAAATTAGAATCTCAAAGTGTTACTTGCACTCTTATGTTCATTGCAGCATTATTCCCAATAGCCAAGACGTGAAAGCAATCTAAATACCCCTCCACAAATGAATGGGTTATACATATACATTTGATTATTTGACCTTAAGAAAGAAGGAAATCCTACAATTTGCAACAACATGAATGTACCTGGAAGACACTATGTTAAGTGAAATGTCTGTCATGGAAGCACAATACTGCAAGATCCATTTGCATGAAGTATACAAAATAGTCAAACTCGTAGAAACAGAAAAAGAATGGTGGTTGCCATGGAACGACAAAGGGGGGAAATCGGAAGTTGTTGTTCAATGGGGATAAAGTTATAGTCATACAAGATGAATAAGTTCTGGAGATCTGCTGTACAACATAGTGCCTGTAGTTAACAATACAGTATCATACACTTAAAAATGTGTTGAGGGTAGACCTCATGTTAAATGTTCTTAACATACACAAACACACAAAAGCAAAGGGATGCAAAAAACTCGTGGAGGCGATGGATATGTTTATTGCTTTGAATATGGTGATGGTGTCATGTGTGTATGTATATGTCCAAACTTGCCAAATTGTATACATTAAATAGGTTCAGTTTTTTGTGTATCAATTGCACCTCAATAAAGTTGAAGATAAATAAGGGCAAGTTTAAAGTAAGAATTTCAACTTTTGGATGTTTACTTTGCCTTAGTCAGCTGTTGGTGATCACATCTTGGTTTCTCATTGTATTTGAAACTCCTTGAGATTGGAATCCACATTTGTTTCTCTCTCTCAATCTTGACTTCCTACAGGCTGTCAATAATATTTATTGGGTTTAATCAATCTAGGTGTCAGCAAGATCTCAGACCTGTAAGGTTGGAACATAATTGCTATGAGTACTCCCCAGTAAGTGAAGAGAGTCCTGCTTCCTTTTTGGTCTCTCCAGAGACATCCCAGGCTTGGCCTCAGCTTTTTCCATCATCTCTAGCTCCAAGACCTTTCTTCCTCTAAATGATTTTAGATTATGGGCTATTTTATTAATACATTTATGCTAGCCCAAGTTTGTGGTTGGTAGTTTCCCTCCTCACACCATGCACATATGAACTTCATCTTCCCATGTAATTAAAAAAAAAAAAGCAAATAAAACAAAATAAAATATAAAAATTTTTCCAGGACCTTTGAGTGTGCCATGTGATTCCATGACGTCAGGGACTATGTCTGTTTTGCTTACTCTGTAGTTCCAGCACATGGCACTAGACATATTGCAGATTTTACTCAGATGAATGAGTGCATGGTGCAAGAGTGTGAGTGTGAGATGGGGGAACTTCACTTCAAAGTGATGCCAACAACTTGAAACTGAATATTCAATATCCACGTTTATAGAAATTCCCTTAACCACTTCCATGAATCCCCAATCTAAAGCTCTGTTTCTTTGATTCTTGCCTCCTCCTCCTTTCCGTTTTCTTTCAGAGAAAGAGGTAACCATTATGTTAAACAAGAAGGATGAATCGGGTGAGACCAGTAAGCAAATGTATTATTTACCCTTCCCGACTTTATACCTAGCACTGTGCTGCTACTTCCTTCCTGCATTATGGTTGGAATCTCCTGCAAATACTCTGATGCTGCTGATTCCTCTTTGATAATTAAAAATTCCTCTGGGATTTTCCTCTGTCACTTTAGTAGTGGTAACAGTCTTAGTTCAGCAATTAATGCATTCAATACAAAGAAATAATAATGATAACAATAAAAAAAACAATAAACAAACAAACAAAAACTTGCAAACACTTTTCAGAGTCCAGGCATTTACTCCTTCTGCCTGGGCCAGCATTACACTGGCTGGGAAGAAGGGGGCTGGGTGACAGTGCCCTAGGCAGGAATATAATCCTGCACGTGCTCCTGCTCCTTTGTGTCTTTGCCTTGTGCTTCTTTTTCTCCAGTCTTACCCGATATTCTGCAGTGAGGATAAGGGACACAGGAAGAAGCAGGAAAGGTCTTCTCTCAGGTTTTTGTAAGGAGATCTGCCACACTCTCTTCTTTGGGCTTCTCAGTTGTGTGGAATTTAACTTCCTCTAGTGCAGTGCTGAATACACCCTACTTTTACCTATGATCACTTAGGATGCCTCCATCAGCCTCAGGGCATCCAACCTTTATGCTGATGAAGAGGCATCTACCCTGGTAACCCTCTTGGTTAGGATAAAGACAATCCAAGGCCCTTTTTCTGAGACTGCACCCATGTTGACCATTAAATATTCATGTATCTTTTGTTATCACAAACCTGGGGATCAAAGGCCTTTCCCCGATAGCAACCCCTCTCCATTAGGCCAAGTGGTTAGCTATGCAGATATTGTCCTTTTATGTTTTTCAGGCATAGTTATAACACCTGTCCCTTTTGTCCAACAAGCTCAGAAAAACATGAATTATCCCCCCCTTTCACAAGGGTTGGGATGAGAGAAAAGTACTTTTTGCCTTCCCAGCTGGGGTGAGAGTGTTCACAGCACACCTGTGGTTCTCTCCAAAATCCTCTTCTCCAACTCTTCTGTTTCAGACACTCAACCTTTTGTTATGGCTGGAGAATGGTACACAGTTTCGAGTCACAAAGGTGGTTCCCAACTAGACTACCTCCTTTGTAAGTTTGAATTTGGCACATCACTGTGAAATATAAAAGTAGTTTTTGTATTATCTCCTTGCATCGGCCTAACCGGATATCAGAAGAAACACATTTTAATGTATTTTCATAGGGAGAAAAGTATTACTTATTTTCCTGTGAAGTTCAAATCAAGTTCTTTTTTTCCCCCCTATTGACTCTTCTCTCCCATATCTTTACCTGGGGCCTATCCTTTAAAATTCACTTCTTGTATCAAAGTAGTTTTCTTTGCAAAGATAATACTTTTCTTAATAAGGATTTGGGGCCAGCTGTATCACTATAATCAACCTGACTTTCTGTTCCCTCTTTTAAGAGCCAAGCGGCATTGGATAATTTACTAAACCTCCCCAAGCTTCCCTTTTCCCTTAAGCAAATATTAATAATGACCTTTTGGGGATGTTTTGAGAATCAGTTATAAAGGCTATACATAAAGTACAATGCCTGACACGATAATGACAGCTTTTGGTACTTTTAGGAAGAGGATTTCTCTGTCACTCCTCTTCCTTGATTGTCTCTCAACTTCTCCCCTATTGACAATGGGGATGGATAATTCTTTGCTGTGGGGGGCTGTCCTGCACATTGTAGGATGTGCAATGTCATCCTTAGCCTCTATCCACTAGGTGCCAATAACACCTCTCCCCACTCATTTGTGACAACCAAAAATGCCTTCAGACATTGTAAAATCTTCCCTTGGAGGAAAATTACTCCTGATTCAGATTCACTGCTTTAGGAAGAGAAATTCTAAGAAATTTTGTGTGTGTATGTATGCATATGTTGTGTATGTGTGTGTGTGTGTGTGTGTGTGTGTGTTTATGGGTTGTCAAGAGGGGGGTGACTTTTGGTTTGGTTTTTTAAGTTCCCTCCAGCAAATATAACAAGGTCTATGCTTTGCACTTCCTCTTTTTCCCCCTACTTTTTCTTTTATAAAAGGGTGGGTGGGTCTCACTTAGTTTCTTAACCTCATACAGTGATGTCTCTACCAGAGCACTGACCATGTGTCTTTCTTCACCAAAAAGCACTATGAAGTTGTGCTCTCTTCCCAATACTGACTCAATACATCTGCTCCTGATTTTCAACATTAGGAATCAGCTAATCAGAAAGGCTTTAGGGTGATTTAAATAAAACTTTATAGATTCCAGATTGCTCCCCATCCATCAACACATCTGTCATCTAAGTCATTTCAATTGAGAAGAAAACTGGACATGCCCCAAATTCTACAACCCAAGACCATACAGTAGAACCTCTAAAGTGCTTTGGAGTTCTAAAATTCTGGCATGTTATGGTTCCAGGGTCTATATTCATAACTACAACTTTCCTACCCTTTCTTGTCTCTCACAGCACTTTCTTGTATGCCACCCTGTTGAGACACAAGAAATTCAAAATACTCCAAAAATAGCCTCTGGGCCAAAGAGGTAGAAATGATCCAGAAGGCAGGGCAATTCCTCAGTCGAATGCCAGTCTTTTTATTCTGATGATATTATAAAATGTTTTCATAGGAAAATAGTTTCTTTATACCCATCTCTAAATTTTGTATTTCCTTTGAGTTCTTCAAATTGAATTTTCCCTCCTGTCTTCCAGGATTTTCTCTCTCCCCCTCTCCTTCATCTTTCTCTCCCTCTCTCTCTCTCTCTCTCAGTCTCTGTCTTTCTCTCTTGCTATCCAGGTAAGCATTCATAAGCTTCCTCACATTTTTTGCTCTTGTGAACTATGGCAGGCACGGTGGACTCTGCCGCCAAATTAAACACAGTGCTGCAGATGTTGTAACTTATGAGGTTTAGGGCAACGATTTAACTTTTCTTCCCCATGGTGTTGTCACTGCTGCCCTCCAATGCTCCACCCTTCAAAGTTAGGGACAGAGAGGATGAGCAGCTGCTTTTCCTGCTGCTCTGAATAATTCATGCCAGTTTAGCTGCAGCTTGGTAATAATATTGGTCTTGTTTAATACCAAGGGGAAGGAAGCACCTTGAAATTTCCCAAAGTATGGAATTAAAAGAATTTTTTTTAACCTCCAGATTGTTCAACCTTTTTTTCTCCAATATGAATAATACAAAATAAGTATTAAGTTGACAATGAAACTTTAATTCTTTTCCAAAGTATCCTGAAAATGAAGTTAATTGAGCATATTACTTATACTCAGTTTGGGAAGTATGTTATCCAGCCAATAACATATATTCGGTATTTTCTATACTACAGGCACTCTGCTAGGTACTGGAGGGGGTGGTAAAGACAAGCGAATCCCACCCTGAGGGAGCCTACACACTAGGGGAGGAGATAGACATAAAACAAAAGAACTATTCAATAACCACTTAAAAGACTCTATGTGCATCCCCTGGTATAACGGTGGGACTGACTACATTAATTTATTGTAAAAATACTTATAATCAAAGGCTGTGCACCAGACACCACTAGATGCTGAGAAAACAGCAATGCGTGAGCAAGAAAGACAGAATGGCTGCCTTTATGGATTTACTGCCAAGTGCAGACATCAGTCAAATACTCATATGCACATAAAATCACAATCTGTAATGAGTGTAATGAAAAAGTTTCCCAGCATAAGTATTTTCTGGGCCTTTATATATCCATTGATGTGTTCATTCATTTAGGCAGTGCTCACTCATTTTCTTCTCTGTGCTAGACACATGGATTTCAGTGTCAGCTATGTTAGGAGTGTTCCCTGTTCTCATGGAACTGCAGTCTAGTGGAGGAGTAAGAAATTAAAGCAGCTAAGACATAAATGCTTACATGTTTTAAATTGTGATAAGTTTGGGTCAAATTTACAAATGACAATATGCTAGGCTCTTTACATGAATTATCTTATTTAATGCTCATATGTACCCTGTGCTACGATTAATGTCTTACACATGCAAAACTTGACAGTCAGAAGGAAGTTTTAAAGATACAGTTTGATCAAGCACACTCAGACACCACCATGTCTGGCTTCTCTCTGCTCTATGATAAAACTCAATTTCTGACCTGCTTACAAGGTCCAGTATGGGCTGCTTTGTGTTGCAGGAGACTGGTAGGATGAGGAAGATACTATTGGCCGTATACACAAGGCCAGGACTGAATGCAAAGACCCACTTTTGATGTTAAATTGGCTCTTAGACCTACATAATGCAGTGCCTGTTAAAAGAGCCCATCAGCTCTAAAAGCCCACAAAGCTTAATTCTAGCTTACTGTGACTTCACTAATACTGTGCTAGATTATAAGTCCCAATGGGCTTGATCTTTATGGGTCACTAGGTGTTCATTTTATTTTATTTTATTTTATTTCTTTTTTCTTTTACTTCTCAAAATACATTGTAGTTGATTTTCATGCCCCTTTACCCATTTCTCTCCACCCCTTCCCCCCATAATATCTGTTCACTTGACTTAAATAGTTCAAGGAATTTTTGTGGCGATTCTGTCTTCTCCTCCCACCCCCATTTGTTTGTGTGTTAGTTTATTTATTTATTTATTTAGCTCCCACAAATAAGTGAGAACATGTAGTATTTCTCTTTCTGTGCCTGCTTTGTGTCACTTAACATACTTTTCTCTAAGTCCATCCATGTTGTTGAGAATGGTAGAGTTTTGTTCTTTTTTATAGCAGAGTAGTATTCCATTATGTAGATGTACCACAGTTTCCATATCCACTCATCAGATGATGGACATTTGGGCTGGTTCCAGCTCTTGGCTATTGCAAATAGAGCTGCAATAAACATTGGAGTACAGGTGTCCCTTCAGCATGATGATTTCCATTCCTCTGGGTATACTCCCAGCAGTGAAATCGCTGGGTCATATGGTAGATCTATCCATACTTGTTTGAGGAACCTCCATATCATTTTCCATAAAGGCTGCACCATTTTGCAGCCCCACCAACAGTGAATTAGAGTTCCTTTTCCCCCACAACCTCTCCAAGACTTATCATTCTCAGTCTTTTGGATGTTATCCATCCTAACTGGAGTAAGATGTTATCTCAAAATGGTCTTGATTTGCATTTCCTGGATGCTGAGTGAGTTTGAGCATTTTTTTATGTGTCAGCTTACCATTCGTATATCTTCCTTTGAGAAATTCCTATTCAGCTCCTTTGCCCATTCTTAAGTTGGGTTATTTGTTTTTTTGCTGGAAAGATGTTTGAGTTCCTTGTATATTCTGGATATTAATCCTTTGTCAGACATATATTTTGCAAATATTTCTCCCACTCTCTTGGTTGTTTTTTTACTCTGTTTGTTGTTTATTTTGCTGTGCAGGAGCTTTTTAATTTGATATAATCCCATTTGTTTATTTTACCTTTAGTTGCCTGTGCTTTTTGGGTCCTATTCAAGAATTCTGTACCCATTCCTACCTCCTGGAGTGTTTCCCCTATGTTTTCTTTAAGGAGTTTTATTGTTGCAAGATGTATAATTAATTCTTTAATCCATTATGAGTTGATTTTAGTATATGGTGAAAGGTACAGGTCTAGTTTCATTCTCCTACATATGAGTATCTAGTTTTCCCCAAACCACTTGTTGAAAAGGCAGTCTCTTCCCCAGTACGTAGATTTGCTGCCTGTGTCAAAGATCAGATGGCTTTAGGCATATGGATTGATTTCTAGGTTTTCTATTCTATTCCATTGTTAGGACAGTACCATGCTATTTTGGTTATTATAGCTTTGTAATATAGTTTAAAGTCAGGTAGTGTTATGCCTCCAGCTTTATTTTATTTGCTCAGGATTGCTTTGGCTATGCATAGTCTTCTGTTGTTCTATATAAATGTCTGGATAGCTTTTTCCATCACAGAGAAAAATGTCACTGGAATTTTGATGGGGATTGCATTGAATATGTAGATCACTTTGGGTAATATGGACATATTCACAATGTTAATTCTTCCAATCCAGGAGCATGGGATATCTTTCCATCTTCTTGTGTCCTCTTTAATTTCTCTCAACAATGGTTTGTAGTTCTCTTCATAGAGATTTTTCATATCCTTGGTTAGCTTTATTCCTAAGTATTTTATTTTTTTGTTGGCTATTGTAAATGAGCTAGCTTCTTTGATTTCTTTTTCTGCTTGTTCACTGTTGGAGTATAGAAATGCTACTGATTTTTGTGTGTTGATTTTGTATCCTGCAACTTTGCTGAAATCATTTATCAACTCTAGGAGTTTTGTTATAGAGGCTTTAGGCTGTTCAATATATAGGATCATGTCATCTGCAAACAGGGACAGTTTGACTTCATCCTTTCCAGTCTGGATGTCCTTTATTTCCTTCTCTTCTCTGATTGCTCTCGCTAGTACTTTCAACACTATGTTGAATAGGAGTGGTGAGAGTGGCCATCCTTGTCTACTTCCTGTTTTTAAGGGAAAAGCTTTCAGCTTTTCCCCATTCAGGATGATATTGGCAGTGGGTTTATCATATATGGCTTTAATTATGTTCAGATAATTTCCATCTATGCCTAACTTGTAGAGAGTCTTTATCATGAAAGGATGTTGAATTTTGTCAAATGCTTTTGTAGCATCAATAGAGATGATCATGTGGTTTTGTCTTTGTTTTTATTAATGTGGTGTATCACATTTATTGATTTGCATATGTTGAACCAACCTTGCATCCCTGGGATGAATCTCAATTGATCATGGTGTATAAATTTCTGCATGTGTTGCTGTATTCTGTTAGCTGGTATTTTATTAAGGATTTTTGCATCTATATTCATCAAGGATATTGACCTATAGTTTTCTATTTTTGTTGCATCTTTGTCTGGTTTTGGTATCAGAGTGATGTTTGCCTCTTAGAATGAGTTTGGGAGAATGGCCTCTGTTTCAGTCTTTTGGAAAAGTTTGTAGAGAATTGGTATCAGTTCCTCTTTGAAGATTTGGTAGAACTCTACAGTGAACCCGCATGGTCCTGGGCTTTTCTTTGTTGGGAGCCTTCTGATAACAGCTTCAACTCTTTTATTGTTATTGGTCTGTTCAGATATTCTGTATCTCCTTGGCTCAGTTTTGGTAGCTTGTATGCATCCAGAAATTTATCCATTTCCTCCAGATTTTCAAATTTGTTGGCATACAGTTATTCATAGTAGTGTCTAATGATTCCTTGTATTTCTGAGGTGTCAGCTGTAATATCACCTTTTTCATTTCTAATTTTTGTTATTTGGGTCTTCTCCCTTTTTTTCTTAGTTAGTCTTGCTGAAGGTTTGTCAATTTTATTTATCTTGTGAAAAGACCAACTTTTTGTTTCATTGATCTTTTGTATTGTTTTTCGGGTTTCTATTTCATTTAGTTCTGCTCTGTTCTTAATTATTTCTTTCTATCTACTAACTTTAGGTTTGGTTTGTTCTTGGTTGTCTAGATCTTTATGGTGAAGTGTTAGGTTGTTTATTTGCCATTTTCCATTCTTCTGAGGTAAGCATTTAATGTGATAAATTTTCCCCTTAGTAGTGCTTTTGCAGTATCCCACAGGTTTTGGTATGATGTATCATTATTTTCATTAGTTTCAATAAATTTTTTGATTTCCTGCTTGATTTTTTCTTGGGCTCCTATGTCATTAAGTGGAATGCTGTTTAATTTCCATGTGTTTGTATAGTTTTCAGAATTTTGTTTATTATTGATTTCTAATTTTAATCCATTGTGATAGGAAAAAAGTACATGGATTAATTCCTATTTTTTTGAATTTGTTGAGACTTGCTTTGTGGCCTAACATGTGGTCTATCCTGGATAATGTTCCCTTTGCTGATGAGAAGAATGAATATTCTGAGGTTGTTGGATGGAAAGTTCTGCAGATATCTGCCAAATCCACTTGTTCTAAAGTACTGTTTAGATCTTGTATTACTCTGTTGTTTTTTTGCCTAGATGATCTGTCCAATGATGAGAGTGGGGTATTCAGTTCCCCTACTATTATGGTGTTAGTGCCTATCACTTTCTTTAGATCTAATAGTGTTTGCTTTGTAAATCTTGCTGCTCCAAAATTGGGTGCATATATATTTATGATTGTTATGTCTTTTTGATGAATAGATACTTTTATCATTATATAGTGGCCTTCTTTATCTCTTTTTATGGTTTTTGCTTTAAAGTCTATTTTACCTGGTATAAGAATAGCTACTCCAGCTCGTTTTTCATTTCTATTTGCATGATATATCTATTTCCATCCTTTCACTCTTAGTCTATGTGTGTCTTTACAGGTCAAGTGATTCTCTTGAAGACAGCATATTGTTGGGTCCATCTTTTTAATCAGGTCAGTCAGTCTGTGTCTTTTGAAGGGGAAATTTAATCCCTTTACATTTAGACTTATTATTGAAAGGTGTCAATTTACTCCTAGCATTTTACTGATTTTTGTTTAGACGTCTTAAGCACCTTTTGTTCCTTTCTTTCTAATTTTCTGTTTGTCTTCTGTATTTGTTTGTTTCTTGGGATAACAGATAAACTTTTTTTTTTTTTATCTTTTGTCAGCATGTTTGTTTTGCTGTTAGATATTTTTCCTTCTTGCATAGTCATGGCAGTGATGGTCATTTTTGTGGTATCAAACACAGTACTTTCTTGAGAATTTCTTGTAGAGTTTGTTGTGTGGTAGTGAATTCCCTGTTTTTGTTTGTCTGACAAATATACTATTTGTCCTTCATTTTGGAAGGATAGGCTTGCTGGCAATTATTGGCTGGCAATTTTTGTCCTTTAGTATTTTGAATATATCATCTCATTGTTTTCTGGCTTTTAGGGTTTCTGATGAAAAGTCTGATGTTATTATGATTGGGGCTCCCTTATAGGTGACTTGCCACTTCTTTCTTGCAGCTTTTAAGATTTTCTCTTTGTCTTCAAGTTTTGCTAATTTGACTATATCATGTCTTGGAGAGGAACTTTTTCAGTTGAATGTGTTTGGTGATCTTTGGGCTTTCTGAATCTGGGGATTTGTGACTTTCCCTATATCTGGGAAGTTTTCTGCTATTATTTCATTGAATATGTTTTCAATACCATTTTCTTTTTCTCCCCTTCTGGAATACCCATGATTCGAATATTTGAGCACTTAACGTTGTCAGTTCTCTCTCCTAGATTTTCTTCAGTTTTTAAAAATTCTTTTTTCTTTTTTGTGGTCTGCCTGTGTTAATTCTAAGAGCCTGTCTTCAAGGTCAGAAATTATCTCTTCTGCTTGTTGAAGTCTGCTGGTTAGATTTTCTGTTTATTTATTTATTTATTTATTTTTATTTTGCTGAATGAATACTTCAGCTCCACAAGCTCAGCTACATTCTTTTTCAAGGCATTGATTTCTTTGTACATTTCTTCTTTCAGATCCTGTATATTTTTTCTCATTTCACTGTGTTATCTGAGTTTTCTTGTATCTCATTTAGTTTCCTTAGAATAGTTACCCTAAATTCCTCATCAGTCATTTCAAAGACTTCCTATTATATAAGATCTAGAGCTTGAGAGTTATTATTTTCCTTTGGTGGTGATTTAACTTCTTGATTTTTCATATTTCTGGTATCTCTCCTTTGGTGTTTTGTCATTGTGGCCGGGGGAATCACAGTCCACTTGTTTCACACTGATGTCTGGCTTGGATCCTGAAGGCACTGCCACTTTCCAGCAGCAGGAACTAGCCTGGGCCAGAAGACCCATCCTGTCTGCCTTCTCCAGTCCAGCAGGCTCAGGGTATGTCTGCCCAGAAGCTCTAAAGTCTCTCCATGCAATGGGGAGCAACCTTAACTGGGGTCCCACGGCATGTGGCTCCCATCTGCTGCAGAGCAGATCCTGGGTCCTTCATTGCTGCTCCTCAATAGCTGCAAATTGGTCACTCTGTGGGAGAGAGTGACAGCAGGAACCTACTACTCTGCCATCTTGACCGGAACTCCCCGTACTCGGTGTTCATTTTACACCTCTCAGTTTTTGCACAGTAACTAGACTGAATGATAAGTGGGGGTTATTACAAAACTATCTCATAGCAGGTAAATTGGAGAAAGCATTTCTATCCACATATTCAGGGGAGGTGGCTCAACCTGTGTCTGAAGCAATTGGATAGTACTTGCAAAACTAGCAAATTAGAATAAAGTCTGTGCAGTGGATTAAATGTCTCCCCCAAATTCATTGAAGCTTGACCACCGTAACAATATTAAGAAGGTGGGAAATCCAATTATGGTATTTGAGAGGTGGGGCATTTAAGAAGTGATTAGATAGTGAGGACTGTGCCCTTGAGAATGGATTAATCTTTTCATGGAAAAATGGGTTAATGAATTAATGGATTAAGAGGGAGTGGTTTTGATGGCTTCATAAGAAGAGCAAGTGAGCACATTAATGCTCTTGCCTTTCTCGTCATGTGATACTTTTGTCACTACAGGACTCTGCAGAGAGTTCTTACCTAAAAGTATGCCTTCAGCAGATGTGCCCCTGGACTGTGGACTTCCCAGCTTCCAAAATGGTAAGAAATTAATTTTGGGTTTTTTTTATACATTACCCGGTTTCAGGTACTCTATTATAAGCAACAGAAAATGGACTAATACAGTCTGATATGTCTAATCTGGATCACCCTCAGGTAATTCTCATTGGAAAGAGTAATTATACTTTTTGTAAGTCAGCCAGCCCCCAAATCAGGAGAAACAAAGCTTGCAAGAAAGATTCCAGTCTCAAAGAATGGCCATCAGCCCTCACCTGTGAGACAAGAATCATATCGTAACACTCTCTGTGTCCATCTCAGTAATCAGGCAGTACCTTATCTGCATTAAGAGCTAATAAATATGTATCTGAATGAATTAATCATAGCATTGCTTTAGGATGTGAATTCATTGGTTTAAATGAATGTTATATGTTAAAATGCCTTGTATACAGGCACTAAAAATGTCTATTTTCCCTTTCTTTGTGAATAAAGATAATAGTTCTGCACCCTTCCAATCAGATGTGCATTTTTTTCTTTTAATAGTAAAAAATAGTTATTCACTAAATGACTAAAAATCTTTCCCCATTCTATTCACAACCTAGAGAAATGGTTATATTTGGGTGCATATGGAAGCTGAATAATTATGTAATCATTCATATTATTTTCTACTAGTTGAATCAGAAAGCTTAATTGTGTAAATGGTTAAGTAGACAAACTGAAGGCCACACTGCTCCAGCCCATTTTTTAATGCAGGAATGTGGCCACTGTGTGGCCAGATAATTTTCAAGGAAATCTAAATATGTAGATTATATGTGAGCTCTTCAGATTGTTAAATCTTAGCCATAAAATAAATTTAAAGTAACACACTAGACTTTTGCTTCTGGCCAAAATGGAATAAAAGAAATTAGACTTACTCTTCTTCTTAAAACAACCAAAAAAAAAAAAAAAAAAATTCCAAACAGACACTGTATTAGTCCGTTTTTGTTGCTTATAACAAAACACCTGCAACTGGGTGATTTAGAAAGAAAACATAATTTATTGCTTAGAATTTCTGAGGCAGGGAAGCCCAAAGTCCATCTGGTGGTGGCAACAGTGACCCAGGGGTCTCAGGTTGCAAGATGGTAGAAGAAGAGAGAGCAGAGAGAGAGAGAGACAGACAGACAGACACTCCTCTTCTTTTAAAGCTCTCAGAACTATACCCCTGACCACCATTTTTAATCCATGCACTACTGCACAGTCCTACAGTCCAATCACCTCTTCAAGGCTCCACCTTTCAATTGCCATAATAGGATTTCCCACCTTCTTAACAGTCACAATTGGGGCTGAGTTTCTAATACATAAAACTTGGGGACACAGTTCAAGCTTCAGGGAGTTTGGGAGGTACATAATTCAGTCCACTACAGACACAATACTTAATATAATGGTTTTTAAAACACTGCACATCTGTTATGAAGGACAGTAATCCCTGAGAGACAGGAACATAGGAAAAAAATCCATGAAAGAAAAGAGAGATAAATTTGACTTTATCAAAATTTAAATCATCTGCTCTTCAAAAGACAATGTGATAAAAATAAAAAGACCGAAAGAAAATATTTGTGAAGCACATATCTAATAAAGTACTTTTGTCCAGAATATATAAAGAACTCTCAAAACTCAATAATAAGAAAAAAAAAATAAACCAATGAAGAATTGACAAAAGATTTGAACAGACTTCAAAAAAGAGATACAGATGGCAAATTAGCACATCAAAAAATGTTCAACATCATTAGTCATTACGGAAATGCAAATTAAAACCCCAGTGAGATGCCACTACAACCTATTAAAATGTCTCAAATTTAAGAAACTGGCAATACCAAGTAATGGTAAGTATGTAAAGGAATTAGAACACCAATAAACAGATGGTTGGAAGTTAAAAGGATACCACCACTTTGGAAACACAGTTTAGCAATTTCTTAAAAATTTAAATATGTATTTACCATATATCTAGCCATTCCACTTATGTTTACCGAAAAGAGAAGAATGCATATGTCCATACAAAGAATTGTACACAAATATTCATAGAAACTTTATTTGCAGTAGCCAAGAAATAGACATAACCCAAATTTCAATCAGTAGGTATGGTAAATATACTTTGGTATATCCATACAATGGAATACTACTCAGCAATAAAAAGGAATGAACTAGTAGTACCTGATATGACATCATGAATCTCAAAATAATTATGCTCTGTGAAAGAAGCCAAAAAAAGTGTCCATTCTGTATGATTCAATTTTTATGAAATTCAAAAAAATGCAAACTAATCTATAGCAACAGAAACAGATTGGGGGTTGCATAGGAATGGGAGTAGGGCAGAAATGGTCAGGAGAGAGGGAATATAGAGGGGCATGAGGATACATTTGGGGGTCTTGGATGTCCTCACATTCTTGATTGTGGCTATGGTTTTGGGGTTGTATATGTCCACAAAATTCTATCAGATTGTACTTTTAAAATATGACTGGTATTCAGACAAACACATGAAAAAATGCTCAACATGACTAAGCATCAGGGAATTTCAAATCAAAACCACATTGAGATGGCATTTCATGCCAGGTAAACTAACCATTATCAAAAAGAAAGAGAAAAAAAAAATTTTGGTGAGGATGTGGAGAAAGGTGAACCTTCCTACACTGTCGATGGGACTGTAAATTAGTGCAGCAATTATGGAAAACAGTATGGAAGTTTCTCAAACAACTACAGATACAACTGCCATATGATCCAGTAATCCCACTGCTAGGTGTGTATCCAACGGAATGGAAATCATCGTGTTGAAGGGATACCTGCACTCTCATGTTTATTGCAGCTCTATTAACAAGAGCCAAGAGTTAGAATCAACCTAAATGTCCACTGACAGATGACTGGATAAAGAAAATGTGGTATATATATATATGTATATGTGTATATATATATATATACACAATGGAATACTACTCTGCCATAAAAAAGAGTGAAATTCTGCCATTCTCAGCAACATGGGTGAACTTAGAGAAAATTATGTTAAGTAAAATAAGCCAGGCACAAAAAGAGAAATACCTGATGTCCTCACGCATAAGTGGGAACTAAAAATTAAACAAATAATTAAAAATAGAAAGAAAGAAAGATACAACAATCTGTTGAGCTTTCAAAAGGAGAGAACGGAACAGAAAACCCAGAGGTGGGTTAGAGTGGGGTGGGGGAGAGGGTTAGTGAAAAATTGGTAAAGGGCACAAAAAATGATTACATTGTTTAATGATGAATATAGTAATTATCCAGATTTGAGCATCACATGCTGTACACAGGTATAAATATTCAGTGCTGTACCCCATAGATAAGTACAATCAATTATATTTCAATAAAAAACAAACAAATAAAAGTAAAGAACTCTAAAAAAAAGTATGAGTGGTATTAGATGTTAGATATACCTCAATACAACTGTTGAAAAATAACAGATACAACAATATGGGAAAAAACAAAATCAAAAACAAAACAAAACACCATGCTGGTAAACACAGTGACCCTTGGGCTGTGTGTTTGCAAACTGACATTTATGTATATGACGTGCTTTCGGGAAAATACACATACATGGCCACAAATACCTATACTAAATACAAATTGAAAGATTTGCTAATTGGAGGTTCTTTTGTTGGCTTCTTTCAAATAAAGCAAGTACCATTTCTTACTCTTTTTTGAATGGCCCAGAGCAAGGCTCCCTTTTCTGAATGGTTTGATGGTCTCTTTTCAAGGATTATGATTGAAGTGCAAAATCTCTTAATAGCAAATGGTAGCACAAGAAGCAGAACGTGTTTTCCTTGTTCATGCATAATTCCTATTCATAGTGGCAGGAATCATGGGTTTCACAGTGCCCCGAATTTCTGTTGATGCCATCCCTTCCCTCACATACTTTTCCTTGTAGAAGAAAGTCCTTCAATGGCACTGTGCTACTGTTCACCAAAGGAGTGCAAAAGACAACTTTCTGAAAGATTTCACAATACTTTAAATAAATGAAGATTTTCCTTAGAGTGGTATTCATAAATGGATGAAGTAGAATAAAAAATTTAAATCAGTGTTAGAAACTTATTTAAAATAGTGATATGCAACCTATGGATTGAACAAGCTGGACTTGGCAGAATGTGAACAGAAAATAATTGTATTCATTTCTCGCTGTTCCTTCAAACACTTCTATGCTGATCCTTTTTCTATCCTAGATGAGTCTTTAGCAAAAGACATAGTCCATGGTCTTTCGGTTAGAAGAACAGTTATTTTAGTAAATGAAAAGATCCATCTGCACTATACTAAACAGCCAGTCCTTCAAACATTTTAATTCTCTCTCTCTCCACTGGCCTGCAGGTTCTTCTTAATTTTTGTTGTCCCTTTCTTCTTAACAGCTGCTACGTATGTTTGCTATCGGGTTGGGTGTATGGGGGAGAGCGGAGCAATAAGGAAGGAAAGCTCTTCCCAGAGAGAAACAGTTATGATCTGGCTTTGGACACTCTCAACACAGGGCCAGTTTCTGGGGAGCATTCTTGAATCCCTTAAAGAGATCCTTCTGGGGTCTCCAAATATATTCCCTTGACAAGAACAATACCCTCTCTCTCAGCAACTGCATGTCCAGTGAGTGGTCCACGTTTCTGTGGCCATCACAAGATCTTTAGGTCCTCTTGGGTGAGTCTCTTCTAAGACAGCCCTAGGACAGCTTTCTTCAGACATGGCAATGTCTGGCCCGTAGGAAGCACACAACCTTATACTACATTTAATAGAGGTACAGTCCGCTTGTAACACAGCCCTCTCTCTGCTCTGCTAGGCTCTCCTTCCATGTTATATTTCTTCCATAGAGCATTAGACACCAACTCCTATTTTCCCCAAACTTAAGGAGGATGTAGATCTAGTTCTCATAAAGGTCCTCTTTAAAATGTCCTTCTTACTTGGTTAAAGGTAAGAAAAATCAACTTATTTTATTTCCTCATTGTGGGATGCAGTTATGGAATATACGGCATGGCTACTGATCTCTCCCAAATAGCCCACCTGCTGGCCCTTCATGTAGCTGGCCTTTTATGTAGTTGGAGGGTGGGCAACAGGCTACTTCTGGCAGAACATCCAGGGTCACAATCTCTTGGTAAATTCCTCACAGCCTTTACTTGACTCCTCTTACTGTTTTAAGCTTTGGAAAACAACAGAAAGACAACGGAAGGCAGCATATTTATGTCATATTTAAGTACTGAAGTTAATATAGAAAAAAAAAGCACAAAAATGAATATGATAGTCACAGCTAGACAATTCTTTATATGTCCTTTCTCTGTTCTCCAACTACCCAACAATAAGATCATACTCCAGCTTTCAAAGCAAAATTATTTCCATCAAAGTCTACTTTATAAGAAGTTTTGAACCTTTCCCTGAATTAGCATCAATAAATGAAAATTTATGAAAACATGACCCGGAATAACTTAAACTTAGTATTTCATGGATGTAATCTCATCTTAAATTGTCTACAACATGCAAGTGAAGTATTTAAATCCTTCAAAATTCCCTCTGCTAAAATATCCAAATGTTTCAGAGGATAGTAATTTGGTGGTGAAATTTTGTCGTTTTTGTTCTATTTCAATTAAATAATTGGCCAAATCTCCTTCTTTTTTTAAGATTTGGGAAGCTCAGCATAGATTAAATTTTCATTGGCTGTTTAATAAGGGATATGCTAAAAAACTATGGAGTTAGACTAGATATTTGCTAAGCTTCCAGTTCCTCTACCACTTTATGATTATATTCTTACTTTTTAAATGTTAGTGGATGAGCTCCATATAAAACAAAATGATGAATATAAATGCAAAAAAGTACCCCTTTTCCCATCACCATCAAGTCCTAATACCATTCTCCAAGGGAACTATCGTGGACAGTTTATCTGGTGTCTCTCCAGACTTCCTTCAACTACACACACACATAAACATTCAGTGGTGCACAAGAACACAAAAACACACCCAAGCACGAACAGTGCTTGTTTTCCTTTTTTAAAAAGGACTATTCTATGGATAATTCTGCAATTGGATTTCTGGTTTTTGTTTTGTTTTGCTGTCACTCCACCCCCATGAATCATGGCCCTCCTGTGGCATAGGTATGTATGAGCCATGCTCCTTTTTAATGCAGCTAATACAGTTAATATTTATTAGGTTAATTTATTTAATCATTCTATTCTTGCTGGTCTTTTGAGCAGTGTTTAGGTTTTTACAATGTTGCAATAAATGTTGATAATAAGACTTAAAAATATGTATTTGGCATTCTCCTGTTGAGATTTACCATCACACTTGCTTATATTTTGGTGCTTTTAAAAAATATCAAATCTAGACATTAATTAGGAATAGCAATAAATTAAAGAGTAAAGAAAGAGGACTGTATGGAAGGAGGAAGTTTTCATGATATCATTGGTCACGATCAGGCAAGTGAAACAAAATGAATTTAACCAAAACGCTCTCCCCACTGGAGGAAATACGTCTGCCCTTTGCTCAGACTTATCTGTAGAATTGCTTTGTAAGTACCAGATGGTCTATGATGCTTTGGATTTATTTTATGATTTTCAAAGGTTAGAAAGAATCAGATATTCATGTTCTCCTCTGCTGGACACGAAAGATGTTACAAACTTTCCATGGTCCCAATGAGGGCCAACTGACCTTTGGTCACTTTTAACATCCTTGAGGGATTATCTTTGTCCTTGGGAGAGAGCCAATTTGCCTTCTGTCTATGCTCATTTGGGGAAATATACTCTTTATTAATCCAGACAGAGCACTCAAGCAAATGGAATGAGCAAAAGGGGACTGCCAAATAGATTATAATAAAAATATTCTGTGTATATACATAAGATAAAAGGAACTACATTATCTACATGTATACATTAAATGTTCATTTTTCATATAAATAGTCCTTTTTAATAAGTAATGGTACCATAGTCCATTAAGTTCTGTGGCTAATATGTCTCTCCTCCCTTTGAGTCTTGTTTAAATAAAAACATTTGGCTGAGTAATATACAAGATGTACCTGGGGGTAGCAATTTATGGTACTGTCTTATCAGAAATTGCTTCTAAATGCCTCATATTCGTATTTGAAATTCTGCAGGCAGTGCTTTCCCTAAATCTCACACATAGAAGATTGTTTCAATTGACCACATCAAGAATCAGGTAGAGTGCCTGGGTAAAATGGAGAAAAACCAAATAGAAACAATATGACTATCAATTTTTATAAGGTTGCTTATTACATAGAATTTTATGTAAAGTTAAAATTTTAATTAACATATTTTAAGCCACATTTTATTTATTGATATTGTAATCCCCAGAGTATAGGCTAGATCTATCATTTTAAAAATACATTTTATGCACAAGTATTCTATATATGTCTTTGGATTTTTCTGTTCCTTCTGTCCCGATTCCCATAAATCCCTTTTATGTGGCTGCATCTGGCTCAACATTTAGTTATTAGTCAAATTCACTTTGTTATGTTTAAAAAGACAGTTCTGGGCCAATTCGCAAATTTAAAATATGGATTGTAATTTCTATTCTAATTTTGTATCAAGGTTAAATGCCCTAAATATGATATTGTGCCATGGGGATGTTCGGAATGTCATTGTTCTTAGGAAATCAGTGCTGAAGTGTTTAGAAGTGAAGCATTAAGATGCCCGTAACTCTCAATGGGTTCAGAATACAATTGAGATAGAGATAGATGGTAAACACAGGAAAGTTAGCAATTGATTAGGCAAAATGAAGGGAATATAGAAGTTTATTGTACCATTTTTGCCATTTTTTTTGTAAATTTTACATGTTTTCAAAATAAAGAGTTAAGAAAAACAAATCCCTCTTTCTTTTTTTATTCGCTTATTTATTTATTTTCTTAGCTCACATATATAATTAAGGACATGCAGATTTTCTCTTTCTGTTCCTGGCTTATTTCACTTAACATTATCTTCTCTAAGCTCATCCATGTTGTTGTGAATGACAGTATTTCATTCTTTTTTCCTCCCCAGAGAGGCTGTCCCACCGTGGTGTGAGGTGCCACTGCCCTACTCCCTCTAAGCCATTGCTGCTTTTTTACTTCACAGAAACTTAACATAACATCATCATAAAGTTTATTTATAACTTTATCAGCTATACCTCCTCGATATGATACAGCAGGGTCTTTATTTTAATCACCACTACATCCTGGTTGCCTAGAATGGTAAAAGATGCTCAATAAATATTTTTTGAAAATCTTAATCCATGGTAAATTCATATTAGCCACCCAACATGTTTTTGAGGTTTCCATTTTCACAGTGATTTCTGAGTTCTCAGGAAATTCAAAAGTTTTAATGTGTACATAAAGATGTTTGATGACAACACATGCACACATAGGACTAAACTAATATACATGACTGAGAGGAGGATGCATCATAGAATCCAATTTATTTTTAAATTCATCCAATGTTTTGGATTACCCACACTATTGATTCCATTCATTGGTATCCATTGGCAAAAATAAATACTAATTGACTAAATTTCCTTTAACATGGTCCCAATAAAAGCCAACATTAAAAGTATCATCAGCAGAACCATTATAACACTATGGCAGTGTTATTAATATTTACATATTTTATAAAAAGTTTTGGAAAAATTATATACAGTCACAATTATTTCAACTCAAAGCAAGCAAATGTGCAAAACATATTTTTCTTTGTCTCATACATATTGAAAAAAGACAATCAGCATGTAGTTCGTGCCTTTTATCAGAAAACTTGTAGCCAATGTTCAACCTTTTTCTTCCCAATCTTAGCTGGTTTTTTAGCATGAATTATACAATTGAATCCAATTTGTGTTTATCTTATTATTTTGGATATTTCTAGAGTTCTAAACTTGAATCACTCTTTTGGACAAGGGATATTTATTTTTCACCAAGAAATAATAGATGCAAATAATGTGTCCGGTGTTAGTTATCAAATCCAGTTTACATAACACGTTGGGTGCATACTTTCATGCTTTGGAGTGTTTTGATTTTTGTTGAGCAAAACAGGCATCTGGCACATCAAAGAAAATAATTCCAGTAAATTGAAAGGATCCCTCAACCTAAAATTAATGAGCTTCATGTGTGTAGCTCATTTTTTAGTTAATTGCCCTTAATTTATTCAGCTGAAATACCTTACAGTTTTCCATGATTAAAGGGCATAATGTTTGACTTGTCATTGAATTAGTTTGATATTGATATAAATGAGCTATAAAGTATATCCATGATTGCTTCCTGAATAATATGATGTATTTTCTTTTGTTACTTGCTCAATAAAGAATGAAATATACCTGATCTTTGGGTTTTGAAGCAAATCTTCTACAGTTTAAAAATGAAGGAAAGGTGGGATTAATCAGCAAGGAATACATTTCCACAGAGAAATTAAAACTTCCACTGGCAATGAAGCTTATTTATTAGGAGGCAAAATGAATAATGGTAGAAGTTACAATTTTCATCTTAAACCTGATAGAAATAAATCTCCATCAGAAACGAAAACCAGTTGGATAAACATATACCCAACAGGGACCACTGTATTGAACAGTGAGTGGTCCAATGTACAGTATCACATTTATTGAGTCTGCTGATATTTGCTACAAAAGTATGCATTACAAGCATATATAAAAAGTCAATTATACTGTATGATAGTTTAAGAAAATTTAAAAAATGTACTTTTCTTAGGTATGTCTTAAGTAAAATAGCTTATATTTACTAAAACTTTGGCCATATTCCTAAACTGTTTTGGGAACTATTTGTCAATGATCCTAAGAAGCATGCAATTTAAGGATTATGTTATTCAAGGGTTATAACATATATGTAATACATTTTTTTTTCTCTGTATAACTGAAAAGGGACCTTGAAAGAACAGTTGCTAGCCTCTAAATGTTGATATGTTTTTCCCCTGAAAACACTGAATGAGACACTCCTGTTTCCTTCCAATGAGTGAATTTTCAGTGTTTTCAGATGAGCAAATAGTTCTTTGAAAAACACATTTAGAATTTCATACCTGATTATACCAATCCGAAACCTTTCTAACCCATGACTCCTTTTTCCCTTTATTTCTGACTATGTAGCCTTTGAATGATTGTGAATCTTTTTAATTGTGTTTCTGGTTCCTTTAACTTATCTTGGCACAGGAAATCTGAGTCAGCACTGTCCAGTAGAAATATAAAGTGAGCCACAGATGTAATTTTAGATTTTCTGGTAGCCACAGTTTTTAAAAAGTAAAAGAAAAAATAAGAAAATAATTTTAATAATATTTTTATTTAATCAAATATATTACAAATATTGTTATTCCAGTATGTAATCAGCATAAGAATGAATGATATTGTGGGTTTTTTAAAAGCTATGTCTTTAAAATCTGATGTGTATGTTACACTTACATCGCATCTGAATTCGAACTAGCCACATTTCAAAAATTCAAAAGCCACTCGTGGCTGCTGTATTAGATAGCACAGCTCTACAAGAAAAATAAGAGACAGTAGAATTGACTTTAACAAACTTAGGGGCTTGTAATTTCCCCCATCAACTGCCTACAATACATTAACCAAAGCACTTAACCTAGGGGATATGGATTGCAAATCTTTAAAATAAATAGGTCAGCGTAGATAGTCTTAAGTGTTTGTTTAAACTCTGTGACTATGATACCATTATTATAATAAAGAAACTTTTACTTTCTGGCTTCTCTGGGTTTGCCATGAAAAACTATTACCCATGGTTAAGTAAATAACTTTCCTGCTGGGACTCACTGTGAAGCAGCTACACAGACTTGCCCTGCAAAGAGCAGCTAGCTTGCAAATCAGAGTGTACAACAGGGTGGCACTCTAGAGACATTTTTCTTTTCTTTTTGTTTTTTGGAGGCTCATATTTAAAATCACTGTCTTTAAAATTTGTTTTTATTTTTTAATAGCATCTTGATAAATTTGACTTGTCCTTTCCAAAAGCATGTACAGAAGTTTTCACTGTGTTCAGTCATGTGTGTGTCTCATATGTCCTGGTTGCTGCTCTCTAGAGTGTCTCCAAGGAACTCAAAGAGTTTGTTTTTGCTTGTCACATTGTCTGCATTTTAAGTGGAATCATCCCCTAAATATCTTCCAAACCATGAAAACTCAGTCATTTTTGTGTGATCATGTTGGATGCAGAAACTTAATGTATTTATGTACATCCTAACTTTATTGCATGTCCTTAATATTTGGAGTATAAGCTAAATTGCAGACAGTGATTGGTAACTCAGCTAGCACAACTTTCCACAAATAGCATGAATGTTATCTTGGTCATTTCATGACATCTACTATTCCATTTAGTCAACTGAAGGGCTTTTTAAAAATGTCAATGCCCTGGTCCCATCCAGGGAACACAGACCTACTGAATCAGAATCTCTGAGATTCATTTTGTCTGGGGTGAGGCCTGGAGCTGGGTATTATTTCAGACATTCCCTAGATATTGCAAAATTAAAGCTGAGAACTACTGTTCTAGTCCAAGGTAGGAATAAAACCTTAGGCTCAGGAATACATATTTCTATTCTGCTCATTAAATGTGCTGGCCTGCATAGGTAAAGGGAAGTAGAGGACTAAAATAATTGTGTGAATATGGGTGTGTGCCAAATATGCTATTTTAGTTTTTAATTAAAAATATGAAAGTGTGGGGGATTGTATGTGTTTAAATTTCAGTTTAGTTTTCTTAAGTATTCAGTTTGACAAACTTCAGATACTAGCTGGTACTTCTATGCTTAATTCTATTCCAATCCTTCCACCTCTTTTCCTAAACAAGCTGTCAGCATGCACTCTCCACCCTTAATTAGAAATTTTATTTGCCTATGAATAACTGAAAGTCTGACTCATACACATTTTAAAATAAATTTGTACAGCTTTTACTCACATAACAAGAAGCCCAGGGTTAGGGACCCAGAGTCCTTTTATCTGTACAAACAGCTTTTTGCTACTTGACTCATGGTCACAAGATGACCACTCTCCACTCCAGGGTTTTGTCCATGTTCCTGATGAAAGAAGTATACTACTGAGAGTATGGTCCCCTTTCCAAGCAATGTCTTCATCTCCTTCTGATTGGCCAGATGCGATAGGCCACGCCTCATTTAAAAGGATTTTGGGAAATGTAGTTCTTTTAAGCAGGGCATATTGTCACCACCACCAGCACCACCACCCTGCTCCCTCCCCTCAAACAACAACAGTAGTTTTATTGTTAAGGAAGAAAGGAAGTTGGTATGAGAGCAGCAACAGTGTACGCCATCCCTTTACTCTGGTTTTGCTGTTTCCTTTCACTATATTCTAGCAGTCAACACAACTTGGAATTGTGTATTGATGTATTTATTTTTGCCTCCTTGTCTTAGGGTTGATGTCTATTTACTCTCCAGGGTGTACATACCGCCTAGCACGTTGTTTGGTTCCTAAAAGAAACTTAAATATTTGTTCATTGAAAGTTGAATGAATGAGATTGCCGGAGAGAAGTAGGTAAAACTAGAGGGAACATAATCTTTTCCTGATCTTATTTAGATCTATTCTATACTATTTAGTTAATTGACTTTTCATCAATGTATCTTTAGTGTTTTAATGCTACCAGGTTTTAGAGAGTGTTTTTATTGTGCATGCCTTCAATATAAGATTTGGAATAAATTACCAAACCCTAAATTATATACTTTATAAAATAAATTAGGTAAAGGTTTCTTTTCAAAGTTCATATGCAATTCAGAACATTACATTAATAATTCCATAAAACAGCATGGAATTTAATGAAATATTTAAAATGTATATAGTGAAGTTTACATAAACCAAAAAATTTAAATCAGTCATATTGAAGCTAACTTTAATTGACTTGGGTTGTTCTAGAAGTCAGTAGATATTTCATCGGAGTATATAACTTGATTTCACAAAAAACCAAACAGCACAAAATCCTTTATATACAGCTCTGTTGCTGAGTCAGGCTGTCTGAAACCTGCTGTGTTGCTGCCCCTTCTTCCAATGTCCAACACCCCCTCAGCATTCCCTCAGCTCTAATCTCCCTCTCGACCCTTTTCCCCAAACTGCAGGTCATCAGCTAATGCTTTAGTAGTTGGCATGGATGACATATATACAGACTCAGCAAAGACATCAGCAAAAGACAGACTGGGGAGAAAAATAAGGAAAAGCATTATTCTCATGCTCCTTTGAAAGATGAGTTTTAGCTTACTTGGCAAAGACTATTGAAAAAAAACACTCTGCCACGTCGTGTCTTTTAGCAGTGGTTTTAGAAAGGACCCTTTTCCCTCCCATCAATTATTAAACAAAGAGAGCTCCAGTTGAGAGGCAGCCAATTCTCGTTTTCCATCCTGTAAAATCCTCACTTTTTCCTTTTACCCAAATGACCTTGGATAAAGCAAACATCCTCTCTGAGCACCAGTTGCATCCCTGGAAGACACAGTACTAAAGCTTAGAGTGTGGGTTTGTGATGATGGTTAAATGAGATAATAAAAACAACGGACATTGTTTATGGTAAAACACTCTTAAAATGAGGTCATGTCACTCCCTTGTTTGAAACCATCCAAAAGCTTTTCCCATTGCTCACAGAATAAAATCTAGCTCTTTATTAACCAACCCCTTTCCACTTCTCTTGCCAGATGCTCAACTTCTTTTTACTCCATGAACCTCATCCATAACACAGTCCTTCTCTGTACAGAAGATTTTAGCCACAAGTAATCCTCTGCTAATTCTTTCTCGTCATTCATTTCTCAACCCAAAAGTCTTTTCAGAGAGAAATTCTCTGACTACCTTCATTATGTGGCTTTCCTATCAACCCTCTGCCAAGACCATCCCTGACCTCCCTACCCTGTTTAATGCTCTCCATAGCGCTAGATGAAATAACATATGTAACCCAGGCACAAGCTATGATATCATTCACACATTCATTTATTCATTTGTTTTCTTAATATGCCAATTCTTGGATGAGACACAGAGATACAACGGTGAGATGTAGTCCAGGCTGGTGTTTCTTCCATCCCACACCCATTGACAGTTTTTGTGCACTCTACATTGGGTAAGGAGTGAAGCAGAGTGATCTCCTGCTTGTGGAATTCCTATTTCTATGCATGTGCCATTATTTGACCACAACCTTTCAGCCCAGCCAGGATATTCACCCTCTTAATTTCCACACTTAAAAGCTCCTCCGGGTCCAACATATTCTTGAGTAAAATAGACTGTCATGATGAGGTTGGGGCTGGTGGGTAGAAGAGTAGCTTACGACAAAGCAAACAACTTAAAAGTGAACAGATTATTCTTAGAACATCGTCATCCAACCCACACTAGCTCCCATTTTACAGAGTCTCACACACCACCTGACAATCAATTCTCTGTTCTTCTCTCCCTTCCTGGTCTTTCTGATCTCTCATCTCTTCCTTTTTAGGGACATTCTCCAGAATCTTTTAAGCAAGGCATTTAACATCTCAGCTTGTTGCTTGAGATCAATATTTCACCCAACACTCTGTGTAGTTTTAATAATAACTTTGCAAATAAAGCAGTATTCCTCCTAAGATACCTTCAGTGCTCTCTGCTAACGTGTTAATAGTGTTGTCATCTTATTACTCTTCTGTACACTTTCTGAAAGAACAAATGGTTAGGAAAAAGACTAATGGCAAGGATACCAGGATACCAGGGTACTAATTATATACCTAATGAAAGTTTTTCACACTGGTAAAAACTATTAAAATATAATACTGACAAAGTGAATGCTTCCCATGTGCCAGACACTATTTTAGACCCTTTACATGTACTATCTTATCTGATCCTCCTCTTTGCTTTATATGGTTGGCATTGTATTATCCTTATTTTGCAGATGAAAAATATAGGCACAGTGCTTAAATAACTTACCCAGGATCACAAAGCCCTATAAGTGTTTCTCCAAGTTACTGTTCTGATTGGTGTTTCCAAAAGCAGAGGGGTCTGAGGAATAACTCTCATTCTCAATCAACTGAAATTGTATCCATGAGCACAGGTGTCTCACCTGAAGAGAAGGGAATGGGAGAATCCTGGGCACTGAGACTAATGGAGAGATGTTCCCAACTTACTACTAAAATTAGATGCCAATATTTACCTCTGCTTAGTATATGGCGGCTCTGCTAAGCACTTTAAAAGCTTACTCACATTTTAACCCCCACCAAACCTCTAAGGCAAGTGCTATTATACCTGTATTTTACAAATGATTCTCTGACTAAGCAATACTTTTTCATTTCCACTGCATTTCAGAATGATCTAATAATAAACCTGTGGAAGCTAGATGCGATAACTTGTTGAGATTTTAACTTTTATTCGAGATTTTAAAACGTTATAGAGTCTTAGCAGATTCATAACAAATCTTTTCTGTAGAAGAACTTTTAGAAATGCCATCTCACTTCAGAGGCCTGATGTTAGTCATCTATTAAATCTAAATTAATCCAAAGTATTAACATTTGGTAAGGGTAATGAGAGAATATCCCTCGTCTGTCTGTTGTAAGGGGTAGAAGGAGCTGCAAGGCTTGTTAAGTCCCATCCTTGAAAGACCTGGAATGTCACTTCTGCCACTTTCTATTGGTCAATCCAGTCTCTAAGGGTAGTGCAGATTCAATGGGAGGAGAGACTCTACCTTCCAAAGGAAGGAATAGTGAACAATGCGTTATCCTCTTTACTCTGTGAACTGAGGGCATGCAGTGGTAGCAGCCCACGACCCTATACGTGGGCCCGTGGAAGGTGTGTCTGGGTCTCTCTGAGATGAGACTTAGCCTCGTAATCCCTCCAAGAAAATAATTATACAAAATTTAGATTGATAAAGGAAAATGAGATGAAGCCTCTGTGGAATCTCATTTCAATTGAGGCACAAAGGCTTGTAACTTTTTTTCTTCTCTTCTAAAATAAATGTTCTGTTTTAGAATAGATCTAGATTTATAGAAATTTGCAGGGACGTGACAGGGAGTTCCCATATACCCCGTACCCAGAGCTCACATTTGTATTAGTGTAGTACATTTGTCACAATTAAGGAATCATTATTGGTAATGTATTATTTACTAAAATCCATACCTTATTCAAATTCCTTACTTTTTACCAAATATTCATTTTGTTGTTGTCTCAGGATCCTGTCCAGAAGCTCACATTGTATTTCATTGTCTATCTCCTTAGGCTCCTCTTGTTTGTGACAGTTTCTCAGATTGTCTTTGTTTTTGATAACTGGCAGTTTTGAGGCATACTGGTGAGGTATTATTTAAAATATCCCTCTATTTGGATTTGCATGATTTTTTTTTTAATGGTTAGACTGGGGTTTGATTTCTTGGAAGGAAAACCTTAGAGGTAAAGTTCTCTTCTCATCACATCCTACCAAAGGTACATACTATCAACATGATTTAGCACTCTTGTTGTTAACTTTAATCACTTGGCTGAGGTAGAATTTCTCAGAATTTTCCAGCGTAAAGTTACTTTTCTCCCCCGTCTTTCCATGGTGTATATTTTGGAAGGAAGTCACTATGTGCAGTCCACACTTAAAGCATGGGGAGTTAAGTTTTACTTCTATAAAGGCAAATACATTATTTGGAATTCTTCTGCACAGAAGATTTACCTATTCTCCTCCACCTATTTATTTTTCAATCATTTACTTGACAGTGTATATTTTATGAACATTACTTTTACACTGGCCATTGGAAGCCCTTTCAGTTGGCTCCTCTCTCTATCAATGTAGGGTTTGTTTATTTTATTTTATTTTTTTTTATTTGAGCACATTTTTACTTTCTGGCACTATAAGACTCTCCAGGCTCATATTATATTTCATGCTCCAGTCCTAGAATCAGCCATTTTTGCAAGAATCCCTGGTTCTTTTAGTCTGATAGACCCCAATTATTTCTGAATTTACTTAGATCAGCTCCTTTGTCTCCCATCTCCTCCAGCGAGTTTGTATGTGTAACACAGTTACATTATTTTGTCACTGTCTGTATTCCTTCCTGGGATCCACTGACCTTTCCTGTGCTTTATTTTCAATTTGCATAAATTAGGGTTCTCTCTTTGTGCTGTAAAGTTCTATGGGTTTTTGACAAACACAAACTGTCATGTATCCACCATTCTAGCACCATAGAGAATAGTTTCACCTCCCTAAAAAAAAAAAAAAAAAAAAAAAAAAAGAAAGAAAGAAAAAATCAGCTGTGCTTCCCTTATCCCATCATCCTTCCCTCCACCCCTGTAAACCACTGATCTATTTACTGTCTCTATAATTTTGCTTTTTCCAGAATATCATATAAATGGAGTCATACAGTACATAGCTTTTTCAGTCTGATTCATTTGTAAGTTTTGGAAGTAAAAATTAAGAAAACAGGAAACACAGAGAGCAGAGTACTTTTAAAAATGCATGGGGTAAAAATGATCAAATAAATGGAGTTTTAAGGAAAAAAGTCGTGTTTGACTTTCCATTGAAGTCTATGTGCAGAAAAGTGCCAAATGATAAGGGCATAAGGTATGGTATTGCAGAAAGGATAAACAGATAGATGAATAGAAGAGATTAGGAAGTCCAGAAATACACCCACTCATTAAGATCGATTGATTTTTCAAAAGGTGTAAGAGCAATTAAGTAGAGATAAGATAGTCTTTTTAACAATTATGCTGGAATATGCAAAAAATTGAACATTCATCCATATCTTGCATTCTATAAAAAAATTAACTCAAAATGGATGATAGGCTTGAATATGAAACCTAAAATCACAATACTTCTAGAAAGAGTACATGTGGTATTTATCCCTCTGTGCTTTGCTTATTTCACTCACCATAAGTTTTTCCAAGCTCATCAATGTTATTGTGAATGGGAGAATTTCATTCTTTTTTATGGCAGAGTAGTATTCCATGGTGCATATGCCACATTTTCCTTACCAATCATCCAACAATGGACATTTAGGTTGGTTCATATCTCGGCTATTGTGAACAGAGCTGCAACGAACATGGGAGTGCAGGTATCCCTTTGACATGATGATACCTTTGATACTCCATTCCTTTAAATATATACCAAGAAGTGCGATTCCTGGATTGTATGGAAGATCTATGTATACTTGTTTGAAAAACCTCCATACTGTTTTCCATAGTGGTTGTACTAATTTACAGCCCCACCAACAGAGCGCTCCCTTCTCTTCACATTCTCACCAGCATTTGTTATTCTCTGCTGTTTTGATTATAGCCAGTCTAACTGGGAGAGGTGGTATCCCAGTGTGGTTTTAATTTGCATTTCACTGATGACTAGTGATGGTGAGCATTTTTCATGTACCTGTTGGCCATTTGTATGTCTTCCTTTGAAAAATGTCTATTCAGTTCCTTTGCCCATTTTTTCATTGGGTTACTTGTGTTTTTACTGTGTGATTGCTCACGTTCTTGAAGAGGGAGAGAACATACCTAGGGAGAGAACATACACAGTGGAGTGGGGAAAGGGGGATGGGGAGGGAGGTCAGGGGGATAATTGGGGGAGTAAGGGGGTGGGGGACAGGGTGTATAATCACAATTTGTGGTAATGGACATGCTGCCAGTATGGATCTGGCCATCACATCTTAGGCACGAGTGGTGACAATTTGCTCTGTACTCCATGAATATTCATAACCAATAAAAAAAAGAAAGAAATATAAACCAAGGCAAAAAATAAAATACTTCTAGAAAGAAAAAAACACAGAAGAAAGTCTCTGTGACCCTAACTTAGGCAAAGATTTCTTAGATATGACACCAAAAGCACGATTCATGAAATAATTTTTAAAATGAATAAATAGTACTTCACCAAAATTAAAACCTTTTTCTTTTTAAAAGACAGGTTAAGAGAATAAAAACACAAGCTACCGATTAGGATAAAATATTTGCAAAACTCACTTCTGATAAAGGACTTTTATGCAGAATGTATAAAGAACTCTCAAAACCTAATAATAAGAAAACAATTCATTGAGGAAATGAGTAAAATATTGGACAGCTATTTTACTGAAGAAGGTATAAGGATGGCAAATAAGCACATGGAAAGCTGTTTAGCTTCATTGTTGATAAGAGAAATGCAAATTACATCCACGATGAGATGCTGCTCTATACCTAATACAATTAAAAAAACAAAAACCTACCTGATGTTTCCACATGCATTTACTGCTGGTGGAATTTTAAAATGGTATAGCCATATCACTGTGGAAAACATTTTAGCAATTTCTTATAATGTTAAATAATTTTAATAATTTTGTTAAATAATTTTAGTACTTTTGTTAAATAATTTTAGCAGTTTCTTATAATATTTATCCAAGTGAAATAAAAACCTGTGTCCACATAAAAACCTATATAGAAATGTTTATAGTAGTTTTATTCATTATCTTTAAAAACTGTAACTTTCAACTGGAGAGTGGGCAGAAAACTGTTGTACCTCCATACAATGGAATACTGCTCAAGAGTAAAAAAGAGCAAACCATGGATACATATATAGATATAGATTCAGATATAGATATTGATACATGCAACAACATGAATGAATATCAAATGTATCATATGCTAGGTGAAATAAACTAGGCTCAAAGGCTACATATATGTGTTCCACTTATATGACATTCTTGTAAAGGAAAAACCATAGGGATGGTAGGAAAAATTGACTGTAACGGAGAGAGAAACACAAGAGAATTTTTGAGGCGATGGAAATTTTCGTTATCAAGGCTGTAGTAGTGGATACATCATTCTGTGCATTTGTCAATACCCATAGAACTGTTTCCTACAAAAAGCGAATCTTATGTACATTAAAACAAAAATCAACAACAATAAAGAAAAGTGTCATAAAGGCTAAATAGCAGATTGTCAGGACGACACATGGCTCAGCTCTTTGAACTTTGTTAAATAACTTTCAAGGCCTGACCTGTATGGAGCCAGTGGAGAGCAGGGTGAGTCTGTGGGGAAAGAGAAAGTCTCTATGTTGGTGGTCCTAAAAGGGTCCTAGGCCAACTACTTTGTAAGTTGACTCAAATCCACTCTGGCTGTGGACTGAATTCTTTTTTTCCTCTAGATCAGAAACTCTCTGCTGCCCTCTGTTTGTGAAAATTTCCTCTCTTTATCTCTAAAGTCGGGACGTGTATCTGAAGGGTCTTGCCTATGGCTGGATACCAAATAAAGACTCAAAGTATTTTCAGAAAATACACATTTTGGCCCCCTCCTTTGTATTATTGTTGGGATCCTTGTGAATTTTTTTCAAGTAGGGGCATATAAAGATCTGAACTTTCTGATACAAGGTACATCTGAGATAAAAACTGATGGGCATGCACCCCTGACATTGCTAGCTGTCCTGTCAGATACCACTTCTGTATCATTTGATAGGTGCTTTGACGATAATTACAATAATCAGCAGAAACTATGGCCTATACCCTTCCCCCTGTACTCCTAGGAACTGATAAGCCCTGGGAATTTGATTATAGAAAAGGAGAACAAAGGAGATATTCTTACCTAAACACCAAAGAGCTGTGCGAGTAGGTGTTATGATATAGACTTTTTTAGGATCTATGTTTTACTGAGAAAATTCAGATCGACCATAAAAAGAATGTTCAACGTCTCTACTGTAGCTTCATTCCCCCTGATTTTCAGGAATTCCTGAAAACAGCTTCTGAAGTCCTTTCATTCCATGTCAGGACACTGTAGCATGGCTGGTTCCCCCATGCTAAGAAGAAAGAGTTTGAGGTTTCCATACCTTAAGCAAGGTCAATATGTCACAGACACTGTCCACACATACAATATAAAATTGTGTTCAGGGCTTACCATGGCTGTGAACTGAAGGAATGGAGTGAAAGCTGGGACACAGACAAAGCTAAATTGCCCTTTTAAGTGTGTGTGAAAATGGCCAGTGACGCAGGGAGGCATCCAGCATGTCCTGATTGTATCCAGTCTGCATTGGCAATGCCACCTCCCAAGGTTTCCTGCAGCTGAGACCATTCCTGAATGAACAATGAGCACTTTTACTTTATATATTTTTTCTACCGTCAATGTTGCAGATTCATTTAGACAGAAACATGGCAGGGTGATATTGTCCAAACAGCGATTTGACAGTGATACACAGACTTTCTCTGTAGCTTGTTATGCACTAAAATGATTTAGAGGAAAGAGGAAAAATAAGATGATTTGTAGCTGAGAGAAACCAAATAATAAATTAGTGTCTATACAGAGGGATGCAAAAGGAAAACTACTGGAAAGATGGTAAGAATGTGGCCTCTGGTCCTACCTCATTTACTTTCTAGCCTCGTGAACTTGGACAGGTTTCTTAACTTCCAGGAACCTCCATTGCCACGTAGATAGCAATGATTGTCTTGCCTTATTTAGAAGGCTATACAGAAAAACTGTAAAGTAAAAACAAAATAAACATTTGTTTTCAATCAGCCAAGCATCTATTTCCCTTCTTAAAAGCAACCTGGTTTTATTTGAGAAAAAACATGCCCTTCCTTCGTTGGAGAGTGGGCTTGTAGCTGCAGGTGCCTGCCTACTCCTAGGGCAACTAAAGAGAGTTCCAGAAGGTCCTTGCACCTCCTCCTTCCTCTTTTTTTCCTGGTAAGGTCAAGGTGGGCATGCAACTTGAGCTAGGTGATTAGGTGCTCCTCTCCGGAATGAATAATGACCAGAAATTTGAAAATGGCTGGAGGCCTTTCCAGATGTGGTTGCCCATCCAGTCTGCTCCTGGATGGAAACATTCCTGTGGACCATTCTGACCTTCCACAGGCAGCTTTCTTGTTTCCTCATAGTCCAAAAAATTCTCTTTAGCTTTAAACAGCCAGAGTAAGTTTCTGTAGTTTGTTATTGATAGGGAGTTTATTTTTTAAAGTCTTTCAAAATATAAAAGAGTAGAAAAGGGGAAGTAGTGCTAATATTGTTTTTGAAACATTAGTTTCTGTGTGTTTTTAAACATGATTCTAGAGCCCATATTTTATTAAAAAATATTGTCATTCTAAATTCAAACCACTATGTCTAAGTGACACACAAGTTTAATTACTAGAGAAAAGTGAAGGTCATTTATTGCTATACATTTTGTAAGTTTATCCAAAGAGGGATGGCTAATATTGGATTTACAATTTCAAGCTCTTTTTCCATGATAGTGAATTGGAGTTCAATTCTTCACCATGATTTTGTGTAGCCTTCATTCCTTTGTAGGTTCTTTTGTTTAAAAGATACAGAACACATCATCCTAAAATCAGGAATTTGCATTATAATAAAACATATGTCAGTTTAACTTTTTAAATTATAGTACATTTGGTAAAGACCTGAAGGTTCAAGTACAAGGATAACAAATATATACCTCTGTAGAAACTTAAAGATGACAATCAGAGGTAATCACTTTTGATTTCAGGTTGCTGTTGGCTCTTTCAATCATGTCCATTTCTTTCCTATGATACCAGTTCTTTGAGGATTTATAAGTGATATTACTCTCCTTTGGTAGATTTTCTTGAAGGTAAAAGTTTAGGAAAATCTCATTAAAAGCTTATCATCACCATATTTTTTGATTTGGGAAAATATTCTTCAAAGCAGCATAATGAGTGTTATTGAGATCTCTGCCCTGGAACAAGAAACTTATTTCCAAAAAATATTTTTCCCAGACCAAAACAGCTGTGATTGCGTTCACACAACTTCCTGGCCTTCAACAGCTCTTTTAAAAATATATCTATATATCTCTATATTTATATATGTCTATATCTACACATATATCTATATCTATATGTCCTATATGCATATATGGATTTCTAATATATCTATATCTGTACTATATCTATATGCATACTATATCTACATAGATATCTGTGTTTATATCTACCTCTACAACCGTATGTATGTATGTATGTATGTATGTATGTATGTATGTATGTATGTCTCTATCCACCTATCTATCATCTATATACCCATCAAGTTTGCATTTGTACTCAAAAAGGATAGATGGATTTTCATCAAAGAATAGTCCTACATGAAATATAGTAGTAGCAGGATTTCTTAATTTAGTAATGGTTAGTGATTCATTTCACCAGGTGTATTGGGCAACCAGCCAATGATTATAATTATCAGTATCTGACCACTTAAGAGTCAGACACTGAGTTAAATATTTTATATTTATTATTTCATTTAATTCTTACAATGAACATATCTAATTTTTGCCTTACACAGCTGAGAACACTGAGTCTCCAAAGGGTAAAGAAAGGTGTCCAGAGTGACAGAGGTAAGAAGTGATAGATTCTGTCCTCACACATGGATTTCTTTGATCCCAAATTCATGTTCTTAACCACTTAACTAAGCTGTCCCCCAAATTAGCATCATTTAAAGTTATTTATATTGTTTCATTTCATTTCTAACTTTTACTTGTAATTGCTATTATTTACCTTTAGTGCCTATGACATTTTCCTACAGAATAAATTAAAGGACATTTTAAAATCTTTCTTGATTCCAAAGGAACTATTACACTGTATGAATGTAGTGACTTTCATCCCAGTATTATAAGGCAGTTTACAGATAGGTACCACTGGTCCTCAATATCTCACTGAGAAATGGGAAGGAAATAAATAGTTGATTTAATCAGATAATTGAATGCCTAATCTTTGCTCTATATGCTATAAACTACATCATTTCACGATAATTATTGTCTTGAATCTACATGGTAGATATTATAATCCCCATTTTATAGACAAGAAAGTTGAGATTCAAACTGTTTAAATAACCTATTATACATAATCCATCTTTCTCCAATGCTACAGCTAACTTTCTATCTTAGGACAGAAAACATCTTATATCTTTCCCAAATCACAGAGTGGTCACTCGGTAACATTGCCTTTTTTATTTCAAGTAAATGCCTTTCTCATTAACTTTCTTATGTTAACACACAGGTTTTTTTGTTTTTTGTTTTTTTTTTTAATAATAATGAAGAATGTAGTTTAAATTGCCTTGATTCAATCTGAGGTCAACCACTTACTGGTTGTGTGACTTTAGGCAACATATTAAACTTTTCTTGAGTTTTCTGTTCTATAAAATTGCATAACAATAGAAATGCACTTTATAATGGTGTTAGGATTAAATAAGATAGTATATGTAAAGTGCTTGGAACTCTGCCTAGTATACATCGGTACTAAGTAATTAAGCAATAAAATCATCATAACAAAAACATTTTAAAACTAATATTAAACATGTGGTCTTGCATTCACTGACTTCTACACACAACATAAAATTAGACTTGATTACTGGCAAAAATGAAATCTGTTATTTGGCTTATTTCCTTTCAAATGTTGTTAATTATGACTCAGATTAAGAACTAGACAGGTGTGTACCTAATTAAATCTGAAACTTGATGATCTTTTCTTCTTTAATAGGAAATGCAAAGATAAGAAAAGGAAATCACAACAAATATTTATAAATTGATTATTTTTTATTTGACAACTACCTTTTGCAAAATGATTTGAAAAAGCCAGAAAACAAAAATAAAGCAAAGAAAAATGGTTATATTAGAGAGAAAAGAAGGAGGTAAAGAGTATAGAGAAAGACATCCTTGGAAGACTTATCTGTCTGTTGTTTTCTTTTCTTTTCTTTTTTTGCCATCAAATTCATTAAAAAATAAATAGCTGATTCTCTCATGTGCTAATGTAGTAAGAGCAATTCTGCATTGTTGATGTAGGGTAAGGGGCTAGGACCTCAGCAGATCTTGCAGAGTTTGAGAAACTGAGGTATGAGTCAGTAGCTGATAGATCACATGGCTCATCTGCTGTCCAGATGCTGTTCATTACATTTGATCCCAAATCCTCACTTTATCCTGGCCTATGAAATCCAATGCTACTCACGCTTGTTTGCATCTCTAATCTTATCCTCTGTTACTAGACATTCCCTTTTTAGTTCAGATAAGTTAGGGTGTGCTGCTTTAATGAACAACTCCACCTTTGCAGTGGCTTAACATAAGAGAGGTTTATTTCTTGTGCATCTAGTTTCATTTTGGAATGGGTGATTCCCAGACAGCTCTTTTCCATTTGATGAATGAGCCATCTCGCCACAAGACCTTTCACATTCCCTCCTACAGAAAAAGAGAGAGACTGGAAAATCACAACTGGCTTTTCATTGCTCCACTGGGGAAGAACGCACACACATTTGTTCCTTGCGTTTCATTGGACAGGAAAGGCAGATGTTTCCAACTACAAGAGAACTAAGAGAGGTAGTCTGTCTGTGTGCCCAGAAGAAAATGAGAAATGGAAACTGGTGGGTATCAAACCTATTCTTTGTGCTTTAGTAACATGGGTCTTCTTTTTATTCTTGAACATTCCAAGTATTCTTGGAACACTTATTTCTGTTTTAGAATCTTTGCACTAGCTCTTCTGTAGAGCAAATAAATTAGAACATTCCATGCACAGAGAACACTCAGAGCAAATGCGCCAATCCTGGAAGAATACTCTCATATTTCTCACAAGGGTGGCCCCTGCTTGTCACTCTTGGTAAATGCACCTCCTCCGAGTGATCTTCCCAGTCACAGTATTTGAAGGAGACCATTTACCTCTATCCAATGTTTTCTTGCTTTTTAAGGTTTATTTCTTATCTTCTTTCCGCCCCGAAAGATAAGCTCTATGAAACCAAAGATTTATCTTTATCTCCTTTGTCAGCTGGAATTCTAGAACCCAGCATGGTCTTGGTACATACTGGGCAGTCAATACATATTTGGTGGAATAAATAAATAAACCAGAAGGATATGCAAATCAAGGTCAGTTCATATATGATGATAAAATGTTATGTGGCTAAACAATCAAATCCAGCCTCCAATTCAACACTGGAATCCCCTATACACTATTTCAGGCAGGGGAATGTCCAGACTCCAGTTGAATACCCCTGGGAGATGAGGAACTCACCTCTTAATCAAAGGCAACATAACTGCACTAATTGAAGTGAACTGTGATTATTTATTGAGTGTGCACTATTCTTAGAACATCTAATTATGATATAATTTTATCCTCATAACAACACTGTGCTATCTATGTTATTGTTATCATCACTTTGAAAATGAAGGACCAGTGACTCAGAGAAATTCAGTAATTTGCCCCAGGTCACACAGTTAGTGATTCAAGTCTCAAAATTAAGCTTGAAACCAAAATGGTCTATTATTTTTCAGAAGGCGTTCTGTTTAGGTTTTAGATATCTCTAGCTGTTAGAAGGATATCTTTTTAGAGTCAAATAATGCCTCCCTATAACTTTCTATTATTAATATTTTTTTCTGTTGATTAGAGACACTCATAATATTTCTCCCTCTTCTATCCAGAGGCCACTACAAAATTTGGAGATAATCTTCAATAACATGACATTATGTTCAGACTATTCTGTATTATGGTTACCATCTTTTTAATGTAGAGGGACTTGTTAACATCCCTTTCAACATGTGATACCAGGTTGGGAATGAATTTTCTCAGTATGATCTGACCAGCACAGTGTATGAGGGGTCCTTTATGATTACCGACTTGTAAACCATATTTTTCCAGTTCTGCATCCCGTTTGCTTTAGCTTACTTACCAAAAGAGTCTTCCTAACAAGTTCTATTGTTTTCTCTAAAATCCTAAAGATTATTAAAAACAATCAGTCTTGCTTTTCTCCCCGTTAAATGATCCTACCCATTTATCCCTATTAAATGCAAAGAAAATAAGAAACAGAGCTTTACCTACCTTGGCTGTTAGAAAAAGCCCAAACTTATACTGCAAACATCAAAGAATATTTTTTTCAGAATAAATTCTGTTGTGATCAAATGAAAGGAAACATATCTATCTAACTTAGAAGCACATTGAATTTATATGGCTGTGAAGACCCATAGGACAGTTTGTTGAGAGTGCTACAATGGCTGCCAGAAATGATTAGTCTAGACCTTTGTTTCTAAGGGTGAACATATGATCAAAAGACAGAAGCAATTGCCACAAATGAAGCAGGTTTCATTCAAAGTATCATCTTTAAAAAGTTAAATATTCTTAATGACATTCCAGATGACGCTGTGTCATTAAAACAAGAGAGGATGCTAAGAAACAAGAAGGACTGAGAATAGAATATTTTGGAAATAAAAAATGTTAGTTTTTGAATTAAAATAACAGTAGAGGCAATGAATCACATTCTTGCACAGTTTATTGCTAAAAGAAAAGCATGATAATAGTTTATTTAATTCTAGATAGAAGTTCTCAGGGAAAGTAAGGTACATAGAGAAGGTTAGACCCAGGAGATCCAATACCTATATAATTTCCAGCAGTGGGATGCTATTGCGAGGCTCAGCAAACTTTTCTGTGAAGGCCAAGATAACAAATGGTTTAGGGCTCTTTGGGCGATATGGTCTCTGTCATAACTATTCAAGTCTGACCCTGCAGTGTGAAAGCAGCAATAAATGTATGAGCATGGCTATGTTCCAATAAAACTTTATTTACAAAATCAGGTGAAGTTTGATGACCCCTGAACTATGAGGTCGAGGAAATAATAATCAAAAGCAACTTAGTATCATATTTAAACACAGGTTGGGAATCAAGGGACCTGAATTTAAATTCTAGCTCTATCCTTTACTCGCTGTGTGATCTTTCTGAGCCGATTCATCTCTCTAAGTTGCAATCTCATTCTTTGTTAAATGAGAATCATACACAGTATATAACTAAAAGATAAGCATAATAATAGTTTACATTATTAGAGTAGGAAAATTAAATGATATATGAAAAGCTTACCATTTTGCTGTGCTTAATAAATAATAATACCTATATTTGAAGTTTTATCATTAATAAAGTAACACATTTAATATATATAGCATTATTAAAAATCAATAAGAAAATGATAGACATCCAAATATTTTAAAGATGCTAAAATCAAGAAACTGGCAATTCACAAAAGAAATATATTAAAATCTTAATATAGTGAAAAAGTCTCAATCTTACTAAGAATAAAAATATAGGTAAAATAAATAATGATGTTTCTGATTGGATAAGAGAAAGAGATACTAAAACTTTTTCTATTTTTTGGTATTGGTGACTGTATAAAGAAATAAGCACTTTACTTGTAGTGGTAGTCAAAACTGATACTGAGGGCAAATTGGCATTTTTATTTCAAAAGCCACAGATACGTATATACCCTTTAAGCCTGCAATTTCACTTTAAGAGATAGATTCTAAGGAAATAATAATGGATGGAAAACAATTTGTTTCAGAATGTTCTTTACAATTTTGTTGGTACTCGTTACCAACAACAATGATATGCAATTTAAATACACAATAATAGAGTTTGGTTCAATAAGTAAGCTATCTTATAGAATGCTCAGCAATATCATTAAAATGATGTCCTAAGATTTATTTTTTCTCTTTGCCTTTCTGTATTTTCTAAATTTTCCATAATATTCTTATGTAATGAGAAAACAAAATTGGTTCTATTTTTTAAAATAAGTGTGATTAGCATATATATTAGCATTATTGGTTGTAAAGGGCAAATCCAATGTATTCTTTACTTAATCAAAAAGAAAATGCAATGTTTTACCTTGCTAAAAAGTAGAGGAGTGGATTTAATAGTTTGCCTTCCTGAATATTTTGCCAATCTCTTACCTCACTAAAAAACAGTGGCATGGCAGGATTTAAGATCTGAAGCAAGGTTGTCTAAACCCACATCTCTTTCTCTTCTCAGTTGTGCTCTCTTCTGTGTTGGCTTTACTTTCTGGCAGAGAGAGGGAGGCTCAAGAAAAGAGAGAATTTCCAATGAACCACAGGATGGGTTCATTTAAAGCTCCAACTTGTCATTTTCCCAGTCAACCAAGTTTTTATAAAACCCTACCTTCCCACACCTTATCCTTGGTCCCTGCTCATTACAACTGGTATTCTAAATACTAGGGTAACTCTGTGTTTTCCATCTCCTTTTGCTAGAATTTAAGTTCCCTGATAATATCATTTTTTGTTTGTTTACTTAAGTGCTAAATCTTTAACACCTAAAACTGTGCTTTGCACATGGTAAGTGCTTAAGAAAAACTTGTGAATAAATGAATGAATGAATAAGGGGCTAAAACCTCACCAGGAAAGCAAGTAAATGGTAACTTTAAGGCATGTTGCTCAGTTAGAGAGTTTCCTAGCAGAAACAACAGAAACAGCTGAGTCCCAAGGATGGCTAGCTCAGACTCTACCAATGGCAATTATTAGTAGTAATAAAGCAAATGGAAGGTCACAAATAGAGTAGAAAAAGTAATATTTCTGCTTCAGAATCCCCGAGGAGGCTAATCAAAATTCAGATCAATTACAGAATTAAAATGAGAGTGGGTCCCAGGAATAAACATTTTATTACGCCCTCTAGTGACTCGTGAGTGGACTGTGCTGTATGAATCACTAGAGAAAAGACTGCAGTCTCTGTAGGCAGTCTCTGGAAACATGGACAGTTTGAAAATGGTTTATGATCTGGTCTTTGTCCTCGGCAGAAAAGAAAGGTTGACAATCCTTTTTTCAGTGTTCGAATCTTGCAAAAACCAATCCTTCGTTTGCTTTGCTTAAAACACATCCCTATTATTGCAATATTGGTTGAGATGGTAAAGGGTGGGAAAATTACATAAGTTTATGTATATTCAAATAGGTTTGTGTCACTAATGAGTAAATACTTTAATCAAAGTATTTACCTTGACAATGGAAGATTAAATGGAACACTAATTAAGGAATTTTATAATTATTCTTTATTGTCGAGAATATCAATGGCAGATGGGTTTTTAGCCCTGACAAGATCTATTGTGCTCCAAACAAAGCTGAGTGGTTGATTACTTGAGGGAATTTATCATGGCTTTTCATTTGGCATCTGAAAGTTTTCCTGACTTTCTTCTAGTGTTCGTTTTTTTATCCCCCCCTCCCTTTTTTTATATGCAATTACAAGTCTTGTAGACAATAAACCATTCCAATAATCAAGATAACTCAAGGGACAAGGTAATGTGCTTAACTGACTAATAGTCTCTTGATAACATCCCATTACTAATAGGTATTAAACTTGCTTTAATGGAGGAGAACTTTAGAGTAGCATGTCTAATAAGAAAAAAATCTGGGAATATTTCTTTCAGCCAGTCTTCTGGCATAGCACGTGGACAAAAAACAACTTTAGGAGAATGTGGAAAATAACATATATCATTATTCCTCCAAAGTGTGTGTGTGTATGTGTGTTAGTATACTTCAAAAAGCATACAGAAAGATTGACATTATCTTTTAATTGCATTTTTTCACAATTTTTTTGAAGTACCCTTGTACATATGTCATATAGGTACAACACATATTTACATGAATGCAATTCATCTATATGTGCTTAGCAGCTAATTTTAAAATAATAATTGTAATGATATATAGGGCTAATTGAAATAGTGCTGGCTCTTTTAACCTCAGCAGCCTTGAACTGAGCAAGAGACAGGAGGCACATATATTCTTTTTCTACTCCAGTCTCAATCTTGCATTCCTCTCATGGTGTGAATATGATGTTTTTAATGTTCCGATGTTTAAAGATAAGTTGATTCTAATGTTTATACTGGAGGAAAACCTGGGTGTACTGGATATTCTAAGATAAATTTTCAAAGGTAATTTTGATTGTACAAGATGTTTCCCTTATTCATTGACTAGAACTTAGCCATTCTCCTGCACACATCTGTGCACACATATAGGAATCAAAATCAACTGTGCATTTCAGTACCAGTTTTCAAGATAAGGCTATTTTTATTCTTTCCAAAAATATTCACAGGGAATATTGTTCATTAGTAAGCACAGATGGGGAGACTGGGGACTAAAACTCAATCTTCAGATATTATAAATATGTAGAAAGGAGTTGGTATATGGGGAAAGGATAAGGAATATAATAAAGAGGTGTTTGTTTGTTATCATTACAATTTTCCCCATCCCAAGTTTGACCATTTATCATGTTCTAGAATATGAATGTGTCAACAAAAGCTAGTTTTACTTCCAATACTGGGGGAATGCTAGAGCATGGAGACCATACGTAGTCACTTTTCTAAAGACTAGGAAGCCAACTGAACCCCCAGTTACTGAGAGAAGCTTCTTTGAAGAGTCTTTTCAAATGGATCATTAAAGGGCAGCTAGGAAATGTTCTGACCTCTTGGAGATTATTATTCAGAGGAAGAATCTTATTTAGCTTCAAAGCAGAACCACTGCTTTTTTCTCTGTAACCATTAATAGAACAATGATTCCTGTACACATGTTGACCTTCCAAGCAAGGTCAAGGAATTTCTGATTGACTTTTAAGGTCATCAGGGCTCTGTTATAATCCAAGAAAGAGCGAACATTTTTTCACCACGGCCAAATATGTAATTGTGCTTAATTTGTTAAAAGAAAACAAGAGACTCATAGGAAATTATTTTAGATCCTTCTCATTTGCCTTTTAAATGCCTTTGAAAATAGAGATGTGATTCTGCTGAAAGGTCATTGCTGTTTAAATCCAGTCCAAATCCAACCTGCCTTCCAGCTGTTACCCACACAACTGATGGATCGTTGGAGATCTGATGCGACGTGCAGGTGGCTTGTTCTGTTCTGCTATCAGCAGCTGCCTGCATCGCAGCTGGAGTCTTTGTAAAAGTCTCAAATCAACCTCAAAACCTTGCTTCTAATGGTTCGAGGAAGTCAATATGCCATCTTTCTGGATTGCTTTTCAAAATGATTTCTACTTCTCAGTAAAGGTAATTACTGGGAAGTATGTAACTATTTTCTTGCTTCTGGCATTAAGCATTCTCATGAATTAGCCTTTCAAGTAAGCCCTTAAATATTACATTTGGTCTGGAATTGGTGTCTGGTTTCCATTGCCATGTGTAGGGTCTTTTGCCAAGTTCAACACTGTCACATTGCAGGAGTGTTCAGTCAGAAATAGAGCTCCAGGTCAACAATGTATGTGAACTTTAAAAAAAAGCAGATACTTTGTCTCATTGTGGAGTCTCCTTTAGATTTCTCCTGATTTCTTTAGTCAAGAACTGACTTCTAAGGAAAAAAAAGATGTATTTTAAAAAAGAGCAAAATTCCTTCATATGAAGTATTTTGTAACATTATGAAATGAGCAATGCAAGTGCATTTCTGAAATGTTGATTCTCGAAATAAGCAGGGTTCTTCATTTTTAAAGAAACAAAATTGATTCTAACTTAATTTTTCTGGAAGAACATGGGATAGGTCACAGATTCTAAAAGAAGTCTACAAAAGCTTAATTATGGCCAATCCTCTTGCCAAAGAGCAATCTTAGAGGTGGATAAATACAGACAACCAACTTCAAAAACCTCATTGAAAAATGGAATTAAAAGATGTTGAGTAAAATAAGCAAAGCACAGAGGGATAAATACTGCATGTGCTCACTCATATGTGGGAGCTAAGAGAGAAAGGAAGGAAGGAAAGAAAGACCATGGTAATGGTAGTGTGGTGGTCTTACAGAGGGAGGGAATATTCCTAGTGCTATAAAACAGAGTTGGGGAGAGAGGGGGAGGGGAATGGAGGTTGGGGGATAATTGGGTGGGGACACGGGATACAAAAGTAACTTCTGGTAATGGGTATGCCCCCAATATGAGTCTGGCCCCCACATCATGGGTAGGAAGGGGGACAATCAGCTTTGTATCTCATGAATATTCTTAATAAATAAGAAAAAATAAGACAATACAAATTTTTCCATTAACCTTTTGAAGTACCCTTGTATTTAAGTGCTATGGAAGTCAATCAACACCATACAACAATCTGAAAAGAGTTCACTCTTGAAAATTTGCTAAACTTCCGGTAAGAAGTGTAGAAATCTATTGCATGTTGTGGCAGGTCTTCTCCTGTACTACCCCAGCTTAGTAGGCATGGAGATTTTGCTGGGGAGCAATGGTCTGTGGGGATTGGAGGCTCCTCTGCCCTGGTTGAAGGAGCTCAGTCCTTTTGGAGCAGTGGACGATGGCAACACCCAGCAACCTTGTTGGGAGGAGTGACTATATAGGCGCCAGTCAGATGGGAAAGGCCAATGGATACTCTAGACTGAGGTTGCATGGTTAGGGAAGCATATTCCAAACTGCAGGAGCATATACGCTGTGGAGTTCAGAGAGGGCCCAAACCAGCCACAAACTCTTCTTTAGCCCTGAGGGTGCACACATTTGTATAAGAGATAGGAATGGGATCAATAGGAAGTAAAACCAAGGGAGAATTGAAAACCCTCTGAAACTTGATTGTGCATCTATCCTGCAAACAGATTCACTGGAAAAAAAATGGAAGCTGTACTAGCTCAAGGTAGTGACCACTGCCTCTGTCTAATCATTGGCTGACACTAATCTGTGTAGACACAGGATGACTTTTAGAAAGTTAGGATTAATGGCAAGATCAAGAACTTAAAAATATGAGCAAAAACATCAGCAGCCAAACATCACAGAGAGATAGATTTCATAGATTCACCCAGACTAGTTATGGAAGCTAGAGAGAAAGAGAGAGAAAAAGAGTTATGGAGATGATACATAGAATTTGTCCCTAGGACCAAATTGATGGTAGTCAACGAGTGTACTGCTACAGTGTATGATCAAAAAAAGTCTAGCCTGGAGGGTCAGAAGGCTGAGGAAAGTTGCCACAATAAAATGTCACAAGGCCTTTCTCAATTTCTGCAACAAAATCAATATTCAGATCAGGATTCCTTTGACTGAAGGAGAGGCCAGGTGCCTGGAAGAAAGGACCTCATAATACCATAGGGCAAGAGTTCCTCCTGGATAATCTATGGCCAGTTGGTTGTGTAAACATACACCGAGGAGGGGAGAGGGAAATACCAAATATTTAAGGGCTGTTGGAATTGCCTCAGCAAAAATGCTTTGCCTCTCCCAAGGTCATTCCCCCTTTTTGGGACAGCCCCCATGCAATGACTGGTTGATAGGGAAATACAAAAGCCTCACCTCAATTCAGAACACCCTTCAAGGGCCAGAACAACTTCAGAGCTCCCCACGGGGTTGGCTGAGACCTTCATGGTGACTGTATTTCAGCCCATCCTCTCCCTCTGCCCAGTCCAGTTTCTTTCCACTTTCTCCCCAGCAGTACACAGCAGTGTTTGCTGCCTGCTAATCTCCATCTCAGAATCTGTCTGCCTGGGAACCCAAACTGAGATTGTATACCCAAAAGGGCTTTGTAAACTGCAGCACACTACATACTTGTAAATTATTATATTTTGAAGCTGAGTTGTTTTATGTTGTTTTCTTAGCCACCCATTAAACAAAAATCCATCATAAACATGAAAACAGCTGTTAGGAAGTCTTTAGGATTCTACTACTTAAGAAATACTTCTTAGAGTAAATAGGACTATGGCACAGACTATCTTTTAAAATCCAGAAATGAAAGAATAGTTATCAATTGTGCATCTCATTAACATTTTATGTGAAAAATTAATGCCCAAATATCCCCTGGTCTTTATTGCCACTATAAAGAAGGGCACGTAGACCCCCAAATGGTATTCCTTGGTGATTAAGTGAGTATTTGCATTCTGCTAATCCTTCATGCTTGAACATTATAATACCTAAGGCCTTTTTTCTTTTACAGTTTTAGTAAAAAAGCAATATAAAATATAAATGAAATAAGCTACGATGTCATTTACTTTTTCATGTTAAATGAGGCAGTGATTAGAAAAAAATAAAGTAGTTAATATTCTGCTCCTCCAAGATTTAGAATGTGTAAATGTTTATGAAAATATGCCTTTGACAAGAATAGGGGTAAATGAGCAATTGGGTTGCTGAAAGTCCACATTTTTCTGTGAGCCACAAAACAAAAGGCTTTTATCCTCCTTTCCCTGGAGGCATATCAGTTGAGCTCTACACCTGCAAATAAAAATTAGAACATTTCTTATACTGGAGATAGAGGGGAATAAAACATCACTGACATCATATTGTCCACAAGAAGTCTCAAAATAAATGTTTAATGTCCTTTGAATAAATTGTCTCGGCTTGAATTCAGGATAGTCAGTTACCCTAAATAGTGTGGATATATGAAATCCAATAAAGGTGATCAAATATGTCTTATGCTTGGTGTCTAACAAGTTAGAAATTCAAATGGCCACAGGTCTTAGCAGGTATTAAAAACCAACCAAAACAATAAACAAAAAAAAACATGTGTATCAGACTGGTTACAACAATAGGAGATGGTGGGGTTTGTGGCCCACTGGCTAATATTTCTCTCTTAAAAGCATTAGAATTCCACGTTTGTACAAAATCACAAATACAAACAAAACACAGCCATAGGCAGAAAATCAGGGCAACCATTTGCTACCTATGTTTTATATTATACTCAAATTTTTTCACTTTAAGAGAACAATTTTAGGTTCACTCAGTGGGGGACATGGGGAAGAGACTTTTCAGTTGTTTATGGATCTTGCAAATTGTCACTAAACATTTTCAGGATTGATGGGATATGATTTTATTTTCATCACAACATACTTTTGCAACACATGGAAGATTCTTTGTTTTTATATTTTAGAACTGATGTTGGTTCTGATACTAATTGTCAACTTTCCATATTATCTATTTATTTTGAAAACATGGACAGTCTACTTAACCTTTTCCTACCTCATGTCTCTTAGCCCAGAACACAGAGGATAACATAGATTTGGGAAGATGATTTCAGTAGTGGGAAAAGTCCAGAGTGATACAGACAGCAATTAGAAATTCCTCATAGCAAAGGTGGCCAGGAAACCTGGGGTCAAGAGCAGCTTTATTCAAACGTAAGTTGATACCTCTTCTGTTATGTCCTCCTGTGTTCACTCCAATACTTCAGCTACAGTAACTTTAATAATACCCAGTGTGGGGCAATGTGTATGGAGAGAGGGCCACAGACGCAGAAAGAGAGATGAAAACAGGAATACATAATGAACTGGGAACAGAGAATAATAAATACAATATTAGCTAATACTTATTAGTTATACTAGGAAAGATGCTTCTAAAGTATTTAGCTCATTTATATAACAGAGCTAGGTAGGTAATATCAGAACCCCATTTTACAGACGAAATAAATGAAGAACAGAAAGCTAAGCAATTTGCTCAAAGTCATAGATCTAGCAGAAAATGAAGCTGGAATTCAAACCCAGGCAGTCTGACTTTATGGCTTGTGCTCTTACAAACAATGCAAATTTTGACAATATTACAGAGGAGTCACTTAAACTTTCCATGGTTCATTAAAAGGGATACAAAAGATAATACAGACCTCAGAAAGTCAGATTATTTGGGGACAACCACAGAGCAGACTCTCTTTCATACATTTCTTTCCCCATTTTTCTCTGTCTTTCTAGATGTATTCCAGTTATCTACCTCTAAATATCCCAAAACTAGAGCATTTGAAACTACAGCAACATCCATCTTTACTTAAAACTTCTTGACTTCAATAATACTCCAAAGTCCTGATACGCCCCTTAACTCAATAATAATAGCGATTTTAATAACAGCCTCCTTTGTTTGTTTGTTTGTTTTTTGTCTTTTTGTGACTGGTAAGGGGATCGCAACCCTTGGCTTGGTGTCGCCTGCACTGCGCTCAGCCAGTGAGCGCACCGGCCATTCCTATATAGGATCCGAACCCGCGGCGGGAGCACCGCTGCGCTCCCAAGTGCCGCACTCTCCCGAGTGCACCACAGGGCCAGCCCTGACAGCCTCCTTTTTAATAAACATTTGCTCTTAACCAGGCACTGTGCTAACCCTTTCTTCACATTAAGGTATTAACTCTGTGCTCATGCTTCTTAATCTTCTTACTACTGTCTCTTCCTATGTTTAAGCATTTATCCAAGTTCCATTTCCTGACTGTGATTCAATTATCCTCTCTTCTAGATCTTTCTCAAATCTACGTTCTGGCTTTACCATGCCAGTTGGGCCATCTGCTCCCCAAGCTCATCTTAATATCAGGCCGGCAGATATTACATTGTGTTATCAAAATTCAATTGTCTTCTTTGCACTTGTTTCTTCTCATGACTTCAAAATGACCATTAATAGAGCATCCATTGTTCCCTTCTACCATCCAGGATCATCGTTTACACATTCCTTTAAGTCATGTCCCTCTACAACTGGCTCTCAAGTCCCAGGGTCATACTCTTTCAATCACTTTTCCAGTTATCTCCTCTTTATTCCACTTGTTATCACCCTAGGTCAGGCTCTAACAATTTCACAAAACATGTTTCCCTTTTAACCTGTTAATTTTTATTGTCAAATTAACTTTCCCAAAGTTCAGCTTTTTTTCCCAAATGCTTATATGTTGATGACAGTGTTATATGCAGTAAGACACAATTATAAACTCACCATTGATTTTTAAATGTCAACCATATTTTTAACAACTCCATCACTTGAATTCAACTCACCCCGACCTACTTATTTTTACTCTTCTTTCTATTGCTTCTCATGATATATTCTATACTCAAATAAAACTTAATCACAGTTCTCTAAATAAACCATGCCATTTTCTTCTGATGTTCCCTTGCTTATACTATTTCTTCCACCTGAAATGCATCTTTCCTAACTGAAATATTGGCTACCTTTCAGGTTCTACTTAAAGGTTGGCCATGAAATCTTTCCTGATAGCCAAAGAAGAGATAATTAATCTGTCTTTGAAACCCCATGACATTGTAATTGTTTGCATAGGACCCTTAGCGTTTTTAACACATTTTATATTTATTTATGTCCATGTCTTATTTTTATATATAACTGTATGAAATTCTATAGTAGTAGGCATCATGTATTGTAAATCATTGAATCAGTCAGTGTCCTGGGTTGGAAGGGACAGAAGGCACTCTCCCATTAAGAGAACTTAAAAAGGTGTGGCAGAGTATAGAGAAACCACAGGAGTGCCATCAGAAGCAAAGCTGTCGTCACCTCCAGGCTTTAGGAAGCAAGTTAAGAAAGTAGTCCCTAGAAGGACAGAGCTGTGGGGTGAGGGCAGCCATGAGAGGTATGGTGACATTTTAGTGGAGGATCCACCCAGCCTGAGACAACTCTGCAGGGAGGGTCCAGCTGCAGTAAATGCCACACATTCACCTCCTCCTCTACGATCTCCTGCAGGTGCTCACATTGTCCAAACACAACTAGGTGCCAAAGGATAAAGGAGCCTGTTGACTCCAGGCTGGTGTCCTGGGGCAGCAAATTGGGTGCAGATGGATGGAAAGGGGATCTCAAAGGCCAAACTGAAGAGATATGAAGCAATCATTAAAACTGAACATTTACTAAACACTTGCAGAGTAGTTCTTCAAGTTGCAAATACAACTTGATGGCATTTTGAGGCTGAAGTATATTTCTTGAGAAGGAAATGACTTTTCATCATTGAACTATGCCAACATAGAGATTTTTTCCCCCAGATTCATTGAGGTATAGTTGACAATTAAAAAATGTATGTATTGGCACAGCCATTATGGAAAACAGCATGAGGGTTCCTCAAAAATTAAAAATAGAATGACCTTATAATTCAGCAATTCTACTTCTGGGTACATATCCAAAGGAAATGAAATAAGTATCTCAAAGAGATATCTGGACTCCCATATTCATTTCAGCATTATTCACGATAGCTAAGCCTGTTTTTTAATGTAGATTTTTAAAATGACAATGTTTTAAAATTTTGTTTATTTTAATTGACACATTGTAATTGTACATTCTTATGGGGTATAATCTGATATTTTCAGCACCACACTCCTGAGTGAGCCACGGGCTGGCCCACAATTTGATATTTTGATACATATATATGTTGTATAATGATCAGGTCGGGGTAGTTTAATATATCCATCAGTTCATGCACTTATCATTTCTTTGTGGCAAAAACATTCAAACGCCTCTCCTGTAGCTATTATGTAATATGCAAAACTTAACTGTTAACCATAGTCACCCTACTGTGGAATAGAACACCAAAATTTATTCCTCCTGTCTAATTGTAATTTTGTACCAATTCACCAACCTCTCTCTGTTTTCCCATCTTCCCTTCCCTTTCCAGTCTCTGGTCTCTAGTAACAACTGCTCTATTCTCTGTCTCTGTAATAGCAACTTTTTTTTTTTAATGCCACATATGAGTGAAATTATGTGATACCTGTCTGTCTATGCCTGGATTACTTCACTGAACATAATTACCTCCAAGTCCATCCATGTTGCTGAACAAAAAGGAAATTTTCTGCGGGGGAAAGGCCAGTTAAAAATGAACTACCTGGTTACTGATTTTCACACATCTACTGCCAAAGATTATAAAAAGTCAAGATTTATTTTCCTTTTTAAATTGCTACTTACTTTCAACTTTCACTGTGGTTGACTATTTCTGTAGACCCCAAAATGTGTAAGTTAAAAAATGAGTAATGTGACACCTGATGTACAAGGGATTCAGTTCATTATTCTGTAAAGATTTATTATTGAGCTTCTACTACTATGATTCTCGTATGCATTTCTCTGTTGAGATGTTATGCTTTAAGATAAAGAAAAACCCTACTAGTGCACAAAAAAATGAAAACCACAAACCTAATGTTGTTTACATATACTGTATATTATATGCTATATAGAGTATATGTAAATATACATATGTGTTTATGTAGATTATATATATTTATATAAAGTAAATACATAAATAAATATAAAGTAATTATATATATTTTCACAAACAAAGAATAATTCAAAGAAATATCTTTATATGAAGAGTATGTGATGAGATTAAACTGTTAAAATGAAGAAAATTTACCTAATATTTTATATTATTACAGCTATGATGAGGACTGATCGTTTTCCTAGTCTTCAATCCAAGTTTGATTTTAGTTTCCATTCCAGGACATTATTTTTCCTGTTATCATTCTTTTGAATGGCATTGATGGTGACTATTCTTTATCATTGCCACCAGTTACAATCTTATAAATAAGAAAGTAATAAATGCCATGTTCTCCAAGTATATAATGGATGCTAGTTGTAGGGTGTAGGTTCTGACAGTGCTCATGGTTTATTTTCAGATTTCCAGGCGGATAAAGTCTACAAAAAAAAAAAAAAAAAACTCTCAAAAAACTTTGTCACTTTAATTGCAATTCAGAGGTTTCAAATTTATCAAAGATTGAGTCATGTGAGGGCATTTTTGTATCTCTTCCCTTTAATTTCCTTTAGATGAAAGAACTCCAAACTCTTTTAATACTGTCTAGGCAAAGAAAATCAGATAGTGATATAATTTCTTTTGACCTTGAAAAGCTCATTCCCTGTAGCAGATAGCTGGCTGGCCACCAAAGTGGTATAATGTCCTCACATAGTAGAGTTATGTTTGAAGAGACTGATTTGACTAAACACGGACCTCACTCCTCAGGCCTCCTTGCATATAAGAGGTGCCATGTGGTTAGTTCTTACCAACGGAATGTGAGTGGAAGTGATATATGTAACTTCCAGGCCACAGTAGTCAAGAAGATGTGTTTTCTCCAAGACCCTAAAGAAAGGCAAAGCTACAAAAAAGAAGGAACCTGGGTTCCTGAATGACCAAGGGAATATCATCCATTCACCAGGATCTTCTGCAATGGACTGTGACATAAGTTACCCAAATTTTTCTTTTGTATTATGTCTATGAGATGATAATATTTAATATGAGATCATCGTGATATTAAAATATACTATATATTATATATAATTTATATATATATTTATGTACAATTTATATATAATATAATTTTTTAGATACTAGTATTATATACAATATATATTATATACAATCTATATGTGGGGTGTGTGTGATATACGTGTATATATGTTTGTGTATGTATATATGTAAATTTCACTTACCTTTGTTAGGGGAAAAAGTTTGAAAGGCAAAAACAGAAAAAGAGCATCGTTGCTTTTATTTCTACTTTAGTTAATACATTGACGTTAAACTGGAGGCAGTAGAGACTACAGAAAATTATCTTGCACCCATTACCTTAAAAAACTGTCTCTCCTGATTCTTAATTACAGTTAGAATGTGAATAGCTTGCCAGCAAGAGAGCGTGAAAGCCTATCAATTTAGTATTTAAGCATCAGTATTAATTACTCGTTTGAAGAAATGTGTGATTGAATAAATTGCTCAATGATGATTACAAAAGAGTTTGAATTTGCAAACAAATGTCTGCTCAATTTGCCTGGTAAGCACCACTTACAGAATTAGGAAAGTGTAGCCCTTGAATCAGACAAGCAATTCGTATAGTGATTCCTACTCTTGGTTTAGAGCTTTCTCTGTTGTGACTGCGTCCACTTCCAACAGCTGCATTACTTAGTCCCCCAAATTTGCTAATTTGAGTACCACCTCTGTGTGTCTTCCCTCCATATGATCTGTACTATTACTTACTTGGTATTTTACCTAGTAGAAGCTCTCTTAAAAATTTACGTAAAATATCATTTTTGACCCCACTTCTGTCCTCAGTGATTTGCTCCATTGTGCTGTAAATACCTTAAGAGATTTGTCTTTACTCTCTGTCTCTGATTCATCTCTGGCCATTCTCTTTTAAACCTATTTCCATAAGTCTTTTATTTTTCCCATTTAACAAACCATTACATCTTTACACGGTCACTCATAACCTCCACATTTCTAAATCCAAAGGTCAATTTTCAGTCCTCATCTTGTGTGACCTATCAACAGCATTTGGCACAGTTGAGTTCTTTTACCCCAATACACTTTCTTCACTTGGCTTCCAAAACCCCTCATTCTATTTATTGTCCTGTCCCTCTGGTCATTCCCTCTCAATCTCCTTTGCCAGTTTCTCCTCTTCTGTATGACCTCTTCATGACCAAGTGTCTCAGATCTCAGTCTGTAGTCCTTGTTCTGTAGATACTCTCCTATGATAATCTCATCCAGTTTCATGGCTTTAAATATCATTTATTTCTAACTAGTCCCAAATTTGTATCTCTTACAAACTCCAGATGCCAACTGCATACTTGACATCTTGAGACACCTGGATACCTAAGAGACAAGTGAGACTTAACATGTCTCAAACAAAACTCATGATCTACCCTCACCTCTGCATAATCTGCTCTACCCATAGTCTGAGCATCCTAAATGAAATCACTGCTCCAGTTGCTCAGCCCAAGAAACTTGAAAGTTGATTTATCTTTCTCTAAAGCTCACACCTTATACCCCATTTATCAGGAAATCCTGTTGATTCTGCCTTACACACACACCCAGTATTTGACCTCTGCTCACCATCCCCATTGCTATCAGCCTGGTTGGGGCCACCATCACCTTTTACCTGGATTGCTGCAACAACCTTATAGTCCTACCTCACTCAGAGAGAAAAAACTAAGTCCTTGCAGTAGCCAATGTGGACTCTCATTGCCTCTCATCCTTATCTCTTTTCTCTTGTTTGCTTTCTTTCAGTCCTTCTGGCCTCCATGCTGCTTCTCAAAAATACTGGATACCTCCCAACACAGAGTCTTTGCACTGGCTATGACCTCCACATGCAATATTCCTTTTCCATGTGTCCACATGGCTAAATTTACATCCTTCATGTCTTTGCTGATATGTTATTTGCTTAACTTGAAGGTCCACCTGATCATTTAAGATTTGCCTTCCTTACCTTCTCTCCTTCTCTTCTTTTCCATAGTACTTTTAATCTCAAATATACTATATAGTTTATGTATTTATTATGTCTATTCCATATTGACTGTAGCCCCCATGAGAATACAAACCCCACATGGACAGGAGTTTTTGTAATTCTTGCTCACTTGTACATCATCAGTGGTTCAATCACATCTGGAACAAGACAAGTGCTCAGCAAATATTTGTTGCATGAATTGAATACAGAAATAAAGCAAGTCAGTATGTTATCTGATCCAATCATCTTTCTAGGACACTGAACTTAATTGACCATTCAACTTCTGTGCTGTTCAAAAGAGTAGGAGCGGATGATCTAAATATTTTAGTAATTTTATATTATGTAAGTGGTTCATGATGTATACAATTATTTGATAATGATATAACCTAATATTTATCAAATATTGAGAGAACCAAAATGAATTTAGGTTAGTAATTTGTCTAAAGCTATAAATCTTACAAGGTAGGCAGACTTAAATCTGCATGTACAACCCCAATCCATTGCTTTTCAAACTATCTGTGGTGAAAGACCATTTTTGTTTAATTCCCAGTCTATCACAGAACGATACTTTTGTAATGTATAATGAAAATAAGTTACTAAAAAATAAAAATGTTTAAAGGCACAAACAATATAAACTCCAAACTCCATTTAGTTACTATAGTATTCAAAAGCATTGTCAAATTTCTATAAAGATTTCTAAATGCTTATTTCCATTTTCTATGTTTATCATATCATGAACAGTAACAAAGAGTTGACATACTGGTATGGACCCTAGAGCTACATTTGGGGTCACCCCACCCTAAGTTATGATGCCTCCCCATCTCATATCTTTCTGTATTCTTGACATGAGGCTGCAAACTTTATACATGTAAATACTCTGCCTCTGCTGTATTGTCATTTTTCTACCCACATTAAATAAATTATAGAGTATGAGCCTTAATCTAATACAGGTAGCATGGTTGCTGAAAATGTAGGATAAGGATTTCACAAAAACATTACACAAATTTGTTCCCCAGGGCCAAGATGACTAATTTTTTGCTGACCTTGCCCCTTCTATAAAATCCTTCCAGCAGAGTTTGAGGACTGTGCATGTGAACCGGATGACTTCAAGGACACTAGGAGGACAGGGTTCTCTCCATTTTCTTGGCTACTCCTTTTGTCAAGATGTTCAACAAATTGGCAGCAGAAGCGGCAGCAGTTTTGCTGTCAGACTTGTAACTGGGAGAGAGCACATTTCAGCAAAAATGACTGTGTCCAATGGACGTCCAGGAAACAGTTTGCAATCTGTGTTTAATCAAATTCATTGAGTTTTCACAGCATTACAAGCAGTTCATTACTGTCATTTTCCCCACAGATGACTCTATTCCTCACTACCACTTACCCACTTAACACCTCCTGGCAATGGCCAGTGCCAGCCATCTGCCTCCATGGTGCCAAAAGTAATAACTTCTGGTGCAGAGCATGAACATTATGTTATTATATTTAATCTTTCCTCTGTGTGTTATCATTCAGCATAACCACCCTTCTGGATTATGGAGAATTAGATGGGAAATAATATTACTTCCACATTGTGTTCTCCTCCTAGTCTCTGTGGTTTGCTGCCAACAACCAGCCACTCTCTGGACCCATGGCAAACCATTAGCTATTGTTACAATACCTGATCATTGCTCAAGGCATCTCTGAATTGGATTATGTAGAATGTACAAGTGGCACTGTGTGTGTTTCTGAGCCTCCCTACAATGATTGTGAGATTTTGAGCATGAAATACCATCTACAGCATTGCTTTTACAAAGTATAATTTTGATTTTCTCCATAAAATGGGCTATTTGTTTACTATTCCTAAATTTCTGTGCTGAAGGAAGTGTGGGATGAGTTATACATGCTGAGCAGAATACCCTGATGATTCTACTGTGAAATCTTGGGCAGATAAGCTCTGTCTGATGACATTAAAAAATCACTCAGGTCAGCAGAGGAAAACAAAAAACTAAAAATTTGTATGTAGCATCTTGTAAACAAAAGCTAGTTGCCTGACTTAGGATTTTTATTTTTCAACTGGTGACACAGATGCAGTGTATTGATCACAGAATTTTGATTCCTGAAAATTTGGTTTCACAGGTGTCCCTGGGTGTGAAAAGTGACTCCTCACCCATTCATTTAATATTCTATCAATACATATTCTTTAAGTGACCATTATGTTTTCCTTTTTAGTATTTTAAGATGTCTAATGCAACATTTTTCTAATGTAGGTTCAATGGGACATTAGGTTCATGGGTATTGTGAAAAAGAATTATTCTATAGTCAGTCAAATTTGCAACAACAAAAAAAACTAAACCAAGCAGACAAACCTGCAAAAAACAAAGCTGGACTAAGCAAAGACAACCACCATGATTTTTATAGCTTGATTTCTCAAACCTGACAATGGACTGTACATTAAGAATTTCCATGTGGGAAATTTAAGACGTCATATTGCCAATAGTGTTTTTGTTAACAGAATGCTCCTGACCTTTTGCATTTTCCTTCAGAATATTTTAGTGCTAGTATTTATTGAATATATTTTGGTAACTGTATCTTTATGCTTGTGACACCCTCCAAACCTTTTCCATCCTCCTTGTAATTAGGCAGGGTGTTGTGACTAGGTTTGACTTGCAGTCTTAAGCAAACCAAAGCATGACAGAATGGGTGTGACTTTAACAGCCTGTGTCTTCTGCTGCAGTGGTAACCATGGAAGGCCATTATGAAATACGGGGTCCAAAGACCGGAAGACTCTGGATCTCTGAGTCAGCACTTGAAGACAGTGGTCCTGGAGAAGAACGGGACTAGAGTGGAATTTGAATGAGTAAGAAACAAACTCCTATGGTTAAACTACTGAGATTTTGTCAGCACCACGCTCAGCCAGTGAGCGAACCGGACATACGGGATCCGAACCCGTGGCCTTGGTGTTATCAGCACCGCACTCTCCCGAGTGAGCCACGGGCCGGCCCAACTACTCAGATTTTGGAGTACTGCAGCATAACATAGCCTATCGTTACTACTATATTGATAAAGAAGCTACTATGGCTAACGTTTCTTATCTGTGACCTGAGTTATATCCACACAAAGTAATGACCATGATCATCTTCCTGAAATTACATGTTCTTAATTTTTGTTCAGATTTTACCGACTCATCATTTCTTAATAAACGTTTGAAGGAAGAAAATCTAAAGGTGGGAGAAAAATCAGTACAAGTTGTGATTTTTACTAAAAGATTTCCAGCAGGAACTGTATATGCAAGAATGCGCCAGAGCCTATGAGTGCCTCTGTGTCAGAGAAAAAATTCTTCCCTGACTCAGATAGGATTTTTTTTGACTTAATTTATGAGTCTGGGTAAAAACATACATCCCTCACCTCCAGGGGAAGTCTTTCGTCCTAAAGGGATTTCATGAAGAAAGAAGTCCTTTTATCAGAAACGTAAGTGTCTTCATTACAACATTAACAACAGTTATTATGTCCACTGGTTGGCAGGACACTCTCCTGAGCTCCATGAAAATTTACATAATTCATCTCCTGGGATTTTATGGTCAAAAACAGCAGCACTTAACACTCCTTTCCCCTGCCCCACCTCAGCTTACATAATTAATGACACCCACATTCATGTGGTTGATGCGTTTGCACACTCAAATCCAGGTTTATGCACAATTTCCAGCAAAACGTTGGTCATTCTTGCCTTTCTCTTCCAGTCAAGAGAGCTTATTGGAATACAAATGAGTAAGAGGGATACTCAATAGCCTAGAACATATTCTATTTGTATCTGCCAGGATGACTTCAAAGCCCACATCCTTTTTTAGGACATTATAAAATACTACAAAATAATATCATAAAACAATACTAAATATCATAAAATAGTATGTCATAATATTTATATTTGAGAACAACTAAGTATCTATAGACTGCTCTTAGTTTTCTGCTAGATCTTGGAAATTAAACATTCCCTGCTTCTGGAGGGGCTTGGAAGATTTACCATAAAGTCCCTTATAACCTTAAGTTACAGCTCTTTAAGAAACAAAGATACTATTTCAGGCACATTAGGGGAGTGGCAAAAGGAAAATGGCACACAGGTTATTCTTTCTTTTTGTATCAGAGAACAGCTCTGGAGTCAGAGTTCTGGGAATCAGACATGTCTCTACCTCCTACTCTGTAAGAGCTCTGATTTTTATCTATTCATTTTCTGCAACTGTTGATCGAGTACTCACTCTGGACTTGGTAGCATCCCAAGCCCTGCACAGACAGCATTGGACAAGACAGGTCATGTCTTTGGCCTCATGATACTTACGTTTCAGTGGGACCAGATATACAATGCACCAAGACACAAGTTCATTAGAGCATTGATTTCAGAGAATGATAAATTATCTAAAGAAAACAATACAAGGTGTTAACAAATTTTACTGGAAAGGAATTTGGAGATAAAAAGAGACCTTATTTGGCAAACAGTTTGCAAACTAGGGAGACACAGACTTCAGAAGAAAATGAACGTGCACTCAGCCAGAACAGAGAGATTGTCTTACAAAGCAAAAGTTCCCACCCAGGCTCCCACTCCAGTCCTCTATGCAAATGAGAGATTCAAGCATGTTCAGTCCTGACTGGTTTGGGCTACTATGCAAAAGAGACTTGCAGAGTTCTGGCCAGTTAACACTAGACTGGTTACATTGATTAAGTTCAGGTGATAAAATGGGTCTTCCCAGCAGAAGTTGATTCTGTTGGTATAAACTGAAACACACAACTATGAAGGCCCCAGCTTTTAACTATTGTTCAGCCTGGGATTTTTTCACGAGGACACAGTACATGTGTAACCTCTAGTCAGCAAATGGCTGTTTGGCTCCGTTTAGATTTTAAACACAGTCAGCCTCTCAGGATCCTCTTGAAGGATTGGCTCTTTCAGGGTTCACAAGGGTAGTGTAACAGTAACTGTAGATAGGGTAAAGTAAAAAAAAAAATCAATAAAGAAAACTGAAAAATATGCTGGGCACAATGTTAAAGGAAAGTATAATATACAATGTTTTATCTGTACTGTTATTTTATGACATGAAATTGAAGATGCACATAAATAATTGAAAATATTGATGTTTTCAGAATGACATTTGTTGGTAATTTTCATCTAGTATTGACATTATTTCAAACTAGTTTTTATAGTAAAACCATAAATTTAAACTGTTTTTCTTCAAAAAGAATGTAAAAAGCTTTAGTAATATTTTAATAAAGAAATTAGGAAAATACAGAAATAAACAATAATCATGAAATGCTGATATGGAGTACTTAGTTGCCATAAAAAATGAGAACAATAAAAACAATATAGCAATCTAAGAATGCTTGTAATATAGTAAGAACACAGAATACAAAATTATTTATGATAGCTATTATCATAACCATATAATATTTTATATGCATAAAACAAAGAGATGCACACTGCAAAGAAGATGCACTGGTTCAATAGTTAGGGAAATTGAATTGAAGACTGTATTTTTTTACTTTTGGTATTTATGAAATAATTTTAAATTGTTCAAATGATTTTGAAACAAAGCAAGCACCCTAATAATTTTGAAAGATCCTGAACTACTTCATTGAAGGGAAGCAAACATTTTCCTGGTTTGACTTTCATTTAAAGTGTTATTCTATAAACGTTTTAATATATGTTGCTGTTAAGCATCCTAAATTTTACATAAATTTATTTTCAATTGAGTAGTTAATCACTAGACAGACACATACTCTGGGTAGGCTACTTAATTCATCAAGAAGTTGATCTCTTCAAAGTTAGTTATAAGTTATGCTTGACTTTGGTTTTTTCTGTTTATTTTTTGTCTGTGTTGAAGTTACTTCCCCTATAAATCTAATTTACAAGTTTTCTCCTCACTGTAGTGTCTGGTAAGCTCACTAATTTTCTCTCCTAAGCTTGTGACAATTATAATTTTAGAATCTCTTCTAATTTTAGCATTTCTCATTTCTCTGTACACCTAGCAGCTTTTGTACTAAGTTTTCATACAAAGTCATTTACATTTTACCATCATCATCTACCATCTAGAATGCTGCAGGATTTCTGTTTAGAGTAGTAAACCTTTTGTTCTCAGAGGCAACTGGTCAGCAGCATGTTATCTGATAAACTTTAAACATAGTGACTCACATGTGACTCTAGACAACTGGAATAAACTGGGGAGTAGTAGAAGCATGCTGTTTTAAATGAAAACATGTTGTTGTGCTATTTTTGCAAAGTAGTTTGCATAGATTTCTGATGAGTGTCTGTTTCACAGTCGATGTTCATGTCCTTCTGGTGGTCATGACATGAACATCGACTGTAGCTAGATGAACACTAACAGAGACTCCAAACCCAGAATGAGTTAATTTCAGGCCTGAAATGAATGTTCTTGCTGATCAGTTATAAGGTTACAGTTGGCTGCTTTTCTCTTGGGATCCCAGAAGAGCAGAAGGGGAATCTTCCAGGGCTAAGAAAACCCACTGTGACTATTTCTTTTCTGCCTAGTTTTTATTATATTGTGTGTGCAATACATGGATCACAATAATACCCTTTTTCTCTTTAATCATTACTGATTCAAGTGTTTAATAAGAAGTGCCAGGCAATGATCAATTCATTAGGTTAAACCAGATGTTAACCCTTTATACTCAAGAGTCTTCTACCAGTGCTCAGATAGGAAACCATTTTTAAAAATGAGTATAATATTTTAGAGAGTGAGAGGAGCTATGAAGGGCATTAAACAGGGTAATGGGATAGAGAGTGTCTGAGCTGGAGGCTGGCAACTTAGTTAAGGTGGTTAAAACAAGCCTCCCTGAGAAATTGACATTTGAACCTGAGTCTAAATGAAGTGAAAGGTCCAACCGGCTGAAGAGTGAGGGACAAACTTGGGGTGCCTGAGAGACAGAAAGAAAACCACTGCAGCTTGAGCAGAGTAAACGAGGAGATGGATGGCAGAGTTGAAATTGGAGGACAGATTTGGGTTGGATCAGAGGTCATCAGGCCATGGTCCATGGGAGAAATCCCACTCACCAACTATTTTCAGTAAACTAAGAATGGTTTCACAGATGAACACTTGTAATCAATATGATAATAGGGACACTAACTTTGAGCCCCAATTAAGCAAAATGTTAACCCCCCAGAAGAATTTTATTCTTGTAATTATTAATTGCATGTTATGCAAATTATACTATCATATTTTAGAAACATTTTATTTAATAATAACAAAATTATTATTTTTATATTTTGAATTTTATGAAAAATACTTTTGTCAATCTGTTTTCTCTATCTTGATAAAAGTACCTAATAATATCCTCGATTTTTCCTCTTAGTCCATAAAGGCTACAATGTTGACTTACTGTCCCTACAGAAAATGTTTGTTAACTGCTGGGCGAGACCATACTTTTTTCTAAAATAGTCCTAAGATTATTTCTTTTTCCTTAATGATGCCAGGTCTCATTTTTCTCAAAACAAGTATGCTCATTGTAAGCCTATGTATGATATTATTATTAGGAAGTAACACAGAGAAAAAAAAATAACCCCTCAGTAGGTAGATGACGTTGAGATTCTGAAGATATTGCTGGTGCTGGCTGTTTTCCCTCAGTCCTGTTTATCTGGTTTCCAAGCCCCCAGAGGGACACTCCCGTTGTGTTTTGCTCCCCACTGTAAATGGCCTCAGCCTCTTCCCATGCCCAAAGGCTTGCAACTAGGACCACCCATGGGTTCCTTCAACTTTCACCATCCCGATACGTGAAGACCTTCACCATATTTGCTCCCTTCCTTTCCATTTCCCAGATGCTTGCAGAGTGCTCCCATCCCGGATGGATTCTTCCCACATGCTCTTAGTTGCATTCTTTGTCTATTATTCCTGCTCATGTCAGCCCAACCACACACTCCTTGGACACTGTCCCCCAGCCCAGTACTACTGTCATCTTTACTTTACCCATACTTCCCATTATGTTTCTGTAGAAACTCTTCTCTCCTTTCAGAAGCTGGACTAGTGCCTCTTTCTCTTCCGGGTACGATTTCTTTCCCATTTCCTACAGACAGTGGATGTCTTTTACCATTCTTAGGGTCAAAATCGTCCCTCTTCCTCCCGACTTTGACCACAAAGACCGCTATCAATTCTCTACTGAGCAGCCCATCAACATCTAAGCTGATGTTCTCAATCTGTGGTCCGTTGATAACCTGTATTAGAATCATCTGGGATGCTTATTTTTAAAATGTAAATTCTTTAGCCCTGTGTTACACATAACAAATCAGACTATGAGAATGGAAGCCCGGAATCTGGCTCTGAGCATATTTCAGAGGTGTTCCGATGCATTCTGTAATTTGAGAACTAGTTTTTATTAAATTTGAAAAGATAATTTATAATTTCTAAAACTCTACAGAGAAGTATATAAATATATATACACATATATACATACGTATATGTTTGCACATATATATATGTGTGTATATATATATATATACAGTCGATATACAAGATAAATAGTAAGTAAACATGAGTAAAAAACCATTTTATTCTATACTTTATTCAGCACATGTTAATATATCTATTATTCTATATAGACATTGCTTTATTTGGTAGGAATAGAAAGGTGAAAAAATAGACAAATTCTCCACCTTCGTGGAACTTCACTGCTAGGTAATCAATCAATCAAACAATGTATGCATTTATAATATACTTGATAAGTGATAAATATTTAGTAAAACAAAGTAGGAAAAGGGAATTGGTAGTTCTCATGTTGGAAGTGGGGTTCCAAGTTTAATTTCCCAAGAGGGTCTTTCTACATCTCCCCTTTTACCTCACCTTTATTCTTCCCCCTTCTCCTTTTCCTTCTTCCTGTTTTTCTTTTAATTTGTAAATTCTTTCTTCGACTCTGAGAAACCTGGCTCCCATTATCTGCAGTTTATTTACTTATTTATTTAATCCTAGTGTATGTATAAAATTATTTTTAAATTTCTTACCCACCCCCCCTCCCTGGGTTGATAATCTTTTCTGGTTTTTTTGTTGTTGTTGTTCTTACACATACATGTGGAGTACAATGTTGGTTTTCAGTAATTGTGTACAACTTGGGGGGATAAGATCAGTATAGTTAGCTTATTCATCACTACAATATGCAATAATTTCTTACCCATACTTCTACAAGAAACAGATTCACTAACTAAAGACCAGCATTTAAAAATATTTCTTCTTTTCCTTGAGCCTTACAGTATCCAGTCAAAATTCTGTTTTCCAAAGTTATTTAGGAGTGTTGTTTTTCTTCTGCCCCTTCAATGAGGTTATATTACTCACTTGTAATACAGTTAGGTGCACTTATGACTGTTGATTTCCCCTCACATCCTGGTTGATTTGTCTTATATTGTTACAGGTTGTCATTTCCAGGTTCTTGGTCAAACAATGAAGAAAGATCTTTCACAGGACTGAGAGGAGCCCACATTATAGCAAGCACCTGCACAACGGGGGAAAAAATAGGAAGAGGGACAGACAGATGAAACATTCAAACAACAGGACATTATTGTAAAGTAAAAGTACATGCAGAAGAGTGAGCAGGTGACCTCGGAAATGAGGAACACCCCATGGATTCCTAAGGGGAGCATTTATATGTTGTTCTGGGATGAGGGTGTTTCTCCATCCTAACTAAGGGGAGGAATATTCAGCCATGGGGGAGGATCTAGGGTAATTCAGGCCTAACAGGCCTACATGAGGTTGCATCAGCTTCCTGTCATGCATCCCTGAGTTTCTGAAGTTTTTTGGTCACAGGCAGTGGAGTCACTGTTCCCTTACAGGTGAAAAGTCACATAGCAGTTGTCTGCACCTTTGTTCCTCCTTGTGTGCAAGTGTGGGGGTTTTGTAAACTGCAAGGTTCTAAGCATAGCACACTGATTGGTAGGGTGGTTAAGCTGTTGTCAGCTCATTATGGGTTCATTCACTTCCAGACAAAGAGGTGACTTGTGCTGATCCAGTCTCAATATTTATGAGCAGCCTCCCTGGGGCATGTCCCTATTCTGTCCTGCTTAATTATGTTTGATTTTATTTTTGCTTATATGTTTAATTGTCACATTTTCTTTTAATTACAATGGTTCTAAGAGTCAAAATGGTACAATACAGTAAACTCAGAGAAGTGCCTCTCCCTCCTGCTATCCTGTTCCCATTATCCACCTCTTTATACCCTTTTCCTGCTCACTCCTTGGAGGAGACCAATTTATTGAATTTCTTGTTTATCTATCCTGCATTTCTTTTGCACAAATAAGCAGTTGCATGTATATTTTCTTATAGCCCCTTTTTCTTGCCCAAAGGAGAATATGCTATAGATAATTTTCTGCAGTTTTCTATCTTCACTTGACAGTGTATTCTGGAAATCACTCCTAATTAGTTTGTAGAACTTTTCCTCATTCTTCTTACAGCTGCACGATGCTCCATTTTGTTGATGCACCATTGTTTATTCAGTGACTCTCCAGTGTATGGGCATTTAGGTTGTTTCCAAATTTTTGCAATTATAAACAATGCTGCAATGAATAACACAGTGCATATGTGTTTTCACAATGTTGGGGATGTATTTTCAGGGTAGATTCCTAGAAGTAGAACTTCAGGACAAGAGGTATATACATGTGTACTTTTGTAGATTTTGCCAAATTCCCTTCCTGAGAGGTTAGACCCCTGGGCATTCCCATCAGCAATGGGTGAGAGTTCCTATCTTCTCACAGCCTCACCAAAAGAATGTATTGTCAGACTATTTGATTTTTGCCAGTCCAATAGGTGATGAATTTTATGTCAGTGTTTTGGTTTCCAGTTGTCTAATTATGAGCGATTGGTTCTTCATATGTTCAAAAATCATTTTTATGTGCATGAATTGTCTCTGTCTTTCCTCATTTTTTATAATCAGATTTTTGGACTTCTGTGCCTCAAGTTAAAAGAGTTTTTATGTATTAATGTCATCTATGGAACTATATAACACTTTGTAGCATTTGTTGTACATATTTCCTCCTTTTTTCAGTTGTCCTTTGACTTCACTTATATTTTTTGTTCTGTGTAGTAAAATTTATTAATCTTTAGTTTGTATTGCCTTTGGATTTGATGTCATGTCTAGGAAACCTCTCTCTATACCATCATTAAAATGGAGTTTACCCATGTTTAATTCTAGTACTTACATAGTTTCACTTTTTTACAGTTAGGTCCCTAATCTCTTTGGAGTTTATTCTTGTTTATGGCATGAAATATGAATCTGATTTTATTTTTTTCCAAATGACTACCCAGTTGTCCTAACTCCATTTATTAAAAAGTCCTTTTTTACCTCAATGCTTTAAGAAGTCACCTTCATTATACAATAAATTTCCATAGGTCTTTGTAACTTTTTCTGGGTTTTCTCTTCTGTTTTACTAGTCTATTAATTTATTCATGTATCCTAACCACACTGGTTTAATTACAGAGGTTTTACAGTATGTTTTAATGTTTGCTAGGGCTAGACCCTTAAGATGTTTTGCTTTGTTTTGTTTTGTTTTTCAGTTATTTGACACCCTCCCCACCCCCCCGGCTATTCTTGTATATTTGGTTTTTTATATAACTTTAGTGTCAATTTGTCTAACTCTTTAAAATAACTTAAAAGTAAGACACTTAGGTAAAAGTTTAGGAAAAAATAAAGGATGGAGGGAAGACAACAAGAAAACAGCCTCGCACCCACAAAATTCTTATGATCCAGATAGAAACACTTCCCTTCTGCTATTATGGACTCATGATGAGACATCTGCTCTATGCCCAGGCATCGTAGCAGGCTGAGAATAGAGCCCCAAAGCTAAGGCAGAGAAAGCATTCCTCACTGTGAAGATGTGGATGCAAGTCTTGGAATTATTGATTAAAGACAATTTGAAAGTGGTCCTGCATATACCTGCTTTTTTCTTCTTGCTACAAGTTCCCAGGAAAGAAGACAGAGAATTTTTAAATAATGTTACGAAGTCCCAAAAAGATCTCATGATTGCCCCAGTTTGCCAAGTCACACATCTCTTAAATTAGTCTTGACATCCTCCTCTTTTTACTGCCAACACCAAATCAGTCACTCTTGTCTGTATATTTCACTTCCATAATACTTCTCAAGTCTATTCACTTCTTTCTCTTTCCAGCTCACTTTCACTCTTTAGATCCAGGCTTCCATGCCAATGTAATCTTTATCTGTATTACTGCATTTATATCCTAAATCATCTCTCTCTCCCTTTTCTCTCTCCAGCCCCTCAGCTGGAATCATCGTTAGAAGCATGGCTCAGATCGTGTCTCTCCCTAGCTTCACACGTTCGATGGCTGTGACTATTCTTGAGCAAATGTCCAAGCTCTCTATCATGGTTTACAAGGCTCTGCATGATCTGGCCTCTGTCCATCCTGTGCTCTCCTCGTCACTGTGCTGTCGCCACACAGGCTTTCCTCTCATTTCTAGAAAGTGCCAGCTTCTTCCTGTGGGTTCTTCCAAAGCCTGTAACCTCCTGCATGTTCCATCCTTCTGCTTGATAAACTCCTACTGATCCCCTCACTCAGGCTTACACATTCCTTCTTGGAGGATGCCTTCTCTGGTTCCCATCCTTCATCTGGGTTCCCTATTGTGCATACTCCTTGAACTGTGTGCCTCTCCTTTAGATTACCTATAACAACTCTAACATTCATTGATTAATAAAAGAGAGGAAGGAACAAAAAAGAAAACAAAAATGAGAAGGAATAAAAAGGAAAAGAACAATCGATCCCCAAACTGAAAGTTTCCCACATCTGAGCAAGTACAATGTTGTCAGTGTTTGGGGTGATGATGTGGATGGGGTAGTTGTTACAGAAGATTGAATAAAGTTTACTTAGTTCCAGAAAAGCTCATTTAGATTTATGAATTTAGAATGTATACCTTTTTATACAGTCTTTTATAATTACTGTGGTTTGGATTACAACTTGCCATTTGAGATTTTTATTTCAAGCACTCAAATAACAAAAGGCGACCATTTCTTACATTATCTCCAACATTGCCAGGTGTTCTTCCATCATCAAATTGTTAAAGAAAACATACAAAACATATGTTTTCCATTGCTCCCTGCATAATCTGGAGCTATAGAAATGCAGGATGCTTACCCTCTCAGCAGAAATGAGTGAGCATGAAATATTCATAAGCTCAGTGTTTGTGATTATTAAGTAGAGGCCAATTCTAGTGAGTTTGTCATTTTTTTTAATGTAGTTATTTATTAAACAACTGAATATTTGCTGCATGATAGATCTCACTATAATAGAAGCTGAGACAGATTCCTCAAGAGGTATATTGAAGACTCTTGAAAATAAAGGACAGAAAGACCTTAGGAAATACAGATGCATTCAGGAGTCAGCACAACCAATACATATCATTTTCAAGGTCTTAAAAAGTGTCCATCATCATATTTATTGTGACTTCCAGTGGAGAAGTAGAGTGTCAGGCTTTGGCCACAGACAGATCTGGAGTTGAGTCTTCCTCTGTCACTTACTAGTTCTTTTGATACTGGGAAAGTTACTGAACTTTGCTTAGCTTCAATTTTCTTTTTCTAATCTGCGAAATGGCAACAGCAAAAGTATGAGCCTCCTGGATGACTGCCACTAGAGGATGAGGTTACACAATGCACGGTGTTTATCTCCGCATCTCCTGTGTCATTTGCATTTAAGGCATGTTAGATTTCATTTTATTTCTATTGATTCTTATATCTAATATTTTCTTCTGAAAATTGGCCTGAATCCTACATCAGTGGAAACCAAATGGGGCAAGTCCTGGGTCAACAACCTGCTGAGGTCAGACTTAGAGGAAATAGTGAATAAATTTGGATTTCAAAGAGCTGAAGTTCAGAAACAACTCTGCTGGGACTGCAAATTAGTGCAGCCATTATGGAAAACAGCATGGAGGTTTCTCAAACAACTAAAGATAGAACTCCCATATAATACAGCAATCCCACCACCGGGTATATAACCAAAAGAATAGAAATCATCATGTCGAAGGGATATCTGCACTCCCATGTTTATTGCAGTTCTATTTACAATAGCCAAGAGTTAGAACCAATCTAAATGTCCATCGATGGATGCCTGGATAAGGAAAACGTGGTGTATATACACAATGAATTACTACTCTGCCATAAAAAGAGTGAAATTCTCCCATTCACAGTAACATGGATGAACGTAACTCAGTGTTTAAAATTATGTTACGTGAAATAAGCCAGGCACAGAAAAAGAAATACCGCATGTTCTCACTCATAAGTGGGAGCTAAAAAAATAAACAAATAAATAAAAAAGGAAAGAAAGATACAACAACCACAATAATTTGCTGAGCTTTCAAAAGGAGAGAACAGAACTGAGGCCATCAGAAGTGGGAAAGAGGGAGGGTAGTGGGGGGTTAACAAGAAATTGATAAAGGGCAACAAATGATTACATTGCGCAGTGTCGAATATGCTAATTATCCTGATTTGAGCATCACATATTGCACACAGGTATTGATATTCAATGTTGTACCCCACAGATATGTACAATCTATCAATTATATTTCAATAAATTACAAAAATTAAAAAAATACTTATCTTTGAAACTTTGGGTAAGTCACTGTATCTCACATTCCTAATCTATAAAATGAAGATAATATTTTATTTTTCTAAATTTAATGAGATCTTTTAAACAAAAATATGTTATGCAAGGTGACAATATTTTTAAATGGCAACATTTTTCTACTTAATTCTTTAAGTAGAAAATCTTTAGTGGGCGCTTGCACTTTGATCAGGGCATTTTGAATTGGCCGCAAGAGCAGAGACCCATCAAATGTCATGTTTCTGTAAGCCCTCTCCATATCTCCCACCAGTAAGAAGAAAATAAGCTTTTGGTGTTTATAAAACAGTAAATCAAGTACTATGGATTGATTAATTGATATTACAAATATGTGTACAAATCATAAGCACAGAGATATGTAGTGAAATATTGAAAGATCAAAACAATGCTTACAATAGCAAATTACAAGAAAAACCCTATGACATCATTAAGAATGCACTGGATACATTAATATGACATTTCCATGCAAAAAATATTATGCAGCTCTCAAAAAGAATAAGGCATATCTAAATGAGAGGCATCACTTTCATGCTGAAAGGTAATGTCACAGAGTTGTTTGGGGCACAGAGTCTAGACTGCTGGATTCAAATAAACTCCACTTTCTACTGTATAACTTCATGCAAGTCACTTTTCTGTTCTGTACCTCCCTTTCCCCGTTTCTCCAGCTGGGTGATACTAGCATCTGTGCCAGAGGACACTGTAAGGATTAGGTGAAAAGAATTTAGAAGACTGTCAGGTTTAGAAAACATACTATACGAGGGTGTGTTTACTGATGCTGTTATTATTTATTATTATTATTATTGAAGTAGACTATCTCAAAGAGAGAATATTAAGTAAAAATCAAGAGGCATAATAATGTCTACACTCAACTATTTATGTAAACAAAGTATAGGCTAGAGGATGAGAAATATGTGTTTGAACATGCGACATATATTTCTGGAAGAATTTAGAAGAAATTCATCCTGTTGTTAGCTCTTTGGAGGGTAAATGGAAAATTGGGTGACATGAGAGGAATGAAGGGAGGGAGAATTATCCCTAATTTGAAAAGAATTTTAACCTGTTTAAAATATTTACCATATATGCATATCACCTCTTCAGAAAAGTAACAGTAAGACCAAGGTGAATAAAATAAGTAAATATATCCAGCCATATTTAAGCCCGTGATTTTATACTTTTGCCATCCCTCCCATTTGGGCCACATTGATGAGCTTAGTATTTTTCCTTGTGACTGAGTGTGTGTGTGTGTGTGGGGGGGGGACAGTGTGTGTGAAAGTGAGGGTGTGTGTGAGAATGTGTGTTGTGTGTGTGAGTGTTGGTGTGCCTTTGAGAGTGTGTGAACCTGTGAGTGTGTATGAGAGCATATATGAATGTATGAGTGTGAGTGTGTCAGTGTATGTGTGCATGTGTGTGTAATGTATGAATGTGTGAGTGTATGAGTGTGCGTGTGTGAGTTTGTTTATGAGTGTGTTGTGTGTGTGTGTGTGTGACAGTGTGTGTATGAGACAGATTGTTTATGTTGGCTCTGGAGTCCTCCAAGGTTCATTAGCGTCAAGGGAAAGCAGGGTGACAACCTATAAGCACCACTCAGATCCTCAGCAAAACCTTGAATACTTTCATCAATTAAATATCCCAGAATGAACGGAAGCCTCTCGGGCCCCAGAAAGTGTGAGTCATGGAGAACAGACTCCCAGCAGCTCCGAGCACAGGCTCTTGGGCACTCACGGCTGGGCGGCTGGATGTGGGAGGCCCCAGAGAGCCACCTGAGACAGGGTCAATTGGAGTCTGTCTCAATAAATCCACAAACAGGTTTTATTAAAAGAAGTTCTTCTTTGAAGGCTCTGCCGCTATTAAAACAAGGGAAAAGAAAGTTTTTTTAAAAAAGTTAAAGCCTCCCTCTCTACCCTCCTTGAATAGTACATCAGTTTATGTAAATCGTTTTTTGTAAGTAGCCGCAGAATCATTTAAAGCATTTTATTTAATCTGTGTGGGCGAAGCCTCAAGGTTTCCAGCCTTTGTGCTTGTGCTGGACGGAAGCTTCTCACTGCTGTGTGGATTTCAAAAGATGCTTACAAGATTTTCCAAGAGAAAGTGTGAGCCCCAAGCAATCCAGAGCCAGAGACCTCAATCCTTGAGACAGGAGGCTGGACAAGTTTACTTGTACTTTTATCAGCAAGACAGGTGACTTTGAGGGCAGTGTCTCAAAGCCCCATAGCCCCTCTCAACTATCTGCCGATACCTGTGTCTCTTGACCATGAAGGTGCAAGACACTAAATTCTGCTTTCAGGGGAATACAAATGACCCAAAGGTAGAAACAGCAGTTTCTTCCCTTTAAGGATGTATAGGAGAGGCAGCGAACCCTAGTCCTTTGTAGGAATATGCATCAGGCACCTGTTGTGCCCTCTGATCAGAATGCCACTCCCTCTTCTTATTATGGTCTGGAAAGGGAGAGCTTGGTTCTAATTGTGGTTTTGCATCTTACTAGCTATACAGCCCTAAGTATACCACCTAACTTAGGTCATATTTTAAAAATCTGCATAGTGGGAATAAATTCATTCAACTAATATCCGAGTTATTACTCTTTGCAGGAGTTGGACTTTTGCAGTACCTCTAGGAAATATTTGCAGATGTATGAAAGAGAGGCAGCTGAGGGAGCCTCCATTCTAGGACTGTAATGGATCGTTTTTCCATAGGGTACTGATAATGATGGGCTATTCCTACTAAGGTTTTGATAATTATAGAATATTTCTCCTAAGACTATTGTTAATGTTGCAAAATTTCTCCTATGGATATTAAACATTTCTCCTAAGATTGCTGAGGTTTTGAAAGGGTAATGTCTACCTACGAAACTAGTTTTCTAAGACTTAATAGAGAAAATGCAGGTAAAGCTGTTAGCAGCGTCCATCACAGATTAGGTACTAAGTCTGGACATTATCCATCTCAGCCTAATTTTCAGTTTTCTAGGGAAGCTCCCAACTGGCTCAAATCCATCTACTATATGCTTTCAGAAATCCTAGCATCTCTTCTTCATGGCATTGTCACATTTATAATTTTATATTAGTCTGGGTAATTATTTGATTAATTTCTGACTGTCACACTAGACGTTAAGCTTAATCAAGACAGGGATACTGTCTTATTTTTGCTGTTATTTTTCTCTATTTTATTCTAAGAAAATTGCCAGGTGAATGCCTGGGAGATTTACATACTCATATTTTTAATGAATAAATGACCATATTGAACAAAGTGTCTTTTTCCTTCTCCCCCCACCCCCCTCAATTTTCTTTTGGAAAACTAGAACATATATTTTTCTTGCTTAGGCAAGCCAGGATCTAAATATCTAAATATGTGGCTTTTCTACAAGATAATTCACTGTGAGTCAATTGCAGGACAGGAATAATACTGTGGAGCCTGGATTTCTCAGGCCAGTGCTGGCATTGTCTCTGACCTAGAACCATTTCCTGAACTTGCTAGGACTCTTAGTTCCTCCTGCAGCATTTGTGCTGTTAACCATTTTGTGAATATGTTCAACTCCATGCCTGGCTTTTGATGGCCTTAACAGTCTTTCTAATGGGTCATGTCATGGCAAAATTGTCCTCCAAATTCTTTTGGTGACCCCTGCACACTCTTTCATAAAATCTACCTGGCAGGTGCACCAGCTATACAATGCATTCAGCAATAATTACCTCTGAAATCCTAAACCACATACTGTTTCAGCACCTGGGAGGGATTTAGCTGAATGCCCATATTAGCTTGAAGCTCAGACTGAAGAAAAACACCTGCTTTTGACATTTCAACAGCATTTGTGAAAATCCGCGGGCATACACTGCGTGCCGTGGCAGGGCACAGCCCAACCTTGCTGCCCCTACATTCATGACTTCTTTTCTGGGCAAGTTATTGTCTTTTCTAGAATTTACCCACCTTCATTTTTTATTGTCACTCCAAACAGCATTTTCATTTTGGATCTATGGAAACCCAAGGTTGTATCAGAGAATAAAATCAAATTAACAGAGGGTCAAACATTCAGGACAACCAAGGCAAGGCAGGAATGTGAAATCATTGACTAAAGGGCAACCTTTAAAGGTTTATGTAAACACAGGAAAGACAAATGCAGATGAGGACAGGCTAAAGGACTGGCCAGCCAAACCATGAGTTGCCTTAAGGAATGTGCTGGGCACATAGCAGGCACTCAGAGTTGTGTTTGAATGATTCTGTAGGGTGACCAATCATCCCAGTTTGCCCAAAGCATGATTTTTAGTGCTAAAACTAAGAAAGTCTCAGGAAAACCGGGACAAGTTGGTCACCTTAAATTAGCATACTCAGACTTTGGAATTTTCTGATAGCACAGACTCATCCAGCCAGCATCCTGTGATAACCAGTGTCTCATATAAGATCACGTTCCCTTCTTTCTTCCTCATTCCAGCCGTGTGAGTTCAAAGCACATACCCATATCATGTCCCTTGTGGACAATGCACTTGGAGATGGAAGGGATGGGCAAGGGAAGAAAGAAGAGATGCCCTTTGATATCTCCAACATATCCTTTCTTTGCTTTTATTCCCTTTTCAGCCAAAGAAATGTGGGCCCAGACATCTAAGAGCTTTTAAAATATAATTTCAAAGGCAAGTCTGATTCTCTGAAAAGCCATCAAATATGCCGTCCAACAGCTGTTTCTGTCCAGAAAGTGAACAAGATACCTACACCACGTTGACTACAGTGTCATCAGTGGCATGAGATGTACAGAGTCGGTCAGTCAGGCAACAAAAATCTAGCTCAAATCAAAAAGTCATGGAGCCTAGCATACTGCCTGGAGTATGTTTTTTATTCTTGCAATAAGGAAACACTCGAGACATCAAAGACAGAGGAAAAAAAACTGGGGAAAACAAAGAATTAAAATCAGTGTATGAAAGATAAAACTACAGTTGCTACATTATAGTCTAGAAGGAAAAAAAAGTCTTCAAGGTGAAGAAGGAAAACCTGATCAGAGTTTAGAAATCCCTCCAGGGCATCAGCAAAATGAAGTGAGCTTCTCCTACACAGGAAGGTAATACAGACAGCGATGCCTGAAGCTAACAAAGAAAAGTTCCGGACTTGAGATCACAGAGTTACTATGCCGTAAAAAAAAAATCCCAAAATTAACAGATTATACAGATGGGCAGCACTCCCACTTCAGGAAATCAAAAACAAGAGGACATCCTGGAGGAGGCTGGGCAAGGAGTAAGTGGCTCTCCTGCAAAAGTAAACATGGTTTCTGTGGCTGCCACTGGCTCTGGGCACACTCTAATTCTGTTTCTTCTATTTTTAATTGGACCTCAGCAGCATCATTAGAGGAACAGAAAAAGCTAAACTGGCCGTATATCCAGGAACACCATCATTCACGAGCAAAACAGCCTTATTGCTTCAGGCTGCAGGGGACTGTAAACCAGGGGGGTAAGGGAAAAAAGAACAACAACAACAAAAACAGGGAAAACTTGAAATGCTTTCCTAGGTAATAGCTATATAAAAGTGGAAAAGAAAATATTCATCAAATTCTTGCATCTTAGTGATTGTAGGCATAAATTGAGGTGCATTTAAAATGCTGCTCTAAGATATCTGATGTGCCCTGGGCAGGATGAGTATATGCATGTAATATACCTTGTGTTGTATAATGTCTAGGCTGCTTGATTCTAGTGGAATATTCTCCCACACCCATATTCCACATTCAACAGATTGAATCTTATACGGGTATTGAACATGTTGAACTATTCTAAACACTGGGGATAGAACAATGAATAAAATTAAAAACATTTCTGCCTTTATAAAAGTTATATGCTGATTAGAAAGACAGATTAAAAATAAATACATAATATGCATCTTATGTAATTACTGTAGAGAAAACAAAGATTGAAGCAGGGTAAATAGCTTGAGATAGGAGCAATATTTTAGATAGGTCGCGCAGGCTAAACCTCTCTGGGTTTTATCTTACCACGATATGTAAAGATTTTCTAGGACGGAGGTCAGAAACCCTTGTAGTTGACATATTCGAGGAACTACTGGAAGGCCACAGAAATGACGGAAGCTTGGACCAGGGCACTGTCCATGGAGTGGTGAGAAGGTTTTAGTGATAAGTGAAATATATTTTGTAGGAAAGGTTGACATAAAGTGACTTCTTTCTTTCTAACACGGAAACACCATATACCAGATTTCACTTTTCATGTAGACATTTGTGACAGGCTTTTTAAGTTGGGTCTCCAAGGCAATTAACTGAAAATGAGTATGGTGCTTCAAAGAAAGTAAAGTAGAGAATTACCTTGTGATGTTATGTCTCTTGTATTTAATTCACTTGTGCATCCATTCTTCCACTCATTCCTTTTAGGAGCATGTATTTAGCATCTCTCCATCACTGTGCTGGGCCTTCGGGGGACGGGGAGATGAAGAAAGCACAATCTCTACATTCAGGGGCAAAATCTTGCTGATGAAGACAGACAGATGGACAGATGATGAAACGCAATTTGGTAAATGCAGTCATCGTCATTCCTGCTGAATGTTACATGTGACTTAAGGAAGGAGGGTCAGCTAGGGGACTCTCACAGCAAGTGAGAATCTGAATCAAATAACATCAATTGAAATATGAACAGGAGCTGGCCAGGCAAGGTCAGGGAGGGAACCAGAGTGGGGACAGGGAGTGGAGGGAGGGGATCTAGGCAGAAGGACACCTGATTTGAGGCACGAATGGGCAGAGAGAAGGGGGACAGAGCACATACAGTGAGTATTAAGTTTGGTGCTGCTCATAGAATGACATTTCTCATACTTTACAAATGACTATATTCCTTGCTATATATATACAAAAACACCACTTAAAAGAGGGAGTATAAATTAAAGAGGACATCCAGTTACCCAAGCTGCTATTACTAGAAGTTAGCTGTTTTGGATTCAGCCAACGAGGAGACAAGCAAGAAAGTAGAAGGTCTATGTTTTGTGTTTCCTGTATGTTTTCTATTCTTATGTTTGTTTCCTGGATAAATGGAAACAAACATAAGAATAGAATAAGAATGTTTTTATGTATTATTTCATACATAAAAAAGAGAACATTTTAAATTAAAAGTAAAAGGACATGATCTCACAGAAATAATAAAAAATATTGTATTAGTTTTCTGTTGCTGCCATAACAAATTACCCTCTACCACTAACTTGGTGGTTTACAGTTACACCACTTTGTTATGTTACAGCTCTGTTGGTCAGGGGTCTGCCTTGAGCTTCACTGGGCTAAAGTCAAGGTGCTGAAGGAACTGCAGTCTACTCTCAAAGCACTAGAGCAGCATTTGTCTCCTTGCCTTTTACGGCATCTAGACACTTCTCACATTCCTTGGCTCTTGGTCTCTTCCTTCGTCTTCAAGCCAGCAATGAGTTGAGTTTTTTTTAACATCACATCTCTCTGACCCTCCTCCATAATCACATTCTTTTCTCTGACCAAAACTAAGAGAGGTTTTCCAATTCTAAGGGTTCAAGTGATTACATTGGGCCTATCTGGATAATCCAGAACACATTCCCTCCCTCGATGTCTTTAACTTTATTATGCCTGCAAAGTCCTCTTGGCCATGCAAGGTAACATAATCATGGGTTCTGGGGATCAGGAAGTGGACGCTTGTTGGGGGGGCATTATTTTGCAGACCACAATATGTTAAATGAAAAAAATCTAGCATTATGGAAACCCCTTTCCATTGTCCTTAGTTTCCTCACGTTACCTTGGACTAGCAATGGCCCCATTAGCAACCCTCGCTGCCATCAGCATCTAGTGAAATGTTTTAAGCTTGGAGGCATAGGGTCACATCTCTTTCAGTGAAGAAGAGTATCCAGTTATACCTATCACAGGTATCACACAGCATGTGAGGGAACTTCAAAAAGTCTGTGGAAAACTAGAATTAAAAAGTAACACCAATCATTCCATGAAGTTTTGAAATACCCTTTTACAGTTATTAATCAATAAGAGGTGACCTGATTCTTCTTTCTTTTTTAATTCCCAATTAAAATTGACAAGTTCCTTTGGTATTATTTTATACTCAACATAAATTGATGTCCTTAAGAATGAAGGTTGTCAGTAGCTCTGACCCAAATTTAGTTGCTAAAACTTTGCCTTAGACAGTCTGTGCTACTCAAGTTTGTAATAGGCAGTAATTTTTCAAGTAAGTGTCCTTTCCCCTCACCTATCTATAGAAAATTTTGCCTTTTCAGGAGGAAGCCTTTGTAAGTTTGCATTGACACAGACAAATAAACCCAGTTAGCACAAAAGCTGGCCTGTGCAAGTATATTAGTCACTTCTTCCAAAGGAAAAAAAAATTAAATAACATCTCACTGCATAATAAATGAATCTAAAGGGAGTGAGGGAAGCTTCATTTAGAGGCAAGAAAAAGAGCACAGAGATACATGACAATATTTAAGAGCCGAGAGAAATGCCTGGCTCAGCACAAAGTCGGGTGTCCCTCAATCACCGCAGAGTTTGCAAGCATTGTTTTATTCCTTTGCGACAGACGAAGTTTAACAAAGTGTATTTACTTTTATGGTTTCCCTTTGGCTTTGGTTCTAAGTCACTTTCTTCTAACTCTGTATTTCTCTTCGACTCCACAAAAACACCGCTTAAAAGAGGGAGTATAAATTAAAGAGGACATCCAGTTACCCAAGCTGCTGTTACTAGAAGTTAGCTGTTTTGGATTCAGCCAACGAGGAGACAAGCAGGAAAGTAGAAGGTCTATGTTTTGTGTTTCTTGTATGTTTTCTATTCTTATGTTTGTTTCCTGGATAAATCAGAGAAGTTCTTCCTGTCTTTCTGCATACAGCTTGCATTATAAGTTGCTAAAAAATTTCCCTTTGAGGAAAACTTAATTTTTTAAACTCAAAAGTAAAAAGAGTATAAGGAAGAAATCGACTATGCATAATACCACTACTGGTTGTGATGGTCAAGTTTGTATGTCATCTTGACTAGGATAAGAGATGCCCAGATAACTGGTAAAATGTTTTTATTATTATTATTATTGTTATTAATTTATCAATATACAATGTAGTTGAATTTCGTGTCCCTTTACCAATTCCATTTCTGAGTGTGTCCAAGAGGGCGTTTCTGGAAGAGATTAGCATTTGAATCAGTAGACTGAGTAAATTTAAAAAATAAAATGTAAACAAATAAGTGTCAGTACACTATTTTATTCTAAAACGATAATGCTCATTAAAAATAAATAATCTATAAAAATATAAAAATATGAATTTTAGAAATAGCTTCAAATCCAACCATGCAGAAATAGCATAAGTAACATTGCATGAACATCACTCTCAGTATCTTCCTATAAACCTGCATGGATAAATGGATGAAAGTATCGATGGGTGATGGATGGGGAGGAAAGAGAAATACTCTAAGGAAATGTTATTTTATAGATGGTTTTTAAATATTTTGTTAAATTTAACAGAAGACACAAACTGAAAAGAAATTTGCGTGAACTGCAAATAAATGATTATACCCCAAAATAAATTGTTCCTCTCAATCTCTCTAAAATGTGGAAAAGATTATATATAACATTAAGAACCTGTAGTCATTTTTTAACCCACAGTTTTACAGTTTTGATTTACACAGTTATATGAATAATGACTCTAAAACTTTTTTAAACTTCCTCTGCCACCTTTTAAATTTGTTATTTTTTCATAACTGTATTTTTATTTTTTTAGGTTTATTATATATATTCTCTAACATAATTTTTATAGTTGTTGATCATTAATTTGGTATTTATATTTGAATCAATACACACACACGGATATATATATATATAATATATATATATTCAATGTTTCCATCAGTCAGTACTTTTGCTGGCTCCTTATTTGAAATTCTTTATTTTGATTAAAATCCTAAATGGTGGGAAAGTATTGCCAAGCAGTTTTTCTCAAACAGAAATTCTTGGGCGTTTCAGATTGAGAAAGTTGTCCTTTTGCTTTTATAATTAAATAAATTAATTGTGTCTAATGTTCTTTCCTGACACCTTCCTTCAAAACTTTGCTAACATCTCAATTTTCTTCCTAATGATCTACACCACCAGTTACCACTACACCTTGACTGCTTGCTAATGCCATGATCTTCTGTTACACCTGGGACTGATTGATTCTGAAATGTACTTTTATTAAATGGAGAGTTTACTCTTGCTCCATTTCTAGTCTATACCTTTTATTATCAATTCATAAAATCATTCATTTAACAAGTGTTTATGGAGTATGTACTACATACCACACACTCTGCTGAGCAGTAGGCATACAAAAATAGAAATGATCTGGGCTAGGCCCCCAGTGAGACCTCATTACCTACGAGGAGGACAGCCAAGTAAAAAGGAAATTATATTATAAAAAATATTATATTATATGGCCTGTAAAAGTGATATCTGTAGAGTGCTGGAAGAAAATAAGGTTTAGTTTTATATCCAGTTTTCTTATACTTTACTATCTCACATAGAAAAAGGAGAAAAGCTTGATGAAAACATAATGAGTTATAATATTAACAAGCAAATTATATGACATTTAGGGCACTATTGACATTTTGGGATAGATGATTCTTTGCTATGGAGGCTGTTCTGAGCACTGTAAGATGTTCAGCAGCCTCCCTGGCTTCTACCCACTAAATGACAATAGTGCCCTAAATGTCTTCAGGGGGTGCAAATCACATCCAAGAACCATGCCCTAAAGCATCCCTCCTTTTCAATCTCCTTTTGTGTTTTTTGTTTTGTTAATTGCCTTACAAAGTGGAGACATCTGGTGGTGACTTCTTTTCATCTTTTCAAGTTACTTATTCACATCTTATTATTTATTTGCAATGTTAGGAGGGTAGGATTAATGACCTTACTATCTTTAAGCAACCATTCTGCTGTCACTCTGAGAAATGACATTGTTCTAAGTTGATAGCGAGGGGGTCCAAATTTTCAGGTTATCAACTGTGCTGCTCAGAAAATCAACAGCACAAATGTCATATCTAGAGCTTTGAACGCTTGTAGGTATTACTATTTTTAATATCTTTATCCTATTTCTGTGGTTAAATACATCACAGTTGTACTTCTCTTGATATGCCCCAGCGAGTTCATTGATCCACAAAGTGGTGCAGGTGGGGATCCCAGCAACTAGTCAGGTAACGCTCAGTGGATGGATCACATCCAAGTATCCACATTCCTGACACGGACAAAATAATTATAATAAAATATAGCCTGTGAGGTTTCAACTTGAAATGTGTGGATTGACACTAGAAAGACAAACCAAATTGCTAAATGTTAAAGGACAACATTTTGACAAATTGAATCACTCACATCATAGGTTTTAAAGGAGATATTACTTTAACTTCATTTTTTTCTTATAAAAGTACTCAAATTCTTTGTAATCATTTGCAGCTAGGCATATAAATCTGTAAATGTGTCGGACTAGAATTTACTAAAAAGTGAGAGTGTATTTATTTTCACTGTTTCCTTTCATAAGCTAGAGTCAGAAGCAACGATCTAAGTCCAAAGTGTGAATTTATTTAATAAACACTGTTGAGAGCACAATTCTACATGCTTTTCAAATATTACTTCATTTGACTCTCATATCAACCCTCTGAGAAAATATTTATTTTTATTTTTCAGATGAGGAAAGAAAGGGACAGAGAGGTAAAGTAAACTGCACGATGTCACACAGCTAGTGAATAGTCTAGCCAGTATCAGAATGAGTCACCCTGAGCCTAAAAAGGTCTCTGCTGTTAATCTCTTATGGTTATTTCTCAACAAAATGAAGCTAAAGTTCACATATCTATAGATATGTAATTTAATCATATTTATATAACATGTGATATGTGTTATGCCAGTGTGTATGTGTATCTATGTAGGGGAAAGTTGGAAAAGGTCACTCCACTTTAGGCATATGATCAAGAGTAATCTGGAAGGACCCATAAATCTTAAAGTACATGCCATGGTAGTTCCTCTGACAATGATACTGATGCTACAACTAGGACTCAGGACAAGTTTTCCAACCTTTATTATTGAGTCAGTACAATGGGTCTTCCAATGCTTTTTATAGCAGACAAATAATTTTGTAGCACGCAGATCTTCACATATACCATTGGGCCCCTTGTAGTACGTACCTATCTAACTGTACCTAGCAAATAATGTCAATAAATGCTAGTTGATATAAATTATTTTAAATGTACAAATGATGTATTAAGATTTAAGCTAGTATAATTGCTTTAATTAAACTTTTTATTTGTTTTAAATATAGATTTGCACACAGTTGTAAGAAATAATACAAAGATATCCTCTGTGCCATTTGCCTACAGTTTCACTTATGGTAACATATTGCAGAACTATAGTACAGCATCGTAACCAGGACATTGACAGTGATATGGTCATGATACAGAACAATTTCATCACCACATGAATCTCTCATGTTGCCCTTTAATAAACACACCCACCTCCCTCCCATGACCATAACCCTTCATAACCCCTGCAACCACTAATGTGTTATCAATTTCTATAATTTTGTCATTTCTTGAGTGTTATATAAATAAAATTACATAATATGTAACCATAATTGCCATTTTTGACTCAGCATAATTCTCTGGAGATTCTCTAGATGGTTGTGTTTATCAATAGCTCATGCCTTTTTATTGATGGGTAGTACTCGACAATGTGCCACAGTTTGTTTAAACATTCACCCATTAAAGGAGGTCTGGGTCAACTTCCATTTTGACGTATGATGAATAAAGCTACTATAAACATTTATGCACAGGTTCTTGTGTGAACATAGATTTCTTTTTTCCTCTGGGATAAATGTTAAGAGGGGCAATTGCTAGGTCCTATGAGAGTTGCATGTTATTTACTCAGGAAACATCCCATCGGCAATATATGAGTGATCCAGTTTCTCCACATCCTTGCCAGCATTGGGTTTTGTCATTATTTTTTATTTTAGTCATTCTGTGTATAGTCATATCACACTGTTTTTAATTTTTATTTTCTCAGTGGCTAATAGTGCCAAACGTCTTTTTACGTGCTTGTCATTTGTATATCCTACTTGGTGAAATGTCTCTTCATGCCTTTTTGCCCATTTTCTAAATGATTATTTTACTGTTGAGTTTTGAACATTTGTTATATATTTTTCATCTCTTGTCAGATAAGTGGCTTGCAAATATTTTATCTTGGTCTGCAGCTTGTCTTTTCATCCTCTTAACAAAGTCCTTTGCAAAACAAAAGTTTTTAATTTTGATGAGGTCTAATTTGTTGATTTTCCTGTTTATGGATTATGCTTTTAGTGTCAAGTCTACAAACTTTTTGCCAAGCACTAAATTGTAAAGATATTCTCTTTCTTTTTTTTTCAAATTTTTATGGTTTCAAGTTGTACATTTATGCCTAAGATCTATTTTAAGTTAACTTTTTATAAGGTGTGTGACTTAGGTCTGAGTCTATTTATTTAGCCTGTTGATATTCGTTACTTCATTACCATTTATTGAAAACTCTATCTTTCCTCCATTGAATTAGTTTTGTACTTTTGTCCAAAATCATTTGGACATATGTATGTGGATCTATCGCTGATCTCTATGCTGTTCCATTGATGTATGTGTTTATCTCTCTGAGCATACCATACAATCTTAATAACTCTAGCTATCTAACAGCTTTTAAAATTGGGTAGAATAATTCATTTCACCCTATTATTTGTTTTTACTGTTCTAATTCCTTTGCCTTTCCATATACATTTTAGAACAATATTGTCTATATCTACAAAAAATCTTCCTGGGATTTTGATAGGGATTGCATTAAGCTTGTATGTGAATTTGAAGGACACTACAGTTTTTACTGTGTTGAATCTTCTGGTACATGCATGCAGTATGTCTATTTTAATCTTTGATTATATTTTCCAGCATACAAGACTTACACATATTTGGCTGGATTTTCACCTAAGTATTTGATTTTTTGGCAGTTATAAATGGTATTATATTATTGATTTCAGTGTACATATGTTCATTACCAGCACAAAGAAATATAATTTTTGGTACATTTATATTTTATCCTATGACCTTGCTGATCTTACTTATATGCTCAGGTTTTTCTTTTCTTTCTTTCTTTCTTTCTTTCTTTCTTTCTTTCTTTCTTTCTTTCTTTCTTTCTTTCTTTCTTTCTTCCTTCCTTCCTTCCTTCCTTCCTTCCTTCCTTCCTTCCTTCCTTCCTTCCTTCCTTCCTTCCTTCCTTCCTTCCTTCCTTCCTTCCTTCCTTCCTTCCTTCCTTCCTTCCTTCCTTCCTTTCTTTCTTTTTTTGTATATATCATGAGATTTTCCATATAGACAATCATGTTAACTGAAGATTTAGACTATTAATTACATCTCCATTTCTCATATGTATGCTTTTTATTTCCTTTACTTGCCCTTTTGACTGGCTAGAGCTTCCAACACTTTGTTGAATTAGTGTGGTTACAGCAGACATCATTGTCTTGTTTCCAGTCTCAGAGGAGAAAACATTAAGTCTTTCACCATTAGCATAATGTTAACTGAAAGTTTTTAAAGATGTTCCTTATTGAGTTAAGGATGTTCCCCATTATTCATGTTTTTAGTGAGAGGTTTTATCATGAGCAGCTTTTGATTTTGTCAAGTATCTTTTCTACATCAATTGATATGATTATAGGTTTTTCTTCTTTAGGCTGCTGATATGGTGAATAGTATAGATTGATTTTTGAATAATGTGCAAGCTTTGTAATGCTGAAATAAGCCTCATTTGGTCATGGGATAATTATTTTTATGTATTTCTAAATTTCATTTGTGAATATTTTGTTAAATATTTTTGCATTTATATTCATGAAGGATATGGTTCTGTAGTTGTCTTTCTTTGTATTGTCTTTATTTTTGTATCCAGGATAATACAAGCTTCATAAAATGTTTTGGAGATTATTCCTACTTCTTCTCTATTCTGGAAGAGATTGTGAAGAATTGGTGTTAATGCTTCTTTTAAAATTTGGTAGAATTCCCCAGTGAATTAAATTGGGCCTGATGATTTCAGGCTTTAAATTGTGAATTCAATTCCTTAATACCTGTAAGGTTATTCAAATTGTTCAAATTATTTCATACTAAATGAGCTGTGGTAGTTAAGTTTTCCAAGGAATTTGTCCATTTAATCTTATTTACCAAATTTATGTATGCAGTTCATCACAGTATTTCATTACTACCTTTCATTTCATCAGGGTCTCTAATACAGTATGTAGTGATTTGTGGATTATTTAAGTGTTTAATTTCCAAGTGTTTGGTGATTTTCCTCTTATGTATCTGTTATTGATTACTAGTTTGATTCCACTGCATTCTGTTAAATTTGTTGAGACATGTTTTATGTTTTTACAGTCTATCTTGGTTTATGTTTCATGGCACTTGAAAAAAATGAGTATTCTGCTGTTTGCAGGTGAAGTGTTCCATAAATGTCAATTAGGTCCTGTCGGTTGGTGGTGTGGTTTAGTTCTTCTATATCCTTGCTAATTTTCTGTCTAGTTGTTCTGTCAATTATTCAGGGAGGGATGCCGAAGCCTCTAACTATAATTGTGGATTTGTCTATCTTTCCTTTTATTTATATTCTTTTTCGCTTCACATATTTAACAGCTTTGTTTGGTTGCATGCACATTTAGGATTGCTATGACTTCTTGATCGATTGACCCATTTATTTTTATATAATGCCCATTTCTATCTTAGACAATTTTCTTTCAAGTCTTTATTTTCTGAAGTTTCCCTTTTTGATATTAATATAGCTACTCCCACTTTCTTTTGATTAATATTTGCATAATATATCATTTTCATCCATTAATATTCCACTTGTTTATTTTATTGTATTTGAAATGAGTTTCTTGTAGACACCATGCAGTCAGGCCAAGTTCTTTAATCTACCCTGCCAATATCTTTTAATTGGTATCTGTACACCATTTAACTTTAATGCCATTATTCGTGTGTTAGGGCTTAAGTCTGCTATTTTTATTATTTGTTTTATATTGTTATTGCTTTTTTGTTTCTCTGTTTTCTTTTTTCTGATTTCCTGTGGTTTACTTGAATATCTTTTAGAATTCCATTTTGATTTATTTATAGTGTTGATTTTTACTGTATACCTTTTAATAGGATTTTAGTGGAGACTTTATGTATCACATTATATATTCATAACTTTTTCATATTCTACTGATGTCATCATTCAAGTAAATTCAGTTCAAGAATTTTTTTTTTTTTCTGACTGGTAAGGGGATTGCAACCCTCAGCATGGAGCGGTCAGCACCACCCTCAGCCAGTGAGTGCACCGGCCATCCCTATATAGGATCCAAACATGCAGCCTTGGCGCTCCCAGCGCTGCACTCTCCCGAGTGAGCCATGGGGCCAGCCCAAGAAAATTTGTTAAAAATTAAAAAAAAAAAACTTATGTACTTTTATGTTCGTTTTTCCTCCCCCATTTATAATATTATTGTCTAAAATAGTTTCTGTTATACATTTGGAACCACATCAGACATTACAATTTTTGATTTCACCATAAAGCCTAATTTAGAAAACCCAATGAAGAAAGAAAGTCTACTATATTTATCTATATCTATATTTGTGCATACAATGCTTTTTCCTCTTAGTGTTTTACTATTCTTTGTTTCATCATTACCTTTCTGTGTAGGGACAATCCTTTAGCCTTTCCTTTAAGGTACAGGTACTGGTGACAAATGTTTTTTGTTTTCCTTCACCTAAGAACATCTTAATTTTGCTTTTATTCCTGAAGGATATTTTTGCTTGGATATAAGGTTCTGTGTTGATAGTTCTTTTCTTTCAGCACTTGAAAAATGTGTCTGACGTCCTTCTGACCTTCATGGTATCTGATGAAAAAATCTGCTGTCATTTGTATTAGGTGTCATTTCTCTCCACTTCAAAAAAACTTTATTTGTCTTTGGTCTTCAGAAGATCAGTGTGGTGTCTAAGTGTGGAATTCTGGTTTTAGGAATTGCTCAGATATTTATATATGTAAGTTATATCTTTAACCAAATTCAGGAAATTTTCAGTGATTATTCACTTGAATACTATTTCAGCCCTTTCTTCATTTTCTCCTCCTTCTCTGGCTACTATGATGACAATGTTTAATCTTTTGTTATTGTCCTACTGGCTCACGAGGCTCTGTTTTTTCCCCTTAATTTATTTTATCTCTGTTGTTCAGACTGTAACTTCTACTGCTGTCTATTCCAGGTCTCTGGTTGCTTCATCAGTCACCTCCATTCCACTGTTGAGCTCAATGGAGCTCTGTTTTTGGTGAGACTTTCTATTTCTGTGCCTAGGCTTTCTATTTTTTCATTTGCTCCAAGTATGTTTGTAATTGCTTATTGAAGCACTTTTATGGTGGCTGACTTAAAATAGTCTTCAGATAATTCTAACATCTCTGTCATTTTGGTGTTGGCATTCTATTGATTGTCTTTATTTTAATTCAGTTTGAAATATTTCTGGCTTCTTGGCATGACTAATAATTTTTGATTGATAATTGGACCTATAAATATTGTGTTATGACTCTCTCAATCTTGTTTAAATATTATGTTTTAGCTGTTTTTTTTTTTTTTACACTTGCTTTTGTTTTACTTTGTTTTCTGACACTACTGTGGCAGGGGAAGTAGAAATCCAAGTTCCCCATTCAGACTGCATTACTATATGAGTGTGGGGGGGGGGCAATCGGTGGGGGGGGGGTCTCTTATTGCCATGCAGGGAAAAGTGGGAGTTCTGGCTTTCCACTAAGCCTGAAATCAGAGTTTCCCTGGACAGGAGGTTCGATGTGCCATGTGACTGCTTCCCATGTGCCTTCCCCTGATACCATGTTCGAGGGGGGTGTCCTTATTATTTCTAGGTGGTGGTAAAAGACCTAACTCTTCACTAGGCTTGCATTGATACCACTCCAGCTAAAAGGAGGAGTAACCTTACTGCAGGATGAGGGTGGAGATCCAGTCTCCCCATGTGCTCCCCTCTGACACCATGGGGTGGGGCCATTACCATGTGATGGGATGAAAGTCCTACATTCTACAATCCTAAAACGTCATCATGGCAGGGGTTAGGGTAACTAGTTACAGATTTGTGAGAGTAGAAATCTAGGCTTCCCACTTAGCTCTTTCTGGTGTAGATGGGATTGGAGCCACAGTTTTTTCTAGGGTACTTGGTTTGAATAGGAAACTTCTTATCTTAACTACTTATCTTAACTAGGTTTGAGTACGGAACTTCTTATCTTAAGGGGCTAGGCTGCCCCTTCCTTTAGCAAAATTTTATTGATTTTTTTTTTGTCTGTGCTTATTAGCTTTTTCACATTGCAGGCTTCTTCAACCCCAAGTCTGGTGTATATGAGGAAAAAGGAAAACCAGGGAACTCACCACTGTCTCCTTGCTTGGATCCTCAGGCCTCTAGCTGGCTTTCCACCTTTCTTAGCTTTCAGATTTTCTTTTTATATTCATTTTACTTTATTTTCATTATTTTTAATTTTAACTGACACATAATAATTGTATATATTTATTGAGTAAAACGTGAGGTTTTGGTACATGTATACTTTGTGTAATGATCAAATGTGGTTATTAGCATATTTATCACCTCAAACATTGATCATTTCTTTGCAGTGGGAACATTCAAAATCTTCTCTTATAGCTATTTTGAGATATAAAATACCTTTTGGTTGACTACAAACTAATGTCTAGGGTTTTTAGTTGTACTTAAAAGGAAAAATGAGAAAAATATGTCTACTTCATCTTTGCAGAGGTAGCAGTCCTTGTATAATTTTGCAGGTAGAAATTTTACTCTCATTTTCTATGGCAGACACCCTGGTCGCCTGCTCAATAGCTGTTCTCCATAGTTTTCTTGCTAAAAGAGCCCAAATTCCATTGTGGTATCCAGAGGAAAGCTTCCAGCCTCAGTGGAGGAACAATTAGTTTAAGATGATCCATGGTAATTTCAATCCCCTTTGTCACATTTTTAGTGATATGCCAGTAACCCAGGCTTCTTCAGACTCAGGACAAGTTTTCTAGGGAGCTTTTGAAAAGGATTTCATCACTGATGAAAGGAGAAAAGACTTCAAGGAAACTGCATTTCCCATACTGCTTTTAGATAATATCGTGTGAAGAATGTATGGCTTGGAGCTATGGCAGCAGTCTTGGGAACAAGAGGAAAGATATCACATGTGTTTTGAAGATGTTAATGTCAAATTATGGAAAGACCCTGAGAATTTAATTGGCATTGTTAAGTTGCAGAATATTGATGAGTCTATCTCTTTCAGACTTCCTGTAAAATGATGTAATAAAATGCTATTAGGGCAAGCCTCCACTGCTGACAGAAAGCAGGAGCAGTAATGGGGTCCCAGGCAGGAGCTGTGGGCAGCAACCCCCACCCAACTCTAGGTAGGAGCATGCTGAAAGCACCACTTCTGTGGGGGTGGCCCACCATAGCCATAGCAGCTGCAAGTGGCTCACCACCACAGTAGCAGCCCCAACCACTGTGCAGGTGGCCCACTAGCCACTCAACTACATTGATGCAATGAGAGCCACCAGGGGAGATCGGAAAAAGAAGAGGAAGTCTCTCTCCTCAAAGCCTACTCCAGAATAATAGAAGAAGCAACTGTCCTCCCAGATGCCCAGACATCAAAGTAGAGATACTAGAAATATGAAAATCCAAGATAATATTACACAACCAAAAGAATACAGTAATTTTCAAATACCAGACTCTATAGAGCCAGAAAACTTTGAAATGACTGAAATGAAACTTTGAGCAACAATCTTAAGGAATTTAAATGAGATACAAGAAGACTCAGTAAGACAATACAATGAAATGAGACAAAAAATATCCAGGATATGAAGGAGGAAATTTACAAAGAAATTAATACCTTAAAAAAGAATGTAGCAGAAATCCTGGAACTGAAAGATTCATTCAATGAAATAAAAAACACAATGAAGAGCTTAAGCAGTAGGCTAGAACAAACAGTAGAAAGAATTTCTGATCTTGAAGATAGTCTTTTTGAAATAACGAAGGCAGACAAAAAAGAGGAAAAAAGAATTTTTAAAAAAGGAAAAAATCTAAGAAAGTTAGCAGACAACCTTAAGCGTACAAACATTCAACTCTTGGGTATTAAAGAAGAGGCGAAGGAAGGAAAAAGCATTGAAAACCTATTCAATGAAATAATAATGGAAAATTTCCCAGGTATAGGGAGAGACATGTAGCTTCAAATCCAGGGGGCTCAAAGATCATCAAACAGATTCAATGCAAAAACATCCTCTCCAGAACACATTATAGTCAAACTGGCAAAGCTCAAAGACAAAGAAAATGCTTATCACACCAAGAGAAAAGCATCAAGTCACCTATAAGGGAGCCCCTAGCAGGCTAACAGCAGACTTCTGAGCAGAAGTTACAGGCCAGAATAAAATGGGATGAGATATTCAAAATATTAAGAGAAAATATCCGTCAGCCAAGAGTAGTACACCCAGCAAGGATATTTTTCAGATATGAAGGAGAAATAGTGCATTTTCCAGACAAACAAAAAACTGCTGGAGTTCAACACTGCATAACCAGCCCTGCAAGAAATCCTCAAGGGTGTCCTTCATCTGGAATCTGAAAAACTATAATCTCTACCACAAATACAAAAGAAAGAACAAAATCCACAGGTAGAACAAAATGCAAATGAGAAAGAAAGAAACTAAATCTTACCTCTTCAAAAAACCAACAAGTGTAAAAGACAAACAATAGAGGGGGAAGAAAGGAACAAAAGATATTTAGAACATCTAAATGAAAATCAATAAAATGCCAATAGTAAGACAATACCTTTCAATAACACCTCTAAGTGTAAATGGATTAAACTCCTTACTCAAAAGAAACAAACTGACTGATTGGATTAAAATCTAGACCCAACTATATGCCATCTTCAAGAGACTCACCTCACCTGTAAATACACACCCAGACTAATAATGAGGGAATGGAAAAAGATATGCCATGCAAATGGAAACCAAAACCAAACAGGAGTAGCTATCCTTATATCATATAAAATGAACTTTAAACCAAAAACCATAAAAAGAGACAACAAAGGCCACTATATAATGATAAAGGGATCTATCTAGCAAAAAGATGTAACAATCATAAATATATGTGCATCCAACAGTGGAGCACCCAGATATATAAAGCAACACCATTAGAACAAAAGAAAGAAATTGACCTCAATATGATAATAATAAGGGACCTGAACACTCCTCTCTCAACACTGGGCAGATCATCTTGGTAACAAATCAACAGAGAAATGTAGGCTTTAAAGTACACTTTAGAACAATTGGACCTGGTCGATATCTACAGAATATTTCATCTGACAACTACAGAATATATATTCTTCTCATCAGCACATGGATCATTCCCCAGGATAGACTGTATGTTAGGTCACAAATCAAATCTCAGCAAATTTTTCAAAACTTTAAATCATTTCAAGTATCTTTTCAGACCTCAATGAATTGAAACTAGAAATTAATGGCAACTGGAGTTTCTCAGTTATGCCCACAAATTTAAAAACCTGGAGGAAGTGGATAAACTTTTGGACACATACAAAGTACCAAGATTGAACCAAGAGGAAATAGAAAACATGAACAGACCGGTAATAAGCAATGAGATTGAAGCAGTAATCAGAAGTCTCTCAACAAAGGAAAGCCCAGGATCAGATAGCTTTACTGCTGAATTCTACCAAACTTTTAAAGAGGAATTAATACCAATTATCTTCAAACTATTACAAAAAGTTGAAACAGAGGCCATTCTCCCAAACTCAATCTATGAGGCCAGCATCACCCTGATACAAAAACCAGACAAAGATACAACAAAAAAAGAAAAATACAGGCCAATACATCTAATGAACATACACACAAAAATCCTCAACAAAATATTAGCAATCAGAATACAGCAACACATCAAAAAAATTATACACCATGATCAAGTGTGATCCATTCCAGGGAAGCAAGGATATTTTAACATGTACAAGTCAATAAATGTGATTCACCACAATGACAAAATTAAGGACAAAAACCATATGATTATCTCAACAGATGCAGAAAGAGCATTTGACAAAATTCAACATCCCTTCCTGATAAAGACTATAAGTAAAGTATGTATAGAATGAAAGTATCTCAATATAATAAAAGCTGTATATGACAAACCCACTACCAATATCATCCTGAATGGGGAAAAGCTGAGAGTTTTCCCTTAAGAATAGGAACAAGACAAAGATGCCCACTCTCACCACTCTTACTTAACATAGTATTGGAAGTACTAGCCACAGCGATCAGTCAAGAGAAAGAAGTAAAGGACATCCAGATAGGAAAAGATGAAGTTGACCTGTCCCTGTTTGCAGTAAAGTTGCTGGATACAAAATCAGCAAGCTAAAATCAGTAGCTTTTTAATACTCCAATAACAAGCTAGCTGAAAAGTTAATCAAGAAAGGAAGACCATTTACAACAGTCACCAAAGAAGTAAAATACCTCAGAATCAATTTAACCAAGGAGGTGAAAGATCTCTACAAAGAGAACTATAAACCACTGTTGAAAGAAATTAAAGAGGACACAAAAAGAAGGAAAGACATTCCATGCTCTTGAATTGGAAGGATTAACATTGCGAAAATGTCCACACTACCCAAAGTGTTCTACACATTCAGTACAATCCTTATCAAGATACTGATGATATTTTTCACAGAAATAGAAAGAACAATCTGAACATTCATATGGAACAACAAAATAAACTGAATAACCAAAACAATCATGAGCAAATAAATAAATAAATAAATAAATAAAATAAAGACAGAGGCATTAACACTACCTGACTTCAAATTATACTACAAAACTATAGTAACCAAAACAGCATGGTACTGGCATAAAAACAGACACTCAGACCAATGGAATGGAATAGATAACCCAGAGAACTACCCATATACTTACAGCCAACTGATATTTGACAAGAGCAACAAAAACATACATTGGGGAAAGGACCGTCTATTTAATAAATGGTGCTGGGAAAACTGGACATCCATATGTAGAAGGATGAAACTAGACCTGTACCTCTCACCATATACCAAAATCAACTTAAAATGTATAAAGACTTATACATAAGACCTGAAACTATAAAACTACTGAAAGAATACTACTGAAAGAAAACACTTCAGGATGTAGGAATGAGCAGAGGCTTTAAAAAGAAGACCCCAAATCACAGGCAGCAAAAGAAAAAATAAACAAATGGGATTATACCAAACTGAAAAGCTTCTGCACATCAAAGAAAACAATAAATGGAGTGAAAGGACAACCTTCAGAGTGGGACAACATATTTGCAAATTATGCACCTGAGAAATGATTAATATCCAGAATATACAAGGAGCACAAACAACAGCCAAAAAATAAATAAATAAATAAATAAATAAATAATGCGATTAAAAAATGGGTAAAGGAGATGAACAGGCATTTCTCAAAGGAAGATATACAAATGACCAACAGACACATGAAAAAATAGTGAACATCAGTAAACATCAAGGAAATACAAATCAAAACTACACTGAGATATCATCCCATGCCAGTTAGACTGACCAGTATAAAAAAGACAGAGAATAAGAAATGCTAGTGAGGAGAAAGAGAAAGGGAAACCCTCCTCCAATATTGGTGGGACTGCAAATTAGTGCAGCCATTATGGAAAACAGTACGGAGATACCTAAAACAACTACAGATATAACTGCAATATGATCCAGCAATCCCGCTACGGGTATAGACCCAAAGGAGTGGAAATCATCATGTCAAAGGGATACCTGCACTCCCACCTTTATTGCAGCTCTATTTACAATATCCAAGAGTTGGAACCAACCTAAATATCCATCAACAGACAACTGCATAAGGAAAGTGTGGTGTATATACACAATGGAATAATACTCTACCATAAAAAGTAATGAAATTTTGCCATTCAGAGCAACATGGATGAATTTAGAGAAAACTATGGTAAGTGAAATAAGCCGGGTACAGAAAGACAAATACCACATGTCCTCACTCTTAAGTGGAAGCTGAAGAAAAAAGGAAGGAAGGAAGGAAGGAAGGAAGGAAGGAAGGAAGGAAGGAAGGGAGGGAGGGAGGGAGGGAGGGAGGGAGGGAGGGAGGGAGGGAGGGAGGGAGGGAGAAAGGAGAAAGAAAGGAGAAAGAAAGGAAGGAAGAAAGGAAAAAAGAAAGAAAAAACAATCATAATAATGGTTCAGCACTACTGGTTGAAGTAGTGTTTGTCAAGATTCTCCATTATAATGTTACTTTTTATTTCCCTGCTCTCTATACTGTACCCTGGAAAGAAGTCACTATAGGCAGCCCACAGTTAAGTGGTAGAACATTATGTTCTCCCTCCTTGGTGATGGTGGTGGGTGTATCTACATAAATCATTTGGAATTATTTGCATGTGCCAAGCATTTTAATTTTAACTTTGTTTAAGTCTCATTATATCTCTATTTACACCACCATTTAACATGTGAGAAAATGCAGGCACTGATAGGTTGAGTTAAAAATCAACAGTTACAAATCAAGTAGGAATCATACTGAACTCTGGGACCACAGTTCCTATTATATCACATTACTGTGCCCAAGTGAATTATATTATTGAGCATGTGGTTCAGTTGTTTCTGTGCAGCTTTCTTCTATTACTCCGGGCAGAGGGAGAGGATTCTCTTCCGTGCTCTTGCAGAAGCCTTTACGTGTCATCTTAAATACTTATCATGTTTGGTAAGCTCTTCTGCACACCTCACTAGACAGTGAGCTACAAGAGAAAAAGGACTAGGTACATTACTCATTTCTGTATCATTTACATCCAGACAGTGCCTTGAATGATGTATATCCTCAGGCAACGTTTGTTGGACAGATGGATAGATAAGTGAATGGATGGATGGATAAATAAGCAAGTTGCAAAAATACAGAAGAGAGAGAGAGAGAGAGAGAGAGAGAGAGAGAGAGAAGCACTTGTATTACAGGCCCATGTTTTGGACCTCTTTAGTGGTCACCTTTTTTACTATAAGAATAGAAATTCAATGGAAACAAAAATGTAAGAAAAAAAATGTGCTCACTGTGGGCAATAGCATATTTATGTGCCTGGTGATCTACCAGTTTTCAACCTCCACCAGATCCATTAGGAATGAGCAATGCTTTATCAAATGCAGGATGGTTGGGCCATGTGAATATACCTTACAAGAAGACGAAGGGCTGAGATGGTTCTGACCCAGTAAGAATGCAATGTTGCCATTACAATTTCACAGTCACTTCAATCTGATCTTTTGAAGTTATGCTGGCTGGATATGGCAAACCACTGAGTGACTCAGACTCTCTCAGGTGTCCATGAGCGCAAATCAGGTTCTATTTTAGGTGAGCAGGTGATTACCTTCTTGGAGGATTTCCCAGAGCACTGCCAAATAGCTATGGATGTCACAGTTTTGTCTGTAATGAGTAACAAGAAATGTTTGCATTCAAAGGGCACTTACTGATATCATTTCAGTTAATTCTCCCAACAAACCTAAAGGCAGGTACTAGAGTCAATATCATCATATTGTAAAGAAGAAATTGTGGTTCAGAGAACATAAGATTCTTTCCCATAGTCATCAGCTAGAAGAAATGGAGTTGGGTTTTAATGTAGCCGGTCTGATTACCAAGCCCATTGACCTGAACCGCTATGTTATCCTGTCTCTATGAATACTGACCAATATATTAGCAACTAAAAACATAAGAGAAAATGAAAGAGACCTAAATTTCATCAAACAGAGAATATCAAACAAGATTCTTTACATTTAAATAACTTAATGACTAGTAAAAATAATGTATTACGTGAAAGAGACAGGACTAAAACCAAGTCCACTACATTTTTAGGTCCACCTGCTTCTTTATCCAATAGAATTCATATAAGAATGTCCATGAAAAATGCAAATTAAAGGCACAGTGAGATATCATCACACTCCCATTAAAATGGCTATTAGAGTTGTTTTTATCCACAAGTCAGAAAATAACAAGTACTGGTGAAGATGTGGAGAAAAGAGAACTCCCCTACATTGTTGGTGGGAATGTAAATTGGTACAGCCATTGTGGAAAACAGTATGGAGGTTCCTCAGAGAACTAAAAATAGATCTACCTTACAACCCAGCTATCCCATTATTAGGTATATACCCGAAGGAAATGAAATGAATTTATCAAAATGACACCTGCACTCCCATATTCATAGCAACACTATTCACAACAGCCAAGGATGGAATCAACCTAAATGCCCATCAACGAATAAGGGATTAAAAAAAAACTGTGTTATATATACACAATGGAATATATACTCAGCTATAAAAAAAATGGTATCCTATCATTTGTAGCAACACGGATGGAGCTGGAAACTATCATGTTAGGTGAAGTCAGTCAGGCACAGAAAGATAAATACCACATGATCTCACTCATAATATGTGGAATCTTAAAAAAAAAAAAAAGTGGTTCTCATAGAAGTAGGGAGTAGAATAATGGTTACCAGAGGCCAGGAGGGGAGAGGAGTGGAAGAGGAGAAGTGGTGGACTAACGGGTGCAAAACTATGCTGTCGAACCTAAGTGAATCATTGTGCAGTATACGCATGTATTGAAACAATGCTCTGGACCCCACAAGTATGTACAAGTAAATGTTAAAAAAAAAAGAGAGAGAGAATGGCCCCGAGATAATTATTTCTCCCATATGTATCAAGTTACCCATTAACTTCTACCTTGAAGCAATAATGAAGACACGCTCAATATTAAGGCAAAGATTTGCCCCAGTCTCGAGTCAAGCATGCATGGTGTTCCGAACGTTCGCCTTCTCTCCACAAATCAGCTCAAGCTGCAGTTCTTGTGGCTGAAATACTGTTTCAGACTGACACAGCCATAAACACAGTAACTGCCAAATTTATAGACCAGCAAAGAAGGCCAGTGTTCCAATTATCAGTGAACCAAAGAAACTATCTCCAATAAAAAAAGATACAGTGAAAAGTGTCTGAGAAAGGGAAGGGGTGTGTGCTGTGGTTTAGAGAAGGAATAAACACCCAAGTGGTTTTGCCCCCTTCTGGCCATATTAAATATGGGAGGGCCAAGACTTCAGCTGATTTCCAGCACATCAACAAACAGCTAGTTTTTCAGCCTCATCTGACCTGACTTTGACTTGTACTTAGTTCACAGTGTCATGCTCTTGAATCTTTGAGTACAAGCATTATAAAAACAAGTACATTTTACCCTTTCTTTCTTCTTAGAATAGTGATAAGAATTCAAAAATTTGTATTGGCAAAATCCTTGGATATTTTCTCCTTAGAATAGTGATGAGAACTTTAAAATTTTTATTGGCCAGATCCTTGGATATTTAGAAAATTGGATATTTTTTATTGGTGGCAACTATGAAAGATGTTCCATGGGAAGACCTGTGGCCATTCCTTGGCCTCAACTCCAAGATTAGGATTCTACCTCAGATAGCCCTTAATTAGGTCTTATTGACCAGGCACTGAGATACTAAACTGTTTCTAAACCTACCGACACTTGGAAGTAACTTGACTTCATGGAGGGATAAGTTCTTTAAGTGTAATACCTTATGTAACAAGGTACTTGGGTTTATAATGTCCTAGCAGAACATTCTTTTCAGTCTTCAAGGAATATTCCCTGAAATGTGATGAATGATTCCAAGTCTCTTCTCTGAATGCTCAGTCTCCCCATCTGCACTGTGCTGGAATCATTGGAAAGCCTGTCTATTTCACAAAAACACTCTAACGGGTTCTCTCACATGGTGGGGTTGAAGGGGAAGTCATTTTATTTTAACATGAAGAAGCTTCATGACCAGTCAATAGCATTGGAGACCAGGGTTTTTCCCAAGGGATTTGAAAATAATAAAAGGTTAGGAAAAATATAAGAAAGATTAGGATTAGGTTAAACTGTTATTATAGAAAATCCCAAATTAGGGATTAGTTTTTAAAAGATGAGTCTTAACTCCCACATCAAATTCTAGAAACCAAGTTCCAGGGTTGTTAGAGTGCTTTGTGGTATCAGGGTCCCAGGCTCTGCTCTCCTGTTTATTGGCTATCTTACCCCATTTTCCTTTTCATCTTTTGCTATCTTTCCTTATGGTCTGTTTTACACCATGGTTGCTTCAGTTCTGGAAAGAGGGTGAAGTTTCTATTCCATGTGACTCTTTCTGAGAAGACTTCTTGCAAATTGTACTTATCCCTTCTTCTAATATTGCATTTGTCAGAACTTTGTCATATGGCTGTGACAGAGGCTGGGACATGCTTCAGTCGGCCACATACTCTGATGATGTCTGGGGAATTTTTGATGGTTTTCTATTTGGGAAGAAGGGAACAAAAGATTTTGGGAGAAACTAACAGAGAGAGAGAGAAAGACCGAGAGAGAGTCTCTGAAAAAATACAGGTGGCAATCTTCTACCCAACCCAAACTGTGCAGCAGCAAAGAAAAACAGAAATGAATCAAGCTGATATGATAAAAGGATTAGAGATGAGGAAAGAAAAGGTTATCTTTGGGGCTAGATCCTGATTCTTTCTTCTACTTGATTCCCAATTGTCTCTTTGTCCTTTGTTCCTGGAGATATCCCTTTTGCCACATAGTAAAAATTTCTTTTCAGGTTTAGCTAATGCAAATGGTTTTAGTTGCTTAAAATAAGAAATCTTCAACATACATAGTCTTCATGACCTCAGTGACATTGGTCATTTCCTTTCCACTGCTAAAGAAAAATCATGTTGCCATCTGACCTCAGATGACCGTATTACTTGGCTTATTCATATGAGGAAAGAAACAAAGTCAAGTCGTAGGAATTCTCATGTGGCTCTTTGAACAATTTGCCAGAAAGCTTCTGGTCTATGTCCCTGGCGAATACCTGTGGCGTTGGGCAGTCATTATGGAGACTGTCTGGGCCTCAGTTAGATTCTATCAGCAAAGGCCTGGCAAGAACATTCCCTCAAGATTCTGGTTGAGCCAGATAAATTGAATGACAATTATACAAGTTCCATACACATTTGAAAATCACATGTAGAATTTAGATTTACAACAGCATAATGCAGAAGAGAAACTTGGGTCTGATATCTTATGTCCAACCTCTGGAAACTTTTTTGCACAGGTACTACATTAATACCTTTTCAAAGTCTTTAGACCTAACTTGACTAGGTTCCTTAATAACAAGAACATATTTATCTTATTTCTAGTGGTATCACCAGCTATCAGAATAGTGCTTGTCATACAGCAAGTGATTAACAGTTTTTAAAAACTTTTGGCATTATATTGTCATTGAATCAAAATACTTGCCATAATATACATTATCAAGAGAAAATAGCAACTGTTTAAGAATTCTAAGACATTAAGCCAATATATAAAAATTAATTAAAATATTTATTTAGTAGGTACTGTATTTGTATTTGGTACCAGGCAATGAAAATTCAATAGAGACCAAAATGTAGTATCAGTACAAGGAAATTTGGGGTCACATTTCTGTCCTATTCCCTAACCTGTAAATTTTCCAGCTCTAATCTTAAATGCTTATACTTTGAATGCAGTGCAGTTTTAAAATGTAAATGTGAAAAAGAGTTTTAATAGATACCTTTACAATGAACATTAAGAAATTCTTATTTAGTCTTGAGAAACAGTGAAAATATGTACACAATATACTTTATATGTTCTATATTTATGGTGATTTTCATAGCCTTATGTTATTCATGTTTCTATTTACAAAACTCATTTGCTCAGCAAATATTTGAGGGTTTTCTGGGTGCCAGGAACGGTGGATAATGTGGGAAATAAGACAAGCCCACACCCACCAAAGGTACATTATCCCACAGGAAAGTCAAGCATAAAAATGAATTACAGGTGATAAAGCGTTAATGACCCTATGTTTAAATTTGCTCATAAGTGTTATAAAGAATAGGGAGTATCTGTTTTGTTTTGTGCAGAGACGAAGCTAAGGCCAAATCTAGATGATTAGGTGCTTAATGAATGGTTCTTGGTGGTGACAAAACTTGACTTGGAAAGCACAAGACAGATAGCCCTTATTTTAGAATTCTCAGTACTGTCAGTAACGGAGAGAATTTCCCCAGCAAGAGCAAGATTCAATTGAAGAAAATTATTGTTCAGTGAACTGTTGCTCAAATTTGACCCACAATCTCTCAGCTGGGGTAGGCTCACTTCAATGTCAGACAGAGAGCTTCCTCTACAAAAAAGGGGGGGAAAAAACCTTTGGCATGGTGGCTCTTCTCTTCACTAACACAAAGAGAGAATATGCCTGTTTTGAAATTTCTTTGTAAGCCTGAAAAGAGCTAGCAAGATGCATACCACTGAAAATACGTGCATGTTGATGAGACATAAAGGTTGATCATTTTCCTGGTGCTCACTGAATCAAAATGTGTTTTGCAGTATCTATGCCATGTTTGTACACAGGCTGTTCTCATAACCCTCTCTCTGTACAGACAGCAAATGCAGCATCCATTCAAGCCCAGTTCTAATGCTCCTTCCTTTTCCTAGTCTTTCCTGATTTTCCAAGGGAGAAGTATAAAATGTCACTGTCCTTTACCATTGACTTACTTATGAAGTGATATTTTACCATTAGTTTATTATTAACTAACTCTCCACATGTTTATTGGGCAACTACCAAATTGTAATTTGGAAGGATATAGTGGTACTAAAACAGGCAGTGTCATGGGCCTCATAGAGCTGGTATTCAGTCCACCAACACATAGTTTAACTGTTAAGTAGACAAGGTTAATCAGATAGCTCATTATGACAAGTGAAGAAAAGTAAATATATAGAATAATGTAATAGAGAGTAAGTGGGTGGGTAGAAAGTGAAATCAGGGTTGAGACTGAGTTATAAAAGGGGAGTCAGGAAGGGCCTCTCTGGAAAGCTATCATGGATTATGATTCACTCACACAGATTTGATCACTCCTACTAAACTATAAAATTTTTATAACTCAATATCACCCAGCAGAAGACTTGGCCAATAGACAGGACTCAATAGCAATTGCTGAAATGAATCCTGAGGGATAACCATTTTTTCTGTGATGTATAGCAGAACTGTGGAATGCAAGGCAGAGAATGATAAACCATCTAGACCTGACAATCTTTCCTCCTAGAGATACGGCAGCAATTATTTAATGATTTGAATGGTGTATTGAGATTTAATAGATAATGTATCAAGATTCTTTTCTTCCCTTCTGAGTTCCGAACCAACTAAAAAGTAAAGAGAGGAGTCAAACTGATGAAAAGCAAAATTTCAGCCTTTTTATGAGGTTTTTACATTAATAGACTTTAGGTTGAAGAGCTTTGCTTTAATCTGCAGCCATGGTCAATCTCTGTAGTATCTCCTGAGCCTGACCCTTGTGATGGTCCATCCCAAGAAGAGTTAAGGTCACACAGAATCACTTTCTTCTGCCCTCAGGTGCTAACAATGGGCACATATCAGACTGATATTTTACCTAAGTGTGCTTACAATGCAGAAGGAGAGATAAACCAATGCACAGGCAACTCCAGGGAAGGAAGAAGAGGCTGAATTACACCTGCTCAGACCCAAATGGCACCAATCTAATGCTTGTGGAATTGGATAACAGACCAGAGACTGCTCCTTTTGATACTGGAGGAGAGGATCTGGGGAGGCCCCATGGCCAATCTCAACCCACCCTGTCCTCTGCCAAGTTCTTGACTCTTCCACAGGAAAGAATTCAAGGGTAGAGCTCTTATGGTAGAAAGTGAAAACAGGGCCACCCCATGGCGCACTCGGGAGAGTGCAGCGCTGGGAGCGCAGCAGCGCTCCTGCCGCGGGTTCGGATCCTATATAGGGATGGCCGGTGTGCTCACTGGCTGAGCGCAGTGTGGCCGGTCACAAAAAAAAAAAAAGAGAGAGAGAGAGAAAGTGAAAACAGATTTAATGTAAAGAAGAAGAAGAAATACAGACTTCACAGGGAAAGTGCTGCCTAGCCCTAGAGACTGAAGAGTGGCCATAGCAAATGTAATCCAAAACAAGACATACACATCTCACAATGTGCAGGCTAGCTCCAGAGACAGTGAGCAACAGCCTTGCCTTCTTCCTGGATTTGACTTTTGTAGTTTGGCTACCTATACATATTCATGAGATCAAATGAATATCCAACTAAGGGGGTGGTTCCTCGTTATGTATCCTCATCTTGCACATCTTCAGTTGTTCTCTTTTAGAGCATGCTCATTGGTCAAATTCCACCACATGAACCCATTATATTCAAATATATTCAGTACTCTCTAGCACCTCCAGAGGAAAGTCATTCAAGGGATAAATTCCTTTTTATTGAGCATGTTTGGCCACTGAGATTACATGATTCTGCCTCCTGTGATCTCAATCTCCACATGGTGATGCCAAAAACAGTTGCTACAAGTCACCATAGCTCATAATTCAGAGGCAGGTCGTGAGCCCTACAAGAATGGTTTGAGACCCAGGGGAGTGGCTTGAAACCTGAATCCAGGGAGACTGAGCACCTCCTCTCTCACCATTACTAGACTATGGGGGTCTGTCTCTCAGAGAGTGCAAAACCAGCAAAACCAGGGTACAAAAAAAGGCTTTATTACTTGTAACAAGTAAGGAGAACACAGGAGATTGTTCCGAAAGCAGTGTCTCCCTGAACAAAGTAAAGGGTTGTCTTATATAGCCAAAGTTCCCACCTGACTTCCTGCCCCAGTTCTCATTGAGGTCCTCTTAAAGTAAATGAAGGATACAAGATTGTTTGATTGGGATTGGTTGACTATGGGACATAGCTCATTGGTCAGTTCTGAAGACAAATTTGCATTTGGGCTCTGGAGAAAATATGTCCTTTGGGCAACACTGGGATTTCAGGAAGTTGTCACATGGGCTGAACCTTGAGCCCTCTGCTAGAACAAGTCACAGTCCATAGGTGATGAATTGAGACTTCCTCATTGAGGTTGACCCATGACATAAAACAGGGACAGGTAGATTGTGGAAGTCTTGGCTCCTGCTTGGGCAGAGATTTTAGCATTAAAATAAGGCAAGTTCACCAAAGTTCATCTCTGGGGCTCATATTTCAGTTTCAGCCAGTATATTTGGAGGACAGTCCAGTATTTCATAGCTCATGACCTCCTGCCACCTCCTGCAACAACAGAAACTCAGAACAAAGGGTTGTGACCAGTTCACTTCCTGTTTCAGATTTTTTGGGGCCAGTGAGTGCCTGGACATTTAGGAGATCCTGTACCATAGGTTACACTTCTCTCACTACTTCTGAAAGGGAAGAAGTTTCCACTTAGGTCTAAAATAGAAACAACAGGAAAGGGGAAAAATGTTTCTCCTACTAAATATTTAGTAGTGTCAATCATTAATTATCTATAATAAAATCCCAGCCATCTTGGTTACTCTGTAGTACTTTCCAAAAACAATTCTTTTTCTAGCTTTAGAATTATGATCTATGGAGGTTGGGTGGGGGAAATTTGACAGAAGCTTTTCTGCCATACCTAGAAGTAACACTTCAGATTTGTGTAACTTTGATTTTATTTTTACGGAGTGAAATTCATTATTTAAAATATATGTATATGTATATGTATGTATATGTCATATATATGTGTCGTAAAACAAAATCCCACTATGCCAAAAAGATAAAAAATATCAGGAACTTCAGTTCAGTAAAAGTAGGGATACTCAAGATCTTCCGTCTTAGCTCTCCCTTCATTCCTTAACCTAACTTGGCCCCTTTTCAGAATCTTAAGACACTCTGAGAAGCACCTTGAATATCCCAGGTCTATGTGGTTTATGAGAATCATCCTCTATTTTTAAAAAATCTCAGCCACTAAATTCTGTTTCAACTTCTTGTTAAGTCCTCAATGCAAAACTTTAAAAAAAAAATACAAATCATCTCTGTGCCTACATTTCTGTGGTCATTCCCACTGAAAATCTCATTTTCATTACAAAGTTCTGAGTGTGTCCACCTATTTCTACTCTCTGAACAGGCCTTGTGGTTTCAGCCTTTGCCCATGATGGTTCAACATTCTGGATGTCTTTCTACTTCTTAACTGCTTAAGAAGCTCTGACACATCATCAGGGCTTGTGGAATATTACCTATCTGTAAGGCTTTCTGATCCCAGCCTTCTTTAATACATTCACATGCCTAAATTCACTATCATTTTACAATAAAATTTTCAGTTTATGTTGTGGTCTTTCTACAAAAAGGAACGGAGTATTGCTGCTTTAATGCTCTTCAGACTGTGCTGCTCATTATTCAAATTCAGCAACACTTTTCAGGGATACCTTCCTTGGTCATTGAATCGAAAGTAGCATCCCCATCACTCCATGATATTGTTTGTTTTAAGGTCTTCACAGCATTTGGAATTTCCTGGAAAGCACTTATTAATTTATATGTCAGTCTCCCACAAATTCTATGAGAATATGAACCTTGTTTGCCTTTTTTACTGTTTTATCCTCAGCACCAAGAATAATTCCTATCACATGGTAAGTACTCAATAAAGATTTGGGAGTCAATATATAAACCTCCTAACCATCTTTTTCTCCATGCTGATAGGATGGAAGAAGCTAATTGGGATTTGTTGAATAAAGACTGACTAAGTAAATGGATTGAAGGAACTCTGTGTGAAGATGAAAATAAAGCAGAAGTACTCAAAACTGAATAGGATACATTAATAAAGAAGAATTTAGGGTCAAGAGTTTGCCTTTGGTGTTAAAAGAAGCCTGAAAATTGGCCAGTGAGGCACAGGAATCATACATTTTCTCTCTCAGGCATTTCTACAAAACAATGGTCTTTTAAAAACTACTGTTGAACAACTGCCAATGTCTCAAACATACGCATCTAAATCGCTGTAACAGAATTTAGAGTGAATTTGTATATGGCATCAGAAAATAAAATAGAGTAGCCTGTTAAATAAATTGACATTTTCATCAACAAGTTTTTTGTTAGATGTGTTTAGTTTAAGATCTTATGTAAATTCCATTAAGTCTAATGGTTTTATTATTTCTTAGATATTTATTTGTTCTTTAAGAAAGATTTAGATAGAATGGGGACTTGGTGAGAATAGTGTTTATGTCCCCACTGAATATCAATTTCTCCTTTCTCACACTTTTGGTGCAGTTTATTGTTATTGTATGATATTTATCATAGTCATTTCTGAGATATAGTCACTGACAGCCTGTCTGCTAAAGCTTGTTACCAAGCCCAATTCCAGCTGCCTGCCCTGTGCAAAAACTCTGGCTTGGCTTGCCAAAATCTGTTACCCCAGGGCATTCAGCTCCTGGCTTGGCTTTCCAACATCTTGTTACTGAGCCCCAGTCCGGCTGCCTGGCCCCCCGACAAACAAACCTGAAAGTCAAATGCTGATAGGATAGGAAGTCAGTTTTGTTCAGGATATCAATGACCCGAGGAGAAATGGGTTAGCTTAGCATCCCTCGTCAGGTCACCAGTATGCCTGAATAAAGCTGACTTCCTACTCCACCAATATTTGACTTTTGAGTTGTTTGTTTTTGTTTGGGGCCGCCAGACAGATTCGGGTTCAGTAACAGAGTTTGGGGAGCCAGCCAGTAGCTGGGTGTCCTGGGCAGTCTAACCTCCTTACTTCCAATGGATAGTGCAATTGGCTGAAGCTGTGTGCCAGGGCTCACCTGTTCATGCTGTGAGAGCAATGCTAGGTCCACCTGTAGGTGCCAGCTGTATGTGGTAGGACAGTCCCATGGCTGAGATTTGGAGGACTTTCGCTGAATGTCCAGCGGTGGTGTTAACCACAAATTCCCCACCTTCTGGTTGGTGAGAAAGGCAGCATTAATAAGGAGTTGATGGGCTCTGAGCTGGTCGGTTGCACCAATATGTATGCCAGGAGTTCTCATTCCACTCTGTTTGTTTGTTAAAGGTACCGTTTTGGTGTGAGAAATGACTCAAGGTTGTAAAAGCCAGCATTTTGTTTGTTTGGGAGAGCTCTCTCTGTCTGGGTTTGAGTAATTAAGTTTGTGCCTTTTGGTCATTAAAGATCCAATGACCAAAAAGTAAATGTTTTTTTTCTGAGTTTCCCTCGGCAAGCTTGAGAAGCAAACTGTGACCTAGAAAGTTTTAATTGGCTAAATCCCTGGACAAAATTTGTCTATATGTACATATAGCTCTGCAAGTGTTAAAACAGAAGCTCACTGCTTATGGAACTCCAGCCAAGACAAAGAAAAAGCAGCAACATGGATGACTCTGCAGAAAATTATGTTAAGTAAATAAGCCAGACAAAGAAACAGAAGTACCACAGGTTCTCACTCATAACTGGCTGCTAGGAAGGGAGGGAGGGAGAGACAGGGGGAGGGAAGGAGGAAAGAAGGAAGGAATAAAGGAAAGAAAGAAAAGATCACAGCAATAAATTGAACTTTCAGAAGGAAAGAACAAACCTAAGGATACTACACACAGCTGGGGGAGCGGGTGGTTTGGGAAGTGATAGGTCTGTCAAAGGGCATAAAGAAATATCACTTGTAAGAATAAATAAGCTAATAATAAATAAAAATTTAAAATTTAAAAACAACAACAAAAACAATGACAACAACAAAAAAATAGAAGCCTGAATCCTTTTAGGAAAATCAAGACCACTTGGAGATTTGGTTTTTTTTGTGCAATTCAGCCAGTCCTAGCTAAGCGTAAATACGTCAGAATTTAACCCTCAACTCATTTGAAACTGAAACTGAAAGGGGAAAAAAAAAGGATAAAAAGTTTTCTTTCTTTTTTCTTTTTTCTTTTTTTTGAAACTCAGACTACTATGAAAATTGCTTTACATAAGGCCTGGTCCACAGCCTTTACTGGATTACCGACTGGGGATGACAATGAAGTCTAGCCGTACAAACAGGCCTCATTATGCCTGAAGTATGATTTTGGAGTCAACTGGAAAATTAGTATTACTATCTCACGACTAAAATGAAAGCTTTAAGGTCTCTGTACGTGTGAATATGTGTTTAGATGTGTTTACACTACACATATTTGCACATTACATGTTGTATGTTCTTAGCATTTAGAGCAAGTCACTCTGGTGTGCATGCCAGAAACCTTTCTTTGCCTTGGGCTTTTAGCCATTTATTGGTACCGTCTGGTGAGTGAAATAGTTGTTGGACTTGCTACCTTGTTTTTTGTTTTGTTTTGTTTTGTTTTTTTTGTGGTGACCTTCATTTATTTTTTTGAAGTTGTTTGAGTTGTATGTCAAGTTTTAGAAATGAGATAAACATTCATAAATAAATGCTGATGAATGGCAGATAGTTCAAAATTGCTTGCCTCCTAAGTTTTCACTAAAAAGTAAGGTTATTAAGAGTTAAAAGTCTAATTAGCCTATATAATTCTGTATATTAAGTGTACCAAAAAAATAAGATGTGCTTTTGATGAGAAAGGAATCAGTCAGTAGGAAAAGAGAGATGTGAAGAAAGTTACAGATATGAAGATGTGCTTTTGGTTAGAAAGGCTAACAAGAAAAGAGAAAGAAAAGGTTAACAATAACCTTTATGTGAGAAAGCATCTTGTGTAATGAGCTTTTGTCCTAAAGCGAAAAGACTGGTTATTTAGGAAAGAGTAAATATAGGACAAAACAGAAAGTCTAAAACATGTTGTGAGTAAATCATAATAATGGTTTTTAAAGGGCAAATTTATGGAAAAATTTTTGTGTGATTAAGTTGTCGATAATTAGAAAGGAATTATTTCTAAATCTTTCTAAAGATTGAGCTTTGATATTAAAAAGTTGCTGATACAGGACTAAATTTGTCTCCCACATTAGAACAAGGTTTTCTTGAAGTATTGATGTGCCCTTAGTAACATTGCAAGAAGTTTTGATTTTTCTCTAAAGGCATCTGCAATCAGATTCATGGAAAAGACTATAACAAGTACTCTTAAACACAGGTTTCAAATAACCTTAAGATCAATGGACAAAGTAAAAGTCTTTCAGAACTCCAATAAGAAATCTGATGGGTTTTTTAAACTGCTAATCAAGATCAAGCAAAGCAAAAATTAATTACGTGAAGTTAAATAACTGATAAAGATAATGCTTTTATGACTTTTACTTAAAACAGTGTTGGTTTTTTACTTAAATATTTTGTTTTCCAGATTTAAGGAAGCCTCTCTTTAGCCATTCATAACTTAGAGCAATTTGGTAAAATATACTTCCATGAACAAAGATAGAGGCAGTTGGGTTTTTTCACTATTTGATTCCTCCAAAATTTGAACACTGTTTGTGAGTATACTTATGATTTTTATGGCAATGTGGTTATTTGCATAAGTGCAGTAAGAATTTGTTCTCTCTTTATAGCAGGACATAATTGGAAACACTGGTTGTAAAACAGCATGTCTCTTCTAAGTTCCCGGCCCCACTTCATGTTGCCCTAACTTGGCCTATCTGCTGTGCAATCTTTCCCCCTGATGCGGGACACTACAATCTGGGAATAAGACTCCCAGCACTGAGGGATCAGTAATAAAAGTAAGACCTTTTTAATCAGAAAATTGATGACCTATTCCATGAGGAATTTTTTGATTAAAAAAGGGGAAATTCAGTCTTGGCTATACAAGCAGTTCTTTAAAATATTCACAGCCTTGAAGAGAGGCTTCTGGACTGGGATGAGACATCCTGTTCTGTTCTTAAACAAAAGAAGTCATGTAAGTGCTTAAAATCACTGATGCACCAATTAATGTATAGCTTGCTAACACTGAGAAAGCCATTGGTCGGCAATCAACTGCTAAGACAACAGATAAGTAAATGCACTTGGTCCCTCCACCACCCTACTCAGGTACCAAAAGTTCGGGCCTCCATCATGTCAAAATTTCCATTCCAAATTAACCCCTACTTCACCCTAACTCAGTCATCTGCCTGTTCCATAAAAATGGGAGGAACTATTGGTGGTGGGGATGCTGCTGGAGTGAGCAGGACTGAAGCCATGTTGGGACCTAAAACCACATGGGCTTTAAGAAAAAAGGCAAGGAGAGGGGACACAGCTTTCTTTCTTAGAATGCATTTCTATGAGTTCCCTCTTTTCCCATGGTTATTTGATATTTTAAACCTTGGATACAGGGCAAGATGACATTATTTACATAAATATAAAGTTGTTTTCCAGTTAGCCTGTAGTTGCAAACTTGCCACGAGATCCATATTATCCAGACCCTGAAAACCAAGAAAGACATCAATAAATCTATGCTGATTCCAACCTGAAGCAAATCAAAATCAGCAGGACCCTAAAATAACATCAAGTACGAGAAGAGAAGCCAAACGGAGCCTTGTTGAGAATTTGCACCTGTCTTCTTATACATTCCCCCTCCCTCCTGTTTTCCATTTCCACATTCCATTCCCTCAAACTCCTCTTTAAAAACCCCTCAGTAAACCTGAGTCTTTGAGATGGTTTTAATCTGGCCATTCTCCTTCAGGTTTATTGGAGAGATGGCCTAGCCTAACATCCCTCCTCAGGTCACTGGTATTCCTGAATAAAGCTGACTTCCAAAATTTGACGTTCAGTTTCTTTTTTTTTTTTTTTTATGTGGGGCAGGCAGCCCAACTTGGGTTCAGTAACAAGCTCAATTTTTGTTCACAGTTGAAAAGTTGTGACTTATTTATTTGTATGCCCAACTCCCCCGGTCCCCCCCCCCAAAACCTGTACCTTATGCAAATGAGTGTTTCGCAAAGGAATTTCTAAAAGAATGATTCAGGTAACAATTGGCTAGGTTAGCATGATACACCAGTGATGATGGTTTCCGAAATACCCTCAGAGGGAAGCTTATTGGCTGACTAAAATTTTTAGATTAAAAGAGGTTGGATATGGTTTGCAAATGGGATGGTCCTAAAAATAAATTTAATAGAAATTATCTCACTGCATATCTACTACATGTATTTATTTTAAAAAAAGAAAAAAAGAAAACTTGATGCCTGCCTTCCTTCTGTCCACTTTAGTCTGGTGGCAGTTGTGGTCCACATGAGGAGAATATTGGAATGGAGAGAAAAGATAGTCCAGTAAGGTTTCTCAGTGTCTGAGAAAGGAGAAACAAATAGAGAAAGGAGAAAAGATAGAATGGACTTTGTGTGTTGGATTGGAATGAAAGGTATTGATGTGAACTCTTTATTCTAGAACATTCAAAAGCCTGTCTTCTAGCTATTCTGTAATATACAATACCTTACTAAACCCTACAGTGTCTGTATGCTATTCTTGCAACTTATTTGTAACTTTGAAATTGTGGTAGGTGCTAGGGACACACTCATAGTAAACTGTTCTTTATTCTGTATCTTCTACAGTTTTATACATACATACATACATACATATATATATATACACACACACATATATATATGTATATATACATATATATACATATAGATATATTCTTTTTTTTACCCCTTTTGTTCTGAACCTTTATACAAAAATATTTATTGGATATATGTATTATAGTCAGCACTTATAGCATACTTCTGATCTAAGTAAACATTAAACATTAAACATTAAATTCATTACCATGTCTTAGGCCATACATTATCTAGCCCACCTCTCTCCACCACTATCATATTTTATTACATTTTACCCACTAGTGTCTCCTTTTCATATGGTAAAAGGGTCTTTGCAGGTACTATTTCTTTAGCCTGGAACATGCTTCCCCTGTCTTTTCACATGGATGTCTTGTCCCCATCCTTCAGTGTCTTCAGTTCTCAAATTACACATCACCTCTTCAGACACCTTCTCTAATGAACCCTATTAAAAACAATCACCAACTATCTCTACAAAGTATTATACATTTTCTTACCCTATCACGTTACCCTATGTATAACCCTCATAGAATGTATTGATCTATTGTGCTTATGTGCTTCTTTATTTAGGTGTTCGTTTTCTGTCTCATTGCCCTTTTAGTTCCATAAGGATGGTGCTTCTGTCTTTCTTGTTTACAGCTGTATCTCCAAAGCCTACCATGATACTTGACAGTCAGGAAATGCTCAATAAATATTTGCTGAATTAATCAAGTTTGCGCCAATGTGCTTGAGATTTGATGTTCCATCTCTATGTTGCTTTATTCAATTCTGTGTCTCCTATACTTAATCATGTGATCAATGCATGTTTGTCAAATGAATAAATGAATGAGCAAATAAATGAAATGACGTGGGCCTTGAATGAAGAGGCAGTGTTTAACGTGAAGAAATCGTTGTCAGTGCTTATAATTATTTTTTGTAAATTGATAACTCAAAATTTTGTATATTTTGAGACCAATTTTAGGGCAAATACTGCCCCCTTTTTTCTCAAATTATCCCATGTAAGTGATATAAATTCTTCATTGAAGAATAAAGGCTAAAGAGAACATGTATGTTATCTTTAAGTTACCTTAAGGTTTAGGCATACAGAAACAGCATAACTTTATACTTCTGAAAACTTCAATGTTCTCATTTACAAGTGAGGCCAAGATGTCTACAGTATCTGATCAAAAAGGCTACAAATGTATTTTTTATTTTGTTCAGTACTTCTACAGTGAGGAATAAATCCCCAGGGCTTAACAGAACATAATTTAACAAAAGAAAGAAAGATAATTTTGTAAAGTATAAAAAAAGTCTAGATAGACATCTTATCCAGAATTTGAAGTAGACATGCTCTTTAGAAAATATGGCAGAAGACATGTACAATAAATTAGAAAGCCACTCAGTAGTATTCATCGAGAATTTACTATGTGGAAGGCACCATGTAGGCACCTTGGACATGGAGGGAAACATGGAAGAGAGATAAGAGCATGACCTGAGTTCTTGGATCCAACTCCTGGACTTCCCAATTATGTGAGCTTGTGTGTGTGTGTGTGAGCTTGTGTGTGTGTGTGTGTGTGTGTGTGTGTGTGTGTGTGTGTATGTGTGTGTGTGTTTAGCTTATTTGAGTTGGGTTTCTGTGATCGAACATTTCAAAGCCATCATAAGACAGACTTCATTATTATCCAATTTGCATGGCTTGGGTTGTGAGGTGTCATCCTGTGATAAATAAAATCTAACATTTTTTCAAGCAGGTGTTTTCATGGAAGTTGAGGCCAACAACTATAGGGTGAAAAGGTCTCCAGTTCAACATCATGGAGGTAACTTGGTCACCGGAGCTGGTGTTTAGAGATCACACCACATGAGAGTAGGAACAGAATTATAATTATAACCTTTCAACTGCTGTTTTTCAGTTATGTGACTGTAGATGCTTTAAGTGTTCTTGGTGTCTATTTTTTCATACATACCCACCTTGCATAGGTTTTGAGAATTAAATGGAACTATGCTTAACACACAGTAACAATAATAATAGCTAAGATATTGCTTGCAATAGTCAGAAACATCTTGATATTTTTATGTATTTTCTCTCTTAATCCTAATACAACTCCATAAAGTAGATATTATTACATTTTAAAGACTAGAAAACTGTAGCACAGGGCAGTCAACATATTTAAGGTTACATCAATAGCAAGTGGTGGAACTGGGTCAGTAGGTGCCAAGTCACTTTTGAAAAAATTGTAGAAGTTCTTGAAGCAACTTTTTAAATGCCAAATCCACAAGGGACAAGGCCCAGATTTTCACTATCCTTTCTTTGCTTTATTTTCTAACAACTCTATAAGTGAAATAAGTAACTTGTTTAACTTGTAGCCTGTGTCTCAGTGTAGCGACAGGCTGCCCCTAGTATTTGCACGGCTCTCTCTCTATCTGCTTTAATATCCTGCTTTCCATACATATTATAACTTTGAGAAAATCAAAAGTATAAGTATGGCCCTTGTTAGTGGGAGGTGGATATAGGAGTTTAACAATGAGACATTGCAGCTGGTTTTGAACTTGGAGAGGTGCTGAAGCCTGCAGGTATGAGGTACCAGGAATGGGTGTCTGAGTTAGTGTCATTTTGTAAAAAGTGAAATCACTTCTTTCACACCAACACGAGGGACATTCTTACTGTGTGGATTTTGTTTTTTAAGAAGGAAGAAAAATGCTTTATTTGCAAATGGAGCTGTAAAGTGATCATAGAGTGTTAGGCTATATCCCTTCTGTTTTACCCCAAGCAAGAGAACAAGCTGCTCCTTACCGAGTGCCAGAGTGGGAAGTCAGTACTTTGGATTAGAAGTCAGGAAACCCTGGGCTCCTGCAGTGACCACCACAAGTCTTCATTTCCTGGGTCATCAGTTTCCTCATCTAGAAAATGAATGACTAGGACTGTTGTTTTTTTGAGGCCTGTTTGTGGCCGTCTGGAGCATTTTGACTCACCTTAGATCACAATGCATTTAACGTATGTTTATGTGTGTTCTAAATTTTCATTATAGTTGCCATATTGATATTTTCTAAATATATTTCTAAAATTTAAAAAGAAAGTATTTGTGTGTGCATATGCACATACACATAAGGGTACTTCAAAAAGTTTGTGGATTAAAAGATAATACGAATCTTTCCATGGACTTTTGGAAGTACTCTCATGTGTGTTGTGTGTGTGTGGTGTGTGTATATTTTGTGCATTTAATTGTGATTTTTATTGGAATGATCCTATCAAAGGCTACACCAGGAAACTTTGTCCTCAGGTTTCCAGCATCAATTAACACTTTGCTTTATTTATCTTACAATAAATTGTTGCTACTCTTGTATCAATATATCTTAATGAGAACTTTACTAGAGACTAGATTCCTTAATAAATTATTTTTACCTTTTTCTCCTGAGTTAATTTTCTACATGTGTTTGAAATATGGTTATGGCTTTTTGTTCATTTGGAAGAATTTAATGATTAAGAGTTTTGCAAAGTGGAAGAAGTGGTTCCAAGCCAGAAAATGTTCAGGCTTACTGTGTGGACTGATAATCATTTAAGTGGTCACTTTCTATTTTTCCTCCTTACCTTTTTTTTCGTGCCAACTTCCTGATAAAGATGGTGCATAAGCAACACGCAAGATGGTGAAAGTTTCCAGGTGGTGGTGTCTTCGAGATTTAAAACCTTGTGCACCAAAAAGTAAAACACTAAACAAAACAAGAGATACCACATCAAGGTACACTAGTGCTTGCATTAGAGATTTATTAAAGAAATAGTCGTTTAAAAATAGTGTGTGATAAAAGCTCTACATCCAGTCTTTTGAGAAACAGATAAGCTTTAGCTTTTCAGAACTTTATATTCAAACCCTTTATCCTGATCTTTTTTATCTTTATTGGTGGGAAAAGATGAAAAAAATGGTGCCTTCAAATTGGGGTGGGAAGGTAGTATTGGGATCACTTTTCTCAGGAATATGAGCTTAACCTTTGTTAAAATGGACTCTTCAAATCTGAAGAATGAAGGAAACCACATAAGTATATATACCTTCAGGATTCACTGAAATGTAATATCGCCATTGTAACCTAGGTTCCAAGGTTTTCTCAATGCCCAGGCAATTGCTACAGCTCAAAGTCCAAAATAGAAAATGAACTGGTTATAACCCTTGGTTCTGAGTTTCTGTTGTTGCAGGAGGTGACAGGAAGTCATGAACCATGAAATACTCAACTGTCCTCAAATATACTGGCTGAAAATCAAACATGAGCCCCAGAGATAAACTTTGGTGAACTTGCCTCATTTTAATGCTAGTATCTCCACCTAAGGAGAAGCCAGGACTTCCACAACCTACCTGTCCCTGTTTTGTGTCATGGTCAACCTCAATGAGGAAGTCTCAATGGACCACCTATGGACTGCAATCTATTCTAGCTGAAGACTCAAGGTTTAGCAAGTGTGACAATTTCCTGAATTCCTGCTAATGCCCAAAGGTCACATTCCCTCCAGAGCCCAAATGTAAATTTGTCTTCAGAACTGACCGATGAACTATGTTCCATAGTCAACCAATGGAACAAGCTTGTATCCCTCATTTACTTAAGAGAACCTCAGTGTGAACTGGGGCAGGAAGTCAGGTGGGAACTTTGGCTACATAAGACAACCCCTTTCCTTTATTCAGGGAGACCCTGCTTTGGGAGTGATCCCCAGTATTCTCCTTACTTGTTACAAGTAATAAAGCCTTTCCCTCCTACCCTGGTCTTTGATGAGTTGTTTGGCTTTGCACTCTCTGAGAGATGGACCCCCATAGCCCAGTAAAACCATGAATGCCCAGGTGACCACATGTGAGCTGATGGCACTTCAGCCTGCAATCTATTGATGCCAGGTGACAGTGTATCAGTGGGGATTCAATACAATAAATAAATAAGGATTTTTTTTTTTTTTTATGGATTTGGCTTTGTTCAGTTGTGGGAGCTGTATAAGCCACCTTTCTAAGGCTGTGGTCTCCAGGTGGATACTGGAGTTGATGTCTGCTGGACAGGAAGTTGGACCTGAGAAGGGAAGACAGTTGTTAAGTCAGAAAGAATGAGGACAAGCTGGAACCTCCAAGTATGAGCTGAAACCTACGTTAGTTCTTGTTGCCTCATGGTGACAAGGGTGCCCTGCAGTGGCCGACTCCTTCATCACAGAGCTGAACACACACCTGGCCCAGGAATAAGAGAAGCTGCAGGAAGAGCCAGGGGAAGAGAGAGAGAGTAATAAATAGCAGCTGCCTCAGGCCAAAGAAATGAGCCAGCAGAGAGCACCTGCGTGTGTGAGCATAGCGTGCTGAGGTTTCACGTCTAACCTCCATCTGTGGCCCGCCCCATCTGGACATCTACGGAAAAGGGGATTCTGAAAACGTAGTCCAGCCTGGCCATATTGACACAATCAGACACCATAGGCATCATGTTTGCTAGTTTTTGTGTGGGAAATTTTCCAAGTTAAAAAATTTAACTCGAGACATGGCATACCTTTCCTTTCACATAAATTTATATTGTTTCCTCCAACCCCAAAGTAGTACAACAATCTATAGTCTTATCACGTATGTAGAATGAAACAATTAAAATCTGTATAAATTATATCGTTGGAGGTATCATTTCTCTGGTTTAGGTTATGCAATAGAAACACAATTGACTTATACTTAGATTAAATACCTTTAAGCCCTCATTCTGCTGATTTAGGGAAAGTCCACTCTGCTTCTCAAAGTATCATTCCCAGGTTCCAGCAGGTTTGGTTTGCTAAAGGTGAGAGTAGAAAGGACAGACCTCACTCTCCACTGCTTCTGCTACTGAGGCTGTGTGCTACTGTTACCCCAATCTAGAAGACCAAAAGTCTAGTATAAAATGTAAAACATCACACAAGGAATCTTCTGTCAGTCACACACATGGTGCCTGAGTAACTGGGCAGGAAGGAAACAACTCACTTTAATATCGTCTGACATGAAAACTGATGGGTTGGTGTTGTGTCTGGGATGTTAGACCTGATTCTTCTTTTCTTTATTGGTAGCTCCCTTTAGAAATTCATGTTTTCTCTTCTGCCAGCAGGTACCAGTCACAGCCCAGGTTTTTTGTGCATGGTTTAAAAACATGGAAACTGAAAGGAAAAGAGTCTGAGTTGTTTATTCTTTCACTCATGCGAGCCCCTGGGCTCCTTATGCAAATGTGTCCACTTTTTCCTCAAACAAAAAAGTGAAGATAAAAAGAAATTTTACCCCAAGGTAAATGAACAGTACTATCTCTAGAAAGGGAAACAAGCAAGCATTTTTCAAGTGCAAGTTCTCTTATTCAATAAATAAATGAATAAATACAGATTAGAGTCCTACCTTTCTGGGCACCATGCTTTAAATAATACCAGGAAAAGAAAAGAAAAGAAAAGAAAAGAAAAAAAAAAAGAAAGAAGTTACTTGAAACGATTATTTTGTTAGTAATTCCAGCTGATTTTTTTGTAGTTAAGGTTTACTGCAAATGAGAGAGATTCTAGTGGGTTGAAAATTACTCATTGCCTGCAAGAATTATAAAATACCTTTCTGTTAGCACATATATAACACACCCTCACCTGTCATTATCAAATCCGGGCACTGCCAGAGATATCTAAATTTAACATGACAAACAACAGATGGAGAGAAACATCACCCTACCTGTGCTTTCTTGGTGTGAACTGCGATTCATTAAGGGGAAATTAAGGGTCATAGAAAATTGTTAGCACAGTGACGAACTGTGTTAAAGAATCAAAGGATGGATAGATGGATGGATGGATGGTTATTAAATTACCTGTGTATTTTTATAAGGACACAAAGGTATTTTGGAGAATTAGAATCCAGATGACATGGACAGGGTAGATATTGAATGAAGAAATTTAAATAAGATTTCCCCTTGGAAAATCCTTACTCATTTTGGGGAATATTCTTAGCAAGTAAAAGATTCAACTGGCCTAGGGACAGTAGAGAAAAAGGAAAAAGCTGGTTTATTATTTCAGATATTTTATTTTTAAAATTTGTCCATTAGAAATATTACTGTAGTTTTCCCTCAACACTTATTCTTCTAGACAGTGTGAAGACTTCTGGCAAACTTTTCTGCATTTTAAATTTTCCTATTCTTGATCAAATCATATTTTGCAACAGCTCATATCCAATTTTTTTCATTTCTTTTTTCATTTCAGCAACAAAATTTTGTAGCAACTGAGTATCTTGAAACTTAGCTCAGAAAATGTTACTGTAATTCAAAAGTACTTATTGTACGTTTTTAGCAGTTTAATTGACTACCTCTGGGACCATCAAAAAATAATTCTGTCTGCACTTTGAGATATAATGTAGTATTTGTCTTTGTATCATCACCATTGGCAATTCCAGAAAAAAAAAAATGATCCTAACAAACATTAAAAGTGGTTTAATATGGTAGAAGCATAATTAGGTGATGATGACTGTTTCCTATATGTATCTGTGAAAATTTCTTTAGAATTGTAAATGAATTTAAGAGCAATCCTATAAGTTTCTCTTGTTTATTTAAGGAAACTTGCTATAACGGATAAATCATAGTTCCTCAAATTATAATTTGACAGTAATCTTTGAGTGTTGAGGCTGTGATTCTCTACATCATAATGATTATGAGATACAGCAATTTTATTAAGTTTGGGGGAATCAATAGTCACAGTGATTGACCGGTGAGAATGTGAGAAAAATCAAGCCAAAATTATGACTATGGGTAGTTTCTCACTGATGACTCCAGGAATCTGAAACAAAAAATGGTAATTCGTTGGGAGGGAGCAGGGAGACATCTCTCAACAACCACCTTAATTACTGCCAACTTAAGTGCAATGACACAAGTGAACCTGGTAAGTGAAATAAGCCAGGCACAGAAAGACAAATACAGTATGGTCCCACTCATATGTGGATTCTAAAAAAGTGGATTCCATAGAAGTAGAGAATAGAATGATGGTTACTGGAGAATGGGGCAGCTGAGGCTATGGGATTAGGGAGATGTTGGTCAAAGGATACAAAATTTGAGATAGACAGGAGGAATAAGTTCAAGAGAGCTATTGGTAACTATAGTTAACAATATGTTGTATTCTTGAAAAAAGGCTAAGAGAGTGGATGTTAGATGTTTGCACCCCCAAAATGATAACTATGTGAGGTAATGAATATGATAATTAGCTAGATTTAGTCATTCTGCATTGTATATATACTTCAGAACATCATGTTGTACACAATAAATACATAAAATATTATCTGTCAGAGACTCAACAACAATAGTGACAAAAGAAAAAGGACAAAATAGTAAAATTAAAAAAAAAAAACTAAACAAAAAAAGAAGTTTATGGCCAGAGCTTATGAATAAAGGTGGGAAATGCTGAATTCTGAAGAATTAGACCAATGAGGAATACGGTGATCAGAACCCCCAAAACTTGGTAAGCCCTACAATGGAGTTTGGGCTTTATTTGAGGGGTTTATGCAATAATAAGAAAAAAATTAAATATTAACACTAATACAGCACATACATAGTGTACTTTTCATGTATTAGCTCATTTAATATCATAACAACCCAATGAAGCAGGAATCATTACTGTTATGCCTATTTTACAATAAAGAAAACTAATCCATAAAGAGGTTAAGTAACTTGTCTAAAGTCATAAACGGCAGAGCCAGGATCAAACACAGGCAGTCTGGCACAACCAGGATTTTCATTTTTGAATATTCAGGGATCACGAACAGGAAGGGGCACGATCAGATTTTTATTTTTGAATATTCACTTTCTTTTACAATGTGGAATTTGGGTTAGAGTAATGGACAAGAAAAAATTAGAAGTTGCTTGAGAAAAGTATTGGCTTGGTTCCTGAGAATAGATGCCAGAGATTCAACAACACTAGTGGCAAAAGCAGTGGTGAAAAGTGCGCGTGTTTGAGAAATATTTAGAATCTGATGTCAGTGGACCCTGGTGATTAATTGCCTGTGTGGGATGAGGAAAAGCAGTCAGATGTGATGCTTTGGTGTCTGAGTGGCTGCTGAGGACTGTTGTTGCCCTTTATTGAATTGTGGAACACAGAATGTTAAACTGGCTTTCCTTCCTTCCTTCCCTTTTTTTTTTTTCTTTCTTCCATCTTTTCTTCCTTCTTTATTTTCTTTTTATTTTTGATCCCTCAAATTTCTAATATTTATTTTGCAGAAAAGCAACTGAGTTTAGTTTTAAATTCACCGAATGCTAGATTTCAGTTAAATTTCCAAATGGAGAAGAACTAGATGGATTGAATACAAGGATTTGGAGCACAAAGAAGACCAGTGGGTTGGAGGGTGAGATTTGCAAACAGGCCCATAAATATTGTAATTTAACCCATGGACAAGAATAAAATCACCTAGGGAAAGGAGATAGAAGGAAAAACTAGATTGGAATCTTGATGTTCAACAATACAGTGTGAAAAGCTAAAGAATAACGTCGAATTCCATTATTCACAGCTTATATTTTATCAGCAAGATATTTCAGTGTATTGAAAGTTGAGGAGAATAAACTCTAGAGGAACACACAATAGGGTTAACCAAATAGAACAATTTTGGTTCCTTGATGTGCAATTTATACTCCTTTTCATGTTTAAGATTAATATTCTGTGAGAAAGAAAAAAAGGCTAACAGGTTAATATCTAGTATTTCTAAGGCTTATGAGAGAATAAGTTTTGTTAAAATACTTCAAATGATAAAAAACATACACACATACACATAAACACATGCCAAGAATATAGGGTAAAAAGTGACCTAAATTCAAATTTTAACAACCTCTCCTAGCATCTGGGTCACTGTTTGAAGGTGACATCACCTCACCAAGCCACAATTACCTGTGAACTGAGATGGTAGCACCTTTTACCAGCTCCGATGCAGGCATAACTGAGGCAGTGTTTGTAAAGTGCTCAATGATTGTCTATCGCTTTCTTTTTCTTTTCTTTTTCTAGTGCTACCAATATTTTAGTAATACTATCTTTCTTGATATTTCAAAAGAATAATTTTTCTGTTGTCATTTGAAAAAACAGGGATCTATACTCTTAGGAATGCCATAGTTGTTTGGGTTCATAATCTGAACCCAGAAAATCAATAAATTTGGAATTGCCTGACTTAAAAAAAAATCATCTTCATCATTTCATATGTTTAATTCAAAGGAAATATAAAAGAGACAGGCAGGAGGAAAAGTCCACTAAGTGGCTAAGATTGTTCATGTAGCAAACAGCACCTTTTCCAATGTTAGATTTAGATGTTGATATTTCAATAAGAAAAAAAAGCACTAAGGGATTTTTATATAACATTTTTCAGAGAATCAATTTTGATTCTATTTAAGGTTCAAGAGGATGAGACAAATGAATGTGACATTGTAAGAAGGTTTTGCCATAATGTTATAGCAGTGTTTAATTGTCTCTTATTTAGAAAATAGAAACACAGAGACTTCTGCACTTATAAGCCCAACTTTATGTTTTTTCCAAGAGTCAGGAACACATTCCTTCCTTCCTTCCATGCCCATGACCTTGAAAAATAGTAATCTATGTGAGTTTAGCACACTCCTGAAGTTTATTAGTTGATTTAGCTTTGAGTTACTTACCACACAGATACAAATAGGTATTGAGGACCAGCTCTAAGTCACTGATTCCATCTCTATATAGCCTAGTGGTTAAGAACCTCAGTTTCCTCACTTGGAAGTGTGTGTGTGTGTGTGTGTGAGTGTGTGTGTGTGTGTGTGTGTGTGTGTGTAGAGGAGGACTAAGATTGTAAATTCGTAGGATTATTGACCAATGAAGCAATGAGATTATCACTTGGCACTTAGTGGGATTATTATAAATACAAGTAATAAAAAACGTACTTTACCTTAAAAAATGTATTTACCCTTAAACGCACCACATGCACATTTGATATTGTGTGCACTAAATGTGCAAATTTCACAAAAATTTATTTAGGTAAAATAACTAACACATGTATGCAATATTTCCCAGTAAATCTTTATTTAAGACATTTTGTTACAGGATGTCTATTAATATTTCTATTAAATGCATCATAGCTAGAAATATTTACATACTCACATAGGATAAAATAAATAAATTCCTACAGCAGGTTGATATATATTTCTATGTAAAAGACGAATGTGAATGATGATTAACCTTGGATGTAAAGTTTGCCCTTTTTAAAAGAATACATGAATCTAAAGACATCTAAAATCCAGGATTAACTATAACATGCAAATGTAACTTCCAGCCTCTCTGTAGACAACACTATTGAATTTCAGGATGGTGTATAGAAAATGTTTTATTTGGAATTAAATAATAATGTTTAAGTACGATTCTTTACTAGTCTTTTTTTTTTATATATAAATTTACACAGAATAAAACGCATAAATCTTGTTCAACAAGATTCCCCTTCCAGTTCATTCCTGGCCACTAACGCTGAAGCAGTCATTATGTAATATTTGTACAATATATATTACTTTGTTCCTTCTTATTGTTGAGTAATATTCTGTTGAATAGTGCTGTGGATTGATTGAATTGTGTCCCCCAAAGTTCATATATTAGAAGTTTAATTCCCACTGTAACTGTTGAGGGTGGGAAATCCTAAAAGGTGATTAGACAGTAAGGACTATGCTGTAGTGAATGCATTAATAATGGTGGCTAGGGGAATGGTTCTGAGGGCTTTAAAAGAAGAGCACATGAGAAGTTCTCTCTCTCTGCCCCACCAGTTTTCTACCACATGATACCACTGCATTGCTGTAAAGCCACCACCAAAGAAGACCCTCGCCACATGGGTTCCCTAGACTTTGGATTCCCAGTCTCTGAAACTGTAAGCAATACATTTTGTTTTCTTACAGGGTACCCAGTTCCAAGCATTTTGTTATAAGCAACAGAAACAAACTAATACAAATGGATATACCACATTTTAAAGACTATTGTTATTCTCATGATGGATATATGGGTTATTCCCAACTTGAGGATATGAATGAATTTGCTATAAAAATTTTTGAATATTTATTAGGTGAACATATTTACTCTTGCATAAATAAATACCTGAAAGTGGATTTGCTGGTTAGAGAATTAGAGTATGGTTTACTTTATAAGAAAATGCTAAACTGTTCTCAAAGTAGTTGTGCAACTTTACACTCCTTCCAGTAATGTATGAGAGTTTCAGTTGCTGTGTATCCTTGACAACACTAGGGGTGTGTGTGTGTGTGTGTGTGTGTGTGTGTGTGTGTGTGTGTGTGTTTTAATTTTAGCCATTCTAGTATTACACAATGGTGTCTCATTGTGGCTTTAATTTACATTTACCTGATGACTAATAAAGCTGAGCATTTTTTCATTTGTATATTGGCCATTCTGCATATTTTCTACTGTGAAATATTTGTTACTGCATTTATTATTGGTTTGGTTATCTTTTATTATTGTAATAGGATTTTATCATGTATTCTGAATATATTTTTCTACATTTGGCATGCATATTAATTGTCCTAATTATATACAATAAAGAAATATCCAATTTATCAATTTGTTTTTTTCTTAAATAGTCAGTGGTTTTTGTGTTCTAAGTAATCTTTTCCTAAACCCCGTTAATAAAGATATTTTCTTATGTCTTATGCCTTATCTTAAAAGCGTTATAGCTGTAGCTCCTATGTAGGCCTATGTTTATTTTGATTTATATTTTGCATTGGGAGATAGGCATTGAGTTTCATCTTTTGTTCCATATGGGTATCCAATTGTTTTCAGCATCATTTGTTGAACAGACTTTCTTTCTTCCATTGAAACATTTTGGCATCTTTGCCAAAATAATCAACTGACCATATACATATGTGCCTATTTCTGGATTCTCTATTAGATTCCTTGATTCACTTATTTAGCTTTGCTCCAAAGCCATACTAGCTTGATTATTGTAGCATTACGGCAGTCTTGAAATCACGTAAGAAGAAGTCTTTGCTATTTGTAAAAATATTGTTTAGTCTAGGTCGAGGTCTAGGTTAAGGTCTAGACCTTTTGCACTTCAAGGTAAATTTTAAAATCTACTTGTGAAATTCACAACAGCAGCAAAAAACACTCACCCAGATTGTGATTAGGATTACATTGCATCTATAGGTATAATTAGATATAATTAATACCTTTTTTGAGAGAATTAATATCATAATGCTGAGTTTTTCAAAACATAAATATAGTATATCTCTGTTTATTTAAATCATCTTTATTTTTTCAGAAATACTTTGTAATTCTCAGTATATGCTTTTGCACGTCTTTCATAAAATTTATCCCCAATTATTCTACGTGTATTGAAGCTATCATAATAGGCATTTTAAAAAAGAAAATCTTCCAAATTTTTGCAAGTATATAGCAATACAACTTCTTTTGTATATTGATATAGAATCTTGCAACCTCATTAAATTTCCTTATTAGATTTAGTAGTCTTAGGAATATTGCTGCGGATTAATTGAATTGTGTTCCCCAAATTTTATATATTAGAAACTTAATCCCCACTGTGACTGTTAAGAGGGTGGGAAATCCTATTATGATTGTTGAAAGGTGGAGCCTTGAAGAGGTGATTAGATTGCAGAACCATGCCATAGAGAATAGATTAATAACGGAGGTCAGGGGTGTGATTCTGAGAGCTTTAAAAGGAGAGCAGTGAGATTCTTTTTCTCTCTGCTCTACCATTTTCCACCATATGAGACCTCTGCATTTTTGTAAAGCCACCACCAAATAAAACCCTCACCAGAAGTGTTCCCTTGACTTTGGACTTAATAGCCTCTGAAACTGTAAGCAATGAATTTTTTTTCTTTACAAATAACCCAGTTCCATATATTTTATTAAAAGCAATAGAAATGGACTAATACAAATATCTACATAAACAATCATGTCATCTGCAAATAAAAATATTTTTACTTATTTGTTTCCAATTTTCAAAAATAATTTAACCTTTATTTGTATATATTTGTTGGGTAAAGTGTGTTGTTTCAATAAATGCATATACTGCACAATGATTCCCTTAGGGTAAAGAGCATAGTTTTGCAACCCTTAGTCACTTTTATTTCTTTTAAAATTGATTTCTTTTCTATGTATTTACATGTGTATTTATTTATTTTGGCCTTATCTCACTGGCTAGGGCCTCCAGTGCAATGATGAATAGAAGTGTTGAGAACAGACATTTCTGCATGGTTCTTAACCCTAGGGGATACTTGTTCTGTCTTGCACAACTGGGTACGATGGTAACTTATAGATTGAGAAAGTCTCTAATTTTGCTAAATGCTTTTCTTCGTCTATTGTGGTTATTATGTTATTTTCTCTTTTTCTGCTAATGAGATAGATTGGACTGATTGCTTCACATATCTTATCCAGTTTTATGCTTCTATACTGTGGGGGGATAAGTCTAGGATGTGTCACCCATTATTCTGTTGTGGTTAGAATTGGAAATTTCTTATCTACTCTTCTGGGTGGAATATCATGTTTGTGACTGAATCACTGAACATTTCACAATAAAGATAACAATAAAAACAGTAGCAGAACCAACAACTAATGTGTATGGAATACTTACTATGTGTTTATACTAGACACTATCTAATGCAATACCAATAACAGCCCAACAAGGCAAGTCTTGTTAATTTCCTTGAGAGACATTCACCCTGAGACTTTACTCAAAAAAAAGTAACTATCTTGCTTACAGAAACACAACTTGAAATGGAATAGCCTGATTTTGAATGATCATATCTTCAAAACATACTAGTTTCAACATTATATAATACTATTCTTTACTATCTTTATCCCCAAAGTTTTTTTTTAATTTGTCTACTGCTAATGTCCATTATTCAGCAAAATTAGGTGGATACCTACTATGTGTAAGACATTGTTGAGTAATGTACACTCTCTCTTTCTCTAGCCCTTAAATCAATACCTATACTGGAATATGGCCTTCCTTTCAGAAGATTTCTTTGAACTGTTGCCGTGTCTCCTTCACTCTGGGAACATTAATTCTTATTGTAGACAGATTTTGTGTCAAAATGTCTGCCCAAATTCTGAGTTTGACAGCCCAACCTTCATTTTTCATTTTGGAGCCTTGGCTTATAGATAACATGAAATATGTATGGGAATTTCATGCAACTCAGCCATGGCTCTGTATAAGTAGATGCATTCTATCAAAAAGATATTGTCTCACCCAGATAGATGTAAAATCTACATAAAACAAGCTACAGACTCGCTTTCACCTTATGGCTTCTCATTCATAAACTGTTAGAAATTGACGCAAAAAATCATGGTTTAATTCCATGGGTCTTTAAAAGAGTGCCATCTAATTGGGAATGCATATAAAATAACATAGCACCCATGAGATACAGATCACTGGAAATCAACAGGTAAATGATTCAACTAAGTAATCCATCAAATACTTACTGAACACTGGCTTTCTTTCATTAATTATTTAACAAGTATTTATTGATTACCTACTATGTGCAAATGAACTTGCCTAGCATTAGAAAAAAAAAAAAAAGCGATAAAAAGATAAATATGGTCCTTACCCCCAAAATAGCAGGTCTGGCAAGTACTGTACTATGTGCAAAGTTCTCTGTCCTGGCAGATTCTATCAGGTTGATGATGATGATGGTAGTGGTATTATCAAAAGTACTAACATTTAATATGTAATTGTCAGGTTCCAGACTCTGGGTTAATGGCATGTCTTAGTAAAGCCTCATTTTAAGGCCTGGGGAACTAATGCTAAAATATAAGTAGCTTGCCCATGTTCACAGTCCTTTACAAGGTAGAGCTGAGGTTAATAACTGGTCATTGAATAGGTTGATTCTGTCCTCTTAACCACTGTGCTTTAGGATTTCCATAAGTGGCATATGTTAGAGCCAGACAGGCAACCAGATAGTTCAAAAAATATTTTATTCATAACAATTATAAACTGAAATCTTCTTAGAAAGAATCCTGTCCTTGGAATCCTGATTTTTTCCTCTCTCTCCATGCTCTTCTTTTCTCTTTCTTTCCTTCATCTGAAAACCATCACAAAGTCTTTCATTTTATGAGAATCAAATCCGACCTCTGTCAAATCACCTCTTAGATCTTCCATAATCTGATTTCCCACTAATTTTGAATTAATGACATACAGCTAGCTCCACCTTTTGCTCCTTCGACTTGGGTCACAATGGTCTTTGATTTGTCTTCCTAAGTGCCAAAGGCCCTTTCCTTCCTGTACTTGCTGGTCCCCCTCCCCTGCCTGGCACACTTGGTCCCTCAACTTTAGTGTGGCTGGTTCCTCCTCCCCCAGGTCTCAGCTCAAAAGTCATCTCTTAGGTGAGTCTGTCCTGTAACCACTCCTTTACCCCACTTACCAACCTTCCGTCGATGATCACCTTATTTGGCTACTTTAAAGGGCATTTTCTATCTAGAATGATCACTTACCTATTTGATCACTTATTTATCATCTTTTTTTCTCAGCTTGTGCATATAAGTTCATGGGAACAGTGACTTTGACTGCCTTATTCACAATGTTAACACCAATTCTAATGCCTGGTACATAAAACATGCTTAATATGTAATCTTTGATTGGATGAATTAATGAATAAATGAACAAAACCTGAGGCACTAGGTGTACTGCAAATTCCCTGCCTGCCCTATCCTGCTACCAGCTGTTCTTCATTCCTTACAGCACAGCTGGTAGATATTCTGCCAGTGAAAGAAAGAACATTGGCTGTAACCCAAGAAGTATTCAAATCAAAAGGAATCCCTGAGTACTTAGTAGGAAGTAGCTTAATGTTGACAGGTTTGGATTTTTAAAATGTCTGAGTTAAGTCATAACTCCACACACTGTTCTATACTTTCACATACAAGGTGGTACCATAGTTCTCAGCTGACACATAAAACTATGGAGTATAAGGCCTGAAAGCTTTCTCAATGCAAATGCAAACTTGCAGAGATGGCTACACTCACCTCCTGTACTGGTTTCATCATTGCTAACTTGATGAGACTGAAACAAATCCCCAACAAAAAAAGCAAGGAGACACATGTACAGGTACTTAACTCACCAAGCAGCTTCCAATAATACCACAAAGAACCTACTGTATGAGATGAGAGGTCAACTTCAAGAGAGCCAAATAGACGATCCCAAGAAGAAAATTTTTAGTTTAATGACTGGTGGAAAATAAAATGGGAAGTGTCAGTTGCCATGTGCTCTTTTTTATACCTGAAGGTCAAAAAGGCCAAATAACTTACAGTAGTTGTACAATTAGTATTTCTTATGATTCTACAACACCAGTCCTTTGACTCAATCTGGGTTTTCTAGCATGGCTATATATATGTTGATTCTAGAAATAATCCCAACAACATTGCTTTAATAAATATAACATATTACATGTATTAACTCATTGATTTTTCTCAATGGTCCTTTTTAATTATTTTAATTTTTAAATAATTATAGACTCATACAAAGATGCAAAAATAGGGCAGAGAAGTCCTGGTGCTCATCACCCAGCTTCCTCAGTGGTGATAGCCTATGTAACCATAGTACATTCTATTAATTGGAGCAATGAAATTAAATGATCTTATTCAGATTTTGCTAGCTTTTTTATACATTTTGTAATAGTTACTAGGACTGCTATAGTAATGTACCCCATACGGGTGGTTCAAAACAGCAGAAATTTATTGTCTGCCAGTTCTGGAGGTTAAAATTTCAAAATCAAGGTATCACCAGACCATGATCCTCTGAAACCTGCAGAGAATCCTTCATATCTTTTTGGGGGTGACACAATTCAATCCATAACACTTTCATTCACCAACAGCCCTATCTTACAGATGAGAAAACGGAGACTTAGATGGATAAGTAATTTACCTAAATTTATACACCAAGCAAATGGGGAGTCTAAATTCAAATCCAATCTTTTTGGCTGCAGAGCCTGCTTTCCCACAAAGAGGTTCATGACTTGTACAGAAGTCACATGAAACTGGGTGGAAAGTGAAGGGAACACACAGACAGCCCCAAACATCGGGCGATACATTGTAGAGCCTTGGCAGTTCTCAATTAGGGCAATGTTATTGAGTAGTATTTCTTGGGAATATGTGAGTGTGGTCCCTTGCTGTAAAGGCTGGGTGTTATTCAGGGTCATTGAAAAGCAGAATAAACTGGTAAAAATTACTAGGACTCAGTGTCCTGAAGGGGGTCTGCATACAATTGCCTCTGCTGAGGACTGGCGCTTCTGACATTTGGTGATAGCAGCTAACAGTACTAAAATGGTGATAGCAGCTAACTGTTAATGCCTGCAACATTCCTACTTAACAAGGAACTGTTCCTTCCAAGATGCCAGTTGCATCTCTGTTGGTAGGTGGTCTCTACACTTGTCTGTTCCAATGACCTCAGCATCTTTGATGTCTTCTACTTGTCTTCACCTTTTCTCTTTGTGGCTTTATTCATGGTATTTGCCATTTTGCTCCTTTTGGGAATGCCATTGCCCATTCTCCTTTCACCTGAGTCTTACTTAACCTTGATAGTTCAGCTCAAGTCCCATCTGCTCCAGTAGACTAATTCCTTGATATGTCTCTTGCATGAAATCCTAAATCAGTGTTCACAATACACATCTTAACATGCCATTATATATAATATCATGTGGTTTTGACAGTATCTTGTGTATAGGTCTTATTTTCTCTATTAGACTTAACATTCATCAGGCATCAGATTCTGAACATTCACCTAGGTCTCCATGGTACCCAGGACATTTCAGAGCAAATACATAGTGATTTTTAGAAACACAGGCATTATCTAGAGCAGCTTTCTCAGAGAACAGTTAGTTCTTCTTAAGTCAGAAGTCTAGTGTGTTTCGAACTCACTATTATGCCAAATGTGAAATTAGGAAGGACTTTCTTTGGTGTGCTTGGCCTACTCTGTTCATATTATGTCATCTGTGAACTAATAACCAAAGTTTGCATTATGAAACAGTACATACAATAAAGTACAATAAAAATAAAAAGGAAATAAAAATAGTCTGCAATCTTGCCACACAGTACAGCCACAAAATTTCCATACACTTCAAGATATATATTTTTTTGTACCACAAGATGGAAATAAATTAGACATTTTGTTCAGCTTTTTTTATTTTATATTTCATGAGCACCTAACCATATAAACAAACATATTAAATATATTAAATTTTTAAAACTTTTTAACAGCTGTATTCCATCTAAATCATTCATTTATTTCACAAATATTTACCAATTACCTGCTGTATGGAAGGCACTGTTCTAAATGCTGGGGATATGGCCTGAATGAAATACACAAACCTCCTGCCCACCAGATGCTTAAGTTCTAGTGTGGAAATGTTTTCATGTTTTTATCAAGACTCTACTTCAGTGACCTCAACAGGAGAGACTCCAGGAGCGGTCTCTCTCCAGTGGGCATTGGACAGTATCTGGAGAGGTTTTCAGTTGTCACAACTAGCTGGCTGGGGGTAAGGAGGGGCTCTAGTGTGTAGAGATCAGAGAGGCTGCTAAACATCCTATGATGCACAGGACAGCCACCCCCCTCCACACACACACGCACATGACAAAAAAAAAAAAAACCTATATGATCCAAAATGTCCATAGTGCTAAGATTGAGAAACATGGCTATACTTTGAGGTAATATACTTCTAGTCAAAACAAATACACTTATCATTTAGGCTCCTTGTGTAGAAGCCTTGATATGCTCAGGCACCTTGTTAAAACTCTGTTCCTCATTGCTACCTTTGTCTTTACTTTGAATATATATTTTGTTTGACCTAATGAGGAAGGAGATGGATAATTCCAACAGGACATGTGAAATTACACAGGTGGCCACTTAATGGGGTATGTATGTGCCAGATATGAATAATTTATTATTATATGGTTTGGTAGATATCTGTATCCAAAACCCACCCCAAAAATTCCTTTTGGGGGTGGGGAGTAGGAAAAAGCGGTAAAAAGAAACAAAACATTAACACAACCAAAACGCAATTTTATCTCAATCTCTCAAAAATTATGCCTTGCAGAAATTAATTGCTTGTGTTTTTTGATGACAACTGGAAATTTCTTAAATTGACTTTATTGATTTTTAAACATTTCATTATATACAATTTAGAAGTGAGTTGTTAAAAAATGATTGTTTGAACACAGGAGGTCACCATCAAAATTTAATAATGAGCTATATTTGAGGGTAAGAGGAGTTACTATATTATGTTCCTTTGTGTCAAATAAGATACATGTCTTTGAATAGTAAATGATCTCACTTAATTATGGGCTTGAATACCTAGGCTTCATAAAATTACTTAATTTTAATAATATGAATATATTTAATAATAGAAATCACTGGGTTTGCACACACAGGGAACAATGTAGAAAGAACATTCTAAGCTTCACCCACCATGCTTCAGAAATACATCTAGTGAGCTAAAATTTTGCTCACTAGAGTACAAATAAAGTGAAAGGTTCTGTGCTGTGGAAATAAAGATATAAGAAATGGCCAATATTAGCCATATAATTAATAGTCAAGCAATATTCTCTATTCTCCACTTTACTTTGTATTATAATGAAGTTCTTATATATAACATACAATAATACAGCCTTTTTAATTCTTCAAACTTGAAAAATTCAATGTGTGTAATAGAAATCTCTTACATTCAACTATCTTAAATTGATTATTCTATTTCCTAGAGAAATAGAAACACTTATATAGAACATTTTATAGTTAATTAAACAGTATACACTTAACCTCCAAAATAGAATGTGTTCCTGCATATTTACACTTGATATGTTGCTGGGTATTGTGGTGTATGACCTTGGCAAATTATATTATCCAAGGCTCATTTTTTCCAAATGTGAAAGAAGGAAAAAATGAAAAGAAAATGGAAAGAATTGTATAATTTTTTTGTTTGTTGTTATATTTATATAAACCAGAAAAAGTAAAATGGTTTAGCACAGTGATGGGTATATAGAGTGGGAGTAAAGAAATATTAATTGCTCTTTAAAAAATAGTTGTAGATTATTTACATTGAAGCTATATACATCAACAGTAATAAATCTCAGAAACACTATGTTGAATTATGAGAAGGGTGACAGCAGGGAGATGTGTGATTGGGTAAGATAATCCAAGAAGACTAACTCTGTGAGTAATGAAGTGGGATGGTAGGCTTCATAAGTACTTGTTAGGTTGTTCTTTATAATTTGTTGGATGCCTTTATTCAAAGTAAAATTGAGTATATAAATGAGCCTACTTCCTATTTAGTGATGATCAGAGCATGGGGTTAATATTGGCCATTTCTAGTGTTATTTCACCTCATTTGTACCCCAATGAGCAAAATTTTAGCTCAGTAGATGTATTCCTGAGTGTAAGCTTAGAGTGTTCTTCCTGTATTGTTCTCTATGTATGTTTATTCAGTGATTTTTATACCCAAGAAGATGATTTTCTTTGTTGATGGCCATTGTAAGGTTTTCCCCCTGCACTTATCTCTATAGCTGGGTGCTTATCTATCTGTTTGCCTTTTGTAACTTCCCACAAAAGTTTGTGTCAAACAGAAGAAATCATTATGTATTTTTAATATAGCTAGAGGGAACAGAGATTCGTTGTCAGTCGCCTAACAATTGATGAAAGATTTCTGGGATTTCAGGTCTCTGAGTTACCTCCAATTCATACATGCTTGAAACCTTTGCTAGATCTTATTCAGGAGTTTCAGAAAGGTTTGTTTTAGGTTTGACAGTATTAGTTAAAAAAAAGATTTTTGCAGAATCCAAATAAAGTTAAATATACATTATGAAAAACAATGTATGTTTAACATTATATAAATAATATTAAAAAATTTATAACATAAATATTTATAAATAATGTTATAAATAAACATTTACAAATAAATATTATGAAATAATGCTCATAGTGTTAGAAACAATTGACTTCAAGCTAATTTTTTAATTTCTATTTTTTTCCTAACTAGATCCTCAAATACACATTTGACTGATTGACAGTTAGTAGGTGTTACTTTCTAATTTGGAAATGAATTTTAATTTAACCTTCACATTGTTGAAAAAAAGTATTACCATTCATGCAATAATTAGACTTAATTGGTCTGAGGATTTAAATGCTGCCTTGACACCAAACATTTCAAACTGTGTATATTTCACTACTTTAAATCGACTTCAGAGACCCAAGCTATGAGATATAATCAGCCTGTGGTATACATCTATAAGCAAGCAAATTTATAGCCTAATTTCTGAAATTTAAAAATAAAATTGAAACCCAAGGTAAAACAATATGTTTTCTATTCTGATTTCTGTACTGCACATAATATTTTTTTTCTCTATCAGAGATTAACTTTCTATATTGCTTTCTCTCCTGTCTTTTAATCAGCACTATAATCAAATATCCACCCATCATAATATCTACCATTTATTAAACATCTCTCACTTCAAACATTGGTCATGGTGATTACATGCATTAAAAGTAAGCCTCATGATGCTATTTTAAGAGATAAATTATCATTTCTATGTTAAAATAAAGAAGTGAATTCCTAGAAAGTGTGATAAATGTTGCTTTTGTTTGACTAATACAGTTTTGCTGGTCCTCTCTCAACCCTTATGTCATCTCTGTAAAGATAGGAACATGATCTATGTTGAAGTCATTGTAACATCCATAGGGAGTGATTTTGTAATAAATGCATAATCAAACTTGGGCCAATTAAGTGATTTTTCTCTTGTACTTTTCTAACTGAAACTGGTGAGGAAGACTTCTCCTCTCCGAAGGGGTCTTCAAAAAGTTTGTGAAAAAATGTGTATTATGACAAAAAACATCTGTGGATTGTAAAGCTTTTTTTGCACCAAATAAACTTGTATTAACTTTTTATAACATGTCTGATCGGGACCTAGTTTGAGGGACTAAGAAGGATAAGACATCAGTTTGAAAAGAGACCCTATCAGAGCAACATGTATTCTGCTAAAATCGAAGCAAGAACAAACATCAAACTTAGAGTGAAGAGTGGGTGGAAGAATATTGAAATCATTGATGCTTTATAAAAAGTTTATGAGGACAGTGACCCCCCAAAATCAGTGGTTTACAAATGGATAACTCGTCTTAATAAGGAACAAGACAATGTTGAAGATGAAGCTGAAAGTGGAAGACCTTCCACATCGATTTGTGAGAAAAAAATTAATCTTGTTTGTGTCCTTATTGAAGAGAACCAACCATTAATAGCAGAAACAATAACCAACACCATAGACATCTCAACTGATTCAGCTTACTCAACTCTGACTGTAAAATTACACTTAAGAAGTTGGAAGAAGTGGTCCAATCAAAGCAAAAGCAGACCAGTCAAGAGCAAAGGTCATGGCAACAGTTTTCGAGATGCTCAAGGCATTTTGTTTGTTTTTGGAAGGCCAAAGAAAGATGACATCTGCTTATTATAAGTGTTTTGAAAATGTTAGCCAAAGTTTTAGCAGAAAAATGCCCAGGAAAGCTTCACAAGAGAGTCCTTCACCATGACAATGCTCCTGCTCATTCCTCTCATCCAACGACAGCAATTTTGTGAGAGTTTTGATGGGAAATCATTAAGCATCCTCCTTACAGTTCTGATTTGGCTCCTTCTGACTTTTTTTTGTTTTCTAATTTAAAAAATCTTTAAAGAGCACCTTTTTTTTTCTTCAGTTAATAATGTAAAAAGACTGCATAGATGTGGCTAAATTTCCGGGACCCTCAATTTTGTAGGAATAGACTAAATGGCTGGTATCACCATTTACAAAAGTGTCTTGAACTTAATGGAGCTTATATTGAGAAATAAAGTTTTTTTTTTAAATTTTCATCTTTTAATTCCATTTTTTACCTTGAACTTTATGAAGTCCTTATGTATTAGGACACAGATCTGAAAATAAGTGATTTTGATGTGGATAACACTGATGTTTCCTGCTATGCAGACAAAGATAAAACCAAGCTTTGATAATAGAAGTGAGAAATGGATACTAAAGAATTCCTAACAACTCTGACTGTTTGGACCTAATTATAACCAGGGCTCCTCAATTTTGTCACTACTGACACTTTATGCTCAATATTTCCTTGTTGTGAGGGACTATCCCATGCTGACTTCTACCCACTAGATACTACTAGCACCCCCTTCCTTGCCAAATGTCTCTTGTGGGTTGGGGAGGGGAAAAAATCACCCATGTTTGAGAACCACTGAGTTATAACCAAGAATATTATCGACCATTGTATTTGATAATTTTCTGAGCTATGAAATCTTCCCCATTTGCTTAAACTAACCTGAATTTGGTTTTTGTAAATTACAACCAAAGGGACCTCGACTATAAAAGTGATAAGTAATTTGCTCAGGTCACAAAGATAGTTAAGTCCTCAAATACTGTTAAGGATGGTGAGTGTCTGCCTTGAGGAAAACAGAATTCACTTCAGTGTATGTATGGGAGCAGGCAAATGAGAGATCAGGAAGCAAAGAGCCTTAAATGAGTTTATGAGATTATTGACCCACAAATATGTTAACTGAAGTGTGCTTCCAAAAAATGTATTCTGAGTTCAACTATGTTTGGGAAATGATTGGTAAATAAACAAAACCAGGTTCTTTTTTAACTATAGAACTTCTCAGAAACTTTAGTGTGATAGTGTGCTTTAATAATCTCTATCAGTTTTTTAAGTTTCTTTGACCAATTTTTTATGAGCTCTGGTTAAACTCTGTTATGCCAACATTCTTTCGAACTAAGTGTGGTAAGTGTAATGGTACACGAACACAAAAGGAAGTCCAAAGTAGGGTAAAAAGAGTGGGGGATAAAGAATGAAGTGTCCGTTATTTTTTGTACATGGAGATGAAGACAAAAACCCAGGCATGTTGAAGCTTGTGGGCCTCATTGTTTAGTAGGTTTATCTGCATTTGGAGAGAAGTGGAAAGTTATAATGGACCATCCATACTATAACAGAAAGTTTGGATATTTTCCCCAAAGGCAATCACAGAGAGTTAATGAAAAGAATAATTTGATTCATTATGACTCTGGGAAATCTCACTGCTGTGCGGGGAATGGATTACAATGGGATAAGACAGTAGGCAAAGCAACCAGTTAAGCTCCTTTGAAATGGACCACAATGAAAGTGGTAAGTGGTAAGCATTTTGACTAAATCAGTGGCAATGAAAATAAATTAAATAGAAAGATTTGAGGAATATTAATGTAAAAGACTGCATATAGATAACCTTTCATTTTACCTTGCTTTTTAAAATTTACTTTTGGCAGGTGGCCAGTACAGGGATCAAACCTCAAACTTTGGTGTTATACACTGCCATTTTTAACCATATTGGCTGTCATTTTAATTTCAAAAACCACATACATTTTTTTTTTAATACCAGTGGGCCAGATTCTTTGGGAAGATGGTACACATAAGTGTTGTGGCTTCCTTAGAATTGGGCCTCACTAGAAGAGAAACCCTCTTTAAAAAATGTTTCTGGATTTTTCTTTGTTGGGAGATTGCTGATTGCTTCTTCATTTTGTTGCTTTTTATTGGTTCGATCAGGTTTTCTATTTCTTCTTGAGGCAGTCTTGGAAGTTTTCATGTGTCCAGAAATTTATCCATTTGCTCCAGGTTTTCAAAGTTTTTGGCATATAGCTGTTTAATAATAGTCTCTAATGATTCTTTGGTATTTCTGTGGTATCAGTTGTAATGTCTTCTTTTTCAAATGATCTAACATATACTCTATCCTGGAGAATATTCTGTGTGCTGATGAGAAGAAAGCTAGATATTAATGCCTTGTCAGATGCATAGATTGCAAGTATTTTCTCCCATTTAAAACAAAAAAGCTTAAAGCTTTTCTCCATTCAGGATGATATTGGCAGGGGGTTTGTTATACATGGCTTTTATCGTGTTGAGATACTTTCCTTCTATACCTATTATCTAAGAGTCTTTGTCATGAAGTTGTGTTGAATTTTATCAAATGCAATGCTTTTTCTGCATCTACTGAGATGATCATATGGTTTTTGTTGATGTGGTGTATCACAATTACTGAATTGCGTATATTGAACTATCCTTGCATCCATGGGATGAATCCCATTTGATCATGGTGTGCGTTTGTGTGTGTGCATGTGTGTGTGTGTGTGTGTGTGTGTGTATGTGTGTGTGTGTGTGTGTGTATTGATGTGTTGCCGTATTCTGTTTGCTAATGTTATATTGAGGATATTTTCATCTATGCTAATCAGAGATATTGGCCTGTAGTTTTCATCTTCTGTTGTATCTTTGTCTTATTTTGGTATCTTGTTGATGCTGGGCTCATAGAACAAGTTTAGGAGACTGGACTCTGTTTCAATTTTCTGGAATAGTTTGAGGAGAATTGGTATAAATTCATTTTTAATGGTTTGGTAGAACTCAGCAATAAAGCCATCTGGGCCTTTTTTAAAAAATATATATCCAACAAGGGATTAATATCCAGAATATACAAGGAACTCAAACAACTTAACAGTATAGAAACAAGTAACCCAATTAAAAAATGAACAAAATTGTTGAATAGGCATTTCTCAAAGGAAGATATACAAATGGCCAACAGACATATGAAAAAATCCTCAGCATCATTGATCATCAGGGAAATGTAAACCAAAACTGCATTGAGATATCGTCTCACACCAGTTAGACTGGCTGTTATCAGAAAGACAGAGAATAACAAATATTGGTGATGATGCAGAGAAAGGGAAACCCTCTTAAACTGTTGATGGGACTGTAGACTAGTGCAGCCATTATGGAAAACGTATGGAGATTCCTCAAACAACTAGAGATAGAATTGCCATTTGGTATTTCTCTTTCTGTGCCTGGATTGTTTCACTTAACATAATTTTCTCCAGGCTCATCCATGTTGTAAATGGAAGAATTTCATTCTTCCTTTATGGTGGAGTAGTACTCCATTCTACATAACTGCTGATGGTCAACTTTGTACCCCACAAATATGTATAATCAATTATGCTTTAATTAAAAAAAATAAAAAGGACTGCCAGACAATCCAGCAATTCCATTGCTGGGTATATACCCAAAGGAATGGAAATTATCATTTCAAAGGGATACCTGTCTTCCTATGTTTATTTCAGCTCTACTTACAAAAGCCAAGAGTTGGAACCAACCTAAATTTCCATTGATGGATGACTGTATAAGGAAAATGTGGTACATACAAACAGTGTAATACTACTTTGCCATAAAAAAGAAATAAAATTCTGCCATTCACAGCAACATGGATGAACTTAGAGAAAATTATGTCAAGTGAAATAAGCCAGGCACAGAAAGAGAAAGACCACATGTCCTCACTCATAAGTGGGAGCTAAAATAAAATAAAATAAAATAAATGAAGAAAGAAAGAAGGGAGGAAGAAAGGAAAGAAGGAAGGAAAGGAGGGAGGAAAGAAAATCACAATAATTTGTTGAACTTTCAGAAGGAGACAACAGAGCTGAGTCCACCAGAGGTGGGAAAGAAGGAGGGGGAGGGAGTTAGTGAGAAATTGGTAAAGGGCCACAAAATGTTATGATATTGCTTAATGTTGAATATACTAATTTTCCTGATTTGAACATCATGTATTCACCCAGGTATTGATATTCAATATCATACCCCACAGGTATGTAGAATCTATTATATTTCAATATAAAAATTTTAAAAAAACAAATGTTTCTAGAAGCCAATTATATTAATTCTGTATCAGACTCCATTTTTGTCCATAAAACAAAAATACTAATATATCCAGTCCTGATATGCCAAAATATATGCACCATGTCTAGGCTGAGCTCCTGTGTACAATTTTTTAAAATCAAATTTGCAAGTGGAAAGCATCAAGCCATTCCCTTGCCCCTTCTATGTATTAAAATGGTTGGTGTTGCAATGGGCATCTGTGGATCAGACACCTTCTGGCACTTGCTGTCTTTGTTGCCTGCATGCTGGAAGATAAGGATTTGGACAATCAGCAAGGGATTGCATAGGGGAGCTCACAGGGTCTTGCTGATGCCTGGCAGCATTGGAACACTTGGCGTCATTATGCAAGTTATCATCAATCAGCAGGCAGCTGCTTTTAGGATTTCTAGCCAGCAAGGCAAACATTTGTGCTTATGGCTTCCTCCCTGAGCGTGCTGGACCTGGGGCCCATCAGACAAGAGAACTGCACACACAACTGCTGCCCGCAGCTCTGGACCACTCAAACAGCTGTTCCAGGCTGGTGTTGGGATGCTCACCTGGCAGCCCTGTTGGAGTTTGGAGGGAGATGTGCAGATTAGAATCTGTTTGCTAAACACAAAGGGCTTTCTATGAAAGAACTGTGGGGAGGTAGTGAAGGGAGCAGAGAAGCTGAAGATAAACCTAACAAAACATTTCTTAATAAAATAGACAGATGATGCAGACACAGGAGTGTATAAGATCAGCCTAAAATAAAATTCAAAAGAAAAAAAAAGACAGATAAAAACCATTTGGATTCTGATGGAATAATAATGAGGCTGGCCAGCTGTATTAAAGGAAAAGGATGAAAGAACACTGATGTTATAACCAACTAACAGATACTTATTAAGCAAGTACCATGGGCCCAGCTACCTCAGAGATGCAAAATGGGAAGTCAGGACCCAACAGGCCAAGAAATTTGCAATCTTCTTGAGCAGATGAGGCAAACACACAGGAACCAGGCAGGTATAAGCACTGCTTTCTATCAAGAGCTGGATTTCACTGGGTGGAACTTGTAGGAAGGGTGACAATTAGGATCTTTTTTTTCTCTCTCTCTTGTGGCTGGTCAATATGGGGATCCAAATCTTTGACTTTGATGTTATAACACGGCACTCTAACCAATGGAGCTAACTGGCCAGACCAAGAATCAGGATCTTCTAACTAGGTGATTTTCCTCTCAGCAGATGCAGGTGTGCAACAACTGTCGTTTAATAGGAAGAAATCACAGGGAGTCCAAATAAATACAAAATATCCTGGGTTTTAGAGTATGGGCCCCAGAATCTCCCAGGAGCTCTGAAAGATTTCGCTGTTCCAGAACCACACAGATGTGGTTGCTAAAATGCAGAGTCTGAGGTAGGCCTGACGTGGGGATCTAGGAAACTGCACTTTAGGCAAACATCTTAGGTCTTTCCTAATACAGTTAACTTAAAGCCTTTACTTTGAGAAATGCTGCTTTAAAGGTGAAAGGAAGCAAAGGGAATAAAGACTAAAGTTTTCCTGGATTACTAACTTTCAGCTGCTCTAAGGCCTTCAGTGAACTCCTAAGAATTACATTCAAAATTCTGTTTGTTTACCTGCATTATTTTCTTGGGGGAGAAATTATATAAATATCATTACAGTCTTAAGTAGTTTGCCCACCCCATCCATCCGCAGAACTAATAATCTCTAAAGACATTTTCACCTATCTCTTTCTTCAGTTTGAAATGAACAACATTTATTCATGCAATCCCTCCATCTCCAACCTAACCTAGAAGGTTTATTCTCCTCAACTTTTGGGGTTTCTACTTTTGTCACATTCTCTGCCACAAATCACCCCATCAGCTGGGCTTCCCAAATCTAGATATTTACCTATAATATAGGACTCTTCATATTCCATTATGATTTATTTGCTTTTCCCCGGTAGAAATATGAGGTAGCTAAGGGCGGGGACCATGACATTGAATTGCTTTAGCCATTTTGCATAACCGCCACTTAACATGGGTCTGGTGCACAGAAAAAGTTCAATTCATAATTTCCAATAGTTGAATGAATAAATAGTTGAATGTTGAATATTGAGAAAGAGAGAAAAATAGAGAATTCAGGGAAATCATTCCAATTTCTTTTTCTTACTTGAAACTAATTCACGAACAGTTTGGTGTTGAAAACAATCTGAGATAAAGAGATTTCAGTAATCCAGCTCAGATCTTTATGTTCTTGGACATTCACCTGGAATCCTGGCACCTCCAATTCCAGCGGTAGGTGGTCCAGTTTTTCAATGTATCAAGTAAAACAGGGCCCTGACATCAAATATCATACAGTCACATTACTGCAAGATCCAACATGGAGAGGTTTGCTTCTGCAATGGCATAAGTAATTCCATCTCACAATGAGAGAAACAGCTACATCTTAGTTCTCTCAGCCTTGGTTGTTGTCAGACAGGGACCTCCCTGGTTGGAGGAACGACAGCTAGTAATCACACCCATGCCGTCCCTGCCTGCAAGACATGTTTTTTCCCTCACCAGCCCTGCCTAGATTTCTCCCAAAACTCATTTATTTTCAGCTGTGGAAGGAATTTACTTTCCTTCAAACAAAAAGCTGTTTCTGGCCAGGGGCTTTTAGTGGATGGGCAAGAGCTATAAACAACTCCTCATCCCCTTCTGCCTGAAATCTTGGATTCTCAATCACTCAGCTGTAGCATTCCAAGTCTGTAGATTGGCAGGAGCAGTGACATTAAACCGTGTTTGCAGTCACCCAATAATGAGGCTATTTGTGAGGCTGACAAGAATAGACTTTATCAGCATTGCTTCTATTGTGAGCCGCAGATTGCATTCACATTTCCAGACAGGAAGATAAAGAATCCTGGAAGTGTTGGGGACCCCATGTGAGAAGACAGTTCTTCTTCCTACTGTTGAGAGATGGATGGCTGTAATTGTTGCTCTGTGTGTCACAGATATTTCTACAAAAGCCAGTGGTGGTAGCATTCTGAGGAAAGCATCACTCTGGGTGGAAGAGACAGCTGAATGGGTCACCTGAGAAAAGCTAGTGGTGGCTGATAGAACTGAAGATGGCCCTCGATCCAGAATTACATTGAGTCTTGTAACAGGAAGAACAAACAGTAATTAAACTGGATAAAATAAGTGGCTATTTACCTTTTGTATTTTTTACCTGTTGACTTTTTTAGTTGTGTATTTATTTGCAGCAGAATTGGTTAAAATACTTTCAATTGTTCATTTGTTTTATTCTTTCATTTGATTGGTTTTATTGTTTGTTGTTGTCGTCATTGTTATTATTGTTTATTGACCAACAAGTGGCACAAGAGAAATTCACTCAGGGTTAGGGGTCTGGAGCACCCAACTTTCTGAGGTTAGTGTTCTTTAATTTACTTGTTTGTTCATTCAAAAATTAAACATATATTTATTGAGGACCTCCTCTGTTGTGGGGCCTCTTCTAGATACTTTGGATATAGATAGGAACTAGATAAACATGGCCTTGACTCTAAAGATATCACAGTCTAGTAAGAAAAGGCAGGCAACAAACATGAACTATCATTGTAATCGCTAAGAAGAAAATAAATCAGGATATGTGACAATAACTGGAGGTGGGAGGATGCTTTAGACAGAGTAGTCAGTGAAGTTTCCTCTTAGAAGAGCTGAGATCTGACAGGTAAGGAGGTAGCCATGTGATGACCTAAGAGAAAATATTTAAAATCAGAGGAAACCATAGCAAATTCAAAGTCGGTGTGATGGTTAGGAACTTGAAAAAATCCAGGAAGAGTAGGACACCCAGTTGTTTAAGCAGAATGATGTAAAGATGAAGTGGTATGGGATAAGGAGGAGAGCTAGGCAGGGGCTAAACCATACACACAGGACTTATAGGTCCTGGAAAGGGGGCTTGATTTGTGTAGAAAGTATAATAAAAAACCACTGGAGAGTTTGAAAGAGAATGACTATATGATCTAACTTAAATTACCTTAGGATTACTCTGATGCCATTACAGAAAAGGACTACAGAAAGAGAGAGCAGGAAAGCAGGTGAATGGCTGAGGACACAATTGGAGCTGTATCTGCAATAGAGATGATGGTGGCTTGAAATAGCATGCTGGTAGAGTAGAGGAAGAGAAGAAGGTGAATGCAAAATGTACCTGAGGGTATATCCAAGAGGACTTGCTGATGGAGTTGATGTTGAGAATGAGAGAGAAGGATCAAAGATAAATCTTAGATTTCTAAGCCTGTGTACTGCAAGTTTACTTTTTCCTTGGCCAGCATTTCTAGGATGCTCTTCAACCTGTCTGGAGATGACTGGGGGGATCACAATTATTTCCTACATGCACAGATAATTGATGTGGAGGAGAGGAATAGCATAAACAGAAGGATGACTTGTGCATGTAGAGTTGACAAATTATGTAAGTCAAAGTGTAGGTTGATATGGGGATGAAAGAAAATGGTTTCTATATAATCACTGTGGAGTCACTACTTCTGTGTCCATTTGCTAAGAACCAAGAACTGGTAATTATAAGGTCTTCTCCATCTCTCATATTTCATGATTTTATGGATGCTGATGAAAGCTGCATGAACTGGAGTCATGCAAGGCAAGAGTATATAAGTTAGTTAGGGTATGTTCAACTGCATATTGGAAATCCAAAAGAACAGTGGCTTCAACAAGAAACTTTATTTCTCACATGTTATTGTACAAGTTAAGAGAGAAGAAATCTCCTTCTTCCTCAGCTGTGGGTATCTCCACTCAAAAAGTATCTCCGAAGATATTTTCTCTTCCTTCTGAGTTCTAAGGCATCTCCATCTTTTCACCCCATCTGTTTTCTTCTCCTTAAGTTACAGTGTTGTGGGGCTTGCAAGCCAGAGATTCTCCTGCATGAGGTCAAAGTCAGCATTTACAGCGGAAGTTGGGTCTCAGTGAACAATCAAGTAGATATAAGAAGGAAATCAGAATTCTACCAGACTTGAGGGTAATATTCTCCAGGACCTATGTCTGAGCAGCTTTGTCTCGCTCATAATACGAAGAGAATTGAGATGATGCGAGGAAAAGGAAACCGACACTATCCAAGCATGCTGGTGCCAGGCTCCAATTGCATTAATAAAATAAACTGGGGCTCAGAGAAGGTTTTCAGTCTATTTTATTTTTCCAGCCCTGGTAGGAGTGAAGATTCCCCACTACATTCTTCTAACGTGTGTGTTGGGGCTGCCTTCAGAGTGGACATCTTCACCAGCTCTTCTCTTTTCTTACGCGAAATAATTTATGGTCGCCAGGAGCTGCTCTCCGTCCTCCTCCTTACCTTTTCCTACTGGAGCAATTTCCCTAAAACATACAAATCCTCAGGGAGGAATGGCCAACTGCTCATGCTTTGAATAAGAAAGAAGTCTGCAGCTCTCTTGTTCCAGTTCTGAGAACAGCCAGCAGATGGGTGGCATAGCACACCAGCACTGTCACAACAGCAGTGTCTAGTATTGACAGTTGTGTTCAGCACAACGCTAAAACCTTTACATGTAGTGGGATTTGGGGTCCTCCTTTTGTTAATTGTTACCTCGCAATTCCTGGTTCTCTACCTCTAAAGATGGCAAGAAGTGAATCTCAGCTATTAGGAACAACTGCTCTTCTACCTGCAACTGCTTCCCTACCCTGTAGTGCTATCAGGAATGTTAACACACTGGCTGTTTCCTTTCTCCTCCCTTTCAAAGACAGGGCACAGACTCCCTACCTGCATAGTTCTTTATCATTATTATTGCAATCATTAGTAATAACAGGTTGGTGTAGCAGAGTGCCTTTCTTAACAGCTTGAAGCACTTCCCTTGAATATTAATTCAATTACTCTCCTAAGTTAGTATTATTATTTCATTGAAAAGATATCCTAATGTTGGGGCAGGTAGTTGAGGTGACAACGGAGGTGATGGAAGATGCATAAATAGTTACCTTGAAATTTTGAAATCACATTATTTACAGTAAAATCCATTCTTCCCTCTGTATTGCCACTCCATGGCCAATTTTCTATTTCAATCAGATTCTATTCATTTCTTTATACATCACATTTCAAGAACTGTTAATGTGAAATGTAAGTATGGAAATAAATATCCCTATCTTAGTCCAATTGTACCTATTTTCTTGCCACTTCCACATAAGTGGGGATTATCTTCTTTATACTTAATAGTCTCAATTTCAGAAGTGATCTTCTGTGATAATGCTTTCTCTGGGTTCACGCTGCATTGACAATGACTATTTTCACTCATCCTTTTCAGTCTCAGGGGATCCAACAGAGATCTCATTAAGAACATCTCTAAACTTTATCCTGGTCTTTGATATTAATGCTCTTAATAGTTTTCCTTAAGGTTCCTAGTCACCATGATTTTACTCTTCTATAATTTGACCCCAGTCAATCTCAATCTCCTTTTAATTTTTTTTATGTATTCATACTCGTTTCTAGTGAAATTAGAAGACATACCTATCTGTAGTAGTCTTCTGTGCTCATGTTTCTGTACAATTTGTTGCTGTTTTCCCCTTGGTAAAATATTCTCTGTTGTCCCATCTCTAATATGTTTAATCATCTTTAAGGTGAGCTAAATTTCTCCCCTTTTACTTCATTTTTCCTGTACACCCACAATCATGGAAAAAGTCATTCCTCTATGAACTTCCACATTACTTTATTTCTAGCTCTCAGATATTATATTCTACTTAGTATGGAATGTACTTATACTTATGGATGTCTAACTAACGACACTAGACTAAATGCACCTTGAGGGCAGGAATAGTCTTGGCCACTGTTGTGTCTGACACATAATGATGACCAACGGATACTCGTTGAACTATTAATGTCTGGAACATATTACTTATTAGTAATATATGCTAAATGTGAGCTGAGTGAGCGAATGGTTTAATGAAGAAAGGCCTCATGATAAAATGTTGTCCAGAAATGTGTTGCTTGGGCAAGCAAAGAGATTGAGATTATAGAGCGAAGCAGCTGAGACTATTTGTCTCCAATTCCTGTTTTTGAAATTTCACCTTCTTTTTGTGGATATCCTGCCCCATGTTGATTTCATGGTGGCACTATTCTAGTCCAAACTTTGAGTCACAGATATTCCCTTAGTTCCAAGATTAAGCTGAGTCATATCAAGGCTTTGTGAGAGCTTCCATGACAACAAAAAGGATGATCTGGTTTACAAAATACAATTTATAGTTTGTAAGCACAGAGTCACAGAAACATGATTTCCTGCCTAGCTCCCCACATAAGGATATTTCCTGCTACCATTACTACTCAAAGTCCCAACTTAGGAGAACAAAACCACAAGAAAAAAGGGCTTGCATCTCAAGTACCACTGCCTGCTCTGAGGACCTGACTTTCCCTCCCTATGAGCCTGTTAGTGGAAATTATTCCCTCTCTGTAGGAAAGATACCACCTCCTACTCACAGGGATGTCCAGCCCTTCTTTTCTGGGGAAGACAGCCAGGTCAGAACATAACAATATAGTATCCATGTAAGAAACATTCATATACAGGAGTGGAAAATTATTCATTTAGAAGATATTCACTAAATATTAGTTGTTTAAAGGAATGATAGATGCTCGAGATTTTACATACATTCCCCTACCCCTAACACTATTTAATTTTAATTTGTAATTGACCTTTTTATCTGAGGATTTCCACCTTCTATCATTGCCTCTGGCCTATTCATATAATTTTGGTTCTCTCTTCGCCATGCACTTTAATATTGTAAAAAATGTCTCCTTCACGCCCTTCCTTTTTTCCTCTCATAAAAAGCATTTAAGTTCTACCCTCGTGAGGAGAGGGAAACATTATCTTCACATAAATAATGGAAAGGTTTAGGAATAAAAGCAATGACTCTATTGGTCCAGGAAGAATGTATTCTAACTCTCAATTTTGTATTTTTTCTACCACAGGAAAACTACATAAGTATGGCTTTTCTTATCCCTGATGTTATATTCTCAGCTTTGAAAGGTCTTTACTTCTAGGGTGTTGTGAAATGTTAAAGCCCAAGGCTAACAGAGGAGGGATTATCAAATTGGTAAACTCAGTCTGGAAGACACAAGAGAGGCCTCCCAAATGCCAACACAGGCCACAAAGTAATTTTGGGTATCTGAGACATGCCTCTGAATAAAGAAGGAAATACAGAAATCCAAGGGAGAGAGGAGGAATTGAAATAAGTAAATGGAGAGTTGGAACGTGTACAGAAGAAAGAAAAGTGGTTGGGGAGAGAGTGATAATCTGGAACTTGACAACCATTGGAGGCTCACTATGGAATAAGTACTTATTTCTTCCCCAGAAGAGAGGTCACTGTCCTCACTAGGACATAGGTCTTGTATTCTTGCCTCTTTCTTCCATTTTCAGAACTGTTACTTTTAGTTTCCGTTTCTAGGATATGGGCGCCTCCTGAAAATTGCTCCTTTAAAGCAAGGCTATTACAGTTGTTGAATGGTTCCATTCTGAATAAATAAATCAATAGGTCAGCAAGTAAAAAAAATAAATAAAATAGGAAATAAATATTTCCCTCCCCCACCACATATTTGTATTCATATACTATATAAGGAGGTCTTTTCTGTAGAAAATTTATCCCCCAAATTATTTGGTTTTCAAGGTTTCCAAATTTGACTAATTGAAAACAAAGGCTCTTTTTCTAAATTATTATATTTCCTTCAATTTAAGAGAAAGTCCCTAATATTTTTGTATCAGTCTTTTAAACTTGAGGGTATCCCAAAGTAGAAAAATTAGATGTTTGTGTAGGAACTTCAAAGCTAATAAAAGGAATTTAAATTAATTTTAAATTCATTTTAGAAATGTGAATAAACCTTGTCAAGACAGCCTTAAATCTATTTACAGAAAAATAACATAGTTTTTTCATATAACAATATACTTTACATTTTTAAACCATAAGATCAAAAATATTTTTAAGTGCAAAATAAGACATTACATCTAGTTATCATTCTCTGTCCCTAGGACACAGACATCAGACAGACACATCAGAATTTGTTGCAGTCCCCTATTGTTTGCTTATGTAAGCACATTTTTGCACACACCCTACTCCTGTTCTCTCTAGTCCTCTCTGTTCTCGCCCCTCTCTCCCTTTCCCCATCCAACAGCTCAGGCAACTGTCAATCTTTCAGTGTATTCCAGATGCAGCCCACAACATCTTGTCCTTACCGCTGTCTGGCTATTCTTTTGGTCCAGGATTTTTTCTACCCCCTTTGCACTGCACCATCATCCCTCTTACTTAGTTCCATATTCATGAAACTTGGCTAATATATATGGTCCTTAAAAGCAAACAAACAAACAAAAATCCCATAGATCCCCCACCATAATTGACATAAATAATTTTGTTTTTCAATATGTACAAATACAAAGACTTCTTATATTTACAGCTCATTTACAACTTTGCAATCACATGAATTTATAAAATACATAATCCAAAATGTAAAACAAAAAAATTTAAATTAAGAACACTAATTTAACATGATGACTATATTAGTTAGTTTCTGATAGGATAATTCTGTATAACAGGTAACCTCCAAATCTCAGTGTTTTACTACAATACACATTTATTTTTCTTCCAGCTCACTTATTTGGTGTATTTTCTTCCAACTCACCTATTTATGAGTTGACTATGGGTTAGCAGTTCTTGAACAGGTTTGGATTTAACCTTATTGAAGGAATAGTAGCTACGATGGCCAGAGAGCAAGAGAACGGTGATCAGAAACATTAAGAAAAAAGCATCTGTAACTGGCGCACTTCTATGTGTGCCCCTGTGCCTGGGGTCAAAGCAAGTCATATGGCCCAGGCAGGAAAGAATACTCTACCTACAGGGAGACTATGTCAAGGGCAAAGAGTTAAGGCAGACTGGTTTACAGAAATAAGATTATTGTTTTAGTCCATTTTCTGTTACTATAACAGAAAAACCTGAGACTGGGTAATTTATAAAGAACAGAGGTTTCTTTGCCTTATGATTCTGGGACAGCTGCATTTGGCACAGGCCTCAGGCTGCTTCTACTCATGGCAGAGACTGACAGGCTGCCAGAGGGTACAAGTAGATCACATGGGGAGAGGAAGCAAGAGAGAGAAAGAAGGGAGGTGCCAGGGTCTTTAAACAAATACCTGTTTCCCAATGTTTATCGCAGCACTCTTTACAATAGCCAAGAGTTGGAACCAGCCCAAATGCCCATCATCGGATGAGTGGATACGGAAAATGTGGTACATCTACACAATGGAATACTACTCAGCTATAAAAACGAATGAAATACTGCCATTTGCAACAACATGGATGGACCTTGAGAGAATTATATTAAGTGAAACAAGTCAGGCACAGAAAGAGAAATACCACATGTTCTCACTTATTGGTGGGAGCTAAAAATTAATATATAAATTCACATACACACACACACACACATACACACACACACACACACAAACCGGGGGGGGGGGAGAAAATATAACAACTACAATTATTTGAAGTTGATACGACAAGCAAACAGAAAGGACATTGTTGGGGGGGAGGGGGGGAGGGAGAAGGGAGGGAGGTTTTGGTGATGGGGAGCAATAATCAGCCACAATGTATATCGACAAAATAAAATTAAAAAAAAAAAAAAACAACCAGCTCTCGTGGAACTAATAGAGCGAGAACTCATTCATTACCCCTCCTCCCCCAGGGAAAGCACTAATCCATTCATGAGGGATCCACCCCCATGACTCAAACTGTCACACTGGGGACCAGATTTCCACATGAATTCTGGGAGGACAATACATCCAAACTCCATCAAATATTAACTGCTATGAGAAATGATACTGTTTTGCTGAAAGTGCACCTCTAGTTGAAATTATGACATAGCATACTTGCTGCTACATCTCAGATAATTCTGTGCTTGTGGTGTTAGTACCTTATCCCATGCAATGAGCTCTTCCAAACTCCAAATGCAGAGCCTTTGTCACTACTTTATTGCACCATGAGGTCATTCATTCTCCACTTTGCACAACCCATCATTACGTGCATTCTACATTCTAGCTTTCCTCCTTAGTTTTCCATAACTAGTGTATCATAATATGGTGCCAAGTGAATTGTGAATCTTCCCTATAAATGAAACAACAACAAAAAAAGCCAACTAAAATCCCTTGATGTTAGTTTATTATAAATTATATAAACACACACACACAAACACACGGGCAGTCTTCAAAAAGTTCACGGAAAGATTTGTGTTATCTTTTAATTCCTTTTTTTTTCATGAACTTTTTGAGCACTCATTTATACAACGCTTAGTTCTGTGTGATATATGTTGAAGGAGTTAAGAATATTCTACCCCAAAATATGCTACTTGGTCATATTGACTTAATTAAGTTAAAGGCACTTAAATAAACAGCAGGAGCAAAAGGATCATTCTGGCTTTCAGTCTGTTTTATAAACGCAGGAGACAAAATTCCCATGTGAAAGAAGGTCTCCCTATACTAAAAAAAAAAAAAAAGTATCATTTTTATAATCAAGGATGAGAAGTTGAAGTTGAGGCAAATCTGTACAAACAAACCTTGAAAACTAATCCTTGTCTTCCTAGTCACTTTTCTACAAAACTAGTTACGCCAGCCCAAGGCCCTTTGACTTAACACATTTTCACAGTTTACTGCTCTCTGTACAATTCATTTTATGTGTTTGATTCTAACTGCTTCTTTGAGACTTTATTTCCTTATGAGAGCTCCCGTGCCACATAAAACTTGTATTAAATAAATTTGTATGCTTTTCTCCTAGTGATCTAAATTTAATTTTCAGGCTCAGTGCAACAACTCTAAAAAGGAAGAGGTAAAGTCTTGCCTTTCTCATATACAAGGGGTCATCAAAAAGTTCATGGAAAGATTTATATTATATTTTAATTCTATTTTTCCACAAACTTTTTGAAATACTCTCAAATATATCTGAAAGAAGTGACTCAGGAAAAACTCAGAAGCCGGCAGTCCCTTCTGTGAGACACATTGATTGGCCTGGATGCTATAGGTCAAGTGTGTCCCCAAAAGGTTCATGTGTTGGAAACTTAATCTCTGTTCTAACAGTGCTGAAGATGAAAAATCCAGTTACAGTAATGAAAGGTGGGCCCTTTGAAAGGTGGTTAGATTGTGAGGACTGTGGCCTCGTGAATTAATTGATCCTCTCATGGAGTAATGGGCATGATCCTGATAGCTTTAAAAGGAGAGCAAGGACCCACGACCCACCCCACTGAGGTGAGCCAAGGAGACCCGCATGGCATGGGTGACCCCTCCCCTCTTGGACCCAGAGGGAAGCACCAGGACCCATGGCATGCCCCACCAAGGTGAGCTGAGGAGACCCACTGGAGACTCATTCTATGGCCACAGATTCTGGGACAGGGCCCAAGGTGGTGGAAAATAGCTACTACCACACCTACTGTCAAGCAAAGGCAATTCACCACCACAGTAGCAGCCAGGGCCACTCCACAGGTAACCTACTACTCACTAGACTACACTGATATAAGAAGAGTCACTAGTAAGGCCTGCAAATAGAGGAAGAACTCTTTATCCTCATAGCCATCTTCAGTGTAATAGAAGAAGCAAACCATCTACCAAATGTCCAAATGCCAACAAGAAAATACTAGAGCTACAAATAGACAAGAAGATATAACACCACTAAAGGAATACAGTAATGTTCATATTTCAGACTCCATGGAACAGGGAATCCTTGAAATGTCTGAAAAAGCATTCAGAGCAATGATCTTAAGAAAACTTGAAGAAATAAAAGAAGACTCAATTAGAGAACACAATGAAACAAGAAAAAAAATATCCAGAATATGAAGGAGAAAATTTACAAAGAGATTAATACCTTACAAAAGAGTGTAGCAGAACTCCTAGAAATGAAAGATTCACTCAATGAAATAAAAAACACAATAGCTTGAGAAGCAAGGTAGAGCAAAAAGAAGAAAGAATTTCAGATCTTGAAGATGGTCTTTTCAAAATAACCCAGACAGACAAAAAAAAAGTTAAAAATAATTAAAAACAATGAGGAAAACCTAAGAGAATAGCAGACAACCTCAAGCACTCTAACATCTGAATTGTGGGCATTCCAGAAGAGGAGGAAAAAGGAAAAGGTATTGAAAACAAATTTGAGGAAATACTAACAGAAAACTTCTCAGGTATAGGGAGAGATACAGACCTTCAGATCTAGGAAGCTCAAAGGTTCCCAAACAGATTCAATCCAAAAAGATCCTCCCCAATACACATTATAGATAAATTTGCAAAGCTCAATGATGAAGAGAGAATTCTAAAAGCAGCAAGAGAAAAGCATCAAGTCACCTATAGGAGAACCCCCATCAAACTAACAGCAGACTTCTCAACTGAAACCCTACAGGCCAGAAGAAAGTGGAATGATATATTAAAATACTAAAAGAAAAAAATTGACAGCCAAGAATTCTTTACCCAGCAAGGCTCCCTTTCAGAAATGAGGGAGAAATAGTGTATTTCCCAGACAAAAAAAAAAGTTATGGGAGTTCACCACCACACAACCATCCCTGCAAGAAATTCTTAAGGGAGTCCTTCATCTGGAATCTGAACAATGATGACCACTATCACAAATATACAAGGAAGAGCAAAACCCACCATTAAAACAAAAATGCCTGCAAGAAAAAGAAGCTAAATCATGCCACCTTAAATTTCCAACTAACATTGAAGAAGAGAAATAAAAGGGGAAGTAATAATCAAAAGATATTTAAATCATTTAAACAATAAGCAATTAAATGACAGGAATTAAACAATACGTGTCAATGACTACCTTAAATGTGAATGGATTAAATTCCCCATTTAAAAGACACAAACTGACTGATTGGGTTAAAAAGCTAGACCCAAGTATGTGCTGTCTTCAAGAGAACCACCTCACCTGTAGAGACATACACAGACTAAAAGTGAAGGGCTGGAAAAAAAAATACCATGCAAATGGAAACCCAGTACAAGCAGGAGTGGCTATTTTTATATTGGACAAAATAGACTTTAATCCAAAAAAAAAAAAAAAAAGAGAGAGAGAGAGACAAAGAAGGCCACTATATAATGATAAAAGGATCTATCCAGCTGGAAGACATAACAATCATAAATATATATGCACCCAATACTGGAGCACCCAGATATATAAAGCAAACACTGTTAGACCTAAAGAAAGAAATAGGCTCTAATACATTAATAGTGGGTGATCAGAGCACCCCTCTCTCAGTATGGGACAGATCTTCCAGGCAACAAATCAACAAAGTGACATAGGATTTAATCTATATCTTAGACAAACTGTACCTGGCAGATATATACAGAACATTTCACCCAACAACTAAAGAATATACTTTCTTTTCATCAGCTCACGGAACATTCTTCAGGATAGACCACGTATTAGGCCACAAATCTAGTCTCAGCAAATTTTAAAAAATTGAAATCATTCCAAGTATCTTTTCAGATCACAATAGACTAAAACTGGAAGTTAATAATAAGCAAAACTCTGGAAATAATACAAATACATGGAAACCAAACAATAGGCTCCTGAATGGCCTATGGGTCCAAGAAGAAAGTAAACAAGAAGTCAAAAAATTTCTTGAAACAAGTGAAAATAAAGATACATCATACCAAAACCTGTGGGATACTGTAAAAGCAGTACTAAGAGGCAAATTTATTGCAATAAATGCTTACTTCAAAAGAATGTAAAGACTTCAAATAAATGACCTAACACTATGCCTAAAAGAACTTGAAAAACAACAACAATCCAAGTAAATGACCTAGCACTATGCCTCAAAGAACTTGAAATGCAACAACAATCCAAACCTAAAGGTAGTAGATGGAAAGAAATAATTAAGATCAGAGCAGAACTAAATGAAATAGAGACCCCCAAAACAATAGAAAAGATCAATAAAACAATAAGCTGTTGTTTTTTTGAGAAGATAAATAAAATAGACAAACCATTAGCTAGGTTAACATAAAGAAAAAGAAAAAAAAAAAAAGAAGAGAGAAGATCCAAATAACAAAAATCAGAAATGAAAAGGGAGACATTACAATCAATACCACAGAAATACAAGGAATCATTAGAGACTATTATAAACAACTGTATGACAACAAATATGAAAATCTGGAAGATATAGATGTTTCTTGACACACACAAACTAACCAAGAAGAGACAGAAAACCTGAGCAGACCAATAACAAGCAATGGGATTGAAGCAGTAATCAGCAATCTTCCAACAAAAAGAAGTCCAAGTCTGCATGGCTTTACAGCTGAATTCTATCAAATTTTTAAAGAGGATTCAATACTAATTCTCCTCCAACTATTCCAAAAAATTGAAACAGAAGCTATTCTCTCAAATTCATTCTATGAGGCCAACATAACTCTGATAGAAAAACCAGATAAAGACAGAACAAAAAAAGAAAATTACAGGACAATATCCTTGATGAACATAGATACAAAAATCCTCAACAAAATATTAGCAATCAGAATACAGCAACACATTAAAAAAATTATTCACCATGATCAAGTGGAATTCATCCCAGGATGCAGGGATGGTTCAACATATGAAAGTCAATAAATGTGATACACCACATCAACAAACTCAAGGACAAAGACCATATGATTATCTCAATAGATGCTGACAAAGCATTTGACAAAATTCAACATCTCTTCATGATAAAGACTTTCAACAAATTAGGTATAGAAGGAAAGTATCTCAACACAATAAAAGCCGTTTATGACAAGCCCACTGCCAGTATCATTCTTCGTGGGGAAAAACTGAGGGCCTTTCCCTTAAGAACAGGAATAAGACAAGAATGCCCACTCTCACCACTTCTATTTAACATAGTACCGGAGGTACTAGCCAGGCAATCAGACAAGAAAGAAATAAATGGAATCCAGATTGGAAAAGATGAAGTCAAATTGTCTCTATTTGAAGATTATATCATACTATATATAGAAAAACCTAAAGATTCTATCAAAAAATTCCTAGAGCTGGTAAATAACTTCAGTAACATTGCAGGATACAAAATAAATGCCCCCAAATTGGTTGTACTTATATACTCAAATAATGAACTAACAGAAAGAGAAATAAAGAAAGTAAACCGATTTACAATTCTCATAAAAAAATAAAATACCTAGGGATCAATTTAACCAAAGAGGTGAAAGATCTCTATGATGAGAACTACAAACCACTTCTGAGAGAAATTAAAGAAGACAAAAAAAGATGGAAAGATATTCCATGCTCTTGGATTGGAAGAATTAATATTGTGAAAATGTCTGTACTACCCAAAGTGATCTACAGATTCAATGCAATACCAATGACAAAACACCAATGACATTCTTCCCAGAAATGGAAAAAACAATCTTAACATTCACATGGAACAACAAAAGACCCCGGATAGCCAAAGCAATTCTGAGCTTAAAAATTAAAGCCGGAGGCATAACACTACCTGACTACAGATTATACTACAAAGCTGTGGTAACCAAAACAGCTTGGTACTGGCCTAAAAATAGACACTCAGACCAGTGCAAAAGAACTGAGAACCCAGAAATCACCCCTCAGGCTTACAGCCATCTGATATTGGACAAAAGCAACAAAAATCTAAATTGGGGAAAAGACTGCCTCTTCAACAAGTGGTGCTGGGAAAATTAGATATCTATATGCAGAAGAATGAAACTAGATATGTACCTCTCACCATATACTAAAATCAACTCAAAATGGATTAAAGACTTAAGTATAAGACTTGAAACTGTAAAATTACTGAGGGAAAATATAGATGAAACACTTCAGGAACTAGGTCTGGGCACAGACTTTATGAACATGAGCCCGGAAGCACAAGAAGCAAAAGCAAAAAAAAAAAAAAAAAAAAAAACAATGGGAGTATATCAAAAGTTTCTGCACAGCAAAGGAAACAATCAACAGAGTGAAATGACAACCTACAGAGTGGGAGAAAATTTTGCTAACTATGCATCTGACAAGGGGTTAATATCCATAGTATACAAGGAACGCAACCAATTACACAGCAAAAAACCCCAAATAACTCAATTAAAAAATGAGCAAAGGAACTGAATAGACATTTTTCAAAGGAAGACATACAAATGGCTAACTGGTACATGAGAAAATGCTCAACATCACTAGTCATCAGGGAAATGCAAATTAAAACTACATTTAGATACCACCTCACCCCAGTTAGACTGGCTATAATCATAAAGATGGTGAATAACAAATTCTGGCAAGGGTGTGGAGAGAAGGGAATGCTCCTGCACTGTTGGTGGGACTGTATATTAGTACAACCACTATGGAAAGTAGTATGGAGGTTTCTCAAACAACTACAGGTAGATCTTCTGTACAATCTAGCAATCCTACTTCTTGGTATATACCTAGAGGAATCATCATGTCAAAGGGATACCTGCACTCCCATGTTCATTGCGGCTCTATTTACAATAGCCAAGACATGGAACCAACCTAAATGTCCCTCAATGGATGATTTGGATAAAGAAACTGTGGTATATATACACCATGGAATACTACTCTGCCATAAAAAATAATGAAATTCTCCCATTTGCAACAACACAGATGAGCCTGGAGATATTTACCTTAAGTGAAATAAGCAAAGCACAGAGGGATAAATAACGCATGTATTCACTCATAAGTTGGAGCTAAGAGAGAAAGAAGGAAGGAAAGAAAGACCATAGTGGACTTGCAGAGGGAGAGAACGTATCTTGGGATACAAAGTGGAGTGGGAGGGGGGAAAGGGAGAGGGGAAGGGGGGTTAGGGATAATTGGGTGGGGGACATGAATACAAATGCAATTTGTGGTAATGGGCATGCTGCCAGTCTGAATCTGTCCTTCACATCTTGGGCATGAGGGGCGACAATCAGCTTTGTATCTCATGAATATTCATAACCAATAAAAAAAATAAAAAATAAGTAAAAGGAGAGCAAGTGAGGAAGTCAGCTCACTCTTGCTCAGTCAATTCTCACCATGTAACACCCTGCATTGATGTAGAGTCACCACCAACAGATGGGTTCTCTGGACTTTGGACTTCCCAACCTTTGAAAGTGTAAGAAATACATTTTGTTTATTTATAAATTACCCAGTTTCAGGTATTCTGTTATAAGCAACAGAAATGCACTAATACACCTAGATAAACCAAACATCATGTTTCAACTTAAATGTGTTTTCTTTTAAAAAAGAATTTCTTGACCACTTTAGTACTCCCTTTAATGAGCTGAATTGTTTGTTTCTCAGCCATCCTTTGTATCTAACATTACTAGGATCATAGTATGTTACGATCAAGAGAGAGAATCCCCTCCAACATGTCATGTGGCTGGCACTGATACAACTTCTGCATATATCCCATTAAAAAGAAATGAATTTAACCAGGCAAAACACAGAGAAAATAAAATAAACATTCACCTGGATGCCAGATTAAAGAAAAAAACACTTATCAATTGACATAAGACTTTTCTTGCTGGGAAATAGAAAACCTGATAACTTGAAGAAAGGGAAGATGTCTGAATCCTCCTCACTATCTTGCCCCTGGCTCAACTCCAAGGGTCTATATCAGCTAGAAATAGGCAGCTACCCCTATATTTCTAAGACAGGCAGGGACAATATACCCCCAAGCTCCTGCAGTTAAATAACTACCTTTCTATAAACATTTAGGGGTGGAGTCTCTAATGCAACCTTTCTGGTGGCAGAGATAGCATGGACTTGGTAGCATCCTAAAGATATGAATTCAAGGGGAAAAGCTACAGCAGATCAAGTCATTGATGAGACAAAGACTACAGGCTGGGCAGGCAGCTACCAGGGGTGATAATCTATAGAGAATGCTAAAATACTACTGGGGTAAATTTGAAATTGGGCTTCACTAAACTCAACTTGCCCCGTAGTCTCTTTCCTTAACCAGTTTAATGTTCTACTCCTCCTGAAGCACAGAATTTTGCGTGATGCTGACCTGTTATTATGTTGAGTATTTTGGCAAACTTGCATCCAAGTTGTGAGGTGTGACTTAGGTACGTTTTTTTGGAAGGCAGCAGTCATAATTAGTTGACACCTTGAAGCCAAGTAATATGAGAATCTAGTAGAGTTTACTAAATGTATACATTATTTCTTTCATAATTAAAAATGTCTCTCTTTTTACTTTTGCCTCCCAAGTGGTTGTCTCATTTGGAAAATTGCACAAAAAATCTTGGAAAAATAAGAACTAGAACATGGAACAGGTTTTCCTTCTATGAAACCCAAATCAAAAAACAAAACAAAAAAAGTGGCAACAAAGTTTTATAACTATATCAGTGTTACATCTATTCTTAGTGAGTGTGAATAATGGATATGATTCAATGAGTGTTAGAAAACTATGAAATGAAAAACAGGTTCTAATAATTTTCTAATAATAAAAGTTACACTGCATTCAGTGCATGCAATAAATCCTTTGTTGCAAACATCAAGGAATAGGAGTTCTAACTTTATTAATAGAAAATAACTTCTCACCACCTCAGCCATATAATATTTAACAAAGACTTAAAGAGTTACTATTTGAAGTGTCACCAAATTATTAGCCTAGCCAGGGAACCCAAAAATCAACTCATGCCCTTTAAGCCAGAAGTTGTAATATGTAAAATTATGTGGTGGAACATTCTGCATGTTGTAATTTTTGTTTTTTCTTATGATAGAAAAACAGATAGTTTAAGATTTTTAAGAAATACAGTTCCTTAGAGTAAGAAGCCTAAACAACAGAATCACAAAGTGACTGCTTAGTCTAATCCATTAAGTAAATCACAAGGTACATAATAAGGTTAGGAAAACAGCTCCAATTTTAGTGACTTAACATAGTCAAATTTTTTTTCTCCCTCTCACAACAGTCTCCCACAGTACTCCTGCTCAGAGGTACCTTCAGGAAGCTCCCCTCACGCAGTTGTTTAGAAATCCAGCCTTTGTACAACAGGTACTTTTGGGGCTGTAGGTCTGGAGTCCCCTCCATTCAGCTGACAAGAGGAGAAAGCAAGAGAAAAAGCTAAGAATTTCACAGAACAGGCATAGAAGTGGTATCTATCAAGTCTGAGTACCTTCTACTGGTTACACGTAATGGCGGGGGATGTTGGGGAATGTGGCCTATCTCTGTGCCCATGAGCAAAACTAAATGTATTTGATGAAAAACTGACTAATCCCCTCCACTATGGAAATTCCCAGAAACTTTTCTAAGGGATATGTACAACTACATCCCTCATCTTAAGACCAATAGAAGGATTCTACTGTGAACCTATGTACTTTGAGGGAAAGGAAAAGAAGGGCTCATGCAATTGCCAATTTGTTGATACCTCTTTTAGGGCAAGCATGAAGAAAGAAGCAGGGTAAATATGATGCGCAGAAAACTGTGAAAACAACTGGACATGTTTTTGTCAAGTAAACTTACAAAGAAGTGTTCTTCCTTCCTCATTACTAGAGAAGTAAAAATAAAATGAATAAAGAAATTTCATTTTCAACTATCTAACAGGGAAAAGAAATCCTTCTCAGTATTGGCTACGGTTTATTATAAAGAGCATCCTAATATTACTAGAGAAAACTAATTTTAAAACCTTTCTAGAGGGTCATTTTGCTTATGTATTATTTACTTTAAAATATGCATGCATATTAAATCGATAATTATTTTTTTCCAAAGTATATACAGGAAATAATCAAATGCATAAATATATACATATTTCATATCTAACAATCAATTACACAGGTGAAAAATTTAGTGAATGACATACACTGAATGATAAAAACATTTTTAAATGACAATGTTCTTATGGTAATATGATATAGAAATGGATATTAGCAAACCATTAATATTGTATGAAAGATAATTTTAATGACTTAGGAAATGCACATATATACTAATCAGTTTTTTTAAAAAGCTGATTAGAAAACACTAAATATAGTGTGATGCCAACTTGAAAATTATAAAGCACATCTCTGGTTAGAGAATGTCTGGAATGATATTCATCATGTGTAGCAGTTAGAGATCATACATTTTTTATTATCTTTATTTGTCCCTCAGTCATACATTTTTAGAATCATTTCACAAATATCTCCTGTTATGTCTCATACAGTACACTAGACACAGACAATCATCATCAGTGAACAAGAGAGTTGCATTTTTGGCTGTCACAGAACTTGAAATTTTAGAGCATCTAAAATATATACTCCTGGAAAATCTGACATGCCTTCCTTGGGGCATGCTCCATCCTGTGGAGAAATTTTGAGGAGTCATATGTATATGCATTTGGGAATATTATGTGTATGTGTGTGTACTATATACAATTGACAAATATTTAAAACATTTAAACTGTTTGCAGGTTATTTGCTCATTTCTCTAACAAATTTATAGTGTCTACTACATATCCAACCCTGTTTTGGATTAGTGGAAGAGAACTAATTCCTGTATATTCAGAGCCTGTGTCTAGAACAGTAGATTCCAAACACTTGTCCTTGTATGACATTTTATCTGCAAAATATGAAAAGTAAGAAGAAATTTATATATTTTCAAAGAATTACATATGTGTAATTTTTGATGTTAAAATATTTTTGTTACCATTTGCAATCACTACTAGAAGAAAAAAAGAAATATTAAGTATAAATCTAACAAAGAGGTACACGGTCTGTATGCTGAAAACTAGAAAATTTTAATGAAAGAAATAAATGAAGACAAAGAAATAAATGGAGAGACATTCTGTGTTCATAGAATGGAAGACTCCACATTGTAAAGATGCCAATTCTCCTCAAATTGATCTATATGTTTAACATAATTACTACCACAGTCTTAGGAGAATTCCTTGTAGATAGACATATATAAACAGATTCTAAAATTTATATGGAAAGAAAAGGAATTAGAATAGCAACAACAGTTTTGAAAAAGAAGAATAAAGTTGGAGGATTTTATTATTAAGACTTTCCGAATAAATACAGTAATAAAGATAGTATGGTACTAGTGAAAGAATAAACACATAGATCAATAGAACAGAATAGAAAACTCAGAAATAGTCCCAGACAAGTGTGATTTTTGACAAAGTTGCAAAAGCAATTTTGTGAAGAAAATCTAGTCTTCCACAAATGATGCCTAAATAATTGGAGTGTCACAGGCATAAAAAAGGAACCTAAAACTCAGACATAAAAATTAACTTGAATAGCTCATAGCTCTAAATATAAAAGGTACAATTATCAAACTTTTAGAGGAAAATAGGGAAGCATAAGGAACAGCTTTCATGACCTAGGACTAGGCAAAGTGTTCTTAGACAAGGGCTGGCTGGTTTGTTCAGTTGGTTAGAGTGTGGTGCTGGTAATACCAAGGTCCAGGGTTTGATTCCTCTGCCAGCCAGCTATCAAAAAAAAAAAAAAAAAAAATAGTAAGAGAGATCTTAGACAAGACACCAATGTAATAATTCATAAAACGGAAGATTAATAAATTGGACCACATCAAAATTTAAAACTTCTTTTGTACAAAAGACCCTGTTAAAAGGATGAAAAGGAAAGCCTCAGACTGGGAGAAAATATCTGTAAATCACATATTTGCAAATATAAGATACACATGACTTATATCCAAAATATATTAAGAACTCCCTAAACTAAACAGTGAGAAAGAAAACAATCCAATTAGAGTTGGACAGACATTTCACCACAGATGATATATGGATAGCAAATAAACACATAAAATTAGCATTTTTAGTTATTAGAGATGGAAATGAAAACCACAATGAGATATCACTACAGATCTATTAGCATGGTTAAAACAAACAAACAAAAAATACTGATAACACTAAATGTTAGTGTAGAGCCCCGGGATTTCTTCCACATTGCCAGTTGAAATGTAAAATGATGCAACCACTCTGGAAATGAGGCTGGCAGTTTCTTATAAAATTAAGCAGACACTTACACTATGACTCAGCAATAGCCCTCCTAGGCATTGCTGGGTTATAGTGTAATAAAAATTTATGTTCTCACAAAACCTGTACATAAATGTTCATAGAAACTTTATTTGTAATAGCCAAAACTGGAAACATAATAAATGTGTTTCAATGGGTGAATGGATAAATAAATTGTGGTATACACGTACTATAAAATACTACTCAGCAATAAAAAAAGGAAGAAAAAAAAGCCTTATAATACAAAAAACTGGATGCATCTCGAGAATTATGCTGAGTCAAAAAAAGCCAGTGTCAAGTGGTTACATACTGTATAATTAATTCATATATAACATTTTCTCAAACTCACAAAATTGTAATTATGGAGAAGACCTCAGTGCTCCCCAAGAGACAGGGTTGGGGGGGAGGGTTTGGCTCTTAAAGAGTAACATAAGGGTCTTTTTGGTGATAGAACCATTCTGCATGTTGATTATGGTGATGGTCAGAACTATACAAACATGCACAGAATGTGTGTAAACTTAGGTGAAAGTTGTGTTGATAGTATCTCTATCTATCAATAATCTATCTATCCACACCTTTTTGAGAAAGCTGTGAAAGAAATTAAAAAGTCTGGGAAGATGTGGTATAGTGGATGTTGACTGTCTTTCACAAATCCTAAATTCCACATTCCAACCCCTTGTTTTTCTGAAATGGATGAAACGTGATGATACCAAGAAAGTAACTACAAGTAAATTGTATGAGAGGAGGGGCCACGTCTAGTTTTTTCTTTCAGCTAGTAGTGGGTACCTAACAGATGCTCACATAAATAATAGATGCATTAATGAATAAATGAGTGAGTTAAAGCTTATGACTCCCTGTGTAATTAAGATAAAATAAGAGTGGGATGTTTCCTTTCTTTGGGGATTTCCAAACCTGAGACTCCTCAGATAACACAAGTATGGGCATCCTGTCTCCTAATCACCTTTCTCAGATGTCAGAAATCTCTGGTCAAGCATGAAGTAAAACTGCTAGCAGAATTTTAGATAAAACTTACTTAAATGTTACCAAAATAAAAACACTTTGAAGGTATTTAAATAAAAATTCTTTCAATATTCTTTAAATAAATATCTTTTAGTGAAAAGAGGCACTTTGTCTTTTATATATATATATATTTATAAAACTTTCCTCCACTTTTTAAGTTTTCTTTCTTTTTAAAAATGCTAGTTCTACAATTATTGTAAGAAGGAGGGCACAATGCTTAAGTCTAATCAGAAATGCTTCCATTTTCTCTGGTACCTCAAAAGAGTTTAAAAGGTGTTTTAACCTCTAACATTCCTCAATCATGCATAAGCTATAATTAGCTAATTGGGAGTATTAAGAGCATTTTAAAGTAATTGAAGTAGATACTCTGCGGTAGCATTTTTAATATATTTTCACTGGGATTTATATTATTGTAAAAAGAGCCAATTACAGATAGGCAGAGCTTGGGGGAGTCGGGCTGCCTTTTTGATTAGTAATCAATCTGGAATTACCATAGCTTAAAGTAAACTAGAGCAAATACATTTCAAAAAGTTGCGAAAAGCAAATGGAAAAAGGAAATCAAAAGTGAGAGACTTGGGCTCTGAAGGTTCCAGCCTGGGTAGTTCTAAGCTGCATTTCAAAATGTGTGGAATGGATACAAGGAGCGTCCAATACTGAGCGCAGCCAGGAAGTAGGTGGTCCACATCCCCTGTACTCTCTCCCACGCAACTCTGCCTCATTTGTCTGTAGTACTATAGCTTTTCCATTCAAGACAAAGTAACAGATTCAGAAATCCTGATGTCATTTCCACACACGTTTGTCATCCTGAGATTGTTTAGAGGATCCAAGCAGCTGCTATGGTAGTGGCATAGTTTAAGAAAATTAGATACACAAAAACGTGCACATACAAAACAAACAAACTGGGTATGAATATCACAAGAGAAAGCTTCACAAGAAGGATTTATCAAAGAAGCATTCCCCAAATTCCTGCATCATAATTTCTTGCCATGCTTTTCACAAAGTAAGAATTCTAGGTCTTACCTCAGACCTTCAAAATCAGAATCTATGGGATTGAGGTGCAGTTATCCACACTTTTAACACATAACTAGAATAATTCCTCTGTACCTTAACATTGAACGTTACTAAATTAAGAAATTAATTCTTCCTATTTCAAAACTTTAATTTAATTAATATAGTTTGTTACATTTTCATCTTCCAACAATCAACAAATATAAGTACAAGCACATACCTTTGTCTGGCAATCTAATCATTATTAGGAGAATATGGAAGGACTGACTACCCTCTATATTATTCCTTCTCTAGCTTTCCATATCTCATACAATCTTGTGGTTTTAAGTATTATTAAGGGACAACCCAAATGTATATATCTACATCTGACTTTTCCCTTTGAGATTCAGGCTTCTTCATCTAATTGCCTGCTCAAATTTCTACTTCTATGTCTAAATGATATCTCACCCCACATTGAATTTATGATTTTTCCTCCACACTTGCTCCTCCTATGGTCTTTGTCAGCTCTTAAATAGTAAACTTTATTCATCCAGTAGTTCAGGAAAAATCTTGGCGTCATGATTTTTCTCTGTCTTTCCTGTTATTCCATTTAATTCATCAGTACCCTGATTGCACACACTAGATTATGCCTTTTGTCCTTGCATAGTTATTAATAGCATCCCCTTTCATTCTGGAAATATCCCTGGTTTGGGCCACCCAATCCTATCTCAAACACAGTTGTCTCTACCTGCAAAACACACCCGGTATCTTCCGCATCTCACATCTCCATGTCTACCACTATAGTCCATGCCCCCATTGTCACTTGTCTGAAAATGTGATAGCCTTCTGCTTCTGCATGGCTACATTGGTCCTCTACAAACTTCACATAACATCCAAAGTGATTATATCAGTTTCCTAGGGCTGCCCTAAAAAATTATCACAAAGAGGATGGTCTAAAACAACAGAAATATATTATCTCACAGTTTCAGTGTCTAGAAGTCCCAATTCAATGTGATAGTAGGGCCATGGTCCCTCTGAAGGCTCTAAAAGTATCCCTTCTTGCATCTTCCAGCTTCTAATGCTGGCAACGATTGGTGTTCCTTGGCTAACAGATGCATCACCCAATCTCTGCCTCTTTTCTCATATGGATGTGTCTATGTGTCTATGTGTCCAAATTTCCCTCTTCTTATAAGAACACCAGTCACATTGGATTAAGGTCCACTCTATATAGTATGACCTCATTTTAACCTGATTGATCTATAATGACCCTATTTCCAAATAAGGTCATAATTACAGGTATTGGGGATTAGGATTTGAACATATATTTTTGAGGGACACAATTCAATCCACAACAGGAATTAATTTAAAATATAAATAACAACAAATCACTTATCTGCTTCAAATTATACAATGTTTTTCATTTCCTTTAGAATAAAATTCCAGCTGTGATATTGGCCTACTTAACCTGACCCCTGGCCATCTCTCTGATCTCATCCTAACTATTCTCACTTCACTTCCTCTGCCCCAGCCATACTGAACTCCTTATGCTTTTCCACATGTGTCAAGAACACAACCACTTCAGACCCTTGGCTCTTGTTCCTTCTCCTTGGATCTTTCTTCTCCCAGATACCTGCAAGGCCCACAACCCTACTTGGGCAATGAATATTATCTCTCTTTCTATTTAATACTTGGTTTTCTCATGGCTGTACCATCTGTGTATAGACAGAGCCTGGCAAACACTATTTATTAAAAAAAAAAAAAAAAAAAAAAAAGACAAAAACTGAAGAGATCAGGAGGGAGAAAATAAAAACCACAAATATTGACCTCTTAATGTATTACAGATACTATGGTAGTGCCTGAGAAAAAAATACGTTTTCTTATTTAATCTCAAAGCAACCATAAAAGTTGGATAATATTATCCCTCTTCTACGGAGAAAGAAGTTGAGATTCAGAAATTTTAAACAACTTTCTGAAGATTACCTAGTTCACAAGTGGCAGAGTCAAGTTCCCCCCCAGGTTTACCTGTGACCTCAAAGTGGTTCCAAATATGAGCATAAGATACCCTGTGCTTAAGAAGCTGAACAGGTGGCCAAGATTTTGTACAAAAAAAATAAGTGGGGGAAGCTAAATGTCACATAAGGAACTTGAAACAGGAATGCAAAGACTAGGTTCTAGCCCCAAATCCATCACTTGTTGGGACAAATTCTTTAACCTGTTGGTTTCTGTCACTCATCTGTCAAATGGTCTAGGAATATGTCTACTTCTTTGGACCCAAGTTATTGGGAGGAGTGGAAGATAAAATGGATGTTAGAAACAGGGTGCTCAGGATGTATACAGAGTGTAAAAAACATGTTCCCAAATTACTTACTAACGATGAACAGAAAGAAAAACAACCTTACAGTGGAGAAACTTGGTGGATACTACCTTAACCTTGACACTGTCTGTACCAGTGTTAAGGTGGTGACCAATGTTGCCATCAGAATTGGGACAAACCAACATCATGGGCATCCTAACATGATGCAATAAGAAAGACATAAGAAGATGAACAAAAAAATGCAGAACCCAAATCTATCCATGAATAAAAATAAGAAAAAAATGAATTGAGGGACATTCTGTAAAATAGCTAATTTGCACTCTTCAAAAATGCCAGGGTCAGAAATGACAAAGACAGACAATGCGACCGTTCAGCAATGAAGTCTGAGAAGAACTGACAACTAAACCCATTTCATGAGCATGGATGTATCCTGAACCAGGGAGAAAACGGCTTAAGATAACATCACTGGGCAATTGAAAATATTAAGTGGACTGTTTATCACACAATCACAGTGTATTAATGTTAAATTTCCTAATTTTGACCATCGTATTATGGCTGTGTAAGAAATGCCCTTCTTTTTAGGAAATACACAGTGAAGAATTTAGAGAAAAGAGCATGATGTCTTCAACTTGCCCTAAAAAAAGAGAGTGATAGAGCTTATGGGGCAAAATAAAAATACTTTGTGAATCTGGGTAAAGGATAAAGTTGTTTGAACTATTCTTGTGATTTTATGTAAGTTTGAATTTACTATATAAAATAGATCATGAATGACCATGTTTTATAAACTCATTTTATACTTGTTTCAACATGAAATGAGAAAAATTTTAATTGACATATTTCACCAATGATGTGCAAAATTCCAAGACAGGCAAAACTCTGTTAATACAGACAGTAAGGAAGTATTTTTTTTCCTTGGCATCTTGGCTTTAGAAAGCATAACCCGCTACAAAAATGTTCCTCAGCTTGAAATTATATTTAAACACTTGTTGCAATAAACACATAGGCTGAGATTTCTGACACTTTGACTAATTAAATCAGAATATAGTAATTATTAATGTACTGTTACCTAATCAAAAAGTTAATAGAGAGTCTTCAATTAAATATAGTGTCAATGGAAGGAAATGGTTCTTGTGAAAATACAGAGACAGGAATCAGAAAGTCAGAACGGCAAAATTTAGCAGTAGTCACCCAGAACTTTTTGGGGGGTGTGGTGAAGAGCATGCAGATGAACCTATCTGAATGACAGCCTTCCAGATAGGAATACCTCTATTACTGGGATGCATATATTGAACTATAACTGGTAAAGGTCACAGAATGTCATTATATAACTAATTACCCTGTAATGGAGTTTGGATATGTTGTCCCCTCCAAACTCATGTGGAAATTTGATCTCCATTGTGGCAGTGTTGGAAACTGATTGAGTCATGGGGGCGGATCCCTCATGAATGGATTAATGCTCTCCCTGGGGAAGGGGGGATTAATGAGTGAGTTCTCGCTCTATTAGTTCCTGCAAGAGCTCATTGCTTAAAAAGACCCTGACACCCTCTCTTGCTTCCTCTCTCTTGCTTCCTCTCGCCATGTGATCTGCTTGTACCCACCAGCTGCCTGCCACTCTTCCTCCATGAGTAGAAGCAGCCTCAGGCCCATGCCATATGCAGCTGTCCCAGAATCGTAAGCCAAATAAACCTCTTTTCTTTATAAATTACCCAGTTTCAGGTATTCTGTTAGAGCAACACAAAACGGACTAAAACACCCTGGGTCCTATTTTATACTCAACTAATGTCCTACTGGTTTTAATTTATCTTCCCATGTAGCTTTACACAAGTAGCTGGTCAGTGTACCTCAAATTTTCTGCTCAAGTGGGAAGTTAAATTTCTTACTGATGATTAATAAGCCACTATTCTAGTTTATGCAGTCTCTATAAGCAGGATTGGCAAAATCCATTATCTCAGAGACCAAATGTCTCCTGCTGCAATAATAAACGAGGATTTTAGATCAGAAAAAAAAAAAAAAAAATGTAATGATTAGATCCTGGGCCATAGTGATTTATTTTAGGGCAAAGTCACCATGAGACCCTAATTAGGCAGAAAGGTAATCTTTCCTTGTTTGTATCACATAGTAGTAAACCATGTGGGTATTTTTGGTTCTATATGTTTTCTGGGAACAACAATCAGATTTTCCTTGGGAAACTACTCTCTCACATCTTCATTTTGCAGTTTAGGTGGGGATGACATATCACTATCACCTGATTTCAAGCCTAGCCCATCATGCCCCTGGATTGGCTAAATGAATGGACAACTACCCCAATGCAGTCCTGTGAACATTGTCTCCCTGACTTTCATTATAATCACCAGGATAGATACATGTTCTTTCCACAGAAATGCCTGGAGCTACTAGTAGCTGTCTTGCCACAACGTGAGAACAGCCTGGTTGAGAAGAAGACCACACATGGAAAACAGAGCTGGAAAAGGATAAGGCACAAATTCATGACAATATCATGTACACACCCGGATCTGGTCATACCAAGATCTTTCAACTATATAAGCTGATAAATTACTTCCTTAGCTTGTGACTGTTCAAATCAGATTTCTTGAATTTTTAACAAAGATATTTCTCTGTGATACATACCTTCAGAGAGAAATTTCTGAAACCATGATATGCTTGAAAATAAAACCGCCATTTGAAAAAATCACTTACAATGCTAGTTTCTTTCAAAAAAATGCACGCTAATAACTTTCTAGGTGGCACTTGGTGTTTATTAAATTTATATTTAAAGCATAGAGGGGCTAACATCTTCCAGCACATTCTGAGATGAGGCGCAGAGGGAGGCCTTCTGGCTGAGGCATGACTGTGTATTTACCGCATTCTATACCTTCTCTGTATGAGGGCATTGGTAGACTACATGTGGTAGAGATAAGTAGTAATCACTACGTCTGGTTCTCCTTTCTCTCCTGAGCATATGTGAATCCTACCTCCTTAGCCTCTGTGCAGGTAAGTGGTTTTACGTGACTATTTCTAGCCTAAAATACATGTGGACAGAATGAAGCTTGTCACTTCTCAATTCAGGGCATTTCAAGCTAGTGTACATCTTTATGTTCTCTTCCTTTTTCAGAATAACCGTGGAGACCACAGTATAGATTGAAGAGATAAGAGCATCCTGGATCCTTGAGTCACTGCATGCAGGTAAACTGCCCTAAAGATTTGCTCAAACTGTGTTTGGGCTGATCCAATTGTATTAGAATTTATGCAAGTGGGAAATAAATTCACCACATGTTAACAATTTATGGATCCACTTGTCACCAAACATAGTCTGCTTAGTTTGGCCTAATTACTACATCCTATTTCTTATAAGATGGAGCTCTGGCCAATGAAATGTGGATGGAAATGATGCATGCCACTTCCAGGCTCAACCCTAAAAACAAAATGTGTGATTTTCTACATTCTTTCTCTTGTATCACTGATTTAATGGAGGGACTCTGATAGTTGGTCCTAAGATCCTAGGAAAAAACAATGCCCTTTGGTTTAAAAGACTTGGATCCCTAAATGGTTTTGAAGAGTAGAAACCCTCCCCTCCACCACATCCCACTAACCCATATTAAACAGTGTTGTAAACAATAATGAAACTAATGGAATGTTGTTTGTTTGACAAGCTAGTGTATTGGTACTAACAGAGGCTGCGGATTCTTGTGTATGATTATAAGACCATTGTATAAAAGGACCTGGGGTTGTGGTATGTATAAACCACATACAGATGGAATTTACACAGATTGGGTTTATCTTAAGATCAAGTCAATTGGTGCTAATGGCAATGTGGTCTTCTGGAATCCAAATAAGTAAGACCTGAGTGATCTTACTGAGCTTTGCACTTATGGACACCAAGAATAATTAGTGATGAGGGCAGATTAATAATCCCATTTAAGGAGTAGGCATGGACATAGCAAATTCCAAGCAAGGATAGCAAATAGATTCATCTCTTGGATCAGTACTGCCTAATTTATTCGGCTGCCTGGATATCCACAAAAGGATATTGAGAATAGGTCAAAGGCCATAGTAAATTTTACTGAGAAAATATATTCTAAACTATCACCAACGTCGGCTATGGACAAAGGAGTTGGAAATGAAGCTACCCTTGATCCACAGCTGATATTTCTGTTCTGGGGGTCCCTGGGGCTTCTTGCATAAGCAAGAGTTTCCAGAGTATCTGTAAGACCTTCAGATCTTCCAAAATTAGGGGCAAAGGCTTGCATAGGCCCATATGCCTGCAGAATTTGAGATACCACGTGGAAACCAGAAGCAGGCAGGGCCTAGAATGGAGCACTCAGAACAACTTTATGCTTGACACAGAGAGGAAGTGGTCAGTCCTACCTGAAATGCCTGAGGCCCCAGATGTTTGTGTAGGAGCGCTGCTTCTCTCGGGGATCGTTTCTGTTTTTCCTATCTTCATACATTCAGCATCTTTACTAGCCCTGTCAGTAAGTTTGAGAATAGTGGCCTCAATGAATATCTTTGAATAACTAAATAAGCAAATTAAGAGTGGCAGGGAAACTTGTATGACAGTGGGTAGTTTGAAATATAAATCTACCTGCACAGATCATATTTTGAAAGCTATAAAAGAAGCAATGGCGGGAATGGCAGTGCATAATTAAAGGTATCGATGGCCGCCCTCTAAAACATCTTTTGTGAATCCAGGCGAGTTTGTGACTGCCCCAGTTTAGGAAGGAAAGATCTTCTGGATGCCTGCAAAGTGCCGTGAGCAACAGCAGCAGCAAAATGCCAGATGTTTTGCTTTGCCTAAGGCATTGCTGACTATGGCTGTGGGGCATTTAGTGCATGGAAAAAGACTATTCTCTGTGTTACTGAACCCCACCCCAGAGACCTTCCTCTCTCTTCATTCTTAATCAAAAGATGTAGCCATAGTTCTAGTTTCTAAAACAGATGACATTTCCTCATCTCTGTCTTCTAACAGAACTGAGAAAGTTGTACCTTGAAAACTGAAGCAAACAATCAGAAAGGCTTTAGCTCTGCTGCTCTCTGATGTGTCAGGCAGAAGAGAAAATGTCTGCATGCTTGTTCCTGCTTTGACTGTTTTCTATCTGCCTGGCCTGACGGTGTAAGTGAGGTTTATCAGACATAAACAGAAGTAACTGATTTGGAAATAAGGATATAAAAATCCACATTTGCTTTTCTTTAATATAGGACCTTTGGCATCAAAAGGCAGATATAGTAAGAGCATTTTGTGGCTATGCTTTCTAAACTCTGGGACTACCATGTAGTGTCTTATGGTTCCTGCCTAAGTAAAGCTATTTCTGCATGTAAGAGCATGAATCACCTTCGACAGTTGCATGGACAGATGTGTTTGTGTACACACCAGGTGCCGTGTCTTTAAGTTGTATGTAAAAAATGCAGTGCCTTTCAGTAACTGATGTTTCCCTTGCCCATTATGAAATGAGATGTTAGGCTGAAGTTAAAAAAACAAATTCCCAGAGAAAAAATTCAGGATGAATAAACTATTTATTGGTCCATCTACACAAACTGGAGCCCATCTAAACAAGATATCAGTGGTGACTGTGAAGTCACAAAGGAAGCCACAGGTTAGGTATGTTCGTGTGTGAGATTTCCAACACTCTGGGGTCACAGTAGAAGCAATGAAAATGGTTAGGAAATGGACAGCTTCCAACAGCAAAAGAGCTCCAGTAAGAATGATGACTTACAATTTGATGGCACATTTTTTGAAAACAGACTCATGTATCTATTATCTCCCTTCACAACCTTACAACACTGTGGTAGTAAGAAGGGCAGATGTTATCCCCAATTTATAAGTGGAAAACAGACTCAAGAGTGAATTTGGCGCATGGACGTAGTTCGAATCACAGCAGAATCTACACTAAATATGTTCATTCTGACTCTCAGTGAAGTGTTCTTCTGTCTGCCAGAAGACTTCATAAAGCATGGTAAATAAGAAAGTCAAAAATACATTACTTAAAATATAGAAGCTTTCATTTTAAGGCCAAAAATGAACACAAAAAATAAAGCTTATAAAAAAAATATTGAATTGTCTATTCAGAGGAACTAGACATGTTAAGAATCTCAGACAAGGAGGCATACAATGAAGTATAAAACAAATAAAAGGAGGTTTTATGTATATACACAGGTTAAAATATTTCTACTCCAATTCTGGTAAATGGACCATCAGAATGAGTCTCATTTGGATGCTTATTACAAATGCAGGAAGTCGACTCCACCTAGAACTACTGAATCCAAATATGCATTTTAACAAACTACCCGGGTGATTCACATGCCCATTTGAATTTAAGAAGTACTGGGGTAGAAAATATATAATGCTTATTCACCCAAGAGAAAATTCTGGGTTAAAAAACAAGTAACTCTAAGATAGGTTTTGTTCAACTCGATGATAGATAATTTGCTAAAAAGGGAAAATGGGGCAATTGATAGCACCAATCCTTAAATTTAAGAGTGCTGCAGTTTTAGGTGGATTAAATTTCTGATGTATTCTGATGTGGATTAGTAATGACAACTGAAGAATAAATGTCTCCAGGTCTTTGCACTACCAAGCCCCCAGGAAGTGAGACGTAATCCAGAGAAAAGGAACTGGGAAACCCCCAATGGTTTAAAATTATTTTTGCCATCTGGCAGAAAAGGGGCTCAGAACAGAATTTAATTTTAGGGATAGAAACACAATACAGAAAGTTTCACCTCTTCTCACTTCTGAATTGGTAGATGAAAAAGTTTACTCACTAAATATGGGTACCATGAAAAAAAATGAGATGAATGATTTAGAAGGAGGATTTCCAAGTTCTCTCATAGTTGCTCTTACAATTACATTTGTTTCATTCTCTTTTTTGTATAGGGTTTCCCTGTCTCCCCACCCCCACATCCCGAGTCCAGATATCAGACAATATGTTCACTGGCTGCTGACCAGTTCCCAGATAGAGACTATCCTCAGACAAGTGACCGTTTGGCTCAGTTGGGGTCTTTAATCTTGGTCCAAACAATTCTGGCAAGTAAGGGGGAATCTCAACTTATAATTATATAAGATCCTGCTGAATCCATGTAGATGGACAAGAGAGAGGAAATACGTGCTGAGAAAAGGAGGACCACCAAAGTACAGACCCAAGAAGTGTCCACTATACCTAATAAGAATTCCTTTCTGGAAGTCCAAGAAGGTTGCCAGACTTATCATAATACCCGTGTTCTAACCAGCAGGCAAAACAAGGAAAAGAGAAAGGCATGCATCAAATTGAGCAGAAATGTACATCCATGACATGCGCTTACATCTTTTGGTCAAAAGTTGGTGTCACCTAGTCAAACCTAGCTGCACGGTGGGTTGGGAAATTTAGTTTTAATTCTGAATGTATTGCAAACTAAAACTGTGTGTGTTGGGAAGGTACAGTCATTACTGATGCAGATCTAGCGATAGTATATTGGGGAAGCCTAGAAATTTCTGAAGTAATGGTCTCCCCGAAGGAGATATAAATTACTGATTTTTACATAGATATCCCCTTTCTGAAGATAGTTTCTTGGACATCTTCATAGGAAAAGGCATTACTGGGAAATGTTACGAAACTACACCAGAGGTCAATAAACTTTTTCTGCAAAGGGCTAGATAGCAAATATTTTAGAGTTGGTAAGCCAGAGGGGCTCTCTTACAACTGCTTAACTCTACTTTTGTAGCACAAAATAAGCCATAAACAATAAATGAACAGGTGGGCATGGATACATTCTACTAGACATGTGATAGGAGGCCTCATTTGGCCTTGGGGTCGTAGTTTGCTGACCCTGCCATACACAATAATATAATCTATCCCTTACTGACCTATGATCTTGATGCCAGAGGAAGGATCTGGGAGGCCTCACAGTCGGCCTCAATCCATTCTGCCCTCTTACTTGTTCTTGATTCCACCACAGGAAAGAATTTAAGAGCAGAGTCACAGTACAAAGTGAGAACAGGTTTAACATAATAAATAAGAGATACAGATTTCCCAGAGAGAATGCATCATAGCTCCAGAAACTGAGCAGGGCCCACAGCAAGTTTAAACAAAAATAAGAAATATACACTTAAAGTTTAGTACAGAGTGCAGGCTGGCTCAAGAGAGTGACAGCTGCTTGCTGAAAGTAAGGCTGATACAAAAAGAAGGGAATACACACTCCATAAGCAGAGTGCGAGATGGCTCTAAGAGAGTGAGCAACAGCCTTGCCTTCTGCTGGGACTTGGCTTTTATAGTTTTGCCATCTAATGAATATTCAGTTAAGGGGGTGGTTCCCAGTTATGTAACATAGACTTGCACATGCTCAGTTGGTCTCCTTTTTGGAGCATGTTCATTGGTCAAATCCCATCACATGTACCAGACATATTCAAGATCATTCTTTGCTCTTTAGCACCCCTAGTGAAAGGTCATCCAGCAACCAGGGTTATATAACCCTTCTGAAGTGAGCAAGCCCAATCACTAGATTTGCATAAACCAGCCCCCTGAATTCTCCTTTTGGTGCCTGCCCAAAATAGGTCTAACTAGCAACAGTAACTTTCTTCTATGGGAGGGCTTAGTGTAGGGGCCTGAGACCTTGGGGGATGGCTGGTAACCCAGAGATGTGTCCTGTAACCAGAGCCACGGGAAACTGAGCACCTCCTATCTCAATGTGACCAGTTAGCAATGTCAGGAGAGCAGAGTATGTGTGGGATAATAATAAGGAGAAGGGGACCTAAGCAATGGAATTTCTCACAAATCCATAGTTGAGTTAATGGCCAAACATTATCACTAAACACACTTGGGAGAATGGCATTAAAGTGTCCTGCTTATAACAGTTCTGATGAACTTTAGACTTTAGACTGTAAAACTCATCTGCTCTGTTGGGGCTTCAATATGTTTCTTCCACTAATTTCACTTTATTATTTTTCAGGAAAATCAAGAAAGTATGCTCAACTCTCTACCAACAACCTGTGACAAAACAACAAACAAAACAATTACTCCCCACCCCTCAAAAAAACCCTACTTTATTTGCTTTAGCTTAAGTCTCTTTTAGTACATGCTAGGATATTGACTAAAAGTCTCATAAAGTTATACTGCAAGTAGCTTTCTTCTTGACTACTAGACTGCCTTCCTTCCATACTGACAAGGTAACTGTTCCAAAGTTGATTTATTATAGCACATGCCAGTTGTAAAATAATATTTTTATGTAGAATGGGGTGCAGCTTGGAGATGTAGTGAGCAATTTTGTTCAAACAGTGTACTTTGAGGCAGGTTGACAATAGGTTTAATGTGAGAAAAACTGACTATCCAGAAGGATTATAAAAATCCTTTTTTTTTTTTTTTTTTTTTTTGTATATGTGAACCCAATGCTGAAACAAATTATTTACAAATTCCTGCTTTATTGTCTGGAAAGGCATTTTTGTAAATGGCTGCTGACCAAAGTTTAAGTTGAATACCTTGTTTTGTCCTTTATTTGAATTGTGTGAACATTATCTTATTTGTGAGGTTAAAAATGTGCTTATGAAAATAAAAGTCTCTGAATACCAGTTAAAACCAAATTCAGAAACTCTATTATCTGTTCCATGAGGATGAAGAAAATTGAATTCTAGTTTCTTATCTGAATATGTATTTCATGTGTTACCTCAGGTTCTTAAAAGTGGAAGGCTATTTACTGATTTCTCTGCACGATTATAGACACACTGGATTTCTTGAGATTCTTCTCCAGTTTCTATTCTCTGTAATAAAATCTGTCAGGTACATATGCAGGAATAAGCCCAACTATTCATTTATTATAATTGGTTTTCATGTGAAATTTTCACTGGATATCACTGTTTATTTTAGTTGGTGAATGAAACAGACCACATCATAATTAAATTATTTCATCAGAACAAAGTACACTAGGTACTATTTCTTAAACAAAGTTCAAATAGTTTTATATCATTAGTAGCAAAAAATGAAATAAATTAACAGTCTAAATATACTTAAATAAAATATGATGGGTGATTCTGAGTTTCTATATATTTGTAGTTAAATTCCATAAGAATGATATGTATTGGCCAATATCCAATATTATTCTTTAAAATCAGAGTAAATTAACTTTTTTTTTTTTTTTTTTTTGTGACTGTTAAGGGGATTGCAACCCTTGGCTTGGTGTCGCCTGCACTCTGCTCAGCCAGTGAGCGCACCGGCCATTCCTAAATAGGATCCAAACCTGCAGCCTCGGCGCTCCCAGCGCTGCACTCTCCTGAGTGAGCCACGGGTTTGGCCCAGAGTAAATTAACTTTTAATGAAAATCAACTTAATTTACTAAGTCAGTAGCGGAAAAAAGGTACTTAAGAAATTATATGCAATTATTTTAAAATAAATAACACAATGAATTTTTTTCCTGGACTGCTGGGTATTGAAAATTCAAACTTGTCTTGCTATTAACAAGTAACTATTCTAAAGTGAATTTATTACAGTAACTTAGCATTTAAGTAGCTATAGAAGGGTTTTTTTTAAGGGGAAAACATTTTGAATAGACACTTAACAAAAAAAAAGCTATAAGAATGGCCAATAAGCATTCAAAAAAGTATTTAGAGTTTTATCAAGGGTTATTGGGAAAATGCAAGTTAAAACTACAACAAAATACCACTTCACACCCATCAGAATGGCCAAAATCAAGTAGACTGATAATATCGAATATTGGCAAAGATGTGGAGCAATCAGAACTTTCCCATGTGTTTTGGATAGAAATGTAAAGCAATACAATCACTGTGGAAAAAGTTATGGCAGTTTCAAATAAAACTAAATATCAATCTACCCTGTGGACCAAACTATTCAAATAGATATTTTTCCCAAGAGAAGTGAAAATATATTTTGACAAAGAGATATGTACAGGAATGCTTACAGAAGCTTTGTTTATAATAACCCCAAATTGGAAACAGCCCTGATGTTTGACAATGGGGGAATGAATAAAGAAATTGTGGTTTATCTTCATAATGGAACACTACTCATCAATAAAAAGTAACAAACTATTAATACACCAGGGAGTCTCAAATGTCATCCATGAATCTCAAAAGCATCATGTTGAGTGAAAGAAGCCTTCCACAAAAGCATGCATAATATATAATTCAATTTAGATGAAATCAAATTTATATGAAATTATAGAATGAGCAAAAATAAGCCATGGTGAAAGGAAAACCAAAAAGTGGTTGGTTCTGGGGGTGGGTGTTTTGACAAATGCATACATCTGATAGCCCAAACCTCTACTAACATATACATATAGAATATTATCACCACCCCAAAAATGAGTGGATGGATACCATCTCATGGAACTCATGCACAACAAAATAGTGATCTTGAAATAGTGCACTAAATATCATCTATTTTTAATCTATACAATGCCAAGTTAAATAGCATATTTACAATATCATAGACAATTTACATAAACAAGTTTAGGAAAAATTAATTCAAATATGGGGATGGGATGCTGAGAAGTATGCTAGATTACCTACTTGTGTGCCACTTTACTAACCTGGCATTTATTATGCCTTGGGTAAAAATCATCATGTTTTACAAAGAATATTAAGAGAATCAATTAATCAGTTAATCCTGGTTGGGTGGCATCATGGTATAAGTGGATTTGCTGCTTTTTTCAAATTTTCTCTATATTCTTGGCCCTATGAGATTGTTAGCAAACAACTTTTTTTATTTCTTAATACCGTAACCCTTCATAGTATGTACTTTTCTAATCCAAGTATATTTGAAACTCAGAATTCCTAAAATAAAATCTTACAATTAGAGTGGATATTTGAAACCATTTAGTGATGTCAATAACCACATAGTCAATGGTTTTCTACCAGGACATACCTCTAGAGTGGTTTGTAAATATGTAGAGGCAAATAATTGGTTTGCAAATATGTGAGGGTGAACACAAATATGTATTTGCTGTCACAGTGACTGAGGGGTGATACTGCTATGAATGGGTGGATCCAGGGATGTTAAACATCTTGTAATCCTCACATCTATATTGCAAGGCAAAGCATTATTTCACTTAAAATGCTAATAGTTCTTCTTGAGAAACATTAACGTTGGGTCTGCCTCATCTGACTTACCTCTAAATGTTGGGTTCTTTAGCCACTGAAAGACTTGGTCTTGAATCTTTTTTCTTTTCCACTTACACTAACACCCTGGGCAATTCGACTATTCTCATGGCTTGAATACTATCTATATGTTGGTATTTCCCAAATTTATATTTCCAGTCTTGAAATTCTCCCTTAAAACTGACTCTATATGATTGAACAGCCTATTGGACATCTCCCCTTAGGTGTCTAAAAGGCATTTCAAAAATTAGTATGTCCACAGAGAAACTAAAGGAGGGAGCTGTAATGCATCTGGAGAGTAGCGGAGGTGTTGGTGAGTGCAGAGACTCAGGACAGCCACAAAAAGATTGGAAAAACTCTTGGCCATCACCACTCCATTCCCAACCTGGAGAGGAGGGGATTTAGGAGGAGTTTTTCCCAAGTGAGCGAACCAGTGGCCCAGCCCACAGGGGAGTTTGTGTTGCCCGTGCAACCGTGCCCCTGGTGTCTGGAACTGCTGTGGGCACATGTGACTGTGTTGGCCTGGGGAGGGACATACATGGAGCTGCCTTCACACTCTGGGTCCCAGACTGTTGCAGTGATCTTGGGACTAGAGTCAATGCTTGGCTTCAACCCTGAGCCCAAGGAAAAGATGGTCCAGTGCAGTGAGGTACCACCCTCGGAATGGAGGGGCTGGTGTGTGTACCCTCCAGACCTAGGAAACAGCTTATTTAGGACCGGGGCACATGGCAGTGACCCCACCTACATTGGCAGGAATGCCCATACAATACTTATAGCCATGAGAAGGGGGAGAAGAACCCACACAACTTTCAGCGATGGCCTCTACAGCCGCAATCCTAGAGTTTGAAACTTGATAGCATATGTGATTGATTGAATTGACCAAAGTAGGTGACACATGCTAAACTGTCCCCACCCCCAAGCCCCAGGCTTCTGTAGCTGTCACAGATTTGAGATCATCCCCAACACCCAAGACCATTTCTCTCCGACCCTGCAGAAGTTTCACTCCCCTGTGGCCACATTATTGTGCTGGTTTGCCCACATCTGTGTCCACATGACGTCCTGTGCCCTGGGAACAGACAGTCCAATGCAGCGAGAGTGCCACCCTCAGGATGGAGGGGGTCAGTGCACACACTTTACAGAGTCAGAAAACTGCCTACCTGGGGTGTCTAGCCACTGCTGGCAACTCTACCTTCTTTGGTAAGGCACCCTTGCAATTCATGCATACACGAAGAGATAGTGGAAGACTCACGTGCCTCTCTTGAGTATAGAGATGCACATGCAGCACCAGTGCACCCATACAAGGCTGCCCATCGTAGCAAGGGGGATTCAGAGGGACCCAACATCTCTCTTGGAGGCAAAGCAGCACAACCACAACCCCAACAGCCTCATGTGGGACAGCCCACCCCAGCTGATGAGATCCAGATTGTTCCAGTAACATTCCTAGGGTCACAGGGGCCTGTACACAAGCACAGGGAACTTGGCCAGAGTGGCCATGCCTGGTGAACAACTATAGAGGGCCCCAGCATCTCTCTTTTGGGGTGAAGCCTCCCATCCCAAACTACAAATACCTTGCCCAGCACACCTCACCTCAATATTGGTGCTGTAGACCATCCTAGTGCCCCTCCTGAGAGTACAGGGCTCCACACCTAAATCCAGAGACCTCACTCAGTGTCATCCACTTCAACAGCAAAGCTACAGAGTACTTTACCACCTCTGCTGGGGGTATAGGGCTCTTCCTAGAGCCCCAGTGACACCACTAAGTGACACCACTCTAGCTGAGAGGCTGCTGAGTACTCTAGTATCCCCCTCGAATACTAAGGTCCTAATTCCACCCCTCCCTCACAGGAATCCTACCCAGGGTTGTCCATTTAAGCCAAGGACTTTCAGATCACCCCAGAGCACCTATTAGAGTCATAAGACACTAACTGGGGTGCCAGCAAGACTTCTCAGGGCCACCCACCTAAGTCAAGGAGTGAAAGAGCATCTAGGTGCTTCTCCCAAGATCCTGGGATCTCATCCATGACCTGGATGACCCAATCGAATGTTCCCTACTTCAACAAGGAACTACTCAGTGTCCCAGAGCCTAGGCCATAAGGTAGTCCCAGACAACTCTGATGTTGCATATGGTTGAAGGAACTACACAGCCTAACTTCTGCATGTACCCAGAACCAAAACTAAAATGCCTACCCAGCAATCAATATAAAACACATCTACAGGAGGGAGTCTCTCAACTAAAAGGCTGTTCCTGAGTATGAGAAGAAGGAATTGCTCAATCAGATGCTCAGAAATCAATGTAGGGATACTAGAATACAAAAAAGAAAAAATAAATGACACCCAAAGGAATATAATAATGCTCTAATACCAGACCTCAAATAACAAGAAACCTATAAAATGACTGAAAAGGAATTTCAAGCAATGACCTTACAGAAACTCAATGAGATACAAGAAATCTCAGGTAGATAACACAAAGAATTGAAAAAAAAAATCCATGAGCTGAAGGAGGAACTTTATAAAGAAATAAATACCTTTAAAAAGAATGTAGCAGAACTTGTGTAAAGGAAGGATTCATCCAACAAAATAAAAAATGCAATTGAGAGCATTGGTAACAGGCTAGAGCAAACAGAAAAAAGAATTTTTGACCTTGAAAAAACACATACAGAAAAAAAAGAAAGAAAAGAAAAGAAAAAAATTAAAAAATATGAAGAAAACCTACAAGAGTTGTCAAACAATCTTAAGCATACAAACATCTGAAATATGAGTGTTATGGAAGGGAAGGAGAAAGGAAAAGTCATTGAAAATCTATTCAATAAAATTATAGTGGAAAACTTCCCAGATATTGGGAGAGATATGGACTTCCAGATCCAAGAAGTCTCAATGATCCCAAATCAGATTCAACCCAAAAACGTCCTCCCTGAGACACATTGTAGTAAAACTGTTAAAAGTCAAATACAAAGATAGAATCCTAAAAACAGCAAGAAAAAAGTATCAAGTCATTTATAATGGAATACTCATTAGACTATCAGTAGATTTTTCAGCACCAACCTTACAGGCTGGGAGAGAATGAGATGATATATTCAAAATACTAAAAGAAAAAAACAAATCAAACAAAAAAATGCCAGTCAAGAACACTATACCCAGCAAGGTCATCCTTCAATAATGAAACAGAAATAGTGTACAAACAAAAACTGTAGGAGATCCCAACCACATGACCAGCTCTACAAGAAATCTTCTAGAATCCAAAAAATTATAATCAGCACCATGAATACATGAGAAAGAATAAAGCCCACTGGTAGAGCAAATGTGCAAACAAGAAAGAGAAAGAAACTATATCTTACCAATACAAAAAACCAACAAACACCAAAGACAAACAAAAAGAGGGAATGAAGGAACAAAAGATATGTAAAGCAACTAATAATCAATAAAACAGCAGGAGTAAGATAATACCAGTCAATAACAACCCTAAATGTAAATGGAGTGAATTCCCCACTCCAAAGATGTAGACTGGCTGAATGGATTTTGTAGGCAATGGTATGCTGCCTACAAAAAACTCAACTCACCTATAAAGACTCACACAGACTAATAGTGATGGGATGGAAAAAGATATACCATGAATGTAGAAACCAAAATTGAGTAGGAATAGCTCTTCTAATATTGGATAAAATAGACTTTAAACCAAAAACTAGAAAAAGAGACAAAGAAAGTTATGATATGAAGATAAAGGGATCTACCCAATGAGAGGATATAATAATCATAGTTGTATATGCACCCAACATTGGACCACCCAGATATGTAAAGGAAACACTATGAGACCTAAAGTGAGAGATAGACCCCAATGCATAATAATAATTGGAGACCTCACACTCCTTTCTCAAAATTGGACAGATGATCTAAGCAACAAATCAACAGAGAAACACAGGATTTAAACTACATGTTAGACTAATTGCACTTGGCAGATATTTACAAATAATGTCATCCAACATCTATAGAATATACATTCTTCTCATCAGCACGTGGAACATTCTCCAAAATAAACCGCATGTTAGGTCACAAATCAAGTCTCAACAAATTTTTAAAAATTGAAATTATTTCAAGAATATCTTCAAACCACTCCAGATTAAAACTAGAAATCAATAATAAGCAAAACTTTTCCTTTGACAATAGGAACAATATAAAGGTGCCCAGTCTCACTACTACTGTTTAACAGGGTATTGGAAGTACTTGCCAGAGCAATCAGGCAAAAGAAATAAATAAAGGGCCTGGAAAAGAGGGAATCAAATGGTCCTTGTTTGCAGATGACATCATCCTATACATAGAAAAACCTAAAGACTGTGCCAAAAAACTCTTAGAACTGATAAATGATTTCAGTAAAGTTGCAGGATGCAAAATCAATATACAAAACTTAGTAGCATTTCTGTACTCTGAAAAAAAAAGTAGCAGAAAAAGAAATTAAAAAAAGCAAGCACATTTGCAATTGCTATCATATCAAAGAAAAAAAAGAAAGAAAGAAAGAAAAAAGATCCCTAGGAATAAATTTGACCAAGGAGGTGAAAGAACTTGACAACAAGAACTACAAATCACTGCTGAAAGAAATTAAAGTCACAGAAAGATGGAATGACATTCCATGTTCATGGATCAGAAGAATGAATGGGAAAATGTCCAAAGTACCCAAAACAATCTATAGATTCAATGTGATCCCCATCAACATACCAGTGACTTTTTTCATGGAAATAGAAAAAACAATCCCAACATTCACTTTGGACAACAAAAGACCATGAAGCGAAAGGAATCCTGAGCAAAAAAATGCAAAGGCAGAGGCCTTATACTACCTGACTTCAAATTATACTACAAAGTTATAGTAACAAAAAACAGCATGGTACTAACATAAAAACAGATACTCAGACCAATGGAACAAGACTAGAGAACTCAGAAATCAATACACATGCTCATAGCCTAGTGATGTTTGACAAAGACACCAAGAACACACACTGGAGAAAAGACTGTCTCTTCAATAAATGGTGCTGGGAATGTTGGACATTCATATGGAGAAGAATGAAACTAGACCTGTACTTCTCACCATATACCAATATCAACTCAAAACGGATTAAAGATGCAATATAAGACCTGAAAGTATAAAATTCCTGAAAGAAAACATAGGGGAAACACTTCAGGAAGTAGGACTGGGAGAATTCTTTAAGAATAAGACCCCAAAAGCATAGGGAACAAAAGAAAAATAAACAAATGGGATTATATCAAACTAAAAAGTTTCTGCACAGCAAAGGAAACAATCAACAGAGTGAAAAGAAAACCTACTGAATGGGAGACTATATTTACAAACTATATATCTGACAAGGGATTAATATCCCAAACATACAAGTAACTCAAACAACTTAACAGTAAAAAAAACAAATAATCTGATTGAAAAAGGGGCAAAGGAGCTGAACAAACATTTTTCAAAAAGAAGATATACAAATGGCCAACAGGTACATGAAAAAAATGCTCAACATCATTAATCGTCAAGGAAATGCAAATCAAAACCACATTGAGATATCATCTCGCTCCAGTTAGACTGGATATTGTAAAAAAGACAGAGAATAACAAATGTGGTGAGATTACAGAGAAAGGGGAATCCTTCTACCCTGTGGCGGGACTTCAAGTTTGTACAGCCATTGTAGAAAACAGTATGGAGTTTTCTCAAACAACTACAGATAGAATTACCATATGATCCAGCAATCCCACTAGTGAATATTTACCTAAAGGAATGGAAATCATTATGTCAAAGGAATACCTGCACTCCCATGTTTAATGCAGCTCTATTTGTAATAGTCAAGTTATGGAACCAACCTAAATGTCCATCCAAGGATAACTGGATAAGGAAAATATGGTAAATATACACAGAGGAATACTACTAAACCAGAAAGAAGAATGAAATTCTGCCATTTCCAGCAACACGATGAGCTGGAAGAAAATTATGTTAAGTAAAATAAGCCAGGCACAAAAAGAGAAATACCATATGTCCTCACTCATAATTGGGGGGGGCGAGAGAGAGAGAGAGAGAGAGAGAGAGAGAGAGAGAGAGAGAGAGAGAGAAGAAAGAAAAAAGAAAGAACGATCATAATAATATGTTGAACTTTCAAAAGGTGAAAGCAGAACTGTGGTTAGTAGAGGTGGAAAAGGGGCAAGAGGAGGGGGTTAGCAAGAAATTGGTTAATGCACACAAAGAATGATTACATTTTGTAATGATGAATGTGCTAAGTATCCTGATTTGATCCTCACATATTGTATACAAATACTGATAGTCAACTCTGTACGACACAAATATGTATAATCAATTATGTTTCAATAAAAAAATTAGTAAATCCAAAACAAACTCCAAGTCCCTCCACACCCACATTTGCTACTTCCAAACTGTTCACCAACCTAATAACTGGTATCTGGTGTCTCCAATAACTGGTATCTGGTATCTCCATTAATCCTTTATCAGACAAAAGATTTAAAGTCATCCTGGAATCTTGCCTTTCTCTCACAGACCACATCAATTAATCAGCTAATTCTGCTGACTTTTTACTTTCAAAGATATGTCCTAAATCAACCACTTTTCACCTGCATGGCTAGCACCTTGGTACACACCTGGACAGCTACATAGCCATGTACCTGGTGTTCCTACTTACACAGCTAGAGTGAGACTTCAATTTTTTTTTAAATTTAATTTAATTTAATTTAATCTATATACACTGTGGTTGATTATTGTGGCCTATTACCGAAACCTCCCTCCCTCTCCCCCCTCCCACCCAACAACCTCATATCTGTTCACTTGTCGTATCAACTTCAAGGAATTATAATTGCTCTGTCTTCCCTCCCCACCTGGTTTATCTGTGTATTTATTTATTTGTTTTTAGCTCCCACAAATAGGTGAGAACATGTGATATTTCTCTTTCTGTGCCTGACTCATTTCACTTAACATAATTCTCTCTAGGTCCATCCATGCTGTTGCAGATGGCAGTATTTCATTCGTTTTTATAGCAGAGTAGTATTCCATTGTGTAGATATACCACATCTTCCATATCCACTCATCTGATGATGGACATTTGGGCTGGTTTCAACTCTTGGCTATTGTAAAGAGTGCTGCAATGAACATTGGAGAACAGGTATACCTTCGACTTGATGATTTCCATTCCTCTGGGTATATTCCCAGCAGTGGAATAGCTGGGTCATATGGTAGATCTATCTGCAATTGTTTGAGGAACCTCCATACCATTTTCCATAGAGGCCGCACCATTTTGCAGTTCCACCAACAATGTGTGAGAGTTCCTTTTTTTCCACAACCTCACCAGCATTTATCATTCACAGTCTTTTGGATATTAGACATCCTAACTGGGGAGAGATGGTATCTCAGTGTGGTTTTGATTTGCATTTCCCAAATGCTGAGTGATGTTGAGTATTTTTTCATGTGTCTGTTGGCCATTTGTATATCTTCCTTTGAGAAATGCCTATTTAGCTCTTTTGCCCATTTTTTAATTGGGTTACTTGTTTTTTGGTGTAAAGTTATTTCAGTTCCTTGTATAGTTCGGATATTATTAATCCTTTGTCAGATGTATATTTTGCAAATATTTTCTCCCACTCTGTTGGTTGTCTTTTAAATCTGTTAATTATTTCTTTTGCTGTGCGGAGACTTTTGGGAGAAGAGACTGCCTCTTCAGCGAATGGCGCTGGGCTAACTGGATATCCATATGCAGAATGAAACTAGACCCATACCTCTCACCATATACTAAAATCAACTCAAAATGGATTAAACAATTAAATATACACCCTGAAACAATAAAACTTGTTAAAGAAAACATAGGAGAAACAATTCAGGAAGTAGGACTGGGCACAGACTTCATGAATATGACCCCAAAAGCACAGGCAACCAAAGGAAAAAATAAATAAATGGAATTATATCAAACTAAAGTGACTTTAAAATTTGATTGCATCACTTCCCTGCTCTAAAGGCTTCAATGTATTTCTGTTATCCTGAGAATAAAATTCAACCTCATTGTCATGGCCTGTGAGATCCTGGGTGTCTGATCCATGGATGCCTCCTGGACCTCATCTCCCATCATTCCTTTCCTTGTTCACTACCTCCCTGGACTCATTGGCCTTCCTACTTTTCCATGAACCTCCTCAAATCTGTTCCTGCCTCCGGTCTTGATGTCCTCCAAGTCTGAATTGCTTTTTTTTATTCTGGTCTCATCACAGAGGCTTTTGTAATCACCATACTTAAAATAATTCTTCACCAGGCACATACTCTACCTCCCTATCTTGTTTTTTTTTTTCCTTTATAACACTTATCACTATTTGACATATTATTTTAGTTCTCATTTTATGTATTTGTTTGTTTTTTCTCTCACCAATAGAATAAAAATCTACAACAGCTGGATCTGAAAAAAACATTTTATTTCTTTTGGTACCTAACAAGCCTGGTATTTGTTGAAACAGTGAATAAGTAAAACTGTTCTTGTATCCCCCAAATTTGTCCTATTAGAATCCTTTGCATAGATTTAAAATATAGATTCTCAGGTCTAAAGCCCAGAAGAGTTTACCTCTTGGGTCTTAGGCGAGGTTTGAAACCATTGAAGTCATGTCAATACCTTGTTTGACACTGCAACCATCTCCAGAGTATTCGGATAGTAACCGTGTGGAAGCTGGAGTGTCTAAGATATTTCTATCTTCCTCTAACTGTATCTGTCACTTTGTTCACCCTATGATAACAAGGGGTTTCAATTCTTGACTACTAGGTGCTAGATTATTGGTTCCACTGTTTAGATTTTGTTAACACATTGCCCTTTGATAAATTCCTTCTCTGCTCCTATTATAGATAATTCATCTTGTGGATGTTCAACTACTCTGGATATATCTTCCTATCTGATGTAGTTAAAATGGAGCCCTCCACCTCTGCACACTCATTTCTTGCTCTGAGAAAAGTTCAGTAAGGTGAGAATCGAAGAAGCAAAGGAATTATCTTTCTCCAGCTGAAATCTCTTTCTAGCTAAAGGGCCATTGCTATCTTTCCAGGAACTGAAACACAGTTTGTGATAAAGGTGGCTTTGTTAACAAGCTGCATATCTGACATATTTTTAAACATCTTGGGAAGAATGCAGTGGAGAAAAGGGTCAGCTAAATCTTCTCTCAGGCTGGACATCAGAGACCTCTGGGGAATTGGCTATTAGTAAATGTCCAAAACTTTCAAATAGTTAAAGCAGGCTTGGCTGGCTTTAAGAAACTCAAATTAAATGTTTAATATTTTATGAAAGCTTTGAGTGGCAATATTTCCTTGATCTGATATGTTCTCATTGCAAAGAAAAATGACGGGGTTGAAAGAACTAGAACTGCGTTGCAATCACTGATGAGACTCTCAACCTGGCATTTCGTTATTTAGATGCTACTTCATAGGGCAGAAGAAACCTCGCCTCCATGAGATAATTGCTGAGGTGAAATCTGCCACAATATGATTGTCATGAGATTATTAACCCCCTGAAAACCTCCAGGTAGTGTGATCAGATTTAGCAAATAAAAATATAGGATGAAAAGTTAAATGAATTATATATATAACTGAATTCAGAATTCAGTTATATATATATGATATATATGATTTATATACATATAATTATATATACCATATATATCACTATTATATATAAATCATATATATATGTGTGTGTATATATATATACACACACACACACACATTTTTTTTTTTTAGTATAACCATGATCCATGCAATATTTGGAACACATTTATATTAAAAAAAATCTTTTGTTTTCCTGAAATTCAAATTTAACTGGGTGTTCTATATTTTATCAGGCAGCCCAACTTCTAAAGCAAGAAGAGGCAGCCTGCCTGTTTTGCTGGATGATATTTTAAGTTCCCAAAGAACCCTTAGTAAAGACACAGGCACAAGGGCACGCACTTTAAGGAGACACTTGTTCTCAGGGTTGTCCAATTGCAGAGCACTCCTTGTACATCCCTGAGAGTAAAGATCTCCTTAAAGTTTGCATTCTGGGCACCTCTCTTGCCTTGCTCTAGCTCAGGTTGAACACTGGTTTGTGCATGCTTTTTTATTGTCTTTCATATTCAAAGATTGAAGTAAAGCAGAATAAAAAATAACTTTATTCCATTCTTATTGGAAAAAACTTTAATTTTATTATACTTTTCTCACATGAGTGCAAACTACCCCATCCTTTGTTAAAGTAATGAGCAAAGGGGAACATACATTCAATTTTTCAATAAGGAATTTTTGAGAGCCCACTCAATAGTACACGTACAGCTTAGAGCTGAGAGACTACAGCAACAAGTGAGAACACAAGGTGACTGCTCTCACGTAGCTTGTATTCTAATGGGGAAAAGAATTGAACCAGTAAAATTAAAAAGAGTAACATGGTAGACAGTGATGCAGTTGATGGTTGGGGCAGGGATGCTATTTGACCTGTGTCATGAAAGGGGGGTTCAGACCCCAAGATAAAAGTAAGATTAAAGACAGTGAGATGGGAAAAAGCTTGGGAGTTTTAAGGACAAGAACAACACTTGGGCAACTGCAGCAAATCAAGGTTGGCACAGGGATGTGAAATGAGAGTGGATAGGTGTACCAGATCAAGATATCACTCATTCCTTAGGATATATATCCAGTAGTGGGATTGCTGGATCATATGGCAGTTCTATCTGTAGTTGTTTGAGGAAACTCCATACTGTTTTCCATAATGGCTGTGCTAATTTTCAGTCCCACCAACAGTGTAGACGAATTCCCTTTTCCTTGCATCCTCAGCAGCATTCACTATTCTTGGTCATTTTAATAATGGCCACTCTAACCACGGTGAGATGATATCTCAATGTAGTTTTGATTTGCATTTCTCTTATGACAGTGGTGCTGAGCATTGTTTCATGTACCTGTTGGTCATTGTATGTCTTCCTTTGAAAAATGTATATTTACCTCCTTTTCTCATATTTTAATTGGATTATTTGTTTTTTTACTGTATAGTTGTTGGGGTTCTTTGTATACTCTGGTGGTATATATACATGATGGAATACTACACAGCCATAAAAAAGAGTGAAATTCTGCCATTTGCAGCAACATGGATGAGTCTGGAGAAAATTATGTGGGGCCGAGCCCGTGGTGCACTCGGGAGAGCGCGGCGACGCTCCCGCCTGCAGGTTCGGATCCTATATAGGAATGGCCGGTGCCCTCACTGGCTGAGTGCCAGTCACGAAAAAAAAAGACAAAAAAAAAAAAAATTATGTGGAGTGAAATAAGCCAGACAAGGAAAGAGAAATACTGCATGTTCTCACTCATAACTGGGTGCTAAGGAAGAGGGAAAGAAAGAAAAGAGCCACAATAATACATTGAACTTTCAGAAAGAGAAAACAAACCTAAGGATACCAGAGATGGTGGGGAGGGAGAGAGGGGGTTGGGGGTAGGTTGGGTAAAGGGCATAAAGAAAAATCACAATTTGTAATAATGAATATGCTAATAACAAATAATAAAAATAAAAAATAAAATAAAATAACAAGCAAAAAACAAAGATATCACACAGTTTTTGGAGCTTACATAAAATAAAAAGTGTAACCACTGCAGGTTATTAAGCATGGGAGTTGGGAGAAAATGAAAGATAAGAAACAACAGGGGCATAAAGAGAAAAAAAACCCAACAAACATTATAGTTATTTGTCTTCCACTTCAAACATTGCTAATATTCGTTTCCCATGTGGTCCTTGAGTGGAGGCCTGAAGTACTATGAGAGATAGCACCTCAAAGAGAAATTTCCTCATTCTATTTTACTTTGGGACTCAGTTTCTCATGGCAATGTGTTATTGATTTTTTAAAAAAGCCAAAATTGAGACTCTGTACAAAAGTTAAAAGAAAATACTTGTAGGTATGCTCACACTGTCTTCTCCTACTTCTGCTGCAAACCATCACACTCAGACTATTGTAGATATAACTTTGGGCTTAAAAGAAGCAGAAATAAGATATTAAGTAATAGATAAACAGAGGATCCGTGTTTAAGTTATAAGGTGAATGATAATCCCACACTGGATAATTTTTCATTTCTTTCCTACATAAGATGTTGCCAAGGAGGCTTGGGAAAGACCTGTTTAACTCAATCATGATCACATCAAATTCTGCTTCCAAAGCACTCTACAGACACATGTCTGAAGGGCACAGTTTCACTGGAAAGATATTATATGGAAATGAAGAAAATGCCTGAAAAAGGAACAGAAATGGTAGAAAATAAAAATTGAGCATCTAGTGACATATTTGAGAGATAACAGAAAAGGAGAAAAAGAAGAAAAAGAAATGAAGAACTTTGGCCAGTCTTCGAAAAGTTGTAATTCTGTCAGTATAGCAACCCACACTGAGCCAGTAAGAAATGAATGAAATTGAATGTATTCATACAATAATAATAGCACTTTGTAGGTAAATAATGCCTAGTTATAGACATAGTATTATAATTAACACTTGCATTTTGGAAAAAAACATAAAACTTTAAAAAGGGAAAGATAATGATACAAACAAATATCAGAATTGGAAATATTTTATGTGTGTTATGGTTTAGATTGTGTACCCCAAATAGATGTTGAAGCCCAAATCCCCAGGAACTCGGATTGTTACCTTTTTTGGAAAATAGGGTCACTACTCATGTAATTAATTAAAATGAGGCTATATTGGAATAGGGTAGGCCCTTAATTCAACAAAACTGGTATTCTTATAAAAAGAGGAGAAGAAACACAGAGACAGATACATAGAGAACACAACGTGACAAGGAGGCAGAGACTGGAGTTACGCAGGGACATCAACAGTTGCCAGCAACTGCCAGAAGCTGGAAGAGGCAAGAAAATATCCTCATCTAGAGGTTTCAGAGAGAAGACGACCCTCTCAGCACCTTGATTTTAGACTTCTGGCCTCCAGAACTATAAAAAAATAAAGTTATATGATTTTAAACCAGTCAGTTTGTGGTACTTTATTACAGCAGTCCTAGGAAATGAGTACATTGTGCTTTGTTGAATTTCTCTGGTCATCAAGCCAAATCTGAGAAACTTCCATATTTTCAAATATGCCATGACTTAAGAAGGAGGAAGGCCCAATGACGTTTGCACATTTATAAATACTAGAATAAGCCCTATCAAGGCACGGGTGGAGTTTGGCTGAGAGAAACCTAAGTTTTTCACCAGTTACTGTTTCCATTTACTCTGGCCACTGAGTCCTCTCTTTAGGTCAAACATACTAAAATAAGAAAAACTATATTACTGTGAAAGAAACAGTAATCTAAAGCAAAACTACATGTAAGCTAATCAGTTCCACCTTCATGAAAGAATTAGACTGAGTTTGGTGAGAATTTATTTTTTAGACCAATGATGCAATAAACAAAAATATGAATTTAGTTGGAAAAGAGAGAAACTTCCTGAATCTGTCTGTCCAGGAGATTTTTGAGAACTGTTCATGGTTCATCTAAATCTGAATAAGTAAAGAAGTGTTTTTCAGACTCACAGAGGTACCCATTCAGTTGAAAGCCAGGGATTTTCAACTGGCATATACTGGATTTCCCTCTCAGGATAGCCAGTGGGAATTAGCTGGAAGTATCAGTTATTTTACAAGCTTACTGCTAAAATTGCTCTCTCTGGCCTTGCTACAACCAAGGAATTTGAGCCTACCTCAAGGATTTGGAGAAATAGAATAAAATAAAAACAGGGAAAGATTGCATACGATGCATTAACTATTTTCATTAACATTAATTTCAGTGATATATAATATTTAAGGGACTGGGTTATTAAACATCAAGTAGCAAGTGCTGTTAATAAAGTGCGTTGTAAATAACTTGATGTCTTCTAAGTAGATTTTGATGGTTCCCCAGAAAACAATTTTTTATATTTGGTCCCGCACATTAAATTTCTGAACAGTAACATTCTATTTATGATTTTTATGGGATATTTTTTCATCATAATAACCATTTTGTTTATGATATCTAGAAGTTTCAGAATCCTGAAGTCATTGTGAGAATGTCATGTCAATATCAAATGGATGATACTGAAAGGTATCGGAAGCTTAAACTACACAGAAGATAACTTTAATCATATTGTTAATTATTAGTACATACTCAAGGGATTGTAAAAGTTCATGGCAAAAAAAAAATAAAACATTGGTTATGCTTCAGTGAAAATACAAAATGTGTCATCATTCAATTATCTGGTTAAATATGACATAACTTTTATTTCTAGGTATAGTGGGGTAACAAGGACTGGATTTAACCTCCTGCTAGAAAACCAGACGAAATAAATGAAACTATTGTTTAATGACAATGGAGAATTTTCTGTTCAAGCCTTTTGCCCATTATTTCATTGGGGTATTTATTTATTTTTTCTATTACATTGTAAGAGTTCCTTATATATTTTGGATATTAATCCCTTATCAGATACATATTTTGCAGATATTTTCTCCCATCCCATAGATTTATTTTTTTAATTCATTGATTTCTTTACTGTGCAGAGGCTTTTTAGTTTGATATAGTTTTATTTGTATATTTTTGCTTTTGGTGCTTATGCATTTGATGTTATATTCAAGAAATCATTGCCAAGACCAATGTCAGGAAGCTTTTCCCTAGGTTTTCTTCTGATGGTTTATGGTTTCAAATCTTATGTTTAACTCCTTAATCTACTTTGACCTTACTCTCATGTGTGGTATGAGTCCAATGTCATTCTGCATGTGGATAATCAGTTTTCCCAACACGATTTATGGAAAAGATTATCCTTTTCCCATTGTTTATCCTCAGAAAGGATCCTTGTCAGAGATCAGTTGAGCATATTTGTGGATTTATTTCTGGGCTTTCTATTCTGTTACATGGGTTTATGTGTCTGTTTTTATGCCAGCACCATCTTTTTAAAATTACTATAACTTTGTAACATATTTTGAAATCAGGAAGTGAGATGCCTCCAACTTTATTCTTTCTCAAGTTTTTTTTTTTTTTTTGGTTGTTCAAGATTTCTTTTGAGGTAGCACATGAATTTTAGAATTGTTCTTATATTTCTGTAAAAAAATGCATTAGAGTTTTGATAGGTATGACATTGAATCTGTAAATTGCTTTGGATAGTATGGACATTTTAGCAATATTAAATCTTTCACTCCATAAATAAGAGATGTATTTCTGTTTATTTGTGCCTTCTTTAATTGCTCTCATCAATATTTTGTACCTTTTACTGTACAAGTCTTTCTCCTCCTTGCTTAAGTGTCTTCCTAAGTATTTTATTGTGTCTGATGCTATTATAATAACTCAAGAGAAAAAAAAGTAACCTGATTACTCGTAATTAATTATTATTAGTGAGCAAAGGACTTAGACATTTCCCCAAAGAAGACATACAAATGACCAGTGAGTAAATGAAAAGATGCTCGACATCACTAATCCTCAGGAAAATGAAAATTAAAACCACAATGAGATATTGCCTCACATGTATCAGGATGACTATTATTTTTAAAAATAACAAATGTTGCCAAAGATGTGGAGAAATTAGAATCCTTTACACTGTGGATGGGAACATGAAATGTTGTTAGCCATCACGGAAAACTATATGAAGGTTCCTCGAAAAATTAAAAATAAAATTATCACATTATCCAGCAATCCCACTTCTGGGTATCTATACAAAGAAAATATATTTTGGCTATCATGAATAATGATGCTGTGAACATGGGTCTGCAGATATTTCTTTGAGATCCTGATTTCAATCATGTTCACAGCAGCACTTTTCACAGTAGCCAAAATATAGAAACAACCCAAATGTCCATTGATGGGTGAATGGATAACGATATTGTGGCATGTACCTACAATGGAATATTATTCAGCCTTACAAAAGGATAAAATTGTGCCACATGTAACACATAAATGAACCTGGAGGACATTATGCTAAGTGAAATAAGCCAGTCACAGAAGAACAAATACTGCCTGATTCCATTTACATGAGATATCTAAAATAATCTAAAACATAGAAAAAGAGAGTAGAATGGTGGTTGCTAGGGACTGGGGAAAGTGGGAAATAGGCAGTTGTTGTTTAACTCGTTTATAGTTCCAGGTATGCAACATGAGTAAGTTAGATATATCTGCTATACAACATCATGCCCATGATAAGAAATATTTTAATGTGCTGTTCAAAAATTTTCAAGAGGGTAGATCTCATGTTAAATGTTCTCATCACAAAAAAAAAGGTAAAAAATAAAGACATCAAACAACAGGCAATATAGGACAATGATCCATGAGAAAAAGGAAACAAAGGAGGTAAGTTCTATGATTGCCTTGACTATCTATCTAGAGGAAATTTTCTGACCATAGATATTGGTAGAACCAAACAGATCTTGATACTGTGCTGAACTGAGCCAATTAAAGTTGGGGTCTCGGGGAGTCTGAGAAGGCTGAAAGGTGTGTAGCAGAGTTCTAGAAAGGAGGGAGTTACATATAAAAGTAACTTAAAAATCTACATAGGTGTTCCCTCAATTACTAGGTTATTGGGTTGTGCATACATAGAAACTCCACAAGGCTGGGAAAAGAACAACCCGGACATTGTAAACTGAACTGTTCCTATTGCTAACACATGGTAGAGAGACGTCTGAGTGCTGACCAGCCACAATGGAGAATTCTCTTGCACTGAGACAGTCGGTAGGTAGCCAGCAGGATCACGCCTTACTAGTATGCTCAAACTATCCTTGGAGTGAAAGTCATTGCTTGTCCACTATAGCAAAGCTTAAAGGAAGTATTTAAAGGAATAAATAGAGTAACTAGTATCTTAACTGTCTACCTAACATATCTCAACACTCTTTAATAGAAGAAAAAAAAATCCAGGAACTCAACAATATAAAGTTCACCTTGTCTATCATCCAGTAAAAAGTTATTCAACATGTAAAGAAGCAAGAAAATATGACTGTTAACCAGCCAAAAAAAAAAAAAAAATGGTCCATAGAAACAAACACAGAAATGTCAAAGATGGTGAAGTTAGTAGACAAAACTTTATTAAAGAAAACTGGTATAATTGTGTTCAAATATTTAAAAGGAAACAAGCATAGCGAAGAGACAAATGGCAGATACAAAAACAAATAAACAAAACTTTCAGCAGATAAATCTATGATATCTCAAATGGAAATTTTACTGGATAGGAAAGCTGGAAGCTTAGAAAATGCAGAAAAAATATAAAAATATAAGTGAACTTGAAGACATAGCAACAGAATCTATCGAAAATGAAGATCAAGGGAACAAAAAGAGAAAAAGAATAAACAGAGCCTCAGTGACCTATGGAGCACTACCAAGTGGTATAACACGTGAAATTAGTGTGAGAAAGAGAAAAAAAAAAAAAAAAAAAGGTAAAAGCTAAGAACTAAGAGATATAAGAGGTTCAAATTAACTCCAAGCAGTGAAACACACACACACACATGCACACCCTGAGGCAAATTATAACCAAAATGCTGAAAACCAATGATAAAGAGAAAATAAAACTTAAAAGAAGACAGAGGAAAAGGACAAATTTTATGTAGAAGAACAAAGATAAAACTGACCTCACATTTCTTACCCCAAACTTTCAAACCAGAAGATAAGAGAATTACTTTTTTACAATGTTGTCAACCTAGAATTCTATACATTGTGAAAATATACTAGAGAAATAAAGGTTAAAAAAAAAAAATGTTTCACACAAACAAAATCTGAAAGAAATCACTGCCAGAAGACTCCCACTACAAGACAGGTTAAAGGAAATTATTTTAGTGGAAAGAAAAATATACCTGATAGAGCTACACAAAAGAATGAAGAGCACTGTTCTCATAAAATAAAGTTTATTTTGAACACAGCTACACCCTTTTAGTTATATAGTATCTATAGTTGCTTTTGTGTGGTTACAGCAGATATGAATATTTGTGACAGACCATCTGGTTTACAAAGTTTAACATACCATTGGGCCCTTTATAGAAAGATTTGCTGATCACTGCCCTAAAAGAAAGAAATCTTTAACAACAAAGAGGCAGGTCTAATAAGCCCATAACCAAGAAAAAGTGGCATTTTAAGATACATAATCCCAAAGAAGACAGAAACATAAAAAAATGCAATTAAAAAACAAATACACATAAGGTACTTTTAAACTCAACCGTTTGATAATTACATTAAATATAAATAATCTAAAAATTTCAGATTTTCTATGCAATCTACAAGATATTGACTTTAAATATGAAGACACAGACAGAATATAATTATAAGGCTTGAAAAGATATACCAGGTATATATTAACCAAAAAGAAGGAGTTTCCATATTAATAACAGACAAAGTAGACTTCAGAACAAGGGATATTACCAGGGAAAAAAAGTGATATCCCATAGTGATAAAAGACCTAATTCACTGATGACATAACGATCCTACGTGCATACTCACCCAATAAGATAGCTCAAAAATGTACGGATTTAGAAACAAAATGACATATTTATGATTATAGTTGATTTTTGCACTCTCTTCTTAGCAATTGATAAAATGAATGACAGAAAATCAATAAGGTCATAGAAGTTTTAAACAATGTTTCCCCAAATAAATAATGAATAAATGCTGAAACAAAGAGAGGAAAAATGTAAAAAACTATTTTATTTTTGTTTCAGTCCAGCATCTCATCTTTCAGATCATTCACAAAGAGTTTCAATTTTTAATTGATTACTTAATTGAAGAAAACAGCAAAGAAGTAGGCACTGAGTCCAAGGTTTATTAGCATTGCCTTGACTGTTTTCAGATTCCAGAAGTAGACAAGTACTTTGACACTCCAAATGCCCATTTGAATGAGATGAGTTATAACAAGCGTTGCTAATATTACCTTACTCCCAGCGCTACTCCCAGGACTGCCGCCAGGTGAGAACTAACAATTATTATATACATCATGTGTCATAACAAACACTTTCCAGAATACATCTCATTCGATCCTTACCAATACCTATTGAAAAACTATTATTTTTATTTCTATTTTATAGATAAGATAAATAAAGCTCTAAACAGTTGAGCAAATTGACCACAGGATATTAAGAGTGGAGACTAACAAAATGAAACCCATACTTCTCTCTCTGCAACCTGGCGGTAGCCACCTAATTGGTTTTCTTTGCACCTGCTCCTGCTTTCTTCCAATGTCAAAATCAAGTGTGATGTTTTCCCTTTCCTGTTTAAAATCTTCCACAGTTTCTTACTGCTCTCATGGCCTCTCTCCTGGTCTACTTCCCCAATCTCGTCTCAGTCTACTCTTCTTTCAATGCTCTAAGCATTAGCAATGTTGCCCTTCTCGTAAGCCCTCGAAGAAAGCTTGCTCTTTTTGGCATCAGCATCTCTGTACATGCTGTTCTCTCTGTCTGGAATATTCTTCCATCTCCTCCCACACATGCAAGCACCTGCTTCATGCTTCAAGTCTCAAATCAAATGTTACTTTCTCAAATAGCCTTTCTGGTTTCCCAGTCTAGATTAGGTAAGCCAAATTATGTTTTTTCACCAAACTATACATTTTTGTTATAATTAGGTACGTGTATTTGTGTGCATTTAATTATTTGAGTAATGTCTTTCTTCAAGTAGACTATAAGCTCATGGGGACAGAGGTTATGATATGTTTGTCCTTCACTATTTTATATCCAATGCTCAGCACAGTGTCTGATACATAAATATTTGTTAAATTAATTAATAAGTAAGGAAAGGGGAAGAGAAATGGAAAAATGAAGGAAAAGAAAGGAAAGGGAACATGTGAGGTATGTAAAGAATGGGCCATCAAACTCAAGCAAGTATTTATAAAACTAATTAAGTTAGAGGATAATGATTTGATTTATATTAATATTTTATTTTTTATCAGCAATGCCTCTGGCATACTGTAAATATACTCCTATTTATATAGATCTTTTGAGATATCAATCTGACATATACAATGATTTCAAATGGGTATTTAAGGTTACCAAAGGGATAGCAATTATTTTTCACTTTAAATCTCTGAATTCTAAAAGCAGCAATATTGCACCAACTAGCTCTTTTTATTTAAAGACTGTCTGGTCTTAGGATTAAAAAATAAATACGGTGGTGAGATCAGATTTTTAAATGATTTATTTTATTTAATTTAGCTGTGCCTTTGCTTTTCTAAGCTCTGTAGTTTCAGGACATGACTGCTAAGTCTTTTCAGCTCTCTCTGCTCTAGATTAGCTTCATTTATTTCAATCTGCCAAGGTGATTTCTGCATATTGTCATCAATGATGTTAACACATTTGATTGCAAGTGATAACAGGACATTGGGAGTGGCAGGCGCTCCTCATTGCCTGCATCTAGTAACCTGTTATCCAAGAGTCTGATAATTAGAGAAACTTCCAAAATGTATTAGTATATCTCCCACCCCAGGTCAACTTAAATACATAAATATTATTATGTTCTACATAATAGTTCTTAGGGTATATCTGTGTGGCACAAACAGTATAAAACCTGTTTAAACCATTTCAACCCAACAGCCGGCTTGACTGATTTTTGTTGCTAACATGGTCATTGTAGTTCTGAAAGGGGAAACAACTGGGAAGGGGATATGAGACTTTATGGGAGACTTAGCACATTCTAGGAGCTATTTAGCGTTCCTTCCTTTAATAAATATCCTGTCCATTATTCCATGGGGATCTAACAAGCTGCAGGTACTTAGACCCATATCTCCTTTTCACTAGGGTAGTCACAGAACCAAACAAGGCTCAGCACACGTGCATATTTTGGGGAAGAGATGGAGAATTGGTAGCAGCACTGAGAAGAAACTGACCACGCGATTCCACTACTAAGTCACCCTGATTTTACTGATTCTTTTCTCTCATGAGTAATGCGTTTTCAGCACTTCAATTTGGTGAACTATCCGGTAGCTTTCTGATAAATTCCTTTATGTTGTTCCTTTTCAGGAAGATAGGGTTAAATTACTCAGTGCTGAATTCTATTACTTGCAAAAAAAACCTAACCAAAACATGGGCACTGAAGCCAGGCTAGCACGGATCAAATCTGGATCTCTGCCACTTCCTGGAGGTATAACTATTGGGGATCTCATTTCCTAATTCAGGATCAATACTCTCTCTGTCTCTGTCTCTCTGACTCTCTCTGTCTCTCTCTGTCTCTGTCTCTCTCTCTGTCTCTGTCTCTCTGTCTCTCTCTGTCTCTCTCTCTCCTCTCCCTCTCTCTCTTCCTCTCTCTTTCTTAAACAGCTTTATTGAGGTATGATTTACATACTACAAAACTCTTCTATTTAAAGTATATGATTAATGGTTTATAGAATGTATAACCATCTCTATAATCTAATATTAGAACATTTTTATTACCCTAAAAAGAACCCTTTTGCTCACTAGCGGTTACTCCCTATCATTCTCTCATCCCTCAACCCCCATCAGCCCTAGGTGACTACTTCTCTATTTTATGTTTATAGTGATTTACCTATTCTGGACATTGCAAAACTGGAATCATACCATATGTGGTCTTTTTTTTTTTCTTTACTGAAGATTGTGTTTTTGAGGTTCATCCATGTTGTAGCATATATCAGGTACTTCATCCCTTTTTATTGGTAAATAGTGTTCAACTGCATGACTATACTACATTTCGTTTATCCATTCATCAATTGATGGGCATTTTGGTTGTTTTTGCATTTTGTTATTATGCATTATTCTGCTATGAACATTCATACACAAGTTATTTCATGGGCATATCCTTTCATTTTTCTTGTTTAAATACCTAGGAATGGAATTGGTGGGTCATGTAGTAATGCTAAATTTAACCTTATGATGAACTGTCAAACTGCTTTCCTAAGTGACTGCACCATTTTACATTCCCACCAGCAATGTATGTGTGTTCCAATTTTTCTACATTCTCACCAACACTTTTGATTGTCTGCCTTTTTTATTATAGCAATTGTAGTGAGAATAGAGTGGTGCCTCGTCGTGGTTTTGATTTGAATTTCCCTAATGGCTAACAATGGTGAGCATCTTTTCATGTGTGTATTGACCATTCATATATCTTCTTTGGAGAAATGTCTATTCAGATTATTTGCTCATTTTAAAAATTCATCTATTGAGTTATAAGAATTTTATTATGTATGCTAGATACAAGTTCCTCATCAGGTGTATGATTTCCAAACATATTCTCCCAGTCTATAAGATCACTTTCTTCATAACGTGGCTTGTAGCACAAAAATATTTTAATTTCAGTGAACTTCAATTTATCAATTTTTTTCTTTTATTATTTGTGCTTTTGGTATGGTATTTGATAAATCTTTATCTAACCCAATGCTGTCAAGAATCATTTGCATGTTTTCTTTTAAGAGTTTTATATTTTTAGCTTTTACATTTAGTTCTGTCATATATTTCAAGTTAATTTTTATATATGGTATGAGTTCAGGATCTGACTTCATTCTTTTACATATGGATATCCAATTGTCCCAGCAACATTTGTTGAAAAAAATGCTTTTTTCTATATTGAGTTGCCTTAGCACCCTTGTTGAAAATCAATTAACCACAAATGTGAAAATTTATTTAGGTTTTCAATTCTATTCTAGTCATCTACAAGCTATCCTTATGTCAGTACCATGCTGTCTTGATTACTGTAGCTTTGTAGTAAGTTTTGAAATTAAGTAAAAATCTCCCTACTGTGTTCTTCTATCAAGATTGATTTGACTATTTTGATTTGCTTTTCCATATGAATTCTAGGTCAACTTGTTAATTTATGCAAAATGGCATCTGGGATTTTGATAGGGATTGTGTTACATCTGCTGATAATGAGGGAAATATTGCCATCTTAACATTAAGTCTTCCTATCCATGTATACTGAATGTCTTTTCATATATTCTATTTAATTTCTTTCAACACTGTTTTACAGTTTTCAGTATAAAAGTCTTGCACTTCTTTTGTTAAATTTATTTCTATGTATTTTACTCATTTTGATAATCTTGAAAGTGGGTTTGTTTTCTTGATTTCATCTCTAGATTGTTCATTATCAGTATATAGAAATAGAGTTGGTTTTTGTATATTGATTTTATTTCCTGTAACCTCATTAAACTCATGTATTAGTTCTAGTAATTTTAATGGATTCCTTAGGATTTTCTACATGTAAGCTCATATTGTCTGTGAGTAGAAATAGTTGTACTTGTTACTTTCCAATCTGCATGACTTTTGTAGTTTTTTCCTTGCCTATTTCTCTGACAAGAACCCCCAGCAAAATGTTAAATGGAAGTGGTGACAGCAGCCTTCCTCACTTGTTTCTGTCCTGAAGGGGAAAGCATCCAGTCTCTCACCATTAAATATGATGTCAGTTAAAATTCTTCTCTCTTTAAGTTGCCAAAAGGAATAAATAGTGTAATACATATAAGTTGTTTATTATGTTTTTTTTTCAAACGCAATATGACGTAGTCTTTGCAATTCAACTTAAGACTGACATTTAATGACCCTCTCCCCCCATATAGACTATATTTTACCCATCTTCCTCATTAACTGAACACCAAATCTCAGCTCCAAGTAAGTCACTTCTTGTAAAAGCAACTGATCCTAACTATTATTAAATCATTTGTTTTATTTACTTAGCAATTATTTTTTGAGCACTTGCTACATTCTAGACATTGTGTTAGGTAAGCAGGTTACGTCAGGGCAGGGGTGTGTATATAATATCAAACAGATTAGCTCCTACCTTCCTAAAGATGACAGTCTGGTGGAGGAGATAGTTTATAAGCAAATAAATAAAATGAAATAATAATAATTACAAGCAGTCATAAGAACCATGAAGAAAATAAAGACATGAAAATAGGAAGAAGACTCACATGATAGTCAAGGCTCAGGGAAGGTCTGCAGAGAAGATAATTAAAGCAAAACTGAAAGAATAAGAAGGAGACAACCATCAAAAGAGAGGGGTAAGAGAAGTTTAACCACAGGGGCCTGGATGTGGGATGAACTGAAAGCAGTGAGAGGAACTGAGGAATATTCAGATTAATTGCAGACTAATGGGCATGGAAGAAAGTGGTGAAAAATGAAGTCTGACAAGTTGTCAGCAGAACCATAATACAGGGCACAATACAGGTCACGTGAGAAACACGCAATTTAATTTGAAGTAAAATAAGGAACCCCCAAAGTATTCAAGTTGAAGAGTAGCATGACTCTTCACATGTCTTAAAAAATCCTTTTCTCTTATATAGCTAATGTTTTGGAAAGAGTGCTAACAGCCATAGTGCGTGCTCAGTAAGGAGGCTATTGCAGGCATCCAGGCAAGAGTGGATGTTTTTATATGTTGGAATGGTGGCAGTAGAGTTGGAAAGAAGTGAGTGGAGCTGAGGACTTGCTGATTGATTAGATGGAGATGAGATGATGGATTAGATTAGATGGGAGTAATCATTAAATTTCTGGCTGGAACAATTGGGTAGATAATGATAACCTTTATAGAGGTGGGGAAGGATGCAGATGGAATATGTTTACATATTTAGACAAGCTGCCTTGTCTTTCCCTTTGGGTCTTTTCTTTCATGGGTAGAAATCCCATCTTATTCACTTTTGTATTTTGCCCTATGTTAGTGATACTTAGTTCTCTTGTTTGCAATTTACTAAAACCCCAAATAAGCTAATTTAAGTTAAAATAGGAAATTATTAAAAGGATACTAAAGTACTTTCTAACTAAACATGCTGTGGGAAGGTCACGATACATTAGAGCCTGAAACACAAATTAAAACTGAAACTTGAATGCCTTTAGGAGTCTGCAATCTGGTCTTTCCCACTTGTATATGTCTATTTCATCCATATCTCTTGTCTCTTTTTACATACCCGCTTTCTCTGCATGAGAAGAAGCATGAACTATGTCAACCCTTTTGTATTTCATCTTTCATTGCATGAGAAGACTAGTATTTATGGATGTTACATCATTTAGCCAAAGAAGTGAACTGTAGTGTAGATATATAATATTGTCTTTAGCATTCATTCCCCCTAAATTTTCCCTACCAACTTTGCTTTGAATTTTCTTGCAATTTTTATCTATATTCCATTCCCAGACAATAATTTATAATATCATATTAGGCATATCCCTAACTTCAGGTCAGACACAGCTAAGCTTGAATTAAGTATCACATCCCACTCACCCATCCCAATATTTAACATAGTGATTGGTACAGGGATGTACACATGGCCTAATCTGAGCCAATATCAGAGAATGAACACTAAATCATATTTGGAGGCCACTAGAAGCCTCTCTAATTCCCAGGATTGTATGGTTTAAGAATATAAAGTTTGGAATTGCTGCACCTTTTGGTATCATGAGGAAAATGCTTGGAAGTTGTGGGGATCTATCAAGTGGAATTGGATAATAAAGCTTACACCATGGAAGTAGCAAAATGCAGACAGGGAAAAACTGGGTTCTGAACAACATCTAATTTCTTTGTCACTCTTCACATGAATCCAACAACTACTTTGGACCTTTCACGTACATGAGCCAATGAATTTCTTTTACCATTGAAGTGTAAGTTGGATTTATGTCCATTGTAACCAAGAGTCCTAGATAATAGTACAGATTTAGACACTTAAGCTACCTGGTTCTTAAATCCTAAAATCTTATAAGTGGGATTCACTGGCATGGGTCAAGTATTACCCTTGAAACAATCAATAGTAAACAGGATAATAGAGTCATGTGAAAATATGGCAGCCTCCATGGATACCATGTTGTTAGGCCTGAAAAAGGCGTGATTGCCACAAGAAGGTGGGGACTGGGCTAGGAAGACAGTATCACAACCATCCACTGCTACCTTGGAGAATTGCCAGAATAGTGTTTTACCAGGACACTTCAATAAAAGATGACTGAATGGCATCCCTTGCACATTTCTCCCTGGCTTTGCTAAACTCCCCTGAAATTTAATGACTCTCCCCCACAGTTATAAAGTTCCAGCATTGGTGTCAGAGATAGCTTGCTTATGCTAGAACGAAGCAGTCCATCTCTGTGATTTATTAGCCTCCACTTCCCAGTCTGTTAAACAGGAATTTCAAATGCACCTCATGGAGATTTGTTTTTATGACTACTTAAGATGGGCATTGCAAGTATTTGTCATGTAATAAGCAATCAGTAATTGTTAGCTTCTAGTTTTATCATTCCATTCCATTTTTCTAATTGCTTTCACATATAGGCATACCACCTATGGAATAGACAGAGCTAAAGTTCTCTATGAATGTGCACTTAGTTGAATAATGGGAATTTCATCTTGTCAACAACACTTTCTGTTTCTTTCATTTTGTGGAAGTCCCACTAGGGAAATGGGACAATACTTTTGTGTTCCCAATATCTAAGACAGCGCCGTAGTATATATGTCTTCTGGATCAATAAATGGAATGATGAGTTGTATTAGTCCATGTTTGTTGCTTATAACAAAATACATGAAACTGGGTAATTTATAAAGAAAAACGACATTTATTGCTTAAGTTTCTGAGACTGAGAAGTCCAAAGTCCATCTGGTGATGGTGACAGTGACCCAGGGATCACAAGATGGTGGGAGCAGAAAGAGCAGAGAGAGCAAAAGGCAGACTCTCCTCTTCTTTTAATGCCCTCAGAACCATGCTTGACCACCATTTTTAATCCATTCACTATGGCATGGTACTACAATTTAATCACTTCTTTAAAGCTACACCTTTCAATTACCATGATAGGATTTCCCACCCTCTTAACAGTCACAATGGGGGCTAAGTTTCTAATACATAAATCTTGGGGGATACAATTAAGCTTCAGGGAGTTTTGGGGGGACATAGTTCATCCACTACATGAGTGAATAAATAATAGTTCAGAACTCACATTTTCAAGTGCTCATTATGCCAGGAGCTGGGTTTTTAAAGAACATTATTATTTTTTTACTTTATTTATTTATTTATTGCTTATGAATACTCATGGGGTACAAAGCAAATTGTCACCACTCATGCCTAAGATATTATGACCAGATCCATACTGGCAGCATGCCCATTACCATGAATTGTGATTATACACGTCACCCACCCAATTATCCCCCCAATTATCCCCAACCTCCCTCCCCATCGCCCTTTCCCCACTCCACTTTGTATCTCCTGGTATGTTCTCTCTCTCTGCAAGTCCAGCATACCACTTTGGAATTTTTTCCTTCCTCCTTACTCTCTTAGCTCCCACTTATGAGTAAGTACATATAGTATTGATCCCTCCATGCTTTGCTTCTGGGTCTCTACCCAATGGAATGGAAATCATCATGTCAAAGGGATACCTGCACTCCATGTTCATCACAGCTCTGTTCACAATAGCCAAGAAATGGAACCAATCTAAATGTCCATTGACGGATGATTGGATAAGGAAAGTTTGGTATACATACACCATGGAATACTACTCTGCCATAAAAAAGAATGAAATTCTCCCATTTGCAACAACATGGATGAGCTTGAAGAATATTATTTTATATATCATTATCAACAGATTTGGAAACTCCATTTCATAGGGGAGGAAACAGTTTTAAGTAGTCCCATCATTTGTCCAAAATCAAGCCATCCACAGGCAAATGGTAGAGCCACATCTTATCCTCCTCTTTCCTATTGACTCCAAAGCCCAAGCTTTGCTAGGAACAATTGAATTATAAGCTTTAAATAATAATGTGATGATAATATTTTAAATTTTTTGTTTTCATTTCTTTACTCACAACTTTTAGTCATTCTGAGCATACAATATAGAATCAGACCTTGATTGATATATTGATTTGGCTCAACTTGCATTAACGTGTACAAATGAAAGAAAGTATGAGTTGACTGTGACATTGTTGTTTTGTAATAAGCATTGACCAAAATCAGAGGGACAAAACTTTTGACATCAGTATTAGAAATACTAATTTTGAAATAAACTAGCTATAAAAATAGTCTAATGTGCTGCTATTATTCAAAGTAAAGCCTCAGGAGGAAAAAAAGACTAATAATTAACATTATACTGAATACATTCAAGCATTTTCTTACACCTAACTCCACTCTATTTTCTTCTAAATAATAGATGGCCAGTGACTGTTAAAAGCACCAACATGTCAGTATAATTATTTAAAAATCTAACAAAAATTTATGTTTTTGTAGACTAAAGAGGCATATTTTAAATGCAAATGAAATATTCTTAGAACTTGTACATCATCTTACCCTTTGAAAAATCCCATATTTCTTATTCTTCAGTGTTGAAAATCCCTGTCTTCTCTTTCTCTGTCACCCTTGTAGGATGAAAGAATTCTGGCTGTGAACTGGTCTTTCTTGAAGAATCCATTAAAGTTTTAGCTTGTGCATTGCATCAAGCAAGTAACGTGTTCATTTCTCCAGAGAAGATCACAACTCTTTTGTGTCACTTAATGCAAGGGGAATAAAAAGTAAAAGAAAGGAAGAAACAGAAATTTTTTGCAGTGAGAATCTGCACATAAAGGATTTGAAAGTCAGATTTCACAACAGCATGAAGGATGCTAGGTAAAGATAAGTATTGTATTATGTTCACTAATTGGGAAACAGTACTTATAAATTTCAGGATATGAACCATAGTAAATACAAATGCAGAGAAAAATCAGAAGAAAATACTCATGACCCCTCTTATAATAATTAGATAGGTTTTGGAAGTAAATTTGGGGGTTATCCTGGGATTGAGGCACATAATCTGTTCTTTCAATCACTTTTTTGCATGTGTTTGTTTTGTGGGAAAAAAATTATATAGTCAGACTTCTTGAGGGAAATGTTCCAAAGGTTTACTTTGGGAACATTTGTAAAGTGATTTCTGATTTGAATAATGTAGACATTCAAAGCATTGCACCCCCAGCAGAAGGGTTAGTACCTCTGAGAAAGGAAGGTTACTTGACTGTCCAAACTGATGAATTCAACCCAGTCCAGAGTCTTTCTTTCAGCCTTCCAAGCTCAGATACATGCTTATGTCATTGTCCCGGAGCTGATCTGACTTGGAAATATTGCATCATACCAATAAAGCACAAAGAAACTGATGTGCTTTGCCAGAATGGCAACTTTTGAATTCAGATGTGAATAAAATTATGAAGGAGACAGGATACTGGCATCAGCTCCACTGCACATCCTTTCCCTATAGACAAGATGTGCCAAAAGCAAAATCATCAGAAGGTTCTGTTTTGTAGCATCAGAATAAGGGGAATTGGTAATAGCCATTTGCATGTTTAATGGTTCACACTGCCTGATGGACTTATCATCACAACAGAGACATAGCTTCTCTTCAGACAGAAGGACGATTCTTCTCTCTGTGATGAACATCTGGCATTTTCCTTTGTGAAATGTCCTTATTTTTAAAAATCTCATTGTTGTCCATTACTCCTTTTGATGGACCTGTTTCTTCTTTATGTATATTACTAACCATGTTTTAGCTGATCTAAATGTCATTTTATCTTTTAAAAATTATGGGGAAATACAGCTTGGATAAAAGTGCAGGTGGGAGACTCATAACTTGGAATAATGACCCAAAGAATGTTAACTTTACTAATATCTCAGTGACAGGAGCTCCTACACCTTCCACATTATTTTGACATAGCTTCATCTTGTTTAATATTCTTTCAGCAATTTTAGTAAACATGCAGAAGGCAATATTATCACATTTTGTGGCCCCTCCCACATTGAATAGTGATATAATATTTTATCTAATAAGGAGTAAAGTGTTGAGAAGGGGTATTCACATATTCATCAATGCTTACTGAATTTCTATCATGTGGTCGGCATCATTCTTAGCACTAGAGACAAAGCAGTGAACAAAACCAAGTCCCCAACCTCATGGAGTTCATAATCCAGTGGGAAAACAATGATATACAAGTAAACCAAAATAAGAATAATAAAAAGCGAGGTTATGAGAAGAACTGTAAAGGAAGATAAAACAGGGTAAGAAAATAGAAAATGTTGGGGAATGTTCTACCAGATACAATGATTTTGGGAGCTGAGCAATACATGGGAGGTGAGCAATAGGTAGAATTATTAGTAAGGCAGATTTTGCCTCAACATAAGAAAAAATTCATTGACAATTCCAGCAAGTGCTGTCTGGTTACAAAGCACTTAGCTTCACCAGGCTGTGAGCTTGACCCAGGTGACAGGTGTGGAGTGGATCACTAGCCAAAGTTAAGTTCTATTTTAAAAAACATTCTATTCTAAATAGATTCGGAGTCTGACAAGCAATTCTCCTATTCGAAAATCATACTGAAATGTTTATAATTCTGAAATAAATCCCAACTGACAACTTCAACCAAAGCTAAAACCTTACCATAGCTACTAGCCAGGGTTTTTAATAAACTTCCATTAATTAAATATATTTGGCACAGAGATGCCTTGTGTAAGTGTGTAATATACACTTAACCATTTGAAAAACTTGCCATCATGAAAGCTGCTTTCTTTCCTTCTCTGCTATCTTCTTCTTGGTTTAGAAATATAGAATTATGGGGCAAACATAGCCCCCTTTCTGTCCTCTTAATGTATATGTATGTTTTTTTGCATGTCAGGACCCATTCCCTTTTCTTCTCCAGCATACCTGCATGTTATCTATCATCAAATAGAAATGCTAATAATATACTGACCTTATACTGTGATGATTAAATGAAAGATGTGTAATGTACTTAATACAGTGTCTGACACATAGTAAATTATGGTAGACTATTGCATAAATGGCCTCAGTTTACTACTCTATATATTTATGCTCTTTAACCATGTGACTGTGTAGCTCCCTCCATAAGGAATTGACAGCTATTTCCCCACCCTTTGAATCTGTCATGGCCTTGGGACTTGATTTGGCCAACAGAATGTGGCAGATATAATGGTATACTAGTTCCAAGCCTGGTTTTCAAAAAGTCTTGTATGCTTTTCTTTTCTCTGGGAACCCTGCCCTCACTATGAAAATAAGCCCAAGCTATCCTGATGGCTAATGAGAAACCACGTGGAGGAGAGATGAGTAGCTCCCAGTCAAGGCTTCAATCAGCCAACAGCCAACCCTCCTTGAACTGACTATCATGCCCGTGAATGAGGAAACGAGCCAGTCTAAATCAGCTTAAACCAAATCTGTAGAACTTCCCAACCAACCTGTAGACTCACAAGAAACAATTATTTTTAGTCCCATTTTTGTTTTTAATCTACTAAATATTGGGGTGTTTTGTTACACAGCAGTAACTAACTGAACCATACATGTGCAATATATATTAGTTCTCCTCATCCTCTTAATCATCCTCCTACAAATATATGAAGATACTGGAGTTTGTACACTGTATCATAAGGTATATAATGTCAAAAATGAAACACTTGGAATAGAAAGCATATGTGATGGGAGATTATTGTTACACGTTCTGCTGGTTTATAGTGGAACTGGAAAAGATTGACCCCCACCTAAGATATTAAGTCAGTATCTACAGGATCCTAGACTTGGACAAACACCCATGTACATAAACATTTTCTCTAGGTTTTGAGAGCCCAGGCTTGTTAAGAAATGTGCTTGCAGGACATAACTATGCTTTGTAGTAGCCCGCATGTTCTGTTCCTTAGTCATAAAAATGTATGTGACTAGCACAATTTGCTGCTGAGATATGATTATACAAGTTTTATTTCCAAGTACATCCTTCGGGGAGTTGGGGGTGAAGCAATTCTGTTACAACTGTCAGTGGGTAAACCCAGGAGCAATCAAAATATTCTCTTGGTTGTTAATTATACTTCTGTGAGAGAACTCAACTTCTTAATGCTGAACAATTAGGAAAAAACAACAACTACATGAAGCCAATTAAAAATAGAACCAGGGAAAAAGAACACAAATCTTAATACTTTAAGAAGAGGTTGTTTCTAGAAAGTCTACAACCAAAGTAATTTGCCCTTATTGGTTATATTTCTTCTTTTCTGTGTTTAGCATGGGTCATTTTGATAATCAAAAAAAGTAATTTTAAAGTAAATATCTACAAATGCTTTATTAATCACGTTTCTGAGTTGCAAGCTTTAGAAATCATTTCTTGGGGGCCGAGCCCGTGGAGCACTCGGGAGAGTGTGGTGACGCTCCTGCCGCGGGTTCGGATCCTATATAGGACTGGCCGGTGCACTCACTGGCTGAGTGCCCGTCACGAAAAAGACAAAAAAAAGAAATCATTTCTTGGTTACTTAAGTATAAGGTATTTATTGGTTGGCTGTTGACTAGCTGAAAGACATGAGGGGACATCTGGAGAACAATACCTAAAGATGAGCAGGAACCGAGAATCAGCAGTATCTTGCCAAGCTGTAAATAAAGCCTCATCAGCATGTTGCTCCTGAGTCCTGCAGCCCCAACTGCATCTAGACACTGTGGCCCCTGGACTCACTTTGGCTGCTACCCTTGAACATCTCTGCTTTGAATAAATTGCACTTTGAATAATTCCACTATCACTTTTGCATCATTGCTCAAAATTCAGCATCCCAAGAGCAAGCCTCCAATTGCTGGAACTTCATTCACAAGCCCACAACTTAGCATCTGTGAGGGGATGAGGAAATACATGATCCTTTTATGTTTCTCAGATAGGAGGTGAGGTCCTTCCTCCTGCCAAAGCCCTCAAAATGAAGAAGTTCTAGAAAACTGAATGGAGGTTTGGATACTGGCAACCATAAAAGAAAAGAAAAGAAAAAGAAAAAGAATCATATGTCTTCTTAAAGGTGATGTTTTCATCATGTTACATGTCTATACAAAATTTTATGCAAAAATAGCAAACTATTTTGTTTTTAAAAAGTAACCAGAATGATTCTGTGATTCTAAAATCATCTATCTACATGCACAAAATAATGCATACAATCTAACAGTGTCAGTCACTCTCACAAGTATTTCTAAGAAATGGTTAACATTGAAAGTCAAAATTTGTTTGTTTTTAACCTTAATTTAATTCAAATCCCAGTAGTCACCCTGACAGTCAGGACAAGGGAATTGCTCTTCACTATGGATGAACAGAATGTGTGCCACCCTCTGGCAGAGTGAGAATTATCAGAAAGGGCAGCCAAAGGAATTATAAATCTTTTGTTTCTCTTTTTCTGCATGGGAAATCTATGCTAAGTCATTTAGTACATAATTTCAAGTGACCCTGAGAAATACAGTCTTCCCCTCTCATGAAGATACTTAAAATCTCCTGAAGCCCTGCCTCCAAATGTCAGTAATAGGACATATTTCCAGATAAAAATAAACACCATTAACTTAATCCAAATGAAAGGAAGTTGTCTGGTTTTTTTCAAATAGATTAGGTCTGTGTCAGCACTCTTCACATGCTTCCAATCCTTGTCTTTTCATGTTTGGTTTCTGTGAGAGGTAATAGGTAGTGAAGTCCATGAAACAAATAAGTTATTTTTAAGAGGGAATTACAGAGTTTTATGCAATCCTTTACTGCTGGCCACTAGAAAGAATGCTCATTATTGAATGGAGCGACCAGAAAACTAAAATTCACAGATAATACACAGACCTCAGTCTGGCTATTAGGTTTATCCTGCACTACCCCTGCACTCTTTCTTTAGCAGTGACTGCTCAAAGATGAAAAAGGGTCACTGAAATGCAGAAAACTTTACTGGTTTAGGTTTTATCAACTTTTCTGTATACTCTTAATCCCTTTTGAAAATGACAACTGGGAAGTAGAAATGAGAGGGAAAGAGAGTATACAAACCTGATTTAAGTCAGAGTTCACACCAGGAATAAATCTCTAGGTCTGAGAGGGAAATGCAGGGGGTGTGGGTCTTGGAGCAGTATGCCATGCGGCAAGGAAGATGGGCTTGAGTCAAAGGGCCTGGTTTGAAGTCCCAACTCCCCCATTCTAGAAGCATGACTACAGGCAAAATCCTAAATTCTTGTACCTCAGTTGCCTTACCTGAATATGGAAATGTTGATACATTTAAAATGTTCCACAGCATATGGAGCATAAGAGACTCTCAGTACATTTTAAATAGGCTATTGTTTTTAACTACCTTATTTCTACTAGCTATGGTAAAGATAAGACCTCAGGATGAAGACCCTAATAGTGACAAGGGACTGTACTCATTCACCACTAAAAACATCAACAATTCTAAAATTATGGCCCACAGAAGGAAATGTGTATAAGCCACCATTAACTCCCATCCTAATGATTTTAAAAATGGGAAATATTTTCAGTAATGGAAAGTAAGTTCAAGTATCAAGCTGGTAAGACTGTCGATATGTACTCATAATTGCATGCTACAGATAATTGCAACTGCTGCCATTACATTAACAACATACAAAATTCCTGCAGCAACTGGGACTCTGGTAGCAGCCGTAAGAGCAGTCAGCCCTTTTCATTGTCCTTGGTTTGGAGGTAGTGATTCTCATATGTATAGAAGCCATTTTTGTGCTAAATGTGATTTTTTTGTATCTAAGAAAATATTTTGATTTAAAAGTGCTGGCTATTGCAACAGCAGCAGAAATGTACATAAAACTAATGCTAAGTATAAAAACCTCTAACACACTGGATTGAGGCTTCTATAAGGGCAGACATCTGCATCCAGTTGCTCACTCAAACTGTCCATTTGGATGAGTAAAGGCATCTCAAAAAATCACATGGAAACTGAGTTCCTGATATAGCCTCCTGCCTCCCAAACCTTCTCTTCTAACCTGTCCTTAACTTGATAATGGTAATTCTATGCTCTCCATCCCTGAGGCCAACATTTGATGTCCTCTTCTTTCTTTCATACTCACGTCTGATAGACCAGCAGATCCTGTCGGATTTGCCTTCATGTAAATTCAGAATCTTGCCACTTATTACTAGCCTAGTCCAAATGTTTATCGTCTTTTGTCTGTATTATTACAGCAATGAAACAATATTTACAATTAGGTGGACAATGTAATATGTGCCAGGCTTATTCTATGTATTTTACATATAATAATTCATTGGATTCTCACAAAAACCCTATATGAAATATGAGGGGACCTAAAAAAGTTTGTTGAAAATGAAATCAAAAGATAAAATTAAAAATATAAACTTTATTTCTCAACATAAGCTCCATCAAATTCAAGACACTTTCATAAGCAATGATACCAGTCATTTAGTCCATCCCTAAAGAACGGAGGGTCCTGGAAATTCAGCCATGTCACTGCAGCCTTTTTCACATTATTACATTAACTGGGTGACCTTTAAAGAATTTTTTTTTTAAGATTAGGAAACAAAAAGTCAGAAGGAGCCAAATTAGGACTGTAAGATGGATGCCTAATGATTTCCCATCCAAACTCTTACAAAATTGCCCTTATTTGATGATGAGAATGAGCAGAAACATTGTCACCATGGAGAAGGACTCTCTGGTAAAGATTTCCCCAGTATTTTTCTGCTAAAGCTTTGGCTAAATTTCTCCAAATACTGTCATAACAATAAGATGCTATCATTCTTTGGCTTTCCAGAAAGTCAACAAGCAAAATGCCAAAAAACTGTTGCCATGACCTTGAATCCTGACTCGTCTACTTTTGCTTTGACTGGACCACTTCCACCTCTTGGTAGCCATGGCTGTGTAATTTGTCTTCAGGAGCACACTGGAAAAGCCATGTTTCATCTCCCATTACAATTCTTTTTTTCTTTTTTTTAATTTTATTTTGTCGATATACATTGTGGCTGATTATTGCTCCCCATCACCAAAACCTCCCTCCCTTCTCCCTCCCCCCCTCCCCCCCAACAATGTCCTTTTTGTTTGCTTGTCTTATCAACTTCAAGTAATTGTGGTTGTTAGATCTTCTCCCCCCCCCCCGGTTTTGTGTGTGTGTGTGTGTGTGTGTGTGAATTTATATATTAATTTTTAGCTCCCTCCAATAAGTGAGAACATGTGGTATTTCTCTTTCTGTGCCTGACTTGTTTCCATTACAATTCTTCAAAGAAAAGTAGGATCTTGATCCCATTTGTTTAAAATTTCCATTGAAAACTCTGCTCTTCCCTGCAGCTGATCTGGACACAACAGTTTTGGCACCTGTAGAGTGGAATGTTTGCTCAAATGTAATTTTTCAGTCAGAATTGTGTAAGCTAAACCAATTGAGATGTCTATGGTATTGGCTACTGTATCTGCTGTTAATGGTCAGTCCTCTTCAATTAGTACACAAAGAAGATTAATTTTTTTCCTCGCAAGTTGATGTGGATGGCCTGCTGCTACAGTCTTTATCTTTAACATCATCTCATTCCTTCTTAAAACAAGTTATCCATTTGTAAATTTCCATTGAAAACTCTGCTCTTGTCTGCAGCTGATCCAGATGCAACAATTTTGGCATTCGTAGAGTGGAAATTTGCTCAAATATAATTTTTCAGAAGGAGAGAACAGAACTGTGGTTATTAGGAGGGGGGTGAAGGTGGAGGAAAGAGTGGTTAGGAAGAAGTTGGTTAATGAACACAAAGAGTGAATACATTTTGCAATTATGAATATGCCAACTGTCTGACTTGATTATCACCTATTGTACACAAATACTGATAGTCAACTCTGTATCCCACAAATATGTATAATACATTATGCTCCAATAATAATAATAATAATAATAAAAAGAATTGTGTAAGATAAACCAGTGGAGATGTCTATGATGTTGGCTATTGTTTCTGCTGTTAATGGTCAGTCTACTTCAATTAGGTTACAAAGAAGATTAATTTTTTACTCACAAGTTGATGTGGGTTGTCTGTTGCTATAGATTTCATCTTCAACATTGTCTTGTTCCTTCTACAAATGAGTTATCCATTTGTAAATTGCTGATTTCTTGGGAAGTATTATCCCCATAAACTTTTCATAAAGCGTCAATGATTTCACCATCCTTCCACCCAACCTTCACCATAAATTGCATGTTTGTTCTTGCTTAAATTTTGCTCTGATAGGGCTCTTTTCAAACTGATGTTTCATTCTTCTTAGTGCCTCAAACTAGTTCTTGTTCAGACATGTCATAACAAATTAGTACAAGTTCATTTTGGTGAAAAAAATATTTGGAATCCATGCATAGTTGCATTAGTTCATTTACTGTTGCTTATGACAAAATACCTGAAACTGGGTAATTTGTAAAGAAATGGAATTTATTTATTACAGTTTTGGAGACTGGGAAGTCTAAGGTTTGGGGGAGCATCCAATGAGGGCCTCCTTATTTATGGCCGTCTCTACTATGATGCAGGATGTCATATGGTGAACATGGCATGAGCAAGAGCTCTCTAACAGGCTCACTTGCTGTCCATATAAAGCCATCAGTGCCCCTCCTGTGACAACCCACTAAACCATTAATCCATTACTCCACACATGAAGTAATTTATTCATGATATTGCAGTCCTTACAATCCAATCAGCTCTTAAAGGCCTCGCCCTTCAGGTACCAGTCAGATTTCCCATCCTCTTAACACTGTCACAGTGAGGATCAAGTTTCAATGAGTTTTGATGATACCTTCAACCCACAGCTTTCCACCCTGTCTCTCAAAACTCTTGTCATTTTCATACAAATACATTAACTCCATTCCCAAAATCTTAACTTGTTTCAACTTAAAAGTCCAAAGTCTGAAGTCCCATCTGCAAAGGAAAACAAGTTACCTACTTCCAAGATACAGTGGTGGGACAGAAATAAGACAGATATTACCCTTTAAAAAGGGAGAAATGAGCAAAAAGGAAAGGGTAACAGTTACTAAGCATGTCTGAAACCCAGAAGGGCAAGTATTAAATCTTAAATCTGGAAAATAATTTCCTTTGAGTCTACTGTCCAGCATCCTCTGCATACTGGGTTGGGGGTTGGGCTAACAAGTCCTCAAGCAGCCTGACCCCTGCAGTTCTCCTGAACTCAACCCATGCTTCAGCTCTCCCAGGATAGTGGGAAGTAGCTCTACAGTTCTTTTGTCTTGATGAAAGTCCTGCTCCCCCTTCCTTGGCTCCACTAGGCATGCTCCTGGAGGGGCTTCTCTGCTGCAACCCCACATTACTGCTTGGCTTTGTTCTAGTGAAGAATTCTCTGAAGTGACTCTGCCCCGGCAACAAATCTCTTCTTGGGCCCCTAGGTTTCTCCACACATCCTTTGAAATCTGGGTGGAGGCTGCCATGCTTCCATGGCTCTGGTATTCTGTGAGCCTGCGGACTTAACACCACTGTCAAGGTTTCCAGTTTGTATCTTCCAAAGCAGTGGGCCCAGAAGCACCTGGGGCCAGTTTAGCTATAGCCTGTATAGCCAAGGAGCACTGTGCTGGGATGCCGCTTATCAAGGAGGCCCTCGGCAGTGAGCCTGTGGAGGGTGCTCTGAGCTTATTTCCTGAAACCATTCTGTCTTACTAGGCTTCTTGATCTGCGATGGGAGGGCAGCCTCAAAGATCTCTGAAATGCCTTTGAGGTCCTTCTTTCATTCTCTCAATGATCACTTCTTTTGTATTAATCTCCTTAGCAGTCAGTCACTGGGTTATACCCTTGGTTTCATCTCCTGAGCACACTTTTTCACTCTTATGTGGCAAGGCTGAGAGTTTTCCAATTTTTTACCATCTCCTTCCCTCTTAATTATAAATTTCTCCTTCATGTAATGCCTTTGCTGCCATAATACCCTCCCTGTGACGACCCACCAAACCACTGGTCCATTACTCCATGAATTAATTAATCCATTCATGACAGCGTGTTCCTCATGATCCAAACACCTCTTAAAGGCCCCACCCTTCAGGTACCATACTTGGATTTCAAACCCTCTTAACCCTCTCAAGCTTCAATGAGTGGGGGGGACATTCAATCCATAGTAATAGTTTTTTCATAATATGCATTTTCTATGAACCTTTTGAAGAACCCTTGTAGGTACTGTTATTCCCAATTTGTAGAGAAGAAAACCAAGGCACCTGGAGGTTAAATAACTTACTTTAAAATGGCAGGCCTGGTCTTTCCACTTACACTATTGTCCACCTTCACTACCCAGGACTATTCTCAACACAATAGTTGAAGTCACCGTTTGCATTCCATCATGTCAGTCCTAGCTATGCTCAAACCTACCAGTGGCTTCTCATATCACTCAGAAAAAAAGCCTAGCCCCAGGGAAGGCCCATGGTGTTCTAAACAACCTCTTCCCTACTACTCTTCACGCAGTTCAGTTGATTCCACTCCGTGTCAACTACAGCACTGGCCCGTGTTGCTCTGAAACACTCTAGGCATGATCTGCCTCAGGCTGGTGCACTGATCTCTTCATTGTCCCCTCCTTCCTACCCTGCAGGTCTTTACTCAAAGGTCATCATCTCATCTTCTCACTGAACTCTGCCGTGATCACCCTACTTAAATTTGCATCTCTCCTCACCCCAAAACTTCCAATCCACATTTCCTAATTTATTTTTCTCCTTCACAATTGCCATTATCTAACATGTTATACATCTTACTTCTCTATTTTATTCATTGCATTTCTCCTTCTATAGGTTGCAGAAGGCCACTGTTTTCTGTCTTAATTGCTGTATCCATATATCCTAGAACAGAGTCTAGCACATAGTACATGCTTAATATGTATTTAAGTGAATGGATAAATAAATGTATTTTTTTTAAATGAGGCAATTATCTAAACAATTTATTTACATGAGTGCTTGGCTTATATGGGTGAAGCCATGTAAAGAATGCCTGCATTTCTTCATGATGGCTATGCAATGGACTAGTGTACACATTACATTTAGTCAGAGTGTAGCCCTGCTATGGTTTGAATGTGTCTTCTCCAAAATTTAGATATTGCCCATATGTAGTATTAAGAGGTGGGGCCTTTACTATGAGGTGATTAAGTCATGAGGGCTCCTCCCAAGTGAATGGGATTAAGCAGCCTTGGTTTTGCTGGCTTGTCCATCCACATTCTGCCACACGAGGACACAGCAATGAGGCTCTCGCCAGGCACCAGAAGCTAGCACCTTGGTCATGGACTTCCCACTCTCCAAACTGTGAGAAATAAGTTTCTATTCTTTATAATTGTCCAGTCTCTGTTATTTTGTTATGGCTGCACAACTGGCCTAAAATAAAACTCCCCTCTCTGAGAATCACATCTACCTTTAGCTTAGCCTATACTTTATGTTCTACCTAAAGTCCTCTTTTCTCTAGGACAATTGGTTGTTTTGTGTGTGCATGTTCTTTTTCCTCTCTAGAGCTCTTTGATTTCAATATTAATCTGATTTTGCTGTGTAAAAAACTACTAGTTGGGTTTTCACCCAAAGCAATTTACCAGCAACCCTTCATACCCTAGGCTTGACCCATGTAATCTATAAATCAGATGCTCATCTCTAAATATTCAGAAAAAAACTACAGTTAAATGCAGCTTTTCCCAAAAGGGATTTTGAAAAGCTAGTCTATTCAATCACAATTTTTCATTTTTTTTTTCTCTACTGTTGCATATCTCTGTGCACTTTAGCTATATTGTAATTATTCCCACATCCTCTTTTCTAGGCGGGAGGATGCTTCCCCTAACATGATTTTTTTTTTTTTTTAAATATACTCCAGTTAAAATTGTACAGAACATCTGAATGTAGATTGTATTTTCAAAGACCAATGTATAAATTTTCTTTCTTTTATAAGCTTGTGGCATTACCGTGTGGTGAAGGTATTCCACACATACTGAATTTAATGCTTGTTATAACTCTAAGAAATCTCTTACATTCAGATGACATAATAGATCAGCAGAACAAACCAAAGTAAACTAAGATTTCTGTTGCTTTTATTTAAATATGTCTACACACCATTTAAAGCTTAGACTTTTAGCTTAGAGTCTTGCTCATTTATTTATTTATGTCATATTCATAAAAAACTCATAAAGATAAGCTATCTATGCTACCCCTAATGGTCTTTTGAAATAAAATTACATTAAGCTACAACATAATATCCTGAAGTCTGCAGATGTATGAATTTACTGGAGTTATTGTGGAGGCTCTTTTCCCACATATCAAATTATCTTAGGGGCAGACAGTTTTGTATTAAATTCACCTCCATTTGCATCTTAACACCATATTAAGTGAAGAAATTCAATTGTTACTTTTACACAGTTTCTTTGACTATCTCAAGTATATTAAATTAAAAGACAAAAAAACTGTCAAATGCATCTTTAAAAAGGTATTGCACTCAATTCTTAGTATTAACTAATTCTGTCCATCAACACTATGGTCTTACCTGAAAGAAAAATTACTTATTAAAAAGTGATTCTATTTTTATGAAAATTGTAAACACCAGTTTTTTAAATATTATTTTTACTACATATGATATTTAGAAATTAATTACCTAAGTTCAAAACATCAAATGAAAAGTAAGAATTGATATCAAATGTAGATATATAAGATACTAACACCAAGAAATAAGTTGAACGGCTTTTCTCTCCATCTAAACCATCCAGGTCTAGTAAAAGATCAAAAAAATGAAGAATAATGTTAATTTATGGGTTAGGTAGAGGATGTAATAAACAGGAGTACAGGCTCAGGTTTTAGCTATAACTTTAGTCGATCAACAAAGGCTTTTTATTTTTTCTATTACTTGCCATTTTATATTAACATTTAAATAATTTCATTATTGAGCATCATTAAAATGTGTCAGTTTCTTCATAGGAATGCAATGGATATAGGTACTGGATATGGTGTGTTATAAATTTACTTAAAAACCACATTTACTCTATAAACTGGGTATTTTACTTTCTTGTGAGTTTGGGGTTTATTTCCATTGGAAAATACTTAACTTCTGTCATTGCATCATTTACCAAAAGTTTCAAGCTATACTCAAAGTAAATTCACCTGCACTGAAAGAATACCGTTTAATGTATGCTCATGTTAAAGATCCCAAGTATTCTGATGCTCTACTCAATATCTGGAAGGGAAGGATCCAGAAAGAGGGAGTAGAAGCAAGAAAGGAAAACGAGGGGAACTGTGTTAAAAGGACTGTTTGAGTCGGGGGGCACTAGCCTAAGAAACAATCCCACTCACACTAACTGAAGGGAGATTTATCATAGTGACTCCTGACACTCACAGACCGCAAGTATTTCCAGGCTTTACCAGATACTGGAACGGGAAAGTTAGAAAGGTGGCAGGGGCCAAGGCACCATCGGTCATGTCTACTCCCTCCCCAGCCAACAGGACACACAGTAGCTTTTATTTTTATTTCTCTGTGTAGGCAGATGTTTCACTTGTCCGTAGACACACATGGCATCCAAATGGACCTCCCAGCACGGATCCACCCAGCCTTCAAGGGCCAGAAAACAACCCTTCTTGAGATCCAGGCTCTGTTCCTCTTATTCCAAATTCCTAAAGGAGACAAACTGATTATCCCAGCTCATAGGTAAGTTGTTTTTGTTAGTTTTTAAATTTTATTTTTATATTAAACATCCTAATTGTAGTTTCAATAATATTTTATTGTAAATTTAATTTGTATTTTCATAAAGGCTAACAGTGTTGAACATCTTTTCACATGCTCATTTGTATAAGAAATGACAGTTTTTTACCTTTTGCCAACTTTCTAATAGATTTTTTTTTTTAATGTTGGATTTTGAGATTTCTTTGTATATTCTTGATATGGTTGAATGCTTCTGTCCCTCCCTAAAGTCACATGGTAAAGCGCTAATCCTCAGTGTGACTGTTTGGAGACAGAACCTCCCAAAAAGTAATTAAGGTTAAATGAAGTCATAGGGTTAGGCCCAGATCAGATAGGATTAGTGTCTTTATAAGAAGAGACACTGAAGAGCTTCCTCCCTCTCCCCCCACCCCCCGGCCACATGCACACAAAAATGGCCATGTGAGGACACAGGGAGAAGACTAATCTCATCAAATGAGTTGGGAAGTACTCCTGCCTTTTCTATATTCTGAAAGATACTGTGTAGAATGTTTTGTTAATTCTATTTAAAATGTAGGTAGAATTCTCAACTGCAGCTATGATGGCCTGAAGATTTCTTTTACTTGAGTTTTTAAATTATTAATTAAATTTCCCTATTAATTATAGCACTACTCAAATTATCTATTACATGTTGGATGAGTTGTCATATTTCATGCTTTTTGAGAAATGGGCTCATTTCACCTAACTTGTAAAATCCCTTTATTATCAGATTATTGTATTCCCTGACTATCTTTTCAATGGTTGTAAGATCTGTAGTGATATTATCTGTTTCATTCCTGATATTGGTGATTTGTGTTTTTTCCCCTTTTATTTTTGTCAGTTTTGCTAGAGTTATATCAATTTGGGGGGTTTTATTTGAAGAACTACCTTTTTGTTTAATTAGCTTTGTTTTCTATTTTATAATTTTAATTTTTGCTCTTATTTTTATTATTTCTTTACTTCTGATTGCTTTCTTTGGAGTTATTTTTGTCTTTTGTTTGTTTGTTTCCTGAAGTAGAAATTTAGATCATTAATTTGTGGGGCTGTTTTTTTTTTTTTTTTTTTCTTTTTTCTTTTTAATAGATGCATTTAGTTCTACAAATTTCCCTCTCAGCACTTCTTTAATTGCATCTCACATATTTTGATATATTGTATTTTTGTTTTTATTGTTTTGTGTATTTTCCCTATAATTCCTGTTTAATCCATGGATTATATAGAAGTGTGGTGTTTAATTTACAAGTTTTGAAGATTTTTTCATTGTCTTTCTGCTATTGATTTCTAGTTTTATTACATTACATTTTATGGATTATATACACATAACATTGTTCATAAAATTTGTTCACATTTGTTTTATGTCCTAAAATATGGTCTGTCTTGGTAAATGTTTTCCATACAGACACTTAGGAAAATAAGTGTATTCTATTTTTCTTTGGTGGAGTGTACTTACACCAATTAGATCCTAAGGATGTGTGTTGTGAAGTTTTCTCAGCACTGTTGTAGGTTTTACAATATATATATGCAAAACTTATCACTGTCTGCTGAAATTGAAGTTTTGCCACTTCATGTGAAGTGTAGAAACTTAATTTCCATTTGGATTTCTTTATCCTTCTCACTTTTAAATATAATTGTCTTAACTATTTATTTTATATATATTGATTACCACCTAATGGGTGGTGTTTTGTTTTAATAATTAAATATGATTTTAGAGATTCATGAGAGGCAGGATAGCATAAGATAGTCTATTATATTTACTCCTATTCTTACTGGTTCTGATCTTCCTCTATCCTTTTTAAAGTCCTTAGCCTTCTTTTGTTATTATTTATACTTTCTTCTTGGGAAGACCAGCTCCCCACGCCCTCCAGCAAGCACTGCCCTGTCATGGAATTGGACCTCTTCCTGCTTCCCCAACATGGCCATCACCCCTCCACCCCAAGATCAGCTGGGTCCCACTGACACTACCCGAACAGAAAACCACACTAGATTATTCTGCCTGCTTCCTCCAGGTGGGGGATAAAAGATCAACCTCTCTACTCAGACCTGGAGAAGGTTCAAGTATGCAATCTGCTTCCCTAGGGCAGGGGGCTGAGGGTGGAACATTAACTTTTTGTGTAACCAGGCTGAAACCATGGGGGTAAGAGTAGGGCAGTGGTTTTCCCTTTGGTGTTCAGTTTGGATAGGGCAGTATTACCCCAAAGTTTTTTTTTTTTTTTTTTTTTTTTTTTGGCCAACTTTTCCCCAGTCCTTTGGCTACAGGGACAGTTCTTGGAGGTTTTTTGGTCTGTGCCCATTGGTGGTTCCAGGCTAGAAACTTTTGCAGCATTCTGTCTATATATATGGGAGATAGTAAGGAAACCCAGAGAACTCACCTCTGTGTCATTCCTCAATTTCCTAGGTTCCTAGGAAGCCCCTACTTCTTCATTCCACCTTTCAGAGATTTTCTGTGCTGTCTGTTATGTTCTGTTCCGGGTGCGTCATTTGTGAAGGGGAGTCTTAAGTGTAATGGGGCTACTCCATTCTGGTGGAACCAGAAGTAATCAGCTATGTCTTTTTTTCTCTTTTAATGTGTTCTTTCTTTCTCTCAATGACTTATTAAGCAAAGTAATGCATTATCAAGTAGAGTTTCCCACAGTCTGAATTTAGTTGGTTGCATCTTTCTGGTGGTGTTTCATAAGCCCGAGTGTCCAAAGGATTTTCTGAAAATTGGTATTTAGATTTAGAGGCCTGATCAAACTCAAATTCAATGGGGAGGGGTGGATGTGGGAAGAGGGTGTGCAAGATTCATTCACAATTGGAGTAATGTAGTATCTGGTTATCACTTGATTCTTGCCTAAATTTATTCGCTCATTAGGTGTTGTAAAATGATAATATTATAATTCCATCCCTTCTTATTTATTAGCCAAAACATTCTCTAAAGGAAAACTTCCCTCATCAACTATTTAGTTACCTTAGGTAGCCTAAGATTGAGTGTTTCTCATTCTTTTTTATAGTACTCCATATAACTCACACGTTATTTAACAAGTCCCTTACTAAGGGACATTTAGAATATTTTCATTTATTTGTTATTAAAAATGATACTACATGGAATAGCCTTATCCAATTCACTTTTTGTATTTTAGTTACTAGTTTTGACATAGAAAAATAGAAAGGTGAGTGCCAGCTAAAAAGGTAAATACATCGTGATGATCCTAGATATTGCCAGCTTGCTGTTTATCTGAGTTGTGCCACCCTGCATTTCAGGTAGGATGATTCCTGAAAAAGTGTCCATGTGAAGGACACTGAAAAAAATGATGGAGACACACAGAAGAAAGATGGGAAGGATAATGAAAGAGAAAACTGAAAGAGGTCAAGGATGGCCACAAAGAGAAAGATTTGCCAAAGGAAGTTATGAAAGAATGAGGAACTACCCAGGAGATAATTACATCTCAGAAATAGTTGAACAAGGAGGAGTAGAAACCCAACTGAATAAAATATTGCTAATTATGATTGTAAAATTCTTTTGCATCTACAATTACATCTTTAGAGCAATACCTTCAGATTGAAGGAGAAAGCTAAAAGAGAGACAGGTAAAGTGGTTTGCTAAAAAACATGCAAATACTTATTTATAACGTCTCTCCACTGCTAGGACAATAATAATTCAACAGGCTACTTTGAGAGAGTATTTTCATATTTTTTTTCAAATAAAAAATGCTGGGATTTGTAATTGAAGTTTGGGTACTGTTTGCCTTATTAGGTTATTCTGCTACATTAGCTACCCACAGAGCAACACTCATATGAGCTCAGCAGGAAGCACAAGGAACCTTTCCAAGACCATTGTTGAATAAAATGAAACCCCCCTCTTAGGTTCTGCCAAGTAAAATATATGCTTATTAGATCAGCAGTAAAGAATCATAAGTATATTAGTAAAACACAATTCAATGATTCCTATTACTGGTCTTTAGTTATTGAATAGAAAGCAGAATATGAGAAAGCTAGAATCCTTTTCTGTCTAGAATATTATGGTTTTTGTTATTCCTTTTCTTTACAACCAGAGTGCTTATTGCCGTAAGCTTTATCTGAGAACAAAGAATATAATTTAAACATATATACGTATATTTTTTTCTATGCTGCTGTAACAAATTACCACAAAATCCACAGCTTAAAACAAGACCCATTTATTATCTTGGCATTCTGTAGGTCAGAAGTCCAACAGGCTTGGCTGGGTGCTCGGCTGAGGGTGTCACAAGGCTGAAGTCAAGGAGAGAGCAGGGCTGTGCTCTTTTCCAGAGGCTCTGGAAAGATTCCAGTTCCATGCTCTTTTGGGTTGTTGCCAGAACTCAGTTCTGTGCATTGTAGTAATCAAGTCCTGTTTCCTTGTTAGCTGTCAGTCAGGGGCCATTGTCAGCCTCTAGAGGCTACCCACATTTCTTGGCTCATCACCCTCTTTCTTCATCTTCAGACCCCGAAATGGTGGAGTGAGTCCTTCTCACACTTCAGATCTCTCTGACTTATCTCTATACCTCATCTCTTCTACTCGCTTCTTTTCCAGCTTCTATCTCTGACACCAGCCTGAGAAATTTCTGATTTTAAACACTTAAGGTTACATTGAGGGTACCGGCCAGTTAGCTCAGATGGTAAGAGTGTGGTGTTAATAACACCAAAATCAAAGGTTAGGATCCCAATACCAGCCAGCCACCAAGAAAATAAAAAATAAAAAGCAAAAAAACAACATTGCATTGGGCCCACCTGGGTAGCTTGCCATGTTCCAAATTTTTATTTGTTTTTTGTTCATAGGTGCCATACGTGCCTATAATAGCCTTCTTTATCTGACTCTACAGTTGGTCAAAATGTAAAAGCAATTTACTCAGCCAATATTTACTGAGCATCTACTGTATACCAGACATGTTGCATGTTTCTACTCTGGATACTGAACTCACAAAAAACAACAGAAGGGCCTTGCCTCATGGAACTCACATTTTAACAATGAGAAAGACAAGGAAACAAATATAAAATAAGTAGGCATTTGGATCCCCATACCGGACAGCCACCAAAAAATAAAAAATAAAATAAAGTAGGCAAACTACAATAAGCTTGGTATGACAGAATCAAACAGTGACTATTAAAATGTAACATGAGTTGGGCTCATGTTATGATCACGGTGGGCCACATTTCAGGGCTCCTAGTTTCTCATTAAAAACCAAAGGGATAGAAGAAAACTCTTAATAATGATTGTTTACTGTAATCTTCCAGCTTATCTTGAAAGTGGTTTTTTTTAGTAGATATGTAGAAGGCTCAAGACCAACTGATAGAGAAGAAACAAAGGCAGGGCACCAGGGAAAAGCCAGAGGTCTAGAGCTGAGCTCCCCAGTATAATGGTTGATATCTGCATGTGCCTATTTAAAATAAAATGAATTAAAATTTTAAAATCAATTTCTAATCCACACTGCCGATATATATACACACACATAAATATATGTATTTATATATATGTATGTATATATATATATGTATGTGTGTGTGTATATATATATATTTTTTAGTTCAAGTAAAATTTTTACTAGTACATAAGGGGAAACAAAGTGTACTGGAAGTTTCCTTCCATGCCCTACCACACACACACACACACACACACACACACACACACACTCTCTCTCTCTCTCTCTCCCTCTCTCTCTCTCTCTCTCTCTCTGCAGGATTAGTCTCTGTTTGTTTTAAAATATTTCATTTGAAACAACAACAAAAAAGTTCAATTAATCAAATTTTCCTGAGAAAAGCATCCTCTGGGCAAAGCCATGAGGGAGGGTGGGGAAAACTAGATGGGCAAATTCTGAAACCCACAGCTGTGCTTTCAGATCTTGAAACAAACCTGTTTCCAAAAATGGAGGTTTTTGTCATTCGTATTTAAACCTTGAATCACATAAAACTCTATGACATTTTCATTTTCAAACTTAGAATCCTTACTTAGGATACTTGAATCTCCTACCTAACACTTACAAGACTTATGAGAAATTCTTTTCAATCCTGAGAAGCTAATTAACTTTAACAAAGTTGTACTGGAAGGTAGAGAGAAGGCAAAAGGAAATTTAATTGAGCAACAACAAAAAAAGTATTTATATGAATGTTCTGAAATCAATTAACTGACTACATTCTACTCAATTTACATGAGAAAAAAATATGTGGGGTTTTTAAGAGATGGGATTTAATACACAATTCACCATTAATACTAGGTCATTTTTTCTGAGGAATTTATTTTTTTAATTGAAATATATTGATTGTAAATATTCACGAGGTTCAGAGTTACATTTAAACAGGGACATTCAAATCAAAAGCACAATGAGATATCATTTTGCCTTAGAAAGACAAAAAATAACAAATGCTGGTGACAATGCAGAGAAAGGCAACTCTTATACACTGTTGATGGGAATGCAAATTAGTACAGCCATTATGGAAAACTGTATGGAGTTTTCTCAAAAAACTAAAAGTAGAACTGCTATATGGTCCAGCAATCCCACTGCCAGCTATTTACCCAACGGAAAGGAAATTGGCATATTGAAGAGATATCTGCGTCCCCATGTTTACTGCAGCACTATTCACAATAGCCAAAATATGGACTCAACTTAGGTATTCATCGACAGAAGAAAGGATAACAAAAATGTGGTATATAAACACAATGGAATACTACTCAGCCATGAAAAAAGAAAGAAATCCTGTCATTTACCACAACATGGATAAGCCTGGAAGACATTAAGTTAAGCGAAATAAGTTATACACAGGAAGATAAACACTGCATATTCTCACTCATATGTGGGAGCTAAAAAATAATAATAAGCAGAACTGTTAGAATTAGAGATTAGAATTGTGGTTACTAGAGGCTGGAAAGGGGATGGAGGAGGGGGCAATTGGTTAATGGCCATGAAATTACAAATAGATAGGAAAAATAAGTTTTTGAGGTATACAGTAGTCCTAGGCATCTGTAACCAATGACAATTTATTGTATGTTCTGAAATGGCTAGATGAAAGGAGCACAAATGTTCTAATCACAGTGAAATGATACATGTTTGCAATGATGAATATGCTACCTACCCTGATTTGATGATCACATATTGTATGAATATATTGAAACACACTGTCTATATTTAAAATACTTAATGTCCATATTTCTAGTAGCTACTGCATTGGACAGTGCAGATTTTATAGAACATTCTTATCATCACAGAAAGATCTCCTGGACAGTGCTGTAATAGAATCACAGGTACTGCTTTATTGCTGGATAAAGAGCCTTATCTGTTGTTTAATGGATCACTTAGGACTCTTTTAATTGCAAGTAACAGAAACCAACTTCCTGTAACAAATACAAATGGAGGGTTTTACTTTAAAGATTGTGATGACTCTGTTCAAGGGAGAGATGGGGCCACGTCCCGGAATGATTAAATCTGGAACTGCTTGCTTGGGTTTCCATCTCTGCCTTCTCCTCCTTTACTTCATTTGTAATTTCCCTGGTGATTTGTTCTCTCTGCGTAATCCATAGCTCAGTGCCTGACTTTTTGCAACCCACAATCCAAGTTTTCAGAAAAGGGACCTTTTTGACACTTATTGGGACATGTGACTACTCTTGGTCAAATTAGCTAAGTTTGGATGTAGGAGAAGTGGTATGGGAGAGGTTACCATGTAAATATACCTGTCTGAAATGCACTCCAGTAAACTGGAGGCCAGTGTCTCTATAGGTGAGGTCCCTGAAAATTAGGAAGACACTTTTAACAGTGACTAAACTTGCATTAACTACTGTGCATCAGAATGTTACTAATACATTTTACTTTGTCTCTACAGCTTCTTGTTTTCAATACTGATTTCGGGTACCATGAAAATTTGGTTGTAATATGTGTGACTTCATGCGGTTCAGGAATCCACAGAGAACTAATGCAGTTTTACAAAGGGGCTACATATAAAGATGTGGACAGAGTGTAGGGAAATCATGAAGAAACCACAAGAAATACTGAAACACACTGAGGCTGATCACAGAGGGTCTCCATCATCACTGCACACTCTAGAGGGAAATAGGAGGGAAGAAGATTCCTGACCCTGGAGATAGAGAGGGCCGTATGAGAGGCACCGCCTTACAGTAGTTCTGATCTGTGACAGAGGAATGCATCAGCCCATAGGAACCCAGAGACCAGGGAAATGAAATAAATACACTATTTCTGATCTGCTAGGCACTGACTCCAACTGTAAGCCGGAAGCCAAGGGAGCCTGTTCATGATTTTCACACCAATTAGCCTCCTAAGAAATAAGGTAGGGTTAATGAAAAAGGCTAGCAAGTAATCTGCAGGAGCAAATGAACACTTTCACTCACCTAGAAGCCACTCTTTAAGGTGGGATATGGCTGAACTGGCCAAGTAGGTGAGACTTCCTATCTCCTCCATTGACCTAGGATTTCGATTTTTGAGCTTCGGCCTCCATTGAGAAGATTGTTTCAGGTTGCTAGCCAAGTTTATTTAAAAAATAAAATATTTAAAAGTACCATATTTTTGAGCTTATCTGGAAGAAAGCAACTGTGCAATAGATTTCATCTGCTGAGTATTATTTTCAGTGAATTGCAGCTTTGCTACTATATATATTTGCAATGAGCAAAAAGAACAAATGAGAGAGGAAGCTGGCCTGTCTCCATTGACAGGGTATGACACAGGCAAGTTTGCTCAAGGACAGCTGTAGTTTATACCTGGGAAAGCTTTCCAGTGACAGATTAATCCTAATCAGCAAGTTGTGCTGGAGACACTCTTGTGTATTTTTGTTTTTGTTTCTGGATTTCTTTTTCTTTGCAGCCTCAGGCTGCTGTGTATTTCAGATGACGTATTTGCTCAGATGTTTGCCTGCTCTCAGTCAAAGAGAATTTAGTAAGCTCACTTTTGGGTTCTTTAGATCTCACAGGTAACCTAAGAGCCATACTCTATTTAGAGTTATCAATTATGTTCTTCAGAGGTCTCTTAGGAATCTTGGAAAAATGATTGGCCACAGATTGATCATCATTAGACACAGAGTGTCTGATGTGTGGTTGACCTGCTGGTGGTGGTGCTGGGTGAGAAATTTGTTTCAGCAAGAGTGTGAAAAAAAGGAAGTTTTAAAAGAGAACAAAATACAAGGCAAATAATTTTGGTTCCTATTTTAAAATGTTTTATTTGTTTTTAGAATCGGACAGATTATTCTATCTTCTCACTTTGGAGACCCTTTTTCCAAGTGAAAAGTTGTACAAATAGAAGCAATATATATTTGACAATTTTGCCATATTTTGTCACAATTACAGTCTAAGAATATCACTTATTCAACTAATTAATTATCCATCTTACAGGTATTATCTACTGAGATTTATCTACCAAGTCATTAAACATTGGAGCCTTCAAGGCTGGTTTTTCTGTCCTCCCTCCCTCTATATACTTATATGTAAATGTCACCCACACTCATGGCTTCAATGACTCTCTAGTCCAGAGTTCCCTTTTAGACCTGTGATTCTAATGTTTGCTTAGCCTCTTCTGTTTTTATTTCCACACCGCAAATTCAACATTTACAGACCAAAACTCATGATCTTCCCAACAAACTTGGTTCTTATTCAATGTTTCTTTTCTCAGTAAATGACATGAGTATTCTTCTAGCTGTATAAGTCAGAAACCTAGGAATAAACTTTAGCACTTTCTTTTTGGTAACCACCCCCCTCTTCTTTACCCTCCCCCAAAACATTTAATCCATTACCGGGTTTTATCAAATTTTTTACAAAATATTTCTAGAGTATTTTAACTTCTGTCTCCATAAACAACACTTCAGTCACGATCCGCATTGAGCTTGTTGTACTGCGATATCTCATAACGCATAATTTCATTCTGTCTTCCTACCAACCCAGTCTTAGTTCTAAAACAAAAAGACTCTTTTAAAAACCAAAACTTGTCATATCAGGCAAATAATACACACCTGACCTTAATCGCATTTTTAAAAACTTAATTTTTAATGGCTTCAGTGGGTCTTCTTTGCTTATAATGATACGGCAAATTCCCTTAATATAAGTCACAAAGTATGCTTGTCATGGCTCTTGTCCACCTTCTCAGCTGTGTCTTTTTCTGGGCTAGCCCTCCCTCTCACCAACCAGACACATAGACCAGCCTCTCTTTGGCCACAGGGTCTTTGCATCTGCAATTCTCCCTGCCCAGAATATTTTTTCTCTCGTCTCTATCTTAAGGAAGTCTTCTGAGACCTATATGACTTAATCACATACCTCTGTTGCAGGATCTCATAATTTTTGCAAGTTTTTATTGCCACACTTATCACAGTTGTAACTTTATCTTCATTTCATAGTTCATTGCATGAGGGCAGAGACTGTGTTCAGTGCATCTTCAGCAATTCTCACTGTTTGCACTTGTGCTTCAGTTTCTTCACCTATAAAACAGGAACAAGAATATGTACTTCACAGGGTTTCTTTCATTATTAAGCAAGATATATTAACTTGTTAGAAGAGTGCCTGAATCATCTGTAAGCATTCATTCATTGGTAGCTATCGTTATTACTGTTTCTGTTGTTTTATAATCCATATTCTCCAGGTGCCCCACTTATCTCAAGAAGATTGGAAGGTTGAGTGACTTTCTAATTTAGATGCCATGTGAGGCATCCTTAAATTAGACTTTCCCAGTTAATTGCAAGTTTGGGTCTAAACTTCATGCTCAATTGAACATGCCTTCAAAGCTCTTGTCTTTGGTTTGCTTCCTAAGTGCTATTTAGTAGTATGTGCATTTCCCCTAGAGACTCACCGGGAGGAGTTCAATCGAAGCATAAAACATTAGAACAACATTTTGTTAATGGGAGATTCTGCTCTGCTGTTTGTCTCTTAACTGACAAACACAACACGCCATTTCAGGGTATCGTGACCACCGATTGTTGGTCCTGCAGACAATAAATCATCAATAACATTTTAAACCTGAGTAATTACATCTTTTGTTTGGAGCTTCTTAATGTTTCAAGCTTAAGCTGAACCATTTTAGAAGTGAATTAACAAGAATCAGTTACAAATTGTTAACTGTTTACTCTGAAGGGAAAATCACTTTGGAAACATGGTTGGCCTCACAGCCTAGGATGGCTGATGGCAGGACAAACAAAATAACCAGCACAGAGACATTGCGTTGTGGTTGTCTAGAAGATGCTGTTGACCATCTGCCTGGATTTCTTTTTCCAGGCTGGAGTACTCATCTCCAATTGCTAAGATTGTTCGGTGCTCATAGCTAATAGTTACACTCTTCTCAGGACACTTTCCCTCGGCCTGATAGGAGCCACCTCACCTGGAAATGCCTGACAGGTTACCCTCTTTCCTCATGAAAGGCCAATAGCCAATGACTGATACAGGTGAGTAAAAACCTAACTTTCTTTTCTCAAGTTGAGATGACTTCATGGTACTATTTCATGCTTCAGTGTTCCCTGTGGGATCAGGCTGAGGCTAGACTGTACTTAAATCCATATCTTTATTTGGTTTTTCTCACCTGCCCTCTCCTGCTTCCTTTACATCATTATAGGATTTTTTTGAATACCACTTAATAAATTAGCATCTATCTCAGATAGAGTTCAACAAAATCTGACCTAAGTCCCATTGAGATTGTTTCAACCTACGGCTCAGGTATACCTAAGTATAGCGAATACAAAATCTGAGTTCTACACTGGTGGGTTTTACAAGGAGCCATGAACATAAGCAAAAAACCAGAAGGTGGAGTTTGGGTCTGCATGAGGTAATGGCCTACTGCTATTGCATCTGCACGAGCTGGCTCTGGGGATATCTAACTACAGCTGTTTGTGTTGTTCAGATCCTCTGTTCTTAGACTGAAGAAATAGGAGATCCCCTTGAGTAATAAAACAAGTAAGAAAACTATAAAGGTGGCCATTAGGGACTGTCTCAGCGGAAGAGATTTTTCTAGATTGAATCAGCAGAAAATGATCATTTATAAAATCTGGCAGATATAAAGAAATCCTTGTTAAAAAGAGTACCAATAGCTTTCAGAATACATAAAATATAGCAGGTAAAAAAAAAATCAATAAAAGGCTATTTTTTAGGCCTCTATGTTTGTAGATATTTAAAGATTCTGTTGCTATGATGATGCCTTTGAGCAACTTTTAATAAACACAAACATCGTCCCCCAGCTGTGTTTTGAAGCACATTTTTCATGTATTTGAACATGTTATGATAGGTTTAGCATAGCTTTTAATTTTTTTTTCAAAGAATGAGTATCAATTGCTGAGCAGTCTTCTGTTGTTTGTATGTTTATTTGTTATTCCGCCAATCCTCAGTGTCTTAAACCTAGAGAAACTTAAAACTAGCTTCACAAAAATCATGATCTCTTGCCCTAAAGGCAGAAGTAAAAGTCAAGCCTTATCCCCATGTCATAGTCAACAACTACCCTGAATTAGGAGGAATAAGAATTGCTAACCACGTGCGAAACATTTTCTGTACAGAGGAAAAAATGGTAGAGTTTCTCTGTGTATGTGTTTCAGAACCACAGAAATTTAGTAAGAATGGATGGAAATAAAATTAATTAAAAGAGGGAAAGAGTAGTATGGCACTTAGAATAATGTTTTTTAAATATACATATCTGCCTGGAATGCTCCACTCCCATGACTTTCCAGGGTAGATTCATTTTTGTTATGCTGATCTCAGGTTAAATGTAATCTCTTGTCTCTTGACTTTCTAGTCTATGTGGCCATTCCAGTAGTGCATGATAGCACCAATTGATTCTATCTCTCTGCATGGTTTTATTCCAGATACCACTCATCTCTGTCTGTCCTCCTAATAATTATATTGGTTACTTTCCTTAACCTTTCTTGGAGTTGGCTCTATGCCAGTATCTAGCATAGAGTTCAGCTCACGGTAGGTGTTTGCCAAATACTTTGGCTGAATAAATGAAAAAATATCCCTATTAGACTGGAAGTTCCAATGAAAAGAAATGATTAGGTCTTTTTTGTTCAATGGCTTCATGATATTCACAGTGCCTGGCATGTAGTAAGCGTTCAATGAGACTGGACAAGGCCAGATGGACCCTGCTAACCCCCCACACTTTGCAGTCTCTCCAGTCTTTAGTGTTCATCTTGTGTCAGGTCTCCCATCACCCTCCCCTGACAACTCAGGGGCTCACCACCTTGCCTTTTTCTTGACTTGCTCCTGACCACCATTGCCTATACACACACCTCTTCTACTGCACCAATCAATTTCATTTAGCATTTTTTGTTTGTTTGTTCAAAGCAGTCACAATTTACCCTCCTTCCCCACACTCCTATAAAATCCTTAGGTTTAGAGGCTGTACCTTACTATTTTTCTATTCCCAACAATAGTTGTAGAGTGATAGGACATAGCAGATACACTGTTATATTCTTATTAAACTAAATTATAAAATTACAAAGTCAGTGCTGACACCGAAACAAAAAAACAAAAGTTCAGATCAATGGCTAGAAGATCTTGAAATTTTTTAAAGTCCTAATAACATTATTATTAATGACTAATCACATCATATTTGCTGTTGTTTTGGTATAACTGTTGGAGACTACTCCTATAGATATTGAGAACTGGCATCCAGCACTCTCAAGGAAATCAATGTTGTCACTGATATCATCATTATCTCATAGAATATAGGGGAGCTCTTATTCAATCTATTGCATTTATTTATACATTTTTTCAATAAAACAATATTTGGCAGCTATGTACCAGGTAATATACAGATGAAGGCAATAAAATTCCTGTCCTCAATTATTTATTATGAAGTAAAGACAGACACAGAACTGAAAATAAACAAAGATGTTTTACTCTCTGACCACTGTGGGTAACAATTTACTGATTCAGAACTTTGACAAATTTATAATTATGTATGCTTTTCAGATATATTAACCTAGAATAATGCATCTTTTCTCATGCTGTTTGACTCCAAATCAGTTTCATTTCTGCATAATGCCAGGGAAAAAGAAAGCATTATTGTCAATGTTTTATTAAAGGCAACAACATTGCTGTTTTCATTACACAAAGCACTTGGGGGTACCTCAAGTATGAATGCCAACAAAGAGAAGCCAATTCTATTCTCTTTTTCATTGATCTGCAAGGGAAACAATTTCAAACACACCGCTGGTTGGGGAGGAAAATTGTGCTTCCCGGGTTAGCTTTATAATAGTATTTCTAAATAGAGCCATCTACATAAGCACCATTCCCCGAGATGAATTGGCTCATATGTCCATGATGAAGTACAAATTCTCTGAGAGTGAGAATACAGAAATTAACTCAGAGAGCAAAACGGCCTTTAGAGGTTGTAACCAGGTTGTCAGAACTTTTCGTCTCCTTGAACATTTTGAGAAACACAAAAATCATATTTCATCTAGCACAGACCGCTGTTACCACTCCTATTTCAACTGAAATCTTATTTTGTAACTTGAAATGTATACATGGCCAAATAGTTAGAAAATGTTGTCTGTCTTTGAAATTTAAAAAATACATATACTAACAAAGATGTTATTGATATTTGAAAATCATGAACATATGTAAATATGCAGCATAAATATAAAATTAAATAAGTTTTTACAATTTTTAATAAGATTATCTTAAGATAAATTAATTGAATATTATTGTAACTTAATAAAACAGCACCTATCAGAAACTTTGATAGCCTATTAGGAGACATTTTAAAAATTTACGTGTGTGCATTGCTATGAGTCAAATGTGTCCCTCCAAAACTAATGTGTTGGAAACTTGATCCCCATTGTAACAGTGTTAAGAGAGTGGGAATCAGACAATAGAAGTGTTGAAAGGTGGGGCTTTTAAGAGGTGATTGGTTTGTGAAGACTATGCCATTGTGAATGGATTAATCCATTCACGGAGTAATGCATTGATGGTTTAATGGTTGTCATGGGTGCAGAATGGTGGATTTATAAGAAGAGCACATGAAAGAGCTCTTGAGATTCTCACTATGTGATTGCCTGTGTTGCCATGGGACTCTGTTCAAAGCCCATACCAAGAACGTCCTCACCAAATGCACCCCCTAACCATGGACCTCCGAGCCTCCAAAACAGTCAGAAATAGATTTCACTTTTTTATAAATCACCCATGTTCAGGTATTCTGTTGTAAGCAATAGAAAATGGACTAATACATGCATAATGCCTTAGGACATAGTCATTGGCGATTTTATTTATTTTGGTTCCTCTACACCATATCTAAACTGGGAGCTGATAAGGCAGTTTGGGAAGAGAAATGGAGAAAACAATTAGCCCCTTTGCTGTTACCATGGCACTGTTGTTGGTGCCATAAATTGACAGAACTATTTTGGAAAAAGATAGGACATTGTCTGGTAAAACTAAAGATACACATAACCTGTGACCTGACATACACTATGCAGAAATTTGTGCACCAAAGGACTGAGCAAGTGTTTATACCATAGCGTTTGCAATAGACAACAAACAGATACCAGGAGGTCTTCAAATAGTTCATAGAAGGATTTGTATTACCTTTTAATTCAATTTTTCTACAAACTTTTTTTTATTGAAACATAATTGATTACACATATTGGTGGGGTACAGACTTGAATATCAGTACCTGTGTATAATATGCGATGATCAAATCAAGATAATTAGTATATTCATCATTATAAAATGTAATCATTCTTTTTCAATATACTTTTTGAAATACCCTCATAAAAATAACCCAAATGGCTTTCAACTTGACATTGGATATTTCACAATTGTGGAATATATATATTTTTAAATCTTACAGTAAAATTAATGGCCTAGTGCATGGTCCAGCAAGCTCTTGTTTAAAGGTCCAGGGAGTAAACATTTTAGGTTTTGCAGGCCAAGAGACAAAATTGAGTGTATTATGGAAATACTTGTGCAACTATTATATTTGTGTAACTATAACTATTTAAAATATAACCATTTAAAAATGTGAGAAGAAAAATCATTCTTAACTATCTGGCCATAAAAACCAAAATAAAATAAAATAGATTATCATTTGCTGATGCCTGGCCCAGAGTTACTCACATTGACATAGATGAATCTGAAAAATGTAATGTGGAATGGGAAGAAAGGAACTAGTTGAAGAATGCACTATGTATAATTCCACTTACAGAAATTCCAAAAGTTTGCAAAACTGAGCAATATGTTCTTTAGGACTACATAAGAGACAAACAAAACAAGAGGACAATAAGTCACAAAATTCATATTAGCCATGGTCTATTTGTGGAGAGGAAGATGAGTGGGAACTGGAGGGATCATGGTATAAGTGCTTTTTTATTTCTTTAGCTAGAGGATGAGGATAGGGGTATTTGTATATTTTTCTCATAACTTATATGTGATATAACTATCCATTGGAATACATAAATAATTAATTCTAATTATAAAATTACATTAAAAAAATTTTAATGTTACTTTATGAATATCATGCTAATTTCAAGCTTCAACAAAAAACAAAATACAATTAGGTCAATAATCAGAGATCACTGCATCCAACGACTTACATAGAGAAGACTTCTCCTGATAAATCAGGGTGGAAGGGAAAAGAAAGTTTGCTTTACCTCATCTTTGAGACTTTGTCTTAAAATTTCCAGAAGAGAAAGATAAACAACTTCCCCATGACCACACCCAACTGGTTGAATCATCAATACGATTGAGCTTCATGTTTTCCTTGGTCTGCTCTTGTATTTTTGTTCCTATAAGGGCTTCAAAATTGTCTGAATAACAAGTTCTGAGAACATTTCTGCAGGTAAAAAAAAATAACATAAACAGAAGAGAGTACCCTCCTTTGGTCCACAGGATGGCATTTTGATGATTTTGATCAGGGCTCACATGAACCTAAAGAGGCCATTGTACATTTATCACCCCTTTATTTCTGCTCTCTGACATTGGTTCATATATAGTGACATGAACAATCAAGAGAGGCTTTGAGGTTCAGAGGAATGGGGAAAACAGCCTGGGACAGGGTACTTGATCAATGTCACTACCAGTGTCAAGAGATGGTCATTACTGCCTGGCAGATTTATTGCCTAGGTCAAAGCAAATTACTTTCTCTTCCTCTAGCCCTGGCTGCCGAAATTTTAATCTTTCTCCTATGTCTTGTCTTCTCTCTTGCTTGGGGACAGGTTATTGGCATCGCCAGAACTTCCTTTATTTGGTGTGAGGGCGGTCAATTAACATGATGATTGACATAATAGAAATTGACAGCCCATGAGAGATGAATACAATTATTGAATTAAAGGATTAAAATTTCTAAAACAAATAAACAAAAACCAACCTCCTCTATACAATTTCCTCTCCAAAATTTGCAGTAGCCCCTGTACTACGTATTACCTACACTGATCATGTCTGCTTCTGTCACCACCATTCAATTCATAATCTTTCATAATAATTGCACATAAGTATTTATTCATCATGCATTTTTTAAACCTATTTGTTCTATGTTCACGTACTTCAGCACTACTGGTCTTCAATAGCAAGCTTCCAATATACAGTGACTCTAGCTGTTAATTATTTTGCACTACAGGAATCATTCTATAAATGCCCTTTTCATGAAAATGAAGGCATCTGATGCTCTTTAGGACTTTCTGAACTGGGGTGCACAAACTCAAGTGAGTCTGTGCACTGAGATGTCCCATAAATGAGTGATTTGGACTGGGGGCTGAGAGAAAGGAACAAATCTCATTTAAAAGGGGCAGCTATCATTTGACCCCAGAAATGGAGTCAGACTTGCTACATCTTCTACCAGTCAAGAGAAGGCAAAAGTTTATATTTTTAAGTAAAATTTCTCATTTATAAAAACATCAGGAGGGTTCAACAAAGCATATGTTTTAACTTCTTATAGCAACTAGTTTTCAACTTCTGACCTATTATTAAATTATCTACACTTTTCTTGAGCTTTTGTATAACTTTGAAATTCACTCCCTGACTTCTACATTTTAAATCCATACTCAAGGCCCCTCTCAAAGATCACCTCTACTCATTCCTCTGGAATATTTCTAAAGCATAGCATACTTCATTTTTGGTACACAGATGTATCTTATCATTACTTCCTTAACAGTCATGTGTTTACCTGCCTGTACTCTTCCTCCACTAGAAGGTTTGGTTATTGGAACTGTGTATTACTTATCTCCTTAGCTGCATGAACCTAGTTCTGTAATTCTGTATGTTAGAATTTACTCATGTTCAACACACAGCTAGGAAGCTCCTGCTATGGACCAGGCACTGTTACAATGCTGCTGATGCAGAAGAAAGCAAATCGAAGTCCTTGAATGAACTCATTAAGCTTACACTCAAGTAATACAGAAAAAACAATTAAGAAAGAAGCAAATTAAAAGAGAAGATAGGGCTTCTAACTAAGTTCATAATAACCAGAAATTATCTGCAAAATTTTTCATTTTTTTATGAACATGGGCAATTTTCAGAAAGAGGATCTGTCTGTAATCATATTCTCAGAGGGACCCATGACCTTAATAAATGCCAACACACTACCCAACAGCAATACTGTTCTAAACAGAAGGTGAAGTGCCTGCTTCCTTATGTCACTTCAGTCATCTTCAGTATCAAGCAGTTGTTATAAGAGCTACTTCTTAGTGTAAGAACTTGAACTTATTTAACTTATTTACAGTTTGCAAAGCACATTTCCTTCCATGATTTATTCTAGTCCCCACAAAAATATGGTGAAAGAGTTATTGTCATTACGGGGCTTACCAGATAAGACATTGAGGTTCAGACCCATCATTAATTAACCCTATTCAGTTTCTTCTCCATACTTAATTCTTACTTATTATACTTTTTCCAATTATATGACATAATTATTACTTTATTTACCCCAAAAGTAGAGTTTAAAAATCTTGGAAGGAAGTACTTCAAATAACCTAGAAAGCTTTTATTTAAAAAATGGAAGAAGTCCCAGAACCAAACCCAGATCTATTCAATCATAGAGATAATTCCTAGCAATTGGTATTTTAAGTAGTTTCTCAAAAGGTTGCTAATGCAGCCACTTCATGGACCAGCAAGCCTTTGAGAAACTGTGCTTGAACGATGTAGTCACATGCTCCACCAGTTTTCAAAAATTCCAGGAGCCTGAAACCAAGAACCCTACTCTAACGAGGTTGTGAGTAAACCTCTGTGAATTTATGATTGAAATAATTTTCTTTTAAAAAGATAAATTATACACACCTCTCTCTCTCTCTCTCTCTCTCTCTCTCTCTCTCTCTCACACACACACACACACACACACACACACACAATTTTTAGAAAGACAGAGGCTCTATAACAAATAAACTTAGAAGAAGTAGCCAATAACGTAGATCTGGAAACTTAAGATATTCAATGTAAAATAACTATACACAGAGTTACTTTTGAAAGGGAATGACAGGAAAGAATAATTGTCTAAGTGACTTTTTCTTTTTCTGATTAGGAGGGAAGAGTTGGGATAAACTTCATTGGACTGTAGAAGAGAGGGACAAAAGTGTATCTTTTTCCCAGGTCACCTATCAGGGAGAAACAAGTATGTATGAAAGATCCAGTAAAGGGAAGGTTGTTTCCTCATTGCTCAGAGGCACAGGGATAGCAAAACAGACTCAAAGATATGAGTCTCACTATAATCATCAATTCATAAGCTAACTATAATAGAATCAGTTCCTTGAGGGAGAGGAGAAAAGCCCTAAGAGATTTTAACCCTAAGTGCAACAAAGAAGCCGGGGTGAATTAGAGCTAAGTATACTCTTCCAACTCTGTAAGTAACATGCAGTGTGGTCTGGTTGCCAGTGCACTTTGTTTGCAAGTGACAGAAACTAAACTCAAACTTGTTTCATAAAAAATGGAAACTTAGTGTGTTACATAGCACAGTAATATCCAATACTTCAAAATGATATATTTTTTTCTTTCGTTATTTTTCAGCTCTGCTTCTTTGGATCGATTGGTTCTGTTCTCTCCTACTGTAGGCTCTCTTTGTTCATCTGGAAAGATAACCAAAATAATCCAAAGCATACTTGGTTATAACTCATGATGTAATAGCTAGAGACACTAGCATTTCAGTTTGGAATGTTCTGGATAAAGACAGATTGGCCTGACCTGGGTTACTTCCCTGAAAAGATGATTTCCATTGACTGCCCGGCCTGTGGGTCACAGGGGATTGCCTGCGATCTTCATCAGGACCACATGGAAGGAAGGAGGAACTGCCATAAGGGAAGAATGCAGAGCAGACAAAAACAAGATATGGGGACAATAAGGTTCTTTTCTTCATCACCTTGGTAATGTGAACCTGATTTGTGGTAAAGATAGATAACAATCGAAAGTTAACACAGGCATGGCATAACTTGCACTTGTGTTTATATCTTTTAAATTCATGGCATGAACAATGTCCGTACATAAATTGAAGCCTTATGAAAAATAATGGCATTGTTTTAAAGAAAAATTAGATGCAACAAGCATTTGGAATGAGCTGGACCCACTCTATTTTATTCTTCATAAGAGGATGCCCATAGAAGGTGGAAAATACTAAAAAAAACCAGTTCTACCTAAAAAGGTAGGTCACATTCCTTCATAAATGTATGTATTCATTCATTGGATATGCATGACAGATGGTATCAACAACTGAGGCAGGACTTAATTTACTACTTTTAGAATAGGAATCATTCATGAGCTTTGGTACTTTCACTATGGTTAACAATAGAGTGGAAGCAGATATAAGACAAACTCTACAGGTCCACACTATCGAGAGATGGCAGAACTTCAAAGGCTCTGGGTGATGGCTCTCGCCATAATGGCATTTTCACCTCTATCACAGGCAATCATTTATACCACAGGTTGGCCTCACTTTTACAACATTCTTTTACTGACTTATGTCTGGTTCAGGGTTCATAGTGTTCCTAATTTGTTTTCTGGCTTCTCTTGGGAAAAACTACATTATGGGGTGACCTATTTTTATCAGCCTCTATTTATTCCTATCCAGAATTGTTCATCCTAGAAAAGGTCTTAGGAAGATGGAATAATTCTCTAAATAATAAAATCTTACAGCCTTTTTCTTTGACAATGCCCATAGTACAGAGGTGCAGAGAAGTAACTGCCAGGCGGTGCCAAAAGATAAGGTCAGAAACTGGCATTTATTCATGAAAATAGTAGCAAGATGGTTTGGGTTTATTATTTTCTAAGGTCTCTTGAATATGCATGACAATGCCTTTAACAAGCATGCTGTATAAGAATGTCAGTACAACACTGAGCAGGGAACAGGGGCTTCTGTCTCAGACTGCATTTGGGGGAGTCCATAAAGCTAATGGCTTTAGTGCAAATCATTATTGTGTAAGAAGCTGCTGGCACTGCTTAACAGAACTCAAGCTCCAGGAGAAGAAAGTCTCTCGTTCAAAGGACATTTTCCCTTTTCCTATTATTATAAATATACACGCAGTCATTTGAAAGCAAGGGATAATCTACACAGTTTTACAATGCTAAAAAAGAGCACCTTTCCAGCTGAAAATATTCTGTGAAAAGGCACAGATTTTTTAACGTGAATTTGTTCTCATGCAAAAGAATAATTGTTGCACTTACCTTACTTTTTGTGTGTGTGTGTTTGTATACAACTTTCTGATGAATATTTTTAAAAACATATGAACTTTAGGGATTTACCCGTAATGAAAATTTGTATCTGTATTTTGGGTCTACTCATGTTTGGAAAATATATTGAGCACTGTGTATTGCATTTTTTGAGAAACTCAGATTCAAAAACAACCCATAAACATTAAGCTATAAAAAATATGAAACCTCAGGAAATGACAAGAAAAACTAAGTGGTGATTGTTGGGAAAAAGAAGAGATTAAAAACGTCTGCCTTATGGGTAACTAGAAAAAGCAAGTTTTGAAAAACAGTCCCATTTTTATGAAGGCTAACAAAATGCCAGGTCAACATATATAATTTCAGCATAAAGCACATTTAGGAGTAACATGAAGCAATATTATCATTCTAGGAATTTCAGAAATATCTCATGCTAAAAGCAAGGAATCATGGTGTATTTCCTGATATTATTATGCAATTCATTTGTTGGGTTTTCACCTCAAAAATTAGGGAAAAAACAGGTAATTTTCTGAACTGTTGAATACTAACAGTCAAAAAAAGGTCAAAGCAAGACTCCACTGGAATCTCAGGCATTTTTAACAAAGGTAAAAATCTGATGAAGTCTAAAGGGCATTGGCAGCTGGGAAAAAAGCAAACATAATTGTAAAGTTCCAAGGTGAAGAACTAGATTTGCTTGATCCCTTGAAAGGAGATAACAAGGTTTAGAGCAATATTACCAAAGAGAAGGATCTGTTGGAAAACAAAACACAGCAAAACCCTCTTGATCTTTCTTCTAATGGGTATGTCTTCTTTCTCTCACAGGTATATAAATTTATAAAGCACCCTCTTTATAAAGTAGTTATCACAATGGAGACAATGCATGGACACCATTTTTATTAGAGTCACCAAGATTTTGCTGTTCTGTCCATTTATTATTATGAGTGTGTGTGTGTGTGTGTGTGTGTGTGTGTGTGTGTGTAAAAGTCCAGTCTTTTTAGAAAGAGAAAGATATATCCAAATTTTATTCCTGTTGAAATTTCATCCAGACTCTAAAAGTCCATATGTAGGCTCCCTCATCAGGCTTTTTTGTACTCTGGAATTAGCTAACGAGTTTGTCAAGGCAAATTAAAAACAGTGATGTCTCCATTTGACATGTTCAAGTAGATGAAGGGTGTATACAGAACACAGGCAGGTAACATAAACTAGCACAATGAGTCTGGCAGACTATGAAAACCTGCATCTCCATGTCCTGTATACAGAAGGCAGTCCTTATTCAGTGCAAGAATATGTTGTCTTGTCATAATGTATATCCCAGCATGGCAAGAACAGATAAGCAAAAAAAAAAAAAAAAAAAAAAATTAAGAACATATCTGATAGAATTTTCTGAGTTTTCTTTGCCGATGGCAAATTTAAACCTTTAAATATTTGTCACATCTGCAGGCCAGGTTTTGCAGCCTCCAGAAAATCATTTTCCCATCTCACTCAAGAAGGGAGGATAAAGTCATGCCTAGTCTGTGGTAAGTACTTACTCTCCCACTGTTAGTTGACAATTGGGTTGAAGACCTTATAAAAATAAAACTAAACAAAGAAACAGGAGCAACACGAATTGGTCTTTAAACCAAATTCTAGATTTTCATAAATTCATAGTATTGGTTTTTGGTTTATTCATTAATTTAACAATTATTTATTGGGATCCCAGATACTGTTGGGGGAAATATGGTGACAATGGAAGTGTTTTTGTTTGTTCGTTAATAGGGAATCTCATTCCATGTTTACAGGTGAATGGAAATGGTCCAGCTGAACTCAAAGCAAAACTATGTCTTTGCTCAGCATAAACTGAAAGACCACATCTTATTATTGAACGTGAAATGGCATTTTCTCAGAGACAACTCTCCCAGAATACCTTACCCTCTGGGATGCTATTTGGTTCCACTTCTGAGGTTTCTCATGGTGAGGGGCTTGAGGCCTAGATCTTGCAATATGTTCCTCCTTCTGCAGAGTCCTCCTCCTAGGTCTCCCTATTGTTCTCTAGCTTGTTAAATCATTTTTGTCAAGATAATTGGAGTTTGTAGAGTTTGATGTACCAATTTAAGGTTAAAGGCACACATTTACTTTCTCACATAAAGCAGGTGGATCAATTTTCCCCAGCAGCAGCCTGCTAACAAAATATTTTCTCTGTTCACTAAATGGACATAAATACTCATAAATACATCTCCACCAGTAAAAGGTTTAACCCTTCATCCTATTTAAAGTCTGGGAACTGGAGGTGGAGAGTAGAAGGGAAGTTGCTAGGAAGTGTTCCAAGGAGATGGCTTACTTCAAGAATTAATTTAACATAAACCTGGCTTTTCCGATCTTTTCTGCCTTCCTTCTTGTTCTTTCTGTTTTCCTAGCATGCCTAATGCATTTTTTATTAGAGGTGGCAGACGGGAAAGTAGAGGCTTTTACCTGGAACACAGATTAATAGCTGCTGAACACAAAAGCAGACATTGCGGTTTCGTGGCAACTGGGGACTCTGAATAAGGGCTGTGATTCCCTTACCGTATTGCTTTGGAGATGTTAGATTCCCCTGTATTTGGATAAAATAAGTGAAATGAAGCCCACTGCCTATGAAGAACACACTCTGGAAAAGAAAAAGACACTGGGTAGTCATCAACTCAGTTGTCTTTGTTTTTATATTTATTGGTAGGTACTATGAACTGGCAGAGAGATAATGAAGCATAAAACTGCACACATGCAGACAATGTGAAACACTCCAGATATTTCAAACCTGGAAGGCATGTGGGAGACTGTCCAGCACCTCTGATTTTAGAGAGGAGGAGACTGAGGTTTAGAAGACCAAGGGGTCACATGGACAGCTATTAATAGAAATTGAAATAGAAGCATATTTTCAAAATTCCCGATTTATCAAACCTGTGCTTAAATTATTTATATGAGAAAGGAATAATAATAGTAACAGAAAGAGCAACAGGACAATTACCAAAGCGTATTCCCCAGATAGTCTGCACCAGGCACCAGGCGAAGAACAGTGTGACTTAAACCCTTCTCACCTTCACAAGGTATCATTGTCATCCCAATCTTACAGTGAGAAAATTGAGCTTAGGTGAGTTAAATTAACTGCCAGGACTCCACACAGTGTTGTATGACTCCAGGGACGAGAGTCTTCATCAGCTTCATAGAAGATATTGGCCTGGGATTGCTATTTAAATTTATAAATATGTAAAACATTGATGGAAGTTCGAATACCTTTTTTTTTTTTTTTTTTTTTTTGACCGGTAAGGGGATCGCAATCCTCGGCATGGTGTGGTCTGCACCACGCTCAGCCAGTGAGCGCACCGACCATCCCTGTATAAGATCCGAACCCGCGGCCTCGGTGCTACCAGTGCTGTGCGCCACGGGGCTGGCCCCAGTTCAAATACCTTTAACCTCACCCAATTCACAATGAACTGATATACTTTAAAATGATATCTCTTACTATTATATGGCAATAGTTGATAAGTCTAGCAAAGTTACTTAAGTATTTAAAAATTATGTTTAACTTATTTTTCTTTTTAGATAAAATCAAATAGTTCATTACGCTTTTTTTTTATATTGAAGAAGTGAAATTATAAGCATTTTTATTTTTTTCTTTTTTGCAGTATAGATGTAGTCTATTTTCCTGAAAGTTGGCATGAGCACTTCTAAGAATGATAAAAAGTTCACACAATCCCAAAGATATCCAATGCTCTTTGGGTGCCTTCAGTATGAATTTCCTGATCTCTCTGAATTCTTAATCACACCATGGTCAGTTCATTTCCTGGGCTGTGCTCTTCTTTCTATGCTGTCTTAGGTTGTTGATTATGGTAGGCTTGCACTGGAGATTTGGGGTAATGGGTGGAGGGATGACAGCATAGCACAAAACAGAGGACATCTTACAAAGATAGTTTGTTCACACTTTTCTCATGCCATGGAAATCTTTCTCTAGTTGCCATTTCTCCAGTTACCACCCAAAGCCATGTCACCCAAAGCCATGTCACTCTTCTCTTCCTACCAAGAATCTTCTTTTTTTGTTCTTCTCTTCCCCAAGTTATTGAGTCTCTAAATTCCTGTCTCCCTGTCCATTAAGGAGAAGATTCAAAATTCCATCTTCTTTAACATGTGGTGTTATTATTTGCAAGAGACAAAACACCCAATCCAAACTGTCCTAAGCAAAAAATGGAACAGATTGTATCATGTAAGCAGCAGAGATGGTTTCTAACAGAACTGAATAGAGAGATTGAAGCAGAGACAAGAACCAGGTCTTCTTCCTCATGACTTCGTGTTGGTTCAATTGTGTTGGCTCTGGTTTTAGCTTCAGTCCCTACAGTCTATGTTCAAGTACAGTGGGAAAGAGAGAGTGATCTTTTTTTTTTTTTTTTTTTTTTTTTCGTGACCGGCACTCAGCCAGTGAGTGCACCGGTCAGTCCTATATAGGATCCGAACCCGCGGCGGGAGCGTCGCGGCGCTCCCAGCGCAGCACTCTACCAAGTGCGCCACGGGCTCGGCCCAAGAGAGAGTGATCTTTAATACTGGAAGAGTAATGAAGATTTTTCTTATTAGACTGACCATGGGCAAGTCAAACAACCATGTTAGCCATGGTTTAAGCCAGGGTCATTTCTTCAACCTTAGGGGGGAACCAGCAGGATCACAGAAATAAAAAGTAAACAGGGGATTCAGATACAATTTGGGGATATTGTCAGAAAAGTGAGAGAGGTAATAGCAATAGAATACAACATGCTTTTGTCCAAATTTACCCCATATTAGACTAGTCTAAAAGTAGAACTCATTTTCATAATCAAAATGCCCACTGAAATATTTTCCCCCAAAATAGAAAAATTCTCTCTATAATAAGGACTTCTCAAAATTCCACTTGCTCTGAAAAAATAATTTCCTTCCTCCCATTATATTGAGAAACTTTCTAAAGTTATATAGATAAATTGATATCTATGATTCTTTAATGTTCAAGTACATGGACGAACTGAATGAAAGGAGGCCAAACACTGCCTAATAGAGAGTCTGTTTTACTGGGCTGATAAAAATGATTTGCAATTTAAGCATGGCTTTTTTGCAGAGATAGAAGAGCCTGGAATAGGCTGTTGCCATTATTTGATGGAGCCCATAAATTTTCAAACCTGTTTGAAAATTAAGTCCTTGTTTTATGCTATATTTAAAAAGTGCATTACCTATCAGCAAAACATATGACTTGTTTTATTGCGGATTGAATTTTGAAGGTTTTATAAGCTGTAAATAGTGATTACATACTTACAGCACATATACTGACAAGCTTTACTATTATTGTCCTTTGTAACTATGGAGAAAATATTTGGGTTGGAATACATAAGAAACGCATCAAATAATTAAATGCTGCAATGAATATAAAGTACATTCATGGTTCTTGACTCAAGCTTTGAGTCTTGCTATTGTTATTAATAAAATGATGATGGTGATAATGATTATGTGTCTTGGAGACAAAGGTCCTATATAGAATTACTAAAGATTAGATAATATCCAATACTTATTAAGCAGGACAATGGGAAGATGAGAGAAGTATGGCTTCATCACACTTTGCTGGCATATTTACAAACTCAAGTATATGTGTACACATACACACATGCACACACACGCACACAAATACCCTGTGTTCAAAGTACCAACAGAAGGCCTAAGGCCGATAACAGAAAATAATTTCCGAGCTGATCCTCTTGTGGCAGAGCACAACACTGAACAGCAAGTATAAGATTGTTATATCCTCACAGTGGTTTTCTTAACAAAAGTGAGAAGCTACAGGCAATAGCACTGATAAAAGTTAGAATTGTATTTCACCCAAATTCTAACATTTTAATACATAGATTGATAATTATAGTCCATGTGGCTCCAGATATTTATTTGTTGTTTGTTTGCTCTGTCGTGACATGTTTCCCCAAGGGTGGCAGAATATTACTACAAATATTTTACTACAAATATTTAATTTATGATTTCCTATTGTACTCCAGCATATAATAAAGTACTTTTAAATGATTTTTAAAACACACAAGATACAAATATTTTAATATTCCTTTTTCAAAGGATAGCACTTTTCATTGTATACACATGCGTATCATAGGCTAATGAATGTGTTGCTTAGCAGTTTTTAATCTTAGTTTTCTCATCTTATTTCACATAGGGTGATAGTGGGATAATGCATTGTGCTCATGCTAGAGGCCTGATCTAGACAAAACAAACACTTGGAGCATCTCCAAGATTTCAGGTGCTCTGAGTTTGCTGTTTGTGTATACACCCCTTGTCCTCTTTAAATCAACATCTCTTCCCCATTCAGCATTCTAAAAGTGTATATTTCAACTAGTAACAAAATGACGTAAGGAGATCGTTTTGCCTCTTCTTTCTCCTACCAGGATCATTCTCTACATTACAAATGGGACAATTAGACAGTTTATGTTTCATGCATCGTTCTCAGTATATTGTGCGAACAAGTGTTAGCTAACTCAGCACATCCTAGACTAGAGAAGTGTCTCTCTATGAGTGGAAAGCTGGGACCTACATTGCTAAGGGCAATAAATAGTGGATACTTACCTCCATCAATCTCTTCTACCACATTATTGCACAGGGAGATTTTTCACTGGTAGTGACTTTCCCTTAAAATTTCAGAGACGTGTGCATTTATCTCAGGCAAGAGTCTTATTCAGGCACTGACTATTTTTCCTCTTTTTCTCTACTTCCATTCTTTTGTGAAGCCTCAAACAAAACCTCCTGTATCTAGAATTTATTTTATCGTGTTGTGCAATGATCAGGTGTGTGACAGTTTTATAGAGATTCTATTCATAAAATGTGTTGCTTGTTTTCAAACACAGGCCAATGAGTTTGAAAAAATGAAGGAGGGATGAAAAAGCAAGGAAGGGCAGGAAGAACGGAGGGAGAGAGCAAGGGGGAAGGGAAGGAGGAAGGAAGGAAGGAAGGAAGAAGGGAATGTTTCATTCAGAAGAACTCGGGCATTGAATTGAGACAGAACTTGTTGTAAATCCTGGCTCCATGACTTTATGTGCTGCACAAACTAGAGGAAATACATTCTCAAAGCCTCATTTTACTCATCTGCATGATGGATATATTATTATAATCTACTCCATAAGGACATTGGAAAGATTAAATGATGTAATGCTTCACAGAGCACATAGTCATTCTTAATTTAGCTATTATGAAGTGTTATTATCATATTTATAAGCCAGTATTTGATTGTTGTGCTCATAGCTAATTCAAATATTATCTGCATCCCTACCAAGTAGCCAAAGTTCAGAATAAAATATTCTCTTACATTAAGCATGGACACTAGAAATGGAGACTTAAAGACACAATTAAAAGTCTACCTGGAATCCAATTTATGATAAAATGGATCTTACTAGATCCTTTCTAGGATGCAAGAAATGAGAAATGAGGCATAAATACTCAGTGTCTCCGTGGCCAAGTAATGACTGTAGAAAAAGGTAAAGCAATACCATTTACTTGATTTTTTCTCAGAAACTCTCAGAAAAGAATGAGTAGGTAGAAGAACACAGAAAATAGGAGTTATTTTGATTACATTCTAGAGCTCGTGTGCATGGTATATAATTATTATTATATGTCGCTGGATTCAGTTTGCTGGTATTTTGTTGGGGATTTTTGTGTGCGTATTAATAAAATATTAATATTTTATTACAAAAAAATAAAAATATTCATAACATTGGAAAAAACTGGAAGCAACATATGAAATTTGTGGTAAGCATGAAGGCCAAAGTCAACAGAAAAGAGGAAGATAACTGTATCAGCTACAGAAGTGGATGAATATAACTATGAATTCCTTAGATACAATCAAAAATGCTTCAGAAAATTAAAGCCAAGTTCATGGAGACTGTATCGATTATAATGAATGAGGATGAAATGCCTGTGCTGAATCTATTTCAAGAAAAAATTCTAAAATTTCATACTGAAGGTCATGGAAAATACTTAAAGATAAAATTCTTTGATTATGGAGACCAAGACTATAGCAGAAACCTGGAAGTGTTGTTAATATTTTACATCAGAGTATTTGTACTTAGAAGTATTACATGCATAGATGTGCATATTTCTAAAATAATTAGTAATTAATGGCATTAGATGATGTCCAATCTTTGTCTCTCATTCCAGATAAGATGATAAAAGAAAGTGTTTTTAGTTATCAATAAACACATAAAACAGCTTATGTGATCCTTGTATAACCTCAAATCTCAGATTTATTAGAATGTAAGGTCATCATTACCTTTAATGTCTAAGTCACAAGAGCTGTGAAACCTTGGCATTTTACTGAACTTTTTAAAGACCAAGTTTCCTCATATGTAAAATGGAAATAATAATAGTGCTTACTTCCTGGGGTTTTGTGAGAATTGAATTAAATAATGCATGTGAAACAATAATGCAAGTCTGTTTCATGTCAGCCAGAAGTCCAGGACATGACAGATACTTATCAGAGGTGCTGGCCAGTGTCAAACTTTCTGCAGACCAAGGGTTATACTCATTGATGCTGGCTCTTTGGTGATGTAGCAAAGGACTGAATTGTAATAATCATGATTATTATGAGCACTTTGTATCTCCAATGGAACACTAACCACAGTAATCTTGTTTTGATTACATTTGCAATGGCTACACCAAAAATAAGCCACAAATGTAGGAAATGGTTAGTTAGGTCTATCAACTATTAAAAATATGTTTTTCTCAAAAAATATTTTCCTAGGGATATAGATTCACTCACCTATGTTTACAAAAACTTTTGTGCAAAGATGTTTATTGGATTGTGGTTTACAATAACAAAATCCCATAAATAATTTAAATATCTTCCAATGAAAGAAAGACAATAAATTAGGGAATATTCATGAATCCTTGTTAAGTACTAAGAAGAATGAGTTAAATAAATGTGAATATATGAAATGATCTCTGATTTCCTCAGATGCAAAAATGTGCTTAAATTATGAGCTGACAGTTTGTTCCTATTTGTGTTGAGAAGAGTGACACACATATGAGTACACATAACTTGTAACTATCCAATATAACTTATAACATATGAGTACATATTACATATAACTTTATATGTGTAATGTAGAGAATGCAGAGAGAAAGGAAATAATAATGCTTGCCTTGAGAATGGGACCAAAGAAGTGGGAGACTAGTCAAGAAGGAAAAAAAAAAAAAGTAACTTTTCACTATATTTTATTTTGTCCTGTTTTAAAACTTTTATAATACTCATTTGATTACTAATCTAATTACTCCACAAAACAGGTAAAATACTCAAGCTATGAAATAATTGGTTAAGACAGTTATTTTTCAATGATATTATTTTCATTTAGATTTTGGTTGACTTTAAGGAAATATTAAACATAATCTACCAATATATAGATAGCACACAGTAGGATCATGTATTAGTCCATCTTTGTTGCTTATAACGGAATATCCAAAGCTGGGTAATTTATAAAAAAATGAAATTTATTTCTTACAGTTTCAGTGACTGGGAAGCCTGAAGTTCAGGAAACATATCTAGTGAGGGCCAGTTCTGGGTGCTGACTCTCTATAGCAACTCAGGGTATCACACAGTGAGAGAAGGGCATGAGCAAGGGAGAGCTGACCTTCTCACCTGCCCTACTTACAAAGCCGTCCGAACCACATAGACCACTCTGTGAATGGACCAATCCATTCACAAGGATGCAATCCTCACAATTTAATCACCTCTTCAAGGCTCAACCTTTCAAAAACCATAATTGGATGTCCCACCCTCTTAGCACCATTAATATAGAGGTCAAGTTTCAGTCAGTTTGGGGGCGATGTTCAATTCACAGCACATCAACTCCTTTTATTTTTTTTTTTCTCTCAATATAAACAATAGTGTTGGAGCTGTAGGAATAATTTTTGGATCATTTATAACTGGTTTCCCAGACACTTAAAGTCACGAGGAAGCACTTGACTTTTCTTTGCCCAACCATTTCAATTCCTTAGAAAGAACAAAGAGTGATGTAATTTATTTAGGGATTCACCAGGTTTACTGATCTTCTGTGACAGATTTTGATTTCTTGGAATTCTTACAAACAAAAGGATTGCAAACCCCTTTCCTCAAAGATCAATACTGATTAATGGCTGGGAAGCAACCTGGTGGGTAAAAAATTAAATGGCCCCTAGTCCCTGTAACGTCAAATGAAAATGTAACATATATGCCAGATAAAGAACTTTATTACTTTAATATGTTCTAGATTCAATTAGATAAATCAAACAAAAAATCCCACAGGAATTTGTAATATTCCTGACTCGAATCAGAAAGCTTCAATATAAGTAGTAGAGAGATTTGAATCCCATTGAACATATATACAATGCAAATTATCTTTTGGTTATATATTACCTTGAGTGGCGACTGGTTATTCTATAATGCACTTTGTAAAAAATAAATAAATCTTCTTAACCCATTTCAAGGTGGCTCTACTACCTAGAGGGCAACTAAATTTTTGACATCAATAAACTTCTTATTGATAAATTTAAAGAATATTCTACTCAATGTCTTATTCTCTTTCCTGACTGTACTGGAAACTGGTCACCATTGATTGCTTCCTATTAGGTTCTCCTCAAGTATTTTACTTGGTACAACAAACTTATTTTTTTTTCTAATAGTCTGTTGTTCTTTCTCAGTTTTTGTTTCTACTACTAGTAGAATTTCTTCTACTCTTTTCTTCAGTGGTTTCACATCTCTCCTATTCTCACTCTACACACTCTGACATCCTCAGCTAAATCCACCATTACTACCATTTTCTCTAACCTGCTGGCTTCCTAACACTGCACCTTCTGACTGGATCGATCCCCAGCATCATCACTTTCTATCCAAATGGTTGCAAGCCATCTCTCTTTCGAACTCCCAACAGGTTGCTGAAACCCAATACATCAAAAAATTGATTTCATCATTTTATGCCTTCTATATACTTTGCACCAGTTCTTCCCTTCTGGTATCCTTTATAATAGTGAATATCTTAGACCTATGCAGTTGCTCAAGTAAAAAACATGAACATCAATCTCTATTCCAGTTTTCTCAGGCTTTTTAAATTATGAGCATTTCCTTTGCTGTGTGCTAAACACAAATTTTTCTGAAATTCTGATTCAGGAAACCTGAGGTTGGGCTGAGAATCTGTTTATTATTCATTTCAAGTGATTCCTCTTATTAAACAGGTTTGGGAAATACTGTACTCTTCTCTCTCTCCCAGATTAAATTAATAACAAAAATCCTGATTTCTGAGTAGCTCTGGAATCCATTCACTTTTCCATCCCCATGAAACAAACTGAGTTTAGGACACCACCCTATGTTTCTGGATTACTGCACTTCCCACTTAACTTGTGTCTTTTGCAATCTGCCCCTTCCTGGCACTACTAACTCTTGTCATTCCTTATCTGCTATCTCCTTCACATATACCTGCCTTACTAACTTCCATTCACCCATATGTTAGAGGTTAATTCTATCTTAGAGGTTAATTCTCTGACAAGCCTACACTGACTTTCCTATCTAGAATAAGTGCTTTCTAAGTATTCACTTAAAACAGGTGTTTTTGTTGAAACAGAGATGAGGCTGTCTTGTTTTATACTGTTGACATCCGTCTTCTCATTTGAAGGTCTATGAAGGCAAGAGGCCATTGCACCCCTGATACCTAGCACAGTGCTTGGCACATGTGATAGGCTTGCCACATGTATTAACTGAGTTAATCAATGGTATTATAAACTGGGATTATTAATATGCAAAACTATTATTCGAGGTATTAGTTCATTGTCTGATTAATGAACAAAGACTAAAGTTGCAAATTTAAAAAATAAACTAGTAAAATGGGGAAGTTTGGATTGGACACATAAAAATGACCATCATATATGGGTGCTGCTTCAAGATGATACAAGATCGACTCCAAAATAGTATAAAATCTACTTAAACTTATGTGTAAAGAATGTCTGATAACCTCTCAGAAGGGCATCTAGCACAGATTCACAAATTTCTTTTACTTGGTGATAACTGCCATTAAAATAAAATTAATCAAACATGTTATGTAAATGTCCCTTAAATATATTTAGATTTTGAAAATTGCCATTAAGCAGATGAGAACATAATAGAAGTGCACTTTCAGCATAATTGTCATTAGCATAGTTAATTGCTTATATTAATTTAAACTCTAAGTGTGTAACTATTCACTTAAAGTCCAGTCATTCTAATTTAGACAAGAAAAGGCATTGGTGAAAGAGAATAAAGAAATAGTTAAGCTAAAAATAAAAGTCATGGTGTATATTTGGGAATAATAAAAAAACAAATAAACAGGGAGGAAGGAATAATGAGATGTTATTGCTTAACAGGTACAGAGTTTATGTTTAGGATGACAAAAATTTTGGAAATAGAGGTAGTGTTTGCACAGGATTGTAAATATAATTAATTCCACACAATTGTATGTTTTAACATGCTTAAACAGCAACCCTTATGTTATACATGTTTTACCACAATAAAAAAAAAATGGGAAAAAAAGAAAAGACATCTCCACATAGGGAATATTTCCAAATTTATTATATGAAGCTAGCATTGTCCTGATAGCACAAGACAAAAACACCACAAAAACAAAGAAACAAACAAACAGCAAAACAAAACAAAAAAAACTACAGGCTGACATCTGTAATGAACATACTTGCAAAAATCTTGAATAAAATATACTGGCAAACCAAATTTCACAACACATCAAAATTATTATACATCATGAACAAGTGGGGTTTATCTCTGGGATGCAAGGTTGATTTAAAAATGCAAATCAATCAATGAGGTACACCACATTCACAGAATAAAAGATAAAAAACACATGATCATTGCAAAAGATGCAGAAAAAATATTTGATAAAGTTCAACATTCATTCATAATAAAAACTCACAACAAAATATGAATGGAAGGAAATGCTTTCAACAAAATTCATGACATTTATGAAAAGCTCACAGCAAACATCATAATCAATGTGGAAAAACTGAAAGCTTTTCCTCTAAATCTGGTACAAGACTAAGATGCCCACTCTCATCACTTCTATCCAACACAATACTGGAAGTACTAGCAAAAGCAATGAGAGAAGAAAAAGAAATTAAATCCAAACTGAAAAGAAAAGAGTAATTTTTTTGTCTGTTTGTTTGCAGATGACATGATCTTATATGTACAAAACCCTAAAGACTTCACACAAAAAAGTTAGAACTAATAAACACATTCAATAAAGTTATGGTATAAAAAAGAAATAAACATACAAAATTTAGTTCTGTTTCTTTACACCAACAGTAATCTATCTGAAAAGAAAATCAAGAAAACAATCACATTTATGATAGCATCAAAAATGATTAAATACTTATGAATAAATTTAACCAAGGAGGTGAAAGATCTGCACACTGAGAATTCTAAAACACTGATAAAAGGAATTAAGGAAGAGAAAAATAAATTGAAAGATATCCCACATTCATTGGTTGGAATAATTAATATTGTTAAAATATTCATACTACCCGAAGTGACCTACAGATTTAACACAATCCCTATCAAAATTTCAATGACATTTTCCACAGGGGGAAAAAAAAAATTCTAAAATTTGTGTTCAACCACAAAAAAACCCTGCATAGCCAAAGCAACTTTGAGGAGAAAGAACATAATTGTCTTGATATCAATTATATTACAAAGCTATAGTAATTCAAACATTATTATACTGTTATTAAAATAGACATATACACCAATGGAACAAAATAGACCAGAAATAAACCCAAGCATATATGGCCAACTAATTTTTGACAAGGATACTGAAAGGACACAATGAAAAAAATATAGTCTCTTCAAAAGATAATCTCTTCAATAAATGGTGTTCAGAAAACTAGATATCCACATGAAAAAGAATATAATTTGATCCTTACCTTATACCACAACAAAAATCAACTCAAAATGGACTAAAGACTTACACATAAAACTGGAAGCCATAAAACTCCTAGAAGAAAATATAGATAAAAACCTCCATGTCATTGTTTTTGTCAATGAGTGTTTGGATATGACACCAAAAGCTCAGGCAACAAAAGCAAAAATAAATAAGGGGAACTACAACAAACTAAAAAGCTTCTGCATAGACAAGGAAAAAATAAACAAAATAAAAAGGCAATGTATGGTTTAGAAGAAAGTATGTGCAAATTATACTTCAAAAAGTTTGTGGAAAAATAGAACTGAAAGATAATACAAATCTTTTCATGAATTTTTTGAAATATCCTCATATAAGAAACTTACACAACTCAGTAGCAAAATAAATAAATAAAGAGAATAGAATAAATGAAATTAAACAATGGGCAAAGGACCTGATAAGACATTTTTCCAAAGAAGACATGCAAATGGCCAAAGGTATATGAAACTGTGCTCAACATCACTAATCATCAGAGAAACGTAAAATCAAAATCAGAATGTGATATCATCTCATGTATATCAGAATAGTTATTGTCAAAAAGACAAGAGATAATGTTGATGAGGGTATAAAAAAGGAAACCCTGATACACTGCTGGTGAGAATGCAGATTAGAGCAGCAATTATGGAAAACAGTAAGAAGCTTCCTCAAAAATTAAAAATAGACCTACCAAATGATCCAGCAATTCCTCTTCTGGGTTATATACCCAAGGAAATGAAATCAGTACCTCAAAGAGATAACTGTGCTCCCATGTTCACTGCAGCATTATTCACAATAGCCAAGATGTGGAAACAACCTAAGTGTCTATCAACAGATGAATAGATAAAGAAATTGTAGTGTGTATAAATAAATATATATACAATAAAATTAATAATCTTTAAAGCTCAAAAGGCACCATAAGAAAAGTATGAATTGCACTCAAAATGTACAGTTGTTTTATTGCAGGAAATGGAAGAAAAACTATAGACAAGCTATTTTAAAACAGGATATAAAACAAGAGAAATATAAAAATATTTTATATATAAATATAAAATGTATTTTAAAAATGATGCCAAGAATAAGGGCAGAGATGCACAGTGAATGGAAAGAGGAAGAGGAGAGACAGTGAAATGTGGAAATTTAAAATAGAAATATCCTCAGTTGAGACACAAGGAAATTTTGTTTATGAAGGGAAAGCACTCAGAGAATAGGACATTTTCTGTATAGATAAAAGGCAAATTTTAAGTCATATTTGTATAATTGAAATATATAATGTCAAATTTTATAAGAAATCAAAACCAACAAAAATTAAAATTCTCCTGGATAGGAAACATGACATTTTTGAATGTCAATTCTTCCCCCCCAAACCTAAGAATTTAGCACAATCCCAAGCAAAATCTGAGCGAGAACATGAACAACAGAAGCCTTTCATTTGTGTGAAAGAATAAATAGCAAGAATAGCTGAGCTGTGGGGTAGAAAGGAATTAGAAATAAATATTAAAAATAATTTTAAAAGTGTATATCACAACACAGGGAAGCAAATAACCATAAGAAGGAAAAGGACCAGAAACCCAACAAATACGCATGAAAACTTAGTATATTGAAACATAATATTTCAAATTATTTGAAAATACTCCGATTATTTAGTAACTATTTTGGGGAGGGAAATGGGTTAGCCCATTTGGGGAAAAAAAGAAAAAAGGATAGGTTCCTACTCTACACTAAATTAAATTTCAGAAGTATTTAGGATGTACATACTGGAAAAGAAAACAATAACATTACTAGAAATATTAGAGTTAAATATTTATATAATATTAGCTTAACAAGGTGTTGTAGGCCTAATATTCAAAAATAAATCTTGAAGCAAAGCAATAATATCTATTTCACTACAGGAGAAATTTAAATTATTACAAAGCAAAAATACTTTAGATGGCAAATGACAAATGATAAAATATTATGTAACATAGGCAAACATCTACTTATACATCTACTTTATACATCTACTTAATGTATAAAAATGTTTTAATAAGAGCACATCCCAATATTGGGAGTGGGAGAGAGGTACAAAAGACATCAGTTTTAAAAACATATTCATTGAAAAGTAGTTAAAGTTTGAGCAACTTTTTAAGCAAAACATTTCTTGGGTACAAACACGTAAAATGTTGTTTACCTTTTCCGTAGTGACAATAATTGATCATAATATTCTACTAACCAGCTGTAATATAGAAATAAATACAATGATTGCATCAAAATAACGTTGATGTTTTCAGAGAATGAAAAAAATAAAATAATAAAATAAAACCTCATAAAACTGAAAAGAAATACACACACACACACACACACACAATTAGCTAATACTTTCAGAGGAAAATTTTTTAGATCTAATTAATAATAAGAAATAACCTGAAACTAAGATTAAACATAAATGATATTATTTGATGAATTTTTTTTAAAAAGCCATGAAACAGTAATCCAAAAGGTCAAATATACACATAATAGAAACTCCAGGAGGAGAGAAAGAAAAGGTGGACAAGAAATAACAAAAGAAGAAGTAGGGTAACACTTTTCTAAATCAAAACAACAACAAAAGCACCTGAGTCTTCAGATCTAGGACACCCATTCATTTATTTAACACATACTGGGTTAGAGACATAAGGTTTCAGCCAAGTCATGTGAGAACTCTGCAAACTGTGTGAACAGGGTTATCCGGATTAAGGATTTTGGAGTTTTTTTCAAGTGTGATAGAAGCTATTCAAGGACGACACTCAGCAAAAAGTGACATAATATATTTTATATTCTAGTGAAATTCATAAAAAAAGATGCTCAAAAATTCATTAAAAAATGCTCAAAAATTCATAAAAGAGAAATTCAGGTGAAATTCCTAATTTCAAGATTAAAGAAAAATATGGAGAACATTTAAAAAGCAAATAGCAAACGACTAAGAGTGCTCATTTCTGGTGTTGGAGTTGAAAGTCATATGTTTGCTTTGTACCTTTCTGTCTTTCCCAAATTCTCCACAATGTACACATACTACTTTTTAATCAGAGTAAAAAATAAATAAAAGCCATATTTTGCAAAATTACAGCAGCTCATATCTATTAGCCATTTGCACCCAAGTTTTCCCATAACTATTATGATATTATATTAGAAGTATTTGTTAACAGCATTTCAATGTGAAAAGAACACATGAATAGGCATTTAATTTCATAAGGGATTTGTACTGAAACCATTTTAATAAATCAAGCTTGGAATATCTGCAAACATTTGTACCTAAACTACATATTTGAAGGAATAACAACCAGAAAGCACAAAAGCTGAGAATCAGGATGAAGATAAAGTATTTCAATACAAAACCTGTTGCCAAAACTGCAGCAGAAAATCATTGTTGTTTTATACATAATTTTGATTTGTTTTATAAAATATTGGTTGTCTTGATCCAAAATAGCAATGCTTTTCAGATAGAAAAACAGTGTTTTTCTCTAATATATGTTCAATAAGAAAAATCACAGAAATCAAGGACAATAATACCAAATGTGTTGTTATTCGGTGTTTTTAATTCAAGAATACTTTTTTTTCCCCCAAACAAAAGCACGTTGCTGTCATTCTCAGACGCACAATACTATTGAGCTGACACTCCCATAAAACACCACAAAGAAAAGGCACCAATTACCTCTACTTAGTAGAAAATGAGTCATTAAACTTACTCCCCAAGGTTGAATTGAAAGTGGAGGTACAACTATTTATTCTCCTGAATTTATCCAAGTATATATGCTCTGTGAAACACATGATACCGTTTTTAATATTTATCTCTCCAGTTCTGTTTCCTGAACATTTGAGTAAACTATAGAAGTAAATTGTGGGTAAAGAGAATGACAATTTCTTTGCTCAACATAAACTGTCTTAATATTGCTAATAGTTTTCATACTTTCATGGACCTGAAAATATTAGTTGGTTATGTCAATAAATTAAGGTAGAGAAATCTATGTCATTTTTGAAAATGTTAACCATGGAATTGCCATACAAGCCAGAAATTCCACTCTCTATATATACACAGGAGAATTAAAAACATGCACGCACGCGCGCACACACACACACACACACACACACACACACACTTACATTTACACAAATGTTCATAGCAACATGATTCGTAACAGAAATAAGTGGGAACAGCTTAAACACCCTTCAACTGATGAAGCAATAGATAAAACTGCCATATCTGTACAATAGAATGTTATTCAGCCCTAAACAAAAATGAAGGAATAATACATGCATACATGATACATAGATGAAATTTGAAAACCTTGTAATAAAAAAGTCGGACACTAAAACTGAAGGCTTGATTGGGGAAGGATGAAGAATCTGCTGACTCTAGAAATTCTGATCCAGAGCCACCCAATCAAACTGTTCCTGAATTACTGACTTATAAACTGTTTTAAGCTGCTAAACCCTGCTGCCACTGTGGACACCACAGATATGAGGGAAGCAGTTGCAAGTGCTGGCACTTCTGCCACTACCATGAAATAATCCCACTACTGCTGGGACACCACAGACATGAGAGGGGCAGGTGCAGCTTCCAGTGCCACTGCCACCCCTGTGAGGCAACCCTACTGTCCCTTCTGACACTGCAGATGTGAGGGAGGTAGTTGCAGCTGCTGGCCTGCTGCCGCTCCCATGAAGTAACCCTGTTGTCACCAAGGACACCACAGACACTAAAGAGGCAGTTGCAGCCACCACTACTGCTCTTGCTACCACAAGTTAACCCCACTGCCAATGGGGACACCAAAACTGTGTGGGCCACTGCTGTGGGCACCACAGCCATGTAGGCAGCTGCAGCAACAAACACTGCTGCAGTTGCTGCCACCACTGACATTTCCAGGCAGCCATCATCATTGTGCAAGGAGCCCACCACTACTGGAACCACTGCTGCCATGTGGGCAACCTGCCAAAGCCACCACCTCAACCACCACCACCACAAGAATAGCCTACAAACACAGCAGCAGCAGCAACAGTGATTGCCACTGTGCATGTGGACTGTTGATCACTTGACTGAATTGACACAAGGAGGGTCACCAGCAGAGTCCTGGGAAGGAGAGAATTGGGAGTAAAAATCTAAAGGAAACTCAATGAGATACAAAAAGATGTGGTCTGACAACACAATGAACTGAGCAAAACTATCTGGGATATGAAGAAGAAAATCTACAAAGAGATTAATATTTTAAAAAAGAATGCAGCAGAACTCAAGGAATAGAAGGAGTCATTCAACAAAATAAAAAAAACACAACTGAAAGCTTAAGCAGCAGGCTAGAACAAGCAGAAGAAATAATTTCTGATCTTAAAGACAGTCTCTTGAAAATAACTTGAACAGAAAAAAGAAAAGAAAAAAAGAATTTTAACAAATGAAAAAAATCTAAGAAAGATAGCAGAAAACCTTAAGCACACAAACATCTGAATCATGGGTATCCCTGATGGGGAGGAGAAAGGAAAATGCATTGAGAACATATTCAATGAAATAATAGCAGACAACTTCCCAGATATAGGGAGAGACATAGACCTTCAGATTCATGAAGCTCAAAGAACCCCAAATATATTCAATCTAAAAAGGTCCTCTCCAAGGTACATTATAGTCAAACTGGCAAAACTCAAAGACAAAGAGAGAATGCTTAACACAGCAAGAGAAAAACATCAAGTTAACTGTAAGGGAGTCCCCATCAGACTAACTAACAGCAGACGTTTCAACAGAAACTCTACAGGCCAGAAGATAATGGGATGATATGTTCAAAATAGTAAAAGAAAAAAAACAAAAACAAAACCAAAAAAACTTGCCAGCCAAGGATACTGTACCCAGCAAGGCTATTCTTCAGAAATGAGGGTGAAATAGTGTTTCTCTGAGACAAACAAAATAACAGACTTTCACCACCACATGACCAGCCCGAAAAGAAATTCTCAAGGAAGTCCTGCAGCCAGAATCCAAAAACCTATAGTCATTTCTATGTATACATAAGAAAGAAAAACACCCACCGGTAGAACAAAAATGCAAATGAAAAACAAACTGGATCTTACCATCTCCAAAAACCAATAAATACCAAAGACAAACAATAAAAGGGAAAGAAAGAAACAACACTTATTTAAAACATCCAAGTAAAAATTGATAAAATGCTAGATGTAAGACAATACCTTTCAGGAACAACCCTAAATATAAATGGACTAAATTTCCCACTCAAAAGAAACAGACTGGCTGACTAGATTAAAAAGCTAGTCCTGACTGTATGATATCTACAAGAGACTAACCTCACCTGTAAAGATATACATAGACTAAGAGTGAATGGATGGAAAAAAAATATACCATATAAGTGGAAATCAAAAAGGAGCAGAAGTAACTGTTCTCATATGAGATAAAATAGAATTTAAATGAAAAGCAATAGAAAAAAAGAAGGCAACTATATAATGGATAAAGGGATCTATCAGAATGAAGACATAACAATCACAATATACACCCAACATGAGAGCACCCAGATATATAAAGCAAACACTATTAGACCTAGTGAAAGAGATAGCCCCAAATATGATAATAGTTGGGGACCTAAACACTTGTCTCTCAACATTGGACAGATCATCCAGGTAACAAATCAGAGAAACACAGGATTTAAACTACACTTTAGACCAACTGTACTTGGCACTTATCTACAGAACATTTTATACAACAACCACAGAATAAACATTCTTCTCACCAGCACATGCGAAATTAGATACACAACATGTAAGGTCACAAATCAAGCCTCAACAAATTTTAAAAAATAGAAATTTTTCAAGTGTCTTCTCAGACTACAACAGATTAAAACTAGAAATTAATAACAAGTGAAACTCTGGAAATGATACAAATACATGGAAATTAAACAGCATGCTCCTGAATGACCTATGGATCCAAGAAGAAATTAAACAGGAAATAAAAAAAATTCTCAAATCTAATGAAAATAAAGACACATTATACCCAAATCTGTCAGGTGCTGCCAAAGCAGTTCTCAAGGGGAAGTTTATTGCAATACATGCTTACATCAAAAGAATAGAAAGGTTTCAAATAAATAACCTAATGCTACATCTCAAAGAACTAGAAAAACAAGAAAATCCAATCCCAAAATTAGTAGATGAAAAGAAATGATTAATATGAGAGCAGAACTAGATGAAATTGAAACCCCAAAAATGATGTAAAAGATCAATGAAACAAAAAGTTGTTTTTTTGACAACATAAAATAGGCAAACCACCAGCTAGGCTAACCAAGAAAAGAAGAGAGGAGCCAAATAACAAAAATTAGACATGAAAAAGGAGACATCACAACCAATACCACAGAAATACAAAGAAAAATTAGAGACTACTATAAATAACTATACACCATCAAATTTGAAAACCAGGAGGAAATGGATATATCTCTGGACACATACAAACTACCAAGACTGAACAGAGAAGAAATAGGAAAACTGAACAGATGAATTATAAGCAACAAGATTAAAGCAGTAGTCAGCAGTCTCCCAACAAAGAAAAGCCCAGAACCAGATGGCTTTACTGCTGAAATCTACCAAACCATTAAAGATGAATTAATACCACTTTACAAATATGATCTAAGAATTAAAGGAAAATATGTTTGATTTAAAGGAGATATGTCAATAATAAGCAAATAAATGGGGATTGTGACAAAGAAATGGAAACTATAAAAAGAAAATATTTAGATCTAAAAAGTAAAATAAAATTTAATAATTTATTAGATGAGCTCAAGAGTAGATTTGACATAGCAGAAAAACCAGGGACTTGAATATAGAATAATAGAAATTTATGGTCTGAATAACAAACAAAACATATTGAAGAAAAATATACAGGGCCTCAGAGACACATTGAACAATATTAAACATCTCAACATATGTACAATTGGAGTCCAAAAAGATACAAAGAAAGGGCAGAAGAACTACTTGAAAAAATAATGGTGGAAAATTCCCAAATTAGGTGAAAAGTATTATTCTACAATTTCAGGAAGCTGAGGAAAATTCAATTAGAATAAGCCCCCCAAAATTAGACACATCATATTCAACATGCTAAGAGCCAATCTGAAATAAATAGAAACAAGTAAGAAATCTTTAAAGCAACAGGGAAAAAGCTATCACAAAAAGACACAGGTTAATCTGAAATGCATATTGCTAATTGAAAGAAGTCAGTCTGAAATGGTTACATACTCTATAATTCCAATTTTCAATATTCCAGAAAAGGCAAAACTATAGTGAAGATAAAAAGATTATTAGTTACCAGGGGTTCAGTAGGAGGTGGGGAAGGGTTGAATACATTAAGCACAGGGAATTCTTTATGGCGCTGAATCTATTTTGTATGATATGATACTGTAATTATGGATACATGACCCTAAATATTTTTCAAAACCCATAGAGCATTACATTACAAAGAATAAGTTTCAATATATGCAAATTAAAAATCATTTTGAAGGTCAGGAGATCTCCAGAAGGAATGTAGAGAGTGAAAAACAATCTAATTATATTATAAATGTATAAAAAACCTCATTGATGGGAGTGGGGAGAAAAGTTGCTCACATATGTAATTTTAGGTGATTGAAGTTTGTACAAATAAAGGAAAAAGAAACCCTTTACAAGCTCTTCAGTCTACTCTGGGGTACAGGTTAATGATTTGGGCACTACTGTACATGTACACTGGAATTAAATAATAAAGTAAATGGATGGTGAATGGGAGGGGGGAAGATTTCTCCTGTTGGAGTGGGAAGTTAGGGATAACTAGAGGTTCCTGTCAAGATGGCAGAATAGACGGTTTCCAGCATCACTCTCTTCCACAAATCAACCAATTTACAACTATAAAATGAGACGTCAGCCAAGCACATCTGCTGGAGCACAGGGGAAGAGGAGGAGATACCTATGGAGTTCATGAAGGCAGGAGAAACCACGATGAGAGAAAGAAAGAACTGCTCAGACTGTTTTGGGCCACGGCCACTTTAAGGCTGGAACTGCTGAGCACATGGAGCAGGAGCCAGCAGAAGTTGCAGCTGTGCCCTTCAGATGGAGTCACTTGGAGGCATCAGGGGAGAGGAGATCCTTGGTGGCCTCCAGGACAGCAAAACCACTAACAGGGTTCCCATGGACCCACACAGGAGCAAGGAGCCAGAACAGCTGAAAGAGTGGAGCCATTCAGAGGCCAGTGAGTCATTGCAAAGGACCAAAATTCAGTGCCCACCCCATGGGAAGTGTTTGGAGCATGGGTGTTGGGGGGAGACAGGCCCATCAGGAGAACACTGGGACACAGCAAAGACATCCGATCTGCCTCCCAATCAGCACAGGACCATGCAGAGGAGACAGGTCTGGAATATAGAACTGCATGGGGTGCAGTCTGATGAAAAAACTCAGGCCTAGATCAGAGTTTCTATACAACCCAGGTGCATAGGGTCTCTGGAGAGCCAGAAGTACCTATAAGGTCAACCATTAAACTCTGAGCTGCACAAAAAGCCTTCCCTAGGGAAATAGCAGCAAAACAGCAATTTAGCTCAACCACACAGCTCAAGTACTGGTTCCCACAGGAAGTTCCTCCATTTTAGAAGTAAGCAAAGGACAAAAAACTAGTTCTGGTACAGGTACACCACCAGTGCCTTGGGGGTTGCCAGGGGATGTGAGGAATGGAGCTGGGACCAGACCCCTGCCCACAACCACTCACACCAGCAGCACCTCAGGGCCAGCCCAGGAACCCGAGGCTTGGAGCCAGGGACCAGGGTCCCCTCCCACAACCAAGCACACTGTGCCAGTGCCTTGGGGCCCACCCAGGGGCTCAGGGCATGATCAGGGACCATACCCACCCCCAACAACCAGGCGTTACATCCCAGTGCCTCAGAGCCTGCCCAAGGACCCAAGGCACAGAGAAGGGGAGTGGACTCCCCTTCCACAACCAGGCACACTGCACCAGCACCTCGGGTCCCACCCAGGGACCCAAGGCATGGATCTGCAGAGCAGACCCCCCTCCCACAACCATGCACACTGCACCAGCACCTCAGGGCCTGCCCAGGGACCCAAGGCATGGAGAAGGGGACCAGACCTCCCTCCCACAACCTGGCACACCACCCCAGCACCTCAGGACCTTCCTGGGAACCCAAGTCCTGGAGCCAGGGACCAGATACTCCCCACAACCAAGCATACTGCCAGTGCCAACAAGCATGCCAAAAACATCACCTCCGTGTGGGTGGCCCACCACAACCATCAGAATAATCATGGCTTCCATGAAAGTGGCTAGATGCCAGAACCACCATGCAGATGGCCTGCCAGCCATTGGAGTGCATTGACACAAGGAGAGTCACCAGCAGAGATAAAGAAAAGAAGAGGATGTCTCTCTTCACAAAGTGCATTTCAGAGTGAGAGAAGAAGCATCTGCTCTATGATAATTTGGGGGGACCTGATCACACCTCTCAGCATTGGACATATCAGCCAGGCAACAAATCAACTGAGTAAATATTATTCTTTCAGAAGGAGAGAAGAAATCTAGGGTAATTAGATGGGGGGAGGGGAAGGGAGAGGGGTGATGGGGAGAGATTGGACAAGGGGCATAAAAGATAATTATGATTTGTAACAATATACATGTTAGTGATATTGATTTGATCAACATATCTCAGTGTTGAACCCCAAAGATAAGTATAATCAATTTTGATTCAATAAAAATTTTTTTTAAAAAGTAAGAGACTAGAATGTCTCATGTTTTATTGGAGTAGAGTAGTATTCATTAGGAGACAGCAGTGTAAACTTGTGTTTAGCTTAGTATAGATATAGATGGTTACAAATAAAATATTTACAGATCTGGGTATATATGAGGGTACTTCAAATAGTTAGTTCATGGAAAAATAGAACTGAAAGTAATTCAAATCTTTCCATGAACTTTTTGAAGTACCCTTTTACACGAGTGTGTATATGCACAAATATTTCTTGGCTCCACTATCTGAAAGTATTGACACCCCAGTAACACCAAGCACACCAAGTGCCCAAATCATGGTTTCTAATACCATTATTCAGTAAAAGGAATAGTATTCCTTGGAGAAATGGTTGATTCTAGAAATGAGGTGGAAAATATATTGATGAATCTGGTGCATTTTATAGTGCCAGAAAGATTCTAATATTTATTCAGAAATGGAAATGACATAAAATAACCAAAGCAATATTTTAAAAGAAAAAGTTAGACAATTTATCCTACCTTATTTAATGACTTAGTATAAAGCTACAGTAGCTAAAATAGTTTGAAACTGGACAAAAGATAGATTTATAGATCAATGGAACAGAAAAGAGAGGCCAGACATCAATTGACACATCTATGATTAACTGATTTTTGACAGAGGTGCCAAGTCAATTTTTTTTTTTAAAGATGACAGTAAGGGGATCTTAACCCTTGACTTGGTGTTGTCAGCACTACACTCTCCCAAGTGAGCTAACAGGCCATCCCCAGATAGGGATCCGAACCCGTGGCCTTGTTGTTATCAGCACCACACTCTCCCAAGTGAGCCACAGGCCGGCCCGCCAAGAAAATTTAATTGAGGAAGAAAATTATTTTTGTACAAATAATATTGGATTTCACGAGGACAACAATGAACATTGACCTCTTCCTCACATTATCCACAAAAAATAACTCAAAATGTAAAACCTAAAACTGGAAAACGTTTATAAGAATATATAGAACATCTTTGCAGCTCTTGGGTAGGCAACAGTTTTTAGAAGATAAAATGTATAAAAATAAAATTTTTAAAATGATAATTGGGACTTCACATCTGACATAATGAGGAAGATATAACGATGGAACTTTTAGTTGATTACAGATGTTTGCTTTGAATAGAAAAGTGTTTAACGTGGAGGCATAGCTGGGGTATATTGAAGAGAATATTAGATATATTAAAGAATATATTAGAGGATACTAGTTGACAGAATAGAATAAACCTTACATTTCAGTAGCTAAATACAGTAGTTTTGTTACTGTTTTTGTTGTTCGTTTGTTTTTGTTTTTCACTCACATAAAATCCAGTTAGGTGTGTGGGGGGAGGAGGTTGGTTTGGAGTTCTGCTTCACGCAGGGATCCAGGTTGCTGGAGGATGTGTCGTCTTCAGCCTACAGCTTCCAAGGTAACTCTGGTGTGAAACATTCAACTGGTACACAGAGAACTGTGTGAGGGCCTCCTGTGAGAAGGGTATGTGTACTGCACACGAAAGCTGTGATTCACTTCTGCACATTTTGGCTGCAAGTCAGTCACTCAGCCACACCTAATTGCAAAGGCTGAGAAATGTAGTCCAGCTATGTGGCTAGGAAGAAAATGACGCGGGCTGCCAAACAGACAACCTCTGCTGCAGAGCATGTACTGAATGGTTATTGTTTTTCCTACCCAGAATCCATTTCGCACTTTTCTGGTCAGAACCACCTAGTTTTATTTGAAATGCCACAGTAGCAATATATGTGCTTTGGTGAGGCCTCCGGGCATCATATGATCTAATCAAGCCAATCAGAGCCAATGATCTTCTAGCCTGGGATTTTGTTGGGGCTACAGGGCATTACTTAGTTGATGGTAGATACACATGGAGCTGGTGGTGCCCATTTCCACCACCACTTATGGAGCACTTGATTTAGAAGGGAGCTAACAGAGATGAAAAAGGGGCAAGAGAGCTGGAAAGAAAAAGAGTCCTGACAACATTGTGTGAGCTCCTGGATCTAGCTGTGCCTGCAGAAAACACATTATTTGAACCAATAAAATCCTTCTTTTTGATTAGAACAATTTGAAACAGGTTTCTGTCATTGAAAACTAAGAGCTTTTATTCATATAAAGAGTTATTGGAGCAAAGATCCAGGTGGGGAGAGAAATGAGCAAAGCATCAATTGGGTCAGGGTAGCTAGTGGTCAGATTGGGTTCAATATCATGTTTTATTTCTAAAGGATCAAGGGCATGAAAACCTGGAACTGCATTACAGGGTAGATGGCCAGTCTGAAAGACAGATCAAACCAACTGGAACTATTTAGCTTCTCACAGGTAAAGCCTAGGCGATAAGTTCACTCCAGATATTTGGGAATCAGAACATTCTGATAAAGAGCTAGGGCATGATCACTGTTGGCTCCATGATAAAGCAAGGCTTGAACTGCAGCCTTGAAAAGAAGACAGATCCTTTTCCCTTTAGATCAACTTATGGGCTTGCACAGCATGAAGAAAATTCCACAAATTTTAAACAAATTCTTGTAAGAGGAAGGCACTTTCTGGGGATTTATAAATTAGTATGTATTTATCTACACTGAGAGAAGTGAATTTACTAACCACTGCCATTTACTACTCTTGATCTAATACTACCTAGATGGAGTGATTTAAACATGAAATTACACTCTGACACCAGGAAAAAGCAACTGAAGAGAACCAACTGTTCACTCCCCCTTTATAACAAGGAAAGAATGCCCATTCATAACTGAAATAGCAACTGGCCATGCTAGAGATCACATTTTTTTAAATGACAAATGGACAACTAATTAGTTATTGTCTTAATCATCAACAGTACATTATTTAGGCTGTTGATCCACTAGTGTTACTCTGATGACACCTATTCAGACATTATTTTGTATGCATCAAACTTCCATTTGCAGCAACAGTGCTATGATTATGCCTTTGGATAGATTAGTCATCAGCTGGAGTTGACACTGCCTGAAAATATTAATATGATACAATCACTGTGTTAAGGTCTATTTTGCTTTTTCTAACTACCTTTGGTTCATTATGAATTTGTACTGTGGTCAAACTCAATTAGCTTCTGAAACAGGGATACTCACTATGATTCATAAATTAAATGTTTCTTGCTACTACTAAACAAGAAATATGCTTTACTATTTGGGGGACTAAAGCTTCTTTAATTAAAAAATCAAGCCAATATGCTTCAAACAATAAATAGTATATTTTTAAGAGATTCATATCTTGTTCAAACCCCTGTCAAAATAATTTCTGCTCACAGAAAATGTAGAGGCTTTTTCTATCCCACAAGTGATTTTTCAAGTCTCTGAGACTAATCAAATTATGGAATTAAAACTAAAGATGCATGTATACTCATTAATTCATTCAACATATATTTATTAAGCAAGTAATATGTGCTAGGCACTGTGCTGCATATTAAGAAGGGAGATTAAAAAACAAAACAAACACTGTCCCTGTTGGGATCATTATGATAAGTCCATAGGAACTTTCACCAAGAAGAACTATCAATCTATAAGTATTCTTAAGGATAAGAGAATTACATCCACTTTATAGAAAAGGAAAGACCAATGAATAGTTGTATCTTCTATATTTTAACATCTCTTTTTCTCTTTTTAACATTCAGTGATATATCATAATAAATGCATTATCAACTCAAAAGTTCTACATAGAGTATCACTTGCTAAAAATAAAGCATAATTTGTCAAGAGTTAATCCTTCCAAAGAACACAAAATATGCACCTTTTGTCTCCTAAGGGAGCCACAAAGGAAATAAGAAAAAAGGTGTTATTGTTGAGAATGTAAAATTACCATTAAAAAAATCTATATCAGCATGTTTTCAGGTAAGCTGTGTTCATTAAGTAGAACCGTTTTTTCACATTATCAACCAATCATTGGTCACTTTCTTTTCATGTGTAACCATTCAAGAGATTGTCCTGAGAAGTCATCTAAGAGAATACCAGATATTTCCGAAAAATTTATGTCAGGAGAAAGATGACATATTAATAATATCTGTAAATATATAGAAGAATGCTGAAAGTTGACATTCTATGTCTGTGAGGTAAAGTAGCATTCCTTGTCAAGGGAGAATGCCAATTTCCTAGGATGGTTGTGTGGAGCATTAAAAGATAGATTAAAGATATTTTAAAGGAAACAGTATTGGAAACCAGTGGGTTTTCTTGTAAATTACTACCTACCAATAATACCGTCTCCTTTCACTCAGCTCCACTTCTGGGACAATACCAAAGCTAGAGCATGAAGGGCAAAAGAAGGTAAGATTTATATAAAATAATGTTTTTCTTATGTCAACCAGAGCTACTGCTTGGCACGGACGACTGCCTGAATGCAATGTCGGTCACCTTAGGAAAAAACACTACATAGAAAATAGCGTGCTTCAAACACAGCATTTTTTCTCTCACTGCATTCATTCCTGAGTCTGACCGTGACAGTCGTTGAGCCTCAATTTTGGAAACTGAAAACACTGGTTGTTGATGAATGTTAGATTTTATCTGTTGTCAACCTTGTCCCCACTTCTGGCACTGTGATTTCCTTCTCTGAGCCCATGTCGGACATTGTTTTCATCCCTGTGGTTCAGTGAAGCTAGCACTTCCGTCTTGCACCCCAGGATTGAGCAGGCATCCCAGGTCCAGGGTCAGAGGTCCGATGGCCCAAGCTGGCAACAGAGAACTTCAGCTTATTCCTCAGTTGTAACTCCTGGGAAACAGGATTGTCTTTACCCTGGGGTTTCTGAGAATGTAAGTGTCTTATTCTGCTTGGGCTGCTATAACAAACTACCATAGACTAGATGGCTTATTTAACAAACATTTATTTCTCAGTTATGGAGGCTGGAGATTCCAAGATCAGGGAGCCAGCAGATTTGGTATATAGTGAAGATCTGCTTCTGGGATCATAGGTAGCACCTTCTGGTTAAGTCTTCACATCATGGGAGGGGTGGAGAGTCTCTCTCAGGGCTCTTTTTTGAGGGCATTAATTCTATTCATGAGGGTTCTATTCTCATGACCCACATCCCAAAGGCTCCATGTCCTAATAATATCACATTGCGGGTGAGGATTTCAACATGTAAATTTTGGAGGGAGACAAACATTCAGTCCATAACTGATTTAGTATCATCTTATTACTATGGGGTGCACTTGCTTAGAATAAAGCTAACAGTGGAGAGGAGAGTTCAGAGGTAGAGAGAAGCCTGGATCTGAAGTCTGGTGTAACATATATTTCATATGTGTGTATATATATATATTTGTGTGCGTGTGTGTGTGTGTCTGTGTGTATAACATATATATGGATCTTTCATTTACTTAAACTAGTAATTATTTTTAATTAATTATTTAACTCTTATTTACTGTTTAAGCTAGACTGAACTGACTTTCTGTCTTTTTTCCATTTGCAATTGAGTCCTGAAAAATACAATATATAATAACACAGTGAAATAGAAGGTAACCTTAAAGCCTGATCAAAGGGGCACTGCTTGTGAAGTCTGACTGCCAGCTGTTCAAATTCCAAGGCTGCCACATACTTTCTATGACGCTGAGCAATGGGACTTAATCACTCTGAATTTTAAGTCTCCTGTGTAGAAAGCATAGACCCCAAATCCTACCGATAGTTTCTGTAAGTATTTTATTAGGGCACAGAGGGTGGCTGAGTCACACATTTTAATTCATGTAAATTGCTCCCCCTAGAATGTTTTCCAGAAAGTACCATTTATATAGAATACAGTACGAGGAGTAAACACCAGGAATTGCATACTGGGGCAGCCTTGGAGAGGTATTTAAGATTACTTCTCAAAGTACACTCAAGAATGTTTTCCTTCATGTGGTCACCAGAATTTTAGACCTGGAAGCAATCTAAATAGTCACGTCATTTAACTACTTCATTATACAAACGAGAAAACTGAGACTAAGAAAGGGAAAGGGAGTTAATATAGGCATAGAGAAGCCTAGATTTCAAGTTCCTTCCTCCTTGTACGAGTAAAGTGTTCTTTCTATTACAGTCAGCCTTCCATACCTGTGGGTTCTGCATCTGTGAATTCAATAAACAGCGAATAGAAAATATTTGGGGGGAAAAAAGTCCACCAAGTTCTGACAAGCAAAACTTGAATTTGCCACATGCCAAGTACTATGTTGAATCCGTGTGAATGAAGTGACATATACACATTGTATTAAGTAATAAAAGTAATCTAGAGATGATTTAAAGTATACAGTAGGAGGTTCATAGGTCATATGCAAATACTATGCCATTTTATATAAAGGACTTGAGCATCTGCAGATTTTGGTATCTAAGGGGAGTTCTGGAACCAATACCCTGTCCCTGCCCCCAATCCCTAGAGACTACTGTATATTTTTTAGTTGCAACAATTGGGAACATGGTGATGTTCTTATAAACTACATCTGAGCAACTCTGTTTAGAATGTTACCAGCTGGCTTGCTTATTTCTAGACACAAAAAAATAAGAAAAAATAAAGTATGTTGGACTAACCTTTTGCAGGTGAAGTTGAGTGGCAGTTGCTTTGCAACTCAACAGGAAAGATTTGCAATCTGCAGGAACTGAGTGGGAAGCAAGTAATCTTACTGAAAGTCGAGGTCTAAATAATAGAAGGGGAAAAATCAACCAAGTCTGTCTTTGGTACATACATTTATCATGGAGTATAGATGGTAAAAAAATAATAAAATAAATTAAGGTTTTAAGAGTTTGGGGGGCCATGTATTTAACTAAAATATTTAGATAATTGTTCTTATAATTTTTAATCAGATTTTTAGACACAGCCCCTCATATGTAAGAACTATATAATCTTTATGATATTCCACTTTAAAATGTAATCTAATATTTAGATCAAAAGTAGGGTCAATATACGTCCAAAGGAGCTCATATGTTTTCTTCTAAAAATAAGCAAAAAATCACCCACTGCTGATGAAAAAGTATCAGTCAAATAATTTTTTGTGATTCAAACAATAAAGAGAAAGTGTTTTCTAATTTTAAATAATCATCTAATATACAAAGGTAAATTTAGATATTATTTAAAAAGAGCATTTCCTTAAATTCTTAATCCAGATATGTGAAGAGTCATTTAATATATTTGGACATATACAATGCCACTATTTTCCACCATCTCCTTTTCATGTTTCCTTTACTCTCTTGTATTTTCTTTTCCTCGAAAATTACCAGAAGTTCTTTTTAACTTTGTTAGTTATCCAAAGCCCCATTGTCCTTCCCCTACTGTATTTCACTCATTAACTGAGCTTTGTTTTTCTCGAACATTACATCAAATCTTGTCTGTAGCAAATCCAATTCCTACAAGAATGTATTATCATCTTAGGATCTCACAGAAAAATATCCAAGAGGCAAAAATCTAGCTCTTGAGAAAATTCCAAGTGGTTCATCTCTGTCTCTTGGTTTTTAATCTGCATTTTAAGGTCACTTCTTTTTTTTTTCCCAGTTTTATTTAAATTTTATCGACATTAATCTTTCAGATGAATAGAAATGGAGAGAAAATCAAACTTTTTGGTTCAGCATGATTGAAATTATTTAAGCAAGTTGTTTCATATATATGAGAATCAAGCAAGAATGACACTTGATAATGAAGATCAGTATAAGCAACCATTCAAAATCATCCATGAATAAATTTTTAAGATTGATTCCGCTTATGTGAAAAAAAGTTGTTTAAGTTCAGATGTAGTAAAAATAATTATTATGGCTATAAACTCTTAAAAATGTACCAGTTCAATGATTATTAGGTATTCTCCTACTATCACATTTTAAATGATACATCAGGTTCATATATAGTGCTACTTAATAATTAAGTGTTCTTAGAATGGATATAAAATTATGGTTAGTCATATCTATGTCATATGTACTTTATTAAATATTATCATTAGGAAGTTTATATAGCAATTCAGATGAATACTTTTTTTTTTTTTTTTTTTTTTTGTCTTTTTCGTGACTGGTACTCAGCCAGTGAGCGCACCGGCCATTCCTATATAGGATCCGAACCCGCGGCGGGAGTGTCGCCGCGCTCCGAGCGCCGCACTCTCCCGAGTGCGCCACGGGGTCGGCCCCAGATGAATACTTTTGATACATCCAAATTGTGCGTATATTATCATATTTCTCATAGATAAAGGATAGATTTTGTGTTGATAGAATTAACTTTTTTTTTTTTTTTACAAGATAGCATGTTAAAATCAAGTGGAAGAATCAGTAATTTTGCACAAGATCAGTGAATATTGTGTTTTTTAAAATTTAATTTGCCAAGCTTGTACAATATTTTTAAATATTAATAAAAATATCTTAAATTTCAAATAGGTTCAGTAGTAAGCAAAATGGTAAGCTCTGAACTTCTAAATATAGTTGACAATAAATAAGTTTTAAAAATTGATGCTTTACTTAGGTTTTAGTATATGTGGAAGTTGACACCCTTTTAAAAAAATATGGTAGACCACATATCTTAAAAATCCTTCTCCCATAAAATACCTAAAACCCTGTATAAAATATATGTTAAAATACCATTTTAAGCACATAGCTGTAATATGAAGTGGGGCATACATTCAGAAGGGCATTGAGCCAGGCAGCTGCCCTAAGTTCTTCTGCCAATCTCATGAGTACCATAAAACATTCTGTTGCAAGGGCCCTAAGGAAAATGGAAGACTATCCTTAGTCCTATGGAAGGCAGGGAGTTGGAACAGTATTCCCTGTATTATCCAGAATCTCTGATGGTTATATCTTGAGTGATAAATTAAAATAAAGAATAACCCAGCCCATTTCAGAAAAGGAGCTGTCAAAGACATGTCTGTATAAGTTTTGACTCTATCTGCAAGGGAAAATTCATTGTTTCAGAAATGTACAATCACCAACTGGCCCTCAAGTACATTTAAGGTTTAGATTTACTTTTTTTGTGTGCAGTTGCAATGGTTTGAATGTTTGTCCCTCTAAAGCTCATGTTGGAAGTTAATACCCAATATGGTAGTTGAAAAGTGGGGCCTTTGGGAGATGATTTGATCATGAGGACTCTGTCCTGATGAATGGATTACTTCATTCATGAATTAATGGGTTAATGGTTCAATGGGTTATCAGGGTGTAGACTGGGAGGCTCTATAAAGAGAGAAAAAAAAGCATGTGGAAATGTGCTGTTGCTTAGCTCACTCCATGTGATATCCTACATCACCACAGGACTCTGTAGAGAGTTCCTACCAAGAAAAAGGCCCTCATGATATGTGACCTCTGAACCTTGGACTTTAAGGTCTCCCAAACTGTAAGAAATAAATTTCATTTTCTTTATAAATTACCCAAATAGGATAATTTAATTTTATAGGGTAATTGATTATAATTCTTTATAAATTAGCTTCAGGTATTCTGTTATAAGCAACAGAAGACTGACTAATATAGCCATCCAAAAAATGTGAATTCCTTTAAAGCAGGTCTGGCATAATAGAGCCTTGAGATAACCACAGTAACAAATATAAATCCTCACTGGGGAGCATGTTCTCAAACCAGGTCTCATTGATTTCCCACAGATAAAGTTTTAGCAAACATGGGATAATATTGAACATTACAAAACATAAGAAGACAAGATAAAATCAGAAAGTCAGCAAAAGTAACAAACAGCAGTATCAAATCTATAATCTTTTAGACATTAAAAATACAAGATATAGAATACGAAACCAATGTGTTGCATATATTTAAAGAAATAAAAGAACAACTTGAAAATATCAGCTAGAAATAAGAAAACTGATCATACATACACTGAAAAAAAAAGAACAAGAACACTGCTAAAATAAATGTATTTTTTTAGTTAAATTAAAACAAAATTTTGGGTTAATAGCAAATCTAACCTGTAAAGAGAGAAGTAGGGAACTTAAAGGTAGATATAGATCTAATATTGCTGGACAGAATGCCAAAACAATAGAAAAATTCAACAAAGAAGTTAAGAGCATGCAGAATAGAAAAAAATTTTACATGTTCAACCATAGTCCCAGAAGGAGAAAATGGAGAGAATCAGAGAGGGAGTATATGAAGAAAAAAGGACTTAGAATTTTCCAGAAGTTATGATGGACATAAATTCTTAAAACCATTGTAGGAAAACTGCTGAATGCCAAACACTAAAAGAAAATTGTACAAACACCCACAATGAATAGAAAAGTTACCTACAAAACAAGATTGATTAGGCTGTTATCTGACTTCCTCAAAGCTATAATGCAAGTTAAAGGACACATAAATATATCTTTAAATGATGACAAAAAAAATCATCATTATCAATTTGGAACTTATACTCAGTGAGATAATATTTCAAGAATGAGGGTAAAATAAAAAACCTTCTCAAATAAAAACTGGAAGAATTTACTAACTTAAGACCATAACTTAAAAGATAACTCTTATGAAGAAAGAAAAAGATTTGAAAAGAAAAAATCTAAGGCCCAAATGGGAGGAGTGAAAAAATGACATCGGTATAAACCTGTAGGTAAATGTGCACCAGTAAAAAAGACTACATACAACAAAAGTAATAATGTAAAATTGCAAGAAAAAATTTAGAGAACTAAAATATTGCACAACAGCATATGCTCTGAGAAGGAAGTGACTGGGATTACTGAATTCTAGGCTCATTCAGAAGTACAGAGAGGATATTGATTTTAGATATAGTTATACATGTATGTTAAAATTTCATAGATGAAACCAAAGAAAACAGAGTGGTTAATTTCTAAGCCAGTAAAATAAAAAGTGTTAAAATTAGTAAGAAAAAACAAATAGCACAATATGATGAAAGGAAGAAACAAAAGAAAAATTAAAACATGGCGAATTAAGGTAACAGAATGAGACTAAGAAATATATCAGTAATCATGTATATATACTGTAAACTTACTAAATCAAATCATCTGAATTCAGAAACAATTGCAAAACTGTATTGAAAGTACCCAACAATATACAGTTAACAAATAGCCTAAAATGTAAGAGTAAGTTTGCAAGAAAAAAAATAAAAAGAGATATAACAAGAAACATTAATCAGAAAAGCTGGTAACAATATATCAAATGAAGTAGACCTTTTGGCAAAAAATTTAATTTAAGATTAACTGTACTAGCACACAATGATAAAAGTTTTCAATTTGCCAAGAACACATAAGAAGTTGAAAGTTGCATGTGTTTAACAACATAGCTTTAAAATATGTAACTCAAAGTAAAATAAAACTACAAAAGTAAACTGATACATTAAAAGTAAATATGGTTCTGTATGCATATGCTGAACCCCAAACCCAATAATTAAATAATACACACTGTTACTCTCAAGCCCATAAAAGATATTTAAAAAGGATAAAAAATTAGAACTTAGAGGATGGGGTAAAGAAGAAATTAGAAGACATGTAGGGTTAAATTGCTTAAAGAAAAGGAAAAGATAGAAACTAATGGAGAAAAGAGCTTAAGTTCATTAAAAAGATATAATAGTCACAACAAAGAAGATCATCAATATCTCTGGAAAGATTAATATCATTAGGTGATTTAGATAAAGGAAAATTATACAGGGGCTGCAACAAAATTTCATAAACATTAAACAGGTGATGGAGAAAGAGTTGTTCATTTTGTTATTCTGTATATATGTATGTATTGAATATTCAATAAAAACCCAAAATTTTAAATGATAAATACTCCCAAAATGCATACAAGTCTTTATTTTCTTTTTTTAAATCAGTTACTCTCTTAGCAATGCCATGTTCTTTGCATAATTACACCTTTACACTAGAGCTGTCCTGTAAAGTAGTGAATTACTACTTCTTTCTTTTCAGAACTCCTCTTCCGGCTCTGTAACAACAGTTTCTCCTATTTTTCATCTTTCCTCACTTTTTCTGTCTCCTTTGCTCTTTCCTCCTCTTCTTCTTTACCTGTAAATTTGGAGGTTCACCGGGTCTTTCTCCTAAGGTGCTTCTCATTTCTTTTCTCTCTATCTAATCTTATTAAGCACCATGAATTGAACATAATCCATAATTGAAAGATTCTGAATGGTCTACTTTATTCCGAGTCTCTTCTTGGATTTTCTGAATTAAACTGCCTCCAAGGAAGAAGAAAATTTCTTTTTAACTACCAAAATCTGTATGTATACTGAAGACATCTTTGAAATTCTAAGATAAAGAAAAAAATTGCTAATGATCCATGTAGTGGATTGAATTTTGTTCCCCCAAAACTCCCTGAAGCTTGAATTGTGTCCCCCAAGTTTTGTGTATTAGAAATTTAGCCCCCACTGTGACTGTTAAGAGGGTGGGAAATTCTATTATGGTAATTGGAAGGTGAGGCCTTGAAGAGATGATTAGATTATAGTGAATGAATTAAAAATGGTGGAAAGGGATGTGGTTCTGAGGGCTTTAAAAGAAGACAGAGGAGAGTTCTGCCACTTTCACAATGTGATACCCTGTCATCACTGTCACCACCACCAAGATCTTCACCTACTGTGTTCCCTGGACTTTGGACTTCTAGCCTCAGAAACTGTAAGCAATAAATTTTGTTTTCTTTCTAAATTACCTAGTTCCATGTATTTTGTTATAAGCAACAGAAATGGACTAAGACAATCTGATTAAAAAAAAAACTAACAATAAAAGAAAAGAGAAGAGAAAAAGAGGAACAAGGGAGAGACAGATAAAAGAAAGAGAGATTGCTATATCCTACATTTTTAAAGGTTAAAAGCATTACCCACGGGTCTTTCAGTATTTAGACATGAGAATTTTAAGCCCACAATTTCAATTTCCAAATGCAATTGAGAGTATTTTTTAAATTTAAATTGATAAATAATAATTGTATATATTTATGGGGTTCGATGTGATGTTTTGATAAATGTGTACACTACGGGATGATTAAATCAAGCTAATTAACATTTATATCACCTCGTAATTTTCTGATGTGTAATTTTCAGAAAGTATTACATTTAGTACCCTTCCTGAAAAAAAAAAGCCTCTCAAATAATTATTCCAACCTGAGATAAAGAAATAAAAATATTTTAAAAATGGAATCATAAAGCATGTAACAATGAATAAATCATGAAAAACAGATTGTTTTGTTCTTGTTAACATGGTTGTAAAATTCACTGAAATGTTAAAATGATTATTAAAAGAAAATATACTTAAAGAAAACTATAATAATATTTGTGGCAACAATGAGGAATAATTAAAAATGTCTTAGAGATTTCATTTTTCGAATAAGTTAATAGATAATGTTTTCATCTTGATTTAATTTTGTTCTATATTGAACAGAAAAAGACTATTCAAACAGAAAAAGGGTAGCTTCAAATCCATAGATAAATAGAAAGAGAATCTTTAAAAATATATAGGAAGCATTTGAAAACAGAAACAGGAAAGAGGAAGAAAAACGTGAAAATTTAAAAGAAGTTCATTCAAACAGAATCATACAAAATACGTTCCTTTATGTAAGGCTTCTTTCACTTTAGTGTTTTTAGATTCTATCTTGCTGTTGCTTGTATCACTAGTTCTGTCTTTTCATTGTGGAATATCATTCATTTGTGGGAATATTGCAAAGTTTGTTTATTCTTTCTCCTGTTGATGGTCACCTGGGATTTTTTCAGGTTTGAGCTATTGTGAATAAGCTTCTTCCAATATTCTTGTACAAATCCTTTTGTAAGTATTTGTTTTCTTTTCAGCCTTGGGTATATTCCGAAGAGTGGTATAGCTAGTTCCCACGGTAAATGTATGTTTAATTTGATTAGAAACTACCAGAACTTTTTGCAAAGGGATTGTACCATTTTACATTCCCACCAAGGATGCATAAGAGTTCAGTATGTGTCACATCCTCAACAACATTTATTGTTGTTGGTCTTTTTAGAGACAGTAATTCAGTGAGTGCAAAATGCCATGACCTGCTTGATGAAGAATGCATACTACCTGTCAAGTATTCTTGCAACATACATAAACATATGGATGGTAGGGCAGAGACATACATACATATATATGACAGAGATAAATATTACAGAACACTGTGGGATTAAAATACAAACTGTGGGAAATTCTACAAGAAAAACAGTCTTGTTTCTTTAACAAATGAATTGTAAGGCAAGAGTTGTTGGAGTTGACAAAGAGAATCTATAAATTGAAAGGGACATAAAAAATATTTAAGAATAGACAGAAAAGTCAGAAAGTGATTACCGTAAGTCATAAGAGTAGTTGTGACAGAGATCCTTTGCTTGATCAAACTTCAGTCAGTCTCCTGAACCTACTCCTAGCCCCATCTGTACACTTCACTGTAAAATCCAGTTTTAGCAAGAGCTCTTCTAAGTTAGTTTAGCAAGCACCCTTCCATATCTGATTACCCTCAGTATCAAACTGGGTTCCTCCTCTTCCACCATCTCCCAGGTGATGTCTGATCACCCTGGCCTGTTCTCAGCAAGAATGCTCTTTGCTTGGTTTAGCCAGGATCCTCCCTACCCTGATGTTTCCTCTTAGTAATTTTTCATCCACTGATGCCCCATTCTGGTCCTTGGCAATAAATTCCCACTGGCTCATGCTACATTCAGAATAGAGCCCAGTTCTATACTAAAGTCTTTTCCCCTATTGCAATAGTCCTGAATAAAATCTTTGACCACCCGAACTGCTCTGGTTTTCCTCTGGTAGCCACAGTGTCATGACTTGAATAGGATCAGATTCATCATTGGACCCCCAGACCTCTTACTCAAGGACCCTAGTGTGCACCTTTGAAATCCTTGTCTTTACTCCTAACTGATTGATTGGAGATCCATTGGTGAGTCTTAACTCCTGAGCCAATGCTCCAGATGACAGTCCATTTAAAGACATAAGGGACAGATTCTGATTCTTAAGATTCTGAGTATACTCTAGAAGCTCGCTTAGATTCCCAGGTAAACAGAGATTGGGTTTCAATCCTAGTCTTCTCTGTTTATATGAGGGTAGTCTCCATAGGAAACACAAGGTGTTGGAGTTCCAACTTTCTCTTTTCGTAAATGTAAAGGTAACATTAGTTAAGAATATGTGATCGTCCCATTTGACTGAACACCCTCTTCTTTCTCCTCCTTTTTTTTTTTGTTTTTTTTTGCAGCTGGCAAGTAAGTACAGGTATCTGAACTCATGACCTTGATGTTATCAGCACGACACTCTAACCAAGTGATCTAACCAGCCAGTCTTTGAAAATCCTCTTCGTAATCCCCTTCTCACTCTATGCACCACCAACTCTGTCTGCTTCCTTTCTTGTTGACATGAATTTACTGAGAGTAATTTGGAACTTCAGTGGCCTCTTTGGGAAACTCTAAGACCTCTCCTTTCCCATTCCTTCTGATCCTCCTTCCTCCTCTCACAACCTTCAACCTTCTATTCAGTTCCCCTGCAGCCTTTGATATGTCCCCCTACAAGTCCCTACCCTCTCCACACCTCTGTTCACCCATTTCAGGTCTATCCCTTTCCACTCCAGCTCTTCACTCCCCTCAGTCTTGAACTTTAGGTCCTCTGCCCCCACACAGGGCTTTCAAGGGACTAAAGAACCCCTGAAAGCAGCTACCTGTGGTGTTGAATTGCATGCATGTCTACCAATGATTTTGAGAATGCTGTGTTTACTCACCATTTCTGTTTCTTGTTCTAATTCACTTAGCAGAATGGGTTTCTTTATCATTGAATTGAAGATGCTATTTACATTTTATAGATGTCAGTCTTTTTGGGTTATACATCTTAAAATTATCTTCTCACATTACTGGTTTGTCTTTTCAGCTTTACAATATTTTCTGATAAACAGTAATCTTTAATATAATCCAATATATTAATATTTTCTTATGCTTCCCGTTTTTGTTATATTTTTAAAACTCCTATTCTAATGTTATAAGATATTCTTTTAAACTTTCTTTTAAAAATTAAAGTATTATCTTTCATATTTAAATCAAAAATCCATCTAAAATTGATTTTCATGTCCAGTGTGAGCCTGAGATTCAGTTCTTCATGTTTTTATATAGAATTGACCCAAAATAATTTATTAAAAAGTCCGTCATTCTTTCAGGCACCTGTAGTGGAGGCTCTGTAACACATAAAGTTTCACAAATGTGTGGTTATGTTTTGTGGCTTTCCAATCCATTCTATTGGTTTACTTTATTATGCCAAGTATACATAATTATAGAATAAATTATTTTAAAGTGAGGAAACATATACTCCCATTTTTTACATTTTTTCAGATATAGCAAAAAAGTACATTAGACAGAATGATTTGTGTTCCATGTATGAAAAAACTAACTCATCTTTTAGAGCAAAACCTTAAAAATAATCATGCACACATACCCCAAAGAAGTAACTATGTCTTTTACACATACAGAAGGAATAGTTTTAAGTAAATATTAGCCCACAGAATCAGCACAACAGAACAGAAATCATATAATTAATACTATCTCTCTATCTTATCTATTTGTCTGTCTATCCATCCATCCATCTAAATACCACCACCAAGTAAGTTTTACTGATTGCCTGCAAGCATAGTTTACAATAATGAAATCCATAAATCTATCTTATCACATTAGTATATCAAACTACAAACTCCATAGAGTCCATAAATGAAAAAAAAACCATTTAATATTCATCTCTAACAACAAATTATATTAGTAAACTAGTAATTTAAATATTATTTCTTTATTATAAGCAAAAACCTAAAACCAATAACCATCATTATACAAAGTGAAGCCAAACACAGGAGCATCCTGATTAAAGAATGAACATCTAATTTCTGTTATCTCCACCTTAATTTAATAATGTTCTGAAGCCCTAGCCAATGAAATTTTGTAACACAACCAACAATTTTAATAGGTGAAATAATTGCCAAGGATGAGAAAAATTCTCATTATTTGTAGAAGATACTATCAGTCTAGATTAAAACAAAAACACAAGAGAGAGTCAACTGAAAAACTATTTTAAAAATGGGAGCTTCAATAATTTTACAGGACTCAAAAATAAATATGATAGCAATGACAGCTTTATATACCAGTTATAACTAGGAAGGGCTGGTAGGAAAAAAAACAAAACAAAAACAACAACAACAACAACGACAACAAAACACCTCCCTTTAAACAATAGCAACACATTTAAAATACTCGAGGATAATATTAATCCCATATACTAAACCTATATATGTATAAATTAACTCAACAAACTGTAGAATGGAGTGCAAAATAAATAAAAAAATAATATGATAGAGTTTGGATGTGTTGTCCCCTTCAAAACTCATGTGGAAATTTGATCCCCGATGGGGCAGTGTTAGAAACTGATTGAGTCATGGGGGTGGATCCCTCAAGAATGGATTAATGCTCTCCCTGGGGGAGGGGAGGTTAATGAGTGAGTTCTTGCTCTATTAGTTCCTGTCAGAGCTCGTTGCTTAAAAAGACCCTGGCAACTCCTATCTCTCTCTTGCTTCCTCTCACCATGTGATCTGCCACTTTCCACCATGAGTAGAAGCAGCCTGAGGCCTGTGCCAGATGCAGCTGTCCCAGAATCGTAAGCCAAATAAACCTTTCTTTATAAATTACCCAGTCTCAGGTATTTCTGTTATAGCAACACAAAATGGACTGGAACAAATAACTCCCATTCAACTCTAAATTTCAATGGCCAATGACGGCCAAAAAAAGTTTTAATTTATTAAAGAAAAGAGAACTTTTTACCTGTAAAGTTACTGGAAATCTTTTAAAATTAGAAATATGAGCAAAGGTCTCATTCCGCTGTTAGCATTATTTTTGGCACAGTATTTCTGGAGAGAAGCTTAGAAATATAGATCAAAGGAGTTTACAATGTGTATGAATTTCGATTTTGCTTTACACTTCTGATATTGTGTCGTGCAAAAATAATCATAGATCAGGACAGACTTTATCTATTAGGTTGTCATCAGATGGATGTGAATAAAAACATTTGAAAAACCTTTTTTGGCTAACCAACAAAAAAATTGAAAATCTTTGATATTTAATTATAGAGGATTGATTAAGTAAATCATGAAACATTATTAAAATGGAACATTATATAGTTATTTATAAAAATGTATAAAACAATGCCATGGGGAAAATATACTACATTAAAAACAGAGTATGAAATTGCTTATAATATGTGTACTCCCTTTTTAAGAACACGACCATCTACTGACCTATCAGTTGATCTAAGTACCATAATTTTTTTTTAAAAAAACATGGAATCTCATTTAAAAATAAAAATGAACAGAGAATCAATATGTAAGATCTCTATAAAGAAAAAGACAAATCATTAGTGAGCTTATTGTATATTACTTATCTATATCATATATTATATATCATATTATATAATATATACTGTATTTTTGTATTATATTATGTCATATACAATCTCACATAAATGTTGGGGATAGGAAGAGAACTTGGCATATTTAGTAAACATGGTCTGTAAGATTATAAAATAAATGTGATCTCAGGTCCATGAGATTTAAAGAAATTCTCATTTTCCTTTTTTACCATATTGTTTTCTACAGTCAGCACATATTATTTATGCAAATGTCTTGATAGTTGGTAATTTCACATTACTTGTCAATAATTTATATATGTCTATTTTTTATTCTAGCAGCTTCAATTCCAGAAATAATAAGGTAAAAATCAAAGCTGTGTACAAAGATTTAGCTTCAATGCCCTAAAGTGTTTATAATATTGAAGAATTGAAAATGATCTAACTGTTTAACCATTGAAGGTTCTTTAAATAAATTTTCAGTTACCCACACAATGGAACAACATTGGTAGATAGCTAAGTAGAGAGATATCACAGAAGATCACTTGGTTTGGAAAAATGGTCTCAATATATTGACCAAGAAAAAATGAGTTAATTTAGAAAGCAGGTTGTAAATTATAATGAAGTTTTTATTACATAAATAAATTTTAAAAAACAAAAAGCCACTGTACCAAAACACAAAGAACAAAACAAGCCACAATTCATTCTTTTTGTGCTGTTACATAGTTTCTTCTATATCTATAATATATATTATTTTATTAAAAAATATTATACTTGAAGTTTTTATTACTTCTAATGTCCAGAAACTAGGATCGTATTAAAATTCCCTGAAATAGTAAAATTACTAACTATACGATTTTATATGTATACAGTAAGTAACTGCTCTACATTCTATAGTCCAGTAACACATTTACACAAGAAAAAGAATAGGAGGTGGATGGAAATAGCTGATAACACAGAATCTGTCTCCATTAAAGCATAACACACTCTAACGTAGACATATCAGTTTGTAAACTGGTAGCAATAAACTGAAAGTCATCATTTCCAGTTGGAGGCCTGTGAAACAGAAACTGATATTTTAAAATTTGCCTCTATTTGGAATTTAAAATTTCCAAATTTGGGGAACTGTAATGGTGAAATCAGGAGAAACTCAAGGCCTAGAGTAGACTTTCTCCAATTGGAACTTTAAAGATATAAACTCAGGAATCTTAGAACCAGAAACATAAAAATATATATATTTTTTTAAAAATCTGAAAAAACTCTAAAGTCTTCCCAATGGTTATAATGTATCATGGTGCATTTATTTATTGAGGCACCAAATATTTATTAATCATAGGTTTGAGGTAAGAGATGAGTAGGTGTTATTAAAATGAAATAAATAAATGTGCCCCATCCTCAATGAGTTTTGATTTAATCAGGAGAAATAGCTGATATTCACATAGTACTTGGTGCTGCCACATGCATTTATAGACATCAGGGCTCTGTATAATAATCTCCCACTCACCTGAGCTTGTGGAAATCATCCAAGTCATTAAAATTATTGATCTGTCTTAGTCCTTATTTTCCTTGACACCTCTGATGACTTTCTACCCTTCCTTACCATGCTCTTTTCTCCTATGTTGTTTTGGATTTTCACCCAGTGACCTCACTGACTTACTAGGTTCTCTTCCTCTGCCCATCTTCAGATCTCTATCCTAGATGCTGTTTCCTCCTTCAATTTTTCACTTCTATTTTGGTTATCTCAATTACTTCCATGTCTAATGATTCCTAAGTCTACATCTCCAGACCAAACCTCTCCAGACCTGGACACTAACTGCTTATCTGACACTCCCATTAAGTATCTCCTAGGCACCTCAGAGTTTACAGATCCAAACATGACACTGTTATCTTCCACTCAAAATCTGTTCCATTTTCAGTATTTCAGATGTCAGCAAACAATAGGCTCATTTGTCAAGTTGCTTAAGTCAGAAACCTGAGCCATTCTTGCCAACTCCGTGTGCTTCCAACTTGATTCATAACCCATCATCATTTCTTGTCGAGTCACTCTTAAATATTGCTCAAGTGTATTTCTTCTCCCCATCTCCATTGCAATTCCCTTGACCCAAGTCACCATGATGTCTTACTTGGAATTACTGACAGAGCCTCAAGACTGTCACAGCTGCTTTCCTTCAATCCATACTCCATACCACATACAGTGCTGTGCAGCACAACCAATTCAAACCTCATCAGCAGCCACTAAGAAGATAAGAACACATTTGTGTCTAAAAAGAACACACACAGGAAAGAAGGGGTGGAGCGTGGATGTTTAATTAACAAACCAACAGGTCTGTCAAGGCCATAATGAAACTTACTACCATAATAATCCTTTCTTTATCAAAAATTTTATATAGACTAGAGCACTAGTTCTCAAATCTGGGTGAATTTTGGTATCACTGGGGAAGTTTTAAAAGTACCTGTGTTTGAACCCAACCCTCAAATATTCTGATTTCATTGAGAAGGGGTACAGTCTAGGTATTGGAATTTTTCACAGCTGTTCAGATGATTCTAACGCATGATGAAGTTTGAGAACTATTGATCAATAGAAGTGCTGAGTTTACCCCACCCTCTGCCCTGTCCCCACCACCATCTCTGCTCGGCACCTCCCATTACCCAGTGAATTTTACTTTTTCTCTTTTTTTGTATAAAGAAAATTCATTAGAAAGTAAGATTTGTTTTTATGCTGTTTACCTTGATAAGATTTTTATTTCTGAGATATGTACACAGTGGTTTGATAAATGTTGATAGTCTGACAAAAGAGAGCACATGGGAATGAATCTGCAAGGCCCTGATTTGGGATTTTTATGCAAAAGAGAAAGAGAATGAAAGCCTTTCATCAGGTGGTAACATTGCAACTCCAGATCTCCAAACCAGCTTCAGCCAATGTAAAAAGAAAAAAAAAATGATTTCATTAATATCAATCATTATTAATTATCACATTTTAAGCAATGCTACATTAGCCTGTGTGTTTATAACATTTTCATTTTCCTTTCTCATCTATTTAAGAGACATGACATTTTGCATGGAATAAAACTTACTCCATTAAATAAAAATCCTATTAGATCAGCATAATATGAAGCAATGTTTACTTATTTATAAATTATAGCATATTTGGGAGAAAATGTTTCATAAAACATGTTTAAGATACAACCTTTCTCTGAACTCTAATGGGAGCCTAAGGTTGCATTCACGGCACTCCACTAAGATTTTAACGACATAACTTATTCATGTATGCCCTTGGCCATTGTCTGTACTACACTTCCCCAAAGATGAAGAAATATGAAGAAAGCCTTTGAAGAGGATCAATCAGGTCATATTAGACAAAATGTCTTAGGCTGTTGATGGATATCTATAAAGTTATAACAGCAATGAAAGACTCATAATGGCTACAGCAGACATACAGAGGAGAATTTGACAGGATCCAGAATTAGCTGGTCACATTTAAATAGAAACCTGAATATAAATAGGTAATGTTAAAATTCACAAAAGAACAAATGAATATGATGACGAAGGGCACATAGCTCAGAGAGTCACAAGCTCACTGGTGAATGATAGGAGGAACAAAATGTAACCTTGTCTGTAAATGACCTGCAATAACATTTGCTCTAGGAGCAGCCTGTAACAGAACATCCTATCCAGAACATGACACCTTCTCCCCATAGGTAATGGGGTTTTATGAAGAACAACATATTTTTAGATTCCCAGAATACACAAAGTAACTCTTCATTGAAATAAAAAGCGAGATTCAACTATGTTCATGTAACTCAACATGCATAGGAAACAGATACCTTTCCAGGTAATGTAAGTTAATAGGATAATTTAAATCCATAAAATCTATTTCAGTAAAATGAACCATTTTACTGAAGGTGGCTGTTATCATTATTCAGAGAAACTGAGTTACCAGAAAATGTGTTCTTTCTTTTGACCTGGAGGCCCCATCCTCAGCAAAATTTGGGGAAATTCTCTGTCCACCCTTGGTTATTGCTGAAGTAACATGTGACACTGTTATGGAACTGCAGTCCTTACATGCATTTCAGTCCAATCTTTTTTAAAAAGTGAACCAGTGCTCCTGAGCTAGTTCCTTTACCAGATATGGTAAGTAGGCTTCATCCTCTGAGCTAAAGCACGTGGCTAACTGAAGGATGGGATTGAGAAGTATGCCTCATTTAGGCTCAGCAGCAGTATGCAATTGATTAGCAATGCCTGCCATGGGCAAAGGAAGAGTAAATATGCTTGTCTTGATCTGCTATCTTTCAACAATTTGGATGGTAAATTTCTTGGACCCTGGATTTCCTCTTGAACCTTTATGAACAAACCTTATGGGTTTCTGACCTGCTATCCAAGTTTTTACCCATGGATCAATGAGTCAAGCATCAAAACTGGGTTTCTGTTTCAGCATTCCAGTTACCAATGGCATGATTACCTTTATTGTCCTGAAATAAAGGATTATTTCTCAGAAGAAAAAAGAAGAAAAGAGGACTCCAAAGAATGAAGACCAGTTGTCAGTCATTCTGGAGAATTTCTATCTATGACTTTACATTACATATTTTGTGCCAACTGTTTAGCTTTCACCTGAACAGATGATCTTGGGCTCTGTTCTGACTTATGCTGCATGAAGTTCAGACGTTTTGAACAGCTGCTGACATTTCTACATCCAGCTGTCCCAGCCTACGTCCCAAGTCTCTGAGAACTTTTCATGTATAAATCACTGAACAGATTTGTGACTTAAATTCTAGATAAACAGTCTCAATTTACTGGCACCAACTTTTCCAACCCAGGCAAATAATAGACTCCTAAAAACTTAAAGGGATAAGATGTCATAACATCTGTTTTCAGTCTTAGTCCCAAAGGTGCTTTATTTCAGCCAAGTTCTACATTACTGAGAACAATAATTCAAAGAGGAAGGTGCCCAGAATCCACAGTTGAGTACTGAAACTCAAGCTCATGCCACTATCACCAGTCTAGCTTCCTAGATGAGACAGATGTTGGCACGAATGCTGTGAGCTTTTCAAGTCTGAATCTCCTAAACAGAGATGCCAAGTTGCCGTATTTTGAAAACTTTTATCCCAAAATGTTCACACACTTCCCATAACGGCTATATATGAGTTAGTAAATTATGCTATTTCTGCACACTAAAAAGAAAATAGTATCCTATTGAGTCTCAAATTGTCTTATAAATGCAATAATTATCATAGAAGTGACAACGCTAATTAGTTTCCTCTGGCATGGAACTGGTTGGGCAAAAGTATGCTCAGATATCATGCTCAACAGAAATAATTTAATATCACATTCAAAAATAATCTTCACTTGTATCTGCAGACTAGTTCAGTAATAACTACAAATGATTATGATAGGCAAGAAATTATGGTTGAGTAACACTGATTTTTTTTTTTTTCGGGGAATGTAGTTTAATAAATCAGCTAGCATTAAACTGGTATTTCCTTCTTCCCACATTTCCTGGTGTATAACCTTTCCAACTAATTTGCCTATGATAGTTTGCCTTTTATTTACTTTATTATCTTACCTAAAAAAACTTGGAAGACTAGGATTTGAGCATAATTTTTTATGGAAGAGTAGGCAACACTGGAGCTTCATTCTCACATGTTAGCAGTCAGCTAGGACTGAGAAGTGACTTCCAACTTTAGATGAGGCATATGACTTCTTGTCACCAAGGTTGGGCTGCATCCTGATGTTTCCATGTATTTCCCTGCCTACCCACCCAGGAGTGAAAAAGGGCTTAGAATGTTTCTGTTTCATTCTCTCAGGCCATCTTACAGTCCTGGCCAAGTCTGCCTCAGCATACAAAAGAGATAAAACATTGAACTGTTCTAGTAAAAGTAAGTCAGGAAGACAAGAGTCCTATTCACTCAGCCTAATAGGAAATATATCTTGAAAAGCACCAGATAGAATAATTTTCTGGTCTAGTCCCTGGCGATCTACAGTTATTTTCAATCTAGACATTTACTCTCTGGCTGAATCATCTGCTCTGCGGTGGTTTCAACTACAATGCTAATGACTTTCAAAGGCAAGCTTATATCTGGAGTCTCATGATATTTCCACAGTCTGCTAAACGATGGTCCATAAGCACCTGGACATTCTATCTAAGCTGTTGGAATTGTCACCTATCCACTCACAGAGGCGAAAGTCTTGAAATTCCTTCATGATTCCTGCTCATCTTTATTTCCCATATCAATCATCAACCCTGTCAATTTTACAGAAAAAGTGTTTGTTCTCCTGTGACAACTTCCCTAGATGCAATCATTATCATCTCTCACCTTAAATATTTCATCAAGATCCTAACTGGTCCCCCAGTCTCCTGCAGGCTCTCTTCTGTCCCCTCCCTGATAATCCCCACATAAACAATAAGCCACCCTTGTGATTAATTGAAATGCAAATCTGGGTAGGTAACAATCTGGCTTTAAACTTTCAAAGTATCCTCATCGAGTGCAGAAATAAAATCCACTTTGGATATTATTCCATATTTTGGAATATGACATACAGACCCCCCATGTTTAACCACTTTCTGCATCTCTCTCCCTAACTCTTGCCAGTATTGTCCTCATTGTGCCACACACGACTACAGATCTGGCACAGTTACCTAATGCTCACAACATACATCATGCTGTTTCTGACCTCTGTGTTTCTCAGGCTACCTGTCACCACAGAAATGTCTCTTGGTAAGTTTTATGATCCTTTAGATGTCCCACAGGTCACCTATCCCAGAATGCCTTTTCTGATTCCAGAATGTAGCACATTCTTTTAACAATGAATTTTTTAAAACCACATTATTGAGGTATAATTTACAAACCGTAGAATTTACCCATTTTTCATGAGCAACTCAATGGTTGTTGGTAAACTTACACTACTGTACAACCATCACTACAATCTAATTTTAGAATATTTCTATCTGCACAAGAAACCTCATGCTCATTTGCAGTTACTCCCTGCTCCCATACCTAGCCCCACGCAACAGCTAATTTACTTTCTATCTCTACAGATTTTTTTTTCCAGATATTTTACACAAATGGTATTACACAACATGTGGTCTTTTGTATCTGCCTTTTTTAACTAAGGAGAATGTTCTTGAGGTTCCTTCACAGTGTGGTATGTATCAGCTCCTTTTTATTGCCAAATGCTATTTCATTTATGGACATACCACATTTTTAAAAAATCTATTCATCATTTAATGCCTAAATCATGGGCATTTAGGTTGTTTCTACCTTTTCGCAATCATGACTAATGCTGCTAACTGACCTTCCCATATAAGTTCTCAGGGAAGTCTTTGTGTGGACATATGTTTTTATTTCTCTTGTCTTAAAATATTTAACATTTTCAGAAACTGCCAAACTGTCTTCAAGGTGGCTTCCATTTTACATGCCCAGTAACAATGTATGAGTTAATGGTGATTTTAATAATTAAATTTGTTGTCATTTCTATACTGTGAGTTGCAAGCTCATAAAAACTACTCAGGTATCTCTTTGTATTCACCAGACTTCTCACAGCACATGGGCTCAATAATGTTTATTGAATAAATTAATGTGATGCTATTTATGGTGCCTAACATACAGAATTTACTGTCAAAAAAATCGCCACTTGTAACCGAAATTTATCTCACCACTAGCCAAGTTGTCAATACTTTATCATTTGATTAAGCCTTAAAGAAAATCTTGAGGATCATTGCTTGCTAAGAGAGCAGGACACAATAATAAGACAGGGATCCTGCTCTCAAGACATTTGTGCTCTTGTGGCAGAGTCCACATATGAAACGGAGGATTTCAAACTATGTTTCTTTTAGCAGAGAGAGTTCAACGACTATACAAATGTTTTAATCAAATTTTATTAAAATATGATTAAATTATTTTAAAAATATAATAAAGCATAATAAAGCATCCTGCCCAATCTAATATTACGTGCCAAGTGATAACACACTGAAACCCAAAAATATGCTCACTCACATTGTCAGGTTAATTTATTTTATGAAATCTTGGAAATAAAGCTTCTTTTGCTATCTCTGTGAATATATATCATGGTTGCATTTTAGCAGAAACTGAGTTATGTGATTGTACAAAACTCCGACTTTATGTAAAGTTGGAAATAATTCTAGTATCTTCAAACTACCTGTTATTAAGAATCACACAGTATCAAGGTTGGTCTTCAATTGTCGGGATTTTGAATCAGACTTAGTTGCTAAGAAAAATCCCTTGCACAGAAGGTGTCCTCCACAGAGTAGGTATAATGAAGATTTTTGAATTGCTACCTCTCTTTTAGTTAAATATCCAGGCCTATACCAGATGACTGACATTGCATAAACAAATTCAAAATCAGATCACATAAGGCAGTATAAGAAAATAAATGATATATAGCATCTACATTCATTTAAAAACCCAGGAAATACATGATCGGCAATAGTGGGATAGTATGTATTAGACCAATCAATCTTAAAAAAAAAAAATCAAACTTTGGATAGTTTTAAACATTACTTTGAAGGAATTCGTGATAGAATGTGTAAGAAGATACCAGCACGTCCTCTCGCATCCACACTCTTGCCATGTGATGGTGGAACTCCTTCCATCAAGAGGTGAAGTCTATTTCTCAACCCTTTGAACCTGGACTGACCATGCAACATGCTTTGCCTGATGGGACATTAACAACATGGCACAAGCAGAATCTTGGAAAGCACTTGCTCTTTGAGACGTATCTTTTTGGCATTTTGAAACCTGTGACCACCGTATGAAGAAATCCAAACTAGTCTGCTGAATGAGAGACATCTGGCCCATTTGCCCCTGTTGACAGACTATACCAGCCAGATATGTGAGTGAGGCTATCCTACACTATTCAGACACCAGCTCGCCCTCCAACTGATCATGAATCCATGAGTGAGCCCAGCAAAAACAAGCCAAGTCAGCTCAGATAAAAATTTCTCAGCCAACACCCAGAAGGGAGAGCTAAATGAACAGTTCCTGTTAAAAGCCACTAAGTTCTGGAATGTGTTTGTACTCAGCAATATATGACTGATGCCACGCAGGACAGCCAAAGGTAGGTATAAATAGAAGGAGATAAAACCTTAAAAAAAGGATTCTACTGAGTGAGATCTACATTTATATAGTTTTTCCCCTAATGGAACTCTCTTGTCCATGCTATGAATGGGAAATAAATCTCAATAAGAGAATGAATGAGTGAAAGATAGATGTTGGGGATGCCAGAAAGAATTGAGGCACAGGAAGGAGCCCCCAATTCTGCATGAAAACACCCTTAAATCACTTGTTAACTTATAAAATGTCTATTTGTGGAGTGAAACTCCCAGGACCTCAGGAAAAAATAACTGTAAAGTTAAAAGATTTTAGTAGATTTTAACTCCTGGCCAAATGCTAAGTAGATAGTTTTTCATTCAAATCCTACCAAATTATAAACCTTAATAAATTCCTTGGGTTTCTGTTTAAAATGGTCATGCATTAAGAGTAAAGACCATGCCCCAGGACTGAGAGATGTACCCTATGACACAGAACTAAGAGATTCACCCTATGACTAAGTGTAAAAACGGAATAATTCCACAGTAACAGAACTTTAAACCAAGGTCCCACAATATCAAGGAGATCTCCAGTAATTTAAACACCTGCTAGGGTAAAACTCCAAACTCGCTCATCATTCTTCAGAAGATTAAAGAACTTAGAGCCTCTACAAAGTATTATCCACAATATCCAGTATATGATAAAAAATTAACAGACTTCTGAAGAAACAGAAAACTGTGATTCAGAATCAAAGCAAAATAAAATCAATAGAAAAATACTCAAAGATGACCTATGTTTCAATTAGCAGACAAAGCCTTCGGAGACTTAAACACTGACACATCAGGATCCGATCAGCACAACGAAACCACCTACTAATTTGAATATGAATTCAAATATATGAATATATGAATATGAGTTCAATATAATAAATTATTCAACTCAAATGGGGGATTTGAGTAACAGAGGATTGGCTAGTAAGATACAAAGAGAATTCTAAAGAATGCAGGAATAGCAGATATAGATAATAGCCACCATTCCTTGGGCTGAGATAGTGACGAAAGTAGTCCCCTACACACCAGGATTGTGATCCAGACTTTGTTAGAGAGGCTGGGGTCATGTGCACTGGGTGGTGGAGAAATTTGCTGAAGAGCTGTACCAGCAGTACACTTTAAGAATCTCTCTGAGATGTCAGGGTAAGCTGTCCATAAGGTGGTGTCATCCCTCAGTGCTCACTGGGAAGCCACCTGAAGGGATGCCAAAAGAGAGCTGTTGTCAGGGAGATGCCACATGCTTCTGGTTGCCTCATGTCACCTGCTGCAGAAGCCACATGCACCACAGAAGCTGCCTGCACTGCAGGAGCTGGACACAGCAGAAGCCATGCTGAGAGAATATGCCAGAACCATCCAGGTGCCTCTACTGACAAAGATTAACATTGTGCCAGTTGACAAAGAAGTTTACAGGGCCCAATTCCGTTATTGCAGAGCAGGCACTGAAGGCTAGATTTGGGACTGAGAGGCTATAATTTGATAATTGGCACACATGATAAATGATCTACAGGAAGAAATTAATTTATTGGGTGAAAAGATAAAGAATTTCAAGACAGAGATAATTTAAATGTTGGGGAAAATTGAAGTCCCTAAATATCACTTAAAATTTTTAATTTAAAATTTAAAATATGTATGGTCATCAAAAGGGTTTAGTATTGTCATTGATAGACTTAAAAGTATATAAATGTTCCATAAGTAAACTCAGAAAGATGGACTACTTAAATGTTATTTTTATTGATTTTTATATTTTGAGGTTCAGCAAAGGATTTAGTTTGAAATTTGGGTTTTCCTATTAAAAATTTGAGTATCCCTGAAGTAAATGGTTACTTTCATTAGTGTAATATAACGTTTTTATTTGTTTTAAATGACAAAATCAGTTTTTGGTTACTTTAAGCAAAGAGGAAATGTATTTATCATAGAAAGAGACAAAGTCTGTATTACAAGCATGCAGTGGAACAGTGACACATAATTGATGCTCCATAAATGTTGTTTAATTTTTAATGGTGTGACAAAAATAGTAGTTTACTGATTGTTTAAATTGTTTAAAACAATATTAATTGATAATTTTTTTTACTGTTTTACTTTATTTTTAATTATTTGTTTTTTTAATGGTTTAATCATTTTTAAAGATTCAATAAAAACTGAATATAGAGGGTCTGTTTAAGTAAAATTTCGGTAGTTGCAACTTATTTAAAAAATAAGGTGAGGTTCATAAGTTGGAAGAGAAAGCCATCACATCAAACTTGGAAAAAACAAGTATTAACAACAGGAATCACTCAGTGGCCTTGCTTCTGGAAAGACTAAACTCCAACAATTTCTTTGTTCATTGTACTACTGCAGTCAAGATTCAGAGACTAGCAAGTAACCTAAGTGGCTAAGGTTAGATCACCTGACCTTCCCTAGGCCCTAGCAAAGTTGATGAGATTATAGGTTTGGCTAAATGAAACTTTGAGGATTCTTCTAGCTATTTTAATAAGAGAACAGGCATGTAAATTTATCTTGATGTCCAAAGGCAATTCTTTAAAAAGAAATTGTTGGGGTGGCTGCCCAAACATCTTCTAATATCCTCCACAACTATATTTCTCAACCAGGAATGATTTTATACTTATTTGGCAATGCCTGGAGACATATTTGATTGTCTTGTCTGGGGGGAGTGGGGGGTACTACCAGCATCTGCTAAGCATCCTACAATACACAGGACAGTGCCCGCCTCTCATGGGCCCAAGAATCATCCAACCCAAAATGTCAGGAGACCTGAGGTAGAGAAATCTTCTCTACAGACACATACTAGAATATAGATAAAGTACAAAGTTCTAATCTCTTGATTAGAAGATGTTTAATGAATCCAGGCTATGGTGAAAATACTGCTATTGTGAAAACAGTCATTTTTCTTGAATACCAGGAAACTCCATCCTCTCAACACAGAGCATGAAACTTGGTCATTTGTCATTTCGCAGCCTTAAATGCCTCTTCATTTTTATCTCTGTTTACACTTGCCTTTGGATTCTTCTACAGAGAGAAAGGGAGTCTATTATCAAATCATGCACAAGCTCATCTTTTGAGATGAAATTTGCATTAGGATAAGATTCCCAAATCCCATAATATATCCTGCTAGAGCCTCGGTTAACACTTTATCCATGGCAAAGTGTTTGACTGATAAATATTGGAGTAAGATAATTTTGAGCTGAATAAGATTTCTCCCAACACTTTATCTAGGAGGAAGAAAAAAAGTGAAAACAGAAAACTGTTGTCAAAAACCCTCAATGGTTATTTCTACATGCAGATAAAAGCCATGATATACAGATTCCAATCTGGCTAATTAAATATGTTTGCCTGAATTATTTAGATAATTATTTAGATAATTATTTAGATAATTCAGGCAAAGTTGTGGATAGATTTGGGCAGGTAATTATCCTGTATGTTCACTTCTTTTGCTTGTGTAGAAAAGCCTTTGTTCTTGAGCTGTTTCTAGTGTGACATTTTAAAACTGTGCATGAGTGGTAGAGAGGTGGAGGGGGTTCACATTTACCAAAGCTTTGTTTTCTTTGTTCTTTGAGTTCATTTCATGCAGAAGTTGGTCTCAAGGGGTATTTTTTAAAACATCAACAGTCTACATAGCCATTTTTGTGACCCAGAGAACTATTCTGCTTCTAATCTCACATGAAGTTAAAAAGCCCTCCTGCTGTAGCTGGCCTGCCCCATGTCATGGATAAAGTTAGGCTGAGCTGATATCTGGGAGAGAAGGGGAGAAAATATCTGTAAGAAATACACCCAGAACCCATACACGAGAGACAGATGTTCATTACTTGCATCTAAACACGTCCACTGTCACCATCCTCATCCAAGATGGTCTCAGCTGGATCCAGTTTCCTCTCTGCTAATCCATAGAACAAACCTTGAAAAGCCTAAATCAGATCTTATTAGTCGTTTCTTTAAAACCCGTCAATGATTTACTTATGCTACAAGGTCCTATATGATGGGTCACCCTCCCCAGTTGCATTCATTCGCATTCTCTTTCCTCTCTCTGTCTCCTCCCTCTATGGGACACTTTTCAGTTCCTTGAATTTGCTAAGCCCCGTTTTGCCTTAAGTCCTTTTCTCCTGAAGTTCTCTTTATCTGGCAAGGACTCCTCCCATCCCCCTGCTCCTGACCCTGCCTTTCACCTAGCCAGCTCTTTTCAGCCCCTGCTCCCAACGTGAAGGCAGAATCCTTCCACTGTCTATGGGGTTCTGGGCCCCAGAGCTGACACAGCTTGCTCAGTCTTTAGGGATGGAGGATGAAAAGCGGTCCAGCCAAGTACAGTCAAGTCCTGCCTACTAAAGGATGATCCACCTTAAGACTCCCTGCATGTTGGAGACCATGCACCTTACAGCCCCACTTGTATTTGTTTGGACTCTGTAGTTTGGTAATTTTTGCATTAGGGGCTCTGCTTCACACTGAGACAGAAAGTCTCCCAGAAGTCCTGGGCCCAGGCCTCGCTCTGCCCTATTCCAGCAGACCTCTGCTACCATTCAGGTTTGCAAGTGGCAAGGCTGGGAGGACAGAGGAGAGGAGTTAAGCTTCTTCAACTTCTGGGTCCCCAGGGGAGATCTTGGGAGTGGCTGATGGTCCTTGGGCACAGATGCCAGCTGGGCTGTTGGCATAGCCTTATTAATAGTGTTTAAATCTTTAGACATATAATATGTGGGCTTCATCTTGCCTTAGGTCCTGCAGATCTTGGGGTCAGCTCTACTTTCCTTATTGATTTTATTCTCTTCAAAGGAAAAGGATTTCTTCACAGGGTTGAAGGAATGGCTGATGGCTCTTCTAGGTTCATGTCTTACCAGGTCTGGAATTAGGCAGAGGCAGGCACCATCAGTACAAAATTTAAAGAGGCACTTACTTTCAAATATCAACTCTTTATTTGCCTGGCGCTAAGAGTCAATGCCTCTTTAAATTTTGTGCACTGAGCACCTTGCTCATCTCCCCCTGTCCCCAGTCCTACCTGGTATCAACTGCACAAGCAGAGAATGGGAGAAAGGCCTTTTCCCACCTTCAAACCATTTCAGACACTTCTAGGAAGGCCTTTGATTTGGCTTGGCTTGCATGGTGGGCCTCTCCTGGTTTCTTCACTGTGGTGGTAAGAGTGACGTACTGTTGTTGGCCTGATCTGGGTTACACGTGGGAAGGGGGGAGTATTCAGGTAAAGTTTTCAGAATAAGGAGGAAGGAGGGCTTGCGCGACAAAATTTTTTTAAAAAGTCTCCACAGTGCCACAGAGGCTAACTAACATCAGTATGAATATTTGGTGAGCATTTATTGAGAATCTACCATGCGCGATAAGCAGAAACCATAGGGCCATACATTCCATATATCATGGGCTTTTATGAAGATTATAAGAGATGAGTATGAAGGGACTAAACTAGTACCAGGTGCAAAGCACATGCTCCATAAGTACTACCAGTAATGATAATAAATGGTCTCAATACATAACTTAATTTGGGGTGGCCACACACATATATATGTACACACACATACCCCCCTCAGTATTGAACTTGAGTGGAAAAGAAGAAAAAAAAACAACTTCCAATGAAGGAGAATGCCCTCTGTTCCTAATCAGGGCTCAATAGGCTGGCATTTCAGAGAATATTGCTAGTTTAGAAGAGCAATAATGAGCTCAGCATTCTGCTAATAAATGGGAGGCAGAGATTAGATATCTGGCTTTGCTTCTGAGCCAAAACATAACTCCATGGCACATTAATTTGACACTGAGCACAGCTTTTCATTAATAATAACTGTAAGGTCCACATTGTAGGAATTCAGCAGTATATTAACCTGAATTGCCATGCCTCTGGTATGTCATGGACCACATAATTTAGCACAGCACTGGCTTTTCTGATGAAGAGGTGGAATCAATGTGAGGGCAACTTGCTGTAAATTAGCTGCATGTCCAAGAAAGTGTATGAGTTAAAGATTGTTAAGTCTAAAATAGCAATGGCCAAATGCATTGTTGCATAGCAACTACCAAGTACAAATTCACTTTTTTTTATTTAAATGTACTTACTGCAAACAGAATATCTGGAACTGTTAGCAGGATCTTGTATAATTTCTATTCTAAAACCATAAGGAGGTCTTAGAGTTTTCAGAACAAGGAGGTCTTCTTGCCAGACATTTAATAACCAGAAAAAAGCTTACTTTAATGAGCTCCATTTCATTCCACTGGACACTGAGAAGGATGATTTTCAAAAGGCTTTCAAACTACAGCCATGCTCTGGCAGTCATTATATGCAGATTTTTGTCTGCCTTCATATTTGCCTATGTATGCTCAAATGAGAAAAAATAAGGCTTAAATATTTTGGCAACGCCTGAATATAAAAAAACTGAAGATTCATCATTGGACATATGTGCCAAGTTTACCTGTCCTTATAAACTCCACCAGACGGGTGTGATCAAGAAAGACAGGTAACCCCATTTCTGATACCACCTCTGACACCAGATGTGTGTTTTTTCCCCAACATCAACAAACTTTTCTATATCAATCAGGTGTACAGCAATTCAATTCAATTCTGACACTAACTATCTGGTGTTACCACAGATCACACAGGATAAAGGCTTGGTCCCATAAGACAGCATACAATTCAGATGCCAACCACAAGTGGGGTGCCCAGGAGACCCACATTTCTGCTTGGCCAACTACAAATTTGGAGGGGTTAACAACCCACTCCCCTCCCTCCTCAGGTTTGGTAATTCACTAGTATGACTCAGAACTCAGGAAAACCCTTTATTAATACTTACCAGTTATGATAAAGAATACAACCCAGGAACAGCCAAATGGAAGAGATGCACAGGGCAAGATTTTGGGAGGCAGGAAGGGGAGCAACACAAAGTTTCCATGCCCTCTCAGGGCATACCACCCTCCTAACCTTTGATGTGCTCACCAATCTAGACACTCTCCAAACACCATCTTTTAAAGTTTTGGGGGAAGATTTCATTACATAGGCATGAATGATTAAATCATTGGCCATTGGCAACTGACCTCAATCTCCAGCCATTCTTCCCTCCCTGAAGGGGGATTGGGTGGAGCTGAAAGTTCCAACCCTCCAATTACAGCTTGGTCTTTCTGGCAACCAACCTCCATCCTGAAGCTATCTGGGGGCTCTTGCCAGGAATATATAAAATACACTATTATCATTCGGGAGATGTGAAGGGTTATAGGAGCACTGTGCCAGGAAGTAGGGACAGAGATCAAATATTTATTTTTTATAATATCATGGTTATTCTCAACTTTCCGTCACCTCAGATACTTTCTCTGCCCTTCTCTGACCTGCCTTGTTGCCCTGGGAGCCTGAGTCTCCATGGACTGCACCCCCAGTCTCTCTAGATGGCTGGCTTCCAGCTGGGCTTGCCAAAGGAAGGCACAGGAAAGAGATCAGAGGGCAGGAGGACAGAGAGGTTGGGATATTTATCCCAGTTGCTCACTCCCATAGGCTGAGATGAAAATATTTCGTGCTCTGCTTCTTCAGGTCCAGGGGTGGTGATGGCTCCCCACTGTTATTAATCTCTGAATACTTTGATATCCCTGTCAGTCCTCTTCATTCTTCCTAAATTTATATAGTTTCTCACTAAAGTCTCTTAAACCCTCTGAGTTGAATTCTGTTTCCCACAGGCAGGACCAGCTACATAATTTGAAGGTTCTAGTGCAAAATGAGGATGTGGGGTCCCTTATTCATAAAGCCAGGAATAACTGCTGGTAAAGGTACTAAAACATAAGGCTTTTCCTTTTATTCTATGGTCTCTCTCTTGACTTGTCATAGTATTTTTTTATTTGCTATTTAGTGCTATTCTAAGTAAAAATATTTTTTTAAATTTTACCATTCCTTTTAATATTATGCAATGCCAATTTTAGATACAAATAAATGAGCATTTAATTCACATGCAGAATGGTGAAAATTATACAATTCATATTGTTTAGCTTGTGCATGCATGTGTACTTTGTTCTTACCAGAACAGTGGACGCACTGGAGAAAACTAACTCACTGAGCTTACTCTATTTCACATTCTACCGACACCCTTTACCTCCAGCTTACTGATAGCAAGAAAGGACGGACAGGAAAAGGTCTTTCCTTCTCCTATGGCTTTTCCTGTCTTTTTCTTTCCTTTTATGTCATAATTTTTAGCATAAGTGGTTGTCTAGTTCAGGAAAGTAACACGACTAAAAAAAGGTTGTGATGGAATTTCTTGGTCATTCATATTTCTTAGACCACCATTGTCTTCTTTCTGAGATCAAAGCAAGTTCTGGCTCATATAGATGACATGGCTTCTCATGGCTGTCACTGCTCCTGCTTAATCAATCATAGACTTTCCCACTTAGCTTAAACTCACTCTGAGTCTTGTTAAACATTCACACATTGGGTGTCCACCAGAATTCTGTGCTCATGGGGCATCACAGACATTACATATAAATGGAATAGCAAAGATCAGCAGATATTCATATTGTATGTGTCTCCTCTGCTCAAGGGCATGCTCCATTGTCCCATCAGACTTCACTTACAAAACATAAGTTCAAAGATAAAATTCTTAAACATTGCAAGATGGCAACAGCACAGCACTAAACCAGGCACAGTTTCTCAGTGTGAGCCCTGTGCAACTGCACATGTCATACACCATGGAGTGGTCCAGGACCTTGCCTTGATGGAGGCAGTAAAGATAAAAGTCAGTCATTCCTTTCATGCAGCTGAGGCCACCAGATATAGTTCTGTTGATTGTTCCCCACACAAGGACATGTCTCATAATGGTACAAGTGGTGGCTGAGACTGCTTTCTCCTCCATTCCTGGTAAAGTAGGAAGGTGCCACATCTTTCAGGCACTTTGAGATCCACTGCTCTGCTGTATTATATTTCTTCTCACACCCTTATGCTTTATTTTTTTGATATCCCTTAATTTTACCTGCAGTTATTTTATTTATTTTGTTTGCTGTCTACCTCCCTAAATAGAATGCATGTTTCTCGAGGGCAGGGATCTCATCTGTCTTAGTCTCTACTCTAACCCCACACAGAGAAAAACACCTGGCATAGATACTTGTTCTATTCATGCTGAATACATGAACATTAGCAAGTTGGCACTGCTAATTGTTATAAGCTTTGTCTAAATCACCCTGTTTAAGGAAAAATCATGACTGTACTTTTTTGTTCTCCTTGAGTTGATTTCTAAAAGAAATTAAAGATTCAGTGAATTAAAATCAAAAGAACAATCTAAAACAAATAGAGCAATTTTTGAGATATTCAAATAAGTTTAAAATTGAGGGAGGTATTTTGGAAGTGATACAATTCTTGGTCAACAGATTACAAAGACCTTTTTGACTTTCTGCAATTTGTGAATGGCATGAAGAACAACCTGTGTGTCATGAGACTGAAAATTATCTAGCTAATCACACCATTTCCTTTGACTTAAAAAAATTTTCCAAAGGAGAGAAATTTTCAGGAATGTCATATACCCATTGGGTCTCCTGGTTCCAACTTACAAGATAAGTTGTCTAACATACTCACAGTATGGCTGTGTTTGTTGGTAGAACATCCCTGCATTACTTACGATCTCACAGGCTCTCTAATGAGAATAAATTGATATGCTAATTAAATATGCGATTGCAAACTGGACAATAGCCAGTTGGTAAAATTGCAGGCATCATCAGGCAGCAAATAATTATCACTGATGAGAACCCATAAACATTTATAAACTTTTGCTTTGATTGGTAAAATAGCAAATTGTTTTCACCATCCTGTATTCTCTACCTGCACCTACGGATACCTTCAGACATAGGAGAGTGGATTGTTTAAACAATAATCTAATATTTACAACACATTTCTATCATCAAAAATCTATGAAATGGGATAAGATATTTATTTTCACATTTAGTGTTACTGTCCCTTAGTTTTAACAGATATTTTTTATTACGACAGGAATATATGTTTATAAAATATTACAAAATAGAAATCAGCAAAAAGATAATAATAATCTAGAATATTAGTACCCAATGATAATTACTTCTAAAAAATTGTGTATATTCTTACAGTCCTTATTTTGCATGTGATTTTCAAAAATTATATCACATTTCAGATTTTTCATAATCTGCTTTTTTCAACCTACAATACAGTGTAAATACTTCTCATTTCATCACATATTATTCTATAAATTTTATAATGACTATATATTACATGCCATGAATATGCACAGTTTTTAAATACATATAATTTTTATGGCTTGGTATTTAGCATGTTTTCATAATTTTCTATTTTAAATAGATTCTGAAAATAAAATGTCTGAGAGCATCTTCGTATCCTTAAGGTAAGCAAAGATATTTTAAACCAGACACAAATAGCACTGACCATAAAAGAAAAGATTTTTCATCAAAAACACCACTTAGAGAGAACATTTCAAGGCTCAAAGAGGGAGAAAAAATTGTTATTACTTATCTCCAAAAAAGAACTTGTCTTCCAAATATATGAATATCAACAACACATCAATAAGAAAAGCAAGAGACAGCCAGCAAAAGATTTGAACAGCCACTTCACAGGAGAGAGAATCCAAAACGTAGTGCACATGCAAACACACCCAACACCATTGTCATTAGGGGAATGAAAATGAACCCGGAACAGGATGTCTAAAATTCAAAAGACTGAATTTACAAAATGTTAGAAAAGATGTGGTAGTGTCATTTAGTAAAGCCATTTTGGTAAAATCACTTTGGCACTATCTATTTAAACCAAACATATGCATATACAATGGCACAACAAATCCACTCTTGGGTTTATGAACACAGAGGGGGAAAAAAAAAAAAAAAACCAAAAACTACTCTGTTCATGAAATGGAGTGCAATACTATATAGAAATGAAAAAGAGCAATCAATTCTTACATGTAACAGTATGAGTAAGTCCTGTAAAGTTTATGATCAATGAAAATAGTAGATCTTAGAGTTTACAATTCATGGTTTTTATTCCTTTTATATAAATTCAAAACCAGGCAAAACCAATTCATGGTGAATAGAGCCAGAATATTGGCTACTTTCAAGGAGGGAGTGATGCACTTGGCACTTGAGTAGGACTTCTAAGATGCTAAGATATTCTATATCTTGATTTGGGTGAACACAGGTTTCTTTACTTTGGGAAAAGTCACTGAACTGTGTACATATGATTTGTGTATTTTTCTATGTGTGTTATGCTCCAATAAATTTTACTTACAGAAATAATGCTGTAATATAATATAATGTGATATAATAATGCTATAAATATAATTAACTTTAGCCATACAATTATATATAGCCATGATTATTTGGAAGGCATGGATTTCTAAAAATGAACATTCACTGGTATTTATAATTTGTAACCTGCTACTCTTTTGTTTGTCAACTTTCTGGTCAACAGCATATTTATTTGATGACAAAAAAAAGTAAATAGAGAACTTTAAGTATCTGAATTTGTATGAGTCAGTGTTATATTTTATGCTTTTAGAACCCTAAGTTCATGTATCATTTCTATCAAAAGAGGCTGAAATAGTCTCCTTTTCTTTCCTCATGTAAAATCTTCCAACAAAAGTCAGGTATATTTTCTTACAGTAAAACAAACAGCTGTCTTTTTAAAGCTATAACTCTTTTTAAAACAAACAAAGAAACAAACAAAACACCCATAAACCTCATCAGAAGAATGATTAGCAAATTATAAGAATGGCATTATCCTATGGCCCTCATTTTATCCTATGGCCACCATTGAAACAGGCACTAGTATTGTTCTCATTTTACGAAGAGGAAACTAAGCCTTAAAAGTCACACACCAAATATTTGGCAGAGCCAGGACTCAGTCCTAGGACCTTGTGAATCCTAGAGCCCAGGCTCTTAGAGGATCTTGACATGATGTAAAAGCACCTCATCTAACAGCATCAGACCATAGATACCTTACCCTCCTTTTCTCAGTGCATTTGACTCAGAAAATATGCAACTGTAGATTATTTCTCTGCCTCTTTGAGATATAAATCTTCTTCCAGCCTCTTGTTATTTTTATAATCCAGGAATCTCTTTTTCAAGGACCTGAGCCACCCCTTTGAATCAAGAAAGATTAAGACCCTATCTCCCAGTTTCTGTGGGAGGGCAGGATCTCAACTTAGATAAGCGCCAATTAGCAAACGCACATGTCCTAATCACATTGACCCACCTCCCCCTTTAAAGTCCTCTAGTACTTTTTCACTAGTTCACCTCAGTGCTTAAAAACTCTCCCACCTTTTTAGTGGAGTTAAGTCTAGTCTCTCTCCCCTGTTGCAATAGTCTTGAATAAATTCTTCTTTGCCTGTTTAACTCCATTCAGTATAATTTTTCCTTGAAAATTTTAATCAGTGTATACTGATGTCACAATATTTGTACTATGCAGCAAGAAAAGGCATGCTAGAATGTGTGTTGGGAAGGGATGGGGAGTAGCAAGAAGAAATGTAAATAACTTACTTAGAAAGAATTATTCCAGAGCACCATCAGAATAACAGGGCTAGAGGTTCCTACCTCCAAGCAGTTTCCAGTATGAAGAGAGGCTTGTCTCAGAATCTGGCATGGAAAAGGTCAGGGTAGAGAGAGGGGACACAGGAATACAAAAAAGGTTCAAATCTTGAAAAACTGAAAAATGCAGTGCAGACAATAAAAGCGTCATGGGGAAGAGAGAGGCAATGTGCCTTTTTTATGTGAGCCTTGCCAATCATTGTTGACCCTCCTAAGGGTGGTAAGAATGCTGATGAGAGGCTCTTGGAAGCTGACTCAGCAACAGAGGCAGGTGAGCTTCAGATGCACCTGGGACCCAGCCCAGGTGGAGAAGAGGTTGGAAGGGTCCTTCGATTTAAGAAGTAAGCACTCATCAATTACTACTCAACAACCGGAGATTGCCAAGAAGCAAACACAGTAGTAATGCAACCCAGAGAGGAGCAATATAATCTTCACTCCTCTTTACTGCACATACATTTCATCAAGGTAAAGCCCTTTAGTGCTTTATGCTGTTTAAAGGGGCTGAATGCACCCCAAGCACATGCTGAAGTGTTCTGACTGGCCCTTACATTTCCTCTTTGAGAATAATGCTTTCTTCTCAATACTCATTATTTTTAATTGCTCCTTTTAGGATTCTAAAACCCTTTCCTTGGACTCATTATTCATCACAAAGTACAATCTGATTTGCTATGTTAAAGGCTTTTTTGAAAAGAGCTCAGGCTCCATAATTTGAAAATACTGGTCCTCTACCAAAGGCTGCTACATTTACAAAGCCCAGCAGACTGTGGATTAAAACACAGGAGGGAGCCAGATAGGGCTGTAACAAAGGCAAACAGAGCACCCACCAGCCAGTTCTTAAGAACGCAGATGTTTCCACTCACTCTCATGGAGACTGCAGGACACAAGTGGACTCAAGCATCAGGGTCGCACCTTCCCCTACTGGTCAGACCTTTGCAGCTCTGGGCTTTCTGCTCAAAAAATTATTAAATTGCTGGCCTTCAAGATGGGGGAAGGACATGCAGAGACAAGATTGTATAAAGAAGATCAGAAGATTATAAGGAAATTTACTGTGCGTAGCTTGGGGACTATATGGGGCTTGCAGGAGAGAGAAAAAGTAACAGAAAGATAAAAGATTTACATAAACTGGTAGTTCTTAACTAACAGGGATTTTGCCCCCCACAGAACATATGGCAATGTCTGGAGATATTTTTGATTGACACCACTGTGGTGGGGGATGAGGGTGAATTGTTACGGGCATTTAGTGGGGAGAGAGAGGCCAGGTATGCTGCTAATCATCCTGCAATCTGCAGGAAAGTTCCCTTCCGACTATAAAGAGTTATCCAGCCCAGAATGTGAATAATGCTGAGATTGAAAAACCCAGACATAGATTAAGCTGGAACTTAATTTTCCCAAATTGTAAAAAACCTCACCAGTGTTTGCACTCCCAAATTGACTGGGACATCTGGAGGAAATAACATAATAATGACGATAGTAGTTAACATTTATGAAGTATTATTAAGTTCCAAGCATTTTATATTCATTAGCTTATTTCCTGCCCACACAACCTGATAGGTACCATTTAGTATCTTTGAGGTACAGATGAGATATCTAAAAAAAAAAAAAGAAAAGAAAAGAAAAAATAAAATTCAGAGAGATTACATAATTTCCTCCAAGTCACACTGTAATCCCACACCAGAACAAAGATTCCTGCCTTCCTCCCCTCCTCCTGCTGCCCCCATTCTTCTTCCAAAACATATCCTTCCCACCATTCTGCTATGAATAGAGGACAGGAAATGACAAGGGAAAGGTAGGAATCAGATTCATTTGTAATATACAAAGATGCATGAGCTTGACAAGGTTGTTACATATGAGATCTCTGTAAAAATATTCTTATACACCAGCAAAAAACAAAAAACATAATGTAAAAACGTAGAATTCAGAAAACCAAAAAACATTATAAATATCCAAAAAAATTTAATAAAAGTACGAATTTTCTATGTAAAATTGTAAATTGTGATTGGCAGATCAGGCAGAAGGCCTAAATAAATGGAGAGATATATATCATGTTCATGGGTAGGAAGAATCATTAGTATAAAGATGTTAGAGGTCTCCAAGTTAATCAAAATTGAATATAATTTCAATAAAAATTTCAATACGATTTTTGTTGTAATTTGACAAACTGATTATAAGACTTATATGGAAGGCAAAATTACCAAAATAGCCAGGACAATCCAGAAGAATAATAATAAAGCAAAGTGATTTTTTTTTTTTTTTCTGAATTCAGCTACGAGAATTAAGAGAGTGCAGTACTGGCCTGTGCAGAGAGAAGAGGTCGATGAAATAGAAAAGAGAGCCCAGAAAAAGATTCATGCATATTTTGAAGTTCGGTATTTGAGACTGAAGTGTAATTTCAGTAAATGGTACTTAGACCATTAGTTATCATTTAGAAAATTTTAAAAAATTGAATACACACACAAGGGAATTGAACTTTAAATATTTTAGAAGGAACTATATAAAACTATATTTATGATTTGAGGACAGAGAATAATTTTAAGGTAAAACGTAATAAAACACAAACCATATTTTTTCATTAACTTTCCACTAAAGTTAGATTACACTAAAATAAAAGTATTCTGTTCATCAAAAAACATTTTAAAACTTTAAAGACAGACTATACATTGGAAAAATATATTTCCATATAATAACAAAGTATTAGTGAAGTACTATCCAGAATGAAAAAACCTCCTAAAACTCAATAAAAATATTAAAACAATCCAAAAGAAAAATAAATAAATAATAAGTATAGGAAATTTATAGATATGAAAATGTAAATGAATAGTGAACACATAAAAGATGGTTTAAGCTCATCACAACTGGAGAAATGCACAAAATTGAAATGAAATACTATTTTATATTTTACACATAGGCAAAAATCTTTAAAAAGTCAGAATGATCTTGAAAAGTCTGTATACCATAGATAGGCAAGAATGTTACACAAGGGCATTACTAGACACTGCTGGTGGGACAGTATATTGATACAACTACTTTGGAGAGCAGTTTAGGGATACCTACTAAAGCTTATGCTGTGAATATCCACAACTCAGCAGTTGTCTTCTGAGTTGTTTATTCTGGATAAAGACACATGTCCAAAAATGTCTGCAGCAACATTTACATAATAGAAAAGATGTGGAGAAATCAAAACACAACAATGGGAGAATAGACAAATAAGTGGGAGTAGTCAGGCAATGGAATAGTGTACAGAAGTTAAAAATAAGGAAGCCAGAGCTACATGTATCAACAGTACACTTTTTACAATGATGAATAAAAAATAACGCAAGTTGCACAAGAATATGTACAGATGATGTCATATATGTATATACATATATATGTATATATATGTGTATATATATATATATATTTAAAAATATGCAAAGCTAGCTTACATATTGTTGAGGAAACCTATTCATCATTAGCAGAAGTCTAATAATGAATACAAAGCCAAGGCAATGGATATCACTTGCTGTGTTGGGGAAGAAAGGCAGAAGTGACTGATGAACACAGAAGCTTCAAATGTATGGGTAGTAATTTATTTTATAAGCCATTTACATTTTAATAACTAATCTAAAAATATAACAATTAGAACTTTTAAAATCTTAACAAGCACACTTTCTCTTCTTTCATGAAACATGGAGTAAGCATAATCATTAATGTCTGTTGTGCAGTGATGTTGGGAGGAGAGCCAAAGGAAAAATCTCATCTCTATTACCTTCGCTTAAAAAAAAATTGGCTGCTTTTGATAAATGATTTTTCCTGACTTTACAGCTTCTTCAGTGGGTGGAGTTAACAAAGCAGGTGGATACCTTTTGCCCTCACTCCCAGCTTAAACCCTGTTCTTATTTTGGACTCCAGTCCATGAGGGTCAGGCAGACTGGCTGTCTTTTGAATCTTGTAACATGATGTCTAACGTATGTTTCTAAGGACAGTGTCCTGCAGAAACATATCGAAGCCTAAGGCAAAGGAAAAATTTGCACTTTTACATGTACTTATCAAATATCTTCCCATATTTTAAAGCAAATGAAAAAGTTAATAAAAGCTCTACAATAAAAAGAACATAATTACATACAAAGCCCTGGGCTACCTGGTCTGTTCTTACATCATTGTCAATCCTCAAGAGCCCACCCAGTGGAAGATGCAATGGCCACACAATCCCAGGAACCAACTGCAGGCTGATTGAATGACTTTTCCAATTGCACAAAAATTCAGGGTCATGAAGCAACAACAACTTCTCTTTATTTAAAATTTTTATAGCTAGTTCATCATAAATTTTGCATTAATTTTGATTTTTAAGTATTCTTTTTCTTGATTACTGAGTGTTTGGTGCCTTTTAAATCTTGTGCTCCAGAGTGAGTGTCTCACTTGCCTCACCCTAGTCCTGTCCCTATCCAATGCTCCCAGTTTTCTTTTAGAGGGGAAGGTCCTCAGAAGCAACTGAAAAGTTAAATAGACTTTACCCTGTTCTGACCTAAAACACATCTTATCTGAATTATGTTCCAAAGTCTGGCATTCTCTCCACAAATACTGAAATCTGCATCCAGTGGCTAAAGTCACCTTTATTGTCAATGATTCAGGCTAAATTTGCAAAGGGCATATCAAAGCATCTAATTGGGTAGATATAAAATTCAAACAAATCAATTCAATTAGCATGGCACTTATAGAATATCTTCCATGTGTAGGACACAGGAGTGAGCTCTTTGAGCATAAAGAAGGGCATGCAAGTTTACACTGTGTCATAGTAGGCATTGTCACAAAGACTCTCTCAAGACTCATATCATAATGAGTATGTCTTTACAAATGCCTTTACAAACCCCATATATTTATGGTCTATTACTCTCTGCCTTTCACCAAGGCTAGCCCTGATCTGAAAGTCTATTTTCTCTGGAGATCATATACCACTTGTTTGATGTAAAAACAAAGCAAATCAAAAGAAAAAACAGTTGCACGGTAAATATTTCTGAAACACCCAATATTTTCCAGAAGTAGTTCTGGATGTAGTATACAATAATAGAGGGAAACATAACTCATAATCAAGTAAAGATACAGATAAATCAGAATAAAATACAATATAATGTGATCAGTGCTTTGAGGAGAGAGGTAGCAGGTACAAGTTCAACGCCAAAGGTAGACTTCTAATCTAGACTCACCTGGGAGTGTCAGGAAAATCTTCCTACCAGAGCTGATGACAAAGACCTGAAAAACAAGTAGGAGTTAATTACTACAATGGATGTAGGGCTAGAAGTGGCTTTTTAGGAAGAAGTATGGGCATATGAAAAGGCCTAATAAAGCAACTGAAAGTGTATCTTCCCTTACCTAGAACATATAAAATGTAGCAGGAAGTGTGGAAAAATCAGGCTGATGATACAAGCAAGCTGTGCATCTGTGACACACTGGACCATGTTGAGCCTGAAATTTGGAATTCATCCTGAGGAAACAGAAGGCCATGAAAAGGCTGTTAAGCTAAGGTTGGGGGTGTGGGTAGTAGGTAACAAACTAGACTTGCTTTTGGGAAAGATTACTCTGCATGAATTTGGGTGGTTAGGTTTTACAGGATCTAGATGAGATTAAAAATTACTAGTTGCTGCCAATCTTCTTTTCTAAGGATTGTTCTATCTGTGACTAGAAGGTGGGAGTGCGGATTGAAAGTGTGAAAATAAATCTATCGACTATATAAGATGTTAGATATGTAGGTGAAGGAGAGAGTTAATTTCAAGGGTGACATGAAGATTTTTGGTTTAAATAACTCAGGGATTATAGGTATCAATCTCTGACATAAAGGGCAAAAGTAAAGGAACAAGTTTTAGAGGTGTGATAATGAGTTCAATTTAGAACATGTTGGGTTTGGGGTACTCGTAAAAGTGAATGTTGAACATGCTGGTGGCTATGCTGAGGGGAGGTGGAATACATGTGTCCAGAGATGTAAGAGAGCTAAAAGCCATCAGCATATAGATAACACTTTAATTAATGGAAGAAAATCATCACATACCATCCTGAAATTTTATAGAACGAGAAGAAATAGGAGCCTAATACAAAATCCAGGGAAGTAGCAAAAGTTAAGGGATGTGATTTAAAGGATTATAGACAGTGTTCAGAAATGGTAAAATAAATCAAAGAGCACAAGCTATCCCAGAAACTAAGGGAAAATAGTGTTTCCAATAAAAGAATGATACCTACACAATGAAGGGTTAACTCAGCATGCTGGTGTTCTCAAACCCTACACATTCTAACAAAAGAACTGGCCCTTGACTGGCTTCTACAGGTAATCCCTGAGCCCTTGGAATACCCTGCCTGATAAGAGTGTCTTTGCATACCTGAGAACTTAACTACACCAGGTAGTTTATGCTAACAATATAATTTATGGCAAATGCATACTTTTGTGTCATTTTAGTTTGACCTCTGGTGGGGGATGAGGAGGAACTGGAAACTGAGTAGCTAAGGTCACTCACATAGGTGTTCTATGACTATGTGACTGACCCTCAATAAAAACACGAACATAAAAGTTCACGTGGGCTTCCCTGATTGGCTTTACTTCATACATTATTGCTGGGAGAATTAAGCATGTCTGTACGATTCCAATAGGAGAGGCTGACGGAAAGTTTGTGTCTGGTTTCTCCTGCACTCTCTCCTCTCCTGGACTCTGTACGATGCACCTTTTCGCTTTGCTGATTTTAATCTGTGTCTCTTGGCTGTAACAAGCAGTAACCATACGTATAACAGCTTTTCTGGGTACCCCAATTTTTTTAAGCAAGTCATTAGATCTGATGGTGGTCTGGTGGACCCACAACACAATGCCAAAACCAAAGACATCACAAGAATGGAAAACTACAGACCAATATATCTTGAGAATATGCATGCAAAAATTCACAACAAAATACTAGAAAACTGAATCCAGCATAATATAAAAAGGGTTATATACAATAGCCAAGTGGGATTTATTCTAGAAATGCAAGGTTGGTTAACATCCAAAAATCAATTAATGTAATACACCATATTAATAGAATAAAAAAATATATTTCACAAGATCATGTCCATAGTTGCAGAAAAAAGCATCTGACAAAATCTAACACCTTTAAGTAATTAAAAAATCTCTCATCAGATGGAGTATAAAAGGAAACTTCCACAACTGGATAAAAAGCATTTACAAAAACCCACAGCTAACATTATATATAATGATGGAAGACTGAATGATTTTTTTCTAAGATCAGGAACAAGATAAGGATGTCTGCTCTCACCACTTTTATTAATAGTTGAACTATGCATTCAAGTCATGGAGATTAGGCAAGAAAAAGAAATAAATTGCACTCATATTGGAAAGGCAGAAGTAAAAGTATATCTATTTGTGAGGATGTGCACTTTCAGGTACACAGAGTTCCTTTTTCCCCTTTAAGTACCAATAAAAATGCCGGACATTATAAACAAAACAAAAATAATAAAACTCTGAAAGAGAGAGAAGAAAGCAGACAACGTAGGGATCTCGGGACCCAGGACAAAAACAAGGTAGTGGGTTCCCTCAGTTCTTTTTTTTTGCTTCATATATCACAGACATATTGCTGAAGAAGCTGACAACTCAAAAATGTCAAAGACACAGGCAAGAAAAGCTTCCTCAAAAGCCTGCTCTCTCTGGCCAAGGATGACGATAAAAGCAACTAACCAAGACAGAACCCTTTTAGACAACAACTACTCTATTCCAGCCAAAGACCATGAAAAAAGCTGTGTCCCTAACACCGCCACACCAGCAAAGGCTAAGTAGGCAGCCTAGAGTTCTCCACTCAACAGGTTGTAATAAGGTACCCCAATGCCCCGCCAGGGTGATGCCAGAGAAGACCAAATGGGAGGCCAGGACTTTTGCCTCTCATGTTCCTGCAGTATCAGTGGAGACTACATGGGAAGCCTAGACTTCCATCTTCACTTGGCAATGTGAGGCACCCCATCTTTTCCTGGCTGGATGGGGTCAGATGAGGCTTAGTGGAATGTCAGAATTATCACCACCAACCAGTGGCAAGGAGGCCCCCCCCATGCAATGACACTACTGGAGGCCATTGAGGATCATTTACATGGCACTCCTACTCCTCCAAGCCAAGGATGTATCAGTAGAGGGCTGGTGGTATCAGAACCCCATCCAGGTCCTGCAGTAATGAGGAACCCCCACCTCAGTTATCAATGGAAGCTGAGTAGAGAACCTGAACTTCTACCTCTACCTGGCAGCAATGAGGTGGTGTCCTCTTTCTCCTGCCAGAGAAGTGGCAGAGAAAGCAAGCTAAAATGGAAGATCTAAGTAAAGCAATGGTTTCACAACATAATACTCCAAATGTCCAGGCATCATCATACCAAGAACCAGGAAGATCCAAGACCGAATGAAGGAGGGCAGTCAACAAGTGGTAACACCAGAATGAAAGAGATGTGAGATTTATCTCATAAGAATATTAAAGTATCTATCGTAAGAATGCTTTAGTGACAACTACTAACATACTAGAAACAATTTCTTTAAAAGTGAAACGTTTCAACAAAGACCTAGAAAATCAAAGAACTACGTATATAAAGAGAAACCAAATGAAAAAATTTTAATTGCAAAGTGCAATAATGAAAATTCTAGACTCAGTGAATATACTCAATATCAGGATGGAGAAAGAAAAGCAAAGAATTAATGAACTTAAAGAACAATAGGAATTACCTAATCTGAACAACAAAAAGAAAATAGACTGGAAAAAAGAAGAGGCTTGGAGATCTGTGGGACCAAAACATCTAACATTCATGTCATTTGAGTCCTGGAAGGAGAAGAGGAAAAGGGCAGGTCTGCAAAAGCACGTGAAGAAAGTATGACTGATAAATTTCCAAATTTGGTGAAAGACACAAACCTGGAGTTTTGAACAGCTGAGTGAACTCCAAACAGGATAAACCTCCCCAAATCCAAAATTTCTGAAAACTAAAAACAAAGAAAAAAGTCTTAAGAGCAGTGAAAGAGAAATGGCATTTTACGTATAAGTAGAAACAGTTCAAATGACTGTGGATTTCTCATGAGACATCTAAAGGCCAGAAGGAAGTGGCACAATATTTTTCAAGTTCTGAAAGAAAATAACTGACAAGACGGAATCCTGTATCCAGGGAAAATGTCCTTCAGGAAAGAAGGGGAAATCAAGACATTCTCAGATGAAGAAAAACTAAAAGAATTTGCCACCAGTAGATCTCCCTTAAAAGAGTAGCTAAAGGAAGTTATCTAATCAGAAAGGAAATAATGAAAGAAAGAACCTTAGTATATGAGCAAGGAAGAAAAAACATGGGAAGCAAAAATATGTGTAAATAGGACAGATCTCACTTCTCCAGAATTTTCTAAATTATATTTGATGAGGGAAGCAAAAATTATAACACTGTCTGATGTGGTTTCAAACCTATGCAAAGAAAATATTTAAGAGAATCATATTATATATGGGGAGATAAAGTGACACAACAGGAAGAAGTGTTTGTATCTTTCACTTTAACTGGTAAAATGACAAAAAAACAGTACATGGTGATAAGTTTTATATACATGTACATAACGTGATGGCTAGAGTAACTGCTAAAAAACCTATATTAATATGTAAAGGAAAAATACACTGAAATTCACTATAGACAAATCAAAATGGAATTCTAAAAGAACAAAAGAAAAACTACCAGTAACTCACAGAAAAGAAAAAAAAAAGGAGAGAAATGCAAAAAGAGGTAAAGATGTGACAATCATAAAAGAAAAAGATAAATTAGATTTTATCAAAATTTAAAACATCTTCTCTATAAGTTACTGGGAGGAAATATTTGCAAATCATATATTTGACAAAGGACTAGCATCTAGAATATCCCAAGAACTCTCAAAACTCAAGAGTAAGAAATGAAAAGAAACAAAACAAGCAATGCAAATGGAAAATGGGCAAATATATGAAGAGACGCTTCAATAAAGAGGAAATGCAGAGGACAAATAAGCACATGAAAAGATCTTTCACATCATTACCTATTATGGAAATGCAAGTAAAACTGCAATGAAATACCCCACACACCTATCAGAATCTCTAAAATAAAAAATACAAATAGTGATGACACCAGATGCTGGTGAGGATGCAGAGACTAGATCACTCACACATTGCTGACGGGCATATAAATAGGTACAGCCACTCTGAAAAAAGTGTGCCCCTTAATCTTAGTTACATTGTTAGCCTTGGAGATAGCAGTTTCAGTGGAATGGTGCGGACAGAAGACAGAAAGCTGAAAGGGAGTTGTTGAAAGTTGGGGAAGTAGAGAAATAACTATAGATGCTTCCTCTACAAAGTCTAAGAAGCTAAGTTTGGCTGTGAAGGAAAAAGAAATCTATATCTGGAGAAGAATAAGGAAAAGGTTCTTTTCTTTTCTTCTTTTTTTTCCCCCATAAAAGAGACTTAACTATGTTTAAGAGACAATGGAAAAGGACCCAGGGAAAAGGAAAAGTTGAAAATCTAGTAGAAGGATAAAGTGAAGATGGGGAAGACTGAAGGAAATCCTACAGACAGAATGGGGTATGTTCCCTTTGCCTAAGAACAAAAGACAAGTGCATGCTGTTTGACTCTGCCTCTGTAATTACAGGTGGTTTTTCCTTTTAAGCTAAGTGAAAAGTACTTCCTCTCTGGTCTTCCACTGTTTCTGTACATTTTTCTTCATGGAATAAGGAGCCTTCTCTTCCACATCTTTTCTTTATTCACATAATTAGTGGATCACAACTGACTAGTATGGTTTGTTCTCCTCTGAGAGTGGTGTGTGTCTTTTTCTGCTTGTGATCCTTGGATTGAACACTTCTCTCTCATCACCAAGTAAGAAACAAGCTATTATATTTGCCACTGGCCTTTTAGAATGAAATAGATTTTGGCAATTTATATTGGTCTCTTTTGCTAGAAATCCATCTCCCCATTGGTGAGTTGTAGAGCCCTAAATGCTGGGCCAAGGTGGTCCTCAACTCTTTCCTCCATCTCCTGTGGAGAGCACAATTGGTTCCAAAAAGAAACAAGAATGTTTCCTCTTTCCTGGATTACTCAGTTAATTTAGCACTTCCCATCCCTCATGTCAGAGTATCTACTGTTTGCTCCAAGTAGATTCATTGCTTAACTATGAACCTTGTTCTAGGTCAATTACATTAGTAAGGCTGGTAAGTCCCAGGCTGGAAATTCTACATTGCTGAATCTGTACTAATCATAACTCAGAAAAGTTCAAAGCTCACACTAGGGGACATGCATTGCATTTCTGCTCCTGCACACCAAGGGTTACAATGTAATAATAATAATGATGATGATGATTATGGTGGTGATGGTAATAATCCTTTACATTTATACCCTATATTTTTTCAAGTGCTTGCAAATGCATTATCTCATTAATACTGCACCATCACTCCCCTAAAATGTTATGTTTCATTTCAGGAGAGACATAGTCAACAGACAGTAAAAAATTACAATTTTCAAACCAACCTTATGCTTAGTTCCTGAGCTCTTCCTGGGTAAAGGATGGATTTTAGTCCATAAGAAAAAGGTAAATGACTTATGATGAATCAAACACTTAAAAAGCATATTTACTGAATACATGACTTCCTAAAATGTGATGCTAATGAGGTTGTATGCTTAAAAATCACCAGTGGCTTCCTTTTTTTGCTCAGCGTAAACTGCTTATTTTGGTATTTGAATATTTCCACATTTGTATACTCCCTACTTTTCTAGATTCATCTCCCATTCTTCCCATTTACTTATTCCTATACTCAACTCTATGCAGGCTATTAGTTCTTTGAGGTATTCCTCCTTTGTATTTATTACATCCCCCTTGCTGGAATGCAAAAGAAAAAAAAAGGAAAAAAAAAAAAGAAGAAAGAAGAATGAGATCACTTTCTAGCAACTTCTATCTCTGTATTCTTCCTTTGCAATCTCAAACTGCACATAAAACTAGCATAGAATGGTTGTCTTATTCAGTCACTCCTCTTGGGATGAGGATGAATTCTCCATAAATTTATTGCCCAAGTCTAAAAGGGCTCTGCCTCATGGGAATGCAACAAGTATACCTGAAGGTCGGCTATCTTGAGAATATTCAAGAGTGCCTTCTAGGACACTCTGCAATCCTCGGGATTGGCTTTCTTCATGTGTTGGCAGATGCTGCTGACTCAGATTCTGTGATCCAAAGATTTTCATAGTCTTCGATCAAAATGCACACACAGCCACACACACATACTGTACATCCTATAATAACTTGACTTTTACATCAAACTTTTCTAATTGTTTTCCCTCCAGTCTCCAGGCCATCAGATGATCTAGCTCACTTATGTCTTTTCCCCTTTGGCCATAGCTCTTTCTGGTTTGAGTATATCTCTGGGGAAAGCAACCTTTCTGTAAATAGCTGGATAGTAAACATATTATCTTTGAGGCCCACACAGTCTCTGTCACAACTACTCAACTCTGCTTCATAGTATGGAAACAGCAGCCATAGACAATGCTTTAACAAATGAGTACAACAGTGTTCCAATAAAACTTTATTTATGAACAGTAGAATTGGAATTGCATATAATTTTCATGTGTCAAAAAAGTGGTTTTTCCCTAACCACTTGCAAATTGCAGAAAACATTCATTTGGAGTGTTCGTAGCTCTTCAAAAATCAGCAGCAGGATGTCAGCTTGCAGGTTGTATTTTTTCAATACCTATTATAACCCCACTCCTGACTCTTTTTACTGCAGAAAAATCAAATCAAAAGCATGGGAACTAAAACTTATGTTTAAACCTCCAACATTTTTTAATTTATATGTTTTAGGTGAAAGATATGGTTTTATAATAGCAACAACAGAAATATTTCATTTAACACGGTGTTTTGAGTGGGCACATACTGATGATTACAGTGTGGTTTACCTCTAAAAGACCTCTTAAGAAAAATGGGCATTTTCATCATAGTGCATGAGAGTGTACAAAAATGTTCATGGAAAGATTCTATTATCTTTTAACTCATTTTTTCCATGAACTTTTTGATGTATCCTCATTTATATTACTTCCATTTAATTTTGTCCAAATAATTTGTTTTATAAAGTTGGAACTGAATATTCAAAGAAGTTTGTTTTTAAAATGAAACTTTTGACTTCTATGGTTTACCATTTGTTTTTCTACATGGCCTAAATATCACTATCCAAGATGGTGATAAAGATCAGAGACCACCAACGTTGTTAGAAATGGCACGATGGTACAGCAAAATCACACTACTTCCCCATATATTGGTGCAATCACTGCAGCATGGAAAAAATGTAGCTTAAAAATAAATCAAAGTATACTTCCACCTAACACCTTCATGTTACCTTCAGTATGATAATGATTGTGTTTTCTACCTAGGGTCATAGCCTCCTTCCCATGATTTATTTGATTCTAGAAACAGTTCTATATTAGTTGGAATTCTCCAGAGAAACAGAACCAGAAGGAGATGATAGATACATGAAAGATAGATAAATAGATAGATAAATAGGTAGATAAATAGGATAGAGGAGGAGAGGAGGAAGAGGAGGAGGAGGAGAGAGATAGAATTATTATGAGGAATTGTCTCATGCAATTATGGATGTTGAGAAGTCCTAAGATCTGCTGTATGCAAGCTGGAGACTCAGGAAAGCCAGTGGTGTAATTTAGTCCAAGTCTGAAAGCTCAAGAACCAGGAAAGCCAGTGGTATAAATCCCAGTCCAAAGGCCAGAAAAGGTAAGATAACATGTTTCAGCTCAAGTTGGCAGGCAGGAAGCAAAACAGGTAAATTCCTTCTTTCTCCACCTTTTGTTCTATTCAGGCCCTAAAGGGATTAGATGTTGCCCCACCCACGCTGGGGAGAGAAATCTACTTTACTGAATCCATTGATTCAAATGCTCATCTCATCTGAAAGTACCCTCACAATCATACCCAGGAGTAATGCTTAATCTGGGCACTCTGTGGTCAATAAAGTTGACACATGAAATCAATCATCACAAGCTCCCTCCTCTTGGTTCCTCACATCTAGAGGTGTAAAGATTTCCTGGTTTGGTTAGTACTTGACGATTTCTCTTCCTTTTTGTTTCTCTCTACTCCACTTACATCTTTGTAAATAGTTCATTCATCAATCCCTCTTCAAGTACCACTTCCAACTAGGCCATCTGTTCCCCATCAAGACCTATTCAGATATAAAACTGGTCATATTATAGACTCAGAGTGCACTCCCATCATAAAAACAAACAACAACAACAACAAAAAAAACACAATGGAAAAATGAACTACAATTCCATACTTAAATAAAAACATTGCAAACTCCATCCTAATCATTTACCCTTATTTTATAGCTTCTGTTGAATCTTCCTATTCAAGTTAACCTTGAGAATAAAAAATGAATATATTCTCTCTCTATGTGTATGTATACAAATCTGTAGAGTTCAAAGTATTAATTAAAACACAGGATCACAAAAATGGATTAAAACACTAGCTATAAATTATTACATAGTACAGGCAGTAAAGGCAAAAGTAACAAAACCATTATTTAAGTTCTATTAATTCCTTCCCTTTAATAGACAGGATATGATGAATTACTTTTAAATAAACAAGCATTCTGTCTCCCCCGAAATTAAGTAATTGCTTACTGACAGTTTCACTGGAGAGACAAAAAGATGACCAAAAATAGGTGAAATGTTGAATTTCAATGCTTAGTCACATCAATAAAGTTTGCTTACACAGTTAGGTAAGCAAGGAAGTTAGCCTTCATTTCTACCTAGGTGTACAAAGCTCCAGGATTAGATTATTAACTAGGTATATTGAATCAGAGGCAATAGTGTTTATGTCTTTAAAATGCTGCCTTCTCTCTTGTCTGTGATGTTGTCATAGCATCTGATTTCCATTCAAGGTGGGTTCTGTCACCCACAAAACATCTGAGTTATTTATACACACTATGAAAGTCATTGAGAATGGTTTGGCATCAAGAAGACAATATTTGGTTGAGCCAAACCTGGTTAGTTCTAGTCAAAATTAAGCTAGCCCCAATTCCTTTGGGTGTTAGATAATTATTTGGCTTGTGTCCTTTTTATTTTTCAAGTTTCTTTGAACTCAGGGTAAAGATAAGTGACAAAATGGGAAATGAAGCTATAATTCTCGCAAGTGCGTCTTTTCATCATTTTTCAATTGAACAGGTATAATTATGATGCAAATATGGAGTATACGTATAGGAGTAGGAGTCTGTGTTTATGTGTGTTTTGAATGAATAAACCTCTAAATCTCTAACTTCCTGGCCCCACCTCTAACTTCCTGGCCCCACCTTAAAGCCCATCTGAGAGCGCGTGGGCTCAACAACTAAGAAACTGACTCATTGTTAACCCCTATACTGAAAGGAAATTCCAGGCAACTTGTCTGAAAGATTTGATCAGATAAACACTTGAATCGACTCAAGTATGAGCTTCTCTAACTGGTCTCTAAAAATACACTCTAGGATAAGGGAGAAGATGGTGAGATATAGAAACAGTAACTCCTTGATTAAGTTGTGAACATGATACTCATGTTTGGGGGGATTAAAAAATACAGGGGGAGTATCTTTCTCAGAACAGCTGGATTGAGGGATACTTTTCAAAAGGCATATGCTGGAGCTGCTGCTGCTCTGAGCCTCCACACATTACTCATTTGTTTCCTCTTCATTTCTTTCTTTTGGTGAACTAACCCTCCTCCTGCAGGTGATTATTTTTATTGGTTATTAGTAAAAGGGCTCCACCAACCCATCACAGACGTCTTCTAAGATCCAAATTAGCCAATACATCAACCTTGTCATGAGTACAACGTTTTGTTGTTGTTGTTGTTTTTGCCAGGCATGAACATGTAATTAAACATGGCCCCTTGGCACCCTTGCCTATTTTTTGTTTGTTTGTATGTTTGTTTTAAAAACAAGTAAACTCTGTACTTTAAATTTCACTGGCATTTCCACTACTGTTCTTTTTTCTGTTCCAAGATCTTTCCCTCTCAAGATTCCACATTTCTTCATCATGTCCCCATAGGCTCTTTTTCTTTGTGAGAGTTTATTGTATTTTCCTTGTTTTTTATGATTTTTATAGTATTGAGCATTATTGGTCAGGTATTTAGTAAAATGTCCTTCAGTTTGGGTTTGTCTGAGGTTTTATGTTATGCTTTGACTGAGGTTGTGGGTTTTGGGGAAGAATAGCACAAAAGTCAAGTGCCCTGCTCATCATGTCATATGACTTATTGTCATATGATACTAATTATCACTATCATACCATAATGTGTACGATATGTATGTACTACCAATATGACTTATGATGTTAATATAGTTCATCTAACTAAATGCAGGCTTCGCTCACAGGGGAGGTGGAATTTCCCTGGAATTTTAAGCAGAAAGTATAGTGCAAGCCCAGAGACATAGGAATCATTTTTCTCTCTATGGGAAGAAAGAGCCTGTGAGATACTGAAGCAAATTCCCAGGAAAGTAGAGCAGAAAGATGAAGTAAGGCACAGCTTTTTGAGAACAACATCTGGATTACAAAATCCTGCTGTACTGAAGTCAGATTGATTTCTTAACTTTTGTTTACATGAGCTGATAAAATTCTTTCTTTATCTTGCTTGATCTTACTGGAATTGCTTTTCCACCACAACTAGTGTATTTGCTGCCTATCTTTTCTGCCCTTTCCCCTCCTTTATCATGCTATTACAAACAAGGAAGAAAGGAAATTCTTACCGCAGGACACTATTCCATGGAAAACCAAACTGAGGTCTTTTTTTCATTTATCACAGAACAAAGTTATATACAATATTCTGTTATCTTGAACTAAGTTTATAATTTCTGGTGCTCCCAGGCATATGTAGTATAGTGGATTAAGCTATGTCCTCCCCAAACTCACTGAAGTTTGACTTGTGTTCCCCAAGTTTTATGTATTAGAAACTTGATCTCCACTGTGACGGTTAAAACAGTGGGAAATCCTATCATGGTAATTGAAAGATGGAGCCTTGAAGAAGTGATTAGATTGTATGACCATGCTATAGTGAATGGATTAAAAATGGTGGTCATGGGCATGGTTCTGAGGGCTTTAAAAGAAAAGAGAGTAGAGTCTGTCTCTTGCTCTCGCTTGCTCTCTCTCTCTCTCTCTCTCTCTCTCTCTCTCTCGCGCTTCCTCTCGCCATGTGATCTGCTTGTACCTGCTGACTGTCTGCCTCTTTCCACCACGAGTAGAAGCAGCCTGAGGCTCACGCCAGATGCAGCTGTCCCAGAATCATGAGCCAAATAAACCTCTTTTCTTTATAAATTACTCAGTCACAGGTATTCTGTCATTGCAACACAAAAAATCAGACTAACACATGTAGTGTTGGTGAAAATAAAAAATAAGCTGAGATTATCTGAGAAAGGTACTCTTTAGAACATCATTCAGTGCTCATTAATTCAAATGTCTATCACCAAACAGTAGGCTTAAAATGAACTTGTATTACCATCTCTGCTGACATATATTGTGTGACCATAAAATACATTCATAATTATAAGATGAGCCCCAGTAAGTAACATGTAGTGTCTCTCCACATACAAAATTGAAATTGCTACAGATAATAGACAGGACTGTCTATTTTCACATTAAATAGTGTTTTACATAATAAGTTAATTTATTACTATTAAAACAACCCTTCCGGCCTAACTGAATCTCTCTGATAATTTGTAAAGCTACTTTTAGCCTAAAATAATGCTGATTACAATATGTTGATTGTTTTAACTGGGCTTACTTAATATGGAATTGGTTAGAACAGATAGTTAGAGCATACATTCTATATTTGGTTTCTGTTTTGTCCATTTTGCTTTTCTGGGCATAGATGATTGCAGGGTGGCCCATGGGTAAATGCATAATTCCTTGATGTGTCTTCTCAATTTTCTTTCCAAGTGAAGAAAATGTACTGGAAAGCAAGTACGAGTGACATTACTATAGAGGAAACTTTGCCTTTACTTGCTCTGTTTTCCCCTAATGGACATCAGGTAAAGTGGGTTGGATTAATCACATTCCTCAGTTCATGTCACATGATTATCATTGCATCCTTTAAAGCCCCTTTCTTATTTATTTGTTTATTTATTTGTATACATCACTCTAATTCTTCAGTTGTTCTCCAGCAGGCAATTTTTCTATTGTGTATAATATGTATCTTTTGCTGACATGCACTCTTGCATAATGATGATTTTAAATGCATGTATTTGAAATTTGAATCATGAAAAATTTCAAACATATTAACAAGTAGAAAGAATGGTACAATGTACCCCTATTTACCCATCACCAACCAAAACACTGATCGAATCATGATCATTCTTGTACTGTCTATACTCCCACTGAATTTGCCTCACTTTTTGCTTATTTTGAAGCAAATCCTATTCATCATATCATTTTATCCATAAGTGAGTATGAGGGTACTTCAAAAAGTTCATGGAAGGATTTGTATTATCTTTTAATTCTATTTTTCCATGAACCTTTTGAAGTATCCTCATATGTATCTCTAAAAGTTAAGGATTCTTGTTAAAGACATAACCATAAAACTACTTAAGTAGTATATGCACATAATACTACTTAACAGTAGTTCCTCAATATCACAAAATATCAAGTCAGTGCTGACGTTTTCCTGATAGTCAACTATATGTATTTATAGCTACTTTTTTCTAACCTAAATCCAAACCAGACTCACATGTTACATTTTTATATATCCCATAATTAAATCAAAAATTTATCTTTCTGTTTTTCCCTCCTTGCAATTAAGTTTTTTTTTTTTTTCTTTCTACAAAACTGGGTTTTTAATCCAGTAGAGTTCCCACATTCTGGATTGTGCTCTTTGCTTCTCCGTAATATCATTGAATATGTCTCTCTGTTTAGAGGTTCAGATTCTTTTGGCAAATATAAAAAATAAATAAATAAATGTATAGGTGCTGTCGTATAATTCCATCAGGAGGCACCTAATCAATAGCAGTATCTGTTTTTAATATATTATTGTTACTGGCATCTAAGACCAGCTGCTCTCCACTCAGAAACACTCATCAGTCCCAATGTTGGTCCCAGGCAGGAAGTTTATTACCAGATGTCTGAGGAGACAGACTACTGTGTCCTCACTTTTGGTTTCAGGGGGAGTTTAAAGAGGAGTTGAGGAAATGGAATGTGGGAAATGAAAAGCGGGAGGGAGGGAGATGTTCAAGGGGCCAGGTGCAGTCTTGCCAGGACTAGTCTGGTTTCTGCAGCTGTCCTTGCTATTATCTCAGGGTCCTGCTGGAGGGGTGGAATCAGCATAGCTTTGTTGATGTCTTCCTTGGCTTCCCAGTGCACAGATAGTATGTGCAAATCTGCAGCTCCAGGCTGGTTGGAAAACAACTTTATATTCATATAAATTATAACATCTTGCCCCATAACCCAGGTTCAAAATATCAAATAACCATGGGAAAAGAGGGAACTCAGAGAAATGCATGCCAAGAAAAAATGTCTTTTTAAGATCTTTTACAGCCCATGCAGGTTTAGGTCCCAATATGGCTTCAGTCCTGCTTACTCCAACAACAGTGGCCATTTGATACTTTTACCTAGATTTATTGTTTTTATGGGCTTTTAAAATACTAGCATTATACTTCTAAGTTCCTTTTTATCTAATAGCTGGATGTGTCTACAGAGAGAATATTTTCTTTATAAATGATTATGTTACTCTGAGATGCTGTTTGAACAGAAAAGCCAGTTTAAATGCTTGAATAATAATATTTCCTATTTTCTCCCCTAATATTTTTTAAAGCAATCCAATGACAGTTTTAAAGTATCATTATGGATTTTTAACAAAATTCAATTTATTGAATGTATTATCCATATTGTCATTCAAGTTATTTTATCTGTGCCTTCTTAATTTGGCTCCCAAATAATTTTTTTAATTGTTATTTTTGTGTAATTTGATTCTTTTAAAAAATCTCAAAGCCACTTTTTTGAGATATAATTTGCATATCTTATATTTCACCCACATAAAGTACACAATTCAATGGGTTGTAGTATATTTAGAAAATTGCACAACCACCATCACAATCTAATTTTGGAAACACTTTTGTCACTCCAGAAAGAAACTCTATGCCAGTTATCAGTCGTGGTCCATTCTGCCTTTCACAGCCCTGGGCAATTATTAAACCACTTTCAGTCTCTGAAAGTTTATTTATTCTGAACATTTCATGCAAATGGAATCATACAATATGTAGTCTTTGGTGACTGGCTTCTTTCACTCAACATAATGTTTTCAAAGTTTATCCATGGTTAGCATGTTTCTGTACTTCATTCCTTTTTATTACCAAATAATATTCCATTATATGGACATACCATATTTTCTTCATCCATTCATTAGTTGGTGGAGCTTTAGGTTGCTTCTGCTTTTGCTATTATGAATAATGCCACTATAAACTTTAATGTACATGTTGTTATGTTAACATATGTTTTTACTTCTCTTGGGTATATACCTAAAAATGGAATTGCTGAGCACTGCCAGACTGTTTTCCGAAGTGACCCAACCATTTTACATTTGTACCAGCTGTGCATGAGGGTTACAATTTCTTAACACCCTCGTCAACACTTGTTAGTGTCAGCCTTGATTACAACCATCAAATAATGCATAAAGTGGTATTTCACTGTGGTTTTGAAGATCATATTTCTTTGTTCATACATTTCAGTTAATGTAGATTTGCTGATAAACTCTCAGATATCAGATATTGCCCTAGGACCACACGTATTCTTTACTAGCTAGAATTTTGATCCCTCCCCCACTACTTCTGTTACATAATCAAACTTCTTAGTATTTTTTAACTTTATAAAAAAAAGAGATATAAAAATCATCCTTGTTTTAATCTGGGTTTTGATTACTTTGCAATCTTAGAAATTTTTATTTTTATATTATACTTTTAAAATATTTAAAATATTAAAATATTTAAAATATACTTTAAAATACTTTATACAGTATATGGAGATATTTAATAAGGAATTGACTATTGCAATTCTTATAATTTAAAAGACACTTATAGTAGGTACTAAAGACACAACATTAAAAAGTTAAATTAGGTCCGAGGTTTTATAGACCATGAATTAATGGCATCAGGGGCCCCACAAAGTTAATTAATTTGCTTAAGGTAGTAAAGCAAAAATATGCTCAAGACAAGACTACTTTTAAAATGATTAAAGAGGCCAATGTGACAGGGCAACGTGACTGTATAGCCAATATGCCCAGAATGCAATTGTTAAGGTGAGGTGATGGTTTTGTCCTGCGTTGACAGATTTGAGAATAGAAATCGACAAATAAGAAAGCAAGTGAACTAGGTTAAAAGTCAACAAGACAGGCACAACTGTGCATCCACTTATGCATTTTTATTTAAAAGGCATTAGTACTATTGGTCAATAACTTTTTAGTTATTAAAAAGAAAAAGAAAATCTTTTTAGTTATGATTTCGAGCCAGACACTATGTTACGCATTTTGCATATTTTGCCTCATGTCATTGTCACAACAACCATATTATATAGGTATTAGCCCCATCTTACAGACTGAAAGACTATTGAAACTTAGAGGAGTTAATTAATTTGCAAAGGTCACACAACTAATAAGCAGAAGAACAGGAATTAAAATCTGGATCTGGTCTTCTGCAAGCGTGGTCCTTTCTCCCTGTGGCCACATATGGAGCACCCAGCTGGATACCTGGGAACTGCCCCCCCATCACTAACAGGTTTGCACAGTATTGTGTGTGAGCCCCTGCTGCTCCCCTAACCATTTCATTGATCTGAGAAAGAGTGACAGTCTTGGGGTCACATAGTATGAAGAATAAAGCTTGCTCTTTGTCTGAGACTGATCTTCCCTCAAGACACAGGTGTTCATCACCCGAGAGTTTTTTTATTATCTGTTGGCACCGTGTTAAAAACTTGACATAAACATTTCATTAAATCTTAGCCTTAAATTAGGTAGCCACTGCTATTTTCATTTTGGAGATGAGTGAATGGAAGCTCAGGGATAAAGTAAAATCTGCAAATTCCCACAGGCACTGCTTTACATGACAGAACCATTACGTGGATGGATACCTGTCTCACTCCTTTACAACTTTCTAAATCTAGATATAATTTCAACCCTCACAAATAATTGGAATGTAAGCAGGTAGGATGACATGTAACTTTCTGTGAATACTCAGGGTCCTCCTTTATAAAGAAGGAATAACAACATCCTAGCTGTAAGAAATCTTGGGACGGTTAAATAATGTAATAAAGTGAGAAATGGTACAGTAAAGCAATTAACACATCAGCCAACTAGCTTCTTGGATCCTGAAATAAATGTTCTGTTTTCTGAATGTATGCTATTTCAATAATTCATTCATGAGTTAACACGTATTCATTGAGTGCCTACAGCTATGCAGACTAGCTTATGGGGTTTATGGGGGTGGTGAATGAAGCCTGTGTGTGTGACCGAAGAATGTGTATTTCAGTTTCCTCCTCCCTTACCTGGGCAGAGAAGGTTAGGCTAAAGAGCATTCTTAGGTTATGTCAAATAAAGGAATGAATAATGCTCTAAAAGCTACAGATTGGGAGGCAGTACAAAGCAGAAAAAGAGTGCTGAACAGGGAAATGAGAGACTTTGGGCAAGTTACATTTTCCTCATCTGTAAAATGGAAGTTAAAATTAAATGAGTTGTAGTCTGAATTAACTGAGTTAATATAACCGAAGCACTCAGTGCAGTGAGAGGCACAAAAGTAATTGCACTCTGTTAGCTTTGATGGCTATTGCCTGAGTTCTAGACCCTGCTGTGCCATTTTCATTGTTGGTTCAGTGTATGTGATGTTGAGCAAGTGACCTCCGCTTTTGAAGCTTCGGTATCTCTAACTAAAAATATATTGATAAACTTGAAAAAGTACGTCCCGAGCAATTACTCTTTGCCAGAAATTCTAAGCACTGGAGATAAGGTAGTGAATCAAATATACAAGACTCCTGCCCTCATAACTTGCACCCTAGTGGAAAAAGAAAGACATAACAAGCCATAAGCATATAAATAGCAAAGTACTTTCTTATTATGGAATGTTACAGACACAAAATAACAGCAAACCCAGGAAGATCTAAGAGAAGATTGTTGGTTCAATATGTGTGCTGGGGGTGGGGGCTTTCCATAGAGAAGATCCCTTCTCAACACCCCCAAATGTGTATTGATTGAGCCAAATGATGAGATGAAGCCAGTCATTTAAAATCAGGACAAAGGGCCGAGCCCATGGCGCACTCGGGAGAGTGCCGCGCTGGGAGCGCGGGGATGCTCCCACCGCGGGTCCGGTCACGAAAAAGACTAAAAAAAAAAAAAAAATCAGGACAAAGACCATTCCAACCAGAGGGAACAGCAGGTGGAAAGCACAATCATACAGGTGCTGTGCTTTGAAAAAGAAAGCCCGTGCATAAAGCAAATTCAAATTTACCTCATTTTTCTTCCAGTTTATGTTTTACATAAAAAAAATCCCCAGCTTGATTAAGGTATAATTGACAAATAAATATTGCTTATATTTATGGTGTATGAAGTGATGTTTCAGTGTATGTATTTATACATTTTGAAATGATTAAATCAAGCTAATTAACATATCGGCCATCTCACATATTTTGGTGTGTGTAGTGAGAGTATTTCTAATCTACTCTCTTAGCAATTTGCAAATATGTAACACATTACTATTAACTATAGTTACCATGCTATACCAAAAATCCCCAGAACTTTTTCATCCTGTCTAACTGCAACTTTATTTTCCACACTTTAACATATAGAAAATTAAAACTCCCTAGCAGTATTTTTTGAAGATAAAGTGAGATAATGTAAGACACCCAGTATGGTGTTTTAAATGCAGTAAGCACTAGACATATTTTTGCACCCTTCTCTTATCTTGGGCCAGTTTTAATAACTCATCAACTATCCCTGAAATGGCACCCAATACACCTACACTTGACAGATAACAGGCTGTGATGTGCTTTTTATTTTGTGAGTACCACTTATTAACACGCTAGGAGGGATGCTAAATGATTGAAATTGCTTTGCGATTTGTCTTTCCAGTCCTGTTCTGATTTAAGAGTTTAATTCCTGAACCCGTCATCATCTACTTTTTAAAGCTTCATGAATAAACTGGCACAGCACCAAGAAATGCTTCTGAAAAATGAATAGGTACCAGAGAAAATAAAATTAGATGTCAGTGCATTAAACTTTTTTCTCCCCATGGCTGGTCATCACAGAATATCATAAAATGCGTCATAATAAAGGGTAATATCTTATAAATAAACTGATAATGCATAAAAGAATGAAGATTATTTACATTCAATCAGCCAATGAGATGGGCAAGTTGTTTCTTTGACAACATCCAATATTTTTGTTTGTTTGTTTGTTTGTTTATGGATAGGTGACTGTAACACAAATGGAAACAGCCCAGGAAGAAAAGCTAAATAAGAATGAATTAAGTGTGTAAGCAATTATTTCAAATTGTCACGTGACTCAGGAAAAAATAATACTTTATTTGTTGGGGTTCAAAAGAGCCATCACCTGTCATTTCTGTTAATCTCCATCCAGTTCAACATATCTTAAAAAGTCAGGATATTTAGCACTTCAAATTCAAGATACAGCTTTGTAATGTCCAATAATAGGTGATAATATCCTGTTAATACTTCAATTATGATGAGGCTGATAATGGTAATAGTAACTATTTATTGAGTGGTAACCATATGTCAAAAATCTTATTGAAGACTTCGTATTTGTGACAGAGAGAGTAATGATCACCCAGTATCTTATTTGTTCCTCTGCATTTTCTGACTTGATCACAGCTAGGAAAAGCCACATGACTAGTTCTGACCAATGGCCAGGGTGTGGGTCACATTCAGATTAGGCAGTGAAAATATGTAACTTTCCAGTTGTCTCCTTCTTTGCTATGGGCAGGTGACTCTTCAGCTGTTGGGCCCTCCATTAGCCTGCGTCCATGACTTACTATAAAGAGCAGAAGCCCTACCCACTGCACTGGGCATGGGATGTGGTGACAAATAAATATTTGTTGTCTCACACCACAGAGATTTGGAAGTTAAATTGTTGCTGAATTACAATTCAGCCTGTCCGGCCTAATGTAATAAGACCATATAATTAAGTTCCTCCAAACAGCCTTGAGGAAAGCACTGCGATAATCTTTCTTTACAGATGAAGAAATTGAGAAACAACCAGTAACTTAGGGTTAAAGAGCTATTAAGTGGAGTAATTCAGAATTGGTCACTGAAACTGAAATTACAGAAACTCAACTCCTTGCAAAGAGATAAGAAAATAACATTTGTTCTAGACTGCAGTGGTTCAAATCTTGCTCCATACCAGAATGAAGTAACCTTGGATGAATTATTCAACCTCTCTATTTCCCACATTTTCTCAGCTAGAAAATAAAGGTAACATTCACATATGTCTAAGCAGGTTTGTTGTGAGGTTGAAAGGGATCTATATGTATTAAATGCTTAGAACTGTGTTTGGCACATAAAGTTTATTTATTACTGCTACTGTTAAACTTATCTATCAAATAACCAGAAATAAATCAACTTACAAAGGAGAATATTCTTATATACTAAGATCCAAAACCAATCCTATTTTCCAAATCAGGCAACTAAGGCCCATGAAATTCACTAACTTGTCCAAGGTCAAAAAACAGAAGACAACCCGACATCCTTCCTTCACAGTTCAATGGGCACTTCACTTTGCTGATTCCAGCTCTAATGAGGTCAACACAGGCAAAGAAAACAGGGATAAATATTTTCCATCACTTTCAAACTGATCTGCATATGCTTGTTTTCTTCCTGATTCCTAAGGTGCTGTTGAGTGCCTTGCTCATCATCTTAAATAATGTAGTTCTTATGAAATACTGGCAGGTAAATGGAAAGTTACGCTCGACCCATTAAAGGAATTAATTGCTGCTGGCCCTATGACAATGCCCTCTCCTCCATTTTTCTTCAATGTGGCCTTTCAAAGCAATAGCAGTCCAACATCCCAAACAGACAATTCAGCCTTCTTAAGAAGGAAAAAAAAAAAAAAAAAAAGTAAACAGGAGGGAGGAAGGGAAGAAAGAAGGAGAAAAGGAGGAAGAAAAGAGAGAAAAGAGAATAATACAAATGTCACTGTTGCTTTTCTGCAGTGACAATATATCTTCTAGTCTGATGTTGGAGACACATCTCTAGCTGCAGCCGTTTAATTGTTGTCTGGGTATCTGAACAGCTTAAAGATACATTAAATCTTTGCTCTACCTGTAGTTATATAAGTGATATAAATTAGACAAAAAATTTTTGTTGCAAATAGTATGATGCTTTGAAGTTGCCTGCTTTTACTTTTTTCCATTCTTAATATTAGCTGATCAACAGACTGCAAAGGATTTACCGAGGAATATGAAGTTTTACCTTTTTTTCATTTATTTATTTATTTATTTATTTATTTATTTATTTATTTATTTATTTATTTATTTATTTATTTATTTAATTTTTACAAAATTAATCCACCTGTTTCATTACTTTGATAGCATGTTTCTCCGTATATGGGAGCTTTCCCTAAACCAACATCACACACTTGCTTTTTAGAGTCCTATAAAAAAAGAGATAGCTATTTGATACCTTAAATGAGGGAAGCATAATCCTATTCAATCTTCCTTTCCCTCTTCCAGCTGCTTCCCCAGCTGGCACGTATCATTAATGATGTTGACATTTGGGAGGAAAAATTTGATTGCAAAATTGATTCCAAAACTAGTAACAGTTCCACTGGCATGTCCAGTATATAATAGGGCCTATTTTGGGAAAACTTTTGAAAAATGATGAAAGATGTTCAAACTAAACTCACACAAGTCTCGATCCTCATAAAATCATCAAAGCAACAGCCAATGAACTGTTTAATTTAACTGTTAACTTTTCTCCCAAGTGTCCTGATATGACTTAAATATAAAGAATTCCTTCAGATTATTTCACAAATCAGAAATATATAAAGTACCTTCTTAATCTCTCCATGTGACCATGTGGAAAAATTTGCTCAATGCCGTCCAAAGTTAGAGCAGTATTTCATCCATGGTGCTGAAAGACACATGAATAAGGAAAGGTGTACCCCCAAATAAGCACCAAATTCTCTTGCCCCAGCCACATCAGACAAGGCCATCCCTGTTCTAAAGCTAACTCCTTTCAAATTCACCCTTCACAAAACCATCAAAGGATTATTTATAATTTACATATGACCATTTATAATTCACATAAGACCATTGCCTGGCTTAATGCCATTGAACAATGATAACAAATAATTTATGGGAGTGAGCAGAAACTCAAGAAAGCTTGCGGAAGTGTGCCAGGACTCTTTGGGCCTCAGCTTCAAGCTAGCACTGTTACTTCCACCAACATCCCTTTGGCCCAAGGAACTCACGTGGCTAAGCCTACCAGGAAGGGGAAAAAAATACTCTTTCTCTACTGCCTAAATATGCCTCTCATAGAAGCCACCTTGAAAGCTGCTTCACATCAAGCTGGGTGCCACCACTTCAAAAGTGCCTCAGCCAGACATAACTATATCCTAAGGTACAAATTTCCCAAGCTGACTCCAACCAGATAGTGGGACTATTAAAGGGAACATCAGGGTAACCCTAGCAAAGAGGTTGATGTGGAATGCCAACCAAATGTCAGGCTAGCAAGAACATGACAAGAGACTGAGGGGTCTGCAGCCGGCAGGGTACCAAATAGTCAAGACATCCATAGCAGGCCATTGGGAACATCCTCCAAGTCAAGTTCAGGAAGTCACTAGCATAAGACCTCAGCCTCAGATTCCAGGAGAACATACATTAGATAGCGGCCATCAGCCTAAGGCTATCAGATGTTGGCTGGCATACAACCAAGAAGAGTTAGAACGAATCTTTCAATTTGTCAGGTAGACGCAAGTTCCCATGCTCTAAACCTATATAGTATCTTAGAGGGAGAAGCTGGAAAAAGATGAGGTTTAATGAAATGATGAAGTGAGCCAAACTAAAGTCTATTTCCTAAATAAACCATTTAAATATTTGTATGAGATCATGCATTTAGATTTTGGAATTTGGGACAAATATCAAATCAGTTATAAATAAAATATATTAGTTACACTTCTCTCTGAAAATCCTAGTTGTGGTGTAAAAGAATTTGGTAAACTTACAACTAATGACTTATTTTTTTCATGACTTATTTTTTTCATTTCTTAAATTTTTCCTGTTATAGGCACTCTTATTATTCCTGATTTATATATGAGGAAACTCGGTGTAGGTAACTTGGTTACCAACAACTGAATTCATTCATGATGGATAGGCAGGAAGAAACCTAATAGAATTATGTAATTTATAGAATTTTTTGAAGACCAGTGGGACAGGCTCTTAGCTGAATATCCAAGAAAAACTTTCAGAACAACACAACTGACTACTTTTGTTGTGATCAGAAAGCCGCCTCTCCTACTCCCAATCACATAACCCCAGTGCCTCTGCCAGATCCCAGGACAGCAAAAAAAAAAAAGACTGCATGCCCTGCCTGCTTTCTCATGGAACAAACTTCCAAAATCAAATTTCTTAAGGTTGAGTCTCACTGGCAGAACCTCAGTCGTGTATATATGTGTAACTTAGTAACAAGAAATGATGTATGTATATTCCACATCGTAAATGCAAGAATCACACTGTGGGGAAGTATTAAAATGTGGAATGTTTAAGGATTATATGTACCCACAAATGACAGATGCCCATGACAGTAACCTGCCTATCACCATAATATTTAGACCTAGGTATTCCAATAACACAGCCTATGAGCAAGGTTCACAATGATCTGGTCCTACCAACCCTTCCTGCCAAGGCTCTTACCCGTCTTTGCATACAGATGAGTGATTATTTGCTGTTTCTCACCTTCCTGCCTTTGGTAATATTAGGATTGCCACTTTTTTTTTTTTTTTTTTTTTTTTTTTAGTCTAAAGTTCATGCGTCCTGTAGGGTTTATGTCTCCCAGGAAGAATCACTTTCAAAAAGGGTTAGGTGTTCTTCCTTTCTGTATTTCTAAAATACCATAAGCATATTTTATCATCTTCCTTTTAGGTTATCTTCTAATAATTTATTTGTGTTTGTGTATGTGTTCATTCCAAATAAAGACTGAGATCACTGAGGACATGGATTATGCATTTAAAATAATAATTTGTTCCACATACCTAGCACACTGCTTGACATACAGTACCACCCAGTAAATATTAGTGACTGAGCTGCATAGGACTTCAGTACTGCTCCTGAACATGGTTTGAAAATATCGAGCTTGGAAGGAATAATTCAAGTATTACAGTTCAAGCTCTTCACCCTATAGATGAACAAACTGTGACTTATACAAATGACTAAGACTGAGCTCCCGGATGGCCACGATTCAACAGCTACAAACTTCTTATCAAATATCAATCACGGATACAACCAGGATGGGGAATTGCAAATTTCTATTTGCAAGTAAATACTAGCTCAGTAAGGAGGGTATTATTGTCCCCATCAGACTGTCAGGAAAGAGGCTTAGACAAGTTTACTTTCTCAATGGTACATGTCTAAAGACAGGGCTCAAAACCACTTGTATCAAATTCATTTCACTTTTCCTTTCTCTTTACTCTCTCAGAACACCTATTTTAAAATTGTCTGCTTCTCTCCCTTGTAAGAAGTGGAAAAAAAAAAAAAAAGCGATTGGTAACATTTAATGAATGTATAGTATTCTTAAGCAACACACTAATTACTTTATATGCCCGATTTAAATGAATCCTGCTATATATATATTATTATCCTCATATAGCATTTGCTAAGTCTAGACAGAGAAAGGCTATATAACTTGTACAATATTTCACATTTACACCAAAAACACTACATTGTAGTAGCACAAATTATGTCCTTCTTAATCTGAAATTAACCTGAAGCTCTGCTACTTTTCAAAATAAAATACACCTTTTTTTCTTATTTCTGATCTCTTGACAACACTTTTTGATAACGACAGAGCTCTACCTATTTTCCCAAGAAAAGATGCTGAAGATCACCAGAACTGTACTACACAACACTCACAGGTCACCCCACCAAACGAAATACAAAACTTCATTTCTAGGATTTTCTGATGGGTAAAATGATTGTCAGAAACCACTTTCACTTGTGTCCAAGGTGATCAAAATACTGAGGGTGCTGTGAGAAAGTCCAGTGACATAGTATTTTCTTCCCCTGAACTCAACAGGATTGTTTTATTTTGTTAAAAAGGTGATTGCTAATTGCTGAATCTGTGGAGCACTCAGGAGGAGGCACGACACAACTAAAACAATTGTTGAAAAGGAAGCCTCACCACTGTAACCAAGGATACCTTCAAATATAGAACATTTTCCTACAGAAAGTCTCATACACAGAGACAGCAGCTGAGGTGAGTGACAAAGACCAGGGATTAAAGTGATATGTGCTGGGAACAAAAGTCTCCATGACCTACAGACCCACCAAGTCCTTAATAAGAGTGTGCTTCTGAATGATGCCTGCACAGAGATGGAATCTTGCCCACAATGGCTGCAAAATAACTTACTAGGGGCCTGCTGGGTTGCCTCCCATCAACCATAGCTAAATCAACTGCTAAAAAGGTGAGGAGAAAGGTTGAAAGGCAAATTTGTCATACTCTCTGTTGATAATATTACTAGTAACAATAAACCACTTTTTTAAATCCTCACTGAGAGTCAGGTGCTTCCCATACATTGATTTGTTTAATACTCACAACTGCACCATGACATAGGGCTTATTATCTTGTTTTATCTCATCAATCAACAATGAAAACTGACTGTAGTTTTTTATTTTAAATTTTTAATTGACACACTGTAATTATACATACTTATGGGGTACAATCTAATGTTTTGATACATATATATGTTGCATAATAATCGGGTTAAGGTAGTTAACATATCAATCACCCCATGCATTTATTATTTTTGTGTGGCAAAAACATCCAAAATCTTCTCTTCTAGCTGATATTTAATATATAAAACTTAACTGTTAACTATACTCACCCTGCTGTGCAATAGAACACCAGAACTTATTCCTCCTATGAAATCGAATTTTGTACTTGTTGGCCAACCTCTCCCTGTTTTCCCTCCCCTATCTCCCCTTCCCAGTCTCTTTTAACCACTATTCTACTCTTTGCCTTTGTATTATCAACCTTTTATTTTTAAGGGTTCCATAAATGAGTGAGATCATATGGTATTTATCTTTCTAAGAAAAAGTATCTTTCTTAGATAAGATATCTTTCTTTCTAAGATAAGATATCTTTCCAAGTCCATCCATGTTGTTAAGCCTAAAAAGATACTTAGTGGAATATTATTTATTAGCATATAGAATTGAAGAAAAGTTGGGTGATGAGGTCTATGGAAGGCTGTTTCATTAGTCAAGAATTTATTGACTGTTTCTTCTGCATCCGCCCAATCACTGAAATGACTCAGTTCAATCCATTTTTCTTCTTTGTGCTTCTGTGCTTAGGGTTCAAATTCCCAGGAGTATGGGGATTTGACACCCACCTCTGGGTAATTACAGTAATTAGTAGTCTTTCCAAGACCTCTTATAATTGTGAGTGGTAGTAACCCCCCAAAGCAAGGAAACAATTACCCAAAACATGGGGAGAAAATTAGGGCATTGCTATGGTTTCAATGTGTGTGTCCCCCCAAAATTCATATGTTGAAACCTAATATCCAATGAAATAATATTAAAAGGTGGGGACTTTGGGAGGTGATTAGATATTGAGGGCTCCAACCTCATGAATAGGACTGGTGCCTTTATAAAAGAGGCTTGAGGGAGCCTTTTTTCCCTTCCACCATGTGAGGACACAATGATAGATTCTTCAGCAAAATAAATGTTGACATTGTTTTAAGCCACTAAGTTTTGAGGTGCTGTGTTATTCATCCACAGTAACTGGAACACATTTAGAACCTATAAGGGGGATGTTTTTATGACGAATGAAAACAGGTGGAAGTGGCTTCAGGACACAGCAGTAGGAGGAAATGGAAGTGTTGTGAAGAGATGGCTAGCAGAAGCCAGGCAACCCTTGAAGTGGATATCTGTGAGGGCTTAGGAGAAAGAGAGATATTAACATAAAATGAAAAAAATGTTATTGGAAGCTAAAGAAAAGAAGACTCTCCTAATGGCAGAGTTTTGCATCACCTGTGGTAATGTAGAAAATGGGAAACACACCTAATGAGCTGGATGGTCCAGCTAAGGAGATCTCAAGGCAAATTACTGTAATTGTCTCCTGTCTTTTTCTCATCACTTACAGTAAAATGTGAGAGGGCAGAGAGAAGCTAAAGAAAAAATATCTATTAAATATAAAGAACTAGGAATTTTTGAGTTCACAAATTATTTCTCATTTCCATCCTCCATAGATGGCAAATGATGCTAAAACTAAGAAATGGCTTCTGGGGAAAGACAAATTCCAAGACACTGTCAGGAAAACAAGATCTAAAGATGAAGCTAAGGCTATAATTATAAAACCCTTTACTAAGACCTCTGGAGGGTTTACGATAGTGCCTAATAGACAGGGACATTGAAAGCATGGCTTGTAGATCCTCCCCATTAAGTCATATGGCTTCCAAGGATCAGAGAGCTGTGTCCCCCCAGCAGTCTTGTAGGAAGCTCAAGTTAGAGAAGGACTTCTCTTGATGAGATTTGTATGGGTGGCTTTTTACTAATGGAGTGTCCCTAATGCAGTTCAAATAAAGTTAAGAGGTTTTTTAAAGAGAATTGTACTTGCAAAAACACTATCAGGTAGAACTAAAAGTGACAGAGACAATACAAAATGAAAATATGATTCTGAGCTTCCAAATTATTGTAGACAGGGAGCAGTCTAAGAAAACTAATAATCTGCAAATGACAAGCATTTCTGATGAAAAGGAAGAATCACTTGTGTGAAATCAAGAACCTCAAAGAAGCCAAGAGCCATGAAAAATTGTTTCCAGGCTATAGGATTGTATGATAATCAAGGAGTTAACAGTATGTTCCTAACTAGATTTCAGAATTGCTATGGTCCACTTCTTGTGCCTCCCGATTTCTCCCTTTTTGAATGAGATGATCTACAGCTTTTATCTCATACACACCTCACCATTTTATACTGGGAATATGGGAAGATGGGTGGTAAATTCCCTTTTTAGTTCATAGGTATTGAGAACTAGAGTAAGTATACTCAAATAAGTGTAAGAAATCATATCTAAGAAACCTCATCCACACCTGAACTTCATTTAAATAATTGTATCTTGATTTCAAGGTTGAATCTAATGTCACCTGGGAAAAGTATTGGGAGTCTTGGAGGAGATAAGTGTATTTTGCATGGGAGAGGGATATGATTGTTGTGACCAGAAAGCAGAATGTGGCAGGTTGTATTTTCTAAAGAGGGTTGTATTTCATTCCACATGCTCTTTCTACGTTGTGACTGGCAATTCTTTTGTTAAGAGATGGAGTCAAATTTTCTTCTTGAACCTTTGCAGGGTCTTGTCACTTCTTTGTTCAATAGAGTCTCTCTCTCTCTCTCTCTCCCTCTCTCTCCCTCTCTCTGACACATTCCTTTGAAACCCAGTTACTATGCTGTGTGGAAGCCCTGAACCCTAGGTAAAGCATCAGCCAAAAGCCAGAATCAATCACCAGATGTATAAATGATCATGCCTTCTGGTGATTCTAGCCCCAAGACTTTGAGCCACTCCAGATGATGCCAAGTGGAGCAGACATACACATCCAGTGCTGAGCCCTACTGACACTTCAGACTCATGAATAAAATAAATGTCACTTATTATATAGTCAAAATAACAGGAATTCTGCTCACATTAACAATGCCTCTCTTTATCCAAAGTGAATAGTCATCAGAACCCAGAAAAGAATTATGACACAATTAAAAGGCTCTAAAGACATCATTTTATTAATGTCCTAAAATTACTTGATTCCTGGCTCTAAGTTACCCATAGTCTTAGGTAGACTTAATTGTTCCTCCTTTCCCCATAAACTTTTAAATACTGCAATTATAGCACCGATCACCTTGCATCTTCCTTGGTATTTACATTTCTGTTTATTCCCAAATGAATACACTCTTCAAGGATAACAGGTTAATTTTTCATACTATGCCAGCAAGTGTAATGCCTAGAATATATTAAGTGCACGAATTTTTGAGTCACTTACAAAATATTGGCAGTTGTACAGCTGAAATCTCGTAACCAGAGCAGAAGATGTGAGGAGTAGAGTGTTAAAAAGAGTGTGCTATAGGGTCAGGCAGATGTATGTCAAATCCCAGTTCTACATCTTGGCAGCTCTGTGACCTCAAGGAAATAACTTAAGCCTTCTAAGCCTCCATTTACTCATCTGTTAAATGGGGTTAGTACTAATACCTACAGCTCATAAATTGATCATGATAATGATATGACACAAGGCATTTACATCTCTGTGTGAATTACTTGGGTCCTACCAAAGAAAGAAAACTTTATAAGTAGTGCATCAGTGTTCACATAAAAGCAATGAATTACGAGTTCCACAGATTTTGTGGGTTTTATGATAGGATAATTGAAAAAAAAAAAAATGATTCAGTATACATAAGTCTGCAGAAGACAATATCTGGTATACAATAAGAATTCATAAGTATTAATTATCAACATCATTATTTCTGTGTGTGGCAAATACGATGGTACTTCAAAAAGTTTGTAGTAAGATCTGTATTATATTTCAATTTTATTTTTCCACAAACTTTTTGTAATCTCATGCTTACTTACCCAAACTTCATTCTTGCCTTCTTTCTCAATAATAGAACCCTAATTTCTGTTGTGGGGACAATGTGCCCAGACAAAAATTACCTTTTGCAACCTCCCTTACTGTTTATGATGGCCATGTAATTTAGTTTTCCCCAGTACAAACACCTTCTAGAGATTTTTGGAAGAATAAAGTAATTCTAATATTCACTTGGCAAAGAAATACATCCAGCCCAAAGTGTATGGTATCAGTCTCACCTGTAGTTAAGGATGGCCATAAAATATATTTCTGTTAATTAGAACACATCACATTTCTCGTGGGTATTTGAGAAAAATTTGGCTATTCTGATAAGTGCAACCTTTCTTCCTTATGATATCCAGTTTATTTCTACTCAAAATGTGTCACTGCTTAAGTTACTCAGGCATCAGACTCAGACTGAAATTAGCATGTAGATAGATTACTAGGAGTCCTCATAGGATCCAAACTTGTAAAATACAAAGAAGAAAGCAGAGTTGGGCACAGGAGGAAGAGTAACTATAACACGACATTAACAGAAGATTCAGACAAAGCTACAAGGAGCTCTGAAGACAAGATGAGCCTTCAGAATTATTCCATGTTGCACAAAAGGGCAGAGCTCTATGTCAATCAGTTGTTGGGTGGCCATCACTTCAGAAAGCAGGCATGACTGTGTTAAGTCAATTCCTATGGGGGGCTGACAGCTAGGAGCTTTAGGCCTGCACCCTTCAGTCCTCCAATCCTGAAGGGGGAGCTAAGCCATGCCTCACAACACCCATGACAACTGAAATACGAGGCTGGAGGTGTGGCAGCCATCTTGAGAGGGCGATGCAAACAAAAAAGAGTGAAAATCATAAGCTAAGCATGGTGGAGCCGAAAGACAGAAGAACCTTGGGACATTAAGAGTATTGTGGAGTCATTTTACCAACTCTGGACTACCATTCTCCAGACTTATGTCACAAACATAACTTACTATTTGCTTAAACTACAGTGTGTGTATGTGTGTGTGTGTATAACTCTGGTACATGTAATCATTGTTTGCCAAAAATACATGTATAGTAACCCAAATTAAATTATGATTATACCTGCCATTATTCTAATTTATTTTCCAAGATGCATCCTATGTCTTTCCCTTTACAAGCATTAGTTTATGTAGAGATTAACGTACTATTAATAAGGGGTAGGGGTGAGCACATTCATTTCAAAGGCAGTGAATATTTCCTTTGGCACTTTTTTTCCCTACTCAGTCTTGTGTTACCTGATTGTTCCATGTCTATCGGCCAGGCCTTCCCCCAATTCAACCATTGTAAGTCATTTGAGAATAGGTTTTACATCACAGATTACATTTGTATCCTCCTTAGATTAAATGTATAGCAGTACAGGGTAAATAAAGAGATTGATCAATACTTGTTGAAATGAACTAGAAGTCTAAAAACACAATTAAAGTATATGGTAGGTCTCCAATAATATGAAAAACTAACAAGGTACTCCGTCTCTTAAAAGAAACAAAATAAAAGGACTATAAAATAAGATTGCTTAATTCCCTTACTGTGAACTTTCATTTAACAAAAGCTGGCTGTTTTTGAGGACATGACTCCCCTGTCCTGAAGTATACACCATTCAGCCTGAGTATTTTGTTGTTTTAAATGTCCTTTAGGAGCAAAGGAGAATCAAAAGCAATGACCTGATGCACTCCATAAATGATAAGTACAGAGTTCTCATTAGTAGTAAATAACGCACAGATAACAGGAGTGGTGGGAGAACATTCACCTCGTGCATATGCATGGGAGGCAGCTACTCTGTGAGGGTCCAAAGACAGAGTACTACAAGGACATTCAGATGGTGCGCTAGGCTTGCTTTTTCTCAATTGCTTTTCTCAAAGTATTTGTGGGAACTCACGAGATTACTTGAAGTGCCCAAGTGCTGTACGTGAGAAAGTTGGAAGGAGATGGGAAAGGTACACACTTCAGTGCAGAGGCAGCCCGATGCCAAATAGCCCACAGCTCTTGATTATGACATTATCAACATAAGCAAATCAATGTTCCTCATCAAAAATCCATTTGCCAATCTCACTTGCCAATTTTATTAGCCCGGCTCTGTAGAAAATACAGTCTGCAGCAGCCCTTTAATACTAAGGCTTTATTAGGTGTACTCTCAGAGGAACAAGCACTGGGGAAGAAAGAAAGAAGGGGAGAGAAACAAAATCCAAATTGGCAAGTGCATTTTTATGAACAAAACATAGATGAAAAAATTGAGCAAAATAGATCAGACGTAGAAATTATGTAGTACTTTAGATATTTAGAATGTCTTGTCACAGTTTTAATGTTTTAATCTTCCTACTCTTCAAGAGTTGTAATTAGAATATTTAGCAAGCAATTCTTAGTTTATGGTTAAGGAAGTTATTTTTGAGAAATGTGAGTCCTACAGTAACAGGAGTTAGCGATAGATCTGGGTAAAAAAAAGAACAAACTAAGAAAAGTGTCACTTTTCTGGATTCTGGATTCTGGCTCTCAATACCAAAAGGTTTGACTCCTTTTGCAACATTTTATATATATATATCTGTACATACATATATACATACATACATACATACATACACACACACCCATATATACACATACTATATATATTAGTAGATCAATTGCCTAAGAAAGCAGATGAACATGTCAGATTTTGATGAAGAATATCGATTTGCTGCAGTTGATAATGTCATAATCAAACACTTTAAATAAACTATTTGACATATCTTTAAAGTGCTGAAAGAAAATAACTACCAAACAAGTATACCCTACAAGGAAAACACCGTTTAATAATAAAGATGCATATTTTTACTTCCACAGATTGTACATGCACTATTTCATACCAGTCCTGCTACCGAGGATAACACATCCAGCAAAGGACTTGTCCCCAGAATATAAACTTAACTCAAAAATAAGAAAACAAAAACCCCATCAGAAAATTGGCATAAGACTGGAACAGACATATCACCAAAGAGTATGAATGGATGGCAAATAAGCACATAAAGATATTTTCAACATTATTACCCATTAGGAACTATAAATTAAAGCCACAATAGGATATTGCCAGTGATAGAGTTTGGATATGTTTTTCCCCCAAAACTCATGTGGAAATCTGATTCCCAATGTGACAGTGTTGAAAGCTGTTTGAGTCATGGGGGTGGATCCCTCCTGAATGGATTAATGCTCTCCTTAGAGGGTAAGGATCCTGAGTGAGTTCTCACTCTATTAGTTCCCATGAGAGCTGGTTGTTTAAAATACCCTGACACCTCCCCTCTTGCGCATGCTTCCTTTCACCATGTGATCTGCTTGTACCCACTGACTGCCTGCTGCTTTCCACCATGAGTAGAAGCAGCCTGAGGCCCATGCCAGATGCAGCTGTCCCAGAATTGTAAGCCAAATAAACCTCTCTTCTTTATAAATTACCCAGTCTCAGGTATTTCTGTTACAGCAACACAAATGGACTAATATAGCCACATACCTACTAGAATAGCTAAATTCTTTTAAAAAATAGAAAGTACTAGTGAGAAAATGGAAAATTTTAGCTTAACTGTTTTCATATTGAATGTCTCTTTCCTTTTTCATCTTCATTGTTTTGTTAGACTGATTCAGTGACTTTTTATTTCACATATTGTATTTTTCAGTTTTAGAATTTTCATGTTTTTTAGCCTTTGTTTTTCTTCTAATATTTTCTTTTCATTACTAAAAGCATATTTTACTTTCTTTTATTAAGCAAAGTTATAATAGTTTTAATTATCCTTTAAAAAATAACATTTGGGTTATCTCTGGGTTGATCTCAGTTGAATGTCTTTACTTCTATTTTACTGATTCTCTGTTATGTCAAGCAATTTTGAATTGTAACCAGCATACTGTGAGACTCTGGACTTTGCTATTTTTCTTGAAAGGATGTTGATATTTTGTTTTATCAGAAAATTATTTTGGTAGGACTCAAGCTGCAAATTCTGTCTCTGAGGAAGCAACTAAAATTTCTATTTATTTCTTTTAATTTTAGGGATTCTTCCTGTGCAAGTGTGTTTTAAGGATCAGCTAGAAATTTGGGGAGAATGTCTACACAGATGTTGGCTGGTATATTAGTTTCCTGGGGCTCCTATAATAATGTGTCACAAGTTGGGTGGCTTAAACAACAGAAACATATCTATCTCAAAGTTCTGGAAGTCAGAAGTCCAAAATCAAGGAATCAGCAGGGTTAGGCCTTTGAGAGAATCTGTCCCATGTCCCTCTTCTAATTTCTTGTGATTTTATGGCAGTCTTGGTGCCCATTGGCTTGTAGGTGCATCACTCCAACCGCTATCATTGCCTTTATATGGTGTTCTCCATGTGTCTCCACACTGTCCTTTCGCTATGCTTGCCTGTCTCTGTGCCCAAATTTCCCCTTTCTTATGAGGACGCCAGTCATATTGGATTAGGGCTCCAACATATATTTGGGAGAGGCACCATTCAACCCATAACAGGTGGTTAAAGAGTAAAGGATCACATGGACCAGTCCTTAAAAGGCTAAGCTGGAAAAACCAACTAGCTTAGCCTGGAGAAAGAGCTGGAGGAAGACCTTGCCATTTTCTTTCTCTTTCCTCTTTATCCCAACATGGTAGGAAATCAGCATGAAAGAGAGATAGTAGAGGAAGTGAGAAAAGAGTGGCTTATGCCCCTGTCCCTTCTTCAGTAAAAATATGGCCTGCTCTTTTGCAGGAGTAGGTGGAAGGAAAGCATAATGATTAAAAGCACTAGAGTTTTCAAGTTGGTATTGCTAAAATAAATGTTCCAATTTTTATATTAAAATAGTACACCCTTTAGGCTAGGAATCTGCTTTGATCACAAAGAATTCATTTCCTTGATGCAATAATCCATTCCAACATTAATTTTAAATTTCATTTTGCACTTGGCTTTTAATTAGTCTCATATCCTTAAATGCTTGCCAAAAGAGTATTTAGAACAATATTGCTAGGTTTTTTTTGTTCCAACCTATAGCAAGTAATTAACCTCTTAACTTAATTTTCCCTTTGTTTTTAGCCTGAATATAGAGGGTCAAAGGGAAATGTAGTTCTCTTTGACACTTGAAACAAATTTACTTAGCTCAGGTCTTGACAAAGCCTTTACTAAGATCTGTGCTTTAAAGATGCCACAAGTCTCTTGATGAGTGTTAGCTGAATTTACAGCATCCTTTCAGATAATACTGAAAACTAAGGTGCATCATTATCATTTCAGAGAAAATACTGAGATATTCAGACCCCACTAAGAATTCATATCCTTGGGAACCATCTATAATTAACATTTTCATAGGTAACTTCCTGCACATTGTGTTGTTGTTTTGAGATTTCCAAGACAAAAAGACAATACATTGAGATGCCTGGTCTATGAAGGTTACTTTCTGGTATCATAAACCCTAGAATCAGAGATTCTGTTACTCACAACATGAACAAATAAAAGAAAATCCTTGGATAAATTCAGAATCTGCAATGTAGCATCCTTAGACAATTATGTCCTAAATTTCCCTGATTCCAGGAATTTTGATCCTTTTTCTTCATACTGGATAGATTCAGCAATAGGAGTATAAACATATTCCTTTTTGGACACTGCACAAAAACATAAATGAAGTCAAAAGTTTTTGGCTTGAAATATATTTTACATAACAATATATACTAATGAGAAATTTTCCATGTGATGCACACAACGGGTAACTATTTTTGCTTGACGAATTGATTGAAGGTTTCTATTGTTTGGGTGCCGCATATTCAACACTACAGTCTGGAACTTCAAATTGTCCAAACTACAATATTCTCACTGCAATTCAAGTCTCTCACCCATCATCAGTGTAAATGGCAAAGTAGATGTATTTTTTTACATATCACATATTTAAATCCATAACATTTTAGAGAATATAGTTAAAGATTTTATTTAAAATAAAAAGAAAATATAACAGTTTTCTAGGAATAACTATATCAAGAAATTACCATATAGTTCTGAAGAAATCATAATATTTTCCTGAGGGTCATAATAGAAAATTTGAATAAGTGAAGAAATATAGTCTTGAATGTGAAGAATAAACGTTGCCCCAAATGATGACCCTTTCTAAGTCAATGTGTGGGTTTAGTGTGATCCAATTAAAAATATAGTGGAATATTATTTTACCTGGACAAAGTAATTCATAAGTTTATCTATCAGAGTACATGAGCAAGAACATTAAAGAAAATTATGCAAAAAGATGATATTAAATCAGAACTTCCCTATATTAATGATATGAATTGCAAAGTACAGTAATGAAAACAATGTGGCATAAGTACATATTATCAGCTCATAGGAACTGGAGTTCAGAAACAGACACACATGATAATAAACAATAAATTTCGCATGACAGATCAGTTGTACATAATGCTTATGCTTATATATTGCAGAAAGGTTAAATAAATTTTGGAAAACGGCTCAAATAGATTTCTTGCCAATTCTTAGACAAAATAAAGACAAAGCAGATATTTGATATATGAATATATTAAATATAAAAATAAGTGCACCCAATATTTTAGAATCTGTAAAGCTACATTAGTCTGATATTCATAAAAGCAAAAAAATAAAAAATCACTAGAAAAAAATAGATATAATTTATTGCACCAAAAATTACATCTTTAATGAAAAAAAATCATGTAAAATTTGGAAGGCAATAGCAGCTTTCTAATTTCTGGTCGTCTTGGGCCAAAAGTCTACCATTCAGTTTTCCCAATTTTTCCTTACAAAATCTTCGAAGCCACAGAAAATGATAGCACCAGAAACCAAGACTGACAGCCAACATATTACCAGAGTCCTAGAGGAATTTTTACTAGTTTATTTAACTTATGGAACTGAAATGACAGATACAATTGGTAGCTGACACTGAAACAAGCATTGTTCTTTGAAAAAGAATAGACTTACTAGCCCAAACGATGGCAGGCAGAAACTTGGCACCTCCCCTATCCCTGTCATCTACTCAGAAATTCAAAGTTGGCACCAAGAAGTACAGTAGGCATTGCCCTCCACCCCAGCTGTGGACGGACCCTTTACCAAGCTTGCTCTGATGATATTATCTTCCACAGGAGATTCAAGAGACTCAACTGTCCATGCCTTTGCTTTCTAGCAAATTCTGTAATAGTTCTATTGGGGAATTATTGCCATTTCTATGTAAAGAGGTCTTCATTATTCTACAGTAATTATTAGAAAAAGTCATCATTTAAAATGAATCTATAGATAAGAAGAACCAAAGTTTCACAGTATATGATTATAGAACAATTTGATAGGGACTTTGTCTTGAGAAATGACTAAAACATATTAAGATAATGCATATATATTACAATAGAAAAAGTAGAATGTTCAGTTCATAACTTAATTTTCAAACAAAATGACATGATAATTACAGCCTTAATTTCATATTTGACATTCACAGCAAGATCTTATAGTAGGATCAATTTTTTATGCTGAATTTTTAATTTTGAGATAATTATTCACATATAGTTGTGGAAAGAATACAGAGAGATCCTGTGTAACCTTTATCCTAGTTTCACCAAAGGTAATATATTGCGAAATAATGTCAGAACTAGGGCATTGACTTTGATGGAATCCACTTATCTTATTCAGATGTCGCCATTTTTATTTATATTCGTTTAGTTGTACACAATTTTAACCTATGTACAGTAACTCGTATTTACCATCCAGTCAAGACACAGAGAAGTTTGATTACCATAGGAATTCCCTCACTTTAGGTTTTGATAACCTCAACATCTCTCTGTAATTCTACCTCATCCCCAAACCACCCCCCACAACCCTAGCAGCCACTCAACTGTTTTACATTTTGTTTTTCACTTTAAGAGTCTTATATAGATGAAATTATATAGTTCTATGTATATCTAGTTTTATTCTTTTGAGTGCTCAGTAGTATTTCAGGATATGGATGTCCCGCAGAACATCTGTGTTGTTTCTAGTTTTTGTCTATTACAGATAAACCTGCTATAGATATTTCTGCACAGTATTTGTGTGAACATAAGTTTCATTTCTATGAGATAAATTCTCAAGAGCACAATTGCTCATTCATATGGAAATTACATATTTAGTTTTATAAGAAAATGCCCAACTGCCGGAGTGGTCATATCTTTTCCATTCCCACCAGCAATGTATGAGTGACTTGGTTTTTAAACATCCTCACTGGATTTTGTTGTCATTATTATTACTTTTTTCAAATTTTAGCCATTCTGATAAGTGTAGTAATATTGGGTAGAGTGACTTTTCCAATTTAATTCTTTTCAAGATTTTTTTTTTTTATTCTAGGGCCTGTAACTTTACATATAAATAAAGAATTAGAAAAAGCTTGTCTATGACTACGAAAAAACCTTGCTGAGATTTTTGATAGAAATTGCATTAAGCCTACAGAACAATTGGAGGAGAAATGACATCTTTGTTGAGTGTTCTAATCCATTGAATACTAGGACTCTTATTTTTGCTAACATAGTTGTTTGCTTTAATAATTTTCCCAAGACTCTCCCTCAACCTGTTCCTGTGTAAACACTTCTATTTAAATTTTCTGTCATGTTAACCATGTTTTTTTTTTTCCTTTTTAGATTAACTGGTCTAATATTTCAGATACTAATCTGCTGTAATTTTGCTTCTGTAATATTTGTTCTGTACCAATTTTTACCCATTTGATGAAATCCTGAATCTTTTACAAGATTTTAAACTTTACTTTCCAAAATTTTGAACCCTATGTGTATTATGTTTTGGGACTTCCACATCCAAAAAAAAAAAAAAAAAACACACACACACACACACATACACAAAGTACAAAAAACAAAACAAAACCATGAATCAACAAAGGAGTAGAGGCCACAGGGATAAGGAATGGGTGGGATTAAATCTTTATGATCATATGTGGATGGATTGTTGAGTAGAGACCTCGGGTTTAGAAGAGATCAGTGTTAGTGGAGTGCTTCTTAAGCTGTTTGTTTTAAGAGCCAGTTTCTTTTTTTCCCCCAGTCTACTGAAAACTGTTAATTTATAAAATATAATAATGTTGCCATAAAGTCAAATAATCATAAAAGTGTTTCCTTGTTTATTCTTAATTTCTGTACTTTTATCTCTCACTGGTGACAGTTTATGGACAAGTATGAATTTATATTCACCTTTGAAAAGCAGTGCAATAGAAACGTTTTAATTCCATAATGACTTTTAATTTTACTATGCAACTCCTCTAGTGACTTGAATTTTGAATTCTTGTGTTTCAGGAATTCATTTGTACTGCTTTAAGATATTAAACAGTCAAGAGAATTTGGTGAAAATTTTACCTTGATCTAGTAGAGTGGATCTAGATGTACCTCTGGAAGATGCTGGCAATCGTTTCCAAAGTGGACACATGACCATGATTATAGAGATAAGAAAGAAATCGCACACCACTTTTTGAATGTTGCTTCTCAAGCTGCTGCTCAAGCATGCCAGTATTTGACATTTCTGATGAGAAAAGAAGGGTATAGGGCCTGAAATGACAATGGTATTACTCACTCTAGGTAAGTACCAGATGCTGCTCTGCTGATTCATTGGTTGGATACTGCAGCAGAAATAATCCTGCCTAGGGCCGAGCCCGTGGCACACTCGGGAGAGTGCAGTGCTGGGAGCGCGGCGACACTCCCGCCGAGGGTTCGGATTCTATATAGGACTGGCCGGTGCACTCACTGGCTGAGTGCCGGTCACGAAAAAGACAAAAAAAAAAAAAAAAAAAAAATCCTGCCTAGAATTTCTTGAAAACTGTTTTGTAATCTTGCATTGTAGACAGTAAATATACAGCCAAGGGTGATCAACTTAACTTGTCTGTTGATAAACACTGGGTCCCAGAAAAGTTTCCTTTCTTCATATGGGGGGGGGCGGGGGGAAGCACAAAAAAAAGAGCAAAGTGATCACTACAGGAAGAAAACACTTCAAATACTAAAAGAAACAAATAAAATCCAAAGTTTTCAGAAATCTGTAAGAATGAAAATAAGTTCTTCACTGGTAAAAGTAGTTTAGGACATTTTAGGCAAATTGCAATAGAAAATTGAAATATGGTTTTTAAAGCTTAAAACAGGTCTGATCTCATTGGTAATCAAAGAAATGAATATAAACAAAACAACATTTTGTTTTTTCCTATTAAGCTGTCAATTTATTTTTGGAATAAAATGAAGTCTTTGCAATAATACGTATGACAGATATTTTAATTGCTAAATGGTGAAAGTCTTAGTTGATGAAAAATTATCCAATATGTTATAAATAGAGACATATACATGATTATACCTTGGCCAGTAATATCAATTATAAACTAAGATGAAAATGAAAGAATTTTACAAATATTTATGTATAATGTTCACATTTAACTAATTTATATTATTAATGAATTGCAAACACTATAAATTTTCAAATATATAAAAATTTAATGTAAATTTTGGCACACTCATATCATAGAATATTGCATGTTCATTAAATGCCACTTTTTAAATAATATTTTATGAATTGGTGAAATGTATACAAGACAGTCAGAAAAATATCAAGATAAAAAAATTTAGTATGATCTCATTTTCAAAACAAATGTAAAATTGAAGAAATTCTATGTACAATGGTAAATATAGTGCTGTTTGCAACTATAAAAAAATGGGGGAAAAAAACCCTAAATTTTCAGTGAAAGGAATGTACTATAATATAGTCATAGAATGTAACATTATACTACATATTAAATTACATCAAGAGAAAATCTAATAAATTGGCAAATTGCTCATATGTTAAGTGGAAAAAGACAGGATAATAAATTCTGTATACAAGTAGAGAATGCTTATAATAATACAAAATGCATTTACAAATACATCTGTTTGCCTGCATTTTACTGCAGAAATAAATGCATTGAATAAATACTAAAGAAATATAATAAATGGGCAACAATATTTTTTTTGCCAGGAATTAGATTAATTTCATGTACCCTTTTTTGTGTGTTATATTTTGTATTGTATTTGTTCTGTGTCTATTAAAATGTTTACAATAATCATGTATCATCTTAATGACTAGGAGAATAGACTGCATATGTTATGTGTGTATATTTTTGAAAATATTTATTTATATGTACACATATATGTTTTATTTATATTTATCTTCTGCTATCTGTCTACATCTATCTATCAATGAGATGCAGAAGATGAATACACACACATACACATGTGTACACATACCCTTTATGTTTGCTATCCTAGAGACCTTATTCATAGCCATTTTTTTTCTCGCTTACAAAATTAGCATGTATTTATTTATGATTCTAACTAAAATCTCTTGAGCTTTCAGGGTTTCGTTTTTTTGCATATTGCTTGTTTGATTTGTTGTGTGCTCTTTAAAAGAAAACCTCTTTGTGTTCCAAGAAAGTTTAAAAAATTCAATTATTTCTAAAACACCAACAGTTTTGGGAGTACTCCTGGGTAATTAATAACAACGTACACAGGCAAGGTCTGGACTCTAATTTATTCTCTAACGTGACTTGAAATTGGTAGCTAATTTTATCTACAGTAGATGCACTTTGTTTCAAATGTTCTTTCTGTACTCAGTTTTAATTAGAAAACTTAGTTGGGAGGCATTACCTTTTTATTAATTAAAAAATAAAAGCTTTGCATTTGTCTTCTCACAAGCTGAAACACGTTAGTAGAGACACAAGAAGACCAATTAGTGAGGAACACATTAAATAAATCCAAAGCAAGGGATGAAGATACACTGAAATGAAGAGACTGCCCAGGCTCACATGGCCAATGCAAAAGATTTAAATGCAAGTTCAATGTGAAAACTGCTGTTCCATTCGTGAATAAGAACTTTTTTTTAATTTTTATTTTTCATTATTAGCATATTCATTATTACAAATCACAATTTTTCTTTATAGTCTTTACCCAAGATATCACTCCCCACTTATTCCCTTCCTCCCCCCCACCTCTAGTGTCCTTAGGTTTGTTCTCTCCTTCTGAGAGATCAATGCATTGTTGTGGTCTGTCCTTCCTTCTTTCCTTTCTGTTTTTCTTTATTTCCTTCTTTCTTAGCACCCAGTTATGAGTGAGAGCATGTGGTATTTTTCTTTCCTTGTCTGACTTATTTCACTTAACATAATTTTCTCCAGACTCATCCATGTTGCTGCAAATGGCAGAATTTCATTCTTTTTTATAGCTGAGTAGTATTCCATTGGGTATATATAACATATTTTCCTTATCCAGTCACTTTTTCAGAGGAAGACATATAAATGGCCAACAGGTACATGAAAAAAATGCTCAGCATCACTAATCATCAGAGAAATACAAATCAAAACCACATCAAGATACATCATCAGAGAAATGCAAATCAAAACCACATCTCGCCCCAGTTAGACTGGCCGTTATTAAAAAGACAGAGAATAACAAATGCTGGCTAGGATGCAGGGAAAGGGGAAGTCTTCGACACTGTTCATGGGATTGTAAATTAGCATAGCTATTATGGAAAACAGTATGGAGTTTCCTAAAAGAACTAAAGATAGAACTACCATATGATCCAGCAATCCCACTACTGGGTATACATCCAAAGGAATGGAAATCATCATGTCAAAGGGATACCTGCACTCCCATGTTCATCACGGCTCTATTTGCAATAGTCAAGAATAAGAATTTGAGCCTGTTTTTGGCTATAAAAAAGCAACATAGGATAGCACTTCCAGTGCACCTATTACAGGACACAATGGTCTCATTCAAGAAATAATAGTATCCTCAATTCTAACACATTAAATGATGTTGATAAAAAAAGACTTCTGCAAATACCACCGCTCTGTCTCCCTTATATTTTAATTTACTTTAAATGATGTATGGTCTTTTATGATGTTGAAGATTCTAAAATTCCAAAATTATGGAGTCACTATGAGTTTTCTTTCTTAAAGAACTAACCAAATATTTAGGTTGGGGAGGAGACAGATTGTATCCTTGGCTTCTATGTATTAAAGTTACATTTTAAACTTTGTCTTACTATATAAAGATAAAGTGGAGAATATTCATCTGTTTTGTTAGCCAAAGCTTTCTCAGACTCCACACTATTGACATTCTGTCTTGTACATTATAGGTTACTTAGCAACATCCCTGGCCACTATCTACTAGGTGCCAGTAACGCCCCTCAATTCCAGCAACCAAAAAGTTCACTAAAGGTTAACAAATATCGCCTGGTGGTAAAATCACTTCCAGCTGAGAACCACTAGGTTACCCATCATTGTTCCTAAACATTTTGAGATCTTACTTTGTGTATGGCACTGTGCTGAGTGTAGAAGATACAACAAATAAAATTCAGCCTTGGTTTCAAGGAGCTCAACTTCTTGAGGCACGAACATACAATGAATGGATGTGTGTTAGGAGTACATGTAAAACTGGTAGTCATAGATTTAATTTGATCTTAACTTTCAGAGGATCAGAAATATGTATTTTGCTCAGTTTAATAGTTAGCCTATAGCCATTATGGTGGTTAAGCATGTAGACTTTAGATAAACAAATGTGAGAATTTGCAACAGGGTAAAGATTAGCCTAAAGAATGGTTCTGTTTATTTTTTTAATGTAGCCAGTTAAACATAAAATAATAATAATTTGAACAGTAGTCAAAAATGATTTTGGGTCAGCAGATACTTGCCTCTGTTTTTGCTTTAAATATGACAGTATGACATACAGGTAGATGTAAGTTTGGGGTTTTTTTTTTTCAGATTTTGAATTGGGGTGACACAATCACAGTCATGTATTTCATCTGGCAGTCAATCATCATTGACACCAGTCCTAAATTTGTCTTGCAGGTGAAATTAGACCACCAGAGACCAGAGATCTGAAAAAATACATCACTTCCCAGGTCTAAAAAAGCAAGATGCTAACTTCACTGAAAGCCAATCAGATTCCCACATGACACTTGGGACCCCCACTCATTATTTTGCTCTGTAAATGCTTGTAATTTTAAGATATCTAGGAATTCAAGGTTTCAAGCTCCTTTAGCATCCTTGTTCTCCTTTGTCTGGCCATTCAAATAAGTGCTATTCTTTATCTAAATGCAAATCTCAGTGTAAGAGATGAGTCCCATGGCATGACAGATGACAGACCCCCTCTTGGTTCAGTAACACACAGTGTTTACTTCACTTAAAGGGAAGTGTTGACTAGGAGAAAAATGTAAATGCATTGAATCTTGAAAAATTAGTAATACATAGCTTTGTTAATAATTGCCATAAAGTCATTTTAAGGAATTTAGAAAGGCACGGTATAATGAAAAACCATGGCATGTTAAAAGAAAGGGAAGCTAAGTGTTGAAATGGAGCAGGGTATATTGGAAGTTGAACCTGAACAATTCCATTCACATAGAAATTACTTTAAAATTTACAGTAAATGAATAATAGAATAAAGGATGAACGAGTTCAACTGCTAACTTTTGTTAGCAGTTGTCACTTGGCAAGTAAGGACGTCTCTTTTTTGAAAAGTGAATCATATAATACAGCCTAATTCAATTGAATTGTTTCAAAAACCAGAGAATGGGGCAAGCTATCTCACTTCAAGAAATCCCTATCTCCCCTCTGTCGTATTAAAAAAGTTTTTTTTTTTTTTTTTTTTTACTTCTCAATATACATTGTAGTTGATTTTCATGCCCCTTTGCCCATTCCTCTCCCCCCCCCCACACACACACATCATATCTGTTCACATGACAAATAGTTCAAGGAATGTTTGTGGTTATTCTGTCTTCTTCCCCCACCCCACCCCCACCATTGATTTGTTTGTGTGCTTATTTATTTATTTATTTTTCGCTCCCACATGAGAACATGTGGTATTTTTCCTTTCTGTGCCTGACTTGTTTCACTTAATATATTTTTTTCTAAGTCCATCCATGTTGTTGTGAATAGTAGTATTTCATTTTTTTTTTTATAGCAGAGTAGTATTCCATTGTGTAGATGTACCACAGTTTCCTTATCCACTCATCAGATGATGGACATTTGGCCTGGTTCCAACTCTTGGCTATTGTAAATAGAGCTGCAATAAACATTGGAGTACAGGTATCCCTTCAGTATGATGATTTTCTTGCCTCTGGGTATATTTCCAACAGTGGAATAGCTGGATCATATGGTAGATCTATCTGTAATTGTTTGAGGGACCTCCATACCATTTTCCATAAAGGCTGCACCATTTTGCAATTTCACCAACAGTGTATGAGAGTTCGTTTTTCTCCACAACCTCTCCAGCACTTATCATTCTCAGTCTTTTGGATATTAGCTATCCTAACTGGAGTGAGATGGTATCTCAAAGTGGTCTTGATTTGCATTTCGTGGATGCTGAGTGAGGTTGAGCATTTTTTCATGTATCTGTTGGCCATTCATATATCTTCCTTTGGGAAATGCCTATTCAGCTCCTTTGCCCATTTTTTAATTGGGTTATTTGTTTTTTTGCTGTAAAGTTGTTTGAGTTCCTTATGTATTCTGGATATTAATCCTTTGACAGATGTATATTTTGCAAATATTTTCTCCCACTCTGTTGGTTGTCTTTTTACTCTGTTGATTATTTCTTTTTCTGTGCAGAAGCTTTTTAGTTTGATATAATCCCATTTGTTTATTTTTCCTATAGTTGCCTGTGGTTTTTGGGTCCTGTTCATGAAGTCTGTACCCACTCCTACTTCCTGGAGTGTTTCCCATTTTCTTTAAGGAGTTTTATTGTTTCAGGATGTATATTTAATTCTTTAATCCATTTTGAGTTGATTTTGGTATAGGGTGAAAGGTACAGGTCTAGTTTCACTCTCCTACGTACGAGTATCCAATTTTCCCAGCACCACTTGTTGAAAAAGGTCGTCTCTTCCCCAGTGTGTAGATTTGCTGCCTTTGTCAAAGATCAGATGGCTGCAGGCATATGGATTGATTTCTGGTTATCTATTCTATTCCATTGTTCTGTGTGTCTATTTTTATGCCAGTACCATGCTGTTTTAGTTATTATAGTTTTGTAATATAGTTTAAAGTCAGGTAGTGTTAAGCTTCTATAAAGCCTCCAGCGTTTTTTGGTTTTGTTTTGTTTTTTCCCACTCAGGATTGCTTTGGCTATGCATGGTCTTTTGTTGTTCCATATATGGAACAACAAAAAATTATTTTAGTGTTCACAGTGTTCTTCATAAACATGTAGACCACAGACAAATTAAATCTTATTTAATATTTTACAATGTACTATGTTTATATTCTGCTGATCTAGGTTATAGGAAGAAGAGAAGAGAAAGATGGTAAGTGAAACAAAATTTGGTGACTGTTGATCCAGTTAATATTAAAGTAATTTGGAGATGATGATTCAAATGAGCAAATATTTTAGAAGCTCGCTGTGTGCCAGATGATCTTCTTAGGAAGGATATGTTTGAAGTACAGTCTCTGGCCTCTGGAAGTGTTTAGTCTGATAAGAATATTGGAACTACAAAATTGGTAGTAGCAAACAATTTTTTAGCTAATGTTAGATGCTAAATATGCTAAGGTCTAGAGATATGAAGACAGAACATAGACCCTATCCACATGAGCTTGAAGGCTAATAAGTAAACACACATCATTAAAATTCTCCCAAAAGCTGTGTGTGGGGTCACCAGACAGAAGTCATAGAATTTTCCACCACTGCCACAGACTCTGAAAATCTCCACCATCGATTAGTACTGGATATCTCCACTGTTTCCAGAAAATTAAAAATGGAGAGTCGCTGTCCAAGTGAATTAGGTAGCTGCTCAGACTTATTATAGGAATTAGAGAAGCTGTTTACAATAAGAGATGCACACGGGAGTACCACAAGTCTGTTGCTCTCACCCCAAATTCTGAGAGAGGGCTGTATCACTTTGTCAATCTCACTCATCATGGGGCTCCCTGCCCAGCCATCCACGTTACAGATGGTACAGGCCTATGATCGGGTATGGGATCAGAGGCTCAGACATCGGATTGTGGTCATAGCATTCAATTGACACACCACCCAGTATTTGTCTCCCAGTAAACCTTAATTTTTTTCTTAGGCATGGAAAATGCATGAGAATGAGCACATCTCATTTTATAGTTGGAGGCCTAAAACACATCTTCATCAAAACAGAGCTGAGGTCGTTATAGCATAGGAAATGATATAATCATATAAGCAATTAAACTAAAGGTAAGGCTTCAAATTCAGGTCAGAAAAATTTGACTTTAAGACATGCCAGACTGCAAAGATGAGTTGAGAGAGGCCAACAGGTAAAGAAACCTCCCTTGCACATGCTGTTCGAGCATGCAGCTGCCTAAGCACTGCTGGTGCTGAAGGAGGTGGAGGAGATCAGTTTGCTGCCACTGCAGGTGAAATGCATAAACCTCCTTGGCAAGTTCCACAACATCATTCATCTGGTGGCCTTTTGTCCCTTTGCTTTGTCCCAAGTTGCCTTGGAAAATGCCAATACAGTATCTGAATGCATTGTTCACGAGGAACTCCACCTGCTCTTGGAGACCCACTTACTGTCCAAAAAAGAAGAAAGTATTCTTGGGGTTTGGAGGCCCAAGATGCTATAAAAATGAGTTAGATTACAATTTCCAGACTGGAGGTGTGATAGTAGAGATCACGCAAGGAGTTCGCCTGCATTTCCACAATCTGATGAAGGGTCTGACCGATCTGTCAGATTGTAAAGCCCAGCTATGGCTGGGATATAGCTATTCTTGTGCCAAAGTTCAGCTTAATGTGAACCAGGTAGAGAGTATGACCATCCAGTCCATTTGGCCATAATCAATTATGAGAAAACAAAAGGATCGTCAAGAAGTAATCCTGAAGGTGGGGAAGAACTGAGTGTCTTGTGCTGAGATGTGATCATTCTCATCTCTTAGTTCTTTTCATTAATCTCATGCCAGCCAAATAAATCTACTTAGTGTCCATTTTAAGTTAGTTGGAAAAAATTTTCCCACATGGTCCAGGGAAAATGGCATGGAATCATAGATGGATTTACAATGAAGCTAACGGAGCTTAAGTTTCAGGACTCCTCACTTTCATGGGCTTCTCCAGGAATCTGAGAAAGGTCCTAGAAAAGCATTCACATGGCAATATGCTTTTTGTAAAATTTGTAGAAGTTAGCTCTTTGAACTAAAATCTATTCACTTGTTTAATATTCTGACTTCCTTTTCATCACATTCCCCCTTGTATAGGGTAGATTTGGAGTGGCTTTATCTTTGAGACCCCTGCTACGTTAAGTGCGGTTGAGAACGCATTTAGTTAGAGAATATATTTATTTGGTTTACATCCATTTCCACATATGGTTCAAGCATTGCTAAGTCACTGAAATGTGTGAATGGCTTCAAGGAGCACCATTCCCTACCACTGTGCAATCTCACCTGGTGCAGTGACAAGAACATTTTTACAGTATGATGGCACCTGGCGCAAAAATCATTTGGGTAATGGAGGAGAAACAATGTTACATTAACAACAAGGAATCCAGTAGCATGTCATGTTAATGTGTCCCCTGATCTCTTCAGATCCCATTTTACCATTTTGTGCACTGTCTTCCTTGGCGTGGAAAGCCAGACGTGTGTGGGCTGGGAACTCGGCCAATTCCTGACTGGCCTGAAAGGATGAAAACCCAGCTCCCTCTGTGCCTCGACAAGCCACCTATGAGGTCAAGGCAGCTATCCTCTGGGGACTTTGCCCGATATCCCACACATCCTTGGCTTTCTCCTCTTCGCTTCCTTATTTAAATCACTTATAGGAAAAACCTAATCTTGGAGTCTGTTCCTGGGGAAACTGATTTAATCCAAATCGAAAGCTATCTGGGATGTTTGTAATATTTGTCATTATTTTACAAATATTATTCAATATAATTTCTTTTAGTTACCATAAATTAATGTTTATTCTTGTGCCTAAGTTTATAATTTTGTATTCTTTTTTTTTTTTAAAGAGGGCTACCAAAATTATATAAGATTTAGGTCCCACAAAGCCTGGACCTGTCCTTCATTGAGTAGACTGGAACTGGGGCTTAATCTACACCCGGTGTAGGTGAGTAGGAACCTGAATCAAGAATCAAGTAGAAGATGAAACATCAGTCCCTGCAGAGCCAATGTTACGAAGGACAAGCATACTCTCTCCAGTTTCAATGCCAAGGAAGCAGTCCTTGGAAGTCCTAATCCAAATCAATGTTACTGGTGACTCTTAGTTTACCAAGTAGAGCTGTACAACATACATTATTTTAAGGCTTTAAGTTACCCAAATGATCATTTGGTCAATTCCTTAACTAACCATACTCAAGAAGAGACCCGGAAACACTCGGGTTACAGAAAGTCAAATCCAGAAGCAAGCAGCGATAACAAGTTTGATAGCAGGGAAACAATGCACCTGGCTATCTTTTAAATTTAATGATTTCACACAATCTATGCAGACATTTTTCCTAAAAGTTTCAAAGTTCTACTAATAGGTTTAATATTTAACATTCCATAACATCTGAAATAGTGTTAGGAAATACCCCACTTTGATTATCATCTCCTACACGCTATCTTGCAAGTTTGTTATTGAAAAATTTTAATGTTTCATCTATAATATTTTATCTGGGACATTACTGTACACTTAAGTTTGAATGAATTACTTAAACTGATTAATTCTCACAACAAATACTTCCTCTTTTATCTGTGTTTTAGAGAATTTTATATGAATTATATGATACATGAAAGATTTTAAAATGCAACTCTAAAATCATGTGGTCCTGGAGAATAAAGTTTAATAATTTTAATACATTCCATAAATGCCCATTAAGTTTTCTAATACTTTGAGTCATTTCTTTTAGTTCTAGAGATGTTATTGAAGAAAAATAACTTTTGCATTGATATTTTTACATTTTTTCCATGTAGAGATTTACAGATATTTCATCACAATTTTATGCTGTACTAAATTGTTTTATTACCTATTTAAAAAGTATTTTATCCATCTTCGCATACCTAGCCATTTTTCTTCACTTTTATCTCTTTTTATCACATACTGAATTTTTTTTTTTAAATTTGTACTTCATCACTGCTTTCTAATTTTATATCTCATCACTGTTTCTTCCTGCTTTGGGGGGTCTTTTTACTGTTAGCCTATTTATTGCAATTGTTACTTGTATAGCAAAACAAATGGTTAAGGTTATAAGTTTTCCTATGACCACAATTTTTACTACATTTAATATTTTCATATATATTGTTCTCATTATTATTTTCCTAATAGTATTTATAATATTACTGATTTATCCTTGAACCCAAAGATGGTTGAGAAGAATTTTTTTATGGTTAAATATTTTGTTTACATATTTATTCTTTATTTAAAGTATACTGCATTGTAGCTAGTAAAGATGGTCTATAAAATGCTTATTTTTGTGGGTCTATTGAAATTTTCTTTCGATCTATAAAATGAAAGTTTTAAATGATATTACATGGATTCTTGCAAAGGATGGAGTAGAAATTTCATATTATCTTAACAAAAATATTCTTATTACATTTTTTTCCAAATCACTTACAGACTTATTTATCATTTACTTAATTGTTCAAGTGATTTAGGAAAGCCACTCATCCTCTTCTTCTTTTATTACATAATACTTCTCCATCAAAAATTTCTATGCAGTTTGTAACTCTTGGATCCATCCTCATATATCTCATTTTTCCTTTCTTATGTTTTTTCTTTTTGTTTTTAGCTTCTTAAGTTTATTTTCTACTTCATTGGTTTGATGTTTTGTAATATCTAACCTAAAATTTCATTTGTTCATTGCTGCTTTAAATTTAACAATCTTAAATTTTATCTTTGCATAGTACAATGTTCTTATTAATTCTTAAGAATGTAGACTAGAATTTATTTATAATTTTTCTCCTGCAATCCCAATCAAAATATCAACAGGTCTTTTTTGGATAAATCAGCAAACTGATTCTAAAATGTATAGAGAAATTCAAAGGGTCAGAAATATTAAGGATATCTAGGAAAGTTATAACAAAGGTAGAGAATTTATGCTACCATTTTTGTGGACTTACTTTAAAGCTACAGTTTTAAGAGCATGTGATATCAGCTCAAGCACAGACAAATACAGCGATGGAATAGAAAGCCCAGAACCAAACATGTATATGCATAGACAAAAGTAACAAAGCAGAGTAGTGTGAAGGTCTTTTTTTTCAATAAGTTAACATGGGAAAATATGGAAATTATAGATAAAAGTGGATCTTGCATCCCTACCTCATTCCATATATGCAGATATTATTCTGTAATATGCAGATATTATTTTAAGAGGATTATGGATATATATGTAAAAGGTAATATCAGGAGTTTGCTGACAATAGAACTAGGTGGCATACCTAGTTCATGAACTTAACCCGAACATAAAATATATTACCCATAAAGGAAAAGGTTTATAAATTGGGTTGCATTAAAATTAGAAACACCTTTTCATTAATGACAGAATGAAAAGGCAAAAGCCACAGTTTCAGCTTCAACCTACAGAGAGCTTGGAAGTCATCACTTTTATTCTCATCACAAGAATAGAAAATGATGAAAACATTACAATATATTACATACAAAAAACTGAAAAGCAACAACTTTCTTAGATCTATTAGATAATTGAGGTGACAAGATAAACAGCCACCTCAAAACTTGAGGAGTCCAGTGAATGCAGAGAACACCAGTTTATCAGGAGCAGAAGCACCAGCTACAATAATTGGCAGGAATTGTTAAAAGATAATTGACAAATTGCTGGAGACTGAGTGTAGGCTGGCTTGACAATTAATAACTCCTCAGGGTCCAGGCTTAGGTGGGCCCCCACCTTTCACATGATTAACCTCTAGGAACCCCAACAACAGATAAAGATCAGAAAAAAAAACCCTCATGATTCAGGAAGAAGGAAAGAAAAATAAGCATTTTGAAATACTCCCAGAGCACCATACTAAAGCCTACCCTTAAGAGAAACTACTAGAGTCTTATCTGAATTACAGGAAGAGAAACTAGACAACTCCAGGCCCTCTAACTTCCCTGTCTCTTGAAAGGGAAAAATAAAAAAGGCTAAGGAATACTTTAGAATCTCACAGGCCAGTGATTCAGACCCATAAAAAAATCTGAGACTTAATCATGTGATTATAGAATGCTTTCCTTCCCAGTCCCTTACCACCATATCAGCAAGGCTCCAGTATAGTAACAGTGGATTACAACTGAGAGAGTTGCAAGAGATGGACTCAACTTAAGAAGGAGTTCTTAGGGAAATCCGAAAACAATAGAAGGGAAAAAGAAATTGGGAAACTAGAGGACACCAAAGACTTCAGTAGCAGCAATTAGAGAAAATATTAAACACAGCCCAACTTCTAGCCAGATTAACATAGAGCCTTACACTAACATCCTGAATACTTCGTTTTCTTATTGATAGATACCTTAAGTCCAGCTTTCACCAAAAAGGAAAAAAAAAAAAAAAATAGTACAAGGCATTCTGAAAGGAAAGGAAAAACACAATCTGAAGAGACAAAAACAAGCCTCACATATGACACAGATTTTAGAATTTCGTTAGGTAGAAAATTTAGAATAACTATGATAAAAATGTTAAGGGCTCTAATAAAAAAAAATAGGTAACAGGCAAGAACTGATGTAAATATAAGCAGAGAGAGGGAAACTCTAAGAAAAATTGAAAAGGAAATGCTAGAAATTAAAAACATTATAACAAATAAATAATGACTTTGATGGGCTCATTACTAGACTTGACACATCTAAGGACAGGAGAGTGAACTTGAAGATATTTCAATAGAAACGTCCTAAACTGAAAAATGAAGATAACACAAAAATGAAAATTAACAAAAACAGAAACAGCATATCCAATAATTTGGACCCAATTACAAAAGAAGTAATGTAAATCTAGTGGAAATACTAGAAAAAGAAGTAAGAGAAACAGAAGATATATCTAAAGTATTAATGACAGGGGATTTTCTAAAATTATTGACAGGCACCAAAATCACATTTCCATGTAGTTAGGGAACACCAAGCAGATGAATACCCAAAAAGCTACACTTGGGGGCGTGTCATATTAAAACTTCAGAAAGCCAAAGACAAAGAGAATTTTTTTTTTTAAAAGTCAAAATAAAGGGCCGACCCCGTGGCGCACTCGGGAGAGTGCTGCACTGGGAGCGCAGCAACGCTCCCGCCGCGGGTTCGGATCCTATATAGGAATGGCTGGTGTGCTCACTGGCTGAGTACCGGTCACGAAAAAGACAAGAAAAAAAAAAAAAAAAAAAAGTCAAAATAAAAATAAACAATAAAAAAACACCTGACCTACGGGGGAACAAGGACATAAATTACATTGAACTTCTCATCAGAAACCATACAAATAAGAAGAGAGTGGTGTGAAACCAAAGGGTTTTATACTATATAATTCCATTTATACAGCTTTCTTAAAATGTCAACATTATAGCAATAGAAAAGAGAGTGGTAGTTGCCAAGGATTAAGGAGAGGATGTGGGTGGGAGGTACGTAGATGTGATTATACAAAGGGGAACATGAAGGATCTATGTGGTGATGAAGTGCTCTATATCTTGATTGTATTAGTGTCAATATCCTGGTTTGATATTATACTATAATTTTGCAAGATGTTTGCATTGGGGGGAAACTGGGTAAAAGTTACAAAGGGATCTCCATTACAATTGCATATGAATCTACAATTACTTCATAATTAAAAGTTTAATTAATTTTTAAAAGATTGATTTTCATTTTTCTCATTTTTTCTTGCACTCTCCAGGAAGCCAGCTCCAATGTTGTGAGCTGCCCTATAGGGAGGACCATATGGCAAAGAATTGAGGAAGATCTCCATATAATTTCCAGTGAGGAACTGAGGCCCTCAGTCCAACAACCAGCCAACAGCTATGTGGGCAAGCTTGGAAGCAGATCATTCTCCTTTGGAGCCTTCATATGAAACCACATCTGCAGCTAACACTTTGATTGCAACTTTGGGAGAAAACTTGAGCCAGAAACACCCAGCTAAGGTGCACAAAGATTTCTGAACCCCCCAAATTGTAAGAATAAATGTTTTAAGCCACTAAGTTTTGGGGTTATTTTTTATGCAAGAATAAAAAACTTATGCAATGCTCTATGACAAAGCAATTATACTGATAGGTATATATGCAGTATACATATGTAGAACACCCACTTGGTGCACATAGGTATGCTGGCATTATTTGTAATTTAATGTCTATGATAACATTGTTTGTAATAGTAGAAAGCCATTAAAAACAACTCAAATATTTATTGAGAAGAGTAGAATGAATAACCTTAGTGTTTTCTGTGATAAGGCATTACTCAGACAGATGGTCTTCTTTTCATTGGGTGTTGTTTTCTTATTCAATTAAGAAGCCCTTATTTTGTTAGCCCATGTTCATTCCAAAACTTCATTTGTGTTCCATGATGAGTACTCCTTTTGGTTTATAGCCTAATGCTGAGCTATTGTTCCTCAGCATACAAGTACTGCTTTATAGTTAGATGTTTCAATAATTAGACATATGCTGTGCTGAAACCAACCATTCTCCACAAAACTAAGTTCTTATACGTATTTAGCCTATTGCATTGGTGTGGACAGCTCCCATTCCTCAGGACAAGTTTACCTGAGCAATTCCATTATTTTCACTTTCACTAGGGCTTGGTCAAACCCACCTTGGACCAATCTGATTGGTCTCTCCAAATTAAATTTTGGGTATAGAACCACTTAGGTGTTAACTCCTTGCCTTCCAGAAGGTCTGTAGGATCATTATGCCACAGCTACAAATATCAGTAGGAGAGGTAACGTTTCATAAACCTCACCAGACCAAATGTTTTATAAAACATTTCCCTTAGCAAAAACATTTGTGATAGGTACGCATAATTAAGAGAGATTGAACAGGATTCATATATCCAATGTAATCACTTGTGTATAACTATACATAAAGGAATGAGTGTGTTTTCTCACCAAATGCAAGATAGGCAGGTAGATAAATAAGTAGACAAAGATTAGCATTCTTTCATAGAATATGCCATCACATCATCATTCAATGGCAATTAACTGAAAAAGGGAAAGCTATCTTGTTACTGTATTTTCAATAACAAATCAATTAATATCTCCTAGTTTTATGAATTCAAATATATTAATGAACGGGAAAAAATTTCTCTTGTAATTGTAGCCAGGTCCTGTCAAAGGGAACATACTTAATTTTTATTTCTGCAATATATGTATTTTATATATATGCACACACACGTGTAGATATATAACATATGTGTGTATATATGTGTCTGCATGTTTTCAAATATAGAACAGATAGAAGAAAACTGCTAGAGTTAAAACTGTTCAATTAAGTCTAATAAAAGATTTGAAATCCCAGAATCATTTAAACTCACCAAAATGATTGTAAACTTCCAGGAACCCTGCCCACAGAACTTTATTTCTATTTGTGATTAGTAATTCAAGCAAAACACAGGGGCTCTCAAAGAAATAGCCATAAAATGAAACTCTGCTGTTATCTAGCAAGTAATTTCTGAAACCTGTTCCCTTAAAGCGCTAATCCATGCTCCTTTGCGTCTGTGTTCCTGGTTGTATGCTTTTATCTCTTTCCCGTGAGTTTACGCACACGTGGTCACCCACCTGAAATACCCCTAAGGAATACCACTTGCCAGAGTATCTTTTTTTTTTTTCTTTGCTGACTACGGTTTCTCTGAAATTTCTTCCTCAGACACATCTGCTATATACTCTGTGGAAATCCTCTAATTTGTCCCTGAGCCCTGAATTTAAACTATAAGTAGTGAAATTATATAGCATGTTCTTAAACCATGGAGAAAATGACCATGTAAGTTATATTTTACAAAGATACCAAGAGGGGAAAATGATCACCTAAAATTGGCCAACCTTTTCATACAAAAGAGTCAGCACGCTGCAGCGGATAGGATAAGAATGCAGGCAGGGGACTCAGACTACCTAACTGCTCTTTGGGTAAGTTGCTTAACTTCTCCAAACCTCAGTTTCCCCATTGGAACCATGGAGCCAATAACAGAATCTATTGATGAAATCTGTTGTGAGTAATAGGTGTCAGATTGTCCGTATATATACTTCAGCACAGTGCCTGGTATAAAGAAATCATTCAGTACGTGTCAGTGCCATATTAATTATTTTATATTACTATTTCCATTGTTATTCTTATTTTGTACACACATTAATTCATCTACATTTCTGGATTCAGATAGCACATGTGTGATGCTTCTTTCGTTCAATTACCTATTGCAGCTTTAAATACATATTTTTGAGTAGCTCCCTTTTTCCTGGCACCATGCTTGGTTCTAAAAATATACAGGTCTCTGCCCTGTTCAGGGCTTTGTGCCTTTGTTAGTCTGTTTATAACGAGACAGTGAAGTCACATGAAGTGGTCAGCACCTTATTGCTTGTCTCCCTTTCCCAGAGAGACTAAAAGCGCATTGAGAATATGCTAGGAAAAGAAAATGGATTTTGTATCAAATGCTAAGTCACCACTACCGGGAGCTTGGTTTTGAGAATGATGCAGGAGCCATGGTCAGCCTCAGCTTGAGAGAGGGGTGCACGAGTGGTATCTAGCACAGGTGCAGGAGGAGAAAGTGCCCATAACCATGATACATGTTTGCTATGTATTTGCTGACTGACCACATGATTCAAAAATAACTAAAGGAACTGGTAATTGTATAATTCCAGATTAGCTCTTAGTGGAATTTGTCATTTCATGAAGTTTAAAGAAAACAAAATTAGTAGCATGAACCCCAGCTGTTGACATTTTCCCCTGCTTCCTGGCACCCTATTATCTCAGCTGGTCTAGGCATAGCTCAGCAATTACCATAGTTTTGCAGGCGGCTCTCGGGCCACTTAAGCTGACACTTTGAAATATTAGTGGGGAAATGCTGCAGGTGCAGTGGGCTGGCAGAGACCCAGCAGCAAGTTTGTATCAGCTCAGAATTTTAAAAAGTTTTGTGTACTATCCCTTATGTTATTAAGCTGTTACAATTAGAGGCAAAAATTCTATTTTCTTTGGCAGGCATCTTGTTTCACCTATAAAGCACCATCACTCTCCCAGTGAAAAAGAAAACATCATTTGCTAGGATTCTGCTGTGAATGCAAACATTGCTGCACCCACTGTCAGGGAGAAAGCACACAAGAGCTGTGTGTGATGCGATGATGGGACAGAGAACTCTTCTGTACCCACCAAGATAGCCCACACAGGTTTCTTACTTCTCTGAAGGCTTCAAACGCCTCTAGTCGGCACCACACAGCCTCACATATAACTCTCTATGGTCGTGTTTTTTTACTCTTGTGCTTTCATCCACATCACTCATTTTCTTTACTAGATTTAGATCATCTCTTACATACCTGGGTGTTAAGTGAGATGATTAGCTAACATGAGTTAAAAATCATGTACAACAAAATCACTTTTTAAACCCTCTTAATATTAGATGATATTAAGGATGTATTATAAATATTGTCAGATGTGACAGGGAATAGTTACTATGGAGGAAGAAAAAGTCCTTCTGTTTATTAGAGATGCATACTAGAAGGCATATGAACTAAATGACACAATGACTGGGACTTGATTTAAAGTAATATAGCAAAAATTAAAAGTGCAGTGGGCAGGTAACCAAGATTGAAAAAAATCTTGACAATTATTGAAGCTGGGTAATGGATATGAAATTATTTATTATAATATTCTCTCTATTTTTGTATATATTTGAAAGTTTATGTATTCATAATGTAACAAACACTGTATATGTGTGTATATATGCATGCATACATATGCATGTACTCAACAGAATTATTTTATTCAGTATTCTTATGCTCACTGACATTTGAAAAAAGCAAACAGTGACTACAGAACTTAATACGATTTGGGTGTTCTCAAAGTCCATAGTGGTGAATGTGGTATGGTGGTTGTTTCTTATGGGTTCCTGTCCACTGTTATGTTTTATTCCACTTGGCTTGCTATTAAATCTCTTTTGTGTCAATTTGTGTTAATAGATCTTCTAGCTGCTGTGGAGATTAAAGTGATTATTTGGTGAAAACCCAGAGCCTGGAACACAGTAGCTGTTTTGCATATATTTATTGAACTTGAACTTGTATCTTGCTTTGTCATACTTATACACACTTTGTTCTTTGTAAATTTTAGAGAAGAACATGGCCACCTGATTCCTGTCTTTCTGTGGATAATACTTAAACATTAATCCCAAGGATCAACTATCATTTGAACAGCTTTGGGCCATAGAGATATTTACTATTACAACTGTTGGATTCTAAATTCAGAGTACAAGATGGAAGTAAGATGACATACCTGCAGCATGAACTCTTTTTGAATTAAGACATAGCTATGCAGAATTAAATTAGATTGGATTTTAGACTTTAATCTTTTTTTTTTTTTTTTTAATTTTATTTTGTCGATATACATTGTGGCTGATTATTGCTCCCCATCACCAAAACCTCCCTCCCTCCTCCCTCACCCCCTCCCCCCCAACAATATCCTTTCTGTTTGCTTGTCGTATCAACTTCAAATAATTGTAGTTGTTATATCTTCTCCCCCCCCCCCCGGTTTGTGTGTGTGTGTGTGTGTGTGTGTGTGTGTGTGTGTGTGTGTGTGTGAATTATATATTAATTTTTAGCTCCCACCAATAAGTGAGAACATGTGGTATTTCTCTTTCTGTGCCTGACTTGTTTCACTTAATATAATTCTCTCAAGGTCCATCCATGTTGTTGCAAATGGCAGTATTTCATTTGTTTTTATAGCTGAGTAGTATTCCATTGTGTAGATATACCACATTTTCCATATCCACTCATCCGATGATGGGCATTTGGGCTGGTTCCAACTCTTGGCTATTGTAAAGAGTGCTGCGATAAACATTGGGAAACAGGTATACCTTCGATTTGATGATTTCCATTCCTCTGGGTATATTCCCAACAGTGGGATAGCTGGGTCGTATGGTAGATCTATCTGCAATTGTTTAAGGAACCTCCATACCATTTTCCATAGAGGCTGCACCATTTTGCAGTCCCACCAACAATGTATGAGAGTTCCTTTTTCTCCGCAGCCTCGCCAGCATTTATCGTTCATAGTCTTGGATTTTAGCCATCCTAACTGGGGTTAGATGGTAACTCAATGTGGTTTTGATTTGCATTTCCCGGATGCTGAGTGATGTTGAGCACTTTTTCATATGTCTGTTAGCCATTTGTATATCTTCCTTAGAGAAATGCCTACTTAGCTCTTTTGCCCATTTTTTAATTGGGTTGCTTGTTTTCTTCTTGTACAGTTGTTTGAGTTCCTTATATATTCTGGATATTAATCCTTTGTCAGATATATATTTTGCAAATATATTCTCCCACTCTGTTGGTTGTCTTTTAACTCTGTTAATTGTTTCTTTTGCTGTGCAGAAGCTTTTTAGTTTGATATAATCCCATTTGTTTATTTTTCCTTTGGTTGCCCGTGCTTTTGGGGTCATATTCATGAAGTCTGTGCCCAGTCCTATTTCCTGAAGTGTTTCTCCTATGTTTTCTTTAAGAAGTTTTATTGTTTCAGGGTGTATATTTAAATCCTTAATCCATTTTGAGTTGATTTTAGTATACGGTGAGAGGTATGGATCTAGTTTCATTCTCCTGCATATGGATATCCAGTTATCCCAGCACCATTTGCTGAAGAGGCAGTCCCTTCGCCACTGAATAGGCTTGGTGCCTTTGTCAAAGATCAGCTGACAGTAAGTGTGTGGGTTGATTTCTGGATTCTCAATTCTATTCCATTGGTCAGTGTGTCTGTTTTTATGCCAGTACCATACTGTTTTGGTTATTATAGCTTTGTAGTATAGCTTAAAGTCAGGTAGTGTTATGCCTCCAGCTTTATTTTTTTTGCTCAGCATTGCTTTGGCTATGCGTGGTCTTTTATTGTTCCATATAAATGTCTGGATAGTTTTTTCCATTTCTGAGAAAAATGTCTTTGGAATTTTGATGGGGATTGCATTGAATTTGTATATCACTTTGGGTAGTATGGACATTTTCACTATGTTGATTCTTCCAATCCAAGAGCATGGGATATCTTTCCATCTTCTTGTATCCTCTCTAATTTCTCTCAGCAGTGGTTTGTAGTTCTCATTATAGAGATTTTTTCACCTCCTTGGTTAACTCAATTCCTAAGTATTTTATTTTTTTGGTGGCTATTGTAAATGGGCAGACTTTCTTGATTTCTCTTTCTGCATGTTCACTATTGGAGAAAAGAAATGCTACTGATTTTTGTGTGTTGATTTTGTATCCTGCTACTGTGCTGAAATCATTTATCAATTCCAGTAGTTTTTTTGTAGAGGTTTTAGGCTGTTCGATATATAGGATCATGTCATCTGCAAACAGGGACAGTTTGACTTCATCTTTTCCAATCTGAATGCCCTTTATTTCCTTCTCTTCTCTGATTGCTCTGGCTAGTACTTCCAACACTATGTTGAATAGGAGTGGTGAGAGTGGGCATCCTTGTCTAGTTCCTGTTCTTAAAGGAAAAGCTTTCAGCTTTTCCCCATTCAGGATGATATTGGCAGTGGGCTTGGCATATATGGCTTTAATTATGTTGAGATACTTTCCCTCTATACCTAACTTATAGAGGGCCTTTGTCATGAATGAGTGCTGAACTTTATCAAATGCTTTTTCAGCATCTATAGAGATGATCATATGGTCCTTGTGTTTGAGTTTATTAATATGGTGTATCACATTTATTGATTTGCGTATGTTTTTATTTATTTATTTATTTATTTATTTTTATTATTTTTTTTTAAAATTTTTATTTTATCGATATACATTATGGCTGATTATTGCTCCCCGTCACCAAAACCTCTCTCCCTTCTCCCTCCCCCACTCCCCCCCAACAATGTCCTTTCTGTTTGCTTGTCGTATCAACTTCAAATAATTGTGGTTGTTATATCTTTCCCCCCCCCCCGTTTTGTGTGTGTGTGTGTGTGTGTGTGTGTGTGAATTTATATATTAATTTTTAGCTCCCACCAATAAGTGAGAACATGTGGTATTTCTCTTTCTGTGCCTGACTTGTTTCACTTAATATAATTCTCTCAAGGTCCATCCATGTTGTTGCAAATGGCAGTATTTCATTCGTTTTTATAGCTGAGTAGTATTCCATTGTGTAGATGTACCACATTTTCCGTATCCACTCATCTGATGATGGGCATTTGGGCTGGTTCCAACTCTTGGCTATTGTAAAGAGTGCTGCGATAAACATTGGGGAACAGGTATGCCTTCGACTTGATGATTTCCATTGCTCTGGGTATATTCCCAACAGTGGGATAGCTGGGTCGTATGGTAGATCTATTTGCAATTGTTTAAGGAACCTCCATACCATTTTCCATAGAGGCTGCACCATTTTGCAGTCCCACCAAAAATGTATGAGAGTTCCTTTTTCTCCGCAGCCTCGCCAGCATTTATCGTTCATAGTCTTTTGGATTTTAGCCATCCTAACTGGGGTTAGATGGTATCTCAATGTGGTTTTGATTTGCATTTCCCGGATGCTGAGTGATGTTGAGCATTTTTTCATATGTCTGTTGGCCATTTGTATATCTTCCTTAGAGAAATGCCTACTTAGCTCTTTTGCCCATTTTTTAATTGGGTTGCTTGTTTTCTTCTTGTAAAGTTGTTTGAGTTCCTTATATATTCTGGATATTAATCCTTTGTCAGATGTATATTTTGCAAATATTTTCTCCCACTCTGTTGGTTGTCTTTTAACTCTTTTAATTGTTTCTTTTGCTGTGCAGAAGCTTTTTAGTTTGATATAATCCCATTTGTTTATTTTTCCTTTGGTTGCCCGTGCTTTTGGGGTCATATTCATGAAGTCTGTGCCTAGTCCTATTTCCTGAAGTGTTTCTCCTATGTTTTCTTTAAGAAGCTTTATTGTTTCAGGGTGTATATTTAAATCCTTAATCCATTTTGAGTTGATTTTAGTATACGGTGAGAGGTATGGATCTAGTTTCATTCTCCTGCATATGGATATCCAGTTATCCCAGCACCATTTGCTGAAGAGGCAGTCCCTTCCCCAGTGAATAGGCTTGGTGCCTTTGTCAAAGATCAGCTGGCAGTAAGTGTGTGGGTTGATTTCTGGATTCTCAATTCTATTCCATTGGTCAGTGTGTCTGTTTTTATGCCAGTACCATACTGTTTTGGTTATTATAGCTTTGTAGTATAGCTTAAAGTCAGGTAGTGTTATGCCTCCAGCTTTATTTTTTTTGCTCAGCATTGCTTTGGCTATGCGTGGTCTTTTATTGTTCCATATAAATGTCTGAATTGTTTTTTCCATTTCTGAGAAAAATGTCTTTGGAATTTTGATGGGGATTGCATTGAATTTGTATATCACTTTGGGTAGTATGGACATTTTCACTATGTTGATTCTTCCAATCCAAGAGCATGGGATATCTTTCCATCTTCTTGTATCCTCTCTAATTTCTCTCAGCAGTGGTTTGCAGTTCTCGTTATAGAGATTTTTCACCTCCTTGGTTAACTCAATTCCTAAGTATTTTAATTTTTTGGTGGCTATTGTAAATGGGCAGGCTTTCTTGATTTCTCTTTCTGCATGTTCACTATTGGAGAAAAGAAATGCTACTGATTTTTGTGTGTTGATTTTGTATCCTGCTACTGTGCTGAAATCATTTATCAATTCCAGTAGTTTTTTTGTAGAGGTTTTAGGCTGTTCGATATATAGGATCATGTCATCTGCAAACAGGGACAGTTTGACTTCATCTTTTCTAATCTGGATGCCCTTTATTTCCTTCTCTTCTCTGATTGCTCTGGCTAGTACTTCCAACACTATGTTGAATAGGAGTGGTGAGAGTGGGCATCCTTGTCTAGTTCCTGTTCTTAAAGGAAAAGCTTTCAGCTTTTCCCCATTCAGGATGATATTGGCAGTGGGCTTGGCATATATGGCTTTAATTATGTTGAGATACTTTCCCTCTATACCTAACTTATAGAGGGTCTTTGTCATGAATGAGTGCTGAACTTTATCGAATGCTTTTTCAGCATCTATAGAGATGATCATATGGTCCTTGTGTTTGAGTTTATTAATATGGTGTATCACATTTATTGATTTGCGTATGTTGAACCAACCTTGCATACCTGGGATGAATCCCACTTGATCGTGATGAATAATTTTTCGTATGTGTTGCTGTAATCTGTTTTCTAGTATTTTAGTGAGGATTTTTGCATCTATATTCATCAAGGATATTGGCCTGTAGTTTTCTTTTTTGGTTATATCTTTACCTGGTTTTGGTATCAGGATAATGTTTGCTTCATAGAATGAGTTTGGGAGATTTGTGTCCATTTCAATCTTTTGGAATAGTTTGTAAAGAATCGGTGTCAATTCCTCTTTGAAAGTTTGGTAAAATTCTGCTGTGAATCCATCTGGTCCTGGGCTTTTCTTTGTTGGGAGCCTTCTGATAACAGCGTCAATCTCCTTTATTGTTATTGGTCTGTTCAAATTTTCTACGTCTTCATGGTTCAGTTTTGGGAGCTTGTGTGTGTCCAGAAATTTATCCATTTCCTCCAGATTTTCAAATTTGTTGGCATATAGTTGTTTATAGTAGTCTCGAATGATTCCTTGTATTTCAGATGAATCAGTTGTAATATCGCCTTTTTCATTTCTAATTTTTGTTATTTGAGTCTTCTCTCTTCTTTTTTTTGTTAGCCATGCTAATGGTTTGTCAATTTTATTTATCTTTTCAAAAAACCAACTTTTTGATTCGTTGATCTTTTGAATTGTTTTTTGGTTTTCAATTTCATTCAGTTCTGCTCTGATCTTAATGATTTCTTTCCGTCTGCTAACTTTAGGTTTGGATTGTTCTTGTTTTTCTAGTTCTTTAAGGTGAAATGTTAGGTTGTTCACTTGCCATCTTTCTATTCTTCTGAAGTGAGCGTTTAATGCAATAAATTTTCCCTTCAATACTGCTTTTGCAGTATCCCACAGGTTTTGGTATGATGTATCATTGTTTTCATTAGTTTCAAGAAATTTTTTGATTTCCTGCTTGATTTCTTCTTGGACCCATATGTCATTAAGTAGAATGCTGTTTAATTTCCATGTGTTTGTATAGATTCCAGAGTTTCGTTTGTTATTAATTTCTAGTTTTAATCCATTGTGGTCTGAGAAGATACATGGGATAATTCCAATTTTTTTGAATTTATTGAGACTTGATTTGTGACCTAATATGTGATCTATCCTGGAGAATGATCCATGTGCTGATGAGAAGAATGAATATTCTGAGGTTGTTGGGTGGAATGTTCTGTAGATATCTGCCAATTGCAATTGGTCTAGAGTGTTGTTTAGATCTTGTGTTTCTCTACTGATTCTTTTCCTAGATGATCTGTCTAATATTGACAGTGGAGTGTTCAGGTCCCCTGCTATTATGGTATTAGTGTCTATTTCCTTCTTTAGGTCTAATAGAGTTTGTTTTATAAATCTGGCTGCTCCAACATTGGGTGCATACATATTTATGATTGTTATGTCTTCTTGATGGATCAGTCCTTTTAGCATTAAGTAGTGTCCCTCATTGTCTCTTTTTATGGTTTTTAGTTTAAAGTCTATTTTGTCAGATATAAGAATAGCCACTCCAGCTCGTTTTTCTTTTCTGTTTGCATGGTAAATCTTTTTCCATCCTTTCACTCTTAGTCTCTGTGAATCTTTATGGGTGAGGTGGGTCTCTTGTAGACAGCATATAGTTGGGTCCTGCCTTTTGATCCAGTCAGCCAGTCTGTGTCTTTTAATTGGGGAATTTAAGCCTTTTAAATTAAGAGTTGTTATTGAAAGCTGTTGATTTATTCCTAGCATTTTATTGGTTGTTTGGTTGTCTTAGGTGTCTTTTGTTCCTTGCTTTCTGATTTACTGTTTGTTTTCTGTATTTGTTGGTTCCTTAGGTTGTAGATAGTGTTTTTGTTAGCTTGTTTTCTCTTCATGAATGCCATTTTTATTTTACTAGCGGGTTTAGATTTTTCTTGGGTTTTTATGGCAGTGGTAGTTATTTTTCAGGAACCAAACCCAGTACTCCCTTGAGGATTTCTTGTAAGGGTGGTCTTGTGGTAGTGAACTCCCGCAGTTTTTGTTTGTCTGAGAAATATACTATTTGCCCCTCATTTCGGAAGGATAGCCTTGCAGGGTAGAGTATTCTTGGCTGGCAATCTTTGTCTTTTAGTATTTTGAAAATATCATCCCATTCCTTTCTAGCTTTTAGGGTTTGTGATGAAAAGTCTGATGTTAACCTGATTGGGGCTCCCTTATAGCTGATTTGATGCTTCTCTCTTGCAGCTTTTAAGATTCTCTCTTTATCTCTGAGTTTTGCCAATTTGACTATGACATGTCTTGGAGAAGGTCTTTTTGGGTTGAATACATTTGGAGATCGTTGAGCTTCCTGGATCTGAAGATCTGTGATTTTTCCTATACCTGGGAAGTTTTCGGCCACTATTTTGTTGAATATGTTTTCAATGGAATCTCCATTTTCCTCCCCTTCTGGAATACCCATGACTCGGATAATTGATCTCTTACGGTTGTCTGATATCTCTCTCAGATTTTCTTCAATGTCCTTGATTCTTTTTTCTTTCTTTTTGTCTGCTTGTGTTATTTCAAACAGCCCATCTTCAAGTTCAGAGGTTCTCTCTTCAACTTCGACAAGCCTGCTGGTTAAACTCTCCTTTGTGTTTTTTATTTCGTTGAATAACTTCTTCAGTTCAGCAAGTTCTGCTACATCTTTTTTCAGGACATTGATTTCCTTGTACATTTCCTCTTTCAGATCCTGTATACTTTTCCTCATTTCATCATGATATCTAGCTGAGTTTTCTTGTATCTCATTCAGTTTCCTTAGAATTATCATTCGAAATTCCTTGTCAGTCATTTCAAGGGCTTCTTGTTCTATAGGATCTAGAGTTTTAGATTTATTAACTTTTGGTGGTGTACTTTCTTGATTTTTTGTATTTCTGGTATCTTTTTTTTGGTGTTTATTCATTGTGGCCGGGGGTTTCCCAGTTCACCGGTTTGAGACTAATGACTAACTAGGATGTTGCTGTGGTTGCCAATTTCGTATGGCTCCCTCCGTGACTGCTCAGTTGGCCTCTAGTGCCTTGTGTGTGTGGTTGTCTCGGGTCTTGGGCTTCTCCGGGGAGCCACCTTTCTGGTCAGCTTGGACTCTGCAGGGCTGGTGGATCACGTACCACAGGGTGTGTGATCTCTGTTGAGCTTTCACTTCTTGTGCAGGACTTCTCCCTGTTCCGTGTGCTCTGGCCCAGGCTGTTAGATCGTGCAGTGGCGACCCCACCGGGTGTGTGGTTTCTGTCGAGTCTCCCCCTCCCTGGCCGCACGTCTCTCCACTCTGTGTGCACTGTGCTGGGCTGTGGCGTGTCTTCTGCACCCCTCGCCTATCAGCTGGGCCTTCAAGACCCTGCTCGGCACCGCCTCGCCCAGGAAGTCTACCAGGTTTCTGCTAGGCACAGACGACCGGTCTCTCTGGGTGCCTTTGTAGCACTATGTGGATCTTTCTCGGGTGTTGTTCACCTTTGTATCCCCCCAGTATAAACCGAGTCTAGCGCCCACCTGCAGCCTGGTCTCCAGCAGGTTCAAGCGGACCTGGGAACTCTCCTACCACACTATTCCCAACCAGACATTCGTTAGGCTTTTTTCCAAACTGGTGGCCGCAGAGATGGTATCTGCCTCCCAGTAACAGGGAGTTTACCTGGGGCCGGAGTCCAGGGTATGGTGGAGTGACAGTCGGCCCGCCCGTACTTCCTTGCCGTCCCGACACTGGCCCGGGACACCCCCTCCACCAGCCCCGCCAGAGAACCGCGGAGGGAGTGGGAGCGGAGGCCCCTGCGCCAGGCCAAGCAAGTGGGAGGGCTCAGTGATGGCCGAGCAGGGCGGAGCTGCCCGCACCTGGGAAAATGGAGGCAGCACTGGGCGGTGAGTGGCCTGGTGGTGCAGGCGGGAGCCGCGTGGGCATCCACCCCCCGAACAGAGCTGTGCCAGGGATCACTCACAGTGCTGTGCCAGGTCGGGTGCTCGCTCTCTGTCTCTGGTTTGCCGCCTTTCCCAGTTCTCAGCCGCTGCCGCCTCAGGCTGTTCAGTCGCGGTGCGGCTCGGGCGCTCCCAGGAATCTTCTTTAATGCTGGTCTGAAACCTCGAATCCTGAATAGGGCAGCTGGTCACCTTCAGCGCGGCCCCGGCCTCCGTGATCCTGGCTGCATCCACAGCAGCCCTGGCGCCGTGTTCCCTGTTTCGAGACTCGCTTTTGCAGCTAAGAAACAGTTCTTTTCCTGCTCCACACTTCAAAGCTGTTGTCTGTAAATGAGGCAGCCTTTCCTGCCGGGGGCAAAGTGGCGGTCACCCCCCACGACCAGTCAGCAGCAGCAGTCCTCCCTTAAAAGATGGCGAGAGGAAGGTCCACAAGATTCCCGGCTGCCTGAGGCCCAGTGGCCACCTTTTCCACCTCAGCTACTCCGCGCCAGCCGCCGCAGCCGCCGCCATCTTGAAAAACCACATTGAAAGTGCTCTAGACTTTAATCTTTAGCACAGAACCACTGAAATTGCGTAGCACAGACAATTTAAGTATTGGAGGACTTAGCTAAAGTCTGTAAGAAACCTGGTAGATTTTGAAGTAAATGTAAATAACCACTACAAAAAGTATATTCAAAAACACCAAAGATAAATAAAAATATAATTCTGAAACATGTTCAGGTTACACATAAGATGGCAAGAAAATGGAAACTAAAGAGAATAAGAAAACAGACTGAAAACAAATGATAATGGCAGATTTAAACCCTAGAATATCAATAATTAATTTAAATGTAAATGGTCTAAATATACCAATTAAAAGACAAAGGTTATCAGAGTGAATTTAAAAAATAAATAAATACGGCTTGTAGCTTTTGCCAAGCGCAGACCTTGCGCCAAGCACAGTTCCTTTAAACAAGCATGCATTGGACGACTTCGGTGTGCTGGGCACTGAGAATTCAGCATTTAAATCTGCAAGAAGGAAAATAAATACATTTCTGCCCACTTGGAGCTTACATTCAGAGACTTTAAACAAATGAATATGAACTTTTGAATCAGCGGTAGGTGTTATGAAGAAAATAAAATAAGAACAGTTACACCTTGGATTACAGAGGTGCAAGAACTTCTTTACGAGAGAGTTTCAAGATGGCGGCGGCTGCGGCGGCTGGCGCGGAGTAGCTGAGGTGGAAAAGGTGGCCACTGGGCCTCAGGCAGCCGGGAAACTTGTGGACCTTCCTCTGGCCATCTCTTAAGGGAGGACTGCTGCTGCTGGCCGGTCGTGGGGGCTCAACGCCACTTTGCCCCCGGCAGGAGAGGCTGCCTCATTTACAGGCAACAGCTTTGAAGTGTGGAGCAGGAAAAGAACTGAATCTTAGCTGCAAAAGCGAGTCTTGAAACAGGGAACACGGCGCCAGGGCTGCTGTGGATGCAGCCAGGATCCCGGAGGCTGGGGCCGCACTGAAAGCGGCCAGCTGCCCTATTCAAGATTCGAGGTTTCAGGCCGGCATTAAAGAAGATTCCTGGGAGCGCCCAAGCGGCGCCGCGACTGAACAGCCCGAGGCGGCAGCGCCGAGAACACGGAAGGCAACAAACCAGAGACAGAGCGAGCGCCCGACCTGGCACAGCACTGTGAGTGATCCCTGGCACAGCTCTGTTCGGGGGGTGGATGCCCACGCGGCTCCCGCCTGCACCACCAGGCCACTCACTGCCCCGGTGCTGCCTCCATTTTCCCAGGTGCGGGCAGCTCCGCCCTGCTCGGCCATCACTGAGCCCATTTGCTTGGCCTGGCGCGGGGCTTTCCGGAGCCTGCGGGCCGGCCTCCTCTCCCACTCCCTCCGCGGTTCTCTGGCAGGGCTGGGGGTGTGGGGCGTCCCGACCAGTGTTGGGAGGGCTAGGAAGTACGGGCGGGCCGACTGTCACTCCACCACAACCTGGACTCCGGCCCCGGTAAACTTCCTGTTACTGGGAGGCAGATACCATCTCTGCGACCACCAGTTTGGAAAAAAGCCTAACGAATTTCTGGTTGGGAATAGTGTGGTAGGAGAGTTCCCAGGTCCGCTTGAACCTGCTGGAGACCAGGCTGCAGGCGGGCACTAGACTCGGTTTATACCGGGGGGATACTAAGGTGAACAAGACCCGAGAAAGATCTACATAGTGCTACAAAGGCACCCAGAGAGACCGGTCGTCTGTGCCTAGCAGAAACCTGGTAGACCTCCTGGGCGAGGCGGTGCTGAGCAGGGTCTTGAAGGCCCAGCTGATAGACGAGGGGTGCAGAAGACACACCCCAGCCCAGCACAGTGTGCACAGAGGGGGGAGACGTGCGGCCAGGGAGGCGGAGACTCGACAGAAACCACACACCCGGTGGGGTCGCCACTGCACGATCTAACAGCCTGGGCCAGAGCACACGGAACGGGGAGAAGTCCTGTACAGAAAGTGAAAGCTCAACAGAGATCACACACCCTGTGGTACGTGATCCACCAGCCCAGCAGAGTACAAGCTGACCAGAAAGGTGGATCCCCGGAGAAGCACAAGACCCGAGGCAACCACACACACAAGACATTAGAGGCCAACTGAGCAGTCACGGCAGGAGCCATACCAAATTGGCAACCACAGCAACATCCTAGTTAGTCATTAGTCTCAAACCGGTGGACTGTGAAACCCCCTGCCACAATGAATAAACACCAAAAAAAAGACACCAGAAATACAAAAAATCAAGAAAGTACACCACCAAAAGTTAATAAATCTCATACTCTAGATCCTATAGAACAAGAAGCCCTTGAAATAACTGACAAGGAATTTCGAGTGATAATTCTAAGGAAACTGAATGAGATACAAGAAAACTCAGCTAGACATCATGATGAAATGAGGAAAAGTATACAGGATCTGAAAGAGGAAATATACAAGGAAATCAATGTCCTGAAAAAAAATGTAGCAGAACTTGCTGAACTGAAGAAGTTATTCAGCGAAATAAAAAACACAACGGAGAGTTTAACCAGCAGGCTTGTCGAAGTTGAAGAGAGAACCTCTGAACTTGAAGATGGGCTGTTTGAAATAACACAAGCAGACAAAAAGAAAGAAAAAAGAATCAAGGACATTGAAGAAAATCTGAGAGAGATATCAGACAACCTCAAGCGCTCAAATATCCGAGTCATGGGTATTCCAGAAGGGGAGGAAAATGGAGATTCCATTGAAAACATATTCAACAAAATAGTGGCAGAAAACTTCCCAGGTATAGGAAAAATCACAGATCTTCAGATCCAGGAAGCTCAACGATCTCCAAACGTATTCAACCCAAAAAGACCTTCTCCAAGACATGTCATAGTCAAATTGGCAAAACTCAGAGACAAAGAGAGAATCTTAAAAGCTGCAAGAGAGAAGCATCAAATCAGCTATAAGGGAGCCCCAATCAGGTTAACATCAGACTTTTCATCACAAACCCTAAAAGCTAGAAAGGAATGGGATGATATTTTCAAAATACTAAAAGACAAAGATTGCCAGCCAAGAATACTCTACCCTGCAAGGCTATCCTTCCGAAATGAGGGGCAAATAGTATATTTCTCAGACAAACAAAAACTGCGGGAGTTCACTACCACAAGACCACCCTTACAAGAAATCCTCAAGGGAGTACTGGGTTTGGTTCCTGAAAAATAACTACCACTGCCATAAAAACCCAAGAAAAATCTAAACCCGCTAGTACAATAAAAATGGCATTCATGAAGAGAAAACAAGCTAACAAAAACACTATCTACAACCTAAGGAACCAACAAACAAAGAAACCAAACAGTAAATCAGAAAGCAAGGAACAAAAGACACCTAAGACAACCAAACAACCAATAAAATGCTAGGAATAAATCAACAGCTTTCAATAACAACTCTTAATTTAAAAGGCTTAAATTCCCCAATTAAAAGACACAGACTGGCTGACTGGATCAAAAGGCAGGACCCAACTATATGCTGTCTACAAGAGACCCACCTCACCCATAAAGATTCACAGAGACTAAGAGTGAAAGGATGGAAAAAGATTTACCATGCAAACAGAAAAGAAAAACGAGCTGGAGTGGCTATTCTTATATCTGACAAAATAGACTTTAAACTAAAAACCATAAAAAGAGACAATGAGGGACACTACTTAATGCTAAAAGGACTGATCCATCAAGAAGACATAACAATCATAAATATGTATGCACCCAATGTTGGAGCAGCCAGATTTATAAAACAAACTCTATTAGACCTAAAGAAGGAAATAGACACTAATACCATAATAGCAGGGGACCTGAACACCCCACTGTCAATATTAGACAGATCATCTAGGAAAAGAATCAGTAGAGAAACACAAGATCTAAACAATACTCTAGACCAATTGCAATTGGCAGATATCTACAGAACATTCCACCCAACAACCTCAGAATATTCATTCTTCTCATCAGCACATGGATCATTCTCCAGGATAGATCACATATTAGGTCACAAATCAAGTCTCAATAAATTCAAAAAAATTGGAATTATCCCATGTATCTTCTCAGACCACAATGGATTAAAACTAGAAATTAATAACAAACGAAACTCTGGAAACTATACAAACACATGGAAATTAAACAGCATTCTACTTAATGACATATGGGTCCAAGAAGAAATCAAGCAGGAAATCAAAAAATTTCTTGAAACTAATGAAAACAATGATACATCATACCAAAACCTGTGGGATACTGCAAAAGCAGTATTGAAGGGAAAATTTATTGCATTAAATGCTCACTTCAGAAGAATGGAAAGATGGCAAGTGAACAACCTAACACTTCACCTTAAAGAACTAGAAAAACAAGAACAATCCAATCCTAAAGTTAGCAGACGGAAAGAAATCATTAAGATCAGAGCAGAACTGAATGAAATTGAAAACCAAAAAACAATTCAAAAGATCAACGAATCAAAAAGTTGGTTTTTTGAAAAGATAAATAAAATTGACAAACCATTAGCATGGCTAACAAAAAAAAGAAGAGAGAAGACTCAAATAACAAAAATTAGAAATGAAAAAGGCGATATTACAACTGATTCATCTGAAATACAAGGAATCATTCGAGACTACTATAAACAACTATATGCCAACAAATTTGAAAATCTGGAGGAAATGGATAAATTTCTGGACACACACAAGCTCCCAAAACTGAACCGTGAAGACGTAGAAAATTTGAACAGACCAATAACAATAAAGGAGATTGAAGCTGTTATCAGAAGGCTCCCAACAAAGAAAAGCCCAGGACCAGATGGATTCACAGCAGAATTTTACCAAACATTCAAAGAGGAATTGACACCGATTCTTTACAAACTATTCCAAAAGATTGAAACAGACGCAAATCTCCCAAACTCATTCTATGAAGCAAACATCATCCTGATACCAAAACCAGGTAAAGATATAACCAAAAAAGAAAACTACAGGCCGATATCCTTGATGAATATAGATGCAAAAATCCTCACTAAAATACTAGCAAACAGAATACAGCAACACATACGAAAAATTATTCATCACGATCAAGTGGGATTCATCCCAGGGATGCAAGGTTGGTTCAACATACGCAAATCAATAAATGTGATACACCATATTAATAAACTCAAACACAAGGACCATATGATCATCTCTATAGATGCTGAAAAAGCATTTGATAAAGTTCAGCACTCATTCATGACAAAGACCCTCTATAAGTTAGGTATAGAGGGAAAGTATCTCAACATAATTAAAGCCATATATGACAAACCCACTGCCAATATCATCCTGAAGGGGGAAAAGCTGAAAGCTTTTCCTTTAAGAACAGGCACTAGACAAGGATGCCCACTCTCACCACTCCTATTCAACATAGTGTTGGAAGTACTAGCCAGAGCAATCAGAGAAGAGAAGGAAATAAAGGGCATCCAGATTGGAAAAGATGAAGTCAAACTGTCCCTGTTTGCAGATGACATGATCCTATATATCGAACAGCCTAAAACCTCTACAAAAAAACTCTTGGAATTGATAAATGATTTCAGCACAGTAGCAGGATACAAAATCAACACACAAAAATCAGTAGCATTTCTTTTCTCCAATAGTGAACATGCAGAAGGAGAAATCAAGAAAGCCTGCCCATTTACAATAGCCACCAAAAAAATAAAATACTTAGGAATTGAGTTAACCAAGGAGGTGAAAAATCTCTATAATGAGAACTACAAACCACTGCTGAGAGAAATTAGAGAGGATACAAGAAGATGGAAAGATATTCCATGCTCTTGGATTGGAAGAATCAACATAGTGAATATGTCCATACTACCCAAAGTGATATACAAATTCAATGCAATCCCCATCAAAATTCCAAAGACATTTTTCTCAGAAATGGAAAAAACTATTCAGACATTTATGTGGAATAATAAAAGACCATGCATAGCCAAAGCAATGCTGAGCAAAAAAAATAAAGCTGGAGGCATAACACTACCTGACTTTAAGCTATACTACAAAGCTATAATAACCAAAACAGTATGGTACTGGCATAAAAACAGACACACTGACCAATGGAATAGAATAGAGAATCCAGAAATCAACCTACACACTTACTGCCAGCTGATCTTTGACAAAGGCACCAAGCCTATTCACTGGGGAAGGGACTGCCTCTTCAGCAAGTGGTGCTGGGATAACTGGATATCCATATGCAGGAGAATGAAACTAGATCCATACCTCTCACCATATACTAAAATCAACTCAAAATGGATTAAGGATTTAAATATACACCCTGAGACAATAAAACTTCTTAAAGAAAACATAGGAGAAACATTTCAGGAAATAGGACTGGGCACAGACTTCATGAATACGACCCCAAAAGCACGGGCAACCAAAGGAAAAATAAACAAATGGGATTATATCAAACTAAAAAGCTTCTGCACAGCAAAAGAAACAATTAACAGAGTTAAAAGACAACCAACAGAGTGGGAGAAAATATTTGCAAAATATACATCTGACAAAGGATTAATATCCAGAATATATAAGGAACTCAAACAACTTTACAAGAAGAAAACAAGCAACCCAATTAAAAAATGGGCAAAAGAGCTAAGTAGGCATTTCTCTAAGGAAGATATCCAAATGGCCAACAGACATATGAAAAAATGCTCAACATCACTCAGCATCCGGGAAATGCAAATCAAAACCACATTGAGATACCATCTAACCCCAGTTAGGATGGCTAAAATCCAAAAGACTATGAACGATAAATGCTGGCGAGGCTGCGGAGAAAAAGGAACTCTCATACATTTTTGGTGGGACTGCAAAATGGTGCAGCCTCTATGGAAAATGGTATGGAGGTTCCTTAAACAATTGCAAATAGATCTACCATACGACCCAGCCAACCCACTGTTGGGAATATACCCAGAGGAATGGAAATCATCAAGTCGAAGGTATACCTGTTCCCCAATGTTCATCGCAGCACTCTTTACAATAGCCAAGAGTTGGAACCAGCCCAAATGCCCATCGTCAGATGAGTGGATACGGAAAATGTGGTACATCTACACAATGGAATACTACTCAGCTATAAAAACGAATGAAATACTGCCATTTGCAACAACATGGATGGACCTTGAGAGAATTATATTAAGTGAAACAAGTCAGGCACAGAAAGAGAAATACCACATGTTCTCACTTATTGGAGGGAGCTAAAAATTAATATATAAATTCACACACACACATACAGACACACACACACAAACCGGGGGGGGGGGGGGAAGAATATATAACAACCACAATTATTTGAAGTTGATACAACAAGCAAACAGAAAGGACATTGTTGGGGGGAGGGGGGAGGGAGAAGGGAGGGAGGTTTTGGTGATGGGGAGCAATAATCAGCTACAATGTATATCGACAAAATAAAATTTAAAATAAAAAACAAAAAATAAAAAAATAAATAAATAAATAAATACAAACTAATGTCTACAAGAAAATAATTTCAAATATAACAATATAGGTAGGTTGCAGATATATCCATACAATGGAATCAAATTTTACAATAAAGAGAAATAATTATTAATGGATGCAACAAACTTGATTAAATTTAGAGGCATCATACTTACTGGAAAAACTCAATCTTGAGGTTGCATACTGTATAATAGCATATGTATAATATTCTCAAAAGAACCACACTATAGAGATGAGCAACAGATTAATGGCTAGTATAGGTAGAGGTGTGGAAAGTAAAGTGGGATTGGGTACAAGTATAAAAGGTAGAATGAGGAAGTTCTTTTGTGTTTGATAGAACAGTTCTGTATGTTGATTGCAGTGGTGGTTACACAAATCTATACATGGGATAAAATTGCATAACACACACACACAAAAGGACTGTAGGTTTGGAATAAATGGTAAAAACTGAAAACTGTAGTTAATAAAATAATCAATTTTCTGGTTTTGATATTGCACTGAAGCTATATAAGATGTTACAATTGGGTTGATAAGGTGAAGGATACATTAAAATGAAACTGCACTATGTTTGCAACTTCCTGATTCTATACTTCATTAGCAAAAAATTGAAAAAGCTCTTCTAAAAATATATTGACACTTCTCCTATCAAGAAAGGTGTCTTTGTCTCTACCTTTGAACTTAGTGAGTCTTTCTGACCACCTTGATGAATAGAGAACAGCAGAAGTTATGCTTCATGACTTCTGAGGCTAAGTTAGAAAAGACCATGCAGCTTCTGCTGATTACTCTCAGAACACCTGATCTGGGTGCCTTTAGCTGCCATGTTAGATGCCTAGCAATCCTGGGTCCACCACACACAGTTCTCACTTGGAGACACCAAAGGGAGGAAAGTGAGATGCCAATGGATACCAAGTATGCCAGCCCAGCTCTTTAATTCTTTCCAATCCTGGTACCAAATATTTTTGTTAAAAGCCTTTGAGATGACCCTAACCCAGTAGACATCGATGGCAACCACGTGAAAGTTCCTAAAACTACCTAAAGTTTTAAGCTCACTCAACCTACAGAATTATAAGCAAAATAAACTGTTGTTATTGTTGTTTTAAGCCACTGTCTGGTGGTGGCCTGCTATGCAGAAACACGTAATCAGAAGACATGATAAGACAAACAAGTTAAAGATCACATTAGCGAGGCAGGGTCACATTGCAAATGGAAAATGCAATTTATACACCTGATCATTTTTGTTTGAGGATTAAGTATAATGTTGCTACTAGTTGACCTACCTCAGTGCCTCTAAACCTGTTAGAGACATCTCTGCTTTATGATTCTACAATTTCAATCTCTCAATCATAATTAAAATATGAATGCATGAATGTTCTTTGGTAACTCTCATTGTTTATTCCTCTTCTTCATTCTACATGAGATGATCTGTGATCCAGCTAGCTTTAATTCAGTCAGGAATTTTTTGGTTTACAAGTAAAGAAACGAAACTCAAAATGGCTTTAATTAAAAATAAATAAGTGAGTGAATGAATGAATGACAGTATTGCTTCAGGCTACTTAAAATTCCAGGAAGTTGATCCAGGGCCTCAACAATACCATTGAAAATTAGTATTTCTTTGTTTCTCTTCTCTGTTGATTACTGTGTTGGCTTTATCAGTAGGTGGGTTCTTCCTGTATGTTAGCAAATATCCTCTGGCAGTTCCAGGACTATACCCTACCAACTCAGCAACCCTAATGGGAAAGACAGCTTCCTTTTTCCTAATAGTTCTAGGTCAATTTCAAAAACTATATGCCATCAGCCTGGGTGGGGGTCAATGGAACATATCTGATCCAATCACCAATTGGCCCAAACTGGGTTCCATGGCAAACATTGGAACTTGGAGCTTGTTGGCATGGTCCAGGCATGTTCTGGTTGGTCTTGCCTGAACCATACATACTGAGAATTGGGAAACCTATTTCTTAAGAGGAAAACTGAGGTGCTGTAACCATATTAGGAATGTCCTAAAAACAGTACATGTCAACAGGACCCTGGCTTTGCATATCCCACTTAAACTTTTTGGACTGTTATTTCTTTGTCAGTAAAATGAGGGGATAGATCATCTGATTGCTAAATTCCTATTCCTCTTGAAAGTTTAATGGTTTACAATGATGCAGTCTAAACCTATTATTGTGATAGCACAAGGAAAATCATTTACTTTTGATACCATCATTGTGATGATTTCTGCCACTGCAGCGTGTCAAAAACAGGGACAGGGTGGTTTGAATGTATAAAATGAAGACAAGAAAAGAAAAATCCGATGCTCTTCTCCCTTCTCCCCCTTCTCCCTTGTTCCTCCAACAATCATACAAAATAAGTCACTTGCCAGGATTGTAAATCAAGCAAACTCTTCAAGGGTCGGTGGTGATGACAGTCATCATCTGATTGTTGAAGAGTAGAGCCTGGGAAGGATCCTCTTGTTTTCAGTATTTGCTAATGAAGCCTGTTTTGATGGACAGCCTTGAGCAGTTCGGTGTCTTGGTGAATCTACCATAATTCGAAGCATGTAAGTGCTGCCAGGCTGACTTAATGAGGCACTGTGTTGGAAATGATTACCAAGCTGATAGAAGTGTCACATGATGCTGGGTGACTTAGGGTCCTGCATGCCCCCAGGAGCCTATGGAGTGCATGTGAACCAGCTTGATGCTATCAATGTGGACAAGCAGAAAGAAGGTGATCGGATTACAACTCCTCTAGCAATGCAATTAGCCTTCCCTTGCTCTGGCTGCCACTGAATTAATTGGGCTCTTGTTTCATTCACACCTCTGCTCACCCCTAGGAGCCTGCACGTAGATGTGGAGCAAGTTCACACTGTGTGCTTTCCAGGTGCTGAGCAAACCATTTGCACTTGTCACCAGCATTTTTACCTGTGACTTGCTGATGCACAGAATGGAATGCTACCACTCGCATTACTCAGAGTCACAGATTTGGCTTCTTCCTTTGCCTCTGACATCAGCATCTCTTTGGACCTCTCACCCATACCTCTGAATTGTAATTATCCACTGGAAAGTAGGCCAATTTGCCAAGTTCTATTGGAACTCTTATGCTTCTTCTTGTTTTTCTCATGCCTCCTATTATCTCCTTATGGCAATGATAACAACATCAACAACAACAACAATGAATTTTGAGTGCCCAATATGCACCTGGCACTACTCTGAATGGTTCACATGCCTGATCTAATTTAATTCTCATAACAACTATTTTCCACATTTCACAGAGAAGGAAACCAAGAATTAGATGGTTAGGAAACAAGCCCAAGATCATGCAAAGGACTCAAATGAAAATCTATTTGATGCCAACATATATTTTACTCCACACATTATATTTGTTCACAGTACACTGGGATAGCAAAAAGTAGAAAATATGCTGGCTGGTAGGGACAAACTTAAAATAGTAGCCTTGGTGTTTGTAGCTCTAAGCTCGACAACCATATGGCTAGTGGGATTGGCCATTTAAGGCTCCTAATGACCTTAAGAATTTGAGGCTGGGCAACTTTGGCCTTCACAGCAAGAGCCCAGAATGGTTGCTGTCCGGGAGATCTGGGAGGTTCTGTGCCTGCCCTGTGCCATTGACGAAGCTAATTATAATTGGTGCGGTTTGGGGGCTTCCCAAAGTTTATATTGCTGCCTGTCCCTCCCTCTGTGAGTATCAGGAACCAGAAGGAAAAGGAAAAGAGAGGGGCTGGGACTCAGTAAGTGAACTCAGTTCTGTGAGGCAGAAAGTGGCGCCACAAGGATTCTCTCATGAATCTCTGTGGTATTAATTAGTCCTCATGGTATTTATAGGGACTTAGGTCTTACTTAGCTTCCCCTACCTACTCTCAGACCATTTCATTAAGATTGTGGTGAATACTAATCCCTAACTCAGTGCCTTTGCTAAAATTTGCTGTACCTCTAACTTAAAGAGAAATTTGATTTGTTGTGTTTTTTATTATTAATAGACATACAAAGTGATTTTGCATTTTTCTCTTCATGTCATTCACAAAGGCTGCCCGTTCTTTATTCATGGCTGAAGTTTAACTCCTGCCACAAAATCATCCCTGCTTACTCTAGAATATCTGTCTATCTCAATTCTTAGTTTCCTATGTCACTTACTGTCTACGCCATGGTATAACACTACTGCACCCTGTCCTGATTTGTATTCCCGAATTGATCCACTCAAGAATGCACTCATCAAATTTATTAGTTAAATCTGTGAGGCTGTATAACAAGAAACTTCAGTGCATTTCTTCAGAGGCCTCAAATTGAGATGATTACAGGCTGTGGCAGGAAAAGCAGGCTGGGAAATACTGTGCCTATTTGGAGTTGGCTTCTACTCAGCACCAGGAAATTATTTCCAGGCCAAAATATGGGACAGTGGTGGCCACTTCTTACATTTATTTTTCAAAAGAAGTCAGAAATTCATATTTGTGTGTGTGTGTATGTATGTATATGTGATATGAATCCTCCCAATTTAAAATGATGTCCCTTAATTTACATTTGAAAAAAAATCTTGCATAGGCCACAGGAAATTTCCATGAAATAATTTTGGCTAAAAAGCGACCATTTTGGCTATAAGAATATATATTGAGTATAATCATTAGGGTTAATAAGACAATTGGAAAATATTTCTTAAGCATTTTCAGTATTTCAGAACTGGACTCTGACCTAATCACCTGGGAAAAATATTCAACTTTTTTTGTGGTTGAATTTTATCATCTAGGAAGTAGGGATATTCAAATAACCAAGGTCACAGGGAAAAATGATGATTAAATAAGGAAATTTATATAAAGACTGAGTACAATGGCTGGCCCATAGAAAATCATAAATAAGAGCAATAGTTATTAAAACGAGTATTACAGTATCTGTCATTACTGTCATGATCATAGTAGAAATCATAGTATTTACTATACATTGAACATGCACTAATACAAAAACTCTGGCAGAAAAATACCATGGGTGATTGTGACGGTGACAGGGGTAGTAGTGACTGAAGAAGCAGTAGCCATGGTAGTAGTGACAACAGCAATAATAACAAGAGCCAAAGAAATATATTTAATGATATCAGAACTGGTACTGATAGTTGAAAAAAGAGAGGGTTCACCCCTTGTATTTTCCGTGTATTCTTCTCACCGCTGTGAAGAGTCCATATGGCATTGCTGGGCACATAGCAGTCAATAAATACTTGCTCAATTGGTTGTTTGTCCCTAGAAACCCATTAGAAGCCTAGTTCCTTTTATTCTATTTATTTATCTCCAGGAAGGATTTATGGCATCTGGCTCTTTTTATACACCCTGTGATGAGCCATTCAGGTACACCCTGGAAATCTTCACCTAGGGAGGCAATTCTCTCAGGTCTCAAAAACAGAGAGATGAAATTTCTCTTCACCTCTAGAACAGGGGAATTGCATCCTGTTGGGGAAAAATTAGAACACCAACACTAATTTTTTTTTTTTTTTTTTTTTTTTTTTAATAGCTGAGTATAGAAAACTGTGTTGTTTAATGCCAGGATCTGTCAGAGAGATGCACTGGTGAAATCTTTCACACATTTTGTCCGTGAAGCAAGAGCATTTGCTTGGCTGTTTCATGGCTCCAGCTGTGAGAGATCCTCATTTCCTCCTTGCTGAGGCCACAGCCAGATGGTGGGGACCACTCAGACACCTTTGTGACCTTCCTGACACAGAAGAAATCACCAACTGTGTCTGCCCTTCTTGATTCCTCGTGGTGGGGTTCCTGACCTTGTCTTCGTGGTCACAGGGTCCAAGGCAAGGCATGCTTCATTTAATGCAGGTCTCCTGGGGGAACCACATCTAGACCTTCAGGATCAGATGGATGCTCCGCCTTACAGGAACCAGAAACCATAAAAATAGCAGACATCCAAAACAATTTCCAAAACCAGTGAACAAAAGATTCACATTTTAGTTTTGTAAAGTCTTTGGAGTCATTAGAAAGTTCAACTTTATTAGTTAACTTTGGAGGCTATTCTTGGTAAGGGAACTTTTAAAGAGATACATTTGTGAAACTGATTATTCATGTCAACAGATTACCTTTTCATTTAGACTTCTCATTTGTCCTCAAACTTAACAGGATCCAAGCTAACATATTCATCTCCTACTTTAAAACCTGTTTTTATTCTTCATTCACAACCATCTCATACCCCCAACTGACAAACACAAATTCTGGAAACTACTATTTTTCTTTAATTTATGCCCCACATCCGATCAATCGCTGAAGTTTGCTGAGTCTACTGCCTACATTTCTCTCCATTCCAAACCATTAGTCTATTCTCCACAGAGCAGTCAGAATGACTTATCAAAAGCAAATCTGATCATTACCTTTCAGTTATCAACCTTCCATGGCCCTTGGAATAAGAGTCTAAACTACTTGACATGGCTCACAAGATTCTCAGGGATCTAATCCATGTCTACCTCTGTTTTCTTTACATTTTATGTTCTAACTTAACTGAACTGATTATTATTAGTTCTTGGAAAAATATATTATTATAATGGCCAACACTTTGAGGGTGGGTGGTTCCCAATATGGCCCTCAAAAATCCTTGTCTGCTGGTATTCACATTTTCATGTAGTCACCTACTGCACTGTATTAGGTTTGGTCTGGCTAAGAGAATATGGTGGGAGTAATGGTGCGATTTTCAGGCTAGGACATTAATGGCATTGTCACTTCCTTCTTGTGCATTTGCATGTTTTGCTCTGAGGGAAACCAGCCACCATGTCATGAGGGCACCTAAGCTGTCTGTGGAGATCTCCACATAATGAGGTACTGAGGCCTCCTGCCAGCAGCCAGCACTAACTTGCCAGTCCTGTGTGTAAGAATGTTGAAAGAGGGTCCTCCAGTGCCAGTCAACTGTTCCACTATGCCTTCAGCACCAGCTGTATCTCACCTGCAACCTCTTGAGAAACCCTGAGCCAAAACCAAGGCCCTTTTGAACTCCTGACCTGCAGGCACTGCGAGATTGTGTGTGTGTATACACACACACACACACACACACACACACACATATATATATATATACACATACACACACACACACACACATACACCTACACTTTTACTAGTGAGGGTACTTTTAAAAGTTCATGGAAAGATTCATATTAACTTTTAATTTCATTTTTCCACAACTTTTTTGAAGTTCTCTCTTATATATAACTCTATTGTCATTAAGTTTTGAGGTAATTTGTGATGCAGCAATAGATATCTAACTCAATTTACGTAACACTTGTATGTAATATGGTATTCTAAATATTCTACATGTACCCATGTATTTAATTCTCACAACAACTCCCAGAGTAGTAACCATTATTGTTCCCATTGTACAGATGAAGAAATGTGGGCATCAAAAGGCTATAAGTCATTTCTCCAATGTCACAAAGTTATTAAACATTAGAGCTGGAATTTGAAACCAGAGTTATACAGAGACATGGGAAATCTGTCTTTGTCACACCTTTTGTGATTCAAATTTGGAGATTTCTAAATATAATTATGCAGTTTTGTCATCGTTAAAGGAAATTCCCATCATGTATACATTCTTGCTGTTCAGGAAAAATCTGTTTTATGTTTCTCTTGCCCTGACTAACTTGGAGGAGGTTGCAAGCAACCCCACCACTTCAGCAGAGAGCTGCCAAATTTTCATCCCACTTTAGTATTTTGTGTAAGTGTGGCTTGGGTACTTAATGGGGTGCTTATTTGTATCTTATCCCACCACTCCACTCATCCCTATCAAGTAACAACTATCCTAAAACTGAAACTCAAGACATCAACAAGCCAACCTTCAGTTAAGGTCAAAGCCAAATAAGAAAGGAATAAAAAGAAATGAAATAAAGAAACACCCTCTGTGTCATCTGGCCGATTTAGTAATGGCTTGTACTATTAGCAATCTTTCCAGATAATTCCCAATTAACAAATTCACCTGGTGTAATGACTCCATAAGCTCTGGGAACTTTGAAAAAGACCAAAGAGTCATTAAGAGACCACTAGCAACCTTGGAACAAGGTCATCTAGGTTAGAGAGTCTGCCTCCCACAAACAATCTGGAGCAAAGCTGCTTGCCTGGAGAGCCAATAATAACAAATCAATTGCTTTAATTTGTAGATGTACAGGGAACTCTGTCTTGGCCCAATATCTGAGTGTTTTTCACTGAAAGATTTTTTTTTTCCTTGAAAGATACAACAGAATTTCTTTTCAATTGGAAGTCTGTTTTATTCTTTTCCAAAATGCCACATTTGACTGCTTTTATAGACACTATTTTCAGATTCCAGCTTATTGAATATACTTTTTAGTATATGAAAAAATAGAAGTTTATTTCTATATAAATATGCTCATATTTAGACATTACAATGTAGGGACTTTCATACAGTACATATGATGTGCAGTTGGGTCATAACATTTTAAAGGGCTTAGAGATCCCTACAGGAATTGAGAGCAATGGTAGGTGGCTGGCATAATTTATCTTCCTTCTACTTCATGTCATGGCATCTTGAGTAAACTTCATTTATTCATTCATCCATTCATTCATTCATCATGTACTTTATTCATTTAACAATTTCATTAGATTCTTATTTCCTGCTAGGTCCTGTTTTGATTGATTGCAAATAATGTAGTAAAAAGATGGACAAGTTCTTGCCCTCAGGGAACACATTATCTTTTCCAAAGGGAAACAAAAATAAACAACAAAAAACAAAAATGAGGAAACAAAGCAATGTATATATTTGGATGTGGATAATTCCTGTAAGGAAAAAAAAAAAAAAAACAAAGCAGAGTAGGTATTAAAGAGAGACTGGGTAAGAGAGCTACTATATAGAGGCTGGTCAGGGAAGGATCTTCTTGTGAGATAGCAGTTAAGCAAAAACCTAAATGAAGCACCTAAACAATGCAGAGTTTAGGGGAGAAATGTGCCAGGGAGAAACAAAAAACAGTAATCTAATGATGAGAATGATGTTGACGTGTTTGATATATAACATGAAGAGTGATGTGACTAGACAGAAGTGAAAGGGATGGGAGTGTCAGGAAAGGAATCAAAATCCCTCAGTTCTTATCTTGCTTTGCTATGCATGAATACAAAACAGTCACTTGGCTAATATCTGCCCTGATTTCATTATCTGCTACATGGGAAGCAGTAAAAATTTAATGAATCTCTACCAAGTACCAGGTATCTTCATATGATACCTTGTATTATAGGTATCCTTATTCACATTCTACGGGTGAGAAAACGTAGGCTCAAAAGGACTTATGTAACTTGGCCAAGATATCAAAGTCCATGATGGGTAGGAAAAAGAGATGTGGAATTTAAAGAACAACAGAATATCAACAAGATCTGGAAGCCCTGCTTTAATTTTCTTACTAAGCTTTTACAACTGTAGTATTCTGGTTCAAAGAAAAAGAAGATGGTGGTCTTGCCTCAAAAGTTTTACCAAAGCCAACTTCTTTGACAAGACTCCAATGGGTCAGTAGACACTGGTCACTAGCCAAAATGATTTTGCAAAAAAAATTCTTATAAATTCTTATAGTTACACATATATACACACACATGTACACACACACACACACACATATATAGTATTATACAGGAAATACACTGTCAAAAGGCACTATCAGTTTTGGGGTTGACTCCAAGAAGAAAAAGACTCTTTCCACCAAAAGGTCTCTCATATCCTCTGCTCAAAGAGACAACAGAGTAACACTGAGCATGCATCTAAAACTCAAGTAACTCTGAGAGTAACCAGAGGTGGGCCAGGGGGGCTTTAAATCTATAGGAGCATCAAGACATTTTTTTCTGAAGCTTTCATCTTACTTAATTTTACTTAATAATTTGAAATAGGAAAAAAACCCACTTTCTTCATTTTAATGTAATTCTAGAAGTATTTTAATATTAAAACAAGCAAAGATGCAAAACCATTTCTCATGAATTTTTAGTACAAATTACATGTTTCAAAGAACCCTTTGTACTATGTCCTAGCATCCCTGTTTAATTTCTGTCATTCACACAGTCCTCCTTTCATTTATATATACATTACTTAAATCGACTAATGTTCATTAAGTATATGACAGCCCCAATGCTGAAACTATGTTAGGCACTACTATAGTAGTGGTCCTCAAACTTTCCCATGGAATCACCTGGAGGTCTTGTTAAGAGGTAGATTACTGGGTGGTAGATTGCTGGGTCCTACCCCTGAGTTTCTGATTTATGAAGTGTGTTGTGGGACCTGAGAATATGCATTTCTAAAAGTTCCCAGGTAATGCTGCTGCTGATCTGGGGATCACACTTAGAGAACCAGTACTCTAAGGAAAGATTTAAGAAGCACTAGTTTTCTAGGTAATTAATCCATGGCCACATATTTTATAGATGTAAAAACTAAGTCACAGAGAGGATAATTTACCTATAATGCACAGCTAATCAATGATTAAAAGTTATTGTTTTGATCCTATGCATCTCGCCTTGCTTTAAGATTGTCAGAACACCAAATTGAGACCCGATTTTTTTTATAGCAACAGAATGACAGACCACAATTTTTTTCTCTTTTTGTGGTAGCGATCCAGCTGCCAAAATGCCCACCTTCTATAAAACTTTTTAAGCAAACTTCTGTTCAGTAAAACCAAAGCCGTGTTACACTGAAGGGCAAGCATTTCTTGACCCCTTATTCTGACACCTATATGTAATAACTGACAAGACCAGAAGCAGAACCAAAAGATGCACTTGTCAGAAATAAGCAACGCATGGCTCGAATAGACAATGAAAGCACAAGTACTGAGAGACAAATGTAAAACCTAAAGCTACTGTTGTAGTATGAGCAGGATGTGAGATTGGATTTCAGAAGACATGGGAATTTGACAAACAAGCAGCACATCTCTGCAAATTCTTACAAGCAAAAGTCATTCCAAAGGCACTTCATAGTGGCCCTTGGCCTGCAAATAATCAACACTGTTGCAAAAATAGTTTTCAAAAAGTGGACAGCTGACATAAAATTAAACAAGGCAGCTACACTTAATAATTAGTGTGAGAAACAGAAACGCACTTTTTCAAAAACATTTTAAAAAGCAAAGCATCAATTCCACTAAGAAGAATAAAAATGATTGAAATATGGTAAAGACAGGTAAGATGAGGGCTGAAAAGACATATCTGAATTTGTTTCCTATAGCTGTGTAAAAATTTACAACAAACTTAGTGACTTGAAACAATACTCCGTTATCATTTCATATTTCTGTAAGTCAGAAGTACAGGTGGTCTTGATGGGCTCTCTGCTTAGGGTCTCACAAGGCCCAGATCATGGTATCAGCAGAGTTGTGTTCTTCTCTGGAGGCTCAGGGGAAGACTGTACTTCCAAGTTCATTCAGATTGTTGGCAGAATTCAGTTCTTTTTGGTTGTAGGACTGAAATCCTTATTTTCCTGCTGATTGTTGCCAGGGACTATTCTCAGTTCTTAGCATTCTCCAGTCCTCATTCCCTGGTGCCCTTCAACTCAGCAATGGAAAAGCTCTCTCTGGTTGAATCCCTCTGATGTTTTGAATCTTTCTGACTTTCTCTTCTGCTGCCAGCTAGAGAAAACACTCTGCTTTCATAGGGTTTATGTGATTAGATTGAGCCTACATTGATAATCTCACTATCTTAAACTCAACTAATTAATCACATTTGCAAAATTCCTTTATCTTGTCATATAAGATAATCATGGGAGTAACACCAGGGAGCAAAAGTCATCAGGACCATTAGGAAATCCTCCTACCACAGTATCTAATATCTATAAGCCTAAATGTGAGCACACATACTTTTATACACACACACTTTGATGCCTATAGATTTCGATTATAAAGTACAACAAATTTAAAAATACGGAAAAACCTGTATCACCATTGGACACTATTGAAGGATCAGTTTACACGTGGAAAGACTTAATCTGCTAGATCTGAAGCCACGCCTGGACTGAGAAATGACCCAATATGACCCAGAAAAGTAAATCATGAGAATGAAGATCCTATTATTGCCCCCTAACTCAAAGGGTGAAACCTGGAGGGATGGGGATCCTGATTCAGGTTACTATCACAGTCATCTCCAGTTGTAGGCTAAATCAGGTGAAGTCAGCTAAATCGAGTAGGAAGCTTATGACAAACTGTACTTACTCTCATTGTATACTGATGGGAAAATCCAGTTACGCCCAGTGCAGCAACTCAGCGTTGGCTGCACGTCCTTGAGTTTGCCAGTACCAAGCCAACAGCTATTCAATCAGCAAATATTTACGGCATGCCAAACATGGTCGAGGCATTGGGAATGTGATCCAGAATGAAACATGTGAGGTCGCTCCTTTCTTCCAATCTACAAGATAAGAATAGCAATAAATAAACAAATGGATAAACTAATTGGTGAATGATTGTGTGAAGAGCTATGGAGAGACTGTAAAATAGAGATGCAATTGACAGTGATACATTGGCAAGTATGGCCGGAGAAGAAGACGTTCGAGTTGAGACGTGTTCATTGAAAAGGGACAATGAAGAGTATCTGTGGAAAGGGTGCTTTAGGCACAGGTGCTCTAGTACGGGAGGCAAGAACAAGCTTAGTGAGAAGGAAAGTCACTCTGGCCTAAGTAAAGGAGATTAATAGGTTATGAGACTACTGAGAAAATGAAGGTCTATACCATACAAAGCCTCATAAGCAATGCAAAGGAATTTGGATTTTACATAAGTACAATGGGAAGCCACTAGACAGTTTCAAACTGGATACTAAAATAATCTGATTTTTTTTTTTTAGAGAGATCTCTCTACTTATTGTGTGAGCAAAGACTGGAGTTCAGGAAGGCATCTATTGCAATTATCTAGGCAAAAGATGTTGGCTTGGACTAGTACAAGAAATGTAGAGAAGTGGTTAAATTCATATGTGTTTTAAAAATAGGGCAGAGAGGATAGTCTACCACACTAAAACTTGAAATAAAATTTTCTCAATTGTAGTAAAATTTCAAAGAATGCTACTGGCTGTGCCAACTGCCTTTTTTCCTACACTCTTCCCAGGCTGTTGGAAATTCTAAGCAGGCAAAAACACAAACAAATAAAAGCTTTCCCATTTTCCTTTACCTAAACCTAAAAAAAAAAAAGATAGCAACCATGTAATTACTGAGAGACTCCATCTCAACAGCAAATGCTGGAAGTGCATAAGCCTCCCATATGCAAAAATGAAGATAGAAAGATCATCACACAAAACTTTGTCTATGCATGTTCATAGCAGCATTATTCATAAAAATATTCCAAAGTGGAAACAAACCAAATGTTCAGCAACTGGTGAACGGATAAAGAAAATGTGGTATGCCCATAAAACAGAATAACTACTCAGCAATGAAAGGAACAAACTGCTGATACCTGCTACAACACGGATAAGCCTCAAAAACCTTCACATAAGTAAAAGAAACTGGATGTAAAAGATGATGCATTTTATGATTTCATTTCTATGAAATTACCAGAAAACGCAAATCTGGAAACATAGAATATACATCCATGGCTGATTGGAGCAGAGGTTGGTGTGGATGCAGAGTGATTGCAAATGGGTATGAAGGGTGTGCTGGGAATAATGAAAATATAAATTTCAATTGTGATGATGGCTGTACTAGTCTGTAACGTTACTAAAAATCGTTGAATTACATAATTATAGAACAATCAGGTAAATAAAAATATACTAGTAGTTCAAAAGAAAGTTCAAAGAAAGGACTGTTTTAGAAGACGCTCCAAGCTCATCCTGCGTATTTCCTGTTCCAGTCTGGAGCATCCTCTAGTGACAAGAAGTAAAGAAGTCCTTTAAAAAATTAAACAAAAGAAAGAAGAAACAAACCATATTCATGCGGATCTGTAACGGGGACACAGAGGCCAGCTGAAAGAGATCTCAAGGGACAAAACCGGAAAAATGTGAGCAATAAAATAAATAAAGTAGTGTGGAATTATGGCCAAAGTATAAAATTATATTCATGAGTCCATACTGATACAAGTAAATGAATATAAATATGGGAGAGAATAAAACAAATGAAAATGGGCAAGAGAAGATAAATCTCATTCAGTATTACAAATAATGTATACTACAATAATGTGTAATACTTGACTGTCACAATGGTAAAGCATAATTCCTCACTCTTTGGTGTGGGCTGTACATAGTGACATTCTTTCAAAGACTAAACTATGGGTAGAGGGAGGAAAACAATGACTTTTCCCTGGAGAAACCTAACAAACACCACCACAACAAGGTGATCAAACATAACATCACCAGTAATAAGTCATGTCGATAGTATCTACTCTTGATATGATGTAATGAGTCTGGTGTTTTACCTTCACAATCTTCCTCCCCAAAACTTATAATCCCAGTCTAAACATCAGACAAATTCTGAAGGACATTCTTACAAATACCAAACCAGTACACCTCAAAACTGCAAGATCACCAAACATAAGACTGAGAAACTGTCACAACCAAGAGGAGCCTAAGGAGGTATAATAACTACATGTAATGAAGTATTTTAGAAAGAATCTTGAAACAGGGCATTAGGTAAAAAACTAAGTATCTCAGTAAAGTAAGGACCTTAGTTAATAATAGTGTGTCAATAATGATTCATCAATTATGACAAATGTTCCATACTAATTTAAGATGTTAATAATAGGAGAAACTGGGTATGAAACATATGGGAAATCCCTGTACTATCTTCACAATTTTTCTGCAAATCTAAATCTATTCTAAAATTTAAAAAATTTCTTTTATTAAGGCCAAATGAAGTCACAAATATGAGTCACAAATAGGAGACTAACAAAGGCTATATAAGGGAACTTCTAAAAGTTTATGGAAAAATAGAATTAAAAGTTCTAGTATTCTACAATAATACTAGACATCTATAATTAACAATAATTTATTACATGTTCTCAAATGGCTAGAAGAGAGGAGCTCAAATGCTCTCATCAAAAGAAATAATAAATTTTTGCAGTGATGAATATGCTCATTGCCTTAATTTGATTATCACACATTGTATATATGTATTGAAATATAACTGTACTCCATAAATATGTACAATCAATGCATGTCGATTAAAAATTAAATAAGTTTTTAGTATAGTTTAAAGTCAGGTAGTGTTATGTCTCCAGCTTTATATTTTTTGCTCAGCGTTGCTTTGGCTATGCATGGTCTTTTCTTATTCTATATAAATGTCTGGATAGTTTTTTCCATTTCTGAGAAAAATGTCACTGGAATTTTGATGGGGATTGCATTGAATCTGTAGATAGATCACTTTGGGTAATACGGACATTTTCACAATGTCAATTCTTCCAATCCAAGAGCATGGGATACCTTTCCATCTTCTTGTGTCCTCTTAATTTCTCTCAGCAGTGGTTTGTAGTTCACTTCATAGAGATTTTTCACATCCTTGGTTAAGTTTATTCCTAAGTATTTCACTCTTTTTTTGGTGGCTATTGTAAATGGGCTAGCTTTCTTGATTTCTTTTTTAAAAATATAGGCTTATAACAACAACAAGAACAAAAGATAATATGAATCTTTCCATGAACTTTTTGAAGACCCCTCATATGGGAAAAAACAGAAGAGCTAAAGGCAAGAAGGAAATAAACATTAAAATGTTATCAGGAGTTATTACTCTTTTTTTTTTTTTTTAGGGGAACAAAAGAAATGATTTTTTTTTTTAATAAAGTATAGTACTTTTATTTTGGGGGGAGCTTTTTATTTTATTTTATTTTTAAATTTTATTATGTCAATATACATTGTGGCTGATTATTGTTGCCCATCACCAAAACCTCCCTCTCTTCTCCCTCCCCCCCCCCCCCCAACAATGTCCTTTCTGTTTGCTTGTTGAATCAACTTCAAGTAATTGTGGTTGTTATATCTTCTCCCCCCCCCCGTTTTCTTTTTTTTGGTGTGTGTGTGTGTGTGTGTGTGTGTGTGTGTGAATTATATATTAAGTTTTAGCTCCCACCAATAAGTGAGAACATGTGGTATTTCTCTTTCTGTGCCTGACTTGTTTCACTTAATATAATTCTCTCAAGGTCCATCCATGTTGTTGCAAATGGCAGTATTTCATTCGTTTTTATAGCTGAGTAGTATTCCATTGTGTAGATGTACCACATTTTCCGTATCCACTCATCTGATGATGGACATTTGGGCTGGTTCCAACTCTTGGCTATTGTAAAGAGTGCTGCGAGGAACATTGCGGAACAGGTATACCTTCGACTTGATGATTTCCATTCCTCTGGGTATGTTCCCAGCAGTGGGATGGCTGGGTCATCATCACCATGGTTTTAGGGCATCTGGAGTCTTCCTCCTACCTCACCCTTTATGACCCTGTCCATCACTCTCCAAGGTCCTGCCACACTTGACTTTCTGTTCTGTTCTTCAAACACACTGGGTCTTTCTTTCCTCAGAAAATTGTTTCATCCACCTGAAAGTCTCTCAGCTTTTCTGACTCCTTTTCTTCTTTCATCTCAACTCAAATGCTACTTTCTGAGAGATTCCTTCTCTAAGTGCCCTGAAGTGTGTAACTCACCCTTTCATTCTTTATCTCACACCCATTTTTTATTCCTCCACAAATGAGGGTAGATACCACATATCTCTAGTTTACTATGGTATTTTCAGACCTAGTAAAGTGCATGACTTTAACATGTGGACTAAAACAAGGTGGGCCACAGAGAGATCGAACATGTGATCATAGCCTTTTTAGCACAGTGGTCCTTCAAAAAATTGAGTTTTCAATTTACCTCTTAAATTTAATGTTCACCTGTAAAGAATGCTGAATTTGTCAAGAGTATTTTATGATCTGCTGCTAACCCTATAGATAAACTCTCAACCTTTCCCCTCTAAGAAAATAAGTACAAATCTGCATAGTTAATTTTTACAGCTTCCCAGTTTTCAAGTATGTAAAGGAAAAAATAGAAAATACATAGAAAAGGTGTTTAATAAAATCTTACCAACTAAGAGTAATCACTATTAACATTAGGTATATTTTCTTGCAGGTTAGCCAGCAAAGTGGCTATATGAATAGATGACTAGCTATCTTTCTGTCTGTCTTTCTATCTATCCAGCCATTCATCTATGCAGCCATCTGTGCTCCCTACATAACACATACGCACATATGTATATATTGCATTAATGTAGCATGCCGTTCATACCATTTTAAACTCTTTTTAAATGTAACAATATGTTTCTACATCCATTTATTAAATTGACCCATTCGAAAAATATTTTTGTGATCATTGTATATGTCAGGCATTGTTTCAGATACTAAAAAGTAGTGGACAAGACAATTTCTTGCCCAGGAGGTGATTATATTCTAATAAGGGAAGACAAATCATATAACATTAATAAAGAAAATCAATTTGCAATAAAATAAGGCTATGAGGCAGAGAGTCACTGAGGGTAGAGGTTGTGGCTTAGGTGGTCAGAAGTTGTCTCTCAGAGGAGGTGTAACTTAGGTGGTTAGGGAAGGTCCCTCAGACATTTGAGTTGAAACTGAATAATAAGAAGCCAGTCATTGAAAGACGTGAGGGAAGACAATGTCAGCAAGCAAGGAAGCATTCTGGCATCAGCCTTTCAATAACACGTCAATCAATATTCACCTATGAAGTGTTCTATTAACTGCATACTATGCCATTATATGGGTGTCATAATAGTTATTGTTAAACAATTAGGTTACTCTAATTTTTAAATTTACATTTAATGACACAAAAAGTAGTTCATGTTTTATAAGATAAAAAAATATTGATATTTACAGGTAAACATTAAAATGATATAAAAGACTATTGTATGTTATTTTATGGAAAGATTATAAAGAAATGTTAAATGAAAAAATGTTATCGAGTAGAATGTACAACCAGACTGCATATTTGTGAAAACAGATATGAAAAAAATGTACATTTACAATAAAAAGATAACTCATGGATGGGATAAACAACAAAATACTAAACTAAAATTGAAACACTGCTTATCTCTGACTGGATATACAATTGAATGGTATCTTCTCTGTGTATTTTGAATTTTATAAAACGAAAATATAAAACTTATAACAAAAATAACTTTCTTAAAGGAAAAAAGCACACTACTAAACAGTACATTGCTATTTTATTTTTAAAAGGAATTATGCATTTATTTGCTTGTTCCTTTGCAGGTACTACATGTGTACATTTGTGTGCATGTTGAAATTATCTCTAAACTGTGAGATTGTGAATGACTTCTTTTTTGTTTGATCATCATCTTTTTTTCTATAATTTAAATGTATATATCAAATTGATGACAGAAAAAAGTTTAAGTAAACATTTTTCTCCTTGTAAAAACATTCATATTTCTACAATTTTCTTAAAATATAAAGAAGCAATTAAGATTCTCTAATCTTTAATGATGAAAAAAATTAATATTAAAACATATGTAAACCCATACACAGTTATTCACATATAAAGTTGCAATTAGTTGCAAAATCCTTTACAGTAGATTATACAAACTTGCTTATATGGTGAAAACAGTATGAACATATATATCTGTTATATGCATCAGAGAATCCAAAACTTTTTCTATGAAGGGTTAGATAGTAAATGTGACTTATGGGTCACATGGTCTGTCTTGCCACTCTGCTATTGTAACACATAAGCAGCCACACACAGCTGTGCTACAATAAACCTTTATTTATGCAAAACTAAAATTTAAATATCATATAATTTTCATATCCTTAATATTATTTAATTTTTTTAACCATTAAAAATGTAAAAAGCTATTCTTAGCTCACCAGCAAAAACAAGTGGTAAGCTGGACTTGGCCCAGAGGTCAATAGCTTAGAGGCTCATCTATTTATTCTTTCCAACTTCTTTTAAACAGAATGTGACTCATGCCTAAACATTCCGTCTCTGCTAACCTTGGGTGGCAGCACAATGCCATTCGTCTAGCTGATCTGAGAACAAACTGCAGATTCTGTAAGAGACGTGTCCACTGAATTTTCCACAAGCATTAAACTGAAATGTCCTTCTCAGTATCAAACCAGATTTCGATTTAATCCTGAAGAAATATTGCTCTGGCAGGGAACAGAGTTTCTCAATTTTCCAAGCAGTACCTAAAGGGCAGCTTTTAAAGTAGCATTAATGTCAATGGGAACTGCCCAGAACAATCAATGTCTTCTCCAGTGAAAAACCGCTGGCAGCGGGTTGACTGAAACAACTCAATGGTATAGGAAAGAAACAAATTACATAGAGGACTTCCACCAAATCGGAAGTAACTCGTCTGCAGTGGTGACCACTAGCAATGCACAGAAATATGACCTGACAGTTTTTAGACTTCTTTAAAATGCCCAGATGTATATACATATCTTTACTGACTACAGTGTAGGCTATAATTGAAGTTTGGCAAATGCCATATACATATGTGTTACCCTGACTTCCAAAAATGTGCATTCAAATTTGCAATATAAAATATGGCAGAGAAATAGCCATAGATCTCAAGGAAGAAATATCTTTATAACCAGTGAAGACAGTTGTAATTCAGGACATTCAATCCAAATTCAAGGCACCTAACAGCTAGTTATTCATTGCAATGAAAATGCTTTATACATCATGAGCATTTTAAAATTCAGTACCAGTTTTGTCCAAAAGAAGTTTTGTACAAAAGAATTTGGTCATTGCTAAGATTGCAGTAGTTTGTCCTTTTGAACAGAATATCATGAGCATCTCTTGGTATAAAGAATCCCTGGGGAATAAAAAATTTAAGTATAAATTCCCATTCTTGCTTTCATGTTTTTTCCAAAGTGATTTAGTAGGTAAAACACTGAGCTCTAGTGTGATTAAGGAACTGAGTGTTGTTTCTAAACATATTCAGTACATACTAGGTAGCTCAGATCATTATATTTTCAGTTTCCAACATTCACGAATGACCTCAATGTATATTCCTAATACTTTGTAATTTGACCAAGATACAAATTCATGTCTTGGTAAAGAAGAGCCCAGTGGGAAGCATTCTATTTCTTAAATAGACACTCCCCACCAGTGTCAGATAACATTTGTTGAGATTTTATTTTCTGCATCATATGCACATTAAGTCTTGCAAAGCAGTATGTATAATAACTTTAAATTTTGGTTCCTTGTGAAAATGACCTTTGGGTGACATATAAAATTGAAATGAAAGTTTAGAAGTTGATTAACTTGTGAAATGGTGACATATTACAGAAGAACATGTTTAGTGCACAGAAAATTTTGAAACAAACATAAGAAACTCTACAATCACTTCTGTGCTTGTAGACTTGAAGGGTGAGAGATGGCCTTGGGCAGTATTACTGGTAAATGTCAGGTTCCTGCCACTTAGAGAATGCTATGATAAATGGATGGACACTATGATTCACACTCGTAGATATATGTAGTAGATGATGATGATGATGATGATGATGATGATGATGATGATGATGATGATGATACTATAAATACATCAACAGTGCTACACACTGGCAGGCTATACTTAGCCACATTGATCAAAAGATATTCTTACATTCCTAGCAAAAGGTAGAAATCAGTGTTTCTAATTTCTTCAACCCCTGTCACCAATCCCTAGCCCAAGTTTTTCACTTATTTTTTTTGTAAATAACTAATGATACAAAACTATGCTTTCTATCCCAAATGAATCATTGTGCAGTATATGCATGTATTGAAACAACTCACTGTATTCCACAAATATGTACAAGTAAATGTTAAAATACAAAACAAAACAAAACCAGATGTTTATGTCCTTTGAAGGATATATACACACACACATATAGACATGTGTGTGTGTATATGGGTATGACAAAGTGGATTTAAGTGGATTTTTTCCCAAATATGTAAATCTATCCTAACATGCAAAGATCAATAAATGTAATTCACCATATTAACAGGTTAAAAACTAACCACATGATTGTATCAATCAATGTAGAAAATAGTACCACAAAATTTAACACTTTTTTGTGATAAAATCTCTCAGAAAAATAGAAATAAATGGGAACTTTCTCAACCTGATAAAGAGCATCTAAAAAACCTACAGTTAACATTATATTTATTGAGTAAAATTTTAAAACATTCCCCCATGGATCAGGAATAAGGGAAGGATGTTCTCTCTCATCACTCTTATTCAACAAAGTGCTAGAAATTCCAGCCTTTGCAGTAAGACAATAAAATAAAATAAAATACAGATCAGAAAGGAAGGGGTAAAAATGTCCCTACATGCAGATGATATGACTGTCTACTTGGAAAATTCTCCAAAAATTCACCAAAAAACCCTTAAAATTAATAAGTGAGTTCAGCAAATTTGAAGTATATAAGATAAACATTTAAAAATTACTTTTACATGTAAGAAACGAACACATCAACACCAAAATTAAAAATACAATACCATTTATAATCACTCAAGAATGTGATATATTTAAGTGTAAATCTAACAAAACATGCATAAGACTTGTATGCTGAAAACTGCAAAACCCTATAAAAGAAATAAAACACTGGTTAAAGAAATGCAGAGACCCACCTGGTTCATGGATCAGAAGACTCAATACTAAAGATGTCAATTGCATCCAAATTCTTATACAAGTTAGATACAATTTCTGTCAAAATCTCAGCAAGATTTTTTGAGATATATACAAGCTTATTCTAAAATTTATTTGGAAAGGCAAAGAAACAAAAATAAATAAACCTATCTTAAAAAATAACAGAAAGTGTAAAGAATGAGTCTACCCAATTCCAAAACTTATTGTATAACTACAGAATCAAGACTGTGTGGTATTGACAGAGGGCAGAGTCATAGACAGGCATAGGCGACAGAATAGAAAACCCAGAAATAGAGCCATATAAATATGTCCAACTGATTTTTTACAGAGGTGCAAAAGTAATCCAATGAAGGAAAGATCACTGTGTTTTCAGCAAATGGTCCTCGGGTAATTGAGCATCCTTAGGCAAAAAATGCACCTTAACTTGTGTCATACCTTATATAAAAATTATTATTGCTTGTAGGATGTTAAGATGTTACAAGCACTCTGGAAAATGGTCTGATAGTTTCTTAAAAAAAAACAAAAACATGTAACTAGTATATGACTCAGTGCTTACATTCTTGGGTATTTATCGCAAATAAGTGAAAATTTATGTTCATACAAAAACCTGTGCAATCATGTTTATAGGCAAATTATTTGTAATAGCTCAAAACTCAAAACCAGATGTTCTTCAAAGGTGAATGGTTAGAAAAACTGTGCTATACCCATATCATAGAATACCATTCAGCAATGAAAGGATCTAACATTGATATATGCAACAGCATTGATGAATCTTCACAGAGCTATGCTGAGCATAAAAAGCCAGTCCTAGAAGATTACATACTGTATAATTCCATTTATAAAACATTCTCAAAATAAAACAATTATCAAAATGGAGAACAGGTTAGTGGTTGCCATAGATTAGGGATGTAGGTGTGTGTGGAATGAAAGTGACTATAAAAGAGCAACAGGAGGGATCTTTGTACTGACAGAAATGTTGTGAATCTTGATTATGTTTATGCCAATATCCCAGTTATGATATTCCTACCATCGTTTTGCAATATGTTGCTATTGGAGAAAACTGAGTAGAAGGTGCATGGATCTTTCTGTATTAAATCTTACAATTATATGATAACATATAAATATCTTCAAATCAGAAGTTTAATTTATAATAAATAAATGAATGAACTAGTCTTTAAAAATTTGCCCACACCATTTTTATATCTATTCTTTTCAAGATCCCTTCCCTACTTTTTGAAGTAAAGATTCAGTATAATCATCCCATTACACAAATTTGGAAACTCAGGAGATTTCAGTGATTCGCTCAAGGTCAACAGAAGGTAAAACTGACCCTGTAACATCCTACAGCACACAGTTTCCATGTTCCTTCCCCAAAGTTGCCTTCAAGATGTAGCTCCTTCCACAAATAAAGCCCTGAACAAATTTTCAAAATATCCCAACCACTTAGTTTTAGCTACTAATGACTCTTTTTCCTATGTGTTAGAAGAAAAACAGGGTATTTAAACAAAATCTTGTAAAATGAACTACACCTAAACTGAGGAATTAATGTAACTGGGAAAAATAACTGTAATTTTGTATCTAACTTACTGAATTTTGTTCATTTTTTCTCTTTTACAATCAGCTATGTATTTTTATCCAAAAAAGTTCTTAAATTTACAGTTTTTTCTTTAAAGATTTAAAAAGAAATAACATTTTTGGCTTAAAATTAAGATAATATCAATTAAAAAATACCATGTAGGATGTTTAAAGTACTTTAAAATAGCAAAATATTGGAAACAATAAACAATTCTAATAAAATAAATATTGCTTCATATATCAATCAAAATACTGCCATTACTGACAAAATGTTATAAAATGTTAATGAAAATTAGTTTCTAATACAGTTCATAAAAGTATGTACAACATAACCTGTATTGTGTAAATTTGAGAAAAATTTTGTATACATACATATTCATAAAAGCACATACACATAAAAAGAAAAAAAAGGCTAAAAAATTCTACATCAAATGTTACAATAGTTGACTAAGGAAAATGTTAGGCACTACTGCTGTGGTTTGAATGTCTGTCCTCTAACAAAAGTCATGTTGGAACTTAACCCCCATTGTAACAATATTAAGAAAGTGGAAAATCTGAGTACAGTGTTTGAGAAGTGGGTCTTTTAAGAGGTGATTGAGTCATGAGGGAAGAGTTCAGTGGATTAATGGATTAATAGATTATCATGGGAGTGGGACCAGTGGCTTAATAAGAAGAGGAAGACAGATCTAAGCCAGTATGCTTAGCCCACTAGACATGTGCTGCCTTGCACCAACTTTGGATCCTGCATAGCGTCCCCACCAGCAAGAAGACCCTCACCTGATGTGGTTCTTTGACCTTGAACTTTCCAGCCTTCAGAACTGTAAGAAATAAATTTTGTTTCTTTGTAAATCCAATTATAGGTATTCTTTTATAAGCAACATACAGCGGACTAAGACAACTGCTTTATACTTTTCTACTTTCTCCATTTTATTCTCCAAATTAATAAATATGTATTACTGGTATATGACAGAGGACAAGTTACTTTAAAATATTAGTAAAGTACAGAATAATAGAAAACGCACACAACCAAAAACAACATGAGTTCAATTTTCTATTAATCAAGTACCCATTGATATTTCATGAAGAATTGTAATCATGCATTTTTAGGCTTGAGAGAAAACTGAAATTAAATTCCACGTGAACTTTACGCAACTTGGTTGGGCAGATAGAACTGAAAGGGCCTTAAAATGACAGATATTGGGAGTGAAGCAAAGAATTAGGACTACACTGAATTTTCCTGCTTAAACTTTCTCAAAGGACTCATCTTTTCTGTTTCAGAGGGAGATATTCCTTTTCGGCAAGCAAATCCATTTCAACAATGTCATTAGCAAAACAATGCTTTTGATGAGCAATTTTAGGTGGATGAATGTTCTAGGTTTTTACATTGATATTGCTTTCATTTTCTCCTAAACGTGCTAAACAGGAGAGTGGCAAAGTATACCAATCAACTCCAACTACCGATAATCAGAATATATTTTGACATGATTGAAGAATCTCGGAACTATGGACCAGCAATTTGTTTCCTATGGGAAAGCTCCTGACTACACTATTTGTCCCTAATTGTTGTAAACCCCTTTTCTTTTTTGATTACAGTGCATCAAAGTTTCTTCTACTTCTTTGATTTCATCCTTCCTCTGTTCCATTAGTAAATATGAATATTGTTCTGCTTCAAATACACCATTTCAAAAAAATGGACTTATTTTATTTTTCTCTCCACTGCTATACTACCATGATCAGAAAAATACAACCATACAGTGTATGAGAGTTCCTTTTTCTCTGCAACCTCGCCAGAATTTATCATTCATAGAATTTTGGATATTAGCCATCTGAACTGGTGTGAGATGGTATCTCAGGGTGGTTTTGATTTGCATTTCCCTAATGCTGAGTGATGTTGAGCATTTTTTTCATGTATCTGTTGGCCATCTGCATATCTTCCTTTGAGAAATACCTATTTAGCTCTTTTGCCCATTTTTTAATTGGGTTACTTGATTTTTTTGTTGTAAAGTTGTTTCAGTTCATTCTATATTCTGGATATTAATCCTTTGTCAGATGCATAGCTTGCAAATATTTTCTCCCACTCTATTGGTTGTCTTTTAACTCTGTTAATTATTTCTTTTGCTGTACAGAAGCTTTTTAGTTTGGTATAATCCAATTTATTTATTTTTCTTTTCGTTGCCCATGCTTTTGGGGTCGTATTCATGAAGTCTGTGCCCAGCCCTACTTCCTGAAGTGTTTCTCCTATGTTTTCTTTAAGAAGTTTTATTGTTTCAGGGTGTATATTTAATTCTTTAATCCATTTTGAGTTGATTTTAGTATATGGTGAGAGATATGGGTCTAGTTTCACTCTCCTGCATATGGATATCCAGTTCTCCCAGCACTATTTGCTAAAGAGGCAGTCTCTTCCCCAGTGTGTAGACTTGGTGCCTTTCATGTTCTCACTTATTTGTGGGAGTTAAAAATAAATAAATAAATATACAAATAAACTGAGGTGGTGGGGGAGGGAAGAAGACGCAATAATCATAATTTCTTGAAGTTGATATGACAAGCGAACAGATATGAGGTTACTGGGAGGGGGGAGGGGAAATGGAAGCGGGAGGGAGGTTTCGGTAATGGGCCACAATAATCAACCACATTGTATATTGACAAAATAAAATAAAATTTAAAAAAAAAAGAAAAATACCACCATACAACTGAAATGTCAATCAAATTAAACCTTCTTAACTGGAAAATAGAAGACAGGCTTGAATTATTTAACATTTCACTTCAAGGAAATCTCAGGGACTCACCATTCTAATGTACTGAGAGCAGTCATACATTTTCATGATAATTTTTGTTATCATTGGCATCTTATTCATTCGGACGTAATTCTCCATTCTTCTTATCCAACCCAAAGAAATGGTGGAATCTAAGTCCATGTGAGAGGGCCTGGAACAAAGAAGATATATAGAGACTATGGCTGGAGCTAAAGAGGGGGCATCTTTTGTCATTCCCAAACCATATCATGGAGACAGCCTCCAACATGACCTGCTATTGAAACACTGGTGATAAATAAAAAATAAATAGAAAAAAAAGAAAGCTGATGTTAAAAATCATAATATTCTTAAGCAAAATCCTAGATCCTTCCAGACCTAAAGCCAACTCTACACCAACATGATGGCCTTCCAGCCTTCAAGTTTCTTGCCTATCCTCCAATGTCATCTCCTGCCTCTCCCTCTCAATCTCTAATGCCATGGATCAGCGAATTCTGCCTACCACCTGGTTTTATAAATAAAGTTCTACTGTAACACAGCCACGTTCATTTGTTTACACATTGCCCATGTCCGCTTCCATGCTCCAAAAGCAGAGTTGATTTCAAAAGAAGAGAACAGAACTGAGGTTACCATAGGTGGGAAACGGGGAGGTGAAGGGGGAGAGGGAGGAATTGGTAAAGAGCCACAAAAATAGACTACATCGTATAATTATGAATATACTAATTATGTAGATTGCAACATCACATATTGCACAGAGGTATTGATATTCAATGTTCTTCCCCACAGATATGTGTCATCAACTACGTTCCAATAAAAAATAAATAAATAAACAGCAGAGATGAGTAGCAGAGACTATCTGGCCTACAAGGCCATGAATATTTACAAAATTTGTTAAAATCTTCCCTAAGCTCTAACCCAGCCTTTGTCTCTCGAACATCTAGACTCAGTCCTTCCAGGAATCTTTTCACCTAAAATACTCTTTTCGCCAGCTTTCATGTGGCTAGTTTCTTCTTATCCTTCAAGTTTAGCTTTAACATCCCCATCTTTCTAAATTAGGTCTTACCAGTCATTAGCCTCAAAGCTCTTGTCACAACTTACTTCTTTTAAATTGATTGTCTTTCTCTACACCTCTAAAACATGTTATCTGTACTTTTATTTCCAATCCCAGCAGCACACTTAGCGTATAATTTGCAAAGCAAATATATGTTGAATCAAAGCTAAGCACAGTGCAAGTGCTCAATAAAGTTACAGGTGGAAGCTTTGGATTATAGTAGCTCTCCAGTGAATATATTTTTAGTAAAGAGAGGTCAGAAAAAAGAAAGAAAAAAAAATACGATAGCTATGTCTCTATCTACCAATTTATACATTATCTCTAGACAATGTGGTGAGTTTGGAGTCCCAGATTCTTTTTCTGGCTATGTCACTCACTGTCCAACTCTAGACAAGTCTGTGAAGCGCTTTCTACTTCAGAATTTACATCTGTGAAAAGACAAATCCAAAAGGAAAGCTCTTAGGTCCCTGTAATTATTATAATATTTGATGATTAAAATTCTAGAATATTTGATGATTCCATAAAAACTGAAGCTGATTTTATAGGCTAATTTTTAAGTACAACATAGTAGGAAGTCTTTGTTCTTAGCCATGCTGCTTATCTGGGAATAGAGCTTGTGGGGTTCCATGTGTCCTTGTTTCCTGTGGGGTACCATGCAATTTCTGTCGGTTAACCTTACCCCCTAACTCTGGTTGTGGGTACATGATCTACATCTGATAATCAGAAAGTTTCAACTTTTAAACATATTAATTGGGTCTTTTATGGGTATAATACCCAAGACAGGACAATGAGACAGTTTTAGGACTTCAGAGAAAACAATCCAAAAAAGAGTTTAATTTTCATCAGCATTATGAGCTACAACATAGTATAAATCTATAGCTTCTAGGGAGCGACCATTTGGGGAAAGCTGGCCTATGCAGACAGCAACAGTTAGAGACAAAAACAAGTGCCAGCAGGAGAGACACACTCTCTCAAAATCCTTAGATCCCTGGAATCAGCCATACTTGAAGTGTAGGTCACATTAGACAGTCAGGTTATGTAGATCAAGTTATTACGAATCCAGTTTCAGGTTATTTGTTTAAGTCATTATGAATTCACTTTCTTTGACTTTCAAACAAGAATCTTGGACAACACACTCAGATTATCTCTGCTTTCATGGATAAATTTCTCTTTTAAAGGATGTTTTATCTGCCTGATGTTTAAATCTCTACTCCCTGTTTGTCTATTCTCTTTCTACTTTCCTTAACATTTCTCAGTCTCTGACATCCAATCATTTGCAAAAGCTTCAATCAATGAAAGACACAAAACTGGGCATGGAAATGAATATTTCCTTTTTCTGAGAAAATGGATATCTATCAACAGTAATTATCTTGGGTAGATCATTAAAAATAATTGAGTTTCTAGGGAAAAAAAACCTTATTATCATTCTGCCACCAATCTCATACAAAAATGAGATGGCTTTGGCCCCATTAGGTTTAAGCTGAGATAAAAAGTAACCCGGGATGTTTACCTTTCTAACTTCAAAGAGACCCAGTGGGGAGAAATCAAATCATACTGTGATTATTGAACATTTCCAGCACTGCAAACCACAGGCTTGCTGGGCTCTGAATGTTCTGCATTGGAAACTTATCAACACTTAACTAGTAGAAGTAGAGATTGACAAATAATTAAATTTAGACTGCCTGGCTATGATATGGAAAAGCAGAAATCTCATGAGACCTTTCTTTGTGTAGTTTAAATTTTACAATTTTTTTTCATATTTCCCATCTCATCATTTTCTCAGTTTTCCAAGTTAAATAATAATAATCCCACTACACAGATATGCAAACTGAGACTCAGAAAGGTAGAGTGGCTTATAGAAGATCTCATAGTTACTCATTAGCAGAGACTAGAACATTGGTCCTTAATCTTTTATTTTATAAATATTAAGAACATCATCTAAGTATAAAAGTTAGATCAAGATCACTGAAAACCTAATAAAAGCTATGGATATTTTTTCCCAGACAAAAATATGAACATATATATATATATAACTGAACATGAAATCAAAAGAAATGGATCCCTAACCCCTATTTATTAACCTCCTTGGAGTTCCCACACTATGATTAAGAACTACTGACCATAAAGAAATCATTACCTATCGGCTCCCCCTCTTGAAGTCTCTCGATCACAGAATGATGGTATTGCTTACTAACCTAAACACATTTTTGCATTGAAATAAAAAGCTATATATTAACATTTAGCCAAATGCAAAGTTTATCCTCATTTGTAAAGATGCAACTCATGTTCCATTCTTTCTCCATTTAAAATTAAAATTGCATTGTTCATTAACCCAGTTACTTAGCCATGATTTATCTCTGTGCCTTTCAAAGATGTGAAGTTTCCAATGCCTAGATGTTAAAAAAAAAAAAAGAAAAAAGAAAGGAAGGAAAAAGGAAAGAAGTGAGAAGGGTAAGAAGAAGCAAAAGAAGAAAGGAAAGAAGAAAGGAGGAAGGAAGGGAGGGAGGAAGGGCATTTTCCTTAGCAGGTATCTATTTGCTGATGCAAGTACTGTCCAGAAAGCCTACCTGTTTGGCAAACAAGCCTAGATGTCTCTGAATTTCATCAAGTTCAATCAACTTGTGACAATCCCGCTATACTTGAATTCTAATATTTTTTTAATTGCAGTATTCCAAGTTTCTAGTAAATGGTTTATCTATATAATGCTTTATACTATTGACTTGAACAACATGGGTTTGAACTGCATGGATTCACTTATATGCAAATCTTTTCAATAAATATATTGATTTTATTTTTCATGTTTTATCTTTTAAAAAGATAAAACATCTGTGATACCTTTACAGGGAGTGAATAAATAAATGAATGAATTAACAAATGTAACCACTTTTTCCTTACCAACTGTCCTTGTTTAGTAGCTAACATTCATAAGGAGCTCTTGCTATGTACTAGACAGTGTGCTGCATATTTTAGATATATTTTCACATTTAATCCTTAAAACAATCAAATTAGGCAGGTATTATTCTTTACGCCAGAGGGTTTAACTCACTTGGTCAAGATTACAAAGTAAATTGCAAAGTAAAAGTCGAATTATGCCTTACAAAAGGTTTATAGAAGGTGTCTCTCTGACCTGGACACAATATCACTGCTTCCATTTTGGTCTTCCATCATTAGCTTCTCCAGAACTTGTGTGGATTATTCAGTCACCAGCTGTAGAGCTAGGGCTGGGTCTGGAGCTCACAGACCCTTCAAGCCCATTCACAAATCCTTCACATGCGAGGTCTATGAGGGAGGTAACCAGCAAAAAGGTCCTTGGAAACTTGGCTGAAGTAGGAATAGTCTTTATTCAGCACACACACAGTTAACCAGTCCAAAGAAGAAACTCAGAAACTCAACTGCTACCAGCAAAGTCCAAAGAAAAACTGAGCAGCTGCCAGCAGAGTAAACATGCTCTATTTTTAGACATGAGCTCTCTGCCGGCCAGCCTGCTTCACAAACTGCAGAACACACAATAGCAACAAAACTAAAAAGATACGTTGGTGCACATGCACACTAACTCCATCCACACAAAACTTGTTTATAGGAAATGTGCTGCTGTACCCTCAACCAGACCTGAGCCGAGGGAGCCTGACTAAGTTACCCTATTTTCCTCACACCAATAGATATGAATCATCCCTGTGGACTTTTTTTTTTTACTTAGAAAGACCTATGGGTACCTTCAAGATATGAATAGGGTAATAGGGTTGTTTTTTTTCCATAGCACAGAGCTTTTTAAATAATTGAGATTATTATTGCAAGTTCTTTCTTGAGAGAGGCTGAATTTGTTTATTCTGTAATATCGCTACACTATAAGAAACACTCAAATTTTCAGTGGTTTACAAAAACAATTGTTTACTTTTCTTACTCATAGATTTTCAAGTCTGTGGGGATGGTTCATTTGGATGGGCTGAGCTCAGCTTGGCTTTAGACTGTGGGTGGGGTTCAGGTCTGCTCTGCATGTCTTCATGATTCTTGATCCAGTAGTTATCCACAGCATGTCCTTTTCATGGTAAATCATGGGAACACAAGAGAGATAGCTAAACTGTGCAAACATAATTAAGTGTTGGCTTACACCATTAACCTTAACATTCCCATGATCAAAGCAAGTTACTTGGACAAGCACAGTGTTAAAGAACATGGAAATATACCTCATCTACCAAGTCATGGCAAAGGTAGGGAAATATAATTTTATAGCAGAAAATGGTAACAAATTGGGAACTATGATGAAATCTACTACAGGAAGCCTATGAAGCATATTTGAGGATGTCCGTGCCTCTGCAGTATGATTTAACCAATTTAACTGGATGAAAATCTTTTGACGGGCTGACTGATTGCCCTCCTGAATATCTCCAGAGCTTAACACAGTATATTACTTCTTCAAAAAATATTCTATAACAAATAATATAACTTCCAGCCGACTGTAAAATAACTTGCACATTAAGAAATGCCTTTGGAGGTAGGAGGGACAAAATACTTATAATAACTTCAACCTATATTGTCAATTAGTCACTTTGAGACTTGAGTACTTGAATGACTGGCTTCTGGTGTCAAAACAGAATTCAAATCCTGGCTTTGTCATTTACTAGTTGTGTTACCTATGGCAGGTTACTCATCCTCCCTTAACTTTCTCTGGCGAAATTAAGATAAAGATATTAACATTTTATGGACAGAATTATGGCTCCCCCCAAAATGTCCACCTTCTGGAACCTTTGAATATGTTATGCCATGTGGCAAAATGGGCTTTGTGGATATAATTACATTTACTAATCAATGATCTTAAAATAATGAGATTATCCTGAATCATTGGGGAGCGGGGGTGAAGGGTACAATCACGAGTCCTTAAAAGCAGAGAGCCTTTGGCAGCTGGATGCGGGGAGATATGGCAGAAGTAGAAAGATTCCAAGCAGGGAAGGATTCAATACTCTGTTGCTAGCTCAGCAATGAAGAGGGGCCTAAGCACAGGGCCTGGAGAGAGGCTTCCAGGAGCTAAAGGTGGCCCCACATGGCACCAGGAAGGAACCAGAGACCTCAGTCCCTGTCAACATTCTGGATGAGTGTGGAGCCAGATTTCTTCTCCAAATCGTCCACTCAGGAATGAAGCATTGCAAAGACCTGGATTGTAGCCTTGTAAGACCTGTATTGGACCTCTGACCTAGAGACCTGTGAGATGATAAACAGGTGTTGTTTCAAGTCAAAGTTTGTGGTGATTTGTTAAGGCAGCACCGGAAAACTGATATTTCCACTTCCTCATGTTGTGATGAGAATTCATTGATATTATAGGCATACAGTTCCTGTTAACTGGCTGGCGTGTGAAATTTCTGGTGATTCCTACAGTTTTAAAACATCCAAACTGAAGTGCAATTTCTCAAACCCTCCTGGCATAAAAATATCATTAGCAGAAGTTTTGGGGTCCTAGCTAATTAGATATGATACCTAACAAGCAGTGTACTTTTCTGTGTTTGTGTGCACAAAGCCTTCTGCTGTCTGGCTACTACAGAAAACGAGTTGTTACAAATTCACCACCATAACTTCTCATTAAGTTTCCCTGGTTACTGGCCATCAGTAAAAGCCTTTGTCTACCTTGAAATGCAAATGTTAACATTTCTCACCAACCATCCATGCAAGATGTAAGGATCCTAAAATATATTTACGGAATTTAGGAGAGTGGGCAACTTTATTTTCTGTAGTTTACTCTTCTCCAAATCTCTTTCCCTTCCTCTATGATTTCTTTATTTTCTTTTGCTTCTCCCCTGCCTCAATACCTTTCATGCTGTAAAGTTTATCCAAAGAATGACATATGAAAGTTGAAAAGGTAGATTTGGAAAGTCTAGTATCAGAGTAATTTGATTATGGAAACAGACACACACACACACACACACACACACACACACACACACACACACACACACACCTTGAATTAGTAAATACAAGTTTGAGGTTTGAGAGCCAAGGATACTTGCAAACTGGGTTATGTTTGCCTTTCCACAAACAGGTGCATTTCACTTAAAAGATGCAGTAAGCATTAACTCCCTCTCACACAGATGGGTAATTATGTGTGAGAATGGCTATTGACAGCCACACATAGGGAAGAAAACGAAGCTGCTGTGGTCTGCCTCTTCTGATCCAGCATTTTGCAACCCCAATTTTAAAAAAGGCCTTTTAGTAGAAGCAAACCACTTATTATTGTGGGGAGTGGGGCTTCAGAACAATTGCACCAACCCACATCACGCCACACTGAAATATCAGGAGTGTTTAGCAAAAACAACCATTTCAGAAATTGCCTTCTGCTTTAAATAGGACATAAGCAAATCTCTCTTCCCCTTGTTTGGCAAATTATAATTGTGTTACGGCTTCCATAGGACAGGAATGGATACTGAGTCATACTAACCAAGCCTGCAGCTGCAAAAATCATAGTGGAAAAGGTCTACTAAGGGCTTTCATTTTCAATTACTCTTACCTGAGTTACCACGGTTTGGGTTCTGGACAAACGATTGTCATGGCAACCATTATCTCCAGCAATTTATATTCTTTGCTCATTTTTGTTCCACTTTTCCAAAGCATTAGTGTTTTTGTGTTCAATTTATTTTTTACCAGTCAGTTACGCACACACATGCAGCCATGCTTAGCATCCCTTATCACACTGATTCATTTTTTAATGGCCTGGTGTTTGGCCATGTGTAGTAAGGATGATTTCTTTTGTTAACTATAAATTAAAATGTACCTGTTCATACCTCTGCTTTTATCACCAAAGTTTCCTTCAAAACGATTGAAGAAGATGGGCTGTCTTGAGATTCTATCTCCCAACTCTTTGTAGTAGAAAGCTGGTGAATAGGGCTGGCCTGATCCAGACAACTTTTAAGGATGAAATTGAAAGGAAAAGGATGGGCGCTTAACTAGATTCCAGTAGCCCTTCCTCTAATCAAAGCACAGGCCTTATAGCTCAATGCTTTTTCTAGCCACAGCACCTGTCTCTCTATCACTTTCATACATAAAAGTGCAACCGTGCTGAGATTTGTCCCTTTAAAGGCCTTTAATATCAACTTTCCTGGACTTTCATGAAAAATAATTACACATTCTTCTAATCCTTTACCTTACCAAAAAGTTACTTTGGTCTTTGGTGCTGTGATTAGAGCATAGAAGAATAAATGTGTAGCTCTTTTCTTGCTGAATGAATTATGGCTCCTCTACATGCATTTCTCCTGATTGACAGCAACTAGGAAGTCAGTTCTATTTGCTACCAAAAGCTGTGACATAGACACACGTAGTGTTTTCTTTTTTTTATGACAAAAATATCAAATTCTATTACTATGTGCTAATTACAATGGCATATGCTTTATCTAATTTAAACCTAGCAGTCTTCATTTTAAAGGGGAGAAAAAAGGATATTGAGACAAATTAAATAACCTGGCTAAGCTTTCAGAGGCTGTTAAATGGAAAACCGATACTTATAACCAAATACTAAAGCACTATTGTAGCTGTTTTCAAACAGCAGCATGTTTCAGAATCACCTGAAAGGCTTGTAAAAACTCAGATGGCTGGGAGTGTCCCTCCCCCTTTCTGATTTAGCAGAACTGGGGTAGGACCTGAGAATTTGCATATCTAGCAAGTTTCCAGGAGAGGCTGATGTAGTTGGTCAAGGTTCCACATGTTCAGAAACATAGTAGATGAAATTGAAATGTTTAATTCGGTTCAAGTGTAATAAGGGTCACAGATTCTTTCTGAGAAAGATTTAAATATGTTGGCGGAAGGAAGGGGTAGAGTAGAGAGACCACAGACCCTCCGAGGAGAAATTTATCTCCATCAAAGTAACAAGCGTGATAAGTGGGCCCAGCATGAACACAGCTTTCAAAAGAGGAGTAACCTTGGAAAAGGAATGGTATTTCTCAGGTTTGCCTCCCAGCACAGCCACCCGTGGACTAATGTCTGAGCTCTGGAAAATAGAAAGCTATAAGGAAAACCTCTAAGGTAGTTTACTGGGCCCCCAAAATCTCTTATTTGGTGTCTTTCTAAATCAAGGATGACTATAAGGGGGAAAGAGTTCTCTCTCAAACTCCTCCTCTCCCCAGAGACTTCTCTGCAATTTAGGAATTTAAAGCAGTGCCTGGCAGTGCTTTGGTGCATTAGCAGCAGCTGCCAGCAGAAAGGAAGGCAATACCTAGCAGGAGACAGAAACTTTCACCAGCAGCCAGCACAGCCACACCCAATAGATGAATGCTCAGAGGGAGACAGTGCTGTCCAATACACCCAGAGAATACATGCCGAATATTCAGAACAATTTTTACAACTCTGGAGAGAAATAGAGTTTATGAGCACAAATAAAAATAGCCTGAGACTGACTAATAGGCATTTTCCATTCATTTATTCATTCAGCAAATAATTATTGAGTATATATTATATTCAGAGATTGTGCTCTTCTGAAAAGAGATCAGCAATATAGATATGGGATTTTCTTTATGAAATTTATAAGATACACATTAATAAAACAATTATAGTATATATTATACATAGGATGTTACTGGTTGTTCAGGGTCAGGAATAGATGGAAAAACAGAGGTGTAGTAGGTAGTGAAACAAATTCTGGGTTTAATGCCCCATGAGAAAAGGAAGACAAAAACTTGGGCACAGGGTGAGAAAAGTTCACAGGCAAATATTTTGTGTCCAAAGAGTACGTTTTGATGGGATGTTGGGTTACGTATTTGAGAGAAAAGTCCTCTATAGTGATGTCAGAAAGTGGCTGAACAGGGCCAGATGGAGAAAGATGGGCTATTTGAATGAAAAACACCAGAACTGAATTTGAATTAATCTCCTGACTTCAGGGAGGTGGTTTCCAAGGTCTCATCAAGCATGAGGTAAGAGGTTATACAGCGAGAAGGGCAAGTTCAGCATGGAGTTTATATCTTGACTGCAGGGTGGTTAATTTCCCTTAATATTGGGGCTTCTCAAGTTCTTCTTTCTCTATATAATTTCCCTAGATGGTCTCATCTCCCATGGCTGATGACTCCTCTGTTAGTAAAATCAAGACTAGCTGTGACCACAGGCTTAACACGAGGTCACTTGTCGTTCACTCAAGTCTGATGCCAGGACATTGGACTCCCTCCATCACAGCTACATCGTCAGGGGCACAGGGCCTCCAGGGTTGCACTGGAGGAGAATACTGAAGAGTCTGCAGGTATATTTTTAAGGGTTAGGTCTGGCAATAGCTTTCATCATTTCTACACCATTTGCCAGAATACAGTTAAATGATCCCAGTCTAGCTTCAAGAACCTGAGAAAATATACATTTAATGATTGCTAAAAGTCTCTGCCAGAATTCCTAATCTATGTGTCCGCCCCCACAGCTCCCCTTGGCTTCAAATCCATATATCTGACTGCCAGATGCATCACCTTCTTGTACACCAGCCCCTTCTCTGCATTTCACTTCTGAACATGTGATATTACCTACGTCTCCTATCCAAATTCCTTGATTCTTCCTCCCTCCTCCCCAAGTTCATCCCTTTATGATCTTGGTCTGCTGTTTCTTTCCACCTTCATCCCCACCACACTCTCATCTGCAAAGATGTCCTAACTGGCCTCTCTGCCTGTGATTACCTCCGTTGTGCTTCCTCTCCTTTCCATTCCTCAAACTCAAGCTAAGTTATACATTGTGAATGTGAATCTGATCATTTCTCTCTCATGCATATTTTCCTTTATTAGCTTTCTTTTGCCCTTAGGAAATGTCCAGCTTCTCACACATGGATTAGGAGCTCCTGAATGATTAGACCACTCTTCTAGTTCCAGATAAGAAGAGACGTATTGAAGCAGAATTTTTAAAAAATCATTATTATTTAATTATGTTTTTATATCACCAGAGATTACTGTTTGTTAGGAGAGTAATGGGGGCATTTAACCTAAACTGCGGGGGGGCGGGGGTGGCGCAGAGGTCTAGGTAGGCTTCCTTGAAGAATTAATATTTAAGCGGAGACTTGGAGAATGCAAAAAAAAACATTGGGATAGGTAGGGAGTTCAGTAGCACAGGCTGGCAGGACTCCAAGATACAATGAGAAGGAATCCCCTTGTACTCGACGTTATTTTCTATGCGAATGGTACCTTCTTAGTTCTGCAAAGCTCTGGCCATATGAGTGGAAAGGACATTCCAGAAAGAGACCAGCATGTAGTAAGTCCAGGAGAAACTAAAAAGAGATATGCTGATCTCGAATACTTGATTTTTTAATTGCCATTTGACAGTTTATTCACTGAAACATTGTTTTCCAAGCCTGAACACTTCAGAATCACCTGGACAACTTTTCAAAAGGTAAATTTCCTATACCTCCCCCCAACAATATATACACAGAGCAATACATATACAGTGGAATAGAATCCTCCAGGGCTGTGGCTGGGGAATTTGTTCAGATTTTTTTTTTTTTAAGTTAATAATCCAAAGAAGATTCTGGTGTATTCAATTCGTGGACCGAAATTTAAGAAAATTTGTTGTAAAATATCAAGAAACCTGAACAAATATTTTTATATATTGCTAACTTCTTTTTGCTAAGAGTTTTTGTGTCTATATTAATGAGGGATATTGGTCTATAGTTTTCTTTTTCTCTGTTGTCTTTGGTTTCTGTGTAGGGGTAACACTAGCTTCGTTAAATCAACTAGAAAGTGTTACTGTATTTTTCAGTTCTAAATTTTTCATTTGGTTCTTCTTTATAGCTTTTATTTTTTTACTATGACTTTCTATTTTTCATTAATTTAAAATGCCCATAATTGATTGTTAAAGCATTTTTTATAACGGGTCTTTTAAAGTCTTTGTCAGATAATACCAACATCTCTGTCACTCAGTATTGGCACTTATTGATTATCTATTTTCATTCTACCTGCAATTGTTACAAGAAGGAGTCGCCAATGAGACACAGTCACTAAGAGAAGGAAAAGTCAGACAATTTATTGCCGGCAGGCTTCAGGGGACCTTGTGTTACAAATCCTGAGCCTAAAATGTAAGGAGAACTAGCCTTAAATACTCTTCTTGGGTAGGTAAGCATCAAGCATTTTTATTGGCTTTTCTGCCTGTTTTTAGGTGGAGTCCCCCACATCAGGGGTCTTAATCAAGTGGTTATTTTGGGTAAGGGGCTGATTGCAGCTGGCCCAACCATTTTACAGCTGGGCACAACAGGAAGCATGGTCAAGGAGAGAGACTGTTTCCAAACAGTGGGTACATGGTTTTGAGTAAGGGTCTTTACCACACCTGGGTGCAAGGGCAGGAAGTGTGGTTACTTGAGGAGGGGTCAGCTTTAGAGAGCAACTCTGTCTCTCATCTACTCAGGAAAAAGCTAGCAGTCTGAGGTTTTTTGCTAACACAAGAACAAGCTTGTGACCATAGAGCTACAGAATGCAGAAATGCATTTAGCAGTTTAACTCTTAACACACTCCAGATAAAACTCACATACAGGCAAATATTAACTAACACAATTAAATCAAAGGTAAAAACAAGGATGTAGACATGGGAAGGACAAGGAATCCAGCCATTACACACTGATCCTGATTCTTGGTATAACAAATTATTTCATACCAGGTTTCAAGTGGACATTTTGGGGTATTGTGTTATGAAGTTCTGGATATTATTCAAACCACTAGTTTACCTTCCTTCCTCTGACACTGTCCTGGTAGCAGAAGGGCTAATGCTACCTCATTACTACCAGGCTGGGATAGAAGTCCTGATTCCCCCTTCAACATCCACTGGCTGGAGGTAGGAGTTCCAGCTTCCCACTAGGCTTCCCCTGACTGGAAGAGGTAGGAACACCTCACTTTTCTACTCCACACAGTCTTTTCTGACACCATTGAGTAGAGGAAGGGGTGGCCTCCTCACTACTGGGCTGTGGGAAAAGTCCTGTCTCTCCATTGGGCTTCCTATGATGCCTTCCCAGCTGGATGAGAAGCACTCATAAAAGCCAGTGGCGAGTTCCCAAGTGACCTCCACTGACACCACGAATAGGGAGGTGCTCCTTATCAGCTGGTGAGGATAAAAATTCTCCCTACTTCTCCGACACCACGCTGGTATGAGGTGGGGGGGACCTTCTTGAAGTCTGGGAATGGAGGAAATCTGGGCTCCCCATGCAGCCTTTGCTTCTGTGTACGAAGTGGGGCCATAGATTCCTCTGCAGTGTTTGGCTGCAGTAGAGTGATTATTTTGTAAAGGTTTTCTATCTTTCTAAGCTGCCCCTATCCTTCTTAGAGAAAGCAGACTTTGGGGTTTTTCTTGTCTGTGCCTTTTGGCATTTCTGTGTTGTCAGTTTCTTTGGCTCTAAGTTTGAGATGTATAAAGAAAAAAAAAGCATGGAACTCACTATCTTATTGTTTACCCCCCCACCACCACCACTGACCCAAGGTCTTTAGTACTGTCTCTGCACCTTTCAGTTTCTTCTTATGTTTGTTTCATATATAATGTCTAGGGCTTTCAGTTGTGCTTAGCAAGTGATATAGAAAAAAAGTATGTTTACTCTATCTTCCTGGAAGCAGAAGTCCAAGAAAGACTTTTATGTAAATGGCATTCTCTTTAAGGACAGAAAAAGATTGAGAGTGAATGTGGGGGAAAAAAAAAAAAGGAAGATCTCTAGCACAGGAGAGAATATATATCTATTTAGTCTCCTTTAAGTTTCACTTACTTATTTTTCTAAAGAAAAGCAAACATACTCACTATGAATATATTTTTTAAATGAAAAACATTTAGTCATCACTACACATCCTATAACTCTGTTAGGATTGTACTTTGTGTTCTATTTTATAATCCTATTTGTTAAAAATTGTTTTGGTAGTTTCTGCATCATTTTTAAGTGTTTTTACTGATTTTCACAGAAAAGAAATAACATAAATGATAGTTTTTAAAAAGTTTAAATGCCACTAAAAGCCAACAGAAAATAATCTATATCCTTGTAAAAATATATTTATTTATCCTGTTTTTATATATATCTGTAGAGTGTCTAATGTAATTGCACACAAACATTTTGATTCAAGAGAGCTAGAAGCAAGATTATTTGAAGCAGATAAATTATTGGATGCTACCCAAAAAATCTATTTGCTCATTGATTTTTTTTTTCTGAAAGCTTCACTTCTTATTATAACGTCTATTTCCACTTTGTCCCTTAAATATATTTTGTGCTCAAGTAATAAAATTGGAAGTCACAGACAAGGGAGAATTAGAGGTTGGCTCTTGTCACACAAATTGGAAAGTGTTATGCAGTGTCCCTCCTGAAGGAGAGAAGGTATCCTTTTGGGTGGGCTTTTGGACAATACCTTTGATCATATGACAGAGGGACAAATCACGGATATCATATTGCACACACTCCAACACACTGTGTACACATTCTGGCAGCAAGTATATATTTTCCATCATCAATAAATATGGAAAAAGAGCATTTTTATAGTGGTTTATTTTCTCACTGTACCATTCACTTATATATTTCACTGGGCTAAGAAAGAAGTAGTGGGAAAAGCAATAAATAAGTTTTCATTATTCTAACCTCTCCTTCTCAGATATTGCATTAATGTGAGCCAGAAAAAAATTCAATAGTGAGTTAGCATGTAAATTTCTAAGTCACTGTAATTATTTTAAAACAATCATTGCAAGAAAATAGTGTATGTTTTAATTAGCTAATAAATATTCCCATCTATCATTATTTACTGAATTGAACTCAAAAGCATGACATAATTTATATGGAATACCAAAATTATGGCATTTAGAACACATCTTTAAACTGAGAAATTCTAGAATAGATAGCAATTCTTTATGCTGTAGTACATGATAAAATTGTACTGTGGTAATTACATTTTTTTTTGTTTTTAAAAACAGCTTTATTGAGGTATAATTGGCATAAAATAAAACGCACATCTTTATTGTTTGTAATGTGATACATTTTGACATGTGTACAAAGTGTAAGTTTAGATAATGACATTTTCATCATATTTAAAAAATAATTTGTATCTCATTGTAAGTCCTCTCTCTCACCTCTCTTATCACTGTGTCCCCAGGAAACCACAAATTTGCTTTCGATAAATAAAGATTAGTTCACATTTTAAAATATATATAAACAAACAGAAATAAACAATCATATTGTTTTACGGGTCTATCTTACATGTTTTTTGGTTTGGTTCATAGACTAACTCTAAAGAAAATTTCCAAGGAAGAGTTCCAGAAATGCTTTGAGCAATGCTAATGATTATTTGTCTCTCAATGTTTTACAATTTAGAGGCATGGCACTGATCTGAATGTATTGGATGTGGATTGTTATAAAGTTAAATCATACAACTTATCTTATAGTTATAGCATTTACACGTACGTTTTAAAAACTGAAATGAATAAAAATTATGCTGAGAAAAATAAAATAAAATAAAATAAAATATTTGATATAAATGAAATCATTCAGTATGTATTCTTTTTATCTGGCTTCTTCGGCTTGTAATAATTAGTTAAGATGCATCTCTGTTGTAGACTTATGAATAATCCATTCCTTCTTATTGCTGAGTAATATTCTATTATATGGACATACCATAGTTTGTTTAGATATTTACCTATTGATGTGCATTTGTGTTTTTCCTAATTATTCACATTTAAAAATAAAGCTGCTATAAACATTTGTGTACAAACATTTGTACCATCCTATGCTTTTATTCCTCTTGGCTAATACATGAAAGTAGAATGGATAGACCATAAAATAGGTGTTTCTCAAAGCCACTGTACTATCTGACATTCTTATTAACCATGTATGAGAGCTCCCATTCCTCATGAACTCAAATGCAAAAATTCAAAACAAAATGTTGGCAAATCAAATTCAACAATATGTAAAAAAGGATAATACATCATGTTCAAGTGAAGTTAACCTGAGAAATACACGTTTCGTTTAACATTTGAAATCAATGTAATTGACATATTTATTCAACAAATATTGCCTGAAAGTAGAGTATACTCTGGAGATGCAGCAGCTAAAAAATACAAAAATGTATGCCTGTGAATGGGGTTGGAATAGAATGGAGTCAGTGTGTATTAACAAGAGAAATAGACTGTCAAATGATAAATGCTATGGGTATAAATCTGGCAAGGGTGAGAGATGAATGGAGTGGTTGTTTACTTAGACAGGATGGGTATGAAAGGCTTCACAGAGAAGGTGATATTGAATAAAGACTTTAAAGAGATATGGGAGCAGGTCATGTGGACATCTGTGGAATGCGTTGTATCAGTTTGTTTTCTGTTGCTTAAATCAGAATACCTGAAACTGGGTAATTTATTAAAAATAATGAAATTTATTTTTTACAGTTTTGGAGGCTGTGAAGTCCAAGGTCCAGGGGGCACATCTTGTGAGGGCCTTTCTCTTGGCAGGAACTCCCTACAGATCCCATGGCAATATAGAATATCACATGGTGAGAATACCCAGAGCATTCAAGCCACCAGTCTACACCCATGGTGACCTGTTAAACTATTAACCCATTACTCCTTGAGTGGATTAATCCAGTTAACATGTGAGAGCATAGTTCTCACAATCCAATTACCTCTTAATGGCTCAACCTTTCAACATGGCCACATTGGGAATCAAACTCCCAGCATGAGCTTTGGAGGGGACAGATATTCAACCCATAGCACGTGTGCTGTAGGTAGGAAGGACAGGAAGTGCAAAATCTCTGAGGCAGAAGTATGCTTCTGTCCAGTTTTGCTGAAGTAGAGTGAGCCAGGAGAGAAATAATAAGGAGAGATGATATTAGATGAACAGTGGGCAACAAAATGATTTAGGCTGATGTAAGCCACTTTAGGAATTTTGACTCTTATTCTTAAACTTTAAGCTTTGGGAATGTGTTGAACAGAAGACTGGCATGATAGAATGTATGTTACAAAGTCATCATTATCCTGCTGTATGACTGTAGGAGGCGAAGGGTAGAAAAATCAGAAAAATTCCCTAAGAGGCTGCAAGAGTCCAAATAAGAGGTGACTTATGTGGATTTCATCAGAGTCTTTGCAGTGGGAGTATTAGGACTTTAGATTTAGATTTATTTTGAAAGTAGGTCAGAGTTTAGACTTATTTTGAAATTAGGGCCAAAAAACAAAAATTGTTTTCAAATTAGATGTAAGTTATAAGAGAAAGAGAAAAGAGTCAACAATAAGACCAAGGTGTTTTGTTTATTTTTGTTTAGTTTGGTCTGAACATCTGGAAGAACTGACTTATTATTTACTGAAATAGGGAAAGATGAACAGATTTTGAGGGAAGATTCAGAGTTCATTTTTGGACTTGTTAAGTTTTAGAGGCATTTTAGAGACTTACATGGAGAGGTTAAGTGGATGTTGGATATTCAAAAACAGCCGAGAAGTTTGATTTGGAATATAAATTTGGTAATATTCAATATGCAGGTGGTATTTAAATCCATGACACTAAACAAAATCATTTGGGGAGCAAATATTCATAGAGATGAGATGGGAGAAACAAGCTCAGGAGTCAGAGGAGCATGCAGCACTGTGGCCCAAATAAATTGAAATGGGGAGGTGCTTTTGGGGTACAAAGAGGCAAGTAATCCTAGAGACCTCCAACATGCAAAGGTGTAGCCAGTGAAAAAGGAAAGAAAGAGGGGAGTATATTGATTCTGAAACCAAATTTTTGAAAGTGTATCAAAGTGTTGGGAATGATCACTTTCCATTCCACACATACCATCAAATGTATTGAAAATGTAATTAGGCATCTCTCTTATCAAGGTACTAAATAGATGGAAATTAGTCTGTTTCACCATCTGTGGGAGACAGACTTTAATATGGCTTCCATGATCCGTAATGCTGATATTCACACTTTTCATTCAATACTGCAATCCTGTCCCCTTGAGTGTGTATGGGACATATATGACTGTTTCTAACTAAAAGAATATGGCAAAGGTGATAACCTGTCACTCTTGTGATTGTATTCGATTATAGAAAACTCAGTCTTGCTAGCAGACTTGCTTTTGCTCTCCTGCTAGCCTTGAAGAAGCAAGTGGTTATGTTGTATACTGCCATTAAGAGGGACAAAAGTCAAGGAACCATGGGTCTCCTCTAAGAGCTGTGGTGGAATCTGAACAGTAGCCAGCAAGAAACTGAGGATCTCAGCCCTACAATAGCAAAGAAACTCATTCTGGGGCAACTTGAGTGAGTTTAGAAGTGGACACTTCTCCAATCAAGCCTCCAAATGAGAATGCAGCCCAGTTGACACTTTGATGATAGGCTGGTGAGACCCTGATGTAAAGAACACATCTAAGCCGTATGCAGAGTTTTGACTCAAAGAAACTATCAGAAAATGAATGGGTGTTGCTGTAAGGCACTAAATTTGTGATATTTTGTTACACTAAAATAAACAATAAACTAATACAGCATCTGTCTTAGTTTGTTTTGTACTTCTGTAATAAAATACCTGAGACTGGGTAATTTATAAAGACAAAAAATTATTTCCTCATAGTTCTGGAGGCTGGGAAGTCCAAGACCAAGGCCCCTGCAAATTTAGTTGTCTGGTAAGACTGCTCTTTACTTTCTAGATTGCACCTTGTTGTCTCCAGAGGGGACTAACACTATGTTCTCACAAGATGGAATGAAGAAGGGCAAGCAAGCCAAAAGGGGCTTCTTTTATAAAAGAAGTCTCTTTTATAAAGACCTTAATTCTATTCACTAGGAAAGAGCCCTCATGGCCTAATTACCTCTTTAAGAACCCCACCTCTTAATGCTATCACATTAGCAACACCTGACTTTTGAAGAGGACACATTCAAACCATAGCATTGTCCACCTCAGTTTAAAAGTAAGTTATGTTCCCCGTATCCACTGGCCCACACATGGTACCGTAGTCCTCCCCAGTGTATGCCAAAACCACAAACAGTGCTGAATCCTATATATACTATGTTTTTAAAAATACATACATACATACATACATATGGACCAAGTATAATTTATAAATTAGGCACAATAAGAGATTAACAACAATAACTAATAATAAAATAGAATAATTATAACAGTAAACTGTAACAAAAGTTATGTGAATGTGGTCTGTCTCTCTTCCTCTCTCTCTTTAAATATCTTACTGTACTGTACTTACACTTCTTGTAATGATGTGGGATGTTAACCAAAATAGCTACTAAGTGACTAAGGAGTAGGTAGTGTATACTGCATAGATATGCTGGACAAAGAATTGATTAATGTCCCTGGTGGGATGAAGTAGGACAGTGTAATGTTTTATCACGGTACCCAGAACAACACATGATTTAAAACCTATGAACGATTTGTTTCTGTAACTTTCTTTTCTTTTCTTTTTTTTTTAAATTTTTTTACTGTCCCCATTTTTTTTTTTAAATTTTATTTTGTCGATATACATTGTGGCTGATTAATGCTCCCCATCACCAAAACCTCCCTCCCTCCTCCCTCCCCCCCCCAACAATGTCCTTTCTGTTTGCTCGTCATATCAACTTCAAGTAATTGTGGTTGTTATGGAGGTTCCTCAAACAATTGCAGATAGATCTGCCATATGACCCAGCTATCCCACTGTTGGGAATATACCCAGAGGAATGGAAATCATCAAGTCGAAGGTATACCTGTTCCCCAATGTTCATCGCAGCACTCTTTACAATAGCCAAGAGTTGGAACCAGCCCAAATGTCCATCATCAGATGAGTGGATACGGAAAATGTGGTACCTCTACACAATGGAATACTACTCAGCTATAAAAACGAATGAAATACTGCCATTTGCAACATGGATGGACCTTGAGAGAATTATATTAAGTGAAACAAGTCAGGCACAGAAACAGAAAGAGAAATACCACATGTTCTCACTTATTGGTGGGAGCTAAAAATTAATATATAAATTCACACACACACACACACACACACACACACACACACACACACACACACACACACACACACACAAGAACCGGGGGGGGGGAGAAGATGTTTCTGTAATTTTCTATTTAATGCTTTCATACCAAGGTTGACCATGGATAACTGAAACCATGGAAAGTGAAACTGCAGATAAGGACAGGACGACTGTACAGTTGCCCTGGGAACCATATTGACTCTAGTCCAAGACTGGACCTTTAACCAGACTCTATCTCTATTTCTGAGTGATTCTTCTGCCAAGGATACCCAGTTTCTTCTTCTTGGAAGTACAGCTAAATTGGCCTCAACCTGATCATCCTTCACAACATTAATCCATCTGCTCCTGTTAGACTAAATTTCATCTTTCTGCGCTCTCTATCCAGTGGCTTTAATTCAGATGCATTAGACCTAATCTCTGCAGATCATCACTAAGTCTCACCTCATTCTTAAGAGTTTGGCCACTTATCTGGAATCCTCACTGGTATCCCCTGCCTCCTAACTGGTTATCTTACTGATTTCAATACTACTCAAAGTAAAAGACTTTGAACAATATGGAAAAGTGGAAAGAATATTGGCTTTGGTGTCAGATACAATTTTTCATCCATCATTTACTAAGTGACCAGGGGTAAGTCATTTGTCCAATCTGAGTCTTATTTTTCACATCCATAAAATGGGGGCTCCTTTTCAAGATTACTGTAAGAACTAAATAAAAAATGTACATGAAGGGATTATGTGATTGACTAACAAATAGTAGACATTCAATAAAATTGTTAGTTTATTGATTTATTCCTTTCTTTTTAGAATTGAACTAGTGTTTTTTGAAGATTCACAGTTCTTAATACAGAAAAATGTAGATTATTGTTCCACATACATCTACTGACATATTGACTTGTGTTCACAGTAGTCTTTAAGTTCTGGGGGAAAAACTTATTCTGAGAAAAAGAGAAAAATCATTAGAGGCTTGAAAAATATATCATTTGTAAATAGAGCCAAGAACCATCACCACATCAGCAGGATTCACTTGACATTCAGTTCACAACTTTAATGGTTTTAACAAATGAAGTTCAAAGGCATAAATACACTTAAAATGTTCTCAGGTCAGCTTTGATCAAACAGGCAAAAAAAAAAAAAAGTTTGCTGAAAGGGTTTTAAGATAATTGATACAAATTAAACTAAGCTTTCAGTCAATACTTTAATTACCAGGGTAATGAACAGGAAAAGAAAAAAAGAATATCACTTGATGCACATGAATTGAAGTTCAGTTCTCCTAGTATGGCTCAGAAGTACATGGTTAAACTGTCAGAGCTCTGAAAATGCAGACTGAAATTTTGTCTTATCAGTCCAGTATGCCTTAACTTTTATGAACAAGAAGTTACAATTCTCCTATATCTAATTTTTATCCTAACTACACTTTCAGTAAAAAAAAAGGGCTCAGTTGACTTAAAATTTGCCCTTGTGCTATGCTTTAAATTTTTTAATTAAAAAAAGTTGCACATAGTTTATATTATTCTTTATAGTAATGGTCAATTTAGTAGAAAAAAAGTTATACATAAAATTTTCATTTGTTCTCATTAACATTTTTTTTGTGATTTATGTTTTTTTAAAAATTTTTCATTGTTAACATTTCGTTGCCATTTTCAGTAATACTGTATCATACACTTGAAATTTGCTAAGAGAGTTTCTTAAGTGTTCTCACTGCACACACATACAAAGTAACTATGTGAGGTGATGGATATGTTAATTAGCTTGATTGTGGTAAACATTCTACAATGTATACATATATCAAAACATCATGTTGAACACTGTAAACATATGCAATTTTTATTGATCTTGTATAACTCAATAAAGCTGGAGAATAAAACCCTACATTACATTAGAAGTTATTCAATATATTTGTTGAATAAATTGTTTAATGTTGAATAAATTTATGGTGCATTTTTGAAATTGAAAAGTTTTTCATGTTTTATATGCCCAAATCTTATACTTTTAGTACGTAAACACAGCTTTATAGACATCATTAGAAAGAACTTGAGCATGTTATACAATTTGTTTTTAGATACTTTTTTCTCAAATATTGATATACACAGGTCTATTCTTCCAGATAAAGTTTAAAATAATTTTCTTGAATGCCAAAAATTCCTTTGAAAGTTTGTTTTGAATTGAAATCAATTTCTAAATTGATAAAAGTCAATTATTATTCAATGCTCTTGAACCTTCTTAACATGGTATGTGTATTAGTATCTCCTACAAACAGTAAGTAAGAAGACAACCCAGTAGAAACATAGAAGAGAGGAACAGTCTGTAAAAACACAGAGGAAATTCAAACGACAAAAACAAACAAACAAACAAACAACCCCCCCCCACAATGGAATATCATTATATACTCTCCACAAAAGCTAATGTTAAATAGACTGACAGTAACAACTGACAACATGGAGTGAAGCAAAATGTCACATACAGTGGGAAAGAATATAATTTGGTAAACTATTCTAGAAAATTTTACATAATCAACTAAAGTTGAAGATACATGTAGCCTACTAAGAAATTCCAATCAGAAGTATAGACCGAATAGAATATTTATTGTTATTTTTAGTAGTTTCAAACTGGAAACAATCCTAAAATTCAAGTGAACTGTGGTATAATTACACACTGGTACCCTATACATCCACGAGAATAATCACACCATAGTTACTCTAAACAACATTAGTGAGATTCGTACACATAATACTGAGCAAAAGAAGCTCAATATTATTCCAATTATATAAACAAAAGGATACTCAAGGAAGCTTTAGGTTTTCAAGGATGTATATTTAAACAGTAAAAGCATGATGAAAAGAAAGAAGGGAATTACCTTAAATGTAGTGGTCTCCTGGAGCTGGGCTCTTTCAAGAGAGCTAATTGTTGTATTTCAGCTCAAGTCCATGTTGGTAGCTTGAAATCAGCCATGATTGCAATATTTACATCATGGAATTCAGCAAACACTACAAATCTGTGTTGCTTCCCCACCCCACCCCGAGAAAGTTTTGTTAAATATTTGCCATTATATCACTGCATAAAAGTCATGATAATGGTCACCTTTAGAGAACAGGAGAAGACAATTATTGGGGACAGGAATATCTGTATCTTCTCAGATGCTGGAACTCATTTGGGGTAATTAGCTATAGTTTTAGTTTAATAGATTTTCTCATATGTGTTATACATCATAGTAATCAGTTTTTTCAAAGACCTAAAGTAAATGCAATTAAGGTAAGAAAAATAGATAAAATGATAAATTTTAAAAAAACAAAAATATCATTTTACAGAGATGATGATTGACTAATTGAATTGATGATGATGACTGATTAAGTGAATTGTTCCAAGGTTTAGGTTACTACTATAGCATAATTTGAAAAAAATGAAATGCTAGAAATCATCTAAATGTTCATTAACAGAGACGTGTTTAATCAAATTGCAGTATGTCCCTTAGATGAGATTGGCATTTATGTACTGATTTGAACAGATTTCCAAGACAAAAAAGCTGAAGAAAAATGTTTATAACATGACCCCATTTATGATTTGTTTGTGTGTGTGTTGATATCTCAATCTCCCTCCTCCATGTATATACATAGAAGAAGAGTGACAGACATTTCAGAAACACTAATGGTGATTACTTCTGGATGGAAGGGTTAGGCGTGTTTATGTCATCAGTCATTAAAGTAAGCCTTCTGTCTTTTTGAGTGACCATGTTATGAAGAAAAGAAGACAGAGACAGTCTCTTTTCACTCCCCTCTTTCATTACCTCTGTGAGTTATAAAAAAGGAAGGGATGTGCACATAAACATGGAAATCATGTGACCCAGATTCTCTGATACCAAAGTTCCCTTCTGTTATTATAACGTTTCTCAAGGTGTGAGTTCTCATTTACTTTTCAGAAATAATAACTCCTGTTTACAAATGACAAAATTTTACCACTCATCTGTGGGGCCCCTGTCCCTACCTGGCATGGTTTTAACTCACAAATTACAAATATAGAAGACAACTTCACATAAACAAACATAAAATAGTTTCCTTTCTTTTTAGTTCTCTCTCAGTGGGGAAGGGTATTTCTACAATAAGTTTATACTAAATGTAAGAGGTCTTACCAGTAGGTTTTCTTGGAAACAGTCTTGACATTTTTCTGAGGGAGACTGCCTCCTCAGAGCAGAACATTTTGAAAAAGTTAAACAAAAGACTTTTGAACAGAGGTTAAATTGGTTTTATAACAACGAAGTGCATGCAATTGTGAAATGAATGGCAAAAACTTCAAAATGTGTAGAATAGTGAGGAAATAAATATAATCAGTTTGAGATTCCTCTTTATGATATATATTCTACCATCCAAGGAAAGAAGAGGGAATTGGAATTGAAAAGCAGGTGCTCCATTTTAAGGAATGTGATTTTATGTGTTTATAAGGCTGTAAACCACCATATTAACTGACATCAATAGTCACACCTTCTGGGATTCTGATTTGAGCAGAGCCTTTTATCCTTGAAGGAGATGCCCTAGGACTACTGACAAACATTCAGCAGCAAGTGGGGAAGGCTGTTTCTAAAATAAATGCTGAGAAAGAAGGGACCCAAGTTCTCAGAGAACCTCTCAGAAGTGATCTTGTTTTTCTACATTTCACGTGAGTTGAATTTAAATATCTATGACATACCCACAAGATTTGGGTGTTTATATCTACCAGAGGAAAAGAGGATGATCAAGAAAGAATACATAGAAATGATTATGCAAGACAAAAGTGAGATCTTTGTCTACAATGTAACCTTTCATCTATGTAAATAGAAATGAACATACCGTGTGTATATGTGCATATATATACCTGCACACTCATACTTTTATGTTATGCATGCTGATATGTGTCGGTCCATCTAGGTAGACAAATACATAGATAGAGCCTGACAGAGGGAAAGAGAGAAAAAAAAAGATATGCACAAAAATATGAGCCAATGATTACTCAAGGAAAAGGTATACATTCCTTCTTTTTATATACCCTTCAAAAATAGGATTATGGGGAGAGGGCAGAGCAAGATAGCCAACTAGAGTGCTGTGGTGCTAGTCTTCCACACAAAAAAGGACCAAAACAACAAATTACTACCCAGCAATCCCACTTATGGGTCCAAAGGAATGGAAATCATCATGTCGAAGGGATTCCTGCACTGCCATGCTCACCGCAGTGCTATTTACAATAGCCAAAATATGGAACCAACCTAAATGTCCATCAGTGGATGGCTGGAGAAGGAAAATGTGGTATATGTACACAATGGAACACCACTCAGCCATAAAAAAGAATGAAATTCTGCCATTTGCAGCAACATGGATGAGCCTGGAGAAAATTAAATTAAGTGAAATAGCCAGGCACAGAAAGAGAAATACAGTGTGTCTTCATTCATACATGGGTGCCAAAAAAGAAAGAGAGAGAAAGATGAAACCACAATAATGCACTGAACTTGCAGAAGGAGAGAACAAATCTATGGTTACTAGAGGTGAGGGGGGAAGTGAGAAGGGGAATTGGGGACAGAGTGGGTAAGGTTTTTTTTTTATTATTGCATAAAGAACAATTACGATTTGTAATAATGAATATGCTAATAATATTGATTTGATCATCACATGCTGTACACAGGTGATGGTAGTCAATGCTGTATACCCAAAATGTGTATAATCAATTATGCTTAAATTTAAAAAAATAAAAATTAAAAATAAAACAACTTTATTTTGACTGGAATGACTAAAAAAATATGCTGCAGAGCACCCAAGGAGTGAAGAAATCCTTGTAGATCACAGAAGACTAGAACAGCACCATAGAGAGCAGAGCAAGACATCCTGCCTCTGCCTCACTGTCTGCCTGCAAGGATCAGCTTGAGGTCAAGCAGAAAGAAGGCAAGCTGGAAAAACCTCAGTTGTTTCCACTTCCATCACAAACACCAGCAATCCCTGCCACGAAAGAGTCCCCCAGTTCTCTTAGTCCCCAAAGCCAGTTTGTGGAGTAGTTGGGAGTTTGTGTAGTTGTAGTGGCCTCATAGTAGAAGCCCAAGTAGAGCAACCACCAGCCTCCTGAACTAAGTGGTTATAGCACAGTGCCATCATAAAACTGAGCCTGTTTCTAGAGTGTGTCCGGCCCTGGGGGTCAGTGGAAACTGATTTCTTCCATCCTGAGGCCCCACCTTCATCCTACAACATTCACATAGGTGGTGGCAGGACCACAGGCCTGGCTGCCTGAACTAGACAAAACAGAAAGACTGAGACCTCAGTGTAGCACCCCTTCCTTCCCAGGAGAACAGAGAGACCTGCTCCACAGGAAAGCTGCCTGTTCCACCATATTCACATGCACCCTCCCTGCATACCCTGCTGGCCCACTGAGCCCATAAGTGCTAATGACATCCCAACAGTCAGTCAGTCCACCAGTAGCTCTGCCTCCCTCTGGCAGTCCTCCACAGAGCCACTGGGCTCTGCTGCAGTAGTGTACACCTAATTCCTGACTGATAGACGTTGGGTAGCAATTCTGCCTCCCCATGGCGGGCCTCTATAGAGCTTCTGAGCCTGGATGCACCATTGCAGGCTTTCTCCAGTCATGATAGTTGATCCGATGGCCCTTCATAGAGCTGCTAGGCCCTGCTGCAGTAGTGTACACCTGCTCCTTGACCACAGTGTTCAGGGAGTGGCTTTGCTTCTCCAGAGAAAAGTTCTACAAAGTTGCCAGCCCTTTCTGCACCCTTGCAGGCTTGCTCCAGGTTTAACATCCAGCAGCCCTCCACAGACTTGCCAGGCCCTTCTGCACAGGCACACACCTACCCCTTGCCTGACAGTGGACCAGGCAGTGGCTTTGCCTCCTCTCAGTTGGCCTCTAAGGAGCTGCTGACACCTGATGCACCCTCTCAGGCTTGCTTTAGGCTCTACTGCTCATCCAGCTGCCATCCACAGAGCTGCAGGGCCCCACTGCACCTGTGCATGCCTGCTTCTGAATGACGTGGAATGAGATGTGGCTTCACCTCTTCCAATAGGCCACCACAGAGCCACCTGGCACTGCTGTGCCCACACGTGCTAGTTCCAGTCCAGGCAATAGCATCCAATCCTTTAACAGGCCTTTGCAGAGCCACTTGACAACCTCCTCCTTGCACCCAGGAACACACGTTTCTAGTCTAAAAGCTGGTCAGGCAGCATACCAGCCCCTGAAAGAGACAACCTCAGAGCTGTGTGCCCATGCCTGGCCTGATAGCCAGTTAGGCAGCAACTCTGCACTTCAGAGAGATTACCAAACAACCAATTGTCCCTCTGTGCCCATGTATGCCTGGCCAAACAACCAGCCTAGTGTTTCTGACCTAGCAAAACAGAACCAAGGTTGGCACAAACTCCTGCAGTCTAGGCTACTGAGGCATTTGCAGACATCTTTGAAGTGGACTACAACCAAAGAAACTGTACAGAGACTACACTACTGAGTCCACTGTAAACCAAAGTCAATGAGACATATGCAACAGACACTCTAGGACCCATATACAGAAAAAAGTCATTTCTGTGTAATCTACTCCATAAAATTAGGGAAATCAAATAGTCCATTAGATTTGCAGATATCAACATAGGGACACAAAAAGCATGAAAAATCAAGGAAACATGACAACCCCAAAAGAATACAATAAGTCTCCAGTAACAGACACCAAAGAATAGGGCCTCTACAAAATGTCTGTAAAGGAATTTCAAATAATGATCTTAAGGAAACTCAATGAGATATAAGAGAACACAGACAAACAATAGAAAGAAATAAGGAAAACAGATCATGATCTAGACAAGAAATTTAACAAAGATAAATAGTGTAAAAAAAGAGCCAAACAAGACTTGGAGCTGAAGAATTCAATGCATGGAATAAAAAATACAATTGAGAGCTTCAAGAACAGACTAGATCAAGCAGAAGAAAAAAATTCTGAACTTGAAGGCAGATCTTCTGAAATTGGCCAGTCAGAGGGAAAATAAATAAACAAATAAATAAATAAATAAATAAGAATGAAAAATAATGAAGAAAGCCTGCAAGACTTATGGGACACCACTAAAGGAAGAAATGTTCAAATAGTAAGTGTTCCAGAGGGAAAACATGTGAAAAAAAAAGGTGCAGAAACCATGTCCAATAAAATAATAACTGAAAACTTCTCAGGTCTTTGGAGAGATATGAATATCCAGATTCAGGAAGCTCAAAGGTCCCCTATTATACTCAATCTAAAAAGATTTTCTCTGAGGCATATCCTAATCAAACTGTCAAAAGTCAAAGACAAAGAGAATTGTAAAAGTTACAAAAGAAAAACATCAAATCATGTATAAGGGAATTTCTATTAGATTATTAGCAGATTTCTCAAAAGAATCCTTGCAGGCCAGGAAAGAATGGGAAGATATATTCAAAATACTGAAAGAAAATAATTATCTGCCAGGAATACTTTATCTAGCAAAGCTATCCTTCAGAAATGAGGAATAAATAGTGAAGACCTTCCCAGATAAGTAAAAGCTAAAGGAATTCATCACTACGAGACCAGCCTAAAATTCCCACAAAAGTGGTACAATTGGAAATTAAAAGACAATAATTGCTATTATGAAAACATGAAAAAGCACAAAAGTCACCTGTACAGGTAGATTCATAATTCAAACTCAGAACACTCCAGTGAGGTAATGGTGCTATTTAAATCCTTCAGTCCTCTAGTATGAATGTTTAAAGTCAAAATGGCCAAAAAACAACAATAACAATAATCAGTGGCTAAGGAACATACAATATTTACAAATGTAAATTAAAATAAAAAATATAATTTGTGTGGGAAGGAGGAAACTACAGAATTTTCATGCAATCAAAGTTAATTTACTATCAGTTTAAGTAGTTTATATAATTCCAAGACTCTTTATGTTAGCTCTAAGATAACCTCAAAAAAAAGAAAAGAAATTACAGCAGATATAAAAATGAAAAAGAAAAAAAAAAACAGAGTCCAGCAACCCAGAAAACCACCAATCCAGAGAAGTAAGTAACGACAGAAAAAGACAGAAACTAAGGATCTACAAAACAACCAGAAAACAACCAGCAAAATAACGGGAATAAGTTCTCACCTATCAGTAATAACCTTGAATGTAAATGGATTAAACTTTCCAATTAAAAGATATACAGAGGCTGAAAGAATAAAAAAAAAAAAAAGACCCAAAGATATGCTGCCTACAAGAGACTCACCTAAATATTAATGACAAACATAGACTGAAAGTGAAAGGCTAGAAAAAGATATTCCATGCAAATGGAAACCAAAAGCCAGTGGGAGTAACCATACTTATATCAATTAAAATAGACTTTAAATCAAAAGCTGTGAAAAGAGACAAAGAAGTTCACTATATAATAATAAAATGATAATACAATAAGAGGATATAACAATTGTTAGTATATATGCACTCAACATCAGAGCACCTAGATATATAAAGCAAACATTATAAGAACTAAGGGGAGAGATAGGTTTCAATTCAATAATAATAGGGAACTTTAACACCCTGCTTTCAACAATGGACAGATCATTTAGATAGAAAATAAGCAAAGAAATAGCTGACTTAAACTGTACTAAATGAACCTTACAGATATTTACAGAACATTCCATTCAAAAGCTGCAGAATACACATTCTTCTCAACTGCACATGGAACATTCTCTGGGACAGATCACATGTTAAGCCACAAAACAAGTCTACATAAATTTTAAAAAATAGAGATACTATGAAGTATCTTTGCTGAACAGAATGATATAGAACTGGAAATCAACAACAAAAACTTCTGAAACTTTACCAATACATGGAAATGAAACAACATGCTCCTAAATGACCAAGGGGTTAATGAAGAAATTAAAAGGAAAATTTAAAAATTGCTTCAGACAAATGAGAATGGAAATACACACATCATACAGAAACATATGGGATATGGTGAAAACAGTTCAAGACAAAAGTCTATAGCAATAAATGCCTGTATTTAAAGAAAAATAAAAGAAAAGAAAGATTTCTAATAAATAACCTAATGATGCACCTAAAAGAAGTAGAAAACAACAGCAAACTAAACCTGGGATTGGAAGAAGAAAAGAAATAATAAACCTCAGAGCATAAATAAATGAAACAGAAACTAAAAAACAATTGAAAATATCAGTAAAACAAAGAGTTGTTTACTTAAAACATGAACGAAATTAACAAACCTTTTGTTAGACTAACCAAGAAGTAAAGATAGAACACTGAAATAAAATCAAAAATGGAAAAGACACTATAACCAATACCACAGAAATACAAAGAATCAGAAGAGACTATTATAACAAGTATATGCCCCCAATTTTGATAACATACAAGAAACAGATAAATCCCTGAACAAATATAATCTACCAAGATTAAAGTATGAGCAAATAGAAAATCTGAACAGAACAATAAAAGTAAGGAAATTGAATCGGTAATACAAAGTCTTCCATTAAAGAAAATCCAAGGGTGATGGCCTCACTGCTGAATTCTACCAATCCTCTTCAGATTATTTTCTTAAATTGAGGAGGAAGGAATTCTTCCCAACTCATTTTATGAGGCTAGCATTACTCTGATTCCAAAACGAGACAAGGACACAACAAAAAAATAAAATTACACGTCAATATCCCTGATGAACATAAATGCAAAAATTCTCAACAAATACTAGCAAACAAAATCCAACAGCACATAAAAAAATCATTCACTGTGATCATGTGGGATTTATCACAGGGATTCAAGAATGGCTGAAAATATGCAAATCAATAAGTGTGATATACCACATTAACAAACAAAGACAAAAACTGTGTGATGATTTCAATTAATACAAAAAAAGCATTTGACAAAATTCAACATTTTTTAGGATAAAAACTCTTAAGAAACTAGGCATAGAAGGTATGCACCTCAATATAATAAAGGCCATATATGACAAACCCACAGCTAACGTCATACTAATGGGGAAAATCTGAAAGATTTCTCTTTTTGATTAGGAACAAGACAGGGATGCCCATTTTCACCACTTCTGTCCAACACAATACTGGAAATCCTAGCCAGAGCAATTAGACAAGAGAAAGAAACACAAGGCATCCAAATTGAAAAGGAGGAAGTCAAACTGTCCCTGTTTGCAAACGACATGAGATTATATAGAGAAAACCCTAAAGACTCCACCACAATACTCTTAGAACTAATAAACAACAAATTCAGCAAAGTTGCAGGATACAAAATCAATATACCAAAGTCAGTGGCATTTCTATATATTAATAGAAAAAGTATCTGAAAAAGAAATTGATGAAAGAATTTCATTTGTAATAACTACAAAGAAAAAGATCCCTAGGAATAAACTTAACCAAGGAGGTAAAAGACATCTACAATGAAAACTATAAAGCTTTGGAAAAAGAAGTTGAAAAAGGACATAAATAAATGGAAAGATATCCTATGTTCATGGATTGGAAGAGTTAATATTGTTAAAATGGCTATTCTGCCCAAAATGATCTACAGATTTAGTGCAATTCCTATAAAAATACAATGACATCTTTTCACTCAAATAGAAAACACAATTCTAAACTTCATGTGGAATCAAAGAAGATCCCAAATAGCCAAAGCAATTCTGAGAAAAATGAACAAAGATGGAAATATTATACTACAAAGCTATAGTAACCTAAATCGCATGGTACTGGCATAAAAACAGATACACAGATCAACGGAATAGAATAGAGGGGTCAGAAATAAATTTCTACACCTACAGCCAATCTTTGACAAAGGTACCAGGAATACACACTGGGAAAAAGACAGTCTCTTCATTAAATGGTGTGGGGAAAACTGGATATCCACATGCAGAAGAATAAAACTAGCCATCTATCTTTCACCATATACAAAAAAATCAACTGAAAATGGATTAAAAATATAAATATAAAACCTGAAACTATGAAACTATTAGAAAAAGACATAGGGGAAAAGATCCATGACATGAGGCTGGGCAAGGATTTTTTAAATAAGACTTCAAAAGCACAAGCAATAAAAGCAAAAATAGACAAATGAAATTACACTAAACTAAAAGGCTTTTGCACATCAAAGGAAATTTAAAATAATGAAGAGACAACCTAAAGAATGAGAGAAAATATTTGCAAATTATAAACCTGACAAGGAGTTAATATCAAGAATATGTAAGGAACTTAAACAACTCAACAGCAAAAATACAAATAACACAATCAAAAAAATGGGTAAAGGATCTTAAATATTTCACAAAAAAAGACATACAAATGGCCAACAGGCATATGAAAAAATGCTCACCATCACTAGTCATCAGGAAAATGCAAATCAAAACAATAAGGTACCACTTCACTTGAGTTAGAATAGCTATTATCAAAAAGACAAAAGAAAACAAGTGTTGGTGAGAATGTGGAGGAAAAGGAACAGTTGCACACTATTGGTGGGAGTGAACGCTAGTACAGCCATTATGAAAAACAATATGGAGCATCCTCAAAAAATTAAAAATAGAACTACCATATGATCCAGCAATCTCACTACTGGGTACATAACCAAAGGAAATGAAGACAGTAGGTCAAACAGATATCTGCATTCCCATGTTTATTGCAGCAGAATTTACAACAGCCAAGATATGGAATCAACCTAAGTGTCCAACAACAGATGGATGGATTAAAAAAAAAGTATGGTATATATAAAAAAGGGTGCCTGTTATTTGCAACAGCATGAATGAACTTGGAAGACATTATGTTAAATGAAGTAAGCCAAGCACAGAAAGACAAATACCTATGATTTCACTCATATGTAGAATCTAAAGCTTTTTTAAAAAAAAAAAAAAAAAAAAAAGTTGATATAGAGACAGAGTAGAACAGTGGTTAATAGAGACTGCGAAGGGTGTGGGAAAGGGAAGACAGAGAGAGGTTGGCCAATAGGTACAAAATGACACTTAGATAGGAGAAAGCAGTTCTCATGTTCTGTGGCACAATAGGGTGACTATGGTTGACAGTTAAGCTTTGCATATTAAATAATAGCTAGAGGAGAGGCTTTTGAATGTTTTCACCATGAGGTGATGGATATATTAACTACCCCAAAGTAATTACTATACAACATATATAAGTATCAAAACATCAAATTGTACCCTATAAGTATGTACAGTTACAATGTGTCAATTAAAATAAATTAATTTCAAAATAGGATCATGGGTGTATTTTTTTTTTTTACTTTTGTTGTGCTTTTTAATATTTTAGACATTTTAATGATGAGCCAGTGTTTTTTATTATCAGAAAAAAATACTTTACCTTAAAAATAATCTTTTTTCCCGTTAGTTATTGTTCTAGATAGTATGCTAAATAGTTGTACTTTGTATCCATGATTATACTCACAAGAACCTTATAATCTTGAAAAACTATGAAAAACACTATCTTAAAATTTTATTTCATTCGTGTACTCAAAAGTGCCTTTCTTTTTTAAAAAAATAGTTCTGAACATTAAAAAATTTTGCAGTACAAATGCTCAACTTGATTAAATAATTGTCTTTTACATCAGTGGATATACTCAGTATTTGTTAAGGTACAGGGAAACATTGTCAGTGGGGTATAAATCAGTAAACCCTTTCTGGATGTCAAGTTGGCAATAGGGATTAAAATTGATTGCTATCTTATCATTCAACAATTCCACTGTTTGAAATTATTATTAAAAAATATCACAAGGATACGCCTTCAGCATTGTTTTAATAGAAAATATCTAGAAATTACTTAAAATATTCAACAACAGAAGACAAGTGAACCGGAGTTTATATTCCTAAAAAATAGAAAGTTGTTAAAAAGAACAAGCTGTGTTTATGAATGTTTATGTGGAAAAGCTTAAGTGAAAAAAAGCAAAATTCAAAATGTATATTATATGACCTCATTTATGGGTAGAAGAAATAGAATACATAGAGTTAAAAATACACACAAAACTACATAGTGGTCTAAGCATCTTTTTTCCTAAAATTTACCCCAAGAAATTAACAGCAGTTTTCTTTTTTATTTGTTTATTTAATTATTATGCATATTCATGAGATACAAAGCTAATTGTCACTCCTCATGCCCATGATGTGAGGGCCAGCTTCATACTGGCAGCATACCCCTTGCCAGAAATTGCATTTGTACCTTGTGTCCCCCACCCAATTATCCCCAACCTCACTCCCCACCCCCTTCCCCCCTCCTCCACTTTGTAGCCCAAGGAATGTTCTCTCCCTCTGCAAGACCAATGCACTACTGTGGTCTTTCTTTCCTTCCTTCTTTCCTCTCTTAGCTCCCACATATGAGTGAGCACATGCCATATTTATCCCTCTGTGCTTTGCTTATTTCACTCAACGTAAGTTTCTCCAGGTTCATCCATGTTGTTGCAAATGATAGTATCCCATGTTCATCGCAGCTCTGTTTACAATAGCCAAGACATGGAACCAAACTAAATGTCCATCGATGGATGATCGGATAAGGAAACTGTGGTATATATACACCATGGAATACTACTCTGCCATGAAAAAGAATGAAATATTATCATTTGCAACAACAGCAGTTTTCTTCAAGGAGAGGGCTGGAGAAAAATGGAATCAGGATGATGCATTGTAGTATTTCTTTCTTTTTCTTAATTAAAACTAGATATTTTATTTATGTCTTTATTTTTACTTATTCTAATCAATACAGATATTTAAGAATTTAAAAATAAACATAAAGATGGATAAAACTGGGGGAGCACACATGGCTTTGATGAGTCTATATGAATATATATTAATTTACCTACATAAATATATGAATAATATATGTGTGCATATATATGTATTGTGTACATATAAATATTAATAATATACAGGTACACATGTACATAAGGGTAAATGCATATATGTGAAATACACAGTAAATAACTATTATTGAATTAATTATGTCTCCGGTTTATATTTAATTCAAATATTTTCCCTACATAGAACTCGTTTTCATGCATTCTCTTTGCAACAAAAAGCAATGTCTAGCTCTGCATGGGGGAAAGTATTTGGATGAATGTGCCAAGGGTTAAAATATTATGGAAATTAATTATCTCCCCTACATTTTATTAATCTGGACATTTTCTCGCTTGAGAACACATGATGTGCTGAATTGATGATATACAATACTGTTTCAGAGTAATAAAGCATCTTAGATTATATCCTTTTTAATTCGTTGAAGTATAATGGATAATAAATTATTTAGTTTAATTAAAACTTCTTTATCAGATGGGCATTTACCCATGTCATTGCTATGCACAACTGGTGTTTCTACAGAAGGCATAATTTCCATCTCTATTCTCATTTCATTCACAGATTCTTTTAACTGCATTTCAAATTACATCAATTTCTTCAAAGTCATACTATTGCACAAAGTCAGACTTTTGTACCTACTCTTCTATCATAAGCATTACAAAAATCCCTCTGTTCTGTTTGCTTAAAAATGTATTCTTTCCTCTTGTTTTTGAAGGGAAGAACCAAGAAACACTAAAATGTGGTATTTAAAGGGTTGAATCCCAGCTCCAAATTTGGGAAAATCACTTATCTTCTCTGAGGCTCACTTTCCTTTCTCATCTGTAACATGGGGCTAATAATAGTTTTAAAATGCAATGAGGTAATACATGGACAGTAATATGTTTCCGGGCATCTAGTAAGAAATGTTTGAAATAATCGTTACTATTTTAATCAATTTTTACTCAATGTCTTCAAATGTTTTTCATTTTGGCCATGAGACAGTAGAGGGATGATTTGATGCAAACAGCATTCATCACTAAAATTTCAGTCTGAGAGTTTGAAGATTTTGCTGAAACACTATTAAAATTTTGGCATTAAAGTTTAATTTTCTTTGAGCACAGGAATTCTCTGAATTCTCAAAAAATTCATTTTCCCTCTCCACTTCCCCTTCTTTATATTCTCAATTTTAATACCATTTAAAATTGTCATAATTTCAAAATGTTGACAGATTCTTATACTCATTCTTAAAGTATTATAGGAAAGACAAGAAATTAATGGAATCAAGGTGTACAAAATCTATAAAGTGCCAAAAATGAATATTTCACTAAAGATTTTGTGGGAAGGCAGGGAAAATGATTGCAAAATGTACTGCAAAGCAAAAAATACTATTGAATTCCTCACTTAAGTGATTTTTTTGCCAAAGGTTTTCTTCTCTTCAGTAGCATTTATCTTCTTTCCCTTCCTAACACATTCTGGGGCGAAAAAATAATCATCTCTTAATCACAGCTCTTTAGAACCCTATTCGAAAACAGAATTTGATAAGTGGCTAAATGCATGTCACTCGTTTTTTTTTTTTTTTCTTCAAGCACAATGATTCAGGGGTCCAACCACAGCAGTAATGCTAGGCACTGCTGTCTTTTCGACTATTCCAGACTGTAGAACTACCTGTCTTATTCTTTACTCTTTCTTTCCTTTTAGAAAAAAATCATCCTAGGTCTTTTTTCTTTTGTTTACAAAAACGTGAATATTAAAAAAAAAAAAACAAAGATACACACTCATAGTTGAGTGCTTGATAACCTGCATACAAAGATGGAAAAGTTACCTATTCTAGACAATGTGGTATTAGTAACAATGGCAATGGCGGTGGTGATTGTAAACAAAGACAGATGAGAGGACCAAGAAGGTGAGCATAATACAGGCACTATCTCCCTTACATGTCACAACCACTGAATGAGTAGGTATTGTTGTTACATTCACTTCACTGATAGGGGAATTAAAGCTTATGGAAACAAAACTGCCTGTACTAATCCATGTAGCCAGTGTTTGAACTAGGTGTGTTTTGGATCCAAAGCTCAGGCTCTTAACCATATTGCACTTTATATTGACTCCTTAAAATAAATAATAAAAATAATAATAACAAAAATAATAAAGTAAATTAAGTGATGTTCACTGGAAATAGTTTCCATTTGCTTTACTTCCACACTACTCAATAAGCATAGGTTGTGTTACTATGATATGCCAGACACTAACCTAAGTGTTCAAAATATTTTTAAAAATTACATTTTAATAAAATCTTAGTTATAAAATCTTATTTTTATTTTTTCCTTCTATTCTGCTTACTTATTTTGTTTCCCTAGTATCATGTTGTCTTCTATGTTGAATTTGGTGGAAAGAAGAAATGGAGACGATGGGAATCAGATCTCGATGACTATGTCTTCACGGTAAGTTTTCTAAAACTTTGTCTACTCATCTTTTAAGCTCCCTCTCCCTCCCCTGCTCAATTTACAATTTCAAGTGTGTGTATCAGATTGCTGTGAAAATAAGAAGGTAAGATTTCCAAGTCACAGTGATGATTACAGTGAAAGTGCATGATATACTTGCTATCATTTGCTTTAGATAGTAAGGTGGGTTAGACCCATCCACTTACATGTGAACTTCTTATACATGGGAACACTCCGGGGGAAAAGAGAACAAGATAGCATCTACCTCTGCATGCCACCTCATAAAACCACATTACTTAACTACTTTTATCTTTGTAGCAACCCTCTAAGATGTGTATTGCTGTTGCATTTTTCAGATATAAAACAGAACCAGAGAGATTAAGGGACAGACCAAAGATTTTAGAGCCAGAAAGTGGTAGATGTGAGACTCAAGTCAGGTTTTCTCATTCTAAACTGTTACAGAGCCAAGAGTCATTCCTCATCTGCTGCCCAAATAACTAAGAAGTCTCTCAGGCCAAAGTTTGCAGGTTAGAGATTAGCATTTATTTGGATGGCCATTCAAAGGAGCCCATGGTAGCTAAAGGAGCTTTAAGACTCCAGACTCCCTGAGAACTTAAAATCATAGAAACTTATAGTACAAGAATTGGGGTAGGGGTGTCAGAAAGCATGCGGGTATCTGACTGGTCAGCAGTGAAGTCAGAATAATTATTTCTGGCATCCTGGCTAAGGTCCTCCTTGGCTCCTTCGAGTCCAGAGATGAACAAACTTCAAAGCAGGTTTGTAGCAGCAGGCATTCTGCAAAGACAACCGTAGATTGGCATTGCAGATGTTATTCTAAGCCTTTCCTATCCCCTGGAGGAACACTCTTTTGGCCTGTGGTTTGTGATCGACTTTCTGTGTAACAGGCCACATCTCTTTTGTTTGCCCTTATATATACTGCACTGGTTCTAGTGCCTGCTGTATAGAAGACACTCAGTAAATACTTACTGAAAGTATGGATAAAAGAAGAGTGGGTGAGTAGTAAATATTTGTTAGTAGCCATATTCACTTTAGCATAAATTATTTTATTTTATTTTTCCTTAAATCATTTTCCATTTTCATATTTTCAAATTGAAAACAGAGAGAGAAAAAAAGAAAGATGAGGTAGAGAAGTGTTGGCTGGGATGCTCATGGAAACTACCACAGCAGCACGGGGGACTATGTATTCTCATAGAAAAAAAAACCACAAGCTGAAATCAAAGAAGTCACAAATGAGGACATGCAAAGGTCACTGTGGAATGGGAAAAATCTGAACTTGAATTCCATAATTGGGACATTGGGCATTTGGCCAAAAGCATGGTTGTGAAACCATGCAAGACTCCAGGATTAAGATGGGGACACTGAAAGTTTTTGCTTATTTGTTTGTTTGTTTGTTTTGTTTTGCTTTGCTTTGTTTATAAAGTATTACTTGGGTAAAGCCTCCTGTTTTCTATTAAGAACAAGTGCAAATACTCTCTAGAAAATACATCCTCAATTTAAGCCCAAAGTTTCCTACAGTTTAAGATCAAATACATATGAATATAGAATCAAATACTATGAAATATTTAAAAAAAAAAACATGAGTAAATGTCAGTACAGCAATATATAGCAAAATTAGGCTCCAAGAACTGCACATAATAGAATTATGAAACATATCATAAAAAACCTATTTCCAAAAAAATTAAGTTAAATGTATGAAATAATAGAAAGAACAAAAACATTCAGAAGGAGAATCAACATAGCTAAGCAGACTAGAAAGAAAGAAAGTAGGGCTTTTAAAAATAAAAAAGAAAAATAGTCATGGAAATTTAGAAAAAAAAAGAAATGTTAACAAAGCAAGTCAAGCATAAATGCAAAAAGGATTAGTGAACAGGAAAATCTGAAATAATTACTCAAAATGTAGGCCAGAGGTTATAACATGAAAAAAGGGTTGAAAGTTGTGAAGAAAAGAATTAGTCTAAAGTACATCTAATCAGAGCACCAAAGGGACAGAGTAGAGGGAAGTTATGTAAAACTATTTGGGGAGATATAAACTATATTCTAGAACAAATGAAAGATAGAGTGAAATAAGTAAAAAGAAATCTCACATGGACACATTGTAGTAGATTCAGAGACTAAAGATGGGGGAAAGATTTTAATCACAGAGTCAAAGAACAGATCCCAGTCAAGGAAAGAATTACTCTGACAGCTTTCTTCTCTACAGCAACAAAAATCTTTCAAAGGAAGCTAAAAAGGACTAACTCTCCACTGATGAAACTTATTTCAAGAACAGAAGGGAAATAAAGCCATGTTCACATAAACAGAGAATTTCTACTACAATCGGGCTTTTCTTAAAGAAATTTTTAGAGTATACTTTAAAATCCTATAATTTAAATTATCCCCTAGAATTATACCCTTCTTAATCCAGTGTAGGTCTGAGGAACAAGAAGAATTAATGAAAAAAAAAATTGATAAAGGCAGGTATAGCTAAGCAAACATTGTCAATATAAAATGATAATGTCTAATTTATCAGATTAAATGATAAAATAATATGTTGAACAAAGGCATATTTTTTGTGAGAATATAATCAGTTTAAATACTGTAAATTTCTTTAATTGTTTCAAAGGAAATATAATATTAAATTTATAATAATAGAATATATAACTTCCAATACGGAAGAAAGAAAAAAACCATTGGAATAAGAGTATAAATAAGTATTGGCATATTTTGGAAAAGGTGGGAACAGGGGAAAAAAAGAGCTTATAAAAATCAGAACCAGACAAATACAAAAAATCACTATGACAGAAACCAGTCAAAATTTATTAATATGTACCAGAATATACAGGAAGGAAGTAGCTGTGACTACTAAAAACAAAACAAAACAAAACAAAAGAGCTATTGTTAAAATTCAATTTTGTCAAGGGCTCTTGGTATCTAAGAAGAAATTCTTTTGAAGTTTTTACTGATGATACAAAATGTAAATTATGGTTCACATTTCAAATAACAGAAATAGAAACTAACATTTATTGGACTTATTTTTATGGAATAGGCAGGATGCTTTCTGCTTAATTAAAACTTTAATCCTTGCAACTCTTGGACTAGCATTTCCATACTACAGAAGGGACAACTGAGACATAGAGAAATTGGGAAACTTACATAAGTCTCCACCTCCAGAAAGCGGAGGGGCCCGTTTTAAACACACACACAGACTTCAGGGCCTGTGTGTGAACCAGCTCTGCTCTGCTGCCTCCATTTTTATTTTATGCAAGTTGCTGAAAGCTCAGAGCCAGCTCATACACACAGGAAAGGATGGTGGGACTGGATCAGAAATTACCCTTTTTGATTCTGTTTAGAAGCCCTACAGAGAAAAAGAGACAAACACACAAGCACACACTAAGACGCAGCAATAAAACAATTTGTGTGCGTGCTTTTGCCTTCCATTCTGTTCAGTGTTGTGTGATGTGCAACAGAAGCATGAGCCGCTTACACAATACCATGAATGTCAACGTTAACTGGTATTGCTCTGCATTTAAGGGTGGTTCCCTAGGGTGACTTACAGAAATCCATTTTTTTCTCCCTCTCTTTCTTCCTGAGCCCCATTTCCAATAGCTCAGTCCCTGCTGTGTATAGGGGGATAGTAAATATTTGGATAATCAAAAGGTGACTCCATCCTGGTCATCAAGCCAAGGCGAACACAGACATGGTCTAGGAATTATCTTCCTTAAAATTCCAGACCACAGCCTGCCACACTCGCTTCTAGGTGATCATTACAGGAGGTGGGGTTGAAACAGTGCAGCTTAACGGAATTCATTCTCAGAGCACTACAAGGTCTTGTTTTGATCTTGGACAAGTCTGACAGGGTACTACAAGTGGGAAAATTGTTTTCAAAAGCGAATGTGGATTTATCAATATGTTCTCTAGGACAAGCATGTTTTCATAGGCAGCAGTTGAGATGAGATGGGGCAAGAGGTTGAGGGTTCAGAAAGTGGAGAAAGAAAAATCAAGAAACCCAAAACATAATTCACAATTTTTTTTTTTCAAATCACATTTTCATATTATTTGCCTGAGATGAAATGAATTAAATAGTGCCCCTTTGCAGAGGTGGTGTGGTTTTTTTGTTTCTTTGTTTGTTTGTTTCATTTTGTTTTTGTTTTATTTGTTTTATTTTCTTCCCTGTACGCAGACATAAAATTCAAACAAAATGGGGAATTAATTATGGAGACGAGCTCACAGCTTTTTCACGTCCTCTTTCTCTAAGCAGCCCCCAAGTGGCTCTAGTGCTGTGTTGTGTGGATCAGCCCTTTCTGTTCACATTATTTCCTTCATCTGTTATCGCTGTGTTTCCCCAGGAAACATCACCATTTCTTCCTACTTCCTTCTGTCTCTTGGCTTATCAAATATGCTTATGGTTTGTGGTCCAAGTCTGCTTTTCCTGGCCATGTTTTCTCTCCAAACTAATCAAATCATTGCTTTCATAAAAGGAGCCCTCTGCTACAGGTAGAGCACTAACTGAGCTGGCACTTTGGGAAGAGACAGAGAAGATTGGAAGTCACCCTGGATATGGGTGAGTTCCTCAATGTGGGTTTTCAGTATTCTTTTGCTAGAGCCCACACATAATAATGTCTGATTTATTTAATAACTTTTATTGGATAAAAATTTTAATATATATGAAACAATATTAATATAAAACATAATGTAAAATACAAATGTATGCATGCATAGTATATTGTTTAAATGTATTATAATTTGACAGAAATAATATTAATATAAATATGAGTTGCTGCATATTGATCTGCCAGGCGTATGTTAAATCCATTAGACACTTTATTTGATCCTTACACATATCCTGTGATCCTTGCTTTCCACATGTAATAATTGGGGAAACTGCATCTTAGAGACATGAATTTGCCCTTGTTCAAGCAGCTGGACTGGATTCAAACTCAGTCAGGATTATCCAAGCATCTATGCTCTTGCAAATGGGATGCAGAAAGAAGTTCTGGCAAAGTTGGAAGGTGTATGGGTGCTATGCACCTTTAAGGAAAAGAGGGAAGCAGGACAAAAAAAATTTTTCTGAGCATTTACTATGTTCCAGGCATTGTAAGAAGGGCTGCTGGTATGATGATGTTACTGTACAGGATACCGCAAGCCTGACAGAGAAGAATTATTGTATGCATTTTTAATACAGGAGTAAACCAAGGCCGAGAAATGTTAAGAAACTTAACCACATCACACATAACCGTAAGTATTAGATACAGAACTAAAATCCAGGTCCGTCTGATTCCAATGCTCAACCCTCACATTTTAACCCTAGGTAAACTAGTGCATGGGGTAGTCAGTCTCTGAATCAGTCCCCAGTGATTCTGAAATCCAAGTACTTACACCTGTGTTTAATCTTTCACTTAAAGTGCTGATTGGACCCAGTAATTCACTTCTAATGCACCGAATATGGCAAAAGTTATAGAATGTTGCTTCAGAGATTGGCTTACAGAAAGACTACGACTTCCATCTTGCTTACCCTCTCTCACTCTTGCCCTCTCCATGCCCTTGCTCTGGCGGAAGCAAGCTTCCATGTTGTTAGTGTCCATATGGAGAGTCTCACATGGCTGGGAACAGATGACTCCAGCCAACAGGCAAAAAGAGCCTGAGACCTGCCAAGAGCCACCTCAGTTAGTTTGGAAATGAATTTCCAAGACCTTTCAGGTGAGTGAACTTGAAGCAGCTCCTCGAGTCAAGCTTTGAGAAATCTGTAGCCCTTACCAATACCTTGATAGCTGCCTTGTGTGACACCCTAAAACAGAGACACCCAGCTAAGCTCTGCCAAGATACCTGACTCAGAGAGACTGTGAAATAATGTGTTTATTGTGCTTAGCTGCTACATTTCAGAGTAATTTCTTACACAGCCATAGACAGCTAACTCATGTGGAGTGAGTGGGTGAAGGAAATCGTTGAGACAGGCTATGTATTCTAGAAGGCATCTTCCCTTAGATTGGAGGCTCTGCATTAAATACCTTCTGGAACAAGTGTGGCTTTAAATGATCAAAACGCTCAATAATCAAATGAATAGATGAATATTGTGTATTCGGTTGGGTTCACCAGTTTTCTGTTAGAATTCTTACACCTCTGGAGGAGTTACAGCTTTGGGTCAGTCATTATAGTCAATTCTAAACTTTAGCTGAATTTAGCCTCAGAGAATAGAAATTCTGCATTTTGGAGAGGAGGTGCCAAAGAGAGAGTTGTTTAAAGTTAATAAGAGCTACTGCCAGAGAGAGTCCATGTTATATAACTAATAACTTTGTATTTATTGAGTAAATTTACCGTAAATAATTTACTATGTGCTCAGTATAAGACCAGAAGTAAACTGTTCTAAAATTAAAATTATATCTGACTCAATGTGCATTTATTTATTTATTTCTCATTTATGATTGTGGCCCTGCCATTTGCAATTGTGGTATCTTTATAAGCTGCATTCCAAATTAGTCAGATTTTTCATAGAAGGGAGATGTGTTTGCAAGGGACTTGTGAGAGAATAGGGCAAATAATAAGTAACTAATGAATAATGTCATTCAGGTAGTGTCAAAGAGACAATCAAGATCTATCTTCAAAATACTTAGATATTAATATGCTACTATTTGAAGCATTAGCTTAAGAAATGGAAGGCAAACTTTGGAGCCTGTACAAATATATTCATCCAGTAGATGGTTAAATCCAGAGTTCCTCAACATTTGGTCTAAAGTATACAGTCAGGTAGAATTCTTGGTAATAGTATCTAAGAGCATTTCACATATTTTAGTACAGATGTAAAGGATTTCCAGACAATGAGATCAGGAGGCTTGACCTCTATATGATTGAGACAGGGATGGGGGGCAGGGCATGTTCCTTTAAAACATTGCTACCCTGGGGAAATATAAAGGCTTATTTAGAGAAACCATGAGTTGGGAAGACGTGATGAACATACTAGATTAAAAATACTAGTTTAAGGACTGTCTTAGAAAACTACAGAAATTCTAAAATGCAGACAATTTGGCAGCCAGAACACTGTCAGTATCACTTTCATTTATCTTTCCTGCCAACCTCCATTTTTCTTTTCAAATCAAAACCTAAAGTAAGACATACATTTGGGGGAAAGTTGTCAAAATTCATTTTATGTGAAATGTGCTACTCACAAGTATCCTTTGATCAACAGCAGCATCTTTTGAAATTGAAATTGAATAGATTATATGGTGATCTGCCTCCTCTCGCCTTTTGAGTTAGGCCTGAAATAAATTGAAAATACTTGTGAAAATACAAACTTCTTTTTGGTTTGAGCTTCTCTAATATTGGTTTCAGCCCATCTTTGAATAAGAAGTGTCACAAAGCTACTGGCAAATGTGCCTCATAGAGTCTAACTCTAAAAGAATGGACACGGTTCGCTATAAGAAATTGTATTCATAAGTTGTTCACGTAAAATTTGTAATTAAAATAAAAACTTTGGGTCTTTGGGATATATGAATTTCAAATCTAAATCATGCCAAACTTCTAAAGAATTATATAGCTATCTTTGGTTTCAGTAATTCCAACCCTAGCAGTCAGCAATTTTTCAGGTTCAGATGACAGAAGCATAACTCAGACTATAATAAGCAAAAAATAAAATAAAATAATTGAAATAGTTAAAAAGTCTAGGAGCGTGTGCCTACCCTTCAGCATAACTAGATCTAGGATTCAAACACTCTCATCAGAAGTCTCAGGATGTCTTCTTTCTCTTCTTCTCTCCTTCCATTTTTCAATTCTACTTTCTGCTGTGCTGCATTTCCTTTTACACAGGCTCTTTCCAACCTATGGCTACTGATGCTCCAGGTCATATCCTCACAGCTCAGACTCTAGCAGAATGAGCAGCCTCCTTCCCAGTAGCTTTAGCACATACCATGCGGTCTAGGCTTACTGGACCAGCTAGAGTTGTATGCCTGCCTCTGAACCAAATTATATGAGTCTCCAAAGAAAATATGAAGGGATGTTCCAGAAAGAGAAATAAAATCTAAGCAAGAAAAAAACAACAGATGTCTACTACACCAAACACCAACCAAAAATTCTGTTAGGGAGTATGCATTTTTTTATATAAAGCTAAAGTGTATTTTAAGCTCCTCATGAGGTGTGAAAATTTTATGATGCCCTCCCTTTTATCAAAAGTGATGACAAATTCCAAATTAAGAAAAATGATTGGTAGGTCTATATCACAGATGGCAAATTCTATCCTACGTGTATCCTGACATAATTTTTATTGCCAACATGCATAATGCCAAAAACTGAACAAATCACTTAAATTGATTCCTATCACTCATCTGATTGGCAATGAAAAACAATCTGACCAAAATCTGTAATGTGCTTAAGAAACCACTCCATGAAAAAAAAAAAGAAAAAAAGAAAAAGAAAAGAGTCAAATGAATTTTCTGAAACTTCATTTATGTGGCTATTCAGCCATGGTGTACACAGTGAACACATAAATACTCTTTCTTAATCGCTACTGCTTGACTTCAAGATGCCTGGGCCTGATAGCACAGGGGAGTTCCAGGTTTTCTCAAAACCCAAAGGCAATCCATATCCTGAAACCAAACGTCAGTGGCATGACAAAATTGCTTTGAAAGAGCCATTGTAGAGAATTCATTTGATTTATATAGGGGTTTCAAAGCTGAATAATTGGCCCAGTCTCTAAAATGAACACTAAAAAGGCCATTGGCAAAGGATGGTAACAAGTTCTGCCATGTCTTCTTGGTCATGTCTATAATTTAACACCCATCTGCAGAAACAATTACAACTGCAAATTAACAGATGGCCCTGTCCGTGGAGAGAGAAAAGAGTGATTCAGACTGAAAAACAAGTTTTATAAAATAATCATGTGAAAAAACATTAACTTCAAACAAGTTAAGATACATTATCTTTTTTACCTTCTTAAGTTCATACTGTTGTGTAGTCAATCATTATTTGTTAGGTACCTACTGGGCACCAGGCACTGGAGTCCTAGCAATTAAGACAAAGACAAATACATGGGTTTGCATATCAGTGGGGGAAGACACAGGATAAACCCCAAATCAAATAAATCACATGATAACTTTGATAGCAATAGCATCCTGAAATAAAAAGCACAAGTTAATGCGAAAGAGAGGTAGTGTGTCGGGGTGTAGGTATGGGGGAGGGGGAATTACCTAATGCAGAATTGGTGAACAGGGGTAGCCTCTTTGAGGGGGTGACTACAGTGAAAGCAGGGAGCAAACCAAGAGAAGTCTCAGGGGAAATCGTTTTAAGAAGAATGAGCAAGTGCAAAGGTCTGGGAGGCATGTTAAAGGAAGTAAACACATTTTAATTTTTTTAATTACCTTTATTTTGAAATCAGAAGAAAGATTTTTAATACGTTTTGTGTTTCATTACATAAAGCTTTGTTCCTTTCTTTACACATATTTGGGTCACATTTGCCAGTCTGTAAACAGTTTCATTATTGCATCAGAATGTAAACTCCTGGTAGATTTTCCAAGTGCTCACACTACAAAAACAGTAACTGTGCACGGTAATATATATGTTAATTAGCCTGATGTAGCCATTCCACAATGTATATATATTTTAAAATATTATGTTGGGTATACCATAAATACATAGATTTTTATTTGTCAAATATGTAAATGAAGAAAACTCCTTGAGATCAGGGATTCCTTGTTATTGTTTTTTAACTGCTATATTTCCAGAACTTAGAAAAGCTCAGCACATAGTGAGCATTCGAATATCTATTGTTTGATTGAATTTAAGTATCAAATATTGCAAAGTGGTTAAGAAACTAACACCTTGTTTTTTGGTGAATGCACAAGAGTGTTTAATTGACAAAGGAAGAAAAAGAATAGGAAAAAAGTCAGAGCTGTAAACTTTGGTTACATGTTGCAGGGTTTTAGATCCCATTCTGATGCCAGCTACAGTGCTGAAGTTGACTAGAAATGAGCTGCAGAGCCCGCACATGCACTTGATATAAATTCCCAATGATATAACTTTCTATCCCTTGAATATTCACCACAAAATATCACTTTTGTTATTTGATAACAAAATTGTTAGCCACTTTTTATTATTTGATATCCTTAGAACATATTAATCCAACAGATATTTGAGCATTGTCTTTGCACAGGACTTTTCTGAAGTCTTAGAATATCACAGTTAAACTGTGGAAAAGAATCCCTGATCTCAACGAGCTTACATTGTGACACACACACAAAATGAAATTGTTTACAGATTGGCAAATGTCACCCACACATACACATGAAAAGATGCAGAGGTGAGTTACAGGTAGCCAGAGCAGATGCAGCCTATCTGTATGTGACTTTTCAATTGCCCTGGGTGTCCCACGGGTCCTCCACTCGCTGCCCATGGCAATGCCCCTTACACTGAGGTGGGGAGAAAGAGTAATTTTTGCTATCCCTACCACTTTGATAACCAGTCTTACTTACCATCCCTAAAAACTTGCATTAACAACTGATGCACTTAGGTCTTAGCTTGGGTCCCCTAAAGATCTGTGGGAAAGTGATCTGGAAAATGTATCCCTGGAAAAACTGGTACAGGAGTAAGGAAGCTGGACTGGGAGTGGAAGGAACTGAGAAATGGGGCAATACTAAGCAAAGCCCCATGGAGTGTAACCTTGGAACTCAATCACACAGGGAAATAGATTCAGTTTAGGTCACACGTGAGTCACTCCAATGTATCATCTGTCATTGATTGATCATTAGCCCATGGGAGATTCCAGGTCACCCTGTATTCAGGCAGAGAAGATTCAAGGTTGTGAGAGTAGATGCACACTGGGAACTGTTGTGCAGAAATACCATTAGGAAATGTAAACAGTTATGTACAAAACACTGACAGCATCTCCCACAGCAACGGTTCCCAAAGTGTGGTCCCTAGAACAACAACAGCATCATCACCTGGGGACTTGTTAGGAATGCAAATTCTTGTGACCCAGCCCACACCTACAGAATGAGCTTTGAGGGTGGGACCCAGCCACAGTGTGCAAACCAACCCTCCAGGTGACTATGTTGCATGCTCAAGTTTAAGAGCAACTAGGAAACAGGAATGTTTACATGCATCTGGTTCTTCTCGTTCATTTTCATCAGGCGAAGGAAGGGGTCAAGCAGAGTTATGCCCAATTGAACCTGAACAATATGTCCCCCCTCCAGCTTCCCAGTGTGCAGACAGGCTAGTCTCTTCAGGTCAGCCCTGTCTCTAATTTAACACCTTTTTCGCCTGGGTGGTTCTGATGCAATGCGTAGTCTGAGGATTATAATGGGACTCCAATTCCCCTCCCAATTAAAACACATCTCCATGAGTAATGATCTATCTTCCATGCTCATTATAATAAAACACTATGTCTGAGTCCTATGCCAAGTCAGGATAATGATTCTTTAAGAATAAACACACCCTGAATCCCCCTACTGAAATATTGGTCATTCGTAAGTAGATCAAGGAGTTGAAGTTTAAAATATATTATTTACAAATTTAGGAAGTTGCTATGTCCTTGAAATGTCTGACATCCATACAGATATTTTTACTCTTTGTAATGGAAAGCGCACTGTAAAGCAGTAAAAAATAACATATAATTATATAGACTCATCCTCAGACAATTTGGGTTTGAATCATATCTGCCATTTACCAGGTGTTGGACTTTGAGCTGGTTCCATCACCTCTACAGACCTTATTTTCCTTGTTTAAGAGAAAAATCAGAAAGCCTGCCTCATAGTGTTGTTAAAAAAAATTATGGGAGACAATATTTATAAAGCCCAACACCTAGATCATTGTAAATACCCTAAGCACATTGGTTGCTGTCATTATTATCACTAATATTGGCATTGTCAGGTAAATAGGGACCTTCATTCAAGTAAAATGTATTAATATTTGTCTCTGGAAGTTGACAAAGTGGTGATTCTGAATCTTTTAACAGTGATCACTAAGCTATTTGCTATAGAAAGTATTTTCTACCCTTTCCTACAATCAGCACAGTGTAGAAAAAAAAAGAAAATTATTGCAGTGTCAATTGCTAAATGATTATTTGGATAATTCCTTCCAATATTCTGTGCTAATTCTCTTGGACTGTGCATCACACAGCTTTAAAAGTTTAGAAAACAAAGCCTCCGAACTCCTTAGGAAAAGAAACCAGAAGAGCATCATCTGCCCTTGGTGGAGTCAAGGAGCGGCCGTCGTGGACAATAGGTGTTAGGTCCAGGGTCTAGCTCAAATTGGGGTTAATACCTTCTCCTGAGTCCATAGTTGCTGAGTCCTCAGGAAAGTAAAAATTAAGATAAACTGTGCATGCTGCATTTGTTAACTCTGGAAAGACTCTTGCATTTAGTCCAGATGTCTAATCTGCTAAAGAAAGAGAGAAGCTCTTTTTGACTTTTTCCTAATGGAGATAGTGGGAAACCAGGATTAAGTCTTTGAGTGGCATCCTTGCACTAGCTTACATCAGACTATAAGCCCTGTGACTTTCTCTGTTAATTGGTTTGCTGTTACTGAGCCTTTGATCTCTACTGGACTTCCCACTGTTTTTCAGAATAAGAAACCTCCCTGGTTTTATTATAGCGCAGCCTATCCAAAATGCATTTAGTATTATTCCCCCATCCACACCTCTACCACATTAGAGTTTCATACAGAAGTGATTTTCCTTCCCTGAAAATAAGGTACCGTACTTAGAATTACATTTTAAAAATGACAGTAATCCAGTAATCACTTCTAGGAACCCAGATTTGTAGGGCAACATAATGTAACAATTATTATATGCTTAGATATGGGGATGATGAGAGGGAATGCAAATTTCATCCTTTCTGATAGTTCAGTTCCAATAAAAGTTGACATAAATTAAAGGTGGGCCTGAAAGGAAAGCAATTTTAGTCTTTTATCTCAGATCAAGTTCTTCTCCAGTAGAAAAGAAAAAACTATCTAAGAGATTCGAAAATTAGGAAAATCTCATTTAATATATTGCATCAAAGTTCTTTCCCCCTCCCCATTTTACTTAAAAATGACCCAGACGAATCATGTCTGTGTATTATAAAATATAAAATGACTTCAAAGAAGGCAGTCATTTTTTCTCCTTTTTTTTTCCTCCCCTTCCACCTCTATTTTACGTAGGCCAGTATTCATCATACGGTGGTGTTCTTTATCTTCTGGAGTAAGAAAAAAGAAAATCTTTTCTTTATTATTATACTTGTCCCTATTCTCTCTCTCTCTCTCTCTTTCTCTCTTTTTTTTTTTTTTTTTTTTTTTTTTTTTCTTCACAAAGCAGAGCAGCTTTCTTTCTTTGCCTGGAAGAAATGGGAATGCCAAATGCCCTCAGCTTTCGGTATCTGTTAAATTACATCTGCTCATCACTTAGAGCAGGCATAGTGCATTGAGATTAAAATTTTTACTCCAAGAAATCCCTTCCATCTAAATTGCTGAGAAAGGGAGAGAGAGAGAGAGAACTGTCAAAGCATAAAATGTATTTGACTAGAATATAATGCAATGTTTTATATGACAGTAAAATTATATCCTGAGCTGCTTCCCTAAGGACAGTTCACTTAGAAATAGTGCTGAAAAGTCAGTCAGTAGGAAAAATATTTCCATCTTCATTTGAAAGATTAGCACTTTGTTCCTTTGTGTTACCAAATTGGAAATAAAACCAGTTTCCTTGGTTTGCCTAAGGTATGAAGGAAGAGAAATGCGATTTTATGTGCTGTTTCCTGCTGACACTAGCTGTGTCTCTGATGTCATACCAGCTCTCTCCACTGAGCGAAAAGTGACCAAAATTGTTGGCATGGTGGGTTTTCTACTCGTAATGTCCCTGATGTGCTCTGACCTGGTTAGTCTCAGGGCTAACAGTGCTACCGGGCTCTGGTGTGTGAGTTCAGACAGAAAAATACATTAGACAGTGAAGAAGGAAAAACATTTTTATTCAGGGTGGTCTGTGCTACAGAAGATTTTTGATTCTTTCCACATCTGAATTGGTTCATGTTACTGATAAATATAAGCATACACAGAAAAACTGGAAAATAGATTTGAAAATCAAGACATAAGAATGTATCAATGAAAAGAATGGAAAAGCTAGGCACAGGGAGAAAAAATGGTCTGTGTAGGCTTTGAAACTTTCAGTGTCTAACTATGTGTGATCATGTTTACCTCATGGGATCGTTGTCCCCGTCCAAATAACGCATCATTTGGGTGAGCTGCTGAAATGAAAAGAACTAGTATAGAGTCTGCTACAAAGTAGGCATTTAGGTTAATCAGTATTCTTTCAACTGAATATGGAAGAATCCTAACTGAAAATGATTCAAGTTACTGCAAAGTCCATAGAGTACCTTGAAGCACAGTTGGATACAGGAGCCCAGGTGATATTTTTTCCATCTCTTTACTCTACTTTTTCTTTGTGATGATGCAATGCTTGGAAGATTCTCTAAATACACTCATAGAGAGGCAAGCGACTGAACCAGATGCCTGGGATCCTGAGACAGAGGCCATGGGCCTCAAGCCCCATCTCCATCTGCAACGAGGCAAGCAATGGAGCCAGCCACCCAGGGTCCTGAGACAGGCGTCATGAACCTCAAGCCCTGCACCTGCCCACAACCAGGCAAGCAACAGAGGCAGCCACCCCCAGTCATAAGACAGGGGCCTAGGGCCAGCGCCCCTTCCACTGCAACAACATCTTAGAATGTACTTATTAGCCACATGTGTTTCTTATCTGCTCATGTCCTTCACCAAATTTCTGCTTAGATTTTTCTAATTCATTTTCAAGAGCTATTTTTTGCATTAAGGATGCTAATCCTTGAGTGTTAAATGTATTCCTTATCAATTGATTTTAAATTTAATTTGTGATGTTTTCCTCTGTTTCTATGTTAAGAAAATAATTCTCTAAACATTAAATAAAAAATAAAATAAATTTACTCATAATGTTAAGTTGCTCACCAGCAGCTGTAGGCTCACACCCTGTGGGCTTAGAAACCCTATTTGAAGATGGGTAGGTAACTTGTCTCTCCCTATAATACCAGCACAAGTCTGGACGCTCTTTCCATTGGATCAGAAACAGTATATCTTCCCCTAACAGATTGCTGTGACTCTGACTGCTCAAGTGTTCATTCCATGACCTAGGAACTGATTATTCCCCCACAACACAATGGACAGAAGGTAAGAAAGGGAAGCACCCCCAAAGGAAAATTGAGCTGCCGTGACCAGAAGAAAGAGGTAGAATCCTGGGTAAGACTCTACTAGAAAGTGTTGCTGAAATAAAAAAAAGATAGCTCTGAATGGGTCCAGAGACACAACTTAGTGGTAAATAGAAATCAGAACATCTGAGGTGAAAGAATAACAAATACAGACTCTGGAAATCAGGAACGAGCAATATATATGCAAGAAGTGAATAGAGCAGCTCGAAGTGACTTATTGGGAAAATAATGAGGAATTAGGTTGATTAGTTGTGGGGCAAGGGGGAGAACTAATTAAGGACATAAAAGTGAAGTTGAGGAATCTGGAATTTACACAATTAGCTACAAGGAGCATTCTATATTTTAGCAATGGATTCAGGCAGAAGAGAGAGGCAGGGCTGAAAACTGAAGCTGTCTTTGATATACAGGCCGAGCAATGAGGAAGCTATTGCAGTTATGCTTGTGTGGGCAGATGATGGATGAAGAAATTTTAAAAGGGTAGCAGGGGGACACATGAAAAATAATCAGGAGGGTTGGGTCATCCAGATGGCATAGAGGAGACTTGGCTAGATTTGGTGCTGAGACTTATTCAAAGTGGGATCTGGAGCCTACTCTTCACAGCACTACCATCCACTCTCTCCACATCACTCTGGAAATCCAGATGGTTCCCTCAGGCCTTTTGTGTTTTAGTGGCCCAAAAACACACAACAGAGAAATTTGCATTTGGCTAAGCTTCAGTTGGACATTTTTACCCTCCTTTATCCACCTTCATTCTTTTCATCGGTTTGTAGAACTTGTTGGGTACTTAAGATTTTATTGTCATGTGAGATGGCAGGAGATAGCATGGAACATCTATTCCTCATTATGTGGCTCTCATAAATTATGATTACAAAATTCTATTGAGACCTCTCAATGACTCTCATATTTTTAAAATATCTAAATATTTTAGATAACTATTTAGCTATAGAAATGTAGTTGGTCTCTATTTGAGCCAAGGTAAGAATAAAAAGCCTTAAAAATGTTCTTTAGGGATTAATTTCAGTGCTTCACCTAAATTATAGAAATGTGTTTTCCAAAGTTTGTCCTGCAAACTACAACCTCCAAAGGATATGAATAAATATTTTATGATTATAGAGCTCTGAGATCAGATACTACATTCATTCCTACTTAAAAAGTTCTACTAGAACATTACAAAACATTGTATTAATTATGAATATCCAAGTAAGGAACATGGTTTGCAAAATTTCTCAAATTTGTTTCCAGAATCCTCACCTTTCACAGAGCATCTAGTGTAACTTGTGCTCCACAGAACATACTTTGGAAAACACTATTTGAGAACATTGTCATTCCTATGCATGAAAATGAATATGAAAATTATATGGAATTGACAATTTAGAAAATATCATTTTATAAAAAAATTTGGGACATGTAAAACCAAGAAGAAAATCTCAGACCAGTCTAAGATTACAATTTTTAAAATGTTATAATTAAGTAGTAGAGAGCTAAATTTCTCATCTTTAGAGAAGTCATTCCTAGAGTAGTTAGATATATGGCAAATGTTCAGACAAACTAGAGTTTCTGTTGTTGAATCTGGTGGTATTAATCTTTAAATGACCATGACCGTAAGGCAGTAAAATTACAGCCAAGTCCAAAGTGCCAAAAAGAGTTACTAATCCTTGGGGTAGTACCCTGGGCTCAATGCCAGCTGAATATTGAATATACAGGAATCAAAGCTGGACAAAGGAGTGAGGATATTTCATGTGTGTAAGATTATCCTAAAACAAAATTATCTCAAAAAGGAATTATTTTTCTGGTGAAAAGAAAGCAAAGCAATGCTTTTCCATCCATTTCAAGTTAACTAAAATTAGACAAACTATGACTTGGACACTGAATACAAATGGTGAGTCTGCTCCAGATAATGTGACAAGTTCCTCTTGGCTTTTGCTCCCCCCAGACTCACAATATTGTTGCAATTTTTCTCTAAGAGAAAAATGGAGTTCCATAAAGGATTAGCTTGTTAAGTCAATACTCACAAAAATTGAAGAGCAACTGTCTATTGTGTGTCTTCATCATCGCAATGGTTTTTCAATCTTATTATCCAAACCACAAGTCAAAGGCTCAATGGCAGACCCTCAGAGACCATTTCATGAGGGCAAAGCAGAAGATACGTACTTCTATTTATAGAAAAACAGCGACCTCTTTTGCTTGCAGTTTTATATGGGTTAGGTTGAGAAAATCTATATGATCTTTGGGGAATGAAGCTATTCTTTCTAAATATGAGGATAGTTCAAAAAGTTTATCAAAAAATAGAATTAAAAGATACTACAAATCTTTCCATGAACTTTTCGAAGTATCCTCATATAGGTTTTGTTTTGTTCCAGCATAATTGTCTTATTCAGAGGGCAATGAATTGAGAAAGCAGTAAGGGGTCCGAACCAAGCCACTAAGAAGAACCAGACATAAAAATCAGAATTGGGTATGGATTTGGGCAAGTGTTTGGATGCTCTAGGAATCAGAAGTCATATTGACATTATCCAAAACATCTTATCAGACATGAAACATACATAAGGTTTGGACGTCATCCTTTGTATAAGCTAGGGAGTATGCTAGAATAAATACTTATCTTACCAGCTCCCTTACAAACACTATAATATTTTGTTCAGGCTTTTCAATGATGTTGCTATATTTATAAGAGGGTACTTGAAAAAGTTTGTGGAAAAATGTAATTAAGAAATAATACCAATCTTTCCATGAACTTTTTGAGCCCCTCGAATTTACTAAAAGTAAAACAAAGGGGTGTTAGGATACTATCAGTTGCAAATAAAGAAGGATCCTGTGTTCCTCCTCAAGCCTGAGGGTGTAAGCACTACAATTATTCCAGAATTAAGAGAGCGTAGCATCCTGCACGTTTTCCTCCCAGCTGATACATCATATTGTGGCAACCGTTGCTTGCTGCCAACTATTGTTCATTTCTATCCTTCCGTTTTACTAACATAACACCTGTTTTGTGTAGGCAGACATTATATTCACCCACAAAAAGAAAATCATTTTTTAATCTTTTCTTGAAGTGTCCATGCATCACGGTTCTGTCCAATAAGATGTACGCTAAAGCTCCCATAGATGGCATCCTTTCCCAAATAAAAAGGCAGATCCCATTTTGCCCTGCTCTCTTCTCCCTTCCTGGATCAGGGAAGATCCTTGATTCAACATCAGGGTTCTTGATTAGAGAGGAAGGTTCTGGATTAGAGATTGAAGCATTAATATAAACTGATGATTTCACATACACACATACGTATACATGTATGGACAACTATTAACCATACAATGCTTACTAAATATCAGTACACACAAAAAAGTCTAAACATATTTCTGTGCCAAGAAGTAAGGAAGTGCTCAGAAACTGATGAGAACATCCCAAAAGGACATTAGAATTAGCTTGATGTCAAATCTGGAAAATTTTGAGCATATCATTGAATACTGACAGAAATGGATTATAACATACCAAACAAAAGTCAACCCACGTGTCCATATTGATAAAAACACATATGTGAGGGTACTGCAAAAAGTTTATGGAAAAGTGAAATTAAAATATAATATGAATCTTTCCATGAACTATTTGAAGACCCCTCATGTATGTACTTTAATTGAGGAGGAAGGAAATTTCATTTATTTTGTTGTTGTTGTTTATTTTTTTCTGGTAGAATGCTTGTCTGACTAATAAATGTAGAAATAATGAAAAAATTAATAATTCACTATTTTACAAGGACCATAACAATAATTGATTCAGGCAAAAATCAGCAATGGAGGTTTAAGTCTTTGCCGTGGATAGGATATTTATATAATTCAAAGTATCTCCCGATAGATTACTTAGTAATTACAAATCGAGGCAGAGACGCTAACTTCACAGTGGGGAAATCTGGCAGACATTACCTAAATCAGATGAACAAAGGTAACCTTATCAAAAATGGCTCAAATTGACATCTTGTGCCTCCTGATCTAATTCTTTGAGGAGAACATCACATCACTTATGCAATATCCCTGCTAAATACGCACTAAATCCAATCACAAAAAAATCCAATCACCAAAAAAAAAAAAAAAAAAAATAGAAAAACTGAAATGAAGGAAATTCTGCAAAACAAACCAACCTGTACTCCTCAACATTGTCAATATCAAGAAAAACAGAGAAAAGCTGAGAAACTGTTTATTAAAGGAAACTAAAGAGACACTACAGTTAAAGGAAATACATGATTTGGAAATGCATGCAGTGGATCCTGAAACTGGAAAAAATATTGCTTATCAAAGGCATTATTAGGACATTATCTTAAACATTTGAATATGGAGTGTATGTTAGATGATAAAATTAAAGAATGTTAATGTTCTTGAATTTGATAAATGTACTATGATTTATGTAAGGGAATGTACTTTCACTTAGCAGATATAAGCTGATCATGTAGTTTGGAAGTGTCATGATGTCTGCAAATTACTCCCAAATTTCTGAAAGCGAGAGCAAGCAAGCTTGAGGGAGGGAGGGAGGGAGAGAGAGAGAAGTGGCAAATGTTAATTGGAAAATCTATGTGAAGGGTATGCAGTATTTATTTTTAAAATAAAACTGAAATAATACAAATTGAACTACTTATTTAAAAACTTAAAACAAAAAAATGATAAATAGGATATTCAGAATTATATTATAGCTTTAAATGGTTTTATTACAAATGGAAAAAAATATTTAAAGAATGAACTATTTAAAGAAAATAAGGAAAGGGACTAAAAATAATGGCTGTTAGTGCATTTGGGAAAATAATACATAACATATAGATTTAAGAGATGATTTCAAAACAACCATTAAAAAAGTTCTCTGACCTGTCAAAAAAGAGAAACAGAGAAATTGAAGGAAATAATAAACCGTGACCATATAGCACTACTTTAAGGAATCAAGTTTAGTATTAAAAATGAGTGAATTTTATTTCATGTAAATTATACCTCTATAAAAATGATTATTTTAGTATGATAGAATCTAATATTTCAAAAATATATATATATATAATTATAGCAGATATGTATACATACAATGAAATTGTATACATATATAAACAAGTAAACTACAAGGAAATATAACAAAATGTTTGGTGATAAATTTATGAGTGCTGTTCATTTTTCTTTGTGCTCCCTTTATAGTTTTCAAATCATCTACCAACAATATAAGACATTGTAATCATTGTACTACCATGAAGAAAAATGTGTATACCGCTTTTAAGGAAGTCAATAGGAATTAAATGATCAAATATGTATGGTTTAGAAAAGAAAGCCCACAATTTTTAGTAATTTTGTTTTTGGGGTTTTTTAGTATATATTTCTTAGGTAATGCCTCAAACCCAGGAAATACTACGTGGCCATCAACAGCATCAAAGCCGTAACATGAAGGAACAATCTCAAAACTGTCCCAAAATCTGCACTTACATATTGTTTTTATTTTGGTCCTTCACACTCTCTTCTAATAAGAGTTGATTACAAGTTGATTTAAATAGAAAAATAACTTCAGTGATTTTTCCCCAAAGCTCCCCAATTACTTTTCTAATGAATAAATTAATCATTTATACTCTAATATTTGAAATTAAACTTTCTGCTTTTTACAAAAATGTATTTTCTTAATGAATTTTGGACTACATTACTCAGCCTAAAACGAGTCCTATAAAATTTGACAGTTTGAATTTCATAATCTTATTTTGTAACAAAATTGACATCCATCCCTCCATTTAAATTTATAGACTGATACCAGATACCAATTCTAATAACTAATTAACATGAAAAAAATGATTTTGTATTCTTTGAGACCCATATTTTATAGGCTGAGTTAATGTTATTGATACACTGCTATTGAAATCTCTTTAGAGACTATGTATATGTTACCAGCATCAATGTGTTTTTCCTTCTTTATGATTAATAAAAAGAGGCAAAGTTTAATATTATAAAATTATTTTTAAAATATTTCTGGTTTATGGGTATGAAGTACTTGTTTGGAAATTTACTGAATTGGAATTAATTAGTATTCTAATTTCATTCTTAATGTGCTGCTGCTCTTTTGTTAGGAAATAAATGAAGAGGAGAGAAACTAAGCTTTTAAGACTGAATGATCTATTGGCAGTCTAATTAACGTGCTGGGCCATTTCATTAACATTCAGATGTTTCATGCAGATTGACAAAGCTCTTGTGATTGTGTAATCTGCTGGAGGAGTGAGAATTTAGATGACTCCCTCACAAAGAGGCCAGGGCAGCATCAGAAGGTCCAAGATTTTATTTAAGGGTCCTGGGGAATTGTAACCACTTGGAGCTGAGACACTCACATCCAAGGCAGATATCAGTCACCTGAAAGTGGTCATGAGGATAGATGGTGGCCTCTCTTAAATCAAATAAGAACCACTGTCGGTGCTTTGTGGTAAAACACTGAAGGGAATTCTGGCCAATACCTTCTTACAAGGATAATTTGGAAAGAAATTATTGAGCTCATTTCACTTACAAGTAGTTATTATCCACAAGGAATACACAGGAAGAGAAAAAGTCACTCGGCAGCCCCTACACGGTCTACATGTTACTCACTACTTGACACTGGCTGGGTCAACCTCCCAGCCCTCACCTTCAACCCATATGTGTACATATATAAATATAAATATATACATATAGCAAGTACACAAGATGTGATTCTAGTTTATCTTCTATTTCTTTCTCTATTCTTTCTAGTTTTCCTTCTCTTCCTACTCCTTCTTCATCATAATTAATATTACTCAAATATGTCATCTAATAGGATGTCTTCATATGTCTCTATTGATTTTCTTTCTGCAATGATATTTAGCCAAGCATTACTGTTTACCAAGTTCTAGAGTCACAATAACAAACAAATGAACAAAAAGATATCTGCCTTTCTAGGACCTCCAATATAGTTGGAAATATAGTCAGCAAATTAGTAAGCAACAACAAAAGCATCACAAACTATCTCAAGTGCAAAGAAGGAAACCAACAGTGTGGTAGGCCAGAGAATAAAAGGTAGAATCTTTACATCAAATTTCCTCTCAGAAGCGATCACATTTTAACCTAAGACTCAAATGAGAGGAAGCTCATAACATGAAGAGCCAGGAGAGGTCTTTCTTTAAGAGGAAACAGCAGGCAAAGAGTCCAAGAGACAGCCAGCAGGGAGCTTGGTGTGTACAAGGAAGTGGCAGAAAGCAAGTGAGAGTCAGTGTGATTAACAAGCAGCAAAGTGCTATAAGATGAGGTTGCAAAGGAGCCCTGACAATTCCCACAGAGTCTTGTCAGCCACAAGAAGGTGTCTGGGTTTCATTCTACACACAATGGTTTTATTCAGGGAAGTCATTTATGCATTTAATATTTATATATTTTATTGTGAAATATATAATATACATAATATATAATATATGGATATATGTTAAAACAGAGACCAATCGCAAAGATTGATCTTCAGCAATGTTCAGCTATTAATGTAGGAACGTCGTTAACTAAGTTAGCTGCAAGAAACAGCTTAACTGACACACAGTGGGTGAAAACAATAGGGATTTCTTCTTCTCTCGTGTACGAGGAAGATTAGAGATATATACTTGCTGGTATTGATTCAGCTGCTAAGTAAGACTATCATAGCAGGGTTGCAGGATTTTTCTCTTTCTTTGCTACCATGCTTAGCATGTTGTCTTTCAACCTCATTACACCAGCATTCATGGCAAGAACACAAGGGAGGAGCTTCACCAGCTTCAGTAATTTTCTTTTAGAAAAACAAAGGATTTCCAAGAAACTTCCACCAAACTGCTACTTACATCTTAGCTTCTAGGCATGTGGCACATGACCAACTCTAGCTGCAAGGGAGCCAGAAAATGTGAGTACCTGAAGGTTGTTGCCCTGAACAAAACCATGGTTCAGATAGTAAAGAAGAATGAGAGAATGAACACGTGTTTAAACAAATAGCTGTGCCTGCCACACATGAAGATGGTGGATTACTGAGTTCAGCCACACTGGAGTTTACTAGGTTAATTTAATAGAGGGAGAGAGAGAGAAAGGATCAATGATCTCTGCAAGAGAGCAATTATCTGTGCTAAAAGGATAAAACTGATCACCACAGAGAGTATTAAAATAAAAATAAACATACTGTTCAGGCTGAGAACACTTTATAAAAAAGAGTTAAAAGACAATTATTAGTTAATGCCTCTACTTTGGACAAAAATATACTCACTTGCTTATGTATTTTCTAGTATTTGCTTGTTTTTAAACAGCAGTAAATCTTCCAGAACATATCTTTATCTAAAATAGAATAATGAACAATCCAGCCAATTACAGAGTTAGACTAATTTTTAAATGCACTCATTCAGAAAGATTATAATATATGTCATCATGCTATGATTTATTTTAATGAGTCAAAATGAAATATGGTACTTATCTGTTTCCAAATTGCCACTTATGTTGGTAACTCAGACTGTTTTCATGAATGAGGATAAATTTTTGTATGCTCAATAACAGAGAAATTCTAAACTCCATCTAGACTAAACCAATACTATCAGTAGGTAAGTAAAGAGTTTAATTTTAAAAAAAAGAATAGCATTTGGCTATCTTTACTGAGTCATCTAATTGTCTGGAACCATTCACGAACAGGCATAGATTCTTACCTGTACCATTCACAACAATGGCATCATCTAAGCAAATACTGAGAAGCTCAGCTTATATCTGTAATATCCTGTGCATATGTTTCTGTTTAACCTATTATTATAATGACTATCCATTTATAATTTGTTACCAAAATGGTTTTTTATTTATTTATTTGTTTGTTTGTTTGTTTGTTTATTACAAATATTCATGAGATACAAAGCTGATTGTCCCCCCTCCTGCCCATGATGTGGGAGCCAGATTCATACTGGGGGCATATCCATTACCAGAAATTACTTTGGACTCTTTGTCCCTTCCCAATTATCTCCCAACCTCCCTCTTCTTCCCCCTCTCCCCTCAACTCCAATTTTTAGCCCTAGGAATATTCCCTCCCTCTGTTAGACCACAGCACTACTGTGGTCCTTCTTTCCTGCCTTCCTTTCTCTCTTAGCTTCCACATATGAATGAGTACATATGGTATTTATCCCTCTGTGCTTTGCTTGTTTCACTCAACATAAGTTTATCCAAATTCACCCATGTTGCTGCAAATGGGAGTATTTCATTCTTTTTTATGGCAGAGTAGTATTCCATAGTGTATACACACCACAGTTGCCTTATCCAATCATCTATTGATGGACATTTAAGTTGGTTCCAGGTACATGAAAAAATGCTCAACATCACTGGTCATCAGGGAAATGTGAATTAAAACCAAAATGGTTTTTAACAACAGAGACTCACATGAAAACTGTTTCCTCTTAGAGCTTGATTGTAGGTGACAAAAACCCAGTCAGATACACAGAAATAAATGGTGAATAAATCCCAAGTTTTAGATAAATGATGATAGTTTGTTGTTCATAGTACCCACATTCCAAACAGTTTCTTCTACTGTTCTAGAAGAAAAATCCATTTGCCACATCCTGAATCTACAGATGGCATAATAATACTAGTGTTAATGATGGAAACTAATATATATTGAGTACTTGCTATGTACCATGTACTCTATTGGGGGCATTGCTTGCTTGTCTCATTTCAAACCTCACAACAACTTTCCATGGTTTATTTGAGGATCATTCCTATTCTACAGAGGAAGCTGAGAGTGGTACAGACTGAGTAATCTTCCCAAAATGACAAAACTAAAATGAAATGAAGCCAGGATTAAAATTCAGGAAGTCAGATTTCAGAACCTATGATTTCAATCACAATTTTGCCCCCACTCCACCTTTCAATATATAGATAAAAGTCACACATTATAATCATTTTCCTAATTGGCATATGTAAAACAAACAAACAAACAAACAAACATAGTGAGTGGGATTCACTTAGCTTCAAACCCAAACTCCCATTTGCCCAACTAGGAGAGGATTACGAACTTCCTGAATTCCTCAGCTGTCTGCCCTGATAAAGTCAGCCAAGGACTGTCAGATTACTGTTTCTCTGCAGTCTTAGAAATAAATTCTCAGAAAAAATAATTTCAAGGAAGAAAAAAAATATCTTGCTGAAACTTAAACCTACATGGATTTATAAACTTAACATACACAGCATGGCATCATAGAACTAACTTACCAAGAGGGAAATGCCAGCATTCCAAGTTATTTGGCATCACTTGATGATTACGTGCCCTTTTTGATTTTTTTCTTACATCCCTTTATTTGTATGTCTGTGGGTTCTGTGCATTATCTCCCTGTAAGGGAAAGGATGCAAAAATAACATCCTACAGCTCCCATATATTCATTAAATGATAAGTGCCACTGGTAAATCTGAGCATTGCTTCATAACATGGAATTGAACGGCCAAACACAATGGCAGGCATATATTTCAATAATTCTTCACTCCTTTAGCCATTTATTTCCAAATTGGAAATGCCATTTACATTTAGACTAGCTGCCTGTTTTCATTTTTCGTCAAGTGCTGTTAACGGAGCAGCCCATATAATATAGTAACTTTGATTTTTCCTGAGGATTAATCTTTACTTGTTAGGGGGAAACCTTGCCAAAACCTACTGCATCTTAAACTATTAGCCAAAATTTCATGATAAACTTAAAAAAGTTGAAACTATTTTATTTCCTGGTGATTTATCTTAACAGTGTTGTGATGACATAACAATGACAGAAAAACACACTATTCATAGGGCAGTTTTTTAAAAAAAACAGTAACCGACTTCTGACTTAGGTCACCAATTCATATTCAGACTTGCACAGCCAAATCATATCAATAAATTTTTTTAAAACCAGGAAACATAGGACCTTCCATGAAAAGCATCCTCTGTTTGCCAATTGCCAAACATCAGTGAACCTGCTGTTTATCAGGGTATCAATGATGTAGATTCATAAATGGCAAACTTAGTACCATACAACAAACAAAAAGAAGGTAATTTAAATTGAGTTATATAAATATATATATATATAAACAAAGAATACTTTGTTTATTCACAGTTTCTAATTTTTTTTTCTGCAAAAGTAATTGATGTGGTGCCCTAAACCACCCACACGTCATATTAAAAACTAAAGTCTGTTTTTCTGCAATTACCTGCTTCTGTGATGTACATTAGCTTAAGTGAGAATAGTAAATAAAGGCATGATGTTAACGTGATGTTCACAGCATGGGTATGACTTATACAAATACAACTGCACATGTCAAGTTGTAGAGATGCTCATTTGCTGCAAGTTCTCTACACTTGATTGAACTTTGGGTCTGTCTAGCAAATGATTTTTACATCGCCCTCCCACTCTTTATGCTTTTCCTTATCTATGAATTTTGCACATTTAATCCTTCCTCACACCCTCTTCTAAGAAATTCTCTTACCTTTCTGAAAAAAATAAACTCCTATAATTACTGTTACATTTCTTTATTAAGAAATAGCTTTATTTGTGCTAGCATTTGTTTTCTTAGAATTGTTATTGGTGTTATTGTCATTCTGATTGCATAGTAGCATGATTTGAGTGGTTTGCTTAACCTTATTTTCCCCATAAGCCCCATTATTTTTACCAACTCATTCTGCAAGATTTTTCAGGAACACATATATTGCAATATAGCAATATGTATTGCACATAGGTTGTATGAAGACTCTCATAACATTTTTGCCTTTTCTTCAATTCTGGAATGTGAGTACCTTTCATTAAAAAAATACTTTGTCTTTATCTTATGAGCACTATAAACTATGTAATTTCCCTTTTTGTATTAGATAACTGTAGAGAAATTTGAGGCTTACCCTATCAAGTGTATGAGACTGATAATGTGCTTTTGTCTTAAACATATTACTGGTGGATGTCATTTCAGTTTTCCTCTCCTATTCCTTTTATAACCCTGATGCCTTACATGTATCTTTCTAAAGCGCCATTCATATTGTCTAAAGAAAGGAGAGAAGTTTTATACACACACACATATTTATATATTCACAAACACACACATATATATTTATACATATAAATAACACACACATATGCAGTAGATATACTCTTTATTTAAAATTACTTGGTCATTTAAGTGGCAGTTGAATGTAAGTAGCAGGCGTAAGGAGCCCAAAATAAGTCATTTGGAGCTAAATAGAAAATACCAGTTGATTTTTACCTGCCTCTTTACAACTTTTACACTGGTTGTTTCGGAGTTGTGGTAAGAACATTTCTAGTGCCCCACTAGGATACCATTTGTCATATTGGAATATTACCAACATTTCCTACAAGGCATTCTGGATTCATTAAGAATTAAGTGCATTTTTTCAAAGTCCCTAACTTACCCTCAGTGAGCATTAACAGACTGAAAGAATCTGAGTCAGCTAGTCATAAACTTCATGTATACACAAATGAAAGAGAAGAATTGGAGGCACCCAGTGTTCTAGTTGTAAAAAGTAAGATATTACCAAGACACACAATCAAAAGAGCTTAGGAAACGTACATCATCTCAGTTACACAAAAGTTCAAAATGCAAAAGAAACAAAAGTTTAGTCACTTCAATTAACATGGGATGAGACTTTAAATTTCATGTTTCCTTCATTCATTTAACACATATTTATTGCTCTCTGTCATAATGTGTGCACTCTTTATTATTTATAAGGGATTACTCTGTAAGCACCTCCCTACTCTGCAGTGCATAATGTATGCATTACTTAGCAGGTGCACCCATCCCCCAGGTGCTGTACTGCCTGCTAATAGCTGACAGCTGTTCCCTGCTTGAGAATTGTCCTCAGCCAATGGGAGCCACCTCTCATGTCAATGACTGACTCATACTGTATGGGGGATGGAGGAGTGAACTCACTGGCTTCAAGATGGGACAACTGTTTGACATAATTCATGCACCAGATCTCCCCGTGGAATTAGGCTGAGGCTAGGTGAGCAGCCCTTCCAATTTTCCTGGAACTGTCCAGGTTTTAGCTCTGTAAGTTTTGGGAAACCTCTCAGCTACAGGTGAACTGGGATGGTTGATTGCTCTAGGACTGAGTACATGTCTTGCTTATTACCTTCTTCCTCTTCACTGTCCTGTTTCCCTCATTTCCCATCAACTCCTCCCCACCCCACCCTCCCACCACCAATAAAGTATGTGTGCAAGAAAACTAATCTCAGCCTCTGCATCTGGAAAACCCAGCATAAGGAACCTCCTTACTAGGTGTTGGGTCACTCTGAGGTGCTCAACAAGATGGGAAAGGTTACTGCCATTGCAGAAGTTACATTTTACTGATAAAATAATTTTAGCTAGGCATTCTAGGAACAAAAATAAACAGGGTGCTGTGACAGTATCTGGGAACGGGTCAAGAATATTAAGTAGAGGGATCAGGAGAAGAATGCCTCCTTGAGGAGCAAGACTGAGCTTTGGCTAAAAGTTTGAGAAGCACACAGCTACCTGAAAACAGAAAAAGAGTGTTTCAAGCAGAGGTGGTAACAAATGCAAATGTCTTGAGGCAGAATACTCTTGGTTTGCATTAGTGGAGAATTCCTCTCCATCTCTGATGTTCCTTCCTGTGAAGGACACTCATTGGTATAACTTCTGGCATCTTTCCAACCTCAATTCTCTTTGTCTCAGACTAAGTGCAGAAACATTTAGGCTTCTAGGCAAAATCTCACTTGAAGGATTTTCATCTAAGTAATGTTTGACAATGAGATTTAACTGGAAGAAAGGTAAATCATTAAAATAAACTAATAGTAGAAGTTAGTGTTAAAAGAATTTAGTTGATAATTCTGTTAAATATTCTAGATGGTGATGAATAATACTTATAGATCATTATTATTCAAATTGACCTACATGTTTTCTAAATCTTTTCCAAAAAGGAATTATTCTTGGCAAATCCCTTCTAGTGTTAACCTAAGTTTGAATCTGTTTATAATGGTTCTGCATATGTTGGCCTTTAACTCCACTGTGGTTTAGATGACTGGTGAAGTTTTGTGCCCACAGAACACAATTAAAAATTTAAAAATATATTGCTGCTTTCCAGGTAGAAGACAGTCTCCATGTGAGTAAGAACCAGGTTCATTTTATTCATTCCACTATCTCTTATCTTAAAAATAATGAGTTCCACATAGAATATGGTTCATTAATACTCGGTGAACAAGATTTTGGAAAAGGTGAAGAAGGTGCTCAGAGGTGAGGGTAACAGCAGAGGCTTGGCAGAAAGTCTCAGAGATCAAGTATGATAAGAATGGATGTCCAAACAGGGAGGACAGTGCTAAAGGATTAGTTACATAGAAGGAGTATTAATTCAATAAGTAAATACATTATGGATATTTGCAGCTAGGTTTTTCACTGATGGAGGAAGAAGTTGCACATATGAAAAGGGAGAAAAGTTGATTGAATATATATATATATACACACATACACACACAAATATATATATATACACACATACACATACACACACAAATATATATATATACACACATATGTATAAAATATCCTAGAGTATGTGTGTGTGTATGTATCTATAACTGAATTCTTTCCCAAAATGTATAACATGAATCAAATTATGAGGAAATATCAGACAAATTCAAATCGGGAGGCATCCTAAAACATAAATCATCTGTAAATATCAAAATTGCTAAATCAATGTCATGAAAATCAAGGAACGACTGAGGAACTGTTCAGATTGAAGGACACTTAAGAGACACGATAACTCAATGCAATATGTAATCCTGGATTGATTTCTTTTTGCTATAAATGACATTATTGGAACAATTGGAGAAATTTGAATTGGGTGCATAGATTAGATGGCAGTAATATGTCAGTGTTAATGACCTGAGTTTGATAGCTGTATTGCGGTTAGGTAGAATAATGTCCTCATTTATGGGAACACACACTAAAATATTAGATGGTGTTGGGGTATCATGTGAGAGGCTTACTTTCAAATGATTCAGGGGGGGAAAGTTCTTTGTACTAGGCTTTTATCTAAGTTTGAGATTATTTCTAAATAAAAATATGTATACTAGCACTACTTTACATTCTGTTAACGATGCAGTTAATGGTTAATTAAATTCAAAGCAAGTTAATACAATGTAGGATTTTTTGATGTGGGGGCATAAGAGTCTTTTTAATTGATCGGTTATTCCTCCTTTTTCCCTAAAAATTCACCTCTCATTTAGCAAATACTTATGGGCCATGTCCTGTGTGCCTACTCACTGTTCCACAGACAGGAGATAATTGAGTGACCAGAATGAACCTTGTTTCTGTTTGCATGGAGCGTGACTTTTTGCTGAATGAACACTGAACATTTTTTTCTATCAAGGAGTGCATAGAGACGTGTGTCTGTGTGTCTGTCCTCCTGAGTATTAAGATAATGTGTTGAAGAAGCCACACATAATTTTAAATGAAAAATGAATGAGAAAAAGAAGTGAGCTCTTCCTTTTTCTCTAATCATTTTATTTTCTTATTGTGTCACCCACCTTTATATTCTATTAATAGCATTTCAATAATTCAACAACTAAGCACAAAAAATAAAGGGAAAAATGCCTAACACATTCTTGATTTTTTTAATGTGATTAAATCTTTGATCATTTTGGGTGGATTTGGAGAAATGCTTTTATATAGGGAAGTTGCCATATCAGAAAATTGTCTGTGTGACCACTTTCCAGGATGTCTGGGGAAAAAAAAAAATCAGATCAAGGAAAACATATTTAATTAGTTTTTCTTCCAGGTAAAGAGAGAATGCAAAGCAAAGGGAATGGACCTAATGCTCTCTTGCCATTTTGGGTGAAAGTAAGGCATTACAGGAATGGAAAAATTACAAAGTGGAAATTCCTTCGAGAAATGGGATGACAGATTCATGAAAATGACAAGCTACAAATTAAACAACATAATCTTTTGGTCTGTTCTGAGCTCTATGCACGAGGCAAAGCACCTTATGATAATGACTGCACACGTCCTGATATATGTTTATTCAGTTTGTTCCAGCATTTCTGTTTTGTTTTTAAGTTAGAAGAAAATGACCCTAAATCTTTATCCCTTGTATAAAAGAAGGAAATTCCAAGGCTACCATATCCTGAGGGCACTAGCCTTCTTTTTGTTAGATTTTATCTAATCTGATTTTCATTGTTTTTCTTGTTATCCAAATAGTGCATGTTCAAAGCAGAAAATTTGGAAAATACAGAAAACCAATTTGGAGAAAAAAAATTACTCATACCATCACGCAATCACTGTTAGTACTCATATTTTGGTGTACATTTTCCAATCATACACAAACACATATGCCACATACAAATATACATATCGTATATTTGTATACATATGTACATATGTGTATATATGTGTGTCTAATATAAAACTCAATTCGTAGAGTTATGATCACATTCTTGTATGCTCTGTTTGGTGATGTGCTTTTTAAAATACAGAATACCAACCTACAGAACAGAAGAAAATAATTGCAAACTATGCATCTGACAAGGGATTAATATGCAGAATATACAATGAACTCAAACAACTCAACAGTAAGAAAACAAGTAACCCAATTATAAAATGGGCAAAGAAGCTGAATAGACATTTCTCATATGAAGATATATGAATGGCCAACAGACACATGAAAAAATGCTAAACATCACTCAGCATCAGGGAAATGTAAATCATAACCTCAATGAGATATCATCTCACCCCAGTTAGACTGGTCATTACCAAAAAGAAAGAAAATAACAAATCCTGGCAAAGATGTGGAAAAAGGGGAAGCCTCCTACACTGTTGGTGGGACTGTAAATTGGTGCAGCCATTGTGGAAAACAGTATGGAGTTTCCTTAAACAACTACAGATAGATCTTCCATACGATGCAGCAATCCCACTGCTCGGTATGTACCCAAAGGAATGGAAATCATCATGCCAAAGGGATACCTGTACTCCCATGTTTATTGCAACTCTATTTACAATAGCCAAAAGTTGGAACCAACCTAAATGTCCACCAACAGAAAACTGGATAAGGAAAATGTGGTATATGCACAATGGAATACTACTCTGCCATTTAAAAGAAATGAAATTCTGCTATTTGCAGTGATATGGATGAGCTTAGAGAAAATTATGTTAAGTGAAATAAGCCATGTACAGAAAGAGAAGTCCCATGTATTAGTCTGTTTCTGTTGCTTATAACAAAATACTTGGAACTGGTTAATTTATAAGAAAACAAAATTTATTGCTTATAGTTTTGGAGGCTGGGAAGTCCAAAGTCCAGGGAACACATTTGGTGAAAGCCTTGGTGGTGGCAACAGTGACCCAGAGGTCTTACATAGTAGAAAATGGTGGAGCAGAGAGAGCAATAGTTCCTCATGCACTATTTTTAAAGCCTTCAGAACCATGCCCCCAACCACCAGTATTAATCCATTCATTATGCCATGTTCCTACAATCTAATCACCTCCTCAAGGCCCCACTTTTCAATGACCATAATAGGACTTCCCACCCTCTTAACAGTCACAGTGGAGGTCAAGTTTTGTGAGGACACTCAGTCCAAGATATTATGCATGGATCTAAAAAAATGAACAACATAATAAAAAAATAAGGATACAACAATCACAATAACTCGTTGAGCTTTCAAAAGGAGAGAATAGAATTGAGGCCACCAGATGTGGAAAAGGGGAAGAGTAGTGGGGGGTTAGTGAGAAATTGGTAAAGGGTCATGAAATATGATTACATTGTGTAATGTTGAATATACTAACTATCCTGATTTGAACATCATATACTGCACACAGGTATTGATATTCAATGCTGTCTCCCACAGATACGTACAATCAATTATGTTTCAATAATAAAAAAATAATAAAATACAGAGTAGTTCATTGAATAGATATACCATAATTATTTTAACAAAGCTCTTATTTTTTGCACATTAAAACTCTTTCAAATTTCCTATAAATACTCATAACAATGTAATAATACATAAATACATAGTAATTTAGAACATAATTTTTTGCTATTTATGATGAATTTATTGAAATGAAATTAATGAGCCATAGGGTAGATTCCTTTTTATGTGTAAATTATTTCTCCATTTATTCCCCATGTCAATATTAAATAATGAGAAAAGAGTAAGTGGAATGCTAAGTATTTTGGAATTGTGGCTAATTTCAAAGTATCTACTTATTATCTATTTCTTACTGACCTATTGTAAAATCATTGGAAAGACCATAAGCCTCATAATTACTATGGACACTTAAAGAAATACATACTTAGAGGGAAAAAAATAAAACAGAAAGATGAATAACTCTTCTATGTATGGGGAAAGGATTAGAAGAGTTTTAGGAAATGGGGTGAGAAAATATGGAAACCGCTGTTTAGTGCTGACCATGCATATGACATTGATTAAATATCGCGCGCGCACACACACGCACACACACACACACATATATGACTGGCACATTTTAAGGTTTACTAGGCATGAATTGATATATTGTGGTGGAGAACAATTTGATTATGTTGACCGGACCTATTTTCAAAATGCAATAAAAGTCAACGTCAAACACCAAACATAGTGGAGCTCTTAAGAAGTTTCCTTTCTAGACTTTTTAAAAAACGTTTGGGTCTCATTTCTCAGAATGTTGAATCACAGTAATTCTCATGTCAACTTAGTCTTTAGGCAGTTCTAAAATTTACAACCTTCAGTTTTCTCACCTTAAAACTCATAATAATATAGCTTTTAAAAATTAGTTATGCATTTTAGTATTATCTTTTGAGATGTGGGTTCAGCTCACAATTACTGTTTTTTGTCCATGACATCCTTCTTTCCACCAATCCACAACATTATTCATTATTGGGACAGGTTTCCAGCCACCATATTGCTATGTAGAGTTCTGCGGCCTAAGTCACAGGTGATTGAACCTTTAGTGTTCCCTTAGACCAAGCTAGCTAGATTTATCAGCCACTTTCCTGAGAATCTGGAATGAGGGCTAAGAGATTCAGTGCTCAGACTAGAAAATACAATCTTCCAGAGACTGGAGGGCAGCTCTGCTATTCTGTACTGTAGATGTGGCAGCAGCTGGAGAGCAGAGTCTTGGCAAGAGAGCAGAGGGGAGCAGGTCTGAGCAGCAGCAGGGGACAGACCAGGGTCCCATAGCCTGAATCTAGTGCCTGCCTGTGTTATTCCCGCCCATGGCCACTGTGAGGAAACACTCAGTCCTATAAATAATGTCTCCCTTTTGTTTAAGCTGCTTTAAAGTTCTTAGGTAGGAAGAAGAAGGAGAAGGAAAAGAAGAAAAAATGTGATTATCCTCGTTTCCGTAGCTGAGATAGTCACGGTTTAGAGGGCACATCTTTTGCCCACTGCTAGTAAATGAAAGAACCACAGCTTTACTCGTGTTTAATCTGGAACCCGTATTTCATATATTGTTTTTGTGTGTACATTATGTCACCTTCTACTGTACTAGCCTCTATAATTACCAATGGGTTTTTAAATACATGTTTGTAGAGAGGTGTGTGTGTGTGTGAGAGAGAGAGAGAGAGAGAGAGAGAGAGAGAGAAACAGAGAGAGAGAAAACAGAGAGAGGGAGAGAGAGAATATTTCTTTACGATCCCACTATCAGACTTTTGCTTTATCACCCTGCTGTTGGATTTTTCATCACAGCAGTGAGGGAAAAGCATCAAAATCAGAGAGGCCAGGTGAAGCCCGGCACAGGAAGGTAAGGATGACCTGGGGAGAGCACTGCAGAACTGGAACCTAAGTCCTGGGCCTTCTGGTCTGCCTTAAAAACACTTCCATGAGTGAGGCCAAAGTCAGAGGTGAACTTCACAATGTTTAAAGTGGGCCAGGCCTGGACACCAGCAAGTCAGATGGTACAGTGACAGGTCTCAGCTCCAACTGCCCAGGTTGCTTGCTGGCTGTGTACACCAGGTGTGGCAGAGCCAGGGAATTCTGATGGAATATGCCTGTGCTCCTTTCTCCCAGCCTTCTTAGGGGAACTCTAAGGCGCACGTTGCCATGTTTAGGAACAAGGCAGGCAATGCAAAATCACGGAGGTAGACTGGAGGTCACAGAAAAATTAGGTTGTTTCCCATTAATCATGGAACATAGGATTCATCTTCATCGTATCTTTCAATTTCCCATATTGGCTAGAGACACAGGTACTGAAAAATGTAAAATTTCCTTTAACTTTATTGTGAGGGAAAAAACAGTGCAAGAGCCATGTGAATAGCAACTGGACATTGTCCTCAGGGTTGGGAGTTAATTGAGGAAGTAGTGGGAACTGTGGTGAGCAGAAAAACATAAAATCAATTTAAATAGGAAAAGTCCTAATAAAATACCAGCAGTTATTATCATCAGAAAATGTAGCATCGGTATTACCTGATCTCCCAACTGTTTTCTTTTTTCTTTTTTGTCTTTTTTAATAGCACTATGGAGACTTAATATACATAGCATAAAATTCACATAGCGTAAAATTCACCTATTTAAAGTATACAAATCAATCGTTTTTAGTTAATTTATGGAATTGTACAACTATCACCATAAGCTAAATTCAGAACATGCTCACCATCCCAAATAAGAAACCCCATGTCCATTAGTAATCACTTTCGTTCCCCCTCACTTGGGGAAACCTCTAATTTTCTGTCTCTATCCTGGGCATTTCATAGAAATGGAATTATACAATATGTGTTTTCCTGTGATTGACTTCTTTCACTTAGCATAATGTTTCTGAGGTTTATCCATGTTGTAGCAGCTATCAGTAATTTAAGTGTTGCCAGCAATACAGATTTTTATATGGACTCTCTGCATTCTTAAATGATGGGCACTAATTTTAAAACAATGTGTAGTCAACATAAAAGATAGGTAAGGTTTGATCTTACCTATCTTTTTCAGGCCAGTATTTTGCAAATTTTGTTAAAAGTATTGACATTATAGATAAACTATAAATAACCATTGAAGTCATGAGCCATTTGCCTCTGTGTCCCCTAGGAGTGGAAAATCAAGGGCATGGTGTGGGAGGAGGGTCTGTCCTGGGTTCAGGCAATAAGGGCTCATAGAAAACATAATGCTCAAAGCCAACACATTCCTCATAGAAAAGTTTTAAATGATAAAAAAATGACTAGAATTTGGTCTGCTTCTTATTATCACCATGCCAACAATTCTAAATAATATTAGTGATAAAAATAATTCTCACCCCAAAATATATTTTGTTCATCTTAGTTCTAATCAATTGTGGCGGTTACCACTGGGTTTTATTTACTAATTTATAGAAAGTTTTCAGATCAGCACATTGCTGTTACTTTTCCTTTAATAAACACTGCTTTGTACAAGAATGTTTATTTGGAGAATCCCTAGTTATTGGTTGGCCGTGGACTCATACAGACACAATCAGATGCATCAGATGCATTTATTCTGAGAGTAAACTCCTAAATATTTGGGAGTCTTCGAGCTTGCTTCAGGCATAGCTGTGTCTCCTTGGCCCCTGTGGAACTACAGTTTTGCACTTAAACAGTAGATGTGAAATAAACACTGATCGCCCAGAGATTTTAATAAAAAAAAAAAAGAAAAACGTGAGATACTTCAAGTCTGTCTTCTTATGTGACTACTTGGAGTTTCATGTTGAAAATTTTTATGACTTGCTTAATAAACAGAAGCCCTGTTATTCGTTATTGTGAAAGACAGAGACGTAGGTGCAGATTTCCCCCTTCTAAAACAATTATTAATATAATTAAAAATGATCACTACATCATTGTTTTCCTTTTCAGTTATTTTGTTTGTTATTATACAGATACCCTACTGACTTATTTGTTTCCTGGCATATTCATACACAGAAACCATAAAAGGAAAATTTCCCTGTCTGTATTTCTTTATGCTTTTATTTTATTTGTTTTATTTCACAATAGTTACACAAGGGGTTTGGTCATATAGAGAAAGGTAGTGACAGAGTATAGGGGAGTATCAAATTTACTAGTCTATATAAGCTTACATACAATACAACCAAAAGTATCTGTAGGTAGATGAGAGGTGGGGTGTAGAGGAGTCAAAGCTCCTTTAGGGTTTTAAGCCTGAGCAAAGGAAAGAATGAAATTCTCATTTAATGAGATGAGGAAGACTGCAGCAGTTGGAGCAGGTTGGTGGAAGTGTCAGAAGTGAGTTCGGGAGCTGTTAAGCTTGAGACACCTATTAAACATGCAAGTGCAGATAAGAAAAGTGAATGTAGATTTCTCAGGAGCTTGAGTTAAGGCCAGAGGTGCATATTTGAGAAGCATCAGCATATGCAGAGTATTTAGTGCATCAGGACTATAAAAGACCACTCAGAGACTGTGAGTGTTGACAGGAAAGGAAGTTGCAAGCAGCTTCTGGGACATTCCTAATGTGAGAGGTTGACAAGTGAGGCAGGACTACCAATGAGTGCACTAAACACCCAAATCAGTGATGACCTGTGTATTAGCCCGTTTCTATTGCTTATAACAGAATGCCTGAAACTGGGTCATTTACAAAGAAATATAACTTATTTTCTACAGTTTTGGAGTCTGGGAAGTCCAAGGGAACACATCTGGGGAGGGCCTTCTTGGTGGTGACTCTCTACAGACACAGTGGTTGTCACATGGCGGGAATAGAATGAGCAAGAGCAAGAGAGCCTGACCTTCTCACTTGCTCTCCTTCTAAAACCATCAGAACCACGCCTGCGATAACTCATTGCTTCATAAATGGACTTATCCAGTGATGAGTCCACAGTCCTTATGACCCAATCGCTTCTCAAAGGCCCCTCCTTTCAAATACCATAATTCGATTTCTCACCCTCTTAATACTGTTACAGTGGGGATCAAGCCTCCAACAGGTGAACTTTTGGGGGACATATATGCCCCACATCAACTAGGAAGTCAAGGAAAGGAATGACTTAAGAATAGAATGAACAACTGGCCAGGATGTTGCTGGTTAACTGAGATTGGAACTGAGAATTAACTACCAGTTTTAGAAACATGGAAGTTGTGATGATCTTGACCAGAGCAGTTTTGAGGATTCGCAGTAATAAAAGTAAAAATGGAATGAGGTTTTAGCTGAAGAGAGCTATGGGAGAGAGAGGGCAGCATACAAAAGGACTTTATAAAGTATAAATGACATATCAATGAGTTGTATCTTCATTCATTCATGAGTAATTTTAACAACTGATTGTGTATTAAACAGTATTCCAGTTATCTATTGCTGCATAACAAACTATTCAGAATGTCAGTGGTTTAGTGTTTTGTTTTATAAGATGAAAGGAATGCTAGCATGTGTGTATGCTGAGGAGGACAGTCCAGCAAAGAGAGAAAATCACTTCTGCAAGAGAAAGTGGGAACACTTGCTGCACAGAGATCAGAAAAGTAAGAGAAGGCATAAAGCTGTGCGAATGGTATGTTCTTAGGTAGTGGACCAGACGGTCACACTGCTTTTAGATCTGGGCAGCTTGACCTTTGAGCCCTTGGCATGGGCCTCATGAATTGAGACAGCTTCCCGCTTACCCTCCTCAGGTCCTGCCTTTCTTCAGTTGTCCATTAGAACCAGTGTCCCTACTTCTAGAATGCATTGCATGCAATGCTCAAAGGACCTGAATCCACCTCCAGGACTTACAGGATTCTCTCCCTAGGTCGGTTTTCCCAAGTATTGACCACACTTCTAAGGGCTGCTCTTGCTTAGGAGAGGAGAATGGAACTTGAAAAATAAGGCACTTAGACTGGAGCTGAGATCTCCAAGTAGACCATTCTCCAAGTCCTGCAAATGTTAGCTGCAGGCTTGCAGAACCATTTATCTGCAGCACCTGGATGAAAGGTAAAGTATACGATTGAGGATCTTGAGAGTTCGTAGGTGATTGACATCAGCATGTGGAACCTCTCTTATGATTGCTATTTTATCAATAAAATAAAAAGCAACTTCATCGGCCAAGTTGGAGGAGGAGATTTTGCAGGTTTGGGAAAAAAGTAAAAGGTCCCGGGAGAGAATGAAAGAGTGAATGTGCTAAGGAAAAGTTGTAGGAAAGTCAGCAACACATTAGTTTCACTTGAGGTCAGTAATTATATATTTGAGGTCAGACCAGGTAATGGACTGTGTTTAGGCAATAAATAGGCAAAAGTTGGATTTAACCTATGACAATATTTTCTCTGATAAGAATTAGGAAGGGCAGTAAAGTTGAGGACATATGTGAGAGAAGATTATAAGAATGAACTCTGGGATCTCAGCCAGGTAAGAAAGGAAGTGAAGATTTGATGGGTTAAAGAATTATTAACAGTGGTGGGCTCAATGATTTGTAGGTCATGGTGGGATTGAAGAATTGCTAGAATCAGAAACGAAAAGGGAGTGAGTAGGTAATGTACAGGTGATAACTGGAGAATGGGTTTAATGAAACCAAGAATAAAAATCTGTTTTATTTGTTGGCAATGACAAGTCTAGATTAGAATATGATCAAGAAAAGAGGAAGTTGAAAATCAATGGGGAGTTCATGGCATAAAGAGTTCAGAGTTGTGGATTGTTTATTTGTATAAATACTAAAATTACCAAGAATCATGAAATAGTAAGGCTAAGCTAACTGAGTGAAAAAAGAAAGGTGCACAACAATGCATATAGGAAGCCCTCATTTGAGTAAAAACAGGGCAGTTGTTGCTACAGTCTGAATGTTTGCCTCTCCCCAGAATTCATATGTTGAAACTTAATTCCCAGTGCAGCAGCATTGAGAGGTGAGGCCTTTAGGAGGTGATTAGGTCTTGACGCCAGAGCCCTCATGAATGGAGTAAGCGCCCTTATAAAAGAGGCTTGGGGGGGTCTTGTTTGCCTCTTCTGCCATGTGAGGACACCTAGAAGGCACCGTCTCTGAAGCAGAGAATGAGCCCTCACCAGACACCGAATCTGCTAACGCTTTCATCTTGGATTTCCTCCGTGAGCAATAAATTTCTGTCATTTAGAAATTACCCAGTTGAAGGTATTTTGTTATAGCAGCCCAAACAGATTAATACATTTGTGTCATGTGTTTGTCTAAACAAATTCTCTATACATCTGTATACATAGTCTATACACATACTTGTACATCATATGTACACTAATCTTGGAAAAAGGAACAAGAAATCATACCCATCACTGCCCTGACTATGGAGTCTGGGGAACGGAGGTTGAAGGGTTAGAGAGGGGTTCTTATACTTCAGAAGTAATCTTTTGCATTGCCAGAACATTTTATAATACATCTGCATTATTTCTTAGTTCAAAAATGAAAGAATACAGCTAGTTTATAGGGAAAAAAAAACGCTATTCTTTAGTTGACATTATTCAGCCAAATTTGCTTTTCTTACAACTCTGAAGAAGTACTCAGCTCTTTAAATGGAGCCAAGTCTTGAGAATAAAACTCTCAGAGTAATCAGGACAATTAAGATGTATTTAAACATCTCTGAGTTGAGGAAAAATGGATTTTTCTTGCTGCTAGTGATGTGAACAACAGAAGTCTTATTTTCTGACCAACTTATTTGAGAAAGCCTGAGTCTTGATCAAACACCAAGTGATTGCAATTTAGCCACCCAATATCTTCTTTCTGATTTAATTAACATAATGCTCCCTTAACAAAATGTAACAACACTATTAAGCTGCATTGATAAAATGTTGGCCAAACCCTCACATAAAGGCTTCCAAGGGACTTGGGCTTGGAGATTACTTTCCTATTTCATGCTGTCTCTCACAAGAACAGCTCAAACGGGTGTCTTAAGATTCTCACCATTTTACTAATTGGGAGAACTGCTGCAAGAAAGTTAAAAGGTGCAGCCAAGCATATAGTAGGAGAATCTGTCCAAATAAACAATAAGGGCTGGCCGGTTAACTCAGTTGGTTAGAGCACGGTTTTATAACACCAAGGTCAAGGGTCGGATCCCCATACTGGCCAGCTGCAAAAATAAATAAGTAAATAAGTAAATAAACAATGCAAATCACAGTTTCACCGAATTCAATTATTCCATCTCTGGGGACCATCTATGGCATGTACTAAACTTGACTTCAAGCAATCCCTTAAAGAATTTACAAGGGCAATTATTCCTAGATCGAGTCTACAAATGAAAATATGTGGTGAAGGCAATGTCCCCCATCTCATCTCCAGCATCTCTCTCTCTCTGAAGGGTGAAGAACAGGCTCCCTCCTGTTTTTGATCTTTTTCAATTTGGAAAAGGGAATTTAGAGAAAGTGTAAGCAGGGGTTATTCAAATGAAAATTGTGAATCAATGATGGCAAATATATTTCTACAGGAGCAAGGTGGGTCATTTTGGGGGTGAACTGAGTCAAGTGTAAAGTAACTCATCCACTTCTTTCTATTCTAGCCCAAAGGAGTGGAAGTAAATTCTTGTAAGCTAGAGGGCTCCTGTCTTGTCTCAAGGGGCAACCATCATGTGTTTGTTGCCGTGCGTTGCAGGGTAGCCACATACACAGGTCCTCCTGTCAGTCTGCCCACCCAGCTCTATCTATCCTGGATCTTGAGCAAATTCCCATAGACAATCTATTCTTCTCCCAGCAGCTAGTGTAACTTTCATAAATGTCAGTCAAATAAAGTTTTTACAGTCCAACCTACTTTTAGATCTTCATTGGTTTCCATTGCTCCTAACGTACATTTCATACTCCTTAGTATGATCTTCAAGTTCAGCAAAGCCTGGCCCTGTCTCTCCCCAACTTCATCCTAAAGTACTCTCTCCTTTCTCAGTATATTTCAGTCAAGCCAGCCTTTTATCCTATATCAAACTCTTTTCAACCCCCAGATTTTGCACATGCTGTTCCTTTTGTTTGAAATATTCTCCCAAACAAAATCACAACCTCTAGCTGGCAGATTCGTACCCATTCTTCAATTTTAAATTAAAAGTTTCTTCTCAAATGTTTCTTTCCAAATCCTTGTCCTCATGCAGGTCCCACCATTATTCTCTCTCCTTGAGCTCAGTACCTTGACCTAGTAGCACCACAATCTGGGTATTAATGTATTTGATGCTCGTCCCTCTCACTAAACCACAAGCTCTATCAAAGCAGGTTGCATTTAGCTCTCTGTTCATTATCAAGTCCAATGATAGTGCCTAACACATAATAGGTGTTCAATAAACAGTTGATGAATAAATGATTAACAAGAATTTATGGAGCACTTGCTATCAAGTATTGCACTGATAGGGAAACAAAAATTTTGGAGTCACATATGTCCTGCTCACTGAGTTATAAACAGCTAGAAAGTAGGGATCATACCACTATTTGTTTTAGGTTATCTAGTCTGAAAAACTACTGAGAAGCCTGGCATTTCAATTCTATGGACCAATATAAAAAATTGATCTAGGCCCAAGGATGTGATTTCAGAACTGAACAAAGGAGAGTTTTTTCTTTGCCACATGTGCCTCTAGCCTGGCATGGCCAATACCTGGGGAGCGTGCTGAGCATTTCCCACTCCCAGTGCGAGACCTAATTAATTGAATACAGCACTCTCTGAGCTGGGAATTAACTTCTGATTCCTTCTCTTCCCAGCCCACAAAGCTGCCCACCACCAACTGATCATAGTTGGCATGAGAGATGAAACTGTTTTTCTATCCCCCTTTTCCTTAAAACCCATGGAAAACAGCCATGATGTGAACTGACAATTGCTTGAAGCAAAATGCTGTCTTCCTCCTGTCTGAGGTTCAGCTTGGCTCATCACTTTAGAATGTACTGTTAATGGCAGCACACTGCAGCCAAGTCGCTCAGATCCCAAATCTGAACCATCCTTAAGCATGTGCAAATACTCTCTAAGTAGGCTGTTTCCACGGTCTCTATTTGTTGAGTCTTGTCAGTCTTCCTTGAAAATTTGGAGAAAGAACAAAAGTTTTCCCAAAAAATGATTTTAAAGTATTTCTTATATTTTTATTAGATCCACAAAGGTCAAGTCTTAAAGATACAGCTCATTTTTAAATTTTCAATTCTAGGAGGGCAACCACAATATCAGCTTGTTTATTACCTACATCAATTCATAAGTCTTCATTATTTTGAATCACTTATTCATAAACCTAATTCTTCCCTAACACAAATGTGTATAACTCAGCTTGATACATATCCTGTATTAAAGGATTTCAAGCCACTAATGAAAAATCCATAGAAAAATTAAGGCTGCACTCCACTTCATGTGTTTCTTTTGTGTTAGTACTTAAGCTATAGAAGAAGCACATCTAATCATAAGCCACTTTATTCTGTGTGTGTGTATGTGCTCTTTGTTTAGCAGTAAACTTTAAGCTATAACTTCTGAAGGTTTTCAGTTCTTCATAACATATTCAAATAAATAAAAAGCTAAATTAATATTTAATGAATTATTTAAAAGCTTGTTTTCCAGAGAAATCAACATCTTTTCTCATTAAATATGAAATATAATATTAAAATAAAGTGTTTGCGATAAGCAAGGATTTTTCAAAGGCTAGGTTATAGCTTCTAAATTTTGATGAGACATTATGAAGCATCTGCAAAAATGCAAATTCTATAATTAGAGTAATAATAATAACAATAACAACACATTTATAGTGCTTATTACGTGCTTATTAGCATCATGTTAAGTATTTCACATATATAAACTCATTTTATCTTAAAACAATTATGTTATTATCCTCATTTTATGAGGCACAGAGAAGTTAACTAACTTGCCCAAAGCCACCCAGCTAGCAAGATTCAAAGCTTTAGGATCCCTGCCCATGATCACAAAGCTGGCAGATTCTGGCACCAGAATTCATGCTTTTAATCCCTACACTGTTCTGCCACTAATATTTAGCACAATTCCTTTTTTTCTACGTTTCTGAAGTAGCAACCCATCAGCATCATTGCCCTCTTTACTCTAGACCTTTATTATTTCTTGTATTAACAAAGACCAGTAGGAGTTCTTATGTGCAAAACTGACTGAGCAGTTCCATACTTCACTTTTCACACTGGAGTCCTAAATTCTAGAGTCATTGATATGTACAGATTCTGTTGGCTTCTTTTAGGTACCTTCTGCCCATGGGGGTTATTCCCTCTGATGTCACAGGACATTTGACACATGGTCTCAGTGAACTTCCTAGGGACACAGTCCCCCTTACTTAACCTATTGTGAGTGGTAGGGATTCTACCACTTTTCTGGATCAAATTAGCTGAGCTGAAATCAAAATTTTATCCGAAGGAAATTAATGTGGGTTACTAACCAGCAGTAGGCCACGTGATCCAAAGGAGAGAAAGTCTCATATTGTCATAGCTCTCTGTTCATGATTTTTTAATGAGTTGCTCTAGTTAGGGCAACTCTTTTTTGGGGAGCTAAGAAATGGGTGCTAAGGCAACCTAGGGAAAAAGAATCACACTTATTTCGCAGTTGTAATGTGAGTTCTTTTGTTCACAAATTTCTAGACTCATTTCTTGCTAAGAATAAAAAGGAAATATATTAAAAAATAAGAACATGGGGAAAATGTGGGATAAGATAAAAATACGGAAATAATAGATGTTTAAGAGGTTAGAGCAGATTGAAAATTAGAAATTAAAATAAATGTGAGATAAAACATAAAATATTTAAACCAAGAGGTGTAAAAGGGTAAAAGCAACAGAGCAAAGTAAAATTAATCCTAGAGATGAAAATTTTCAAGTCTGTAATTAGGATTTAGAGATTAAGATAGAATAAATTAATTATTTAGAAGAATATTTTAAGAGGCCCAGAACTAATGAGATAAAAGATGAAGACATGCAAGTAAAGAGATTTAAAACTGAGAGATATTCTAAGAAGAAAAAAAAAAAGACTTAACAAGTTAGGTAAACCGAGTCAAGAACAAGGCAACTCATAGTTTATACCCAAGAGCAGTGATTCTTATACATAAGAGAACATCAGAATCCACTGCCCTAGAGAATCTCTGAGGCTTATTTGCATGAACATATCTGCAACAGCATTCCACATAAAGCAGAAACTCTAATGTTTATTAAAAAGACATTGGACAAAAATAATGTGCTATAATCACCCAATAGAACTTCAAGCACAGTGAAAATGAATGAACTATGGCTACAGATGACAACAAAGATGAATCTTACACATAGAACACTGAACAAAAAGAAGCAAGTCACAAATGATTGCCTACCAAACGAAGCTATTTTTAAAGCCCCAAGCAAACAAAAGTTATTTAAGGATATGATGCATAAGTGGTAGAAATACTAAACACATACACACACACACACACACACACACACACACACACACACACACACACACACACACACACACACACACACACACACACACACACACAAGAAAATAATATATTCACAAATCAGAGAGAGACAGACTAGGACTGAGAAAGAACATTGATGGATTGACCAGTACTCATTGTGTGGTACTGCTTAGGTTGGGCAGAGAATTCACAGGTTCTGCTTTATTATTATTCTTTTTAACTTACAAATGGCATATATATGTATAAGTATTCACAGAAATATATGTGAATATTCTCCTTTATATATCATGTCAAATACTAATTTTTAAAATATATTTCCATCATGATTAATTTTATATGTCAGTTTGGCTGGGCCACAGTACCCAGATATTCCATCAAACACTATTCTAGATATTTCCATGAAGATATTTTTTAGATAAGATTAGCATTTAAATCAGTAGACTTCAAATAAAGCAAATCACCTTCTATAACGTGAGTGGGCTTCATCCAATCAGGTGAAGGCCTTAATAAAATAACTGAAGTCCCCAAAGGGAGAGAGAATTCTGTCAACAAATTGCCTTTGGATGGAGCTGGATCAACCTTTCCCTGGGTCTTCACCTTGCCGGCCAACTCTGCAGATTTTGGACTTACTGGCCTTCACAGGTATGAAAACTTGGTGTGAGAAGAGTTGGTAATTGTTAGTTTTTCTATAGAGGGAGACATCTGCTGAGACACTGCAGGTCTGAGAGGCAAAGTCATACAGAGTCCTCAAGAAACTTCTGTGGATCATTTTCAACTATCCAGGTGTATAAGGTACATTGGTCTGTACTCTTGCAGTTCTAAGTTATAAAAATGACTCAAATTAGCTTAGGCAAGGAAAGTCAACACATTGATTCTCACAGCTAAAACTTCCAAGGAGAGGTCTGACTTCTAACATAGATTGATACAGGGGCTCAAACGACATTACTGGTCCTCACCTCTGCTCTTCCAACAACCCCAAACATATATGAAGGCACTTCAAAAAGTTCATGGTAATATTTGTACTTTCTATTAATTCTATTTTCCATGAACTTGTTGAAACACCCTCTTATAATCCATGTATTAGTTTGTCTCTGTTGCTTATAACAGAAATACCTGAAACTAGGTAATGGGTGCAGAAGCAGTATTTATTGCTTATGGTTTCAGACATAGGGAAGTCCAAAGTCCAGGGAACACATCTGGTGAGGGCCTTGGTGGGTGGTGACAGTGATGCAGAGTGTCACATGGAGGATGGCTGAGCAGAGAGAGAGTGATTTTCACATGCTCTTCTTTCAAAACCATCAGAACCATAACAATGACCATCATTAAACCATCAATGGATTAGTCCACTCACTAGGGCATGGTCCTCACAATCTAATCACCTCTTCACGGCCCCACCTTTCAGTTACTATGATAGGATTTCTTACTCACTTAACACTGTCACAGTGGGGGCTTAAGTCTCAATGAGCTTTGGGGGACATCCAATCCACAGCAACCTCTTAATATCTTAAGCAGAACAAGTGTCTTTCTTTCCTGATAATTGCAATAGACATTCCAGAATCAAGTTTCATTGTTTGGGGGTGGGTCATGGCTGATAAAATGAAATGCTATAGTAAACTGAGGCTTCAATTCTAAATTTAATTTCTGTGCCGACTCCACCTATCAAATTACACTGATCAAAGATGGGACGAGGTATTGTTCCTCAATGAAAAGTCAGTTGGGAATTGGAAATCAGAAAAAAACTGTTGTTATTAAAGAGTTGGTGTAGAGGGATGCTGGGCAGACAAAATAAATAATAATAATTATAAAAACACAATAGATATCCATTTCACAGGGAGAACGGTTTCACCTTAGAGCCAAACAGGTGAACACGGCTAATTTCATGACAAGAATAGCATAACTGTCTGCAAGAAAAATTTCCTTATGGCCACAAAACATACAGAATCATAGAAGTTTAGTACTGGATGAGCCCTTAGACTTCAGAGATTAAGAAATTAAAGAGCAAGAATGTTAAAAATTGGTCAAGGTCAATCAAATAGGTGGCAAAACTGGGGCATTAAATGAAAAAAACTAACATTTTCTTAGTTTGTAAAGAGCAGGAATAAAAGAAAAAACAAATTGGAGAGAGGTGTTTTAAGGATGGGGAGATGTGAAGAATGTGTTGGACATATTTCAAAACTGCTATTTTAACCCCTGAATGTTAAGTCCTCTTGAGAAGCTTGAATTTGTAATTCTTCTAAAACTTAACTCACTTTAAGGCATTTTCAATTTCCATTTAGTTAAGACTTACAACAGAACTGTTTATTTTGTCAGTTAAGGTCATAACACATCCAGCTTAACAGCGTATGTATCTAAGCCTCTATAGCAGATAATTCATGTTCATACAGTATTATCTTACATTCAAAGGAAAAGACTGTCAGATTCAACTGTCGTCTTTATGCTAAAAGTCAAAGTTTCATGTTTTCATATGCTAAACATCAACTTCACTTGTATTTCTAGACTACTTTTATTTTAGCTACTCAGAGAGAGAATGCAGCATCTAATCATCTGATTTTTTTTTATATAAATTTGATTTTATTATGGTAAGGGCACTTCACATGAGATCTACTCTCTTAGACTTTTAAATGTGAAATGTGGTATTGTTGGCTGTAGATACAACATTGTAAAGCAGATCTCTAGAGCTTATTCATCCTGCTTAACTGAAACTTCATGCCTGTTGAGTAGTAACCATATCCCCCTCCCACCATTTCACTACTTTGATTCTATGAATTTGACTATTTTAGATAGCATGCAAGTGAAATCAGACAGCATTTGTCTTTCTGTGACCAGCTTAATTCACTTAGTAGAACGTCTTCAAGTTTTATCTATGTGGTCCCACATTGCAGAGCTTCCTTCTCTTTTACGTCTGAATAGTATTCTATTGCATACATATTACCACATTCCATTATCCATTTGCCCTTCGATGAATGTTAAGGTTGTTTGTATATCTTGGCTACTGCCAATGGTGCTCTGATTTTTGAAGTCACAATTTTCCTGGAAAATTCCTCTGGATTATTCTATTTGTCTCTTCTGAGAATATTAAGCGCCAGAAGTATTTATCTACCTCAAGATATGGAATGTGGAGCCAGCATGAAGCAGTAGATTTACCATCTCAGTCACAACCAGAGTGGAGAAATTTATACTCAAGTCTCCATCTTTGGGGTAGCTGCAAAATACAGCAGTCCTTTGGCATTCTCAAAGGATATGTCTGTGACATTCTCAAGTCTTTTTCATTTCATGTGTTGCATATGATTTCTTTCCTAAACACCATCACTGCAAACTGTAATGCTTAATGGCTGTTAAGGCATGTGAGATAATAGCACAAAGAAAGTATGTCCCATTGAAGTGACAATGCCAGGAAATGAACTTTCTCTGCTCAGGTACTGATTTCATGCCTCCACAGGTGCTTCCACATCTGCATCACAGCATAGGATTTTAGTTTTGTTTCTCAAGATGTTTTATTACGAAAGATTTCAAAGAATAGATCTTAACAGAAAAAAACATATCAAGCACCCATTTATCCTCCACTGTTTTAACAGTTTGTGATATTTGCCTTCACTGTTTTAAAATAATACATTACAGATACAGCTTCAGTCCCTTTGTGCTGTCTATGGCAGATAGGTGGATTGGGATGGAACACAGCTGAGGGGTAAAGGGCTTTATTCTGGCACCAAGGTCTAGATTTGAATCCCACCTTTCGCTCACTGGTTGTGTGACCTTAAGCAAGTTATCTAGTGCCCTGTGCTTCGGTTTGCTCCCCTACTGAAATGGGGATAATGATAATATTAGTATTAACCATCTAGGATTGCAGAGAGGATTAAACACATTTATACCTAGAAAGCACTTTGAATGGAGCCTGAGCACCATGAGATGCTTGCTTTTCTTCCCAGGGAGCCCACATGCTTACACTTCCCCTTAGAGATAAGGCAAAATAGAAGCTTTTGCCAACCTACTTTCCAAGTGTTCACCTTACTTCATATATCTGACATATAAGTGCCTTACCTCTGGAAGTGATGTAAAATTAAGGCTTGGACAAAATGTGTCAGTTAACAAAATATATCACAATATATCGATAAAAGATATATCAAGTTATAAATCACAGGAGACACTGAGTAAATTCGTAGCAGCAAAAATTCAAACTTTGAATTGAAATGGCTACAAAATACATTTACCCTATAACGCTAAATCTTGGGTAAAAGATAATGTAGAGAAATTTGTTTTACTCTATGTAAAATTTTAAGTTTTACACAAGGTACTGAACACAGGAAGCAAATAAAAATGCAAACAAAAAAAAGTTTGAATAACTTACTGATAAATCAGAAAAATTTGTCTGTGATTATCATCCATTTCACCAGCATAGTTTATTACATTCAGAGAAACAAATTCATTTAACATGCTGACAAGTTCAATTTCCCTACAGCTTTATTACCCAAATTGCTTATAACCTGGGAAAACGTCAAGTGTTGAGTCTTTTAAAGAGTAGACATAGCAAATTTGTTAAGTCTTAAGAGAAAGGCCTAGTGGCTTCTCTTGGAATTCTCTGATTGGTTCTCTAGAAAAATAATATTTTGAGGGTTCATATTTTCATGAAGTTTACCCTTTGCTCACTTTTTATCTTTTCAATTAATTTGCTCAACTGTTCACTCTGCTAAACCTGAAGTTCACAGGTAAATATTGTATTGAAGTGTTAGCAGAAAAAAATATACATATATATTTAATTGTGGACTTAGTGTATATTTCAGGATTATCCAATTCTTATTGAAAAAATATTCATATAAACTAAAATATGAATTAGAAAATGCATGCTCACTGTAAAATATTAGGAGACTAAAACCTGAAACTTAGCATTTGTTTAAGAAAGGATTCTTAAATATATGATGTGCACTGATGATTGTTGTATAACCGGGCTACCTTTTTATTCCACATTAATACACATAGTAATCTCAAAAAGGAGGAATCATTATTCTGACTCTAATGATTGATTTACTAAGGCACAGACATCAAGTTTATGACAAAGATGTAATTTGATGTCAAGACAATGTCTTTTTTCTTAACTGACCTGAGGTATGTTTGCATCAAGAATGAACACTTTGGCAAATTATATGCAGTGACATGGATGACATTTGATTATAACGTCACTGTGTTTATGCTTGACAAAACTGTAGACATTTATACCTAATCATCACATTTCTGTTTAAAATGGACACTAATCAGTCAGAAATACTTTAATATGCAAATGTAATGAATATTATAATTTATCACTTATATTGTGATGAATCATCTTTAAATGCAGTTTCTAATTCTGTCTATGAACTGTACACATATTTTTCTGATGAATTCAGAAAGACATAAATACTTCTATTTAGCTATAGTTTAGTTAATTAATTCTCTTCAAATAATAAAATCATTAAAACTACAAATTACCTTTCCTTGGTGATCTAAAGTTGTAATTAAGTTTCACAGTTTTCAAAATAAAAATGGCAAACAAAAATAAGTGCCCAGTAAAAGTGATGGAAATATAATAAATCTAACACAGATTAGAACAGAAAGAGAGAGAGACAAAGAGACAGAGACAGAGAAAGAAATTGAAAGGAAGAAAGTGCACTGTAAAAAAAAAATCAGCCTTTAGCCACATTATATGTGGAGGGATCAAAAAGAATAATAAAATGCCTTTCTTCCCACTTTACCTTATGCCACTAGAGAAAACAAATTTTGAAGAGATAAAATAACAAGATGTTAACAGTCAATTATATTTTTATTCTTTGTGTGAATTCTGCTGAATTTTTACTAAATGATAATTCACTAAATAATCAATTATGATGACATACTATATTCCAACTCACCACCTGTTTTATTATTTTACTATAAATTTATATGTAATTGCATATGGAATATGATACAGTATAACATGTTTATATCACATTTGGTGCATCTTTATAAGGTGTGGATGTCTATGTATGTGGAAGTAGGTAGATAGGCTCTAAATTATTTAAACTGATAATTTATGGATCTTGAATTTCTCATAAAAGTACAAATCTCTATCTCTTTACATTATGTAGAAGTATAAAAATATCATACATAACATTTTCTCCAGAATTAATAATCACAGGAATTCTCAAAATATCAAAATCCCAATTTATTTATAGGTTATTTTTCAAGGGGAAAATATACTATAGGACTCCAAAGGTGAATGGAATTTTAAAAAGAGCCAAAAAGGTGTTATGTAATTTGCATTGCATTAATATGTTAACTAAAATACAAGTGTCTAGTCATTACGCTGGAAGAAAAATTAAGTGAAACATTTTATGTTGCAAAATTTCCTCAAAGTTTAGCCCTGAGCAATTCTTTCAATATGGGAAGTCCCTGAAAAAAATCTTCAAATTACTCATGTAAGTATTTATCTCTAGAGAGGCCAAAATGTTCACAAACCTCACCATTTGCTAAAGTGTGCGTGTATGTGTCTGTGTGTGTGTGTGTGTGTGTGTGTGTGTATGCATGTGAAAGAGAGAGAGACAGAGACAGAGAGAGAAGGAGATTAAGAAAACAAACTAAATGTTGGTCCTTCCTCTTTATACTATCAATCTGCAGTTTTACTAACTTATGCATTGGACTAAAATTCACATGTGAATTATGTTTAAACATCTAAATTTATTTGGCAGCATTGCATAGCAGACAAGACTGTATAGGCTCTGGACTCAGACTTCCCAGGTATGTACCCTATTCTATTGAAATCACTGTGTAAAATGTGAGAAAGTTACTTAGCCTCCATAATTTCAAACTCTATAATATAGGCTCATGTCCTCACATGTGTTATCTTGAATTAAGACATGTAAAGAGCTTAGAAAAGCACTCGCATGTAGTAGGTACTCAATAATTGTTATTACTATTTTCTCTCGATAGAAAATTGAATTCTTAGTGATGCAAAAACACCATTTACTAAATAAAAGGATTTATCATAAAAAGCAACTTTGTCAGTCTTGCAGATTGTTTCCATTTAAAATTATATATTTGCTGTGTAATTGTATTAGTCATCCTTTGCTGTGGTAATGCAGTATAACAAAAATCCCAAAACACTGATGGCTACAACAAACTTATATTTCTTTCTCAAAGGTGGGGTGAGTGGGCTGTGATGAGTCTGCTCCAGGCTTGCATTAGATTTGAGTTGTTTCAAATGTGTTCTCATTCCAGAACTCAAACTGAAAAATCAATGGTTGCCTAAGTCAAGTTTTCATCGTGGAAGCCAGGAGCTCCAAAGGAGTGGAAACTCACAGTGGCTTTTAAAGTTCTCTTCAAATTTTCACACTTTGACTTCTGTTCACATTCCCCTGGACAAAACCAGTCACCTGTGTAAGCCCAAAGTTAATACAACAGGGGAGAGCATACAGGAACTTTTTAAAAATAGCATAAGCTACTGCAACAATCTATTTATTTATCTATTCTACCATTTCAAAAAATGAGACACTTACACTCAAGACATTTTATTCTCACAGTTTAACAACCAGCTCCCAAAGTCTATATTACAGATAAATATGTTTAAGCCCAAAATTCTAGGACTCTTTTTAGGGTCTGTCGTGTAGGTACAGAATGCCTTCATGACTGACCACATGTTCACCGTAAACGATGTTATTTGCACAAACTATCTAGACAAACTGGTACACTGGGGCTCTAGGCTTTAAGCACACAAAATGCTCTTATCAGTAGCATAGGGAACTTTTAAGAGTTCAATTTCCAGTTTCCCTTCCCTAGTAGTTATGGACCCATTCATCCTTTATACTAAACATCTTGATTTTTAGTTGGGTACTTAGGCCTCTAAAATATAGAATGGACTCCATGTCACTAGTTCTGACCAAAAGGATATAAATGGAAATTGTTGTATTTTTTCTTTCCAAAACTGTTTTAAAGATATGTGAATGTAAGGATGTGGACTTCTGCTAGCAGGTCTGAAAATATAATGATCAGAACTTAATCAGTCATCTTGTATTTGAGTTAGAAAACCAGTGCTGAGGATAGCAGGAGCAATGACATAGAAACAGTCTCAGCACCTGACAGGATAGAACACCATACCAGGCTTATCTTCCTGCATCTGGATACATTTTAGAGCACAGAAATTAAAAAAAAAAAAATAAGTATCTATCCTGTTTAAACAACTGTGTGGGTGTGGGTGTGTGTGTGTTTCCACTTTTTGTGGGGCGTAAAGAGAATCTTCTGCTTTGAGCAAGTGAACTAATTCCTATCTATACAAAACTCAACTAATATTAGTAAATTGATTAATTCTCTTCCTATTTCCCCTAGGAGCTCTGTGCATGCTCTTTAACATGATGTGCTTATTATAATGGTTGGGGCACAGACCTGAAGCCTCCATACACAATCATGATTTCAAGGAGAGAAAATGAGGAGGGAATGTTGTAGAACTGCAGCAGAAGCTAATCATTCATTCTCAAAACAGAATTGCAGATAAGCATATTCTACCCATGATGTTGTTTTATGGTGCCTTTTGATGAGTATCATTATTTCATCCCAGTGCCCATATATTTCTCAAATGTTGAAATCACAAATTCCTCTAAGCTAAGCTTGTTTCCTCTTCTATAGGTCTGCCCTCTTATTCCACCCCAGCTTACCCACAATGAGACCAATATAAATCAAAATGTAAACATTTATCAAGGAGGCTATCCATTCCTGTGACAAGGAGGTGGCGGGCTTTCTCTCTTTAATCAAGGGAAGCAGAATGCTTGTACTCACCATGTTGCTCTTTAGCTCCAACATCCTGCTTCTTTTCTGGGGCAATTTCCTCAAGAATCTACATGAGCAACTTGAAAGTTGAATATATTTGTGAAGAGAGCAGATGCACATATAACTTTCCTGTTAATGCTTCTCCAAGAATGTGAAACCTATTTGAATACACATCAGTGCATTGTAAATGGGCATTTTTTTTCTGTGCCCCTTCTTCTGATAGAATTCCACTATTATTTCCGAAATATTCCCCGCTGAAGCCTCTCATAATGTGATTGATGTTTAAAAGCCTTCACGGCCTTTATGGCTGAAGACTGAATATCTACAGAGTCAAGGATAAAGGTATGGGGTGGAGGGGGGTTGCCTAGAATGTTTTCTCCCCCAGACATATATAAAATCACCCCTTACCTCTCTCGGGTCTATGTTCAAATATTCACCTTCTCTATGAGGTCTTTTTTGATCATTTTATTCAAAATTACATCTGCCTATTTTTCACCTAGAACTGTCCATTCCCATCAACCTGCCCTCTTTTTTAATAATACCATACATATCACATTCTGATATAATATATACATTTACTTGTGTATTATTTTCACTGACTATCTTCCCCCTTTCACACTAAATTTTAAAATCCATGAGAGCAGGGATTTTTTTTTTTCATGAATATAGTCCCTAGGACAAAATCTGACAGGGAATGAATATATAATTTTGAGTAAAGAAAATAGAAATCCATTTCAAATTGTGTTTCTCAAGGATTAATTGCAAAAAAAAATGTGCTTGCAAAATCTAGAGCCTACATTTTAAGCCTATTATACTTAAAGCCAAACATATTTTTTAATTTTAAAGTTTTAAAAATTTTAAAAAGTAAGAGGGCAGCCACAACCACCTTGAAGCAGTCAAGGAGCATACAGAGGATCCTAGGCAGCACCCCCTGCCTGGGAGCAGGCAAGGAGCACACTGAAAACACCACTTCTGCACTGGTGGCCCGCCACAGCCACAGCTGCAGCAAAAGTGGCTCGCCCCCACAGCAGTAGCCACAGCCACTATGCAGGCAGCCCACCAGACACTCAACTGCATTGACACAAGAAGAGTCATCAGTGGAGACCACAAAAAGAAAAGGAAGTATCTCTTCTCAAAGCCCAATCCAGAGTAATAGAAGAACTAACTGCTCTATCAAATAACCAAACATCAACATAGAGATACTAGAAATATGAAAATCCAAGAAAATAAGACACCACCAAAAGAATACAGTAATTCTAAGATACCAGACACTATAGAGCAGGAAACCCTTGAAATGACCAAAAAGAAATTCTGATCAACAATCTTAAGGAAACTCACTGAAATATGAGGAGACTCAGTTAGACACCATAATGAAATGAGAAAACCAGTCATGGATATGAAGGAGTAAATTGACAAAGAGAATAATAACTTAAAAAGTAAATGTAGCAGAACTCATGGAACTAGAAGATTCACTCAATAAAATAAAAAACACAACTGAGAGCTTAAGCAGCAGGCTAGAACATGCAAAAGAAACAATTTCTGATCTTGAAGATAGTCTTTTCAAAATAACCTGGGAGACAAAAAAAGAAAGAAAGAAAGAAAAGAAAAAAAGAATTTTAAAAAATGAAGAAAATCTAAGAGAGTTAGCGGGCAACCTTACACGTACAAACATTCAAATCATGGGTGTTCTAGAAGAGGAGAAGAAAGGAATAGGCATGAAAAATCTATTCAATTAAATAATAATGGAAAACTTCCCAGGTATTGGGAGAAACCCAGACTTTCAGATCCAAGAGGCTCAAAGATTCTCAAATGGATTCAACCCAAAAAGATCTTCTCTAAGACACATTATAGTTAAACTGGCAAAGTTTAAAGACAAAGAAAGAATCTTAAAAGAAGCAAGAGGAAAACATCAAGTCACCTATAAGCGAGCCCCAGAAGACTAACAACAGACATCTCAACAGGAACTCTACAGGCCAGAAGAAAATGGGATGATATATTCAAAATGCTAAAAAAAAAAAAAAATGCCAGCCAAAAATACTATACCCAGCAAGGCTATCCTTCAGAAGTGAAGGAGAAATAGTGTATTTTCCAGACAAACAAAAACCGTGGCAGTTCACCACCACACAACCAGCCCTGCAAGAAATCCTCAAAGGAGTTCTTCATCTGGAATCCAAAAAATTGATAATCACTACCACAAATACACAAGAAAGCACAAAGCCTACTGGCAGAACAAAAATCCAAACGAGAAAGAGGAAGAAACTAAATCTTCCCGCCACAAAAAAACATGACAATGAAACAAAAGCAAACAAACTCTCCGTCTCTTTGGAAGATGATAGGGAAACAATTAATTTTTCTAAAATTAGTAAGTAAAAGGGAAGAGACAAGCACATATCCTGTCTTTCCTACATTAATTTTTCTCCAGGGTAACCAAAAGTAGATGGAGGAAACATTCCTGTCTGTTGAAGCACCTGAGCTAGCAAACAGAGAGGGAAAAAAATAATTAGAATATGGTATTTTGCAAACCCCTATTGAAATAATGGATCTAGCAAATGATCATCAATGATTGCTAACATCACAGAGCAACGATCAGACATAATGGGCCTCCTACAGTAAGAACATATACCTCTGAAGCCATATCTAACCTGAATGAGACCAAGCCTCAGGATCCAGCAGCCAATCATCAGGAAAAGCAGGCGATACTGGAACATGTTAAATGCTTCTACTGGGATGGAACCAGCAAATCCAAACCTTGGGAAACCTTATAGGGTAAAAGGGAAAAAAAATATATGAAGGGGAACCTATAGATTAAAATAAACTTAAGAGACAGTTGATATAGCAACCAATGCAAAAGGCAGAACTTGTTTGGAATCTAAGGTAAATAAATCAATGGCAGGAAAGAAAGAGGGAGGGGAAGAGAATTGGAGAACTCTAAACATATTTAATGTTTGATTAAATCAAGAAATTATTATTGATTTTTAAAATGTGGCAAAAAAATAAGATAATACGAATCTTCCCATAAAAAATTACATACGTAACATGATCACACTATGTAAAAGAAAAATTTTTTAACATTAAAAGTTATATACCAAACTTAACAATGATCACAGTGGGTGACAGAGTTATGAGTAATTATTCTTCTCATTTTTTTTGTAGTTTCCAAATTTTGTATATAACGAGTATGTTATTTATGTTATTTTCATAATTTTTTTAGTTTTGTTTAAAATGAACAAAAAATTTTTTTAAATAATTTTAGAAATTTTGTTTCTAGACAATAGGTACTGCTCTGCAGGGAGTTTGCAGATGTAATTTATGTCAATGCTTAGAAATTTAGATAGGGAGATTGTCCTGGATTATCCAAGGTGGAGCCCAGTGTAATGACAGGAGCCTCACAAATCAGAAAGGGAAGACAGACATGCAGGGCTGAAATCAGAGAAGAAATAAGGCAGAAGTGAGATAAGAGAGATTCAAAGCATGAGAAGGATCCAACCTGTCCTTTATGGCTCTGGCCTTGAAGAAGGGAAAAGTGAACCATGAGCCAGGAAATGCAGCCATCTCAATTCATCTTTCTAGCACAAAGCTTAGCCTGCAGCAGGGGAATCTGGAAGAAGCACTCCGTGGTGTTTCCACGTCCTGTCTTTACTAAGGATTCAGAATTGTGTCCTTCATTCCCTCTGTATCCACTTAGAATCACTGGGAATAATGAACTTCAGGAATGTCACAAAAATTCTTACAAAGTAGGAGAACCTGACTAAGGAACAGAAATAGGCATAATACAACTATACCTGGGAAATGGGTAGATATAATTGGCAAAGGAACACTGCAGAGACATTGTCTGTGGGTCTGGCTGTTTTTTAATGCATCCAGTAATATTTCTTTAATTTTTGCTTTTTATTATTAGCATATTCATTGTGATTTTTCTTTCTGCCCTTTACCCTACCTATCACTCCCTAAACTCCCTTCCCCCCTCCCCCCATCTCTAGTATACTTAGGTTTGTTCTCTTCTTCTAAAAGTTCAATATATTGTTGTGCTCTTTCTTTTCTTTCTTTCTCTCTTCCTTCCTTTTCTTTCCTTCTCTCTTGGCACCCAGCTGTAAGTGAGATCATGCAATGTTTCTCTTTGTCTGGCTGATTTCACGTAACATAATTTCCTCCAGTCTCATGCATGTTGCTGCAAATGGTAGAATTTCATACTTTTTATGGCTGAGTAGTATTCCATTATTCATATACCGCATTTTCTTTATCCAGTCATCTGTCGATAGACAGTGGCCATGGAGGAAGTGTATGGCCTTCAACCAAAGGTGGGGTAGAGTTCTGAAGCCTCCATTACACTATGTGCTATGGCTGGCTCCGAAAAGAGGGTCTGCATCCTGCCCATGTGCCATGACACAAGCCCCAGTCTTAACATTGTAGGCCATTAGCAAAAGTTCCAGGGAGCACCTGGATTTGAGCCCAAAGTAGGGAAAGCCAGATAATTGGAGGCAGCCAATTGGAGGCAGCCAGATATTGAAGGCAGCTGATGGAGTTTGGATGTGTTGTCCCCTCCAAAACTCATGTGGAAACTTGATCTCCAATGTCACAGTGTTGGAAACTGATTGAGCCATGGGGGCAGATCTCTCATGAATGGATTAATGTTCTCCCTGTGGGAGGGGGATTAATGAGTGAGTTCTCACTCTATTAGTTTCCATGAGAGCTTGTTGCTTAAAAAGACCCAGGCACCTCCTCTCTCTCTCTCTTGCTTCCTCTCGCCATGTGATCTGCTTATACCCGCTGGCTGCCTGCCACTTTCCACCATGAGTAGAAGCAGCCTGAGGCCCGCGCCAGAAGCAGCTGTCCCAGAATCATAAGCCAAATAAATGTCTTTCCTTTATAAATTACCCAGTCTCGGGTATTTCTGCTATAGCAACACAAAACAGACTAAAACAGCAGCGATCTCTTTTATATCATGGAAAGCACTAATCAAGTTCAGATTGTCATCCTCTGCTGGACATTTTTTTTCTATACTGAAATGATCCCCATTCTCCAGTCTCTGAAACTTGCAACTGCTTTGAAAAATGGTAAGAGCTGAGGTTCCCATCACCATATTGCTTGCCTCTGGCACACCCAGGGGGTAAACACAATTATAAATTATAAAATGTAATTTGAACAGACAAAACAAAACATAATACAAATTTGGGCCAGCAAAAAAAAAAAAAAAAAAAGAAAGAAAGAAAGAAATATAGGCAGACTCCAGAATTTGAGAATAGCCCCTGGCTAACAGCCAGCAAGGAAATGTGGACCTCAGTCCTACAACTGCTTGGAACTGAATTCTGCCAACATCTGGAGTGAAATTAGAATTGGATTCATCCCCAGATCCTCCAAACAAGATTACAGCACTGCCAATACCTTGATTTGGCCTTGTGAAACTGTGTGAAACACATGAGCCAGATATCTGACCTGCAGAACTTGAATAAACAGTTATTTTAAGGTGCTATATTTGTGGTAATTGTTATGGTAGCAAAAGAAAGCAAATACAACACCTCTCGTAGGAGCCATGTACTTCAGAGTGACCAAGTCCTTTGGAAGCTTTGGGGATTGGTTTGATTGTTCTTACAGGAAATCAACTTCCCCCTTGCACACTGATTAGCTCCCCCTAAGCAAATTAGCTCATAGCCTTACCCTAACTCCAGGGATTGGTTCAGGAAGGAGCATGTGCCCTAACATAGCCAACTACAGGTAAAAAGGCATTTGCTGAATGTGTTCTAAGAAAAAAGCTTGGCCACTCTGCAAAACTTTGAAGAGTCACTTTCTCTTCTGATGATAATGGGGATACATGGATGTAAATCCCAGAAATTCTCAGCTATTCCCGTTCCTTCTCAGAGGAATTCAGGCTAAGGAACTAGAGAGGAGCTAAGGAATAAAAGAAAAACAGAGCAAGGACACTAGAATAAGTCAATCCTGAAGGCTGCCCTGTTAAATCTAGTGTGAGTCAGAGGATCTTGAAAGGAAAATCATTCTAAAGAATAGAATAGCCAATATAAGTTTATTATGCAAATACTAAACCACATCTGATTGGCACATTAGAACATATCAATTCTTAATAGATATTTTCACATTTATTATCAAATTTAATAGTAAGAGTAACAACATTTAAGAGATGTCTCTCCTTTTTAGTAATTACTTTAAATGTAAATGAATTAAACTCTCCAATCAAAAGACAGAGATTGACTGAATATATATTTTTTAAATATCCAGCTATATGCCATTCACAAGACACACTTTAGATCCAAAGACACAGATAATTGAAAGTGAAAAATAGACATTTCCCAGCCAAACAGTAATCCAAAGAAATCACAGGTGGCAATACTAATGTCACACAAAATAGACTAAACAGAAAAATGTTATGAGAGACAAAGAAAGATATTATGTATTAATAAAAGGTTTAATACAGCAAGAACACATAGAAATTATAAACATTTAAACACCTCATGTTAAAATATGCACAGGAAAATTAACAGAATTAAAGAGAGAAATGGTATTTCCAAAATAAAATTAGAGACTTCAGTATCCCACTCTCAATGATGGATAAAACAATCAGACAGAAATAAGTAAATAACTACGAAATAATAAACCAACTAGATCTCATAGATATACACAAAACAATAACAACAGGTTATATGCCCACCAACCACAGAATACACATTGTTCTTACATGTGAATGAGTCATTCTTCAGACAGACCCTATGTTAGGCCAAAAATTACAGCTCAATAGATTTAAAGAGATAGATATCATGCAAAGTATGTTTCTCTAACAGCAACAAGGTGAAGTTAGAATCAGTAACAGAAGAAAAGCTGGAAATTGTGGAAATTATACAACACACTCTTAAGTAACCAATACCTCAAAGAAAAATCACAAGAGAAATTAGAAAATACTTAGAGATAAATGAAAATAAGAACACAACATATCAAAGCATATGAGTCACAACAAAAGTACCACTAAGGGGGAAGTTTATAGCTACAAATGCTTACTTTAAAACAAACAAACAAAGATCTTAACCTGACAAACTAATATTACTACTTAAAAAAAGCTAAAAAAAAAAAAAAAAAAAAAAAGGAGAACAAACTAAATCCAAAGTTAACAGAAGGAAGGAAAATATATATTAAGGAGTGGTAAATGAAATAGAGAATAGAAGTAGAAATAATAAAACCAAAAGTTGTTTCTTCAAAAAGATCTACAAAATTAAAAAATTAAAAGGTGACAAACTTTTATCTGTATTTAGGAAGAAAAAAAAAAAAGAAAGAAAAGACCCAAATTACTAATATCGGAAATAAAATTGGGGCTATTACTTCTCAGTCTAAAGAAACAGAAAAGATTATAAGAAAGTACAATGAACAATTGCACACCAACAAACTCAATAACTAGTAAGATTGAATCAGTAATCAAAAATTTCCCAACAAAGAAAAGCACTGATCACTTCAGTGGTGAATTATATCAAATACTTAAAGGAGAACTAATACCAATCCTTCTCAATTTTTTCAAGAAATTTAGAAAGAGTGAACACTACCAAACTCATCCTTTGAGGCGAGCATTACCCTGATATCAAAGCTAGACAAAGATGCTGCAAAAAAAAAGAATATTGTAGACCAATATCTCCTATGAACATTGTTGAGAAATCCTCAACCAGTACTATCAAGCCAAATGTATCAGATTATTAAAAGGATTATACACCATGACCAAGTGAGGTTTATTCCTGGAATGCAAGGATAGTTAAACATAAGAAATTGATCAAAACAATATACCACATTAACAAAATAAAGTAAAAAAAATAATGATTATCTCTATTGATGCAGAAAATCTTTCTAAAAAATTTAACACCTTTTCATGATAAAAACACTCAACAAGCTAGGAATATGAAAAAAAAAATAACTTCCTCAGTACAATAAAAGCCATATATTAAAACCCCACAGCAAACATCATACTCCATGGTGAAAGACCAGGAGCCTTTTCTCTAAGATTAAAAACAAGACAAAGATTCCACCACTTCTATTCAACACAGTACTAGAAGGCATAGTCAGAGCAATTAGGCAAGAAAAAGAGAGAAAATACATCCAAACTAGAAAGGAAGAAGCAAAAATATCTCTGTTCTCAGATAATATGATCTTATATGTAGAAAACACTAAATATTCCACCAAAACACAGAACTAATTAACAAATTTAGAAAAGTGGCAAGAGACAGTCAAAATTCAGTTGCATAAAAATTAGATGCATTTCTATACATTAATAGTGAAGAATATGAAAAAGAAATTACAAAAACAGTTCCATCTACAACAGTGTCAAAAAGAATACAATACTTAACAATTAGCTTAACTAAGGAGGTGAAAGACTTGCACAACAAAAACTATAAAACATTCCTGAAAGAAATTAAAGACATAAATAAATGAAAAGACATCCCACTTTCCTGAACTGGAAGACTCAATATTGTTAAAATGTCAATATCACCCAAAGTGATCTTCAATTCAACTCAATCCCTATCAAAATCTCAATCATATTTTTTGCAGAAATAGAAAAACCCATCCTAAAATTCTTACTGAATCTCAAAGGACTTTGAATAGCCAAAACAATACTGAAAAATAACAAAGCTGGAGGACATACACTTACTAATTTCAAAACTTACTACACAGCTACAGTAATCAGCAGAGTGTGGTACTGGTTTAAAGACAGACATATAGACCAATAAAATAAAATAGAGAGCCTAGAAATAAGCTCTTGCATATATGCTCAAATGATTTTCCACAAGGATGTCAAGATCACTTAATGGGAAAAGGACGATCTTTTCAACAAATGGTGTTTGGAAACTTGATATTCATATGTGAAGATCACTTAATGGGAAAAGGACAATCTTTTCAACAAATGGTGTTTGGAAACTTGATATTCATACGTGAAGAAGGAAGTTGGATCCTTACCTAACACCAGTTACAAAAATGAACTCAATGTGGACCAAAGCCCTAAAGATAAGAGTTAAAACTATAAAAGTCTTATAAAACAACATAGGGCAAAAGCTTCATGACACTGGATTTGGCAATGATTTCTTGGACATGATAACAAAGGCATGGAGAACAACAAAAAAATAGACAAATTGGACTTCTTGAAAGTTAAAAACTTTCGTGCATTTAAGGATACTATCAACAGAGTGAAAGGCAACTCATAGATTTGGAGAAAATATTTGCAAATACTATATCTGATGAGGGACCAATACCAATTCAAAAACTGGCAAAAATAAGACATTTCTCCAAAGAAGATATACAAATGGCCAATAAGCACATTAAAAGTTATGCAAAATCACTAGTCATTAGTGAAATGCAAGTCAAAACCACAATGAGATACCACCTCATACCCATTAGGATGGCTACTACCAGAAAAACACAAAAAATAAGTTTTGGCAGGGATGTGAAGAAATTGGAAGCCTTTTGTACAGCTGGTAAGAATGTAAAATGGTACAACCTCTGTGGAAAATAGTATTTCAGTTCCTCAAAAAATTAAAAATAGATTTATTTTATGACCCAGCAATTCCACTTCTGAGTATATTCCCAAAATGATTGAAAGTAGATCTGAAAGATATATTTGTACACCAATGTTCACAGCGGCTTTATTCACCATGGCCAAAATGTGGAAGTGAGTATTGTTTACTCCAGGCACATGTGCTCTGCATGGAGTTCTAGAATGGCAATAATTAGCTAGTAACAATACGACAGCCCTCAGACCTGCCATTACTGTGCTCCTTGTCTCTACTTTCTCAGTGGACATTTTCATGAAGTTTAAAAGAGTAAATTAGCAAGAGTGAATTTAAGTGTAACAGTGGGAAGAAAAGCGTTAACGTTAAGTATCACAGTAATAGACAGCCTCTACTTTTATCTGAATTAAGCCAATGTTTTGTTTTAAGAAATAAAATTAAAAATCCAGTTTGGGAACATGGCTTTGAATCAAGTGCAAACCTGTCATAATCAATAGGCAGCAAACTATGTTCTATAAGAAAATGACTTATGACAGCTGACTTACCTGAAACCTGCAGGGATGCCTTTATGAACTACTTAAAGTTCATTTAATTTTCTTCATCAGATCTCCCTTTGCCTCTTCTGCCTCTCATAGCATATGTCTCCACATCTTCTCCTTCCTCTTAACCAATCTGGTCAGTGCCTACATTTGAATCACCAATTTGAGAAGACAATTTCTTCCAGCTGTCATGTACCGAAGACAATTTAGCAGTTGCTTTAAGATCAACAGATGAACTTTCCACACAACTGATATGAATTTTTTCCTGTAACATGCCTGGTTGGGAAGCCAGAGGAACTGACAATGCTTAGACCAGCCTCTCTTCTGCAATAGCTCCTCCAATATGATTTGATTTAATGCCAGGCTCAGTATGTATATTGCATCCCATGTGTGTTTTCCATTGCTCTCAAACCTTCCCCATTGAGCTGCAGATGACATTTCCTTTGACACAGTATGACAAGCTGTCATTGCTACACATATGTATGCAACACTCATGAGGCCCCTGGAAAAATGGGAGGAGCTGGTGTCAGTCACCGGTCTCTTTTTTGCAAATTTCCTTTGCCTCTTTATTACAATTAATACTGAGCATTTAATGAGCCAGACCACCCCCTTCTCAGGCCTGCCACCTCCTCTTTAACACAGAAATGGTTTTGCACACCTTGTGGGATTGCTTAATGCTCTCAAGCCAATAGGAGGCTACTATGAGATAAGAGTTGATCTGTTCCTTAACTAGTACCCAGTGAAGTTGTACATTGTATCCATGTTACAATTTACTTGTCTTTGATGACAATTTCTTGATGCCTCCTAATCCCAACCTTTCCTCTCTTTAGCTGCTTTCTGAGATGGTGTAGTAGGCATAATTCTAAATGCTCATACTGCATAAGACGTCTTACAGCAAGTTAGGAAAGTTAGTTTCAGGTTTAATCATTCCAATGTAGAAACTGCAGTTGAAAGAGAATACGTTCATCTCAATATCTCCAGGAAAAAAATCAAGACTGATATCCTCTGAGTCTGGCTGCCCCATCTGGAGTCATAAACTCATCCCTGAGGTGGTCAGTGTGAACTGATATAACAAAAGCCATTTACAGATATGATGGATGCTGTTCAGACACTAGCATACATGCTTATGTCCAGAGTGGTGAATGGCTGGTACCCCACCCATATTCCCTCAGGCCTTATTTCTGTGCATACTACTCTGAGTTTCAACTGCCAGAAATTGCATATGTTTTCCCAAGAACTTTCTCTGGCAGCTAGAGTCCACTAAGAGTGCCAGATAAAATTCAGAATGCCTAGTTAAAATTGAATTTCAGATAATAAGTAATTTTTTAATAGAAGAGTGTCTCAAATATTGCATGAGATATACCTATAACAACAAAAAGAAATGTTTATCAGATATTCAAATTTAACTGGGCATCCTGCACATTAATTTCTAAATCTGGCAATCCTAACTGCTCTGCCATTATCTTGCATTGAGGCAGGACAGAATATAGACATGTCCCAGGGAGGCTGCTCATAAATATCCAGATGGGATCGACACTAGCCATCTCCTTGTTTTGCAGTTGATGAACCCATAATGAGCTGACAACAGCTTAACCACCCTATCAATCAGTGTGCTATACCTGGAAATTTGTGGTTCTTGAACCAAAAACTTAAAACCACCAGCACTCAGGAGGAACAAAACTGCAGACTAGACCAACAAGACCAAAGTTAAGGGAAAAGTGACCCAACTGCACATGACCAAAAACCTCAGAAACTCAACAGACACATGACAGGAAGCTGATGTGACCTTGCATTGGCCTGTTAGGCCTTAATCACCCTAGATCCTCACCCCACAGCTGAATATTCCTCCCCTTAGTTAGGACAGAAGAACACCTCCATCCCATTGAGAATCCATTTCTCACTCATGAAGATGCCCACACACTCCCCTGTGCATCATTTTGCTTTGCAAAAAAGCTCTATTGTTTGAATGTTTTGACTGTCTTTCCTTCTTTCTTTCCTTTTGCTGTACAGGTGCTTGCCATGATGCAGATCCCTCTTGGTCCTGTGCAAGATTTTTCTTCACAGCTTGACCAAGAACCTAGAACTGCTGTCTGGTAACAGCATGTCTGCCATGGTAAGCCAGACAGTTTGGATAATTCTCACTGCTTGGGAGAAATCCTCAACTAATAACTGACAGAAGTTGTTTTATCAATACCCCACCTACCTCACTCCTTGAGGGGATAACTCAAAGGTACACCTTTTATACCGTCTCCCAGAGTTCTCCAGCTGCTTTTGTAAGCTGCCCTTCCTTTCCTATCTCACAAAAGTTGTTACTTGCATGAGTGTCCTAAAGATTTTGGTGAGAGCATTACAACTATAACTTTAAGTCCTGATGTTTCTTCTTCAACTTATCAGAAAAGTGAAAAAAAAAATCACTCTTTAAAAGTCATCAATTTAGCATCTGGAAGAAGCAAAGTGAAGAAATATCACCTGTGAGTAAAACAGCACAAAAGAAAAATTTAATTTCAAGAAATGAGGAGGAAAGGAAATGGACTGCAGAGAAAACACGCACAAATTCACTTTCTTTGGGGCTGGAGGGGGGAATTACTCATTTTGGGGACAACGGATAAGAAAAATTAACTTTAGGATAACAATAAAACAGAAGATAAACTTACTGTTGTGGGAAAGAAAAGACAAGACAAATCTCCTATATGTAGGAAAAGAAAAAAAAGACAGATAATAAAAAAGGAACCAATATTTCATTTAATGGAAAAATACAGAAAGAGCATCTTCAGAAGAACCTGTGATTTGGGGGGAAATTGGTCTATGATTATACCTTATTATACAATGGATACTGAACAGAATGCTCAAAACTGACATTTCAATATGATGACTAAGATCTGTCTTCACTTTTTTCGGGTTAATCAAAATGAGAAAGAAAAACACAAAACTCCAGACATTCAAAGTGGTTAGCCCATTCCTTTAAACGTGCATTTCAGATATGTTTGTATTTTGGAATCTACCAGCTTTCTAAGAACTGGGTGTTTGCCCTTTACAATTTGTTGCATTAGTAATAACTAAACCAGAAGGTTGAAAACATTTTTTTTTTTTTAGCCACAAACTAATTTGGATTCTAACTTTTAAGTACAGCACTAACGGGTTGGACATTAAGAGCCAACAGGGAAAAGTGATATAAGATATTAATTACACTCAAATCTCAGTTACATTTAGCCTCCTCGGAATTTCATAGCACAAAAACATGTATTTGGCCAATAATCATGCCCTACCGTGCCCACATCCACTGATAGCATCTGTCATGTTGTAATTACCTGCTACTTAAACCTGTTGTTTTTAATCTTCACATTGCCCACCCTCCACCCTCTTCCCAATTTTGCCTCCAATGTGTCGTCTTTCAGATTACACTGAAACTTCTTCGAGGACTCACACAATTGAGCACTGCAGTCAGCCTAGAACCTTGCATGCAGTAACATAAAATGTTGATTGGATTTGATTTTTGGTTGTTTTTTCTTTTTGGTTCTTAAACTCTCCAAAGAAATGCTTAGAGATTTAAAATGTCTTATGAAGAAGACACATTATTGATGACAGGTAATCGGAAAAATTAATCTATGTAAAAAAAAAGAAGAAATTTATTTGTCACCTCCAACTTCTCAAAAGACATCATTTAAAGTTCCTGTGAAAACTATCAAGGACTTTATCATAAGTTATTTAAAGGAGTGAGTTTTACTTGAGCAATCAGAAATTAGTCATAAGCTCTCACAATTTCCTGCAGGAAAATGGACCCAGAGTACTTTTTCAGATAACAACTAATTATTTCTATTCTTACAGTGGTTGCCTTACTCCCCCAAATAGGAAGGTGGGAAAAATATACATATGTATTTTTGAAAACTCACTTCCCAAAGGAATGATAACTATTTTAGCAAAAATGTTTTAGTCGACATTACTCAACTCGAAAAAAGGTAATTTAAGCTTAAAAATTCAAAACAATTTAAAATTGATGTATACTCCCATAAGAATGACATAAAAACCAGAACAATGTCCCAAAGTAAAAGGCCTTTATCAAATGAACATTTGTCTGCACCTACTTTTTAACTTCCTTTCTTCCTTCCATTTCACCCCACAACAGGGAATTATCCAGTTTAAAATCTCAGCACTGCTGAAGTTAATAAAGTCTATTTTAAAGCACCACAAAAAATTGTAGTAGATAGTATCATTCCCCAAAAATATATGAACAAAATCTATTCCTAGTTATTTTCCTCTACTATACCACTGGCTCTATATCACCATATTAGAAGAAGATAATGCAAAAGCATTTACTGGGACTGATCATTTATGGCCAAGTGACATTGTCTCCTGAATGAGACATATTGATCATTTCATTGATTTTCTCCTGATTCTGTGGCTCGGAGAACTGTAGAACTTGCTATTGCATTTGGACAAATCATAACCAAATTTCTAAATTTTCAGTGCCTACAGAATTCTAATTAGATATATAAAATCTCAACTGTTAAATTAGATGGTTATTTTTCAAGAAGACAACACTGTAAGTACAAAGGCAGTAACAGAAAAAAAATGGCGATTCAAAATAAAAATAAACTAAACTCAGTGAAAAACCCTGATGGAAACATTTCTTGATTCAGAAAGGAGAAGAAAAGAAGATAAGGGAGTCTACATAATTAATATCAGTAAGAGGGTAAATCGCTATTCCCTTACATCACGATGAGAAAGAAGTTCAAGATAAAGCACTGTCAGATTTGATGTCTGGTGACGGACTGATTCCTGGTTCACAGATGGCAGTCTTCTCATTGTGTTCTCAGGTGATGGAGAGCAGCAGCAAGCTCTCTGGGAACTCCAATGGGAAACTAATCCCATGCATCAGGGTTCCACTCTCACAACCTTATCTAATCCTAATCAGGGGTCAGAGTTTCAACACATAAATTTTACAGGGACTCAGCATTCAGCCAATAGCAAATTGAAAAGAGGTTAGTTGGAAAAATTTCTTTCCCAGAGAAGTGTAGGTGTTTTGTTTTACTCAGACCTTCCACTGATTGGGTGAGGCCCACCCACACAATGTAGGGCCTTTTGCTTTACTGTACTGATTAAAACATTAATCTAATTTAATGTTGAAATATACTGATTTAAATGTTAATCTCATCCTAAAACAACCTCAGAGAAACACTCCGAATAATGCTAAACCAAATACCTGGGCACTTCATGGTCCAGTCAGTTTCACACATAATATAAAACATCACAGAGGGCTTCAATGGACTGGTCTAGAAAAGCAGAGAAGTGAGAACTATTCTGCAAGGAGAAATGTGAGTTTTGTAGTCAGCTAAGGGTTGAGGTTTGAAGGAGACCCATACAGTGAGAGGAGTGTGAGTCACATGTTGTCCAGATGGGAAGATTTAGAGAACATTGGTCAGGGAGAGATTGATGGTGGTAAAACAGGCTGAACGATCTTTGAAAGAACAAGATTGTATACTCCTTAATTTTATACTGTGTTTCAACGTAACCTTGTTCCATTAACTACAAACCACAAAGAAATGCCCGCTTCACATAAATTTTTATGATCCTGTTCGGGGGAAATCAAGGAAAAGGATTGGTCTTCCACTTTTAGGTCAGATGAGCCTGAGAAAGAGAAGACAACAATAAGGCAAAATGGAATTAAGAATTCGGTGAAAGCAATAAAAAAGAATAAATGTTGATTGGATTGTCCAGAGACGCTGAAAATCAATGTGGGAAACATGGTTATTTTAGTTACACTGTTACTTACTAATGAGAATGATTATCTCAAATGACTGGCTTTCTAGGGAAAACTGAGTGCTGACATCTGGATTACACATAGCTCTGTAGAGAGAGATGAGATGCTTCAAAAATTTTACTCTCTAAGAGCAAATTTTCAAAAAACCTTTTATACAATAAAGCTTACTTTGATGCTTTACAAAAGGGTATTCATGAAGTTTGGAATAACTATAAAATATATTTTAATTAATATTTTGCATTATTTGGTCATTGGTCTGGGGATCCCAAAAAGTCCTAAAATATTGGGAAATTATGACCAAAAAAATAAGAAACAGCTAGAAACTGCATTGTCATAGTCTATGAGTTTGCAAGCCAGTGCTAAGATTTAATCAAAATATATATGGTTCTAGTTTCTTCTTGGAAATAGACTATGTAAAAGAAGACAAATTCTCTCTAGAAATTACTCAATTTTTAAAAATCTTTTAATATCTTTAAAAACTTGCTCCTTCATAATGCTTAATGCTACATGTGACAGTAATACAATTACATAGGTAAAAATTATAAGGTCTAGTAATCCCATAAATGCAATATACAACATACACACACACGCACACGCACACACACACATACACAAACACAATGCTTATGTATGTATATGTCTATACACACATATGAATTGATTTCAAGTGTCAGCCTCTGTTCACATGCTGTAAGAAAAGTAAAACCATATTGAATTATCCATACGATAACATTGTATTATCTTATTGTTGAACATAACTTGTTTCTGTAAATGTCAACATAATGGATAATAGCACCTAAAAACAGACACACACATATACAAATGTAAAATTATGTATAATTATAATTATGTATATATATATAATTATACATAATTTTATATATAATTATGTATATATAAAGTAAAATCACATCTAATGAAAACACAAAAATATGAATTATGTAAATTTAAAATCATGTGATATTAAAGTATTAATAAATCTCACTTTAGTCTCAAAAATTTACATGATGTGAATATCCCAGGAAACTCTCAGCACTGTGTGATTTCAGAGCTGATTGAATAAACTGCAAACTTGGTTTCACACTTGCTTCATGATTCTTCCACTCTCTAGCTGGTAACTAGCAATGATTGCCAACCCTTGGAAGAACTACATGAAACATAATGTTTTCTGAATCCCCATAAATGAATCTGTGACTGTTTTGCTATCTTTTAACATAGGCTGTTATACTTTAAACTATTTTCAGATCCTATAACAATGCATTCCAAGTGTCCACTGAGTGATGTTTGCTTTGTGCTGACACTGGAAATGATACTTTAAAAGCAATATTTGTTGTGATAAAACAAAATGCCGAAATTTAAATAACCACAATGATATGCTGCATTATTAATGTAAAGAATATCATAACGTGAAACATTACTGATCATATTGTGGAAATTTAAAGCAGCATTAAGAGAAACATATGCTACAATGGTTGCAGATACATGTGATCTGAGAATACACCATCACACACTTTATTTCTACTCTTATTGGCAAAATAATCTTGAATTATTGAGTTTGGGATCATGATAAGTCTTTAGGAAAACATCTTTTGCATAAAATGTCACTGTGCCATTTACACTAAGGGAGTATGATTGACTTTTAAAAAAATACATCTTATGAGTAATAATTAGATGTTTAGCCTTCATTTCCTTTTTTACCTAAATCGCAACTTTTTTATTTGCAAGGGTTTCCATGTAAAATTGATTGTGAAAAATTTGCAATTAATTGATCATAAATAGTGAATTAGTAAAGTATCACACATCTAACCAATAGAATATGCAGCAATTTAAAAAGCTGAGGTAGATTTACATGCATTTTTTTAAGTGAGTAAAAATACATAACAATGCAAAAATTAATCAATCCAGAAAACGACACACCAATTAATCAATCCAGAAAAAGACCAATCAATTTAAAGAGTGGAACTTGGATGAGTAGAAAGGGGAAGGCAGTATTATAAAGAAACTTGCATTTTCTTGTATGATATTTTAATTCTTTAAATTAGTATGTATTTCTTTCATAATCAAAAAAAATAATAAAGGTAATATCATTCTACAAAATCTTATGGTTTGCTTCACATAAACTTACACATATTTTAAAGTTCAGTTCTAATTTCTAGTTAAACATAGTGAGTTTACACAGGCATTTAGTTCAGCTCTCTCCAATAACCTCACTAAAACAGCAGCAAAGACATTTTAAAAAGCATAAACCTACAACAACAACAAGATGTATGTTAATGAATTTTGGAAGATGGAGAGCTAACGAGCAAGTAGCAATAACATATAAGATGTAAAAATATTAAAAGTTAAATAGATGTGATGGAAGGGTAACTCGTGTCTCTGAATGCAAGGGTTGTGGGTGGGGCTAAACACAAAAAGATTGGTCATAAATCTATTTAAGTGTCAATTAGATATCCTAGTGTTCTTTATCCCAGCAGAAAATAGATATTTATTGGCTATACATGTCCAGGTTTAAGTCTATACCAAGAAAGATCAGCATAAGCACATTATTTAGAAATATTGAGATAAATACAGAACAAAAAGCTCTTGAGAAGTTGAATGTGGCTTTTTCCTGGACAGATATCAAGGATACGGTGAAGAGGCAGAGACTGCTGTTTCATGTTACTTAAAACAAAAAAATTAGCTTTTGTTAATTTTAAGCTATTTGTATGCATCACTACTTGCTTTTTAAAACTATATTCAGAAATTACATTAGTGAACATAAAAATTTAAACAAAATATTCACTCATTGACTCATCTACAATATATTAGTCCCATTGGTTTACAGGTTAACTATAATACAAAAATTTATTTATATAACTGACATTTGGTGCACAAATTGAAATAAGTACATACTAAATGAGTTTTAATATTAAAATCTGAAATCACTATACATGTAAACTAAAAATTGAACAATTTACTAAGTGAATAGTGTACGGTAGGAGCTAGGTTTCTTACTGTTGGAGTGAAATACACAGATAAGAATATGGAAGGAAGCTAGAATGATCCATGTGGTATTGGACTACAGATGGAGACATCAGTATGAACTCATGCTTAGCTTACTACATATACAGATGGTTACATACAGAAATATTTATAGATATGCATATATACACAGGTTGTTATACAAACATTTTTCCTTGCTCTGTCAACTGAGATCACCTAGAAAAACTTACACTGTCAAAAGGCACAGGATCCAACTGAAAGAGTGGCAAAGCTGAAACGTTTCAGCAACAGGGAAAAAAAGTAGTTTTTGATTATAACCCAAAGCACAAATTGTATATCCATGAGTCCATACTGATATAGATTACTGACTGAATGAATGTATGAATAAACAAATAGTAGAGATGACATAAATCTCCTATGCAGAATTCCAAATAATTTATAGAGAAACCCTGCCCTCCATGAAGTGGAGTTAACTTCCTACTAATTAAGTATGGGCTGAGCATAGTGACTTCCAGCAGTACAGTGTGAAAAGGGAGGAAAAAGTAACTATATAGTGGTGAAACCTGACAAACAGTGCCTCATCCAGGTGATTAAGCTTAGCAGCAACAGCCATAAGTAGTGGTGATAACATGTGCCCTTGATGTAATGTGATGAGAATAACTCTTTACTGCTTTCTCTTCCAAACCCCAAACAAACCACAGTGTAATCATGAGGAAAACCTCATATAAGCCTAAATTGAGAGACATTCTTCCTAACACCAGAGAAGTGTACCTCAAAACTCTGAATGTCATAAAAAAAAAATAGAAACTCTGAGAAACTATCATAGCCAAGAGTAGCCTTAGTAGATTTGATGACTAAGTATAATGCAGCATCTTGGATGGCATTCTGGAACAGAAAAAGGACATTAGGTAAAAAATAAGAAAGTAGGAATAAAATATTGACTTTATTTAATAATAATATACCAATAATACTGGTTTGTTAATTGTGATAAATGTACCATACAACTGTAAATTGTTAATAATAGGGGAAACTGTATTTGAGGTATATAAGAAGTGTTCGTATTCACAATTTTTTTTCTGCAAATCTAAAACTATTCTAAAATAAGAAGTTTATAAACATATAAAAAGGTTTTAATAAACTCAACATAGTAGACTCTTTACTCTCTAAAAATCCCCAACATATGATTGATGTTCCAGGGAAGTGAGTACCATGTCTAACCCATTCGCCTCCCCATAACAACAAAGAACTTGGATAAAACCCTCTTTTCCTGATTACAAGATCTATACTTGAACTCATGATAAGAAATATTTCATAATTAGACAAATTTAAAACACTCAGAGAATGGTCAATAAAGACATTTCTCATAATTAGCTGAATTCAAAACACTCAAGAGTGTGTTTAATTTTCAAAAGGAAATCATTAAAATCATTCTTCTAGATATTTGAAGACTTTTGTGAATGTAATCAGGACAAAAAAGAAAGGTTATTGACTACGCAAACTAATAAATAATTCTAATGGAATGCAAGTCCAAACTTTAATACATTACTTTTATCATTTTTACTAAATAATTTAACAATTGATTAATTAAAATGCTATTGGCAGCATTTTAAAAAATAAAGCTTCAAATAATCTTTATCTCGTAGCAGCACTTCAAAAAAGAGAGGAAAGCTAGATAAAGGGCCACATACTTGAAGTAGAACTTGACAAAGATTTTATGAATAAGATCCCTACAGCACAGGCAACAATAACAGAAAAATAAGCAAATGGGATTATATCAAACTAAAAAGCTTCTGCACAGCAAAAGAAACAATTAACAGAGTGAAAAGACAATCTACAGAATGGGAAAAAATATTTGTAAACTACGCATCTGACAAGGGATTAATATCCAGAATACACAAGGAACTCAAACAACTTAACAGCAAAAAAAAAAAACAAGTATCTGATTTAAAAATGGGCAAAAGAGCTGAATAGGCATTTCTCAAAGGAAGATATGTGAATGGCCAACAGACACAGGAAAAATGCTCAGCATCACTGATTATTAGGGAAATATAAAACACGGCCTCATTATATCATCTCACACTGTTTAGACTAGACTGGCCATTATCACAAAGACAGAGAATAACAAAAACTAAAGGATAAGGGCACATCAAAGTGTCACAGGGGCCAGCTGAAAGAGAGCCCAATGGCCAAAGCTAGAACAATTTGAGCAAGTCAGTAAATAATATAGTATTCATTATAAGACAACATATAAAATAAAAACACATCAGTCCATACTAATATAAACAAACGATTGAATAAATAAGTGAGGGAGAAGAGAAAAATCACTTTACTGAAGAATTCTAAATAATATATGCAGATATCTTTCCCATAGGAGACGGAGCTTCACCCCTTCCCCTGCCACATGCATGCTTTGAGTATGGGCTAAACTCAGTAACCCACTTTCAAATAGTAGTGTATGGAGAGGGGGAAACAGAGAAACTTTAGAAATCTGAACACACCACCTTACCAGGTAAGTGACCAAGGTGAACATCACAGGAATGTCACATAGATGTCACGTGTACTCTCATATAATGAGACAAGAAGGACTTTGTACTTCTGTGGTGTTCTTCCCCAAAAGTCTAACCGTGGAGAAAACAGAAAACTCTACACTGACAGTTCACAACATATCTGACCAGTAACCCTCAAAACTGTCAAAGTCTTAAAAAAATCTGAGTAAGCATCAAGACCAGAGGAGACTAAGGAAACATCATGACTAAGTGCAACGTGGAATCCTGAAATAGAAACACATTAGTGGAAACACTGATGAAATCCAAATAGAGTCTGGAGTTTAGTTAACAGTAATGCACCAATGTCAGTTTCTTAGATTTGACAAATGTACCCTGATCATGTGAGATGATCACAATGAGGGGAACTGAAACTAGGTGAGGGTACACTCTTTATCCTTTTTCTGTAAGCCTAAAATTCTTCTAAAATTAAGTTTATTTGAAAAAGCACCATATGAGTATTTTTAATAAATAATATTTCTAGGAAAAATAATAGTTACTGGCCTAGGTAATTGACATCTAAAGAAGAGACTTCCTTTCCTCACAAACTCTGGTGTTACCAGGATTAGTACTGTGCTTAGCTGAAAGACTGTATTCCCACTGTCTCCTGCGGCTCCCAACCCTTTCTAATAATTCCTCGTCATGTAATGAGATGTAAGCCAAAGTTTTTTGTAGGAACTTCCAGAAAGTTTTTAAATGAGTGACATACAGCTGAGGAAAGCCACTTTTTAGAATTTTTCTCTTTTTTTCTTCCCAGCTGCTTGGGATGTGGATAAAAAGGCTCAAGATCCAGGAACTATCATGAATCATTCCATAACCCTGAAGAATAAAGAGAGATGCTGAGAATATAACAGCAGAGAGATAGAAAAAAGCGACATCACGTCTGACTGAGCTGAGCTGCCACACCAGCACTCAACTGGTAACCTTGGTGTTGCAGCTACATGTGTGTTGTGAGGACTTTGAATCCACTTTTTGATGTCTGATTGCTTACAGCTTTTAAGCCTCACCCCTGCTATTGTCCTAGTGCCCACATGAGTACACTCTTATAGAAAAGACTCAGTCCTCCCACCGTGAGCTTTGGCTGAAAATTCAAACAATGAAAGCCTGTCTGTGTGGCAACCTTCACCCCAGCCCCATCCCAAGCCATAAGAGAAACCAGTCACCTTTTCAGACCCTCTCAGGCCATTTCAGACCTTCTGGAGAGGACTATTCTGCTCTCTCAGAGACCTCAATTATTTAAGTAATAAGCCCTTTTACAACAAAAATCATATATATATACACACACACACACATATAAGGTATACAATGTGGTGTTCTGATATATGTACACACAGTGAAATGGTTACCACGACCGAGCTAATAATACATCCATTACCTCACAGTTATCTTTTTTTCTTTTCTTTTGGTGCAAAGATCAACTCTTTTAGCAGATTTAAAGTTTACTGTACAGTAGTATTAACTATTAGATCTCCAGAACTTATGCATTCAGCGTATCCTTTGACTAACATCTCTCATTTCCTCCTCCCTATTGCCCCTGAAAACCACCACCCTACTCTCTGCTTCCATGAGGTCAACATTTTTAGATTTCACATATAAGTGAGATCCTGCAGTATTATCATTCTGTGCCTGGCTTATTTCGTGGATGTCTATACCCTCTTGGTATGGATGTGGTATCATCAGCCTTGAAATCTGAATCAAACTTTTTGAGTGGGGCTCCCTCTGCCACTGCAGGTGACCACAACACTGTGGTTTTAGCCACTGATGTTTTGAGGTTTGGTGACATTCAGCCTGTCCAAATTCTAAGTAATACACACACTACCCCATTTAATTCTAAAGACAACAACACTGAAGTAAATACTTGTGGTAGGCAGAATTCTAAGATGCACTCAATGATACCCTGTCTCATGATAATCCCTTCTGCCTAAATATGGATCAAACTGGTGACTTGCTTCTAAACAACAGAATATGGTAAACATGAAGGGATTTTTCAGATGCAATCATTAGAGGGTGAACAAAACCAACACTGTTTTGCGTCCCGCCTGCCATGTTTACTCCTGCATAACCGTAATGACTAGTCAGTTACACCTTAACCTTACAACAAGCTGTGAGAGGAACACAGGCTTCAAGGAGTGAATTATTTACTATAGCAGGTAGTGTCAGTGATTTGAGCACTAAAGTCACAAGACTCCCTACCTCGTGATTCACAAAGACACCTGGTGAATGATGTTATCAATTTATTTTTCTTAAGATGCTTCCTTGAAGTTATGTCTACTAACAAGGGTTTTTCTATATAAACACTGTATAACCCCAGAGTTGAAGTTCTCGTCTGCTGATATTGGATTCTTCACTGCCTCCAACTTTCTTGTCTGTAAGTCATCCTGATTAATAAATATCTCTGATTATTAAATGGACCTGCCTGCTACCTTCTTCAGTCTCAAAGTAATTTCTCAATTTGGAAGACATTATACATTAACTCCCTCCTTGCACAGTCATTAAAATCTCATCAGTTGGCTTCATGTTAATCAAAAGGGAGATTATCAGGAAGCTTGGCTTGCTTGTGGGTCTAGAAGTTTGGAGGTTGGAGAGCATCCCCCACTGGCTTTAAACTTATGAGCTGCCACGCCAACAGAGAGCTCATGAGAGAGCCACATGGCTGGAACTGTGGGGGCCTCAGCTGACAGCTATCCATAAAGTGGGGGACTCAGGTGTAAAACCACAACAAACCAAGCTATGCAGCAACCATGTGATCTTAGAAGAGGGGGCCAAGTTTCAGAATGGAGCGGACCCAACTGACATCTGGATTTCAGCCTTTTGGGAGCCTGAGCTGAGGACCCAGCTATGCCAGCTGTGCCCAGAATTCTGATCCACTGACCCCGTGAGATAATAAACATATGCTGTTTTAAGCCATATTAATTATATAACATAGAAAACTTATACAATATTATTTTCGTTGGAGAAATGTCAACATTGAGAATTACTGGAGAAGCCTTATGGACATCAATGTTAAATGAAAGGGTCAGCCAGCTATCCCACTGCTGGGAATATACCCAGAGGAATGGAAATCATCAAGTCGAAGGTATACCTGTTCCCCAATATTCATCGCAGCACTCTGTACAATAGCCAAGAGTTGGAACCAGCCCAAATGTCCATCATCGGATGAGTGGATATGGAAGATGTGGTATATCTACACATGGAATACTACTCAGCTATAAAAACGAATGAAATACTGCCATTTGCAACAACATGGATGGACCTTGAGAGAATTATATTAAGTGAAACGAGTCAGGCACAGAAAGAGAAATAACACATGTTCTCACTTATTGGTGGGAACTAAAAATTAATATATAAATTCACACACACACACACACACACACACACACAAAAAAAAAAAACCAGGGGTGGGGTGGGGGAGAAGATATAACAACCACAGTTACTTGAAGTTGATATGACAAGCAAACAGAAAGGACATTGTTGGGGGGGAGGCAGGAGAAGGAGGGAGGGAGGGTTTGGTAAGGGGCAACAATAATCAACCACAATGTAAATCGACAAAATAAAATTTTTTAAAAAAATGAAAGGGTCAGATTTGAATCTGGGGATGTTTTCCTTCAAAGTCCATACTCCTTACAACTGCACTGTTATTCCACCTTTGTGATTGCATATCAGTAGATTCTGAGATCTTCTGGAAAATAAGCCAAGTCTTACTCAACATTGTATTATTCATGAAACTTACACTGCACTAGATTCTTAGTAGATGTTTGCTAAATTCAATGCACAGTTTTAGAAATATTAAACATCACAGACAAGCAGGCTAATTTCCAATGGCCCAATAGTCAGATCTCATTCATCTTATGACAATCTCACAGAAAAGTTTTCATATACAGATTAGCTAAGGTTAAGTACTTTTTAATCTGTTCTTGGCATGGGCGGATGTTTTACGTATAAGATTAGACTATGACATGAGAATTTTACAAAGCCTTTCATTTCTGCTCAGCTCTGTTGCCTGACTGCACAATCTGAAATTAGAATTTGTTCCTTTTGTGTGCATCCTAGGCTGTCATTTTCATGACAATTATTCACTGTTTCATTTTGTAGGATCCATGCACTCTATACTATTGAAAGTTGGTTCTATTTCCATTTCTATCCTTCTGAGCAACAGCACTTAGAAAAACCACAAATTTGAATATTTGAGGTAGATAAGAAAACACTCTCCTACATTATACCTCTTCTCATTAAATGAATGCCTTGTGGTAGTTTATAGATTAACAGATAAATATGAGGTCATAGTCTGATGCATTTTTGTGGATAAATCAGACCAATATGTTTTTCTGCCTTACCTTGACTCTTTATAAAATAGCACCTGGGCTATTGCAATCATCCCTTCCTTCCTGGCATTCCACAGTTATTCTACTCTGTTATGTTACTTACATTGTAATGATAAAATCATCTAAAATGCAGAATTGATGTATTTCCTAAATCAACTGGGAGTTCCATACGATCCAGTATACTTATCCCTAGGTTTGCTCACCATTATATACTGAGTACCTAGCACCATGCCTGGTAAAAAGTAGGTAACTAAATAATATATACTAAATAAATAACTAAATTTATAAATTAATAATATTACTCTTCCCCAGTTAAAATCCCACAGTAATTTCTGTCTAAATCAGACATCATCTTCATTTTGAAGTCTTACCAGATGCCAAATGTTTTCATTACCATATATATTTTACTCCATATTATTTATTAGTTCACTGATGGATGGATAAATGGATGGATGGATGGATGGATTGGTGTGGCTGTTGTCATAGTGCCTAGATCATGGTAAGTGCTCAATAAACATTTATTAAATGGAACAGAACTGTTTTACTTCATAGTCTTAACATTTAAAATACTGACTGAAATAATTTGGTAGCTAAATTTAAAAAAAAAAAAAGAAAAGAAAATGAAAAAGTTCAACCACTTACTTCACCATGTATGGACATATGAAGCTTAGAGATCATCTCCATTTTAAAAAAATAGTGTCCTCATTTTTTGAACTCAAATCACTCTTACAGTGAAAGAGTCATATTTATGTAACAAACATGTCACAACCATGTGCTGCCACAGACTGAAAGGATGATAATAAAATGATTCTAATGATGCAGACTACACAATTACTTATCAATACTTTAGATCCCTTTGCAAAATTCCTTGCAAATATCATTTCATTAAAATCTTTACAAGAACCCTACAAGGTGGTAGTCATTATGCCCTTTTTTGAGATGTAGAAATCAAAGCTAAAAGAAGTTTCGTCATTTGCTCAAATTTATATAGGTAGTTACCTAGATGACATGGATGTAAGGTTTTATGCCAGTTAGTCTGTAGCAGCTGACTGTCTTTATTGTAATACTATCATGCCCTGAAAAATGAGATAATGCACGGGGAAAATTGTCATCAACAAGACAAAACACATGTAATGATAAAATATGCATCGGCAATATTTTTCTTTTACAAATAGAAGAAATTTAACCTCTCTGTGACATGATTGCCACTTCCCCGCACAGATGCACACACCTTCTTCCTTCCTGGACATATGTTGGTGACATCTCCATATCAGAAGCTGGCCTCTGTTCTGCTCCATCCCTTCCTCATGTCAGAAAATAAATAAATAAATATAAAAATAAAGAAAGGTCGTATCTTAGTATCTGTTATAAATAAAAAAGCAGCATAGTAGACCGGCTGATAGCTTTGGTTCTGATGTCAGATTTCTGAGATCAAACTTGAAGAATATGATACCTTAGTCAACTCATTTGACCACCCTGGACTTATTGTTTCCTTATCTGTAGAACAGAATAAAAGCTATATCTAGATCAAAGGGCGTTAGAAGGATTATAGGTATTTATACGTGTGAAGGGCTTAGCAGAGTGCCTGGCTTATAGAATAACGCAATCAAGGTGAACTTTTTTTTTTTTTTTTTTTTCTCACAGAGATGACCTCACTGATCCTATTTTTGTGGAGTTCTGCTTCATATTTCTTTCAAGATATTTGCATAAAGTGATACATTTGTCAACAATATCCATTTGAAATCTTTCTGGCTACAGATGAAAGAAGATGGAGTTAGACAATTGCCTGTGAGAGTGAGTGTGTCTGCTGACAGATTCTCAAATTTATCGCTTATTACAGGCCATGTGTGCCCTGGTAACCATCTCTTTTCCCAATGCCATGCACCCAGAATTAAAGCAATGAACATGATAAACAGAAGCTCAGCTTGTTTGCGTAATGACAAAAAGATCCAAATGAGCCTTCATCTCTTATTAAAGCCAGCAGATTTTGCCCCAGAGTATTAAAAGTTTTAATCCAACATTCTGTTTGCCTTCAGGCAAGGCATTCTGTTAGGTAAAATAAAAACAACATCTCAAGTTCTGCTCAGAATGTGATAAATCAAGACTTTAAACAAAAATGACAAATGTTGTTCCTTTTCATAAAAGTAATTTTGAAGCCTACCTCTGTAATTGCCTCTAGATAATTTATTTCTTCATGAACACTTTCTAAGAAACTTTAGGCTGTTGGTCTCATTACTAATAAGTTCTAAGGGCGAGCTCAGTTTTCCTTTAAAATACAGACTCATCTGTCTCGGGTGAATGGAACTGTGTGAACTTGATGATTCCTTTATTTAGTAAAAATCATAGTGTAGAAAATTAAACTTGTTTACTCTCAGTTAAAATGAATAAAATATATCTTAAAGTCTTTTTCTTAAAATTCTCCTTTGAAAATTCAAAATGTAGCATTGAGATAGAACCACTGGCATTCACATACCAATTGAATAACCCAGGGAACATCTTCATTTCCCTTCAGAATACATCATATACTCACCTTTGATGATGGGAATTTTTGAAGCCTTGGGAATTGATTTAAAAAAACAATAATGGGGCTACCCAGTAATTATCTGAGGGAAAAAAATGGAAAAATGTCTAGTCTTTCTATTTTAAAGACACCCCTTAGTACTCCCTCCTTTTTTCTCTACCCCCAGGAAAGTCATGTTCGACTCCTCCCAACAATAACAGTGGTCCTTGAATCCAGCATCAAGTTGTTCTCACTCGTGGACACTGTTTCAGGGTCATTTCTGCAATGTAAGTTACAGATTAATATAAAGCATGAGTCAGTAAAAAAAATGAAATGTTAGCATCAGAAGACAGCATCTTTTCTACTTGAACATCAAGGACCTGTGTGTGGCCAGGAGTAGGACACTTCTGTACAAGACAATAATCTTGTGAGACCATTGATGAATTATACAACCTTTCAGACTTTGCACATGGTGTCCACTCAAAATTTAGCAGACTTTTGCCAATTCCAATTGGATATCCATATCCTTAACATATCAGTAACTTTTGGGGATTGGGCTACTGAAAACTTATGGAAAAAGTTTTTTTTCCTTTCAAGTCTTTCCCCAAGTCTGTTATATCTTTACTTTATTCTAAGCAATACACATGAATTTGGAAGAAGAAATAGAGAAGCCAAAAGAATACAAAACTCAACCTTAATTTCACCACGCAGAGATAACCAGTTATTTCCCTTTTTCCTTCCTCCTTTCTTCCTTCATTCATTCCTTCCTTCTTTTCTTTTCCTACACCCTTTAATAACTAGTCTCTGCACCCCAGGGTCAGAGCTCACAAATATAATTCTGAACAAGTTATGTTCCTCTATCCAGAAGTTTTTGGGATATTAAATAAGTTACCATGAATAAATTTTAGTACAGTGCCCAGCAAACAGGAAGCACACAATAATAGCAGTGTGGGCAAAAATCAAAACATGCTTTGATGCTTGAATATTCCTTACAAAATTGAAAAATAAACTGCATCCTATCGTTTTAGAGGGTACCAGAGGCAGTTGGAGGCAGGGGTAAGACTTTAGCCTAAAATCAGATCCAGTCAACCATTAGCTCAAGTCTTTTGTAACTCAGTCTGTTCACTGGGAAGTGGGAACAATGTTGCAAAAAATAGCATTCATAAAACACCTAGCATACAATGAGTGCTCATGGAGAGTTAATAATAGTGTTTATCTTTGCACATTCTACCTACACATACTCAGACATTTTCATTCAGATAATTCAAGGGAATAATAAAATGTCGGTAAATTTCAGATGGGAATTTTCATGTGAAAAGTACTACGTTATCTATATTTCTTGCAGTTTTCTATACATGGTCTTCAAATCTCCATTTCAGTTTGTGTCACCCTTTATTTGGAAAGTGAGTTCTAAATGAAGTCTTCATGATAGACTGAGCAATGTCCTTCGTGAGGGATAGAGCTTGTGGCTCTGTCCCGGTGTCAGCACAGACAGGCCCATAGAAAAGACCCAATAAGTATTTGTTGAATGTGCAAATAAATAAAATGATTAATCAAAACATTTAAAAAGCAAGTGTCATTTTAATAGGACGTGTGGGTCACTATTTTCCCCGAGAAGTCTGAAAGAAAATCAAAGCAACTTTTTTCCACAATAGTTAGGAAAAAGAACACAGTAGAGTGTCTTGAGTCTTGTCTGCACAGTTGTTTATGAACACTATCATGTTTGACTTCCACTCACAAAAGAATGGTGACATAAAGTACAGCTGATTTGAAACTCTGTCATAAGATTTATCAGTGACAAAATTAAAGATAAAAAAACCTCAGTAAAAGCATGCAATAAATATTCCATAAACAGTCAGAACTCACATTGTCAAATTAAATATTTAATAGTGCCTATTGTCTTTTGAAGGCAGTAAAATTAATCAAATTGATACAATTTCAGGTCCGTTAATCAGCAAGATAAACTGAGTTGCACAAAGCCACACTCTCCAAATTTGGTCCTGTAGACCAATAAGACAACACCATATCTGTCATTCAGTTTATACTGCAACCTCTGATTCCCTCCCCCAAGCACACTAATGCAAAGGTGTGTGAGAAACCTCTGACAGGTAAGGTAAGCGCTAAAGTGATTGAGGAAAGATTTGTGTACAACTCTTATGCAATGCTCTGCAAATCTCTTGATATCCAGAAACCTTCAAAGCAAATATCCTGAGAAATCAAGTGAGAAATTCACTTACTAAGAAGCTGTTCAGCCTAGCACCACCACCACTACCACACACACACGCGCACACACACACTCTCTGTTAACCGCAGGGCAGTACTGACCGTGGGTAGGACACAACCATTATTGTCCCAGGAAAAACATCCAAGATGTCTGCCACAGTGACCAGGCTCACATTCTAGTCCATTCTGTCAACACCCACAGAGAAATGTGAGTTTAGCTCTTTAGATCCCCAGTGATAAGGGGGAGAAAGAGAGAGACAAGAACTTATAGGCTAATGGGGAGAAAAAGTAAGCAAATATACAAACAATGCAATTAAGGTACTCAGAAAAACACCACAGAGCAATATGGTAGCAGAGTGGCAATAGGCTCAGGAGCTGACAGAGGCTGAGTTTTCTTAGACAGGAAAGGCTCACTGAGGAACCCTTAGGAAGTCACTTTTGATCTGGGACCTGACTGACAATAACAGCCAGTAAGCGGAATGAAGACAGAAGAAAAGGATGATACAGAGACTGAGAAAAGAAGAAATTAGACCCTTGAGGTGAGTCAAGTTCGTGACACAGGTCCAGGGATCAGCAAACTTTCCCTGTAAAGAGTCAGATGGTAAATATTTTTGACTTTGCATGCAACAAAATCTCTGTTGCAACCACCCAACTCAAAAACAGGCAGCAGGCCCTATTTAGCCCTATTTGACCCTTGGACTATAAATTACCAGCTCATGCCCTTTTCCTAATGACAGTATGCTGTTCATACATCTCTTCCTCAAAAGTTTCAATCATATACGTCCACTTGTCTAACAATTTACTAAGCTCCAAATCCCCACATTTTCCAGACTCCGCTGATATATTAATTTTAACTCAGTCTTATCTTAGTGTTTCCTTTTGCACTGACACCAGAAACTAAGATTTTATACCATGCATTAGTAGTAACAACCACTTTTATTTATATGCAAAATAATACCACCCATGGATAATTAATATTCTAATAATTTATAGCCACTATACTGCATTATGCATTATAAAATAGGAAAAAAATCATCTATAGTGATGTTGCAGCTCAGAAAAAAACCAAAAAAATCTATATGACTACAGTTTTCAAAATTATAATTTTGCCTTTTATAGGCAATTCACTGAATCACATTTTAATCGTTCTATAAATCAGTCTATTTTCCTTTTCAGCTCCCTCTCACATATTTTCCCTTCAGGAGAAAGAAGCAGGCAGTCAGAAGAGAAAAATAGAAATAGAGATAGCTGGAGATCAGCAGAAGCACAAAAAAACTAGCTATAAAATTATTCAATGTATTGGCAGTCTGTCTGAAAGAGAAAGTCTTTATTTGCTTACTAAAGTTAACCTGAATTTCAGGCATTTTATGTCATTGTTACCATCATCTTTCTTGAAAAGAGCTGCCAAATTGAGCATTGTAATGATTATTTTCTGTTTTATTTTCCATCTTAGACTATCAACACCTTGAGAGCAGAGAATTCTGTCTTATTTACCTTTGTATCAGCCACAGAGCACATGAGAATAATTTGCTCATAGTTTAATAAATATTTGTTCAATTTAATTGTTTGCAGTTAGGTAAACAGAAAGTTCCATACAACAGGAAGTAGAGGAGATTCTGCCAGCAGGACCGCAATGAGCATTTGAAACCTTGCACTGAGCCATGCATGATGGTGTATTCATGAAAAATCTCTGTGGACAAGACTTCTGAGATTGACACATCTTAGCTCCTTAGAAGATTTATCCATGTGTTAATTCTTTAATTCAAATTACAGAACAAACTCTCTGAACTGAAACAGCCAGAAAAGGAACTTCCTTTGAACCTCAAGTGCTCTGGATGATGACAATTTTCTTAGTACTTAGCAGCTTATAAAACTCTTTTACATATGTTAATTCATTCCTCATATGTTAATTCATTTTTCAGAGTAACTAGTGAGTTCAATACTTTTATTAAAATATTAGTATTATTGCCACTAGTAGCAATAATTTGGTTTCTGCTACAATTACTAATACTACTATTATTCCCCAACTCAGTAATTTGCTCAAGACCACAGCTATTTGGTGGAAACAACAGGACTTCAAATCAGAGTAGAATTTTGACACGTCAAATTACTATTAGAGATGGAGCCATCCCTGCAGATGACATTTACTATTGCAAGACCCTTTCCATTTCTCCTTATTCTTTTAGTATCTCCCTTTCTCTTCTTTCTTTTTTTTTTTTTTTTTAATTCTTCCAAGGGGGGGAAAATATCTTGACTTTTTCATTGAATTCACATTGCTACTAACTATAAAATAATATGCTACTCTTTAAGAGATAAAATAATAATAAAGTTAGTATTTAAAGCTTTAGCCACAGATTTTTATTATGGCTTGGACTGACACATTTTTAAGGAAACCATAAGCTTTATATATATAAACATAAATAAATTCATATATATATATATATATTCGTGTTACAGGTACTAGTTGCTCTCCTGCCAATTTTTATTTTTCTTCTTCCATATTAGAGGAAGCCCTACATTTTGTAGCTGGGCATATGGTAACCCATAGTAAAAAAACAAATTTTTATGCTTCCTTTGCAGCCAGCTGTGACCATGTGAGCAAATTATGGATAAATAGGACATCAGAAGTATCATCCAGCATCTTCTAGGAATTTCCCCTAATTAATAAGTGATACTCATCCTTTGTCCCTTTCTTCTCTGTTCTTTCCTTTTTCTTCTGTGTGGAATGTAGATGCAGAGTGGGGCTCTTCCCACAGTCTGCCGTGAACACCAGGACCTCCCCTCAAAATGAAGAAGACCTGAATTTATGTCCCTCAGAATCCAAAAAAACAGAAGCCTGACACCAACCTTTAATTAATTGCCTTTTGACACTTAACATAAGAGAGAAAATTTTCTATTTTCTTTAATTTACTTTTAATTTGGGCCTCTGTGACCCATAGCCAAAACTTATACTAAATTACGCAAATACTCTAACACATTTTTACTTATCACTTCTCCAACTGCAGATGTTTGTGCATTTAGGAGGGATAAAGAAAATATGTCACAATCCCTATACACATGAAATATATTAAATAGTATATATGTACAGGCAATGCTACAAGATGTATAAGTTTTAGAACAATTGCTACAGCCTCATGATGAATTATTAGAGGTGTACAAATTTAATTAGAACTTGAAAGATTAATTGTCTCCTAAATTAATTTTCCACTGGTACTAGTTACAATTTTCAATTACGATCAAAGAAATTTAAGGATATTTGAAAAGACAAATCCATAGCAAAAATTTAAGACATTCAAGTTGTTACATAATGCTTTACTACCTTGCCAAAATAAGATCAGATAAAATAATCACCAGACTTCCTATTAAAGCTCTCATGGATTTTAATTTAATGACAAAACACAGAGAGTTATCTGTGAATTGAAAGGCAGATGTATCCCTGGGAGGATTCCCTGAATTGTCTTCTATTTTCTCGGCAAGCCACTGCTCAGTCTTGATTCAGGACCTGATTTTGGCTGAAGGCATGGGTTCTCAGGTGGAGAGAGGGTCTCAGGAGGTGAGAAGACCAGGCGAGAAGATGAGCAAGAGTAGAAGGATGCTGGTTGCTCACGTAGCTCCTTCGTAGGGCAGCACACACCTGACCACCGCTTCCCTTTCCAACCTCATCTCTTATTGCTCTTTTCCTTTTTCCCTGTACTCTAGCTTTATCCATCTCCTTTCTGAACACTCCAGGCTCGTTCATGCTTCACCATCTTCACATTTGTGGTTTTCTTTGCCTGGGATGTCCTTTCCCAGATATTTGCATGACTGCTTTCTTCATACTGTCCAGGACTCAGCTCAAATACTAATTGCTCAAAAACACCTTCTTAGACCTTCCTAAAGTATTGCTACTTCTCTACTTCTATCATTTTCTGGCCAATACCCTGTTTGGTGTGTGTTTTTTGTTTTGTTTTGTTTTGTTTTTTATGGTACACATAACTTTCTGAATGCATTATTTTCTTAAATCCTGTTCACTGTTTATCATCTGCCTTCCCGCATTCATCCACACCTGTATGCTGTGTTCTAAGCTACAGTATCTGGCACACAGGTAAGCCATCAATTAATATTTGTTGAATGAATAAATTGGTAAACCAAACATTTTTATTTAATTTTTCCAGTGTTTTGAATGCAACATGCCTATTTTTACACTCTAGAAAAATCTGCTAATATGAAAAATAGCAGGTCAATGGAGTCTTCAAGTAGAAATTCTACTATCATTTTTGCCCATAAATATCACCTATAAATGAATTAGAAAGCAAAGGCAAAGTAAATACAGCTCGCCTTTTTATCTCATACATCCTTCAAAGGCTGTCTTCAGGTACCACAGTGATTGCTTGATTGGCTGAGTCCTTGTAAACAACTTCACTATTTGTTTTCGTCTTTCCTTTGTATCCTGGGAATGTACCATATCCTTCTGTATCATTTCTGTTTCTTGCAACCAGAGACGCATTAAGTGATACATCATCCAACAGTTTGTCATGAAGAGGAGATGACAAGCAGGTTGCAGAATCGCCTTCTGATTCAGGTCTCCACAGCATATCTGGATCTCTCTTCATCTGGAAAGACCATAGTTGACATTTGGATAGCTTCAAATTGTAATGATTTATTCAAAGTAAATATCAATATAACCCTATAGCAACTTTAAAGAAGATCTTTGGGTCTGATCCTGAAACTACAAACACAACCATGTGAAAGGTAGAACACTTACTCATTAATATTGAAATGAAGCTTTATTTTGCATACGTGTCTAATGTATTTGGCCAAGAAAGCTTTTAACTTTTAAACTGAAGCCAAGTGTGAACACTTGCAATTTAGTGCCTCTTTTAAAACTTATCTGTTCAGAATGCATGAATATTCCTCCAGTGGAAGGGATAATAGGAAAGTAAATTAATTATATTTTAACTTTCCAATCTCATTTCCACTTTGCAAGAACTGTGCAGGATAACTATTAACCTTTCATTTTAAATGAAAAATTTAAAGAAATACCATCAGGTAATTTCAAACTACAACAAAAAACGACCACATATCACAGATCCCTTTTTGCCAAAAATATCACGCTGAAATGTAGATCGACTTAGCATAATCCATGAATACTTCTAATAGCCTTTTTTCAATTTCATTCACAAGTATTCAAGCAGAGGTACTCATACAATACGCAGTTATCAAAGTAGAGAAGTTTTAAAAATAAGGCGTGTTTGAACCAACTTTCTTCCTTTTTTTTTTTTTTTAGCTAATGTTGAACAGAATTACATCTATGCCTGTCTGATCTCAAAACTCATTCATTAGACAATATATATAGATTTGCTCATTTTATTTAAAACTGCTTTCTATTTTTTTGATTTCAAAGAACTAAGTATTTTTTACCCCGTATAGTTTAGAATCCACAGATTTAAACCTCTCCGATTTATGTGCCATGAGGATCAGACCATTTCACTTCCCAGCTTAAAGCCCTTCAAGGAACCCTTTTGCTTTGGGGATAAGGCTTATACTGTTCAACAAGCCTGATCAAACAGCAGTGGCTCCCTCTGGTTTTAACTTTCCCCACTCACAGCTTCCCAGTCTTCACCCCAAGTAGAGTCAAGTCATGGATAATCAACATGCTGAAATCTGGACATGTAGCTGTTTTGTATTTCTTCCCTTTCATGCTACAATGGTGGAGAAGCAAGATGCCTTCTCCACTTGTATTACTAATTTTTCCTTTTGTCTCAAGTTCTAATATGGTTCAAAACAGCATTTTTTTTTATTTAGAGTTTTGATATTTTGTTCATTATAGATTTTAGCACTAATTTTTATTTTTGAATAATATTGTACTAAAATATTATTTATCATGATGACTGGTTTTGTTGGTGCGCTCTTGAATTTTGGTCCCAAGGAGAGTGAGGCACCCTAGACTCTGCCCTGCCCACCCCTCACTTCTTCCCCTATACGCAACCCAATGTTGAAGACCAATAGCTTTCCTCTCCCTCCTAGAGTATTTGAAGATTTAGAAGCCTTGCCCTCCTGGAAAGGGGCTGGGGTTTTCTGTCACTGATATGATAAATACAACACACATGTACATCAAATGAGGAAAACAACTCAATGAAGTAGGTCCTCAAGTGTACAACGAATAAACTTGAAACACATTAACCTTGCTCAAAATCACACAGCTGTTAGATTTCACTTAGAAGAATCTGGCATCAGAATTTACACTTGTAAATTTACTATATTCTACTGTCTCTCAGTGATTCCAGCCTTTGATGAATGGACAATTAAAGTTTCTTAAGTGAAAAAATAAAAAAGATTAATGATTTAGTGCATAACAAAAAAGAATTGGGAAAAAAAGCATCCATTTGGGTGGATGAAGATTAAGTGGATTAGGATTGGATCCCAGGATATTTTTCCTGGCAGGCAGCACACACTACCCCAGAAGCGGTAAGTGTGCGGATCTAGAGACAGTTCGCTGGAACGTGCAGGAGCTTCGCAGGAGCAAGAACCTCTCATCACCTGCACTCAAGCTTGGCCCAGTTCTCCTGCTGTTCACTCAGGGTGGAGACTTTGCCAGAACCAGATTCATCCTGCCTTCAATAAATACCAGTCTGACAGTCCTGAAGGTACTGGCTTTACAATGTCCCAGGAGTCACAAAAGTCCAAATGGGGCTTGTCCTGAACATCTGGGTGTTAGTAGTGGTGAAAACCCTACTCCTCTTTTTTTTTTTTTTTTTTTTTTCCTTTTGAGAGACCTTAATTGTTCATTAAACAACACCTGGAATCATTTAGAAGTAACTAAAAATATCAGCATTCCTGAGCTGAAAAATTGGTTACTAACCCCGTATTTACACTGAAACATATCAGATCTTCTAAAAATCCGTTCTCTCTCATCCCTGGACTTTTTACAAGAGGTTCCAAAGCCTGAAATACACAGTACTTACCCCTCTGCTACCCCCTCCATCCCACCTCTGCTACTCCTGGAGAATTCCCGTAAATATAGATGATAGCTCAGATGCTACATCCCCCCAAAAGCTCAATCTATCCCTAAACACTTGGCTTCCATTGTAGACCATAGGTCAGTAGACATTTCCGGCTATATAGTCTCTGTTGAAATTGCTGAACTCTGCTGTTGTAGTGCAAAAGCATATATAGACATTATGTAAACAAATGGCTGTATTTCAATAAAATATTATTAATTAAAACAGGTAGTAGTCCAGATTTGACTCTGGGGCCATAGTTTACCAGCCCCTGGTCTAGACAATATAATCTCTGTGAATGTATTTTCTTTTTCTACCATTCTCTCCCAGAACCTGATATTGTATTAGGTTATGGGAAGTCAAGGTTACTTATTAAATATATGTTCAATTAATTACTTAATGATAAAGCTAACTTATCGATTTTCTCTCCATTTGGGGACCAGTAAATAGCAGTATATGTTTAAAAATCTACTTCATTGTCTTAAAACAAGATAGCATTTTACTAATATTTTTTGAAATCTATTATAACAGCTAAGTATAAACCCTATAAACAGACAGATCTATGTTCATACCATGTGCCCTAGAAAAATCACTTAACTTCTCTGAACCTTAGCTCCTTTATAAAATGGAAGTAATACTATCTACCTTTTAACATTGTTATATTTAATAACATAATTTATATAAAATACGTATATTGGATTAGTTACATAGGAATCCAAGATTTCATATTTACTTCAACAAAATTTAACTGTGCCCTTCCAAAGAAAAAAGGAAAGGAAGAAAGAAAAACAGCATCTCTTTATTAGCTTGACTGAATTCATCTGGGTTTTGCCGTAAGTAGTATCAACGCTGATAGACCTATCCTCAGTACCCAAATGTTTACCCAGGAGAGTTTGCTTCTTTAACTCACCAAAGTAAACACTTCACCACTGCTTAGATGAGCTCTTCCTTTGTGTTTAAGCATAAATAGAGGACACTACTTCAGATGACTTAAAACACTTTCATTTTTCATCACAAACGCACTTCATCTTTCATGCCTGAGACAATGATTATGAACTCCAATGTGAAGAGCCATTGAAGAGTGAGAAAAGCCACCACTGGAAACACAGAGGCAATGTGAAATTAAATACTCTACATTTGAAATTTGTAGGGAGAGTTTTCATGGAATTGCAGCATGAAGTAAAAAGGCAAAATGAAAGGTTTTTATTTCTATGTTTTTATGTCAAACCTATCATTTGAATGTTTAGTAGCAACTTTACATCAATCTTTGCAGGAAAGAAGATCTAAAAACAAATATTATACATTTAAATTGCAAAATTGAAAGGTAAAGTGTAGGCAAGATTTTTCAAATATCTTTTCATTTTCTTATTGTTGTTGTGTGTATCATATTTGTGAATTTAACAAGCATTTATCACCATACATAGTCCTATGCATTTTAGGACATTTAAGAAAAATTTGTTGAATTTGCATAGAGAAGAAAAATGGAAAATCATTCTTGTCCTCAAGGTGCTTAGAACCTAAAGAGAAAAAATAGTAGAAGCACAGATTTAAAAAAAAAAAAAACGTTAGGTCCCATTTTTTTTATTGGTACATATTTGTAATTAAACTTCATGAAGAGTAGCTATATACGTATGTTATATATAGTACATATCATATATAACAAAAGTGAATTGTGGTGGGGCGTTCCAGCAATTTTGCATTTAGCTTTATTCCTCCTGTACTACATTCATCTACCCACCTCGCTCATATGTCCAACCATCCAATTACTTCTGTAAGAATGCACCCTGCATTTTATAATTGTGACCTCTGAGTCCTGGGATTATTTAAAAGACAAACATTGGTATGGCAAATTGGAAGATTACTAAATTCTCATAAAGAGAAAAACTTAAATGAGAAACAGGCAACGCAATAACTTAGCCTTATCTCAAACCTTCCAATACTTTCACAATTCCCAAGAAAATTACTCCCCCAATTGAGTATTATGCAATAGTTTCTCATTCCCAGCTTTCTTTAAACACCACCACAGAAACCTAAAACCTCTTGGAGAAAGAAGAGGGACTGTGTCAGAGGTAGGGTCTGGGGGGCCCGATAGTCGGCCTCAACCCTTCCAGTCCTCTTAACTAGTTCTTGACTCCACCACAGGAAAGAATTCAGGGGCTGAGTCACAGTGGAAAATGAGAACAAGTTTAATGTAACAGATAAGAAATACAGGTTCCACAGAGAGTGCAGCATAGCTCCAGAGACTGAGCAGGACCCACACCAAGTTTAACACAAAAGTAAGTTCAGTACAGACATCAACTCTAACACAAAAGCAAGAAAAACATACTTAAAGTTCAGTACAAAGTGCAGGCTGGCTCAAGAGAATGAGCAGCTGCTGCTGAAAGTAAGTTTGATACAAAGCAAAGCATAGACACTTCAGCAGGTGAAGAGCCGGCTGCCTCCAGGAGAGTGAGCAGCAACCCTGCCTTCGCCTAGGATTTGGCTTTTATAGTTTCTCTATCTAATAAATATTTAATTAAGGGGGTGGCTCCTAATTATGTAACATTTAGTCTGGCACATGCTCAGTCGGTGTCTTCCTGGAGCATGTCCATTGTTCAGACCCTATCACATGCACCAGACATATGCAAGAATATTCCGTGCTCTCTATTGAGCATGTCCAGTCTCTGGATTTGCATAAGTCAGCCCCTTGTGATCTCATTTTCCCCTTGTTGTCAGCTTCCATAGGGGCAGCCTGCATGTCACCTATTTAGGTATTGGAGCTGTTCAAGAAAAGGGTCATGCCTAAAATATGTTTGGAAACCATAGATACATTTCATCCTTCTCACTTTCTAGATGGTAAAACTGAGAGCCAGAGAAGGAAAAATCTGTAGTCAAAAATGATCGATGTAAGTATAACGTTAATAGCACTTAATGAGTACTTTGAAAATACATTACACTAAGGTACTTAAATATAGTGACTTATTGATTCCCTATAAAAACCCTATAAGATATGTATTTTTCTAAAGTAGGCTAGTAGATTCATTATCATTTGCATCTTAGACAGTTGAAGAAATGAAAGCTCAGAAATGTTAAAAAGCTTGACTAGAATCACACAGACAGGGAGAAACACAGTTGAGTGTGAAACCAATGAAGTTCAGCTTTCATTTTAAGCCCTAAACTGCAACTCAGTACTACCTCTAAAACCTAGACTTAAGATTTCAACAGTGTTCTTTTCTTTTATTCTGTTACAACATGCTGCTTCTATTTGTTCATTAAAATTGAGTAGATTGATGAAAGATGCACATGAAAGTCTGCTAATCAATGTAACATCCTTTGCGAGGCAGAAAAATATTGCTCCCCTTCTGCTTTGGCCACATGAATAGCTTTTGGATCTCTTGAACATATCTAATAATTTCCTTATTTAAAGGTACTCAAAGATTAAAACCACGGGAGAATCAATCATTTATGAGTTCAGCCTCTGGCTCTTTCTGTCTTGAATGGCACCTCATTGCCTGTAATTTTTCTTAGCCCTCTTTAAAAATAAATTTATAAAAAAAAAAAAAGCAGCTAGGATTTTATCAGTTGAACCATTCCAGCCATGATTACCTCTGAGGACAGTAATTCAAAGATTATTTGTACGTAGCAATGCATGTTTAACAGTCTGCAGTTTGAAAAGCAACTATTTTACATGCAAAGACTGGATCAAAAGAATGCCCGTAAACTCCCCAATCACATAATTTATGTACAGTATTTAGAAGTGAAAAGTTTCAGATCAGCAGGCATGTTCTACCTGACAAGCACCTAGAAAGGGTTTTGCTTTAGCAAAAAAACCCAAAGGGTATTTTATAGAAAAGTTTACTCTGCCTTTCATCTTTTCTCAAACATTCTGGCCTGTTTCAAATGGGAAAAGGTTTCCGTGCATCCTGCCTTTTAGCTTTCTTGGTAATATAGATAAATTGAACCTAGCAGTCTAAGACACCCAGATTAAGACAGCTTTTACCCACACTTGAAAGAAACACAAAATGCCATAGACAAAATACTCACTAACTGACTGTGTACTGGTGTGAGATTACTAGCACTTTATCAGAATTGCAAGTGTTGTCAACGTAACAAATTTTTTACCATAATTCAAACCCTTTAATGAAGGTATGAATTTAACTTGAGTATTGGTTGCCTGCATGATTCCCAAAAAACTGGCTAGGTGAATCTACTCAGGAGGAAAGGTAAAGTTTTTACTTGCCCTTCCACCCCATCTTGAATTGGCAAATTGTTCGACTGAGTCAGAGTCTTTTCTAGTAAAATACTTGATCCATCCAGTTTGTAGAATGCTTTTCTATTTCCTTAATAATATTTATAGGAAATGAATTTTAGTGGTTAAAATGTAAATTTGACTAAATCTCTTCCAAATAAAATGTCTTATTTTATATATTTCAAAAGAAAATGGGATTGTGTTTTCACTTCTAATTTTTACAAACATTACCACACACTTTCCCAGAATAATTATCTTTTTTTCTTCAGGATGTCTCTCAATATTAAAGAAATCTTTTTATGAACATTGCCTTTTCTGTGTTACTTACAGGGTGTCTTTCTGTTATCCCAGTAGACTTGAGATTCACAATCCTTTTAATGTAATAATTTTGATTTCTGAATCTGCAGACACGGGGAAATGTGATTAAATCCCAGGACATATAGCATGTCAGCTTTATGATGTTTCAAGTTAAGTTCATTTCATACTCATCAAGGGTAAAATTTCCTACTTTGATCCACACTAGTGCATTTTCATGCCTAGTGTACAACAATTCTGCTTGTGGAAACCAGTAGGAAAGTCAATGCCAATGCCTAACAAAGATAGACTTTGTGGTGAGCTGTTGCTTGTGAGAATTTGTGAATTCACTGTGAGGTTAAAGGGCAAGATAGTTCCTTACAGTTCAGAGCCAACCACCACGCCCTACTTTCCTATCTCTTGTATTGTCTAGTTTAATATGTGGCAAATAACTCTCTAAAGATATGAGAATAGTAAGGACATAAATATAAGGTACATTTGATGTGTTGTCAGTTTCTTATGGTAGATTAATTTATACAAACTTAGTAACTACAGGTAATGCAAAGACAGGCATGAAAAGTGAAACACCCAAATAATAATCAAAACTCTGGAGGTTTCTTCAGTTTGTTTGTTCTTGTTTTTTGGGGGGGTAAAATAAACATAATGTGAAATTTACCAATTAATTATTTTTAAGTGTACAAATTCAGTGGCATTAAGTACATTCATGATGTTGTACAACAATCACCACTATCTCCAAAAAGTTTTCATCATCCTAAACAAATCTCTGTACCCATTAAACACACAAAAACACACAAGAAAAACTATGTAACCTTGGATTTGATGATGAGTTTTCAGATACATCAAAAGCATGATCCACAAAAGAAAAATGCAGTAAAGTGAACTTTATTAAAATAAAAAATTTTTGTGCTATGAAAGACACTGTTGGAGAATGAACAGACAAGCCACAAACTGGAAGAAAGTATTTTCAAGACACATTTCTGATAAAGAACATATTGTCTAAAATATACAAAGAACTCTGAAAACTCAACAATAAGAAAACAACTCAAAATATGCGCAAAAGATCTGAACAGACACCTCACCAAAGAAGATGATAATAGATTGATAGATTAGGTAGGTAGGTAGGCAGATAGATGGATAGAGAGATAGAGAGAGAGAGAGAAATGATAGACAGATATGGCAAATAAGCACGTGTAAAGATGTTCAACCTCATTCATCATATGTCACTAGGAAAGTGCAAATTCAAACAATTAGCTACCAACACAAACCTATCTAATGGCTAAAAGAAAAAAATAAAAAAGAAACAAAGAAAAATAAAAACCCTGATATTTCTAATTTCAGGCAAAGATGTGGAGCAACAGGAACTCTTATTCATTGCTGGTAGAAATGTGAAATGGCACATCCACTCACTTTGGAAGACAGTTTGGCACTTTATTACAAAGCTAAACATAGTCTTTCCACACAATACACCAACATAGTTCCCAAATTATTCGAAAGCAAGTGTCTATACAAAAGCATCCATATGACTATGTACAGCAGCTTTATTCATAATTCTCAAAAACTAGAAGCAATCAAGATGTCCTTAAGTATGGATAGACAAACTGTAGTATTTCCATACAATGGAATACTACTGAATGACAAAATGGAATGAGATATCAAACCATGCAGAAATGCAGATGAATCTTTAGTATATTTTGCAGTGTGAAAGAAGCCAGTTTGACAAGACTGCATACTGTATAATTCCATTTAAATGACATTCTGGAAGAGGCAAAACTACACTGATTAAAAAAAAAATCAGCAGTTTCCAGGAATTTGGAGAAGAGGGGGAGGGTCAAATAGATGAAGCACAAGGGAATGTTTTAGAATGGTGAAACCATGCTTTAAGATATTGTAGTGGTAGATACTTGGCACTATACATTTTTCAAAATCCATAGAACTTTATAGCACAGAGAATGAAATTTGATGCTTGCAATTAAAACCAAAATTATTTAGGAGATCAGTGGATTCAACAATAGAATGCAGAATGTGAAAAAAAATCTAACCGTATACAAATATATGAAACTACCTCATGGAATTGGATGAGGGAAAAGGTACAAATCTAAGTAACTTTGTGAATGAATGATGTCTGTAAGATGAAAGGCAAAGAGGACTGTATACAAGCACCCCAATCTACTTAATAACCTTGTTTCCCATGACAGTACAAGCTAGCAATTCTGAAGCCACTATACAGGTATGCTGAAATTAAAGAATTAACTAAGTGATAGTGGATGGTGGGACTAAGGTTGCTCACTATTGGAGAGGAAAATTGCTGAAAAGAAAAGGGAGAGGACAAAAATCATCTATGTGATAATGGAATAAATTGGAGACCTCAGTATAAACTCATGTTTAAATATGGATACAGAGAGATGCATTTATAAATATGTATGGATATGCATATATACCAAATTAGTCTATTTACATGTATTTTCTTGTTAAGTCAGCTGAGAAACAAGGTTACTCGGATAGCAACAACTACATCTAGCACCAATATCTTATTTTCTGATATCATTCTCTAGTCAAAGGAAGCAAGGCTCCTTGGAAAAAATTGCCGATTCTAGGACTGGGATAGGAATATACAAGATAAGCCTGGAGCATCTCGTAGTACCATAACGTAAGTAAATGCTAAAAAATAAGCAAAAAATTGATAAATGGTCACAAAGAATGATTACGTTTTGAAATGACGGGTAGTAATTACTCTGATTTGATCATCATGTATTGCACATAGGTATTGATATTCAACTCTGTAACCCACAAATATGTATAATCAATTACATTTCAATAAAAAATAAAAAAAAAAAAACAAATCATAATAACAGTGGTATGCCAAAGGAGCACAGGAGCAAACTAAAAGAGCTTCCAATGGCCAAAACTGGAAAATCTGAGAAAAATAAGTAAATAAAGTAGTATTGGGTTATAACTCATAATATAAAATAAATATTCATGCGTTCATACTGATATAAATAAATGAGCAAAGAAATAAATAAATAAGTGGAGATTGATAGGCAAATCTGCACAGAGGAATTCCAAATAATTTATGCAGAGGCATTGCCCTCAAGGAGGTGCGGCATAGCTCCCCACTACGTAGGGATTGTCTGTGCATAGTTACCTCCTTCCAAAGTGTACAGTAAAGGGGGCAGAATGAGTAACTTCACGGTGGAGAAAACTGATAAAACACTATGTCAGCCAGATGATAAGGTCAACGTCAACAGTTAGTGAGAAAAAAATACAGGACAAATCTAAATTGAGGGGTATTCTTCAAGATGCCTAATGTACTCCTCAAAATTTTCACAGATTAAAAACAAAGAAAATATAAGAAATTATTATAGCTATGAGAAGCTTAAAAAAAAACCAAAACATACTAACTTAATCTAATGTGGTATCCTGGATAGAGTCCTGAAACAGAAAAAGGACATTAAGTAAAAACCAAAAAAATCTGAATAAAGTAGAGATTTTAATGAATAATACTTTATTAATATTGGTACATTGATTGTACCATACTAATGTAAAATATTAATAACAGGAAAACTGGACCTGGGGTATGTGGGAACTCTGTATACTGTCTTCATAACCTTTCTGTAAATATAAAAGTATGTAAATCTAAAAAACTAACAACCTCTTTCTAGAATATATACATGTTTTAAAAAATAAATTAAAGTTGTGATTTCAGACCATTTATTCTAATTACAATAAAAATAAAACACATGAAAATGTATGGCGTTTGACAAAAATTGAAATCATATAAAAGCCATATCTCTAGATATTATTATTGATAACTAATAATGAATGTAAATAAACTGATAATCCAAAAAAGATGACAACTTGGTTTTGTTTAAAACCAAGAAAAGTAGGAAAAAATACATAAATGGAACAGTGAAATAAATTGACTGTAAAAACAGCAGTGGATTTAATAAACCAATTTAAAAGCAAATTAAAAAATTAATCAACATAAAAAAGTTTTGGCAAATCCTTTAGTAAAAGATGGAAAATACGATCTACCTTACTATAAATTTGAAAATATATATAAACATATTCATAAGCTTGCACATATACGTATTTATTTCATACACAAAGAAATCAGACTGAAAGGAAATGCATCCAATCGTTAACAAGATTATCTTTGGATAAGAGTACTCGTAATTTTTTTCCTTATTTTTTAAATAGTCTCCAGTGGTTACAATGTCTTTTACAAACAAAAACAACACACTTTCTTTAAGAAGAAAAAAATAATATGAGTCTATGCAACCTATTGATTGTTGTCCATGAAATGATTCAACAATAATAATCCAGCTAACTGTTGCCTGGGACATATTTAAAGGCAAGACATAGAAAAAACCTCCACAGTGCTGAGAGAGTTTCAATGAAATCATTTTCATATTGGTAGCTTAAACAGAAATAGACATGATGATTAAATGCAGTATGGAATCCTGGAACAGAAAAAAAGGACATTAGCAGAAAAATTGGTGAAATTAGAATAAAGTCTGGTGTTGAGTTAACAGCAATCTACCCTAAATTAATCTCTCAGTTTTGACAATGTTACCATAGCTCTGTAAGATATTACATCACGGGAAGCTGAAACTGTCTTTACTCTCTTTGCCACATTTCTGCAAGTCTGAAATTGTTCCCAAATATGAAAGTTTATTAAAAAAACAAATGACTTAAAATATGATAAAAATGCCCTCTACGTTAGGATAATATTACAATGTCTAGATCAGATTTTTGACTGTATGCCATTAGGATAAACTATTAAACATCCTATGTCTAAATTGGGCAAAATTAGACAATTTACATTAAGCTGGCTTATTTATGCCTGAATTCATTACTTCTACACTCTAGTTTGAATAAATGACTTTTAAAAAACCTTAAGTGTTAAATCCAATTTGCCAGTTGTGATATTTTAAAATAATCTGGGACATTTGGTGATAAATGACTGTTTCAATTGATCGTTCAACTTGTTTTAGCATAAAACTATAATTTTCCACAATCTTCATCTTTCTCTGATTTTACTATAAAATTGCATCTGAATTCTAAGATGTGCGTTAATAGCATGGTGAATCATTTAAACGTAAATGAAAAGTGCCCCGTGTCCAGTGGTACTTACTGCTGGTAGAAATAGCAAAGTCGCAAGTCATGGAAAATTTTTATGACACTAGAAGTGCTATTTGAATATTGTCTATTAATAGTTCTATTTAAAAGCTGATATACTGTGATACTTGAGACTCTTTTAAGAAAAATCGTGTCATGTAACTAGAAAAACTTTCAATGTTAGAGGGGAAATGAATACTTGAGTGTAATTCGATCTACCGACCTAGATTTAAAAGAGCCAGATCCTACTAAAAAGCAATAATAATTATTTTCCCTCTACCTTTCTCCCGTTCCTCTGTCTATGACTCTCCTCATCAATTATATTTCTTTTTTTTTTTTTTAATTTTATTTTGTCGATATACATTGTGGCTGATTATTGCTCCCCATCACCAAAACCTCCCTCCCTCCTCCCTCCCCCCTCCCCCCCAACAATGTCCTTTCTGTTTGCTTGTCGTATCAACTTCAAATAATTGTAGTTGTTATATCTTCTTCCCCCCCCCCCGGTTGTGTGTGTGTGTGTGTGTGTGTGTGTGTGTGTGTGTGTGTGTGTGTGTGAATTTATATATTAATTTTTAGCTCCCACCAATAAGTGAGAACATGTGGTATTTCTTTCTGTGCCTGACTTGTTTCACTTAATATAATTCTCTCAAGGTCCATCCATGTTGTTGCAAATGGCAGTATTTCATTCGTTTTTATAGCTGAGTAGTATTGCATTGTGTAGATGTACCACATTTTCCGTATCCACTCATCCGATGATGGGCATTTGGGCTGGTTCCAACTCTTGGCTATTGTAAAGAGTGCTGCGATGAACATTGGGAAACAGGTATACCTTCGACTTGATGATTTCCATTCCTCTGGGTATATTCCCAACAGTGGGATAGCTGGGTCGTATGGTAGATCTATCTGCAATTGTTTGAGGAACCTCCATACCATTTTCCATAGAGGCTGCACCGTTTTGCAGTCCCACCAACAATGTATGAGAGTTCCTTTTTCTCCGCAGCCTCGCCAGCATTTATCGTTCACAGTCTTTTGGATTTTAGCCATCCTAACTGGGGTTAGATGGTATCTCAATGTGGTTTTGATTTGCATTTCCCGGATGCTGAGTGATGTTGAGCACTTTTTCATATGTCTGTTAGCCATTTGTATATCTTCCTTAGAGAAATGCCTACTTAGCTCTTTTGCCCATTTTTTAATCGGGTTGCTTGTTTTCTTCTTGTACAGTTGTTTGAGTTCCTTATATATTCTGGATATTAATCCTTTGTCAGATATATATTTTGCAAATATTTTCTCCCACTCTGTTGGTTGTCTTTTAACTCTTTTAATTGTTTCTTTTGCTGTGCAGAAGCTTTTTAGTTTGATATAATCCCATTTGTTTATTTTTCCTTTGGTTGCCCGTGCTTTTGGGGTCGTATTCATGAAGTCTGTGCCCAGTCCTATTTCCTGAAGTGTTTCTCCTATGTTTTCTTTAAGAAGTTTTATTGTTTCAGGCTGTATATTTAAATCCTTAATCCATTTTGAGTTGATTTTAGTATACGGCGAGAGGTATGGATCTAGTTTCATTCTCCTGCATATGGATATCCAGTTATCCCAGCACCATTTGCTGAAGAGGCAGTCCCTTCGCCACTGAATAGGCTTGGTGCCTTTGTCAAAGATCAGCTGACAGTAAGTGTGTGGGTTGATTTCTGGATTCTCTATTCTATTCCATTGGTCAGTGGGTCTGTTTTTATGCCAGTACCATACTGTTTTGGTTATTATAGCTTTGTAGTATAGCTTAAAGTCAGGTAGTGTTATGCCTCCAGCTTTATTTTTTTTGCTCAGCATTGCTTTGGCTATGCGTGGTCTTTTATTGTTCCATATAAATGTCTCGATAGTTTTTTCCATTTCTGAGAAAAATGTCTTTGGAATTTTGATGGGGATTGCATTGAATTTGTATATCACTTTGGGTAGGATGGACATTTTCACTATGTTGATTCTTCCAATCCAAGAGCATGGGATATCTTTCCATCTTCTTGTATCCTCTCTAATTTCTCTCAGCAGTGGTTTGTAGTTCTCATTATAGAGATTTTTCACCTCCTTGGTTAACTCAATTCCTAAGTATTTTATTTTTTTGGTGGCTATTGTAAATGGGCAGGCTTTCTTGATTTCTCTTTCTGCATGTTCACTATTGGAGAAAAGAAATGCTACTGATTTTTGTGTGTTGATTTTGTATCCTGCTACTGTGCTGAAATCATTTATCAATTCCAGCAGTTTTTTTGTAGAGGTTTTAGGCTGTTCGATATATAGGATCTTGTCATCTGCAAACAGGGACAGTTTGACTTCATCTTTTCCAATCTGAATGCCCTTTATTTCCTTCTCTTCTCTGATTGCTCTGGCTAGTACTTCCAACACTATGTTGAATAGGAGTGGTGAGAGTGGGCATCCTTGTCTAGTTCCTGTTCTTAAAGGAAAAGCTTTCAGCTTTTCCCCATTCAGGATGATATTGGCTGTGGGTTTGGCATATATACCAAACATTCAAACAGGAATTGACATCAATTCTTTACAAACTATTCCAAAAGATTGAAACGGACGCAAATCTCCCAAACTCATTCTATGAAGCAAATATCATCCTGATACCAAAACCAGGTAAAGATATAACCAAAAAAGAAAACTACAGGCCGATATCCTTGATGAATATAGATGCAAAAATCCTCACTAAATTACTAGCAAACAGAATACAGCAACACATACGTAAAATTATTCATCACGATCAAGTGGGATTCATCCCAGGGATGCAAGGTTGGTTCAACATACGCAAATCAATAAATGTGATACACCATATTAATAAACTCAAACACAAGGACCATATGATCATCTCTATAGATGCTGAAAAAGCATTTGATAAAGTTCGGCACTCATTCATGACAAAGACCCTCTATAAGTTAGGTATAGAGGGAAAGTATCTCAACATAATCAATTATATTTCAATGTAGCTTCAGGGTTTTGTTCTTCTTTACCTGCTAACAGGTACATGCAGGGCATAGAAACAATATTATAACTCCAATGATATTTTTTTTACAGTCAACTCTGCTGAACTCATTTATTTAGAGTAGGGTAGAGGGACATGAAATCTCAGATTTATTTAAAGTCTTCTGATGCTCTACTCCCTTTTACAGAACATGTTTTTATATTTAATGGATGTTCTCATCCTAAAACATTATTGTGGATATGAGTTCTATTCTACTACTCTTGGTGTAAGAAAGGTCACATTATTTGTATTTTTCTAAATGGAATTCAGTCTGAATCTGAGCATCCCCTGATTGAGCAGGTGCATATTTCAATCTCAGAGTCCCTGGGACCCCACCATCCTTCTCAGCTGTTACTTGGGCTCCTTCACCAAAAAAATAGAAGTCTTGTGACTATTCGGGTGGAAGATAATGAGCTATAAACAGTCCAGATTTCAAGCCTGGGAAAAGATCTTTGGTTTTCACTGACCCTGATCACTGCTCTGCATGCTCATTTTTCCAGGCCCCTGTGGTTTGTGGTAGCAGGCAGCTCTGCAACATTAGAGCTAAGCACCAGCAGAGGGGACTTCACCTGAATTTGAAGGTACCACCCAGACATTTTCTATGGAGGCCCTTGCAAGTTCAAGGGCACAGGGTAGGACAGGGATCCGGATAGGAGTATGCAGGAGCTGGCTTGCACCAGCTTTAAGTGCTGATTGTTAAATTTTCTGTAATTTTGCAAGTTGGTCATTAAAAACTCCATTATTCAAAATTGAATAATGGAAACTTATAATTAAATAAATCATGTTAAAAACAAAGGTAATAAACATGCAAAACTCATCCTGTCCTAATTATTTTACTACATTTTATGATTATTTACACTGAGTGTGTTTATGCCTATTTTACCTGTTTGATGGGAACACTATATGAAAGTGTCTATTTTACATCTTTTCCCAGTTCCACATTTGCACCATTGATGTATGATTAATAGTACAACCTGTCTTTATTTTTTTACTTCCATCTTATGAAAAAGTCAATCAACATTCATATTGGAATTACATTTCTTGATCAGTTACAACCATAATTTGGCTACAGATACAAGAGTTCAGCAAAACCAAAGAAAACATTCTGTGAGACTCAATTGGCTACTTGGAACTCACAATAAAGAGTATTTTTTTTATCATTACCATATTGTGTGCTATGCATCCTTTATATCGGTAAAATTTACAATAATCTCATCTATTCGTATATTTCCATACATAATTTTTTAAAGAGCTGGTTGTTTAACATTTACCAGCACACCATTGGGTGTGAGACCCCGTAACACAAAAGAACAGCCAACTTCCTTCTGCCTTTCCCACAGTCATGGAATTTTCCCAAGACACCTTGGCTTCAGCGTTCTTCTATTCACCTCTCCCACAAAAAATTTCCTCTCCCCCAAATCCTGCTGAAGGGCCATACTGCATAATTTCCCTTCAGTGAAACTAAAGACACAAAATCCTGGTCTTTTTTTTTTTTTTTTGAGGTGGAGGTGGATAAGTAGATGCTCAAACTTATCGAGTTGCTTTGATTTTTCCTTTTTGGTCTTTGGTCTTGGTTTTAATTTAACCATCTCAAGCAATTCTGATGTACAGCATATTGAAGGCTTTTCTAATCTTAAAATGTTAACCTTCCAGCACAGTCAACACGTTTTAAAGATTTGAGAAGGCATGATTAATTTATCTTTCCCACTCAATTCTCATTCTCCAGTTTTCCCAATGACCCATTGGCTTATTGGTATCTTAATTAAATAGCTGAAATTGTAAGGTATGCTCCCTGGATGCCTGAACAGATCGAACTGAGAAAACTGAGCCCAATCACCAAATACCACATTAAAATAGTGTGGGAAAAAGGAGTGGTAAAAAAATGTTTTCTGTGTTGTTGCTGGGTAGATCTCAATAATTAAGTCTACCTTTACATGTACTGACTAATGCACAGAGCAATGGTTCTCAACAGGATTGTGGGGTGGGGGGAGAATTTTGCCTCCCAGGGAACATTTGAAAATGTCTGGAGACATTTTTGGTGTCACAGCCTGTGGAGAGGAGCTTGATACTGGTGTTCAATGGACAGAGATGAGGAATATTGCTGCTAAACACCCTACAATGCACAGGACAGCCCCCACAACAAAGAATTATCTGTCTTAAAATGTCAATAGTGATGTGACTGAAGATTAAATCTTGGATTCGAGGTTTAAATATGTGCTGTTACATAAAAAAAAAGAAATTATGTGGTTTTGTCTATTTCATGACATTTTCCCATTCATTGTTCCATTTGGCAACATCACTCAAAGTTCTAGCCTCCTGAAACAGCCTTTTGGACACATAATTCTTTAGATTCTTTTGAATTACTTTGGCAAGAGGACCCATGCTTCATAGAGATCACTCACCTAACTCTGAAACTCTATCCATCTGCATCTAATATCTGTTAAAAACTGTAAATCTGTGTTTTTAAAAACATCACTGGGTGCCTGCTATGGTTTGAATGAAGGTATTCCCTCCAAAATTCACGTTGAAAATTAATCCCCAATGCAACAACATTAAGAGGTGTGGTCTTTGGGAGGTGATTAAGTCATTAATGGGATTAGCACCCTTATAACTGGGCTCAAGGTTGAAGGAGATGATCTCTTGCCCTTCTACCTTCTACCATGTGAGGACACCATAACAAGGTGTCTTCTTGGAAGCAGAGAGCAACCCTCACCAGGCACCAATGCCAGTGCCTTGGTCCTGTACTTTCCAGTCTCCAGAACTAAAAGAAATAAATTTCTGCACTTTGTAAATCACCCAGTCTAAGGTATTTGTTATAGCAGCGCACAAGACCAAGACAGTACCCCATTTTAAAATGGCAGATTAAACCATCAATAGAAGTTGACATTGAAGTCAATCACTTTACAGGCATGTTTTAAGTGTAATCAAAGCAACCAACTCTACAGATGCTGGTAAAACACCTGGACAAGTGCAATGTAACAACCAATGAGACTTCCAATACTATTGAAATAACCACAGTATATGTATATAAGCAAATAGATTCAGAAACATGTCTGGAATATGATTGCTAGCACATACAAGTACTCAAATAAATTCTACATGATGTCAACACATCAATTTCCTGAAAATTTAAGTCAAATCAGTATTTTGATAGTCCTGTATTCATAATCAACCAAATCGATCCAATAATTTTTTTTTGCACAGTTTAACTGGTTGCTCTGTCTTGGGATTCCAATTTATACAGCATGTGGATATTTACAAGGACAATTCTAAACGTGATTTTTCTGAAGGTAGATGTTTTATTGTGATGCCAAAAGAATGTGTTTATTATCTTGATTAAAATAACTTAGTCAACCAATTGTATAAATAATGTTTAAAAACTTAAGCGATATGGTTGGCATCAGAACTACAACATTGATACTCCATTTCTTAGAGGTGAATAAAACGTTAAACATCAGGACCATGTGAATCGAATATAACTCGGTGCATACTGTCATTTTATCTTTTGATAGTGAATCAAGAAAGTAGAGGTAGGCAGGGTTATAAGAGCATTTTGTGTGCATATTTGTGTTTCTTGCCACACAAGTGATTGCATTTTCTTCCTGTGATTCCAGGCCTCATTAACTCTGATTTTCTCATTCATCCCAAATTGCTATATTATTATAGTGGCTTAACCCAGCTGAGGTATTCTCCTTATGGGGAAACAGCCCTTGATCTTTGTCACTGCCATGTCGCAAAGTATAAGATACAGGCTGTAAAATTCTGTGCATGTCATAAGATGGCTTGACTGCATAAACAAAGCTGATTGGAACAACACCAGTCATGCACCCAAAATGTTTATTTAGACAGGATCGGATCAGAGGCATTGTGTATTAAGAGTGGTTAGACAAGTACTGCTTCTCCAAAGTCTCTGTTTAGCAACAAAAGAATTATCCAGTCAGGGTACAGAATACTTCTCACCACCAAATCTTATCACTATGCATTAGCAGTACAACACAGATGAATAGTCATGAGTCCCATTCTCTGCCACTGTTGAATTAATTTCTTTAATATTCAGATTTAATTTTTCATTACACAGAGTCAGCCTTTGCAATGGAGAACTCCTTGCCCTCTCTAACACACTCATATTAATTCCTTTCAAATACCTTAGATACCTGTAACTTCAGAGAGACTGTTTCAAGTTTAATATTCTTGGAAAATTACATGAATGAACAAGACCAGACATTAATTTCTCCCTAAAAGGGTTGAATTTTGAAACTAACCCTTACTCTGTAGATATTTACATCTTCACTTTATCAAACCAATAAGTACAATGTTGAAACAAAAATCTAACTCCTTTGTCCAACTTTCTTGTTATAATTTCTGAATATAGATGCCTGCACGGATAACAGGTTTGTCATAAAGGCTTTGAAAGGCAAGGTGAAAATTACACTATTTTAAAAGAGCTTCAATCATAAGAGACCTGCCTATTATACATGAATTGTTTTAGAGGGTGCAGGAATCTTGCCAAATTCCATTTGAACGTGTTGCTTCCAGACCTCAAAGAGGAATAATACCAGCTGTCAATCAACAGGAGTTTATTGAATTCTTAACATGTGCTTAGAAACCTACTTGGTCTATGGAAAATTCAGGAACAATAAAAACCAATGGCACCTACTCACAAAGAGTTGATAAGTTGCTTAGGGGTAGATAAGACACCAAAATAATCAATATGCAAAGCTGCATATTATCGGGTGATCAACACTAGAGCTCATCATCCTAGTTGCTATACCTCATGACTGTCGTGAAATAACATAGATTATATGGAAGCAGCCAGAAATTTGGCAGGTGATATCAATAATTTGGCATCAAGGAAGTTATAGGAGTAGATAGTGCCTGGTACCTGGTTCAAACCTGACTTGACAGAGGACTTCACAGGGATTGTCTAAACCCCAGTGTTTCAATAGAATATCCCATCTTCTCCAAGGACCGGCTCCTCTCTCATGATATCAGCTGGAGCAGACACAGTTATTCCATCTGGGAACCTCGTCTCTTTCTCATTTTATGAGTAAGTTCAGAGTGTGCTTCAGGATCCTAAATTTTCTAAACTTTACATAGAATTGGGACTGGATTCTTACAAGTGAAATTAGAGAACTTGGGGAGATATTCAAAATCAGTTTGTTGGGGCAACAGAAAGAACAAAAGATAAATCAGAAAAGTCATTACCAAATATTTGGCTTTCAAAGCTGTGGACGGGGATTTCATTAGACAATAGGGAAGGAGGAGGATTCGAAAGTTGTCTGCCCTTCACTCCTAATCTCTTTGAATATAAAATGCTTTTTAGATAAATATTAAGCTTTTGTCACATTAGCCCCCTACAACTTTAAATCATTAATGTTCCGCAACAGTGAAAAATATTACAGAACATTTACATAAGAGAGTAATATATGTTGGAGGAAGAGAAGGAAGGGAAGTGAAAAGGAGGGAAAAAAACAACTTTTATATCAAGGAACAATATTTGTATGTATAAAGTCATGAGCCGGGCACACTCCATGTTTAATTGGCTCCTCACATACAGAATCTGAGATACCAATAAACATCGCTCCTATTTGCAGATGACAGAAGTGCTCAGAGAAGCTGAAGTCACGTGCTTACTTGCAGCCAGGTAAGAATGCAATTTAGAAGCTAGAGGAAAGCTGCAAGATGAGAGCAGTAAGGTCAGCCTTCCCACATGAGAGCACGGAGAGAAGAAGAGGTGTTGGGGGGCTCTCAGGGCAAGAGGACCACTAGCTGCGGGAGCCCTCGGCAGCCCTCTCTTAACTTCTACTGATGCTGTTGGGTCTCTAAAAGAAAATTCCATGCACATCATATGACACCATTTATAATGCTCAAAAGTCAGAGGAATAGAGCTTCTTGTCTTGTTTTTGTTTTTTTAAGTACAACTGGGTTTACTCTCTTCAGAAGAGGCCTTGTCAAGACTTTCACAAGGCCAGAGTTGCCTCAAAATCTTCCACTTCTCTCTTTGTGTCCGTCAGTCTATCTCTGTCTCCTCCCCAAGTATACATTACCGTCTTCTCTCATTTGCTTACTCATCCCATCTCGCTCTCCCTCCCCCTATTCTCCACCTCTCTCTCTTTCTCTTTTTCCTTTCCTCTCACCTTCTCTTCTTCTCTCTCCTATTTTTGTTTCTCTTTTTCTCTTGTTCTCTAGCTCTGTGTGTGTTGTGTGCATGTGCACACACATGCCTGCCAGCTTCCTCCTTTTCTCTCTTTCTTCTAAGTAAGCCCAAGACATCTCCTTCCTGGCATCATTAAACATGGAAGAGAAAAACAGGCATGGGAATAAGGTCGAGGTGCCTGAGTGAGTAGACCATCTCCCTACAATCTTTGATGTGTCCCTGTCGTCTCTACTCTCTCAGAGCAGTCCTGGGCTTTATCTGCTCCTCTCCAATATCACAAAGAGGAATAAAGAACAATTTAAAAGGAAAACACCGGCATGCCTATCACTTAGAAAATAAATGGCAGTCTTTGTGTGTGTGTGTGTGTGTGTGTGTGTGTGTGTGTGTGTGTGTGTGTGAGTGAATTTATTTATTTATTTTTAGCTCCCACCAATAAGTGAGAACATGTGGCATTTCTCTTTCTGTGCCTGACTTGTTTCACTTAATATAATTCTCTCAAGGTCCATCCATGTTTTTGCAAATGGCAGTATTTCATTCGTTTTTATAGCTGAGTTGTATTCCATTGTGTAGATATACCACAATTTTCCATATCCACTCATCTGATGATGGACATTTGGTCTGGTTCCAACTCAAAAAAAAAAAAAAAAAAAAAACGGAGGTGGGGGGAAGAAGCATAACAACTACAGTTCCTTGAAGCTGATACGACAAGCAAACAGAAAGGACATTGTTGGGGGGGAGGGAGGAGAGGGAGGAGGGAGGGAGGTTTCGGTAACGGGTCACGATAATCAACCACATTGTATATCGACAAAATAAAATTTAAAAAAAATAAAAGAAAAAAAATGAGGGTCAAAAGGTCTGCTACTTTCTAGATAAGAGGAATAATTAATAAAACAAAATGTAAATCTCAAGCAAGCTTCTACTTCTTCCTACGTGTATACCATGAGAATCTTCACTTAAACTTTAAAGAACCAGGGAAAAAATTGTACAACTCCTATTTTAAAATTTTCGGGCCTAACATTTTAAGGCAACACACACGTTTGTAATTCATTAAGAAGAAACAATCTGGAAAGATTGGCTAGCTTTACATAATGCGTTTAATTACTTATCCAAGTTTTATTTATTTGCACCATGATAAAAATCTTTTTTTTCAAAGACGCAAATTAAAAAGGAACCATCATTTGCATTATATCTAATTTCTGATTTTTAATCTACTGTTATCTAGGAGTTAATATTACCATTTCTCGTATTTAATTCAGATAGATAGGCGGAATCCTTGCAACAAAGCATTCTCAAAGATTAAGAAAAGTCCCAGCAAATATCAGATCAATTATACGAACAATAGTCTGATTAGATGTCTTTTGAATTGCATTATTATTCACCAAAGGGTATTTTGGGTGAATATTTGCAGTAGGTTAGGAAATGAATTGGAATTGGTAAAAATTGACACTGCTTGAAAACAAGCCCTTACGGTTTTTGAAGCTTGGCGGGGGGTGGGAAACTTTTACTTTTCAAGTGCATGTGCAGCCCTCTGTAGAAGGCTGGAACATCTCAGATGCTGTCTTACTGGGTTGGTGCAATCTAAGGAGAGAGATCAGAGCCTCACAGGAGAGCCACTAGACTCAAAGCCAATCCTAGAACATCAACATGGCAACCAATCCCTCAATAAAAGATCAACACTTTAGACTATATTTATAACATTTTTCTGACCAGTATACCAGTGAAAAGTATAGTGTGTCTTCAAAAAAATAATAATTTTTGAAGTCACCTTAGCACTCACTGGCAATGTGAATTTTGGAGCAGTTTTTTATGAATATACATATACTGTATATTCTGCATATATTAGAGAATTTTTAAATTTTTTTTATTATACACACATGTGGCATACAGTTTTGATTATCAATAATTGTGTAGAATGTGTGGTGTTTAGATCAATATAGTTAGCTTATTCATTATTACAATATGCAATCATTCTTTGTGTCCATTGAACAATTCCTCATTAGCCCCCTCCCTCGTCCCCTCCCCTCCTCTTTTCCACCTCTAGTTTTCTAAAAGTTCTATGTATTACTGTGATTGTTGTTTCTTTCTTTCTCTCTGTGTCTTTTTATTGTTCATTTGTTTATTTATGGATTTAGCTCCCAGTTATGAGTGAGAACATGTGATATTTCTCTTTCTGTGCCTGGGTTGTTTCACTTAGAATAATTTTCTCCAGGCTCATCCATGTTGCTACAAATGGTAAAATTTCATTCATTTTTATGGCTGAGTAGTATTCCATTGTGTATATATACCACAATTTCCTTATCCAGTCATCCATCGATGGACATTTAGGTTGGTTCCATCACCTAGTTATTGTAAATAGAGCTGTGATATACATGGGAGTGCAGATATCCCTTCAACCTGATGTTTTCCAGTCCTCTGGATATATCCCCAGGAGTGGGATTGCTGGATCATATGGAAGGTCAATCTTTAGTTGTTTAAGGAACATCCATACTGTTCTCCATAATGTCTGTACTAATTTGCAGTCCCACCAACACTGCAGGTTTCCTTTCTCTCCACATCTTTGCCAGCATTTGTTATTCTGTCTTTTTTATAATAGCCAGTCTGATTGGGGTGAGGTGATATCTCAAAATGGTTTTTATTTGCATTTCCCTGATGACTAGTGATGTTGAGCATTTTTTCATATAACTGTTGGCCATTTGTATGTTTTCATTTGAGAAATGTCTATTCAGCAACTTTGCCCATTTTTTAATTGGATTATTTGGTTTTTTGCTGTAAATTGTCTGAGCTCTTTGTATATTCTGGATATTAATCCCTTGTCAGATGCACATTTTGCAAATATTTTCTCCCACTCTGTAGGATGTTAGAGAATAGAGAATTTAACATGAGTGTTTTCTCCTTCCTTCCAGTCTGCCTCTTTCCTTCCCATGTTCCCCTCCTTTGTTTCTCATTACCTGTTTCCTTCTTTCATAAAAATATATTGAGCCCCAAGTAGAAAAATAGCACAGAGGAGCAGTTAAGAGCACAACTTTGGGGACAGGGCAACCACTTTGCTGCCACAAGGAACAAACCTACTTGATAATGAAATTACCCCAGAGCAAAGAAAGTGATGAGATTCTGATGAAATAATGGAGAGAGGGAGAGAGATTCAGCCAAGATGAAATTATGTGAACTCTGGAATAGAACTGAGCCTGAAGTTTACTTTTAAAATTATGTGAGCACATGAGTTCCCCTCTTAATTTAAGCCATTTCAGGTTGTGTTTATATGACTGGCAACTGAGTCCTAATTAGTAAAGAGTTTTGCTTCTACCAGAGAATTTAATATGAGTATTTCATTCATTTATTCAATTAATATATACTGTCCCCCTAATATATTTTAGGTTATATGTGGCAAAGAATGACAAAATTAATAAAATATGGCCACCACTGGGGACACGGACAAAAAACACTTGCTCCCAACATGTTAAATGCTGCTGACTATGGGTTCTTACTAGGAAGAATTATACTATAAATAATGTGGTTTTTTCCCACCTTCAGTGACTAAGTACTCTAAAGTTAAGAGATTGAATATACAAATGGACAATGGCTAGACTATACATAAAAATAGACTTCTGACCCACAACCTGCAACAACCAGCCCAGGAAACCAATCTGCTCTGTACAGTAACCAGTCCAGGAAGTCAAATTACTATATATTACTATAACCAGCCAAAAATATCAAGCAATAACGTTTATAGTAATTAACCCCAAATGGCCAGGACTTGATTATAACTGGCAAATTCCCCAATACTCACCCTGCTTCCAACTTACGACCAACCAGAGAAAGCCAAATATGCACCCCTGGCTAATCACGTAAGATGCCCAGGTGCTAGTTAGCCTGCCTACAGCTACTCCTCGCCAACATGCTCTGATCGGGGCCTTCTCTCTATTTCATTATAAACCTTTCCCACTCCTCTGCCTGCCTTTGAGTCTTTGCCAAAATACAAGTAATGGTAGTTGACTCCCTTGCTCTATAGCAAGCTCTGAATAAATAGTCTGCTCATTCTTATTGGAGTGGTCTTCATTTATTTTTGGAAAAGAAAGAGGTTAAAAAAAATCGCAATAACCCTAATCTACCCAATGACCTCCCCAGTGAAATATACCCCATCAACACCAGGACAGAGTGGTTCCTTAAACTCACATTTTATTTCCATATATTTTAGAAAGTAAATACAGTATCTATTACTGGTATTTTGCTTCCATATCTAAGTGTATCTACATCTCAGTCAGATGTTTTAAATTTCTTTTTCTCATTCACAGTCTTTTGGATGGTGTTCTGTACTATTAATAGAAAAGTTTAACAAACAGATAAAATCATGAATCTCAGGTAGATATTATATTAACCCATATTAATTGTATTTCATTTAATATTTATTGATTAAATGAGGAAACCAGGCAAATATTATAACTCTGTTCAATGGAGAAGTCAAAGAAGCCTGAATACATATGGAGTAAAATATTGAAATGAATATTCAAATGAGCAGCAAAACTAGCTTTTGCTGGGGAGAGGGGATCAGAAGTCATTAACATATCTATAGATAAGCATTATTTTGCATTTCTAACAATTATTTGGAATGTACAGAATTGTAGACTAGCTAGCATAGAATCAGAATCAGATAACCCAAAAGTGTGCTCTAGATAATGCACGATTTTCACCAAAGCACAAATTTTCCCTACAAAACTGTGTGAGTGATTGTTTTGTATTCATGGATGTGATGATTGGTCAGGTGTGGCCACAAGAGGAGACACAGGACAGGCTCAGGAAAGTAGATTTTATGATATTCACAGCTCCTACAGACAGGAGGCATGGAATGCTAACCAGGGCCACGTGGGAAAGACCCCAGGAGGCGGGAGAGGGAAGAGGGAAAGCATTAGGCAAGAGCCTCTATTGGAGTTTCTGGGGAAAGACAGGTAGGGTAGGGTGAACAGTTTGGGATTGGCCAATTTGAAAAATTTTAGTGGTCTCTGTTCAATACTTGGCCCTGGAATGGTTAAGAGAGAGAAATATTGCCTCCTGGGGTGTAGAAGGCAGATAGAAGAGGTCTGGTTCTGGATTGATTAGTTTGTATTTCAGAGGCAACATTCCTAGCTGAGCCCTTGCTATCTCTAAGAATTGGCTAGCTCCAGGAGGGGCAATCTGTCCCTAGCCAGAAAGGTGTTTTAAGATGTCAAAACATCATAATATACAAACAAAAAAAAAAACCTTAAAAATATACATACAATACAATGATCAATATGAATTTTAATGAAAATAAAATTCGCCATTTATTAAGTGACTATCTTTGGCCACGGCTGTACCAAGCATTCGGCAAACATCATCTCACTGAATCCCTGCAACTACACTATGAGAAAGGAATTATCCTCCCTGCATCAGAGATGAAGAAAATAAGGCTTAAGAAAGCTCAAGGTAACATGCCAATGCCAATGGTGGCCCCAAGTGAATGAAGGCAGAGATGCCCAGTGCAGGGGTGAGACCCCTCCCTCCCACTGCCCCCAGCCCTGTGGTGCTGAGACTGCTCACTTCTTCCTCCCAGCCTTCTCGCTCGAGACATCCCCCACCTCAACCTTTCCCTTCCTCAAGTATTCTCAGCTCCTTAACATGTCAGTTGTCCCTGATCCTAGAAAACCAGTGTTTGGAACAATACCATTATTTTTGCTTGAATGTTTTTCTAAGAAAAGGAAAAGAACTGACATTGTGGGCATCTTTTCTCTTTTAATGCTGTTGGCTGTTCACCTTTTTAGAAGATGGATCATAATAGGAGGGATGTCTGGGTTTTAGCCTTGGGGTGTCTTTTGGAAACTTGGGAAAGCAGGAGCTAGGCTTCCACCCCCTAAGGGGGGAACCCTAACCCTCTGCCCTTGCCTTGCTCCACGTCGCCCCTTCTGCCCTGCCCACCAAGTGTCCTCCCACCATCAATCCAACTCTCTCACTCCTCCTCCTCCTGCATCTGGGGGCACTGTGGCTGTTACTCTAAGTGGATCTCTTGGATTATTCTTCCCCTTGATTCATTTACCCTTCCCAGACCTGTGTGGCAGCCCCCAGACAGATAGCTGCTGGGTGGCTCCCAGGGTTTGGCAACTTCACAGCAGCCAAGCTTACATCATTCAGCCCTTCAGGCCTCTGGGTTTTAGAGGCTGAAGTCCAGAGGTTTTGCTCTGCCATTCTCCGATACTAGGCTGTAGCACAGCCTTCAGGACAGCACAACAGCACAGGTCCATCTCTGATTCTGTCCTACCTAGGCTTCAAGGGAAGGGCAGGTCCTGTCTGGAGTGATGCCCCCCAAAGGCAACCAGTAGGTATGACATAGGGCTGGCCAACACTAGCATCCACAGCCATCACTAAGAGATGAATCCACTGCCATCAGTTGCCTGGGAGCCCTTAAGACTGCAGGGATTATCAAAAGAGAGATCCTCCATGTTTTTTCCAAGAGAATGCACAAGAGAAAGGGAGCTTATTTAGGGACATTTTAAAGAAACCTTTTGTGCCCCAGGGGTTTCTTTCCATCAGAACAGGGAGTATATTTCAATGACTTCTTAACACTCATGTGGGACAGATTTGGGTGTGAAGGAGGTTTTAAGTCAGGCTCAAAGTTAGTTTCAAATATTAGTTAATAAATCTAATTTTTTTCTTTATTTTCCTTTTCTACACAGAAGTGGGTAATCTAGGATCTATGTGTAAACAACTTTATATGAACATTTTTTGTACTTAGTTTACTTGGGTTACCATGATACATTATATTTAAGTTCCTTGAACACTATGGATCCCCCTAATGTGTACAAATGACTGAAGCTTGGTAAATTAAGGGATGTTTGTGTGAATAAAATTATTTGATGGGATCAAAGAAGCCATAAGTGATTGGAAAAACAAAATGAGGAAATAAAAGTGTTAGAAATCAAAGTCAGAATCCAAGGATCCTTAGCCCAAAATTGGCCAGCAAGCTTGCATTGTCAGGTAAAGAGGGTATTTAATTAAGCTCCTACTGTGCTTAAAAAATGATGTCATGTTGTAATGTGGCATATGCTTTCTTCCAGCTGACTGCTGCATTTACATATGTTAACTGCAGGCTCCCCTGAAAGTGTCTGAGTTTGTGACCATTTCCTGTATGACCATCCAAACAATACACTCCACATATCAGTTACCTACAGCCTTGCGGGAGAGGAGTTTGTATGCTGATTGGATAATGATTTCCAAAGACCAAATCTTAGTAGTATCCTTCATTCTTCCCTTTCTGTCCAATCCATACCCAATGAACATTATAGTTCTATACTATAGCACAAACATAAAAACAGTGTCCACCAAATCAAACATTAGGCAATATCCAGCCTCTTGTCACAATAGAATTCCAGCAGAACCAGAGAATTCATGCTCTTTTATAGCAGGTTGCAGTGACATCTGACTTCCATTTGGCTTTAACTTCAAGAAAAGCTTTGGGAGCAAACACACATCATTTCCCTAAGCAGACACAGAAAGGGAGCTTAGCAAACTAAAGACTGGATTTAACAGATTAAGTATCTAGCTTAAGGAGACTTAAATCTGATTTAATGATATTGCAGGTCCCTGGAGCCACTGGTTCAAATCCTGACTAAAGCTTTCATTCCTCATCCGAAAATGACAACGAATTTGCTTTATTCCATAGATTAAGGGTAAACCTCAGGAACTTATTTTCATGCCCCCTATTCACAGGCTGAGGATAAATTTTCTAATGTCAACTCATTTCCCCAAAGGAGAGCCAGATTTCGGCTCCAGGGTCCACCTTGTGACTATGGGACAATTTCAATAGCACTGGACTAAGAGCTCTTTCTGCTCCATCTCTCAGCTCCCACCAGTCTTTATTCAATGTCATCTGCACAATGATGCCTTTACTTAAAACCATTTTTTAAAAATTGCCACCACCTCCATCTCCCTTTACTCTTTCTCTGTGTCATTTGTCTTCACTCTTCTTACCATTGTCTAATAAGATACATATTTTACATATTTTAGGGACTGTCTCCCCATCAAGCATAAAAAGTTGATGAGGACCAGGACTGTACATGTTTAGCTCTCAGCTCTAAAACCAGAGCCCAGATGAAGGACTGGCATGTAGTGAAGGTTTGATATACTCTTGCTGAATGAACAGATGAATCTCACTAAATGACTCCATCCAGGGCCCAGTTACCCGAGACCAAAAACTAGGAGTATTTTTTATTCTTTCCTTTCCCCCCACTCCATATCCAATCCAGCAGCAAATGCCATTGGATTCTACAAATACATTTTATCTCATTAAAATAAATGCTTAACATATCCACCAGCATCACCCAGTAAGCCAACATCATTTTGACCTAGACTATCACCATAATCTCCCAACCCAGACTGTTCTTTACATATATTGATCTTTATATTATTACTTATTTTTCACAAAAAGGCCACTGTATCACTTCTATCTTAACACCTCCAATAACTTAAAAAATAAAAAAAAATAGAATCTCCCTAATGTGGCATCCAAGGCCCTGCATGACCCAGGCCCACATCTTTCCTCCTTCACCCTGCATCAGCCACATTTGACCTTCTCTCAGGCAAAGTTCACTCTGCCTTAGGCCTTGTATGCTCTGCACTCTTTGCTTAAAATATGCCCTAAGCCTTGCCCACTTCTGATTCTTCTAAGCTACATTTAGATGTTACCTCCTCAGAGAGGGCATTCCCAAACTTTCTAATCTAATACCCACTTCCCCCAACCAAAGGTTATTCTCTGTTTCCTCCTTGTTTTCTTCACAGCATAAACCAGAGTTTATTTTTGCTTGCTTTTTTTCTGTTTATCTTCCTCTTTAGTCTGTAAACTCCATGAGGTTGAAACCAGGATATCTCACCTCAGCATATACCTAGGTGCTAGCTTACTTCTTAACACACAGCAGGACTTTTATATCTATCGGATAAATTCATAAGTGAATCAGCAGGTTCAAGACCAGGGTGAGGCACCCAGGGCAATACTCTCAGGGTCTTGCAGGTGCAGAGTCGGCACCTGAAAGTGGAACCTTCTTACATGCTGCTCCGTAGGCACGTTGCTTGTCTTATCTTTGTTCCTGCCCTAAATTATCATCAAATCAGTCTTATCACTCACCTGACTGAATCCCATTTCTTTCCTCATGACAAAAAATGAGTCCTTGTCATATTACCCAGGGCCAGCAGGCAAGCTCATTCAGGATAGAGGGTATTCTGATTAAGTGCTTTTTGATTGCAATGAATGTAAATCTCCTTAAGCAGGCTCTAGTAGTTATGGGGTAATTGTAACCTCACAATAGTCTAATGGATATCCAACAAAGTAACTCAGATACAGTGGTCTTCCATAGAGATGGATAATGAAAGTTCATGCTGTCTTCTCCATCTTTCTAAGACTCATATAATATCTCTCACCTCTTTGCTGTCTATATATCTATTCCATCCTCGTCTCTCTGCTAGTGCCTCTCTTTACACAACTTGTGTATGGTTCTACAAAGTCCCACAACGCATGCCAGTACATCTTTTCAGTCCTACTCACTTTCACTTATTTGATTACTAATTATCTTTTAGTTCAAATTCTCCAACAGGAGAGTCTGACTGGTCATTGGCCACCCAATGGATTGGTCAGCTTTTGGTCTATTCCCTGTATGTTTAAAAATATGGAGCAGAGACCATCGCTGTATTGGCTTGAAGGGAACAGATGGGCACCACCACCCTTTCCATGGGTAGATTGCTTCCTTGACCATTCCTGGTTGTCAAAGCTAGCACTGTCCTCTAGCCAGCCAGGACTTACACCAATGGCCTGCTATCAACAGGACTAGCTGTTCCACCTACATTTTTAGATTTCCTCATTATACTCATTCATACATTTACTCATGAAATACTTATTGAGAGTTTACTATCTGCTAACCCCTCTACTAGCTGCTGGGGATATACTTGTTTCTGTCTTCATGAAGTTAACTGTCTAGTGAAAGATAAACATATGTCCTCCCTGTAGGTAGGAGGAGGGTCCTGCTATATAATAACAGAAAATGGAAACCAATCTCAGCACAAGCCTGTGAGATGAGACAGGGTAATTTTAGCTATATCCCCAATTATCTTGGAACCCAAAATAAATGAGTCATGGCCAATTGTAATGATTCTTGTCCTTAATAATGTTCATTAAATGGGCAAGGTAGGTTCTGTTGGGAAGGCAAAGCAAATACCTCTATAATCCTTACTGATCTGCTCTGTAATGAAATGGAACTGTACTATAATCACATTGTGACAGGGTGTAATACGGTGTTGTTGGTAAGACCCAGCTACCTCATGTAAATAAGTCTTACATTAATACTAATTGATGATCAAGTGTATTAGAAGATTGAGTTAATGCCTCCTTGGTATGTCATGCCTGTGGAAAATGACTGGCCTGAGGAGGACTGGATCTAGCTAAGCTGATTTGCTTGCTAAATAGTTCTGCACAAGCTTATCCTAAGATACAAATAGCAGTAGATCAAGGAGGAAAAAGAATCATCATTAGTACAGGAATGTAGAAATGTTTGTGATACTTTTATAGGGCAGCTTAGTTGTTTCTTTAAATCTATTCCTACCTCACACTGGCTTCTTCAAATTTAGGTAAATTTGTGTTGATACTATTGCTACATCTGTTCTATATATGCTACACTAAATGTAAATGCTCTGACAGATATGATTGTTTTGCTATAAGGAATTTATGGCCAGAGACCAGGGGTTGGGCTGTGAAATATATATATATATATATATATATATATATATATAATATAATATATATATATATATAATATAATATATATATATAATATTATATATATATATAATATAATATATATATAATATAATATATATATATATATATATATTTTCCTGTTCCTGGCACAGAGTTCCTAAAACCCTTATAATGTTCTGAGTAATAGGAGCATCTGACACACAGCTCCTAAATCTCTTGGAATTTCCTGGGTGATAGGAGCATCTTTTTTTTTTAATGAGGCAACACTTGGTGGGCTCTTGGATAGGGTCTGGTTACCAGAAAGACCAAGCCATGATAAGAAGTTTAGAACTTTCAGCTTTATCCCGCATCCTCCAGGAAGGGGAAAAGGGCTGAAGATTGAGTTAATGCCTACTTGATACCTACACAAAAATCCCCAAACTATGGGGTTCAGAGAGTTCCTGGTTGGCAAACACATGTGGGTGCTGGAGTTGTATACCCCAACTCCACAGAGACAGAAGCTTTTATGTTCAGGACCCTTCCAGATCTTGCCCTCTGTACCTGTTCATCTGGCTGTTCATCTGTGTCCTTTATTATATTCTTTATTAATATATTAAACAAGTAAATATAAATGTCTCCCTGAATTCAGTGAGTCATCCTAGCAAATTAATCAAACCCAAGAAAGGACCCATGGGAACACCCAAGCCTGTTCAGGAGTACAGGTCACAACCTGGGACTTGCAATTTGCATGTGAAATGGGGGAGGAGGGCAATCTTGTGGGACTGATCCCTGAACCTGTGGGATCTGACCCTACCTCCGGGTAGAAGTGTCAAAATTGAGTTACATTACAGGACACCCAGTTGGTGTCCTCTGAGGAATTGCTTGGTGTGTAGGGGAAAAAATCCCCACATGTCTGGTGTAGGAGGTGTTGTGTTGAGGAGCGTGTGAAAGCAGGAAAATCCAGCTTTTTTTTTTTTTCATCAGAATAAACATTCATTTATATCCTGAATATCAATCAGTGAGCACTGGAAACACATAGATTAATAATTTAAACCCAGTGAGGGCAGAGAGTGGGGGATTTGAGATAAATGTCTTATCTAGAGAAAATGAAATCTAATTGGAGACCTTAACAAAAAATAAGAGTTAGCCAGGTTAAGAAGAATGGGGTGGGGAAGAAGGTTACAGCCAAAGAGGACGGCAAGGTCAAAGACCAGAGGTGAACAGTGCATTGTGTCATTTGGAGAACTGAAAGAAATTCACTTTGGCTGCCATGAAAATAGCACGGGATCATCTTGAAGAAGTAAGTAAGTGTCAGATGTCAGCGGGGCTTATGAACCAACTTAAGAAACTTCAGGTTTTATTTTGAGGAAAATGAAAGGACATTAGGGTTTTAATCAGGTTAGTAATGCTGCCCTGCTACTTGCTTCTAAATCCATTGCCAATCACCAGCTCCTTATCCACTCTCTGAATTCTTACCTGTTCTTAATGCTCGTGAGTGCTTGGTACTCTCCTGTGAAATCTAACATGTTCTACGTTCTCCTTCTGACAGTACTGGAAGCCCTAACCCTTAGCTAAAGGAACATGTACATTTGAATTCTACTTCCAGTATGAACTTGGAAATATTACCTACCTCCTTCTGAGCTTCAGTTTTCACATAAGTAAAATTAGGATAAACAGTCTGTCCTCATTGTGTTACCATGGTAATTCAATTAGACAATATACGTAAAGAGCTGGAATCAAACCTGGCACATAAGAGATTCTCAATAAATGTCAATTATCAGTCAGCCTACATTAATGCTGATGGCTGTTATTGCTTCTTTCATATAATAATAGAATCAAAACAACTGCTGAAATCATTGATTTAGTTGCAAGATCAGAATTAAATGAATATGGTTATAGTTATTCCCTCAGTAATAACGTATATATGTGTGTGTATGTGTGAGTACGTACACATGAAATCAATGAGCTCACTTGGCCAAAACCAAAAAATAAATGGCAAATAAATGTTATTCGTTAACATATGCAATTCATAAGTTATTTTTTGTTGTAATTCAAAGAAATCAAAAATAGTATTTTAATTACTCTGTCTTGTTTTCTCTCAATCTGTCATTTCATGCAAAAGTCTTAGTTTGACTTGAACAATTTCCTCAATTCTTGCTAATATGAATGTATAAAAAAACGTGGCTGGAAGGTATCACTAGCTAATGTTCAGCAGGAGTTCAATAGTACTCAAATTATGTTAAACTAACCCAGACCTTTCCAATGATTGTTTTGCGTTCCGTTAATTTATTCTTTCCTGTGTCTCTACTTAAGTTTAACTCCCTGCTGCTTCATTAACAACTGCAGCTGCATTACTGCCTGAGTCCATTAACTTAATGGAAGAATCTATGAAAAATTGAATGGTTTCTGGTTGGCCTGGAAGTCAGGCACCTTTAAAATTCATTCATTCATTTGCTCATTCATGCCACAGAAATTGCATGAGCAAGAGTGTCTAACTTTTGGTGTCTCCAAAAGTAGAACCCTGAGATAAAAAAGATGTGAATGCAGGTAGATTGTTTTGGAGGCGATCCCAGGAAGCACAATACGAGTGAGAAAGGTAAAGAAAGCAAAGCGGGGAAGGGAAAAAATATCAGTAAAACACGAGGCAATAAGCAAGTGCCAGCTCTGGGCACCTGGGTTAAATTCCCCAGAGACCCTCAAATAAATCATAAGAGAACACCCCTGAGAATCATTCTCCTGGGGGTTAGGGAGACTGTGCTGTTGATCCACTATCTTCCATACTCCACTGGTTGAGGCTTGCTCCCCAAAACACAAACTCCACTGCAACTCCTGGTGGTGCCTGTTTCTGGCCCAGCAAGCTCCCATAGTGGCAGGGAAACAGAGAGATAGATGAACTTGTACAGGTGCCAAGGGTTGAGATGGGCACTGCCTACTGCAGCTGCCAATGAACTCAGGTAAGCAGTTGTGTGGAGGGTATCTGCTACAAAGTAGTAACTGATACAATGGGTGTATGAATTCATATATTTAAATGCACGACACAGAGTGCCACATAATCGTAGCTCATATTATATTGTTTAATGTGCCAGTCCCTGCTCTAGGCTCTTAGGATACAGAATAGAACGTGGCTTTGTTCCTGCCCTAGATAGAAACATAACTATACTCACTTTCAAAATCAAAAACTGCCTCTAAGAGAACAGTGTCCATGTATTTATATATTCACTGTGATTCTAGAAGTACACTCTTAATAATTTAGGATTCTTTGAATGTTTACTTCATTTTTTATTTTTATTATACCTTCTTTTGCACAATGGAACCAAAGCTCAAATGTAGAAGAAAAAGAAATAGAGATTACATATTGTTCCTTCTCATGCATCAAGAGAGAAAAGAAAAATCTTGAGAACTTTCAGACCTTGTGTGACCCCACCTGTAGTATTTCAGAATGTAAAGTTACATGTTTGGGTCCTAGACATGAGTGAATCTGAATTCCTTAAAAATACACTCTAAATTTCTCTTATAGAAACATGTTTCTGTAATTCCATTGTGCATTATCTTTGGGCTCACAACCCTGGAAATATGATGGGGAAGAGAAAAGGAAAACAAACACACTAAACATTCGCTTCTATCTGACACCTGCTGTCTGTTCAGAGGATTCGTATCTGATCAGAATTAATGTGGCATATGGAGCCAAATGAATAGTGACTGTATCTTCCTGGAATTATTTCAGGTTATCCTGCCTCTCCAGCCATACATCAGGAAGCCTAAAATGGGAAACACATGCACACACACAGTATAATCATTTATGAAAAATGACAACTTAGGGAAGTCATGACTACATTCTAGCAGATCCAAAGTCTATTATTTTATCCACTCCGGGTTATGGTTAAAAATATAACTCCCAAGTGCTTTGTAATCTCCTCAATATAATTGCCCAAGAGCATTAGCCTTCAATGGCCTTCAAAGTCAGTTTTTCCCAGAAATATAATTTCTTCTAGCCTCTGAGTTATATTTAATGGCCCTTTCTTCAGCAAGAGAACTGTGTCTATGTAGCTGGGGAAAGATGTGCATTAGAGGCCTTATTCAGACACATTGATAAGGACTTTAAAATGGATAAAATGGATTTTCCATCCACTGGAAGATCTTTCAATGTGCGTTTTATTTTGATTTTTAGATATTCACCAGGTGTGTTGTTGATCTCTAGGTATCTTTTAATTATCATCTTATAAGTTTTCTGATTAGAATCAAAGCACATTTTTGAGCTATCTACTAATTACCCTCTTGCGAAATTGGCTGCTAATACACATTAGCTTTTTCTGGAATAGTGAAAAAGGGTAAAGTGGCCAGTGGGTGCAAAAATGGATGTTTATGGGGTTATGGATCTTGTTAAGGAGCTAAAGGAGTTAAAGGGTTCGAGTGCTTTAACTGAGAGAGGGCTAATACTACAGTTTTAAATGAAGTCCTTGGAGCACATGTTAAATCTCAGATTTGATGCTGGAAAAGTTCTAGTTTAAAGTTCTTCCATGTACCTTTACCTATCTGAAACCAACAAAGAAACATCACTTACAGATTATGATGATCAAATATGAATGTTTTGTTTGTTAGTGTTTGAATTTTGTTTTATTCAAAATTAGGAAAAGTAAAAATATGAACTAGTCCATTTTTTTCATTAATATTAGAATTATTTATTATTCATTTATTCCAGACAGACACTCTTTAAGAATTTCCACCCCTCACCCTTTGCTCCCACCCCCAGACTTGCAATAGCCAATTCAACTGGAAGAAAAAGGTCTCATGTTTAGAACTGGGCCGTCTTTGCTGAACAATGACTGGCATTTTGAGCAAACTTTCCTTGTGACAAATCCATTTTAATTCAGTTCACTGAGACCTCTTTTTATATGTGACCCACACAATGAGAGTAAGTTAGCTATCTCCATGGCACAATCCTTCACTCAAATACTCTATAGCACTTATCTTTAAAAATTATATAGTCACTATCTAGCTATAGGGTGGATATTTAGATATAGGCTGTCTTTGCCTCTCAGCCTTAGACTACCATGTGCCATGAAAATATGGAGAGTAATGTTTTTGCTCCCCAGTGCCTGGAAAAGTACCTAGGTCACAGCCAGTGCTAAAAAAATATTGGTTGAATCAGGTCTGGTTGAAAGATCACTGGGCTTTAAGATACAATTGGCTTCTGAATTATGATCATAGACAACAAATCTCTCTGTGACTTAGCCTCTTCATCTATAAAATGAAAGTAATATTTATAACTACTTCATATTGATGTTTTGAGAATTAGAAAAGTCATTAGACATTGAACACTTAGAAAGTGCCTGGCATACACTAAGATTTCAATAATTTTTAGATATTCATCTCATTATTGTATTATTATTATTAGTGTCTCCCATGCATTCATCCCCCTAGTTCTGATAAACAGTGAAACAGTGACTTTTAAGAAAGAAAATTAAAGGCTCCTTCTACCCTGCTTGCTTTTAGCTTTGTTACTAAAGTTCCACTTACAACCCAGTCCTACAAAGCTGTTCATCCCTTCATAACTATAATAATTAAGATCTTAAGACCTTTCTTCCTGCCCTGTTTCTTAAGATAACTTCACAGATGCAAAAGTCACAAGTTGTTTGGTTAAGACGTTTTGCAGGACCCTTGGAATCAGCTTTGTCCAGCACAAACCAGTCCAAACTGGCCATGCCCACAGACTCTTATCTGAGCCTACGTGAGTGTCCAATGGTGACATTCTAATGTCAGAGGGCCAAATACTCCACCCCCAGATCATGCTAACCCTGCCACTTTTTGAACATGTGACCCATGAAGAGGCAGGCAGACAGCTTGCTCTTGTGCAAATAGCTGAAGGACTTTTACTGAAATCCTTTAACCAATCATAGCTATACATGACCCAACTCATCCCTATTTAATACCCCATAAATATCCCTTTATCCTTGCTTTCAAGGAGGTGGATTTGAGACTTGCTCTCTCATCTCCTTGCTTGGCTACTTTGAGAATAAACCTTTTTCTCTGCTGCAAAGACCAATGTCTCAGTGTTTGATTTGCTGTGCAGTGGACCCCATTCAGTTATAAGAGCTGCACTCTAATTTTTTTTTGAGGGGGAACCTCTTTCCCCTCTCCTTATGGTCCTTAATTTCATGTGAGGCTGCTAGCCTAACTTTTCCCAGCATCAGAAAAGGCAGAAGATGCAAGCGTGCCCAATATGCATGCTCTATTTCTGAAAGCACAAGGCTAAGCTGGGTCAACATGAGCCAAGTTGTTTCAATTTAAATGAGACCAACAGAGAGTAAAGCTGAGCTTAAGGTGATTGGTAATATATGTAGAGAGAGAAGGGATAAAAAGAAAAGGAAATGAAGGAGAGTGGAGGGGACAGAAAGGGAGAAAGAAAGGAAGAAGAGAGGAAAAGAGGGGAGACCGATGGCATCAGTCTATCACCTGGGCTTACATGACCCAATACATTTCTTAAATCCCCTTTTTAAATGATTTTGAGCCAATCTAAGTTAGATTTCTGTCAATTGTATCCTATAAAAAGCCCTGACAAATACAACCATTGATTCTGTCTGCAAAAATAAATTGTTAGACAAAAGTATCTCTATAGAAGTTCTACAGTCCTTTGCTTATATGACAATGATCTCACTATCAGTAACTCGGGAAAGTCTATTCTGATGGGCACAAAGAGTGTGTAAAATCTGTCATGACTTTGGCATCCCTCACTCCCCAAGGGAGACTGGGGTTGCCCGGGAGTCACCAATGACAAGGCTGATGTCAACTTAGAACACTCTTTCAAATACCAAGTGCTCTTTCCAGGTCAAATGGGGGAAACTGAATAAAATGGCTATATTTCCTATCAAAAAAAGTAAACTTCACAGTGAATGCAATAGAAAGGCATGAGGTCCAGAAGAAAATGCAAATGCTTAATATGCCAAAGTGTTTCATAAAGGAATAGTCTTTTTATCTGTTCATAGTGGGTTTTTCAAAACAGTTGAGAAAAAGTAGACATTTATAAACTAGAACTGTAGCAAGTTGTCAATGGATTTCTTTTTTTAATTTTCTGAATTTAGAAAAAGAGTCTATAGAGTTCCAGTCAAGATGGCAGAATAGACAGTCTCCAGTGTCACTCTGTCCCACAAATCAACCAATATACAACTATAAAAATGCAACATCAGCCAAGCTGGGGCCACTAGAGCTCAGGGGAAAAGGAGGAGAGACCTATGGAGTTCATGAAGGTGGGAAAAATCATGAGGAGAGAAAGGAAAAACTGCTCGGAGCATATTGGGCCATGGCTGCTTTAAGGTTGGAGCTGCTGAGCACATGGAGCAGGAGACTACAGAAGCCGCAGCTGTGCCCTTCAGATGGAGTTACTTGGAGGCAGCAGGGAAGAAGAGGGCCTTGGTGGCCCCCATGACAGCAAGGCCACTAATAGGGTTCCTGTGGACCCATGCAGAACTGAGAAGCCAGAACAGCTGAAAAAGGGAGCCATGCAGAGGCTGGTGGGTCATTGCAAGAGACTGGTGTGGGGCCCACCCCATGGGAAGTGTTTGGAGCATGGGCAGTGGGGGAGTCAGGCCCACTGGGAGAACACTGGGACACAGCAAGGAGAGCCGACCCACCCCCAATCAGCACAGCAGACTGGTCAAGGATATAGAATTGTATCAGGTACAGTTTGATGAGAAAACTCATGCCCAGATCAGAGTTTCTTCACGACCCAGGTGACCGGGTCTCTGGAGAGCCAGAAGTACCTATAAGGTCAACCATTAAACCTGAGCTGCACAAAAAGCCTTCCCTAGGGAAACAGCAGCAAAGAAGCAATTTAGCTCAATCACACAGCTCAAGTACTGATTCCCACAGGAAGTTCCCCTGTGTTAGAAGTAAGCAAAGGACAAAAAATTAGTTCTGGCCCAGGCACTCCACCAGCACCTTGGGGCATGCCAGAGGACATGAGGCTGGAGCCGGGGTTTGGACACCCCTCCCACAACCAGGCACACTGCACCCGCGCCTCGGGGCCCACCTGGGGACCCAAGGCTTGGAGCCAGGGACCAGATACTCTCCACTACCAGGCACACCACCAGTGCCAAGGAGCATGCCAAAAACATCACTTCCATGTGGGTGGCCCACCACAGCCACCACAGTAACCATGGCTGCCATGAAAGTGCCTAGACACCACAACCACCATGCAGACAGTCTGCCAGCCACTGGAGTGCATTGACACAAGGAGAGTCATGAGCAGAGACGAAGAAAAGAAGAGGATGTCTCTGTCCACAAAGCCCATTTCAGAGTGACAGAAGAAGCATCTGCTCTATGATAATATTGGGGGACCTGATCATACCTCTCAGCATTGGACAGATCATCTAGGAAACAAATCAACAGATTATTCTTTCAGAAGGAGAGAAGAAATCTAGGGTAATTAGAGGGGGGAGGGAGAGGGAGAAGGAGATGGGGAGGGATTGGTCAAGGGGCATAAAGAATAATTACGATTTGTAACAATATATATATAATTTTGATTTGATGACATATCTCAATGTTGAACCCCCAAAATACGTATAATCAATTTTAATTCAATAAATTTTTTTTTAAAAAGAGTCTATCAGGTCAGTGGTAGCCAAAAGAGGATGACAGTTGAATAACTGGAGTTCTAAACTTGGCACAATCACACAGAAGCTACAAGGAAGTTCAGGTGAATCACTAAGTTTGAACCTCAGTTTCCTCACCTGGAATATATGGTGGTCAGAAAAGGTGGTATCCAAGAGCCACCCTGGCTCCTAAACTCCATAATTCTAAAGGATCCTAGAAGATTGTAAAGATAAGTAGAACCTTATCATAAAATGGAAATCTTTGAAAAAAGAGCCATAAAAAGGAAAAAAAGTGCTGTTATATTACACATTAACACCAAAAACAGGAAATGACAAGTAATCATGGATTGGTAAACTAGAACTGTCAAAGAGAGATAGCGGATAAGTTTTCGAGAGGCGATATTTAAAGACCTTCATAGAAAAATGCCCCATTAGAGAGCTTGCAAGCCTAGAGATTCAAACTTATAATATTCCTTGAGAGTGTCATTTTATTTTTAGATGTTTTAAAGGGTTTTTTTCTTCTCAGTTTTTAAAGATGTTTATTAGCATAAGACTATGTTTATATAATAGACATAGAAAAAAAGATAAACGGCTTCCCCTTCATGTACCATCTCTTGTCAATCTCGTTGTTTTTCCTCTGCTAAGCTAAGATAAAGATTGAAGGGCTCAAAGGAAGTGAAAAGGTGCTAAAAAAGTTCCTCTTTCGATTAGAATCTTTATCAGGAGTTCTGGCCACATTTAATGTGGTAATGTTCCTTGACTCTAATGCAGCAGACCCAGCAGGGGGAAGAGATTTCGAGTTAATGACTCCTGAGTCAGGTCCTGCTTGTATCTCCTAACTCCCAGCTCCAGCTTCGCCCTGTCACCTCAGTCCCGGAGTTTCAAACAGATGCTGATGTTATTCCAAAAACAGTTTTTAAATTTTATTCACTTCATACTTCCTGAGAGCCCATTCCTATGAAGGAGATGACTGGAGAAGTTATTTATTAAGGAAGCCCCATGGAAATGGGATCTTGCAAATGTGATTTCTATTGGCTATAAAAGCCATGAAAGTCAATATTCATTATCCTGGTTTAGTGTAAAGCTATTTTTTTTTTTTAATCAATTGCCCCAACAATCTACCTTAACAAACACATAGCATCACCAGAAAAATTTAAGTGGAGTAATTAACATATTTAATCAATTAAGTTGGGAGAAATTAAAAGGAAGACCCTGTCTGTCTTATCATAAATCAATTGTCCTGGAGAGTGGATGAAATGACTTTGAGATACAAAACATCTCTTACCAAGGGCTCTGTAGAGCACCAGAAGAAATTAAAACAACCTATTTCCAAGTTAATAAGTGCTCCACTTTCATTTAAGCTTAAAAACAAATGCAGCTTTGTTTTCCCTCCATGTCCTGAATCTATATCTGTTCCCATTTACTTAAGTATATAATTTACTCATCTAACTATGTTTTACTTAAAAATAGTTATTTAGATATTTCTTATCATTCTCAAGCCTGGTAATCCTTGAGAAAAAAACAGTTCCTAAGCACCCTTTGAGGTCCCATAAAGATCTATCACAACCAGAAATGAAATTCATCACCTGCAAAACCACCTAACAGTCAGGGAGACCACATTTCCTATGACGTAATGTGAAATGATTAGGTTGTAATAAAGTACATTAGTGATTTGACTCTTCTAAGGTGATGTGATTCTATAATTTTGTAGCTGAAGAAAACATTTTGCAGTACCTTTAAATTTAATTACGTAGACACCTGGTTATTTTTCTATAAGTGCCAATAGCCTTATTGATTACAATATCAACTCTTGATATATACTTTCACTTTTAATATGCACCCAGTGATGGCTGTCATCCCTGCATCACTTATTCCTACATAGGCTTTTACTTTTCAGCTGAGAGTACAAGTGATACCCACAGTTCCATAGAGGTCTGAAAAAAGAGGCGACACCTAGTGGCCAAAGGTTTTGGGCAAAACCGTTGTCCTTAAATAGCTGCTATCTGGAATGAATCAATAAAATAATGGTTTCTAGAAGTTAAAAATCCTTAACTATTTGTAAATAACAGTTTCAGTCTTTTTGGTGACTCTTATTAAGTCATGCTTACCATCATAGTAGTATTAATGGTAGTACAAGTAATAATAACAGTAATAAGAACAAAAATTGGATATTTTACCTTTATAAGGTGCTTTCCCATACATCATCTCATCTGATCTTTAGAATGACCCTGAGAGGCAGGTGTTATAATTTGTTTCACAAACGCAGAAATTAAAATTCAGAAAGCCTAGGTGAATTGCCTAAAGATATTCATAGTAAATTGTGCAACAAAAAACAAGATTCCCAAGCTCATCTTCTGTCTCTGAGACCATGTGACCACATTAGCTCCACAGTGCTTGGGCTGCAGTGACATCTGAAACACAGAGCAGGAATGAAGTACGGAAGAGGATGCCGGTAAAAGCAGGGATTTATGAGTCTCAGAGAGTTGCACAGAGATTTAACTCTGCCACTTCCACCTGCAGGGTCGTTATACGTGATTAACCATTCTGTGCTTCTGTTTGCTCATGGACTTGTTAGAATTAAATAAGAAAATGCATGTAAAGAATTTGTTCTAAGTAATTTTTCCACAAATGGCAACTTTCAAAATAGCCACATACTCTTTTATAGTTATATAATCACATACTGTTTATAATTATTAAAACTATCAGCTATTAAAATAGTCATACGGTTTTATTAGTAGAGAACGAACAGTAGGCAATGAAAGAAGGATGGGGCAGCTCTTGGAAAAACTCGAAGAGTAGGAAAAGCAGTGTGGGAAATAAGTCAGTCATCTTCGTGATTCATCTCTTCTGTTACTGATTCTGTGAAACCTCTCACTGTATCCAACTGAGTTGGTTGGCACCTCCCCTAATATGCCACAGCTCTTTTATTTCTTCCTTCTCTTATAATCTTTATTATGTTCTATTGTAAATGGTCATCTCCTCCTTTTCATCCTCCTTCTTTAAGAGTTTTCCACAAACAGGAATCAAGTGTAATTCATTGACATATCCCCCAATCCCCAGCTCAGTGCCTAGTATGTGAGAGACACTCAGCTAATGAATGTTTGTCAAATTGAATTACTTAGAGATGACTGCATGGCACCAATCACAGTTATTGTCCATGAGAATGGTCTGATGATGGTTTGAGCATTAGGAAGACTTTCAACAGAGTAGTTTACGGGGTGGTTGATAAAGAGAAGAGAACCCAGAAAAGCACAGAGAGCAAAGAGAATGCTACAGGTGGCCAAGTGACGTGGAACATGAAACCGGCATCATGGGCAAGGGACTCACACACCAAAGCAAAGCAAGAGTTGAAGTTGGTAACGGAGTGGGGTTAGGGACTGAAGGGGAAGGGGCAGCTGATGTGACGGTGACTAGAATGATGAGGACAATGCTGATGTTATCAACACTAAGGGAGGTCAAGAGAAATTTGCAGTGAGTAATTGGTTACTATAATTTTTAACATCATTTCTTTAATGATATTAATAACTCCACCTCTTTTTTTCAGAAGTACTATAAAAATTCACATAAACTTAAATACAGCCAATAATACCATCAGAACAAATGCTTATCCTGTCTAAAAATTCACTGTATACAAGAAGCTCTGTCTTTCAAACTATTAGATTATTCTCAGAACCCAAAGCTATTCCTACCCATTGTGTCCTTGAAGTTTGAAAATTATTTAAAGGCTTTAACATTTTTTTTCCATTGAAAATTATACTCCTCTTGAACTAAGCTACAGAGACAACAGAATAGAGAGGCAGGATTCCTACAATATTGTGCAATAAAACAATAAGACTATTATTTGGACTGTTTGTATATCACTTTTGTCTCAATTCTCCATTCCTTAAATTATATTGCTTGAAACAATAAAGAACTGATAGAAGGCTTTATTTGGAAATACAAGTATAGCAGTCTTTTACTATGTTTTAAGGGAGATTACAGAGCAGTAAAACATTATGTATCTATGACCAAGTATGAAGAAACATAATTTTATCACTATCAAAAACAAACATACTAGAAAAAGAAAAATAGTACCAACCAGGCTATGGGGGGGCTTGTTTAAAATATCACAAAATAGCTCGTTTAAAATATCAAGCTATTAAATGATGTCATTTACAAGTTAATGGTTGAGAAAAGAATTATTATTAAGCAACAGAGAAATCACCCATTGTATACAGAATATGTAAAAATTTTTTAAATTTGTTTTCTTAAAAAAAGCAAATTTATTCAGAGTTAGAAAGAGCAATGTAGGAAATTGACCAATCTCTTTTTATCAGCATCCATGAGCCAACTGGTAAGGAAAAGAGGGCTTTAACTGCTTCTGCTTTTGCTCCCAAGGAAAGCAGCAGCACATTTCACAGCTGCTTAATAGCATGTTTCCTCAAAGTTTCTGAGTAATGAGATTGCCTTGGCAAGGAAAATAGAACATCATGCTCAAACAAGAAAAATTGACCAAGTATCCGAAGCCATTGCCAACCCTGCTCTTCCCTGCTCCTACTCGAAGTGCGCCTCTGCAAAGGCATGTGTGGACAGCCATAAGGAAACACTGGCCTCCACTTGCTGATTAGCACAGTGAAAATGGCCTGGGCATATACACTTTAAATCACTAAGAAAAAACCATTAGGCCTCTACCTACATATGACTGGGAAGTTGCTGATAGAAAAATCACCTAAGCAACTTCAGTCTTATGGAAGCCAGAAGCTCCAGGGCAGAATTCGCCAAGGCTTCCACCCATTGATTCTTTTTTCAGGCTTGCTCAGGTGAAAGAAGCTGATTCTTTTCTCCAAACACTGTGGCCCATCTCCTTAAGTTCCTGCAGCATCACTGACATTTGATTCATGACTGCAAGGTTCTGGCTTGAAAAGGACTAACAAGTGCAGACACATGCATGAATGCAAAAATGCACTCATCTATACTGCAGACAGATACGCATCTACACATATGCTCACATGTGTTTATGGACACAAACATATGTATGCACACAAATGCACATGCATACTGTATATAAAGGTATATGCACACATACCTGAATATATATACACAAATGTACATTGATATTACAGCTATATATAGATATACACAAATATGTATGTATGCATATATATGTATCTATAGATAAACATGCAGACACCCATATACTACATGCATACAAAATATGTGCATACGTACTTATATACACCAAGATATTCATAACACGCATCTATGTACCTACATGTGCATCTATATACATACATGTGTTTACATGTATATTACGTGAATGTAGATAGATATATATGTACGTGTAAACACAGCTCTATGCATACAACCATGGACATAGACAATACAAAGCTCACAATAACCAGCATGGTTTACAAAATGGACAAAGAAGAAATATATCTCTTCTCTTGGAAGCAGAAATATTTCTCTTCTCTTGGAAGCAGAAATCTGTATAGTTTTATATCAAACACATACTGTCACGGCTGGAGCAGAGAATAAAATCAGGAACTGGAAAACCAACATGAAAACCATGTATGTGCGTGGTGTCTGAGTGCTATGGGTTAAAGGTTCATGCACTGGAAACTAAACTAGACTGATCTATGTAAGCAAATCTTACATTTTGGAAAGGGCACAAGGCAACTATTAGTACCTGCAAACACAATTCCTTTCTATAAATCAGTAAAACATGTCTTTTCACTTTTGAATTTTGGATCTGATTGTACTTCAAAGACTTTCTCCAGGAGACCTCTAACTTGAGAGAAAAATCAAACCATTCAGGCACAAGAGGTGACTATATCATGAGGGCTGTATCCTCATGAATGGATTAATCCATCGATGCTTCAGTGGGTGGTCATAGGGGTGGTTCTGATGGCTTAAAAAGGGGAGCCAGTGAGGAGGTTAGTTCTCTCTTGCTCAGCCCATTCACCACATGCTACCCTGTGTTGCTGTGGAGAGTCACCACCAAGAAGTCCCTCGCCAGATGTGTTCCCTGGACTTTGGACTTCTCAGCCTCTGAAATTGTAAGAAATAAGTTTTATTTCTTTTTGAGTTTCCCATTTCAGGTATTCTGTTATAAGCAACAGAAACAGACCAACACACCAAGTATTTTAAAGAAAATGGGGTCTAGAGATTAATGAATTGTGAATGATTCAAGCAAAAAAATTCTATTTTTTTTTTTAAATGAGCTCCTTTGCAGTCTAATGAAGGTATGTACCTTTTGCCCATGGGGAAAAAAATGTAACACACACATAGCTATGTATATGAACTCGGTCTGTCTCAGATCCCCCAAAGGTTGAAAACACTTGACCCGGATATGTTGAAAGTAGATCCCTTTAGCTTCAATTTCTCTTCCCAGAAGAACACAAGCTCACCAGGAAAATATTTCTCACAGTGTAAACCTCTTCATTTGCATTTCTGAGTCTCTAAATTTTACTTGTTAAAACTGTCTAGTGTTGAAATATATCAAATACATTCAGAAATGTCATATAGGCCAGCAATTTTAAAAATATAGAACTACAAATCGTGGTAAATTTTTTACTTGAATTTCTAACATTTCTTATGAACTTGAAAAAGAAAAGTCAGAAGTCAAATGTTACAAATGAGCAGCCTACATAGGATCTGTATATGAGGAGGTATTTTATAAACTCGATATTAAATTACAGCTTCAAAACACATTTAGGCTGATCTATGTAGGCAAATCTTACATTTTGGAAAGGGCACAAGGCAAATATTAGTATTTGCAAACACAAATCCTTCCTTTAGATCAGTAAAACACATCTCTTTATTTTTGAAATTTGGATCTGATTGTACTTCAACGACTGTCTCTAGGAGACCTCTAACTTGAAAGAAAAATCAAACCATTCAGGCACAAGAGAAAAAGATTTGAGATGAGATTTGAAAAGGGCCACAAGGCAGAACCACAGTTTTGAGCAGAGAAATAACTAAAGGGCACCTGCTTCTGACTTTACTGCCGACACCATCCATGATTGCCAATTTCAGCAGGCGACAACAAAAATCTCCTACCTTCAGAGCAGCAATCACTCCTTTGTCCAACTATGTAGCAAACTATAGGAATAAGAGGAGTAACAGAGAAACAGAATGTCTTTGACTTGAAGACTTGAGAAAGGAGGAGCAGATAAACAGGAGAAAATGCTTTCTACCTAGTAAGTGGGGAGAGAACTTCAAGGGGCCCCTGTGGATTATGCGTTATGAACTCTGGAATGTGTTAGCTTGATGTTACTGTATCACTCAATCTCCCATTTCCTCCATTCTTGCCAGACAGGTATCTGGAAAGCAAATATACATCCACTATCCAGATCTAATGAAATGCAATTAAGAATTTATCTTTCTCTGGCAATTATAAGAGCAATCTTCAGAAGAAACCATCTAAACTTACAAGGATCCTACTTTATCTTAGAGTTCCACTTTAACTAATGGTTTCTAAATTACTTGAGTGGAAAATTAGGAATGCAAAACTTCACTTAAGGATGCATTACGAACAAAATGTTTTTGCAGTAAAACTTTCATTAAGGAAGCCATGTACACATGCATTTAAAAATACACATCTCTTTCTCCACAATATAGGTAAAGAGATAAAGTAATCTGTTTGAATTATGACAGCTTGTATTTAAATGAGCAAATTTAGGAATTTAAAAAATCATGGTTATCCAACATTGAGTTCAAATGTAACCATTCTCCTCCCTGCCACACTCTCTCACTTAAGGTCTAAATGGTTTCTGCTTCAAAAACTATTTTAACTTATTTTGGTTTGGGGGGGGAGTGAGCAGTGCTATTTTGTCATCATAACTTTACTGGAAAATTGACAAATAAAAAGCAAACTGTAAAAAACATAAAAGCCTTCTAGACCAATGCTTGTTAAATTTTAATGTACATATTAGTCACCTAGGGATCTTGTTAAAATGCAGATTCAGACTCAGTAGTTTTGGGGAGGATCCCAAGACTCTGCATTTCTAATAAGATCCCATGGGATTTCATTACTGCCCATAGTCCTAGGACCACACTTTCAGGAGGATGGAGCCAGATTACCTCTTAGTCTCCCTTCTGTAACATCGCACATAAGAAATGATGGCTAAGTGCAAACTAAGTACTTTCTGAACATGCCCAGAAACTCCAAATTCCAAGGATACTTGGTGAAATTTTACCCCTGTGCACACAAGAAAGCATGTTAGACAGGAAGCTGTGAGAGTGATGCAGTTATAAGAAGAATACTGAATTGTCGCTAGTTCATAACAACAGAGATAAATTATTTGCAAAATTTACCAGCTTATCTATTATCACCAAAGTGGTTGGCCTCCTGGCTACTGCTGTTCCTCAGGAAAATTAAAAGCCATTATTAAATGGATAAATTCTTGCTGCCATTTACCCATGGGTATCTCTGTAGAGTTGCCCTCATAGGAAGCAGCTCATTAATAAATCAGTGTTTGAAGTTAGAAGCAAACACCCATATGGTGATTAATTCGAGTCTCATGAAAATATTAGTGATTCTTTTTCTTTTCTAGAGTCACTCAGTATGCATGACCAGCCTTTTCTGGCAAACCATTTCTGAAAAACACATTGGTCTATCCCATCTTGTCTTTGTTTCAGTTTCTAGAGGATGACACCTTCATTGAGGAACCTGCCAAAATATACACACCCACAATAAATTGTGTTTATACCACTTAGACTATTTTCAAGGAAATCTATCTTAAAAATACCCTCCAAAACTGGTAAAAATCTCTCCAGTCATTTATACAAACCATAGAAATCTAATTTTACTTATTTATCAGCTCTTTTCCCAAGTATTATTCAATGATTTTTGTGAAACTGTAATGAGAATCACTATTCTAAATAAGAAAATAAGAAAACCCCACCACAATTAAGTTTACTGGATTAAGTTTGACAATAGAACATTGGTCTAATATCCATATGCCTGTGCCTAGCACATAGTAGGTGCATATTACTACATCTACTACAGAAGATTTGATTGTTAAATAAATCTGAAGACACAATAAATAATATTACCTTAGAAAACATCACACTTAAAACACACTCTCATCCTCACACAGGTACACTTCAGCTATAAATCATTGAATGAATCAGGATTTTTCACATAGATTCATCATTTTTAATGCAAAAGTCTGGAAACGGGAAATTAAAACAGCCTCCTCCAGATCCTTCATTCTAACAGTCTGTCACTTAAAAAATGACACAACAATTCACTCAAGATGTATTTATCCATATCACAGCACCACATACCATGGCTTATGTCAGTGGTTGCATTACATTTCTCATTTTAAAACCATCATTGTATTATATTGCATTTAAATTTAAAATAAGACAGATAGTCTGCCACTTGAGACAGTGAAGATGCTGTGAACGTATCTTCCTTCATCACACAGCAAAGACACAATGCTAAAACCATTGAAGCCAAGGTCTTCCTCTGTGTGGTCAACTGAGAGTCCCAGGGGTTCTATGAAGACTAACCCAAGGGCTACTGGATGGCTGGGAACCATGGTGGAGAAAAATGATAGAAGCAAAAAGAAAAGTAAAATCCAGAAACGTTCTTTTAAAGAGAATGAGGCAATTCAGATGCAGGAGACTAGACATGCTGAGCATTTGTTGTTTTGTGTCCACGTGAAACCAAAATGACTAGTCAGTTACAAGTGTCAACTGCAATGGTAACAAAATAGGAACAGTCATGACCCTTTCCTCCACTTCTGGAGGTGGATTTGTGCTCCCGCTAGACATGGTCTGGGAACAGCTTGTACTACCAATTCAAACAATCACACAAATCAAATGAAAACAGGTAAAGGTACTTGACATGAGGGTGACCGTGAAACATCTCTCCTTCTGTCTGAGTGCTTTCCATTTCTGTTCATGACACACTTTCCAACAAACCATTTCTCCTATCCCTTTCCTTCTTGTTGAGCTTCTAGAGGAAAGGAAAATTCTGATCTGTGTTTCTTCCTGAAGAATCCAGGTGGCTCTCAAGGTAAAACTGACACAGTGTAGCCCCCTCCACTCCACAGCAAATCCATTTTCTGAAAGGGTCAACACCCATTCAAGGTTAGAGATTATGCAAAGAAGAGGAAAATGTGTTTATTTTCTATTTTGTCAGTTGGACTCTTGTCCTTAGAGAAATGAAAAGCCCGTTCTAAAGAAAACACTTCAGAAAACCTCTGCTCAGGAAAGAATTTCTTTTTCTTCTTGTATATATTTTCATTTTGTTTTAGCTTTTGTAATTGTCCCCATATGTATCATTGTTACCAAAAAAAAAAGAGAGAGAGAGAGAGAGAATTAAAAGCAAAATAATAAAGAAACCTTTTGAGATTTGGTCTGGACAAGAAATATAATTAGAGCCAAGAAAACAGATGTTAATTTCATGTGAATATTGACCCTCTGAAGTATTTTATTAAGTTATATGGTTGATTGGTTAAAATGTAATGCCATTTAAATGCTGAGTAGCTGGACATTTACCTCCTTTCCGTGAAATGTCTGCGGTAACTCAATGGTATGGATAGAAGCAGATAAATGATCGGCCTATGGCAAGACATGTAGGCAGTTCACAGAGAGGAGGTAGCTACTGCTGGGGGACCTCTTCCATCTCCACCTGCCCTTCCTAAGGGGAAGAGCTGACCCACAAGGTGAATTTCTCTTAACACCAAACATCATCGATGTGATATTGGGCAGAGGGGATATTGCCTTTACAGGATTAGCTCATTGTAGAGCCAGAGCTAGGGTCTGGAGCTCACAGACCCCTTGAGGCCATTCACAAACACTTCACACCCAGGACTATGAGTGAGGTAACCAGACAAAAGGGTCCTTGGAGCCTTGATTGAGAAAAGAGGAGTCTTTATTCAGCACACACACATCTAGGCAGTATGAAGAGAAACTCAGAAGCTCAACTGCTACTGGCAAAGTCCAAAGGTAAAACTGAGCAGCTGCCAGCAGAGTAAACATGCTCTATTTTTAGACTGAAGCTCTGCTGGCCAGCTCTGCTTCACAAACTCAAGAACACACAATAGCAGCAAAGCTAAAAAGATACATGGGTACACATGCACACTAACTCCACCCACACACAACTTGTTTACAAGAAATGTGCTGCTTGACCCCCCAACCAGACCTGAGCTGAGGGAGCCTGACTAAATTATCCTATCTTCCCCACACTCATTTACTGCCTGCAGTTCAGGTAAGGGAAGAAGGTCTGAGGATTGCTGAAAGTAGCACAGGCCCATCCCTGAAATGGAATGGCATAGGTTCAGAAAATATGCACCTGTGACTTTCAAATAGAATATCCTTCAACATCAAAAGGAGGGGGGGACAAAGAAAACTAATTTGTCCTTTGCTTGAGCAGTATTTTAGCAATAATTTGAGATGTACTGAAAGTGTTCCCGTAGATAATAGGAATCACTAGTCACTAAACAACATGTATGCATCTCAGTGCATAACTTAAATTATTTTGAATGTTAATGTACTTTCACAGAGAGATGATTATTATGTAACATCTTGAGACAGTGAAGTCAAAAATGTAGGCATGGACCTCAGCCTCTTTATGTCCTTCACTCTCCAATATTTAATCAAGCCCAATTCCCACTAATTTTATCAAATCTGTCTTCTCCTCCTTCTCTGTATGTAATTGCCTGGGTTCGGGCCTTCATCACCCCTTGCCTAGGACTAGTGTGACAGCCTCCTACCTGCATTACCTATTGCACCCTTCAGGGCAAGCCATTATACCAGTTTTGCCTGCCAAGGGGCAGCAGGGGCTGCTATCCAGCTATGGCTTCAGTCTTCCTCTCCCCATATCATAAATCCAGGCATCAGCTTCTGCCATCTTCCTAGAGAGAAGAGCACATTAAAAAAAATTATATATATATCAGTTGTTCAACATGTGCTAGTGTTAGTCCTATTTACTATCCTATTTACAAGTGTCTTTTCTAAGACGATCATCTGGTGTTAGCCCTTTCTTAAAACCTTCCAAAGGCTTGAGACTACTGATTGCTCTTAGGATAAAGTGCATAGAATCTACACTTCTTTTTAACACAGCTTATAAAGCTTTTTTTTATAACATTTTCCACCCACATCCTCATGCATTCATTCACAATACATGCTATAGCCATATGAAACTAGCTTAATTTATTTATTTATTATTTTTTGGTGGGCTAGTACAGGGATTGAACAACAGACCTTGGTTTTATGAACACCAGTCTAACCAACTGAACTAACCAGCTAGCCCAAGAAACTAACTTTAGGTAACCAACCCAACACATTGTTCCATGACTCAGTCTGCAGCTCTTCCCCCCAAACTTACATCTTGAATATGCAGCTATCGGCATACTTAGTGGATTGGCACAATCCATGTTGAATTCATCTTAGAGCCCCTAAAGTCTGGCATGGACCTTGGTGCCTAGGAAACGTTCAAGGAATAGCTGCCTAATTGTTTTAATTGGACATCGAGAGTTACAAATGTACTCCTCTGCCAATGTTCCTGATGCCACTTCTAAAGTGCTGGAGTACACAGAGTTGACTAGAGGCAGTAGAATGGATTTTGAAGATTCATCCTCTGAGACATATTAAAATCTGTCAGTGACAGGCATGAAGAGCTTACTAGTTGCGCTTACTCTGCTGTGACTTTAACTGAGGTCTTTGTCAAGGAAAAATATGCAAAGAATTACTTAGGATAAAATTATTTAGAAGATTCAACTATTAGCAAGAAGTTAATTTTGCTTTCAAATACTTGGTTGACTTTTATGTTCATTTTGATATATTCATACGCATCTATCTTTTACAATAAGATTTCAAAAGAAACATGAAAGGTATGAAAACTCTAAAGAAAATGTCTCTGTGTGCATATATATACCACACTTTGTTTATCCAGTTGTCTGTTGATGGACACTTTGGTTGGTTCCATATTTTGGTTATTGTAAACAGAGCTGCAATAAACATGGGAGTGCATGTTTCCCCTCAACATGATTATTTCCATTCATTTGGGTATATACCAAGTAGTAGGATTGTTGGACCGTATGGCAGTTTTATCTGTAGTTGTATGAGAAAACTCCATACTGTTTTCCATAAAGGCTGTAACAATTTGCAATCCCAACAACACTGCAGAAGAGTTTCCCTTTCTCCGCATCCTTGCCAGCATTTGTTATTCTGTCTTTTTTATGATAGCCAGTCTAAATGGGGTGAGATGATATCTCAATGTGGTTTTGATTTGCATTTCCCTCATGATTAGTAATGTTGAGCATTCTTTCATGTACCTTTGGCTATTTGTATGTCTTCCTTTGAGAGATGTCTATCCAACTCCTTTGCCCATTTTTAAATCAAATTTTTTAAAATGTTGTTTGAGTTTCTTGCATATTCTAGATGTTAATCCCTTGTTGGATGCATACTTTGCAGATATTTTCTCCCATCCTTTTGTCTTTTCACTCTGTTGATTGTTTCTTTTGTGTGCAGAAGTGTTTCTGTTTGATAAAATCCCATTTATTTTTCTTGTGTTGCCTGAGCTTTTGAGGTCTTATTCATAAAGTCTTTGCCCAGTCCTACATCCTGAAGTGTTTCCCCTATGTTTTCTTCTAGGAACTGCAGCTGTTGATCTAACCGGTCATGAGGATCAGAATCCTGCTCACCACCATGTGAGTGAACCAGGAAGCACGTTGTCTTACTTGGCTCTGGCTTCTGTAACACAGCGTTACAGACTGTGTGGTTTAAACAATAGAAGCGTATTTCTCACAGTTCTGGAGGCTGGGAAGTCAAGGTGGCAACCTATGAGGACTTCTTTCTGGTTATCAGATAGCCGCCTTCTTTCTGTGTCTTTAGACAAATGAAAAAGGGGTCGTCTCTCCTGTCTCTTCTTGTAAGTGCACTAATCCTGTTCTTGAGGGCTCCACCTTCACGACCTAATTACCTCACCAAGTCTCCACCCTCAAATACCATCAGATCGGGAATGCTTCAATTTATGAATTTTGGGGTGACACAAACATTTGCTCCAGTCAATCCTTTCCAGTCAGTCCTTGAGATGACTTAAGCTTTGTAGGAACTCCTGAGCTAAGGGACCCAGCTAAGCCACACCTGGGTTCCTGACCCACAGAAACTGTGAGATAATAAATGTATATTGTGATAATCACATGATTTGTAATTGTTATTACACAACAACAGAGAACAAATACAGCATGTGGGGAATGCATGCAGTGGAAGGACTTTGCAGCCTTGGTCCCATCCCGGGGCCCTCCTCTGACTTCAGCTACAGCTGCAGTAAATGATTAGATGTGAGATCAGACTCCCCCGAAGCTGGAAGAGCCCCACCTGGAAGATGCACCGTGTCTCTTTCCACCTTCTGCAGCAGGGCCCACTTCAACATGGCAGGATCCAGGTTAGAAGATCAGAAAATATAATGCCCCTGGAGTTGCCCACACAGAAGAGAACAGGAGTAGGTGGACAAATGCCCAGCCTTCACCCTTCAGACAGACAGTTCTAGAAGGCTTTCTGTACACCTCTTAGGAGACAATCAGTGAGACAGCAGAATTGAGCTGCCATTGCCAACTGCAGTGACCATGATAAAATGTGAATGTGGCCCTTTTTCCCTTCTTTGGCTCACTTGTCATACTCCCTTACTCCTGTTTCCTGTGATCATCTCCTACATAAATTCCCTGCATTCAAAGTCTTGTCTTAAGGTCTACTTCTGGGGAAACTGTACCAAGACCATGTCTGCTGTGGTAGGATTTCAAGAAGCAAAATAGTTTATGGTAAGCAAAGAGGGAAGGGAGGGGGAAGTATGGATCATGTATGGGATGGCAAATGGTGTGGTTTGGTTAAGACTGAGTTTTCAAATTTGCCTGAAAGACTTGGGTTACTTGTTATAATGGAGATTCTAAGTCCCTTTTTCTGGAGAATCTGATTCCTGGGAAGAGGTCTAGGAATCTCCATTTTTAACTGCAACTGTCCCATTGATATTTTTTAACAGAACAGTGGATTGGTGAAGGGTGGCCTGCTGGGGGCAAGGTAGAAAGGAATAGAGCAAATTTGATCAAAGTCATGCTTATGAAGAACCTCAAAGTTTTTCTTAAAAGACTAGAATATATTCTGAAAGTAATGGGGAGCCATTGAAGATTTTTGAGCAGAGGACTATAACAATTGAGGCATTATGAGATTATTTTGGAGCAGCACGACCTAAAGGGATTTCCTAAGACCAGAGTCCAGGTGAGATACAATATTCAGAGATGAAGGACCATAAAAAGGTTACAGCAAGTGCTCAAGTGATATGGAATAGGAATTCAACTAAAATAACTGATTGAATGAAACGGGGGAGAGAAATTGCCTTTTGTGAAATAAGCCTGAAATTTGAATTAAGCAAGCTCGCCTCATAGATTTCCCTCTCTGTGCCGCCTGCAGACTGCATTTGTAGGCCCTCTGCGCATTTCTTTATCATTCTTGGCATGCAGTATTAATCTCCTTCTGGTAATTAATTACCATTACATTACTCTCAAAGTTATAGAAATTTCTCAGGGGAGAACTCTACTGCACACTTAAGAAATGGATGGTTATTTATGTAGCTGGACCTCTTGGAAACATTTACATTTTTTCTTTATGATGATTAAAACCCAATGCAAATAGAGTTTTTAACATAGTTTCCAAACATATTTTTTATGTGTATAATTGGAAGTTTGACACTTACCTAAGTGTTAGTATAGAAATGAAGCAGATTTTTAAATTAAGTCAAATCAGAAACTCATTACTGCCTTAAAACAAAATGTTATAACAAAAAAAAAATTTTTTTAAGGGAAAAAGACCAATATAACCTTTTTGTTTGAGTTGCATTTTTGCTCACATATTTGTCTTTTGGGCAAAAGGATTAAGTAATATCTATCACAAGAAAGAATTTACATCCTTAAGACTGAAACATTGTATTATTGTTGTTATACTAAAAACAAATATATATTCTCTCTCTCCCTCTCCCCCTCGTCCTTTCTCTCTCTCATTTTATAACAGCACTTGTAAGATAGGGCACCAGAACATCCCATTAACTGCCCATGAGATGGAGCGTCTGTGCTTGTAACACAATGTAAGAATGTGAACTACAGAGAATGGAGTGGGCCCAGTGTGTTTTCTTACCAGCTGTGGTGTTTTCATGCTGTGTGCCCGTGGACAATCTTAGTTAGTTCCAAGCTCATGGGGTTTCTATAAAGATTAAAGTAAACAACATGGATGAGACTCCTAGAAGAAAGACTGATGCCTGATAAGAGCCCATAGAACGAGTACTGTGTCTTTGTTAATTGCACACCCATGCCGCAGAGGAGTCTCACTGCAGAGGAGTCTGACCGCCATCTCCGAGGTATGCCATGGTGGTGCAGGTGGGGGCACAGCCTCTTCTCATAAGGCTGCCTTGGTCAAAGATTCCTCTTCAGCACTCAGATAATTCTAAATCCCCAATTGCCAAGCATTTACTGTCTGTCTGAAGAAACGAAACTGTGCTTATTTACTGTGAAATAAGGGAATGTAGATCTTACATGAATTCCTAAATTTGTGTTAGCTCTGAGATAAGTTGTGCTTCCTTTTTTTTTTCTTTTTTTAGTTGGTTCAGAGCATACTCTCCTCTGTGATAGATTACTTCATCTATCTGCTGTGACGAATGGCTAAGAGGATATTGACAGTAAGCAGCATCTTATTTGTCCTTTCAGAGTATTTTGGGGGGAAGATGGCACCAAGGTGTTGCTATTCCTGTAGTCTAATTGGATTATCTATAAACAAAGACTCAGAAGTAGGCCTCCAAAGGTAAATCAGGAGGATTTTCTTCCTCCTGTTGTCTTAGGTCCCCCAATAGTAAATGCACATAATCTCACAAACCCACAGCTAGGAGGGAGACCAGTCAATATACAAGTGCACCATTATTAAGCATTTGGTGAGATTCATAGGGAAAGAAAATCTAATAGAAACCAGCACATATTCTAAAAATGAAGAGAAAAGCCAGAGAGAGACAGAGACAGAGACAGAGGCAGAGACAGAGATATGACGGTGCTCAACAGGAAAAAGAGCAGCAGAACAATTAGTTTTGGATACAGCATATCGAGTTAACAGCGAGACAAAGCATTAACCTGGTGAATTCAGATAAACATATATTTAGGAAAACAGCCGGGGGGGGAGGGAACACGTGAATAAGACTTCATGGTATTTATATTCTTGCAACCACTGAAGTTGGATGAGCCGAAAACACATTTGGAATTCAGTCAAATGAAGTGGAGAAGAAAACTAAGATTGAAGTCACCCGTGCCACTCCTGGTGGCCTCAGCAGCCAGACCCTGTCTTTGGGTGAACGGCACAGTGATAGGAAAAGGCATATGCAGACAAAAGGAGCGTGACCCACAGAAAGAGCATCATGTGGTACAACCATTGCCGATGGAAGCAGTCCAGAGAGGAGTCTGGGAGCTGCATCTGTGCTAGGCAGCGAGTGGAATCACGAGGGGGAGGGCTTGGGTAGGAAATCCAAGTGATAGAACTAACCCAGAAGACTTCAGAAGTTTTGTGTTCTGAATGCAGGTCGAGGTGGTCCTAGTCAGTATGCATAAAATAAGTTTTGGCAAATCTGTGGCCATTGCTTTGAGGAAGTGAAATATCTGTTCTGGGAAATTCCACAGCTCATTTTACTAGGGTGAACATTTTTCCTAAGTAGGTAGAAGTTTTGTCAGCTTTCTGTGCTGAGTATTCCTCCTGACCCATTTTCTAACCAAGAACTGGAAAAGATGGACAGGGCATTTATAACAACAGTGAAGAGAGACTGTATATAGGTTTGTCTTCTCTTCCCCAAAACTGCCTGTTTGGAAAATAAAGTGCAGCTTTCTAAGAATGGTAAGCAACAGTGAGATTGACAGGTTCAGATACTCCAGGGGGACAATAGCTAGTAATAATGTATTGTGTATTTCAAGATAGCCAGAAAAGAGGATCTTGAATGTTATCACTAGAAAGAAATGATAAATGTTTAGGCGACAGATAGGCTAACTATTCTGAATGGATCATGATACGATATATGCATGTACTGAAACAACAAACTGTACCCCATATACGATGAAGAAAAGCAAAACAGTGAATGTTGTCATGAAGATGAACTGGGCCTGAAGGCTGGGAGGAAGGACACCGGGGCCATCCTTGCACATCTGCAGGTGAGCTGTGGAAGTGAAGAAGCCAGAATGAAATGTACCCATATTCTTAGATATGATGATCATTTACCAAACTATAAACTTGTTGGTGAGGGAAAAGGTAATTTGCTATCATTGCATAAAGAGCATAAAGAAATGTTTGAGAAGTTGTTGTTTACCAATGTAGAGGCTTATTTTTCACCTGCTACTGTGCTAAACTCATATGTATAATCTTTCTTGGTCCTCCCAGCAAACGTATAAGATAATACTGTTATTATTATCCCAATTTTACAGGTGAGGAAGCTTGAGTCTATGTTTTAATACTGTGTCCGGTCATAAAGAGATTCTAAATGTCAGCACTGAATGCAAATCATGCAAATCTTAGCCCAAAGTTCATTCTCTTAGTTTCTCTGCTATGCTGCGTCCTGATTTAATCTTGCTAAATACATTTATTAACATAATTTCTAGTGAGAATATAAGACCCAGTTTCAAATGTCAGCTATGATGAGTAATCCTGACAGATTTAGGGGTAAAATATTCTAACCATCATATTTCATAAAGCTAATCACCTTCTGACACATATAATAATGAGAGTGATGCTTTGGAAAGAACAAAGACATAGGATACTTTATTTGGGGGAACTTCCCAATCTCTATGAGAGTGTAAAAGAATCCCATATGCTTGTTTCCATAATTACAGTTGCTACTATAGTTATAGTAACTTTCCTAAACTTACCTCCTTTTGCAGAGTTTCTGTAAGCATCTATCTCTCTTTTATTTTATAAAGAAAAAAAAAAAACAGTAGGTCTCTAGGCATACAGATTTAAAAGAGAGCCTACTGAAGGACTGCACACAGAAGTGCAGCATCATGAGGAAAGAGCAAAAGGAGGTTTATTTTAAATTACATTTTCTTTGACATGTAGCTCACCATCAAGATAAACCAGATTCCAATTCCAAACAATAAACTTAATCTAAAAAAGAAAAAACTAAAGTTGTTTTTTTCTTCTTTTTCAGTCATACCTATATTGACTTTCATACGTCTTTATAAGAGAGATGCTAATGCAAAATAGAAACTGGGCTGTGATAACACAAAGGTTTGGCTTTCTCTTATAACCATATAAGCACAGGGATTGCTTATTTTATTAGCTAAAAAATATAAAGCACAAGATTAGGGCAGCTTTTGCTGTCTTTTGGAAATAAAGACAAAGAGAATAACAATATTGCTGGAAAAAAAAATACCATAGTTTGTTTCCAGGTCAAAATGGAGATCTGAGCTTACCCATTTACCTACATTCTTAACTCAAATTCCCATTGACCAAAAGCACGTAAAAATAGAAAGCAGTCTATTTCATACCAGAAATCATAAAGAAATTGGTCAAGTGTTTGCAATTTCAAGAACGTCTAGCACAATAAATTAGAGTTAATATGTTTCTAGAAGGAATACGTAAATTGTAAGTATATGAAAGAAACATCTTCAAAGTGGAAGAAACTATGAGAAGAATTCATGTAAAGGCACAACTGAGATAAACCACATGGTAGGGATCAGGACAAACTGATCAATGCAGTTTGGGCATGGGGTGGGGATAAGTTTTAATCTTATTAGTGTAAAAAGATAAAAAAACGAACAAACAAGAAAACTAAAAAACAGTGTTTAATCACACTTCCAGATCATGTTTTGTATGGGTGGAATGACATCTAAAGGAAAGAATAGCAAATATTTGAGAAGAGAAAGACATAAACAATCACACACAAAAAGCACAGACAGAAATGCTAAAGTAAGCCCAAACACCTCATGCATAAAAAACATGAAAATAGATTCAATCACCTCAGACAAAAGGTCTTTGATTGCAATAAAAAAAAAAAAGTTTAAATGTAGATTACACTAAACACAACTAAAACAAAATAGTAGAAAATAAAAATAAAAGAATAGCAATTACTTACTGAATACTTGATGCCTGGCAGTTACTGTTCTAAGTATTGTATAGGTTTTTATCTTCTTTTATGTTAAAAACAATCACACAAGGTAGGTACTATTTTTTATAACCATTTTAGAGCTGAGAAAATAGAATTGGGGGTTCTAGTCAAGATGGTGGAATAGACAGTCCCCAGCATCACTGTCTCCCACAAATCAACCAATTTACAACTATAAAAAAAACCTGGGCCTGCTAGACCTCAGGGGAACAGGAGGAGAGACCTATGGAATGCATGAAGGTGGGAGAAGCCACAATGAGAGAAAGAAAAAACTGAAACTGTGGTATATATACACTATGGAATACTACTTTGCCATAAAAAAAAGAATGGAATACTGCCATTTGCAACAACATGGATGAACCTGGAGAAACTTATGTTGAGTGAAATAAGCAAAATACATAGGGACAAATACCTCATGTGTTCACTCATATGTGGGAGCTAAGAGAGAAAGGAAGGAAGAAAAGAAAGACCACAGTAGTGCTTTGGTCTTGCAGAGGGAGGGAACATTCCCAGGGCTACAAAGCAGAGTGCAGGGGAGAGGGGGAGGGGGAGGGATGTTGGGGAATAATTGGGTGGGGGACATGGGGTACAAAAGTAATTTCTGGTTATGCATATGCCCCCAGTATGAATCTGGCCCTCACATCATGGTATGAGGGGTGACAATTAGCTTTGTATCTCATGAATATTCATAATAAAAATAAATAAATAAAATAAATAAATAAATAAATAAATAAATAAAAGTCCCTCAGGAGGGCACCACCTTGAAATCAACATGCTGTCCAAATGAACCAGTTTTCTCTTTAGCTCTTTCTTTGGCTATTAGCCAGTTGAAGGGACTGGTTTGTGTTTGGTGGCCACATTGTATAAAATCAACATGTCATCAAACAATGGAATTCCATTCAATGCAGTGAGATGATCACATTTTAAGAGGTACATGAGGATTTAGGCAAACTGAGTGTCATGTCCTTTCAGCTCCTCATCTCATGACCATTCATGATTGGACTAGTTGGAAAAACTGCCCACATTATTTGAACTGTACTTTTTCTCTTTCCTTCAGAGATCATAACATGAATTTATGTAAAATAAATGTTCATACAATGCAAAAAAAATTAAAAACTGCTCCAACCATTTCCTGCTGTGGACACTTTAAGACTGGAGTTGCTGAGCACATGGAGCAGGAGCCAGCAAAAGCCACAGCTGTGCCCTTTTGATGGAGTTGATTGGAGAAGGCAGGGGAGAAGAGGACTTTGGTGGCCCCCAGGCCAGCAAGACCACTAATAAGGTTCCCACGGACCCACATAGGAGCAAGGAGCCACAACAACTGAAGAAAAGAAGCCACTCAGAGGCCACTGAGTCATTGCAAGGGACCAATGCACATCCTGTCCCATGGGAAGTGTTTGGAGAATGGACAATGGGGGAGACTGGCCCACTGGGAGAACACAGGCACAGCAAGGACAGCTGATCTGCCCCCCTATCATCATAGGACCACTCAGAGGAGACTGGTCAGGAATATAGAATTGCATCGGGTGCGGTTTGATAAAAAGACTCAGAACCAGATCAGTTTCTACACAACCCAGGTGCACCAGGTTGCTGAATAGCCGGAAGTACCTATAAAGTCAACCATTAAAACCTGAGCTGCGCAAAAAGGCTTCCCTAGGGAAACAGCAGCAAAGTAGCAATTTAGCTCAACCCAGAGCTCAAGTACTGGTCCTCAGAGGAAGTTCCCCCATTTTAGAAGTAAGCAAAGGACAAAAAACTAGTTCCAGCCCAGGTACATGCCAGCACCTCAGGGCCCTCCCAGGGACCTGGGGCATGAAGCCAGGAACTGGACCCCCCTCCCATAACCAGGCACACTGCCAGTACCAATGAGCATGCCAAAAACATTACCTCCATGTAGGTGGCCCACCACAGCCACCACAATAACCACGGCTGCTAGGAAAGCAACTAGATGTGACAACCACCGTGCAGATGGTCCGCCAGCCATTGGAGTGCATTGACACAAGGAGAGTCACCAGCAGAGAATAAAGAAAAGAACAGGATATCTCTCTCCACAAAGCCCATCCCAGAGTGACAGAAGGAGCATCTGTTCTACAACAATATTGGGGGAGCTGATCAGACCTCTCAGCACTGGACAGGTCATCTAGGCAACAAATCAACAGAGTAACCATTACTCTTGCAGAAGGAGAGAAGAAATATAGGGTAATTAGAGGGGGGAGGGGGAGGAACAGGAGGTTGGGGAGAGATTGGACAAGGGGCATAAAGAATAAGTATGATTTGTAACAATATATATGCTAGTAATATTGATTTGATCAGCATATCTCAACATTGAATCCCCAAAATATGTATAATCAATTATGATTCAACAAATATTTTAAGAAAAGAAAATAGAATCCCAAAGAAGTTAAGCCACACCATTAATTCAGTGGTAGATTCATGATATTGATGCCTCCGGGGCAAAAAAAGTAAAAAATAAAAATAAAAAAGGCAAGACAAAGCAGGAAAATTCAAATAAAAGAAAGACATGCAATATTAACATGAATAGTATCAATTCATTATTTGCTTGGTACTGAAATGTTTGAACAGGAAATTGTACAAACATTTCCATAAAACAAAGCAAAATTTAAAAATAAAAAAAAGCACACAGCAATATAAGGATGAAAATAAATCACTCTAAAAATAAAATTGAAGAGAATTAAGATTCGTTATTAAATAAGTGGAATACAGGGTAATTCATCCAACTAAATTAACAGTAACTACATCATTTTAAATTGATAAAAGGTTGTATGAGTAAATGTCATGAGTTTTTATGTAAGGAATTGCCCCAATCTTTCTAGAAAAAGCAAGGACTATGTATGATTTTCTCCAAAATAAATGAAAGGATACATGGATGAATGAACCCCTTTCTCAGTTTTAAACAGTGCAAACTGATAAAAAAAAAATACTTCAAAATCATAGGGCTACAAAGCAGAGTGAGGAGCGAGGGGGAGGGAGGTTGGAGGATAATTGGGTGGGGACATGGGAATTACAAAAGTAATTTCTAGTAATGGGTATGCCCTCAATATGAACCTGCCCCTCACATCATGGGCCGAGGGCTGACAATTAGCTTTGTATCTCATGAATATTCTTAATAAATATTAAAAAAATAAAAACAAACAAACAAAGAAAACAATTAAATAAAGAAGGTAGAAATTACCATAATGTAACAAATAATTTTAACTAGAAATAACTAAAATAAACCACTTGCATTTTTTAAATCTGACAAAACACTTCTCTAAGTGACAGGGCAAAGATGTAAGTATATACATAAGAATATAATGATGATAGGTGTGGGTAAAATAGGATAATTTAGTCAGTCTCCCTCGGCTCAGGTCTGGTTGGGGGTCGAGCAGCACATTTCTTGTAAACAAGTTGTGTGTGGGTGGAGTTAGTGTGCATGTGCACCAATGTATCTTTTTAGTTTTGTTGCTATTGTGTGTTCTGCAGTTTGTGAAGCAGAAGCTGGCCAGCAGAGCTTGAGTCTAAAAATAGAGCATGTTTACTCTGCTGGCAGCTGCTCAGTTTTTCTTTGGACTTTGCTGGTAGCAGTTGAGTTTCTGGGTTTCTCTTTTGGACTGTTTAACTCTTAGACGTGTGTGTCCTGAATAAAGACCTAAGCTCCAAGGACCTTTTTGCCAGTTACCTAGCTCATAGACCTGTGTGTGAAGGGTTTGTGAATGGGCTGGAGGGGTCTGTGAGCTCCAGACCCAGCTCTAGCTCTACAATAGGAAAAGTCATGGAAGTATATATGAAAAGCCTTTAAAAACACAGCCAACAATTATACTGTTGGGACAGTATTCTCAAGAAATAATCATGGTTATATATGATGATTTTCCTACAAGAACAATTATTGCACTCTTGTTTATAAGAGAGCCTGGAAATAATGTGAGTCTATAATAATAAAGGACTAATTAAATAAACTATGCTGCATTCATATAATTATTATTTTACAATAGAGTAATATTCTACATATGGTACAATTTAAAAGGTTAAAAGAAGCATTATAATATGATATCACATGAGGCAAGTAAGTAAAAAGATGTGTATGTCTATATATAAATTCAATAAAAGAAAGACTTGGGAATTTTTAGATATTAAGAACATATGGGTAATTTTTATTTTCAAAGATGCTTTTATGGACATGCATTTTTATGTATAGTTGGATAAAAATGTGTTAAATATACCACTTTTTTTTGTAATCCCTTGGGAGTGTGTCAATTTTTTCTAGCATTCTGTATATATTGTTTCTCAGTAAAGTCTTCAAAATTATTCTCACAAGAAAAAGCCAGTCTTGTCATATGATAAGATGGCATTTTCCTTTTTTCAAAAAAAAAGCCCCCAAATTCACTGCATGGTAATTTTTCAAGGAATATTAAAAAATGGTGAATTTAGCTATATAAATAAAGAGTCTTCTAACCAGAAGTTTTTGAAATAAAATAGATAGACATGCCTCCATAATTGCCTCCAAGAGACTCATTTTTTTAAAAGACAAAGTTTGACAGATATATCCATTTTTACATCTTAACATATTCCTTTAAGGAAAAAAAAGTGCACACTGTACTTTTTGCCAAATTTTAAAGTCAATTACTGTAAAGTTTTCTGGGTTTTTTTAAAGGAATCTATCTCTTATTATCTTTAAATTTAAAATAACTTGATGACAGTAGAAGTAATCATTATAATCTTCCAGTGTCAGATCCCAGATGGCATAATAAAAAAATTAATGATCAATGGCAATTTAGCACTCATTATATTTATAAAAAATCATAATGATTAGATTCAACGTTTGAGCATATTTCTCAAAATGCATTTATGCATAAAATTATATTTTGTGCAATTTTAATTACATGTTACATTCTTTTTAAACATAATTACCAAGGTATATCCTTCACTCCTATAAATTGCAACATGAATACAATGACAGCAATTCAAAGTACCATTAAAAGGGTACAAATGAGGGTACATACGATCCAAGAAAAGAGCCTCTTAGGGGCTCCATGAAGATGGTTGCATTTACTACACATGGTGAATGATGGCCGAGATTTCTAAGGATAAAGACAGTCATGAGGACTACAACGTGACAAATCCCAGGACAGGAGTGGGGTGGGGATGAGGAATATATTCTACCCATGGTAAGTTAGCACTTTTGCCTGAATCATGTGATTTGCAAAAACATACATTGAATATACGAAAAAAGTTTGTTGCAAAAACATACATTGAATATACAAAAAAAGTTTGTGAAGAATATGACCCAGACAATATTCTCAACAACTTTAAGTAACTGACTTAGATGCTTTCACTCAATTCAGTAAGTGGTGGGGACTCACAATGGTTGTTTTAACAGAAAAGGAACAATATACATGACTTCACTAGAGGGATATTTATTTGATAATGTGGTATTAAAAGGACAAAGGAAAAAAGCCTGAATTCAAGGTAATCAATGGAACCATTACTCTATTTCAGTGGTTCTCGAAGTTTAGTGTGTGCATCAGAATTTCCTGGAAGGCTTGTCAAAATACAGATTAGTTGGGCCCCATCCCCAGAGTGCCAGATTGAGTAGGACTGGTATAACTGAATTTGATGATTTGAATTCCTGTATGTTCCCAGGTGTGGCTGATGCTGCTGGTCTTGGAGCCACACCAGGAAAACCACTGGTCTAGTAGTTGAGTCAGAGCTAAGGAACACCTGAACTAGTATGGTACGTTAGTATCATTGTGAACCAGAAAGGACAGAAAATCTAACTGTGTCTCTGTTACGAGGAGTTTATTTTTCTTCCCTAAAAATTCTGGATGAACGTCTCCATGACTAACTCTTGAGCAGTTGCTCAAGAATGTCACTAAACATCCAGGCTCCTTCCACATTTTAGGTCTAACAGCATGTGGCTTTTATCCTAATGGTTTCAGGATGGCACCTAGGGGTGGATACTGTGATGTGCTCTGGTGAGGAGGTGGAGAAGTTGGTCTCTGTTACCATACACCCGTCCCTGAGACAGTGACTACAGAATAGCCATAGATATGCACAAGGGCCAGGTAATCACTCCTTAATGGAATGGGTGAATGCAGCTGCCTGAACCGTGTGGGCAAATGCTGGAGAAATGCCCAATATTGTTAGTAAATGGCAAACGTATGCTGAGTTGATCCAAATCATTCGGGAGCTGGGGATGTGGCAGTCCAGGTTTAATGTGAACACTCGTGGCCCAAAAGATGAAAACTTTACAGGCAGCATGAGAGACATAGTGCTGCAAAATGCCCCATCAACGTCCTTTGGGTCACTGATGGCTATACTGGCCCCATATATTAGTCATCCTACGGCTTCCAAGGACCTTTTTGCTGGTTACCTAGCTCATAGACCCGTGTGTGAGGGGTCTGGTGACCCAGCCTGGTGTGTGAGGGGTCTGGGGATCCAGCCTGGCATGTGAAGAGCTTGTGACCCAGTCTGGATTACGAGCAGGTAAAGTAGCTCATGGGAGTCAGGAATGAACACGGTTTGTACGATATTCTCCATGTGGCACAATGAGTAGATTTATAGATATCTCTTCTCCACTCTCTTTCCATAAAATATTTCCAGCTCCTTGAGACAAGGAACAATATTTAATTAATTTCATTCATACTGTAAGTCATGCAGAGCCTGACAAATGAATGTTTAGTGAATTTTTGATAAGGAAAAGGAGGGATAAACAGTGGAAAAAGAGAGGAAGATAGTTTTATTTCTGGGGATCAGTTCTACCCCAGGCACCCTGGACTAGCTTAAGTGAAACTGGCAATTCATTCATCCCTCAGTATCTGAGGGGGACTGGTACCAGTACAAACTGCTCCCCATACCAAAATCTGGAAGTGCTCAAGTCCCTGATATAAAATTGTATAGTATTTGCTTATAACCTATGCACATCCTCCTGTATACTTTAATCCAGATTATTCATAATGCCTAACACAATGTAAATGCTATGTAAATAGTTGTTATACTGTATTTTTTATATTTGTATTAATTTTTATTGTTGTATTGTTAATTTTTTATTTTATTTTATTTTTACCAATATTTTCCATCTGCAGTTGGTTGAATCCACAGATGCAGAACCTGCAGATACAGAGTCAACTGTGCACTTCTACAGGTTGAATGGATTCCACCACAACCTCTAGACTTTTCTGTTCCAGCCTGATAGCTAGTGGAGAAAACACAGTGCTCAAATACATCACTGCAATTTGTATACAACAATGAAGCAAGGATGCAGAAAGGGCTGGAAAGCAGTGGTAGAACTGAGGGATATGGCCACATGAGAATGAGCAGACAAGTCAGAAGTGGGAGAGATAGCCCTGGGGGAGATAATCATTGTCGGTTTGGGAATTCCAAGGTGGAGCAGTTTCAATTTGATGCTACGAGTAAAGGCATGGTCATTTCCAGTGAGCAGCCAGAGTGTCATGGAGCCCACCGGAGAGCAGGAGTTTCAGGAACAATGTGGCCAAGGTAAAGGACTGGTCTTCAGCATGTATATAAAGAGTCTAGTAGCACACAGTGCCTGTGCTGGAGTTCTGCGCTTGATCTGAACTGCCTGTACAAGGTCAGGAGAAGACAGCATGCTTGAGCTTAGCATTCCCTTGTTTAAAACTCCTCAACAGCATCCCACAGATCTCAAAATCCAAACTTGCTAATGTGGCTGCTCGGTTCAGCAGTGTCTCCCACCGCCCTGTACCCTTTTACGTGCAGCACTGAGGTTAGGAAGCTGAGCTCCTCTACTCCTCGGGCACAGGTAGCTCCTCCCCCCCCCACCCCCCCACCCCCCCCACCCCCCCACCCCCCACCCCCCCACCCCCCCCACCCCCCATCCCCCCCCACCCCCGGCTCAGCTGAAGTGCTCCTTTCTCCAGGACGTCTTCCTTGTCCCACTGGGTATCTCAGGTCTCCCTGCTGCACGTTGTGCAGAAGCACCCTGCCCCACGTCAGCCTATTCAGCTGCAATCATTTGTTCCTATGTTCAGAGATTCTCATCTCCTCAAGATTTTACTCCTGTGCGGGTAGGACTAAGTCTGTGTTTGTATCTAGCACAGCTGGTTCTTTGGGGAAGTGAAAAATATGTTACTCTTTACTCCTTTTATGCATAAAGCACAAATCTACAAACAGTAAACAGATATACAACATATTTGTGGTATTAAAATTTCATGATGGTAGGGCCAATTAGGAAAAATGTCTAAAAAGATTTCTTAGATGATAATAATGAAAAAAAAAAAAGTGCTGAGAAACTGTTCTAGCACAAAGCCAGACATAGTTGACCCTTAAATATGTAAATGTAGAGAATAAAAATTAAGACAAATAAATCACCAATTTGTATGGGGCCAGAAGGCAGAATAACCCTGTGTATCACCTTATGACCATCGATGAGGCATTTTTCACCATTCTCCCCAGAGCCTGAGGTTAAGGGAGATTATATGTCAGGAAAGAATCTTTTTGGGAGCTTGGCGTTGTCTTTTAAATCTTAAAGTAATGTACTAAAATATTAGTTAAAAAAAAAAAACTACAAACAGATTAAAGAGAAAGCGAATTCCCAAAATGTATGTAGATTTCTATGTAGCTCAAGACTGCAAATTTAGCCATTTCACGGCGTTATATTGAAAGTATTTTTGCTTTGGCAACTGATTTTACTGGATACCCACAGTACTCTACATTCCACAAAATTCCCACCCTTGATGTTACTTATGTAACTGTCCCACTAGATGGGAATCTTCATGTGGGCAAGGACCCTCACTAACGCATATTTAGCACAGAGTCCAGCACATATTAAACACTCGATAATTGTTAGCCATTTTCTTTGTATCATAGCAGTGGTAGTAATATTGTTACTGGTGTTATTATTCATTCCCTCACCGTTCTATTACCACACCCAGCATTAAAGTAAGCACTTCATAAATATCTGACAAATAAATGAAATAGAATTCTAGCCATAGAATCCCTTTCTTCTACATTCTGACCCTTTCAACTTCTTCAAAACCAGCATAAAATAAAAGCAAAACATCTAGCCACTTTTATTTAACATTATTTTAAATTATGCAACACACGCAAAATAAGAGTTTTTAGCCTGTTTTTACTGGATCTCAAATTATACTGGATATGGTTATGATTCTCAAAAGTACTACAGGACTTATTACCATATTATCTCATTTTTGCCCAATGAACACGTTTCTTCCCAAATCACAGACCTTCCTATTTAGACGCAGCAGCTGATAAATCCACACCTGACCTGGAATAATCATTGGCACTTATTCACTGTGAGGCTGCCATCATATATGCCACCAGATATTAATGAGAAGAGAGTCAGGCTTGTGGCTGTCTCAGAGAGCACTCAGGATGGAAAATCAATCTTGCGGTGAGCATCAGAGTGAAAGGATCTTGCGTGGGGTGCTGATGATGCCACGAAAATGCTGTACCTTTTACTTATCAAAGATGATGAACGAGGCTAGGATGAAATATATCTGTCAGACTCTGAGCATTTTGGCATGGAGCACCCAACTCTGAAATGTGATAATTATCGATCAATGTTGAACACAATCTGGACTCCCAGAAACAGATGGTCATTTGCAGATTGTAGTTGACATAGGAAAGTCATGGGTGTGAGTGGTTTGCACATATACACAACATGTGTATGTCCTTTTCTGAAAAATGAGTGTGAGTGCTTCAGGTTCAAAGACACAACTAAGAGGGTTTTCTGGCATTCAGGTGGAAGAACTGTGCCCCTAGCCCTGCTCCTTCATTAAAAAAAAAAAACAAAACAAAAACAAAAAACCCTACTCCTTTAAAAGGTGTATATTTACATTATTTACATGAGTGACAGTGGGGAGATTGAATATAAACAATAGTAACAGCCATTCATTGTGCATTCACTGTATGTCAAATGCTCTATCAACGTATTTTATCACATTTAATCTTTCAAACAGTCCTTTGAGGTAGGGCTTTCTACCTCCAGTTTGTAGATGAGCAAACCACCCAAGACTTGGAAAGACTAAGGACTCTGGGGACAGATGGTAAACTTGGGCCTCGATTTGTCTGACTCAAAGCTTGTGTTTTTAATCACTGCATTATACGGATTTATTAGGGTATCTTCTAGAATAAAAAAAAGCCATTTTTTCATGGTGGTAATCAAACATAATGGTTACCTGGCCCATAAACAACTTATATTTAGTAATATAATCTAAAACAATTTAAATTTCTTTCTTCTTCGAAACTTTCTATACCTTTAATAAATTATTATGCACAATTAAATAGTTGCAAAGTTGGTAAATAATATATTCAGGTCAAGGAATACAGCTTAAAATAAGCACGACCCTTGGAGACACTAGTTCTCAGATGGGACTTCATTTGGAAACACATGGAAAGTCTATTTGAGAGGTGCTGAAATTCTGCATTGGGTATCCCCATTCTCAGAGTTAGAGTGAAGCGTGAGTCCTTTTTGGTTTGTTGCTATATCTAGTAGTTGCATGACAGCACTTCTAACCAATAAAAACCTATAGCGCCATTTATTCCCACCCCATTTGGCCAACGTTGGGATAACCTAGGGAACTTAAAAAATGCTAATATCTGGACTCCACCCCTAGATATTCTGATTAGATTGGTCTCTCCCTAGTAGAAAAATTTCCCAGTACTGACAGTGGGTGAAAATTGTAAGTTGAATAATTTGAGCATAGAAATCTCGATATCCCAAGGAAAGGAGTTGTAGACTATATTCTTAAAGACTGGCCAACTCCCAAAAGATCTGATGTATTCATTTTTGGGGTCTGGTTTCAGAAAAGCAGTGTAACTCTAGGAGGATAACAATAACAGCAGCACCATATATTTTGTTATAGACTGAATGTGTCTTCCCAAAATTCATATATTGAAATCCTCACCTGCCAAGTGACGGTATTAGGAGGCGGGACCTTTGGGAAGTGATAGGTCATGGAGGCAGAGCCCTCATGAATGGGATTAGTGCCCTTATAAAAGAGACCTCAGAGAGCTCCCTTACCCCTTCCAGCATGTGAGGCTGCATAGAGAAACAGCTTTCTATTAACCAGAAAGCAGGCCCTCACCAAAAACCAAATCTGCCCACGCCTTATCTTGAACTTCCCAGCTTCCAGAACTTGAGACATAAATGTTTGTTGTTTATAAACAATCCAGTCAATAGTATTCTGTTATAGTAGCCCAATTTAAGACATACCTCTAAACAGGGAATTTAAACAACTTTCTATAAGGATATCATGGAACAGAAACAGTGGAGAGATTCCATCAGCCCTAGAGGGACTGAGATAGCAGGAGATCTCTGGTGGAATTAGTCTGTTTAGGTTGCTTATAACAAAATACTTGGAACTGGATAATTTATAAAGAAAAACAAAATTTATTGCTTATAGTTTCTGAGTCTGGGAAGTCCAAAGTCCATCTGGTGGTGGCAACAGTGACATAGGGGTCTCACATTGCAAGATGGTGGAAGCAGAGAGAGCAGCAGAGAGAAAAAGACAGACTCTCCTCTTCTTTTAAAGCCCTCAGAACCACACCCCTGATCACCATTTTTAATCCATTCATTACTGCATGGTCCTACAGTCCAATCACCTCTTCAAGGCTCCACCTTACAATTGCCATAATAGGATTTCTCATCCTCTTAACAGTCACAGTGGGGGCTAAGTTTCTAATACATAAAACATGGGGGACACAATTCAAGCTTCAGTGAGTTTTAGGGAAACATAACTCAATCCACTACAACTGGCTTTGGAAGAAAGTAGGGCTTCTCCATAGCTACCTACATAGACAGGTGACTGAAAACTAAATAACCCATGCAATGAGTATATCAGCAATGAGTATATCAGCAGACACTAAGTACAAGAATCCCATCCCTACCTCCAAGGCTGTAACATTTTATAATTCAAATTTTAGACAAAATCCCAAGTTGCCTATGATTAAATTTAACTGCCCAGGCAAAACAAAGGATTTAAATAAAAAGTTATTAGTTAAAAAAAAAAAAAAGATTTAGCTCTGCATTTATGGACTGACCTTGGTACCCACTCCAATTTAACTTTAATATGCTTGTGGTACCCCATTCATTTTCCCTCTGATTCATTCAACTCACCTGCCTAGCTCCAGTATGCTTTTATCTACAAATGGCTGCCCTGTGTCTTTCCAAAATAAAATCCCTCATTTTTCCAAGCATTTAACCCCTCCACCTCTAAACCTTTTCTTCACCTTGTGCATAGTTCTACTCTTGTATCTAGCATACTCGATTTTAATGTGTTTACCTGCCTTTGCTATTGCATTGGTAATTCCCTGTTAGTAGAGTGTCCTTGCTCTGCATGATCCTTAGTGCGTAGCAAGTAATTAATAATATCAGAAATAAGTTATATTGTTTTCCACTTCAAGAAGGTTTTTCACCATCTCCCAACCTGACCAAACCCTAATAATTATCCTTAAGTACACTCCCCTGGTATTGATATCTGTTGTTAAACATTCTAATATACGTAGATTTTTATTTTCTTTATAAAATTTGAGATTCTGGAATTCCTGTATTCTATGACTCTCATTTTGCCATCTTCCCATGTGCCTTTTCTTTTCACCTCATAAGTTTTATGCAATTTGTTTGCTTCTGTGGTTAGCCCCTCCTCAAGGAGATCAAGGACCATATCGTATTCATCTTCTTTGTTCCCTATAAATCATGCTCGATAAGTATATGTCCTATGAATGAGTGAATAAATGATACAGCAAATGAACAAACGCACCTCTTGTTTTCCTGATAAAGTCACTGTTCTTTGAATACAGACTTACGATGTAAATTTTTTTTTATGTCTCCAATAGGGAATACTGCTTTTAGATGCTCAAAAAAATATTTAATTGAATTATTAAGTGTTTTAACAGTCAATTTCCACATGAGTTAATTCCACACACCTTATTTTACACGCAGTGGAAAGTAAGTTATGAGGCTCTGTCTAGAATTGCAAAAAGCTTCGGTAAAAAACTGAAAATTAGAGATCACGGATTTTGATTCATGACCAAGAATTTACTGTCAAAACTCACTCAGCCTCTTTAAATTATACATGGTCAGCTCTCCATTATACTGCATAATATTAACCTAATGTATTATTCATAAAACCTTGATTTACTCTCCTGTATCAATTCCCAGCTGGTTATCATATTGCCAACATCAAGGCTAGCCCTGAAGAGCCTGCATAAAGAAAGGTCATGAGGGTGTCTGAGTTTATGTCCTCAAAAAGAATAATATATTGAACACCTACTATCTGCCAGGCATTGTGCTGGGTGGTTTATTTACATAAACTCATTTCATCTTCAACAAGCCTTTTCAAAAAAAATTTAGCATTATAATTAAGGTGTATGTCATTATATAACTAGATCTAAAAGGAGCAGGAAAGAGTCGATCTTATCCACTACTCTATTCCTAGTGCCTGGAATCCTGCAAGTCGAATAGTAAGTGCTCAATAAATATGCACTGAATGAATGAACTTGCCTGAGTTTACGTAGTTAGTAATGCAGGAGCTGGATGTAAACCGAGGTTCCTTTCCTTTTCCCATCACATATCTTCCATAGTTTTGCACCTAGAAGCACGGAGATCTCTGGACCAGCATCATCATCATTCTCTAGGAGCTTATTAGAAATAGAAAATCTCAGGTCCCACCTCAGAACTAATGAATCAGAATCTGCATTTAACAGGTATCCCTGGTGATTCTAGTGTACAGTGAAGTTTCACAGGCGTTTTTCTGGGACATGCTTTCTAGTATATATTCAAATTCCGCAATAATTATCTTCATTATTGTTGACATTTTTCTCTCATTCCATAGAATAGAAATCAAGAATCAATTGCTGACAGTCAAAAAGCCATATGATCAACATAACAGTCAGTTACAGGGTACCTCCAATGTGCCAGAAGCAGTATGAAAGACCACAGGTAGAAATACTAATAAAGTCAGTTCCTGCCCTCGAGGAGCCCAGCAGTCACTGGAAGATTTGTAATCTGGGACCCATGGATAGGCTCCCCCTACCACCTGCAACCTGCCCTGTAGTCACATGCATGCATTTTGCATTGTGTTCATGTGTGTCTATGTGAGTGAGTGGGAGTGCGTGGACAAATGCACATTTTTCGTCTGTAAAGATCCATGACTTTCACCAGAATTACAGGGGTAACTAAAATTCAGTTCTTTAGTACCAGAAATAAAAATTAGAAATAGGCCACTATTGTTGGCATAGACGAAAACCACTTAAAAATTTCACTTGATTCTAGCATAATATATATATATATATATTTATAAATATACACTTAACATACATGAAGCTCCCTCCAAAAGTTCATGGAAAATAGAATTATAAGATAGTATAAATCTTTTCATGAATATTTTGAAGTACCCTCATACCTATGTATACTTGTATACGAATGCACATGTATACTCACATAAACATATACATATTATACATTAATGTATAGATATTTAGAATGAAAATAATTAAAATTAAATAAATACATTAATAAAAGGCTTAAAGTAGTGCCTGCAACATTGGAGACACTTAATAAGTATTAGCAATTATTGTTTTTATATTATTATTCATAAGGACTAATGGCTACACAGAAATAACACATAGCAAAATGTTCATATATATGTACACATAGACATATATACACAGACATGTATGCATTATATATACATACATCTGAACATTTACCTATATTACATATACACATACACATGTTGGTACATATACATACATATGTACACACATGTATATATTCAAACACACATTAGCAGTCTTAACCTAGCAATGGAAATCATTTCAATTTCTATTATTTCTGCTTCTTTCGCTAAACTTTTCTGCACATTTCATTGTAAGGAGTTCACTTGCTCTACCGTGGTTCTAAGCCATTTGCATCTAAATTACTGGAGGGGCTTGTTAAAAATTCAAATACCTGAAACTCTCCTGAACCTATCAAAAAAGTATCTTCAGGGTTAAGGTCTGTGTAACAATAATTTTTAACAAGTTCTGGAAATATCTATTTTTTAAATGAGCTCCTCAGGTGATTGTTACACTCAGCTCAATTTGGGGACAAATGTTATATTGACTCTTCTTAAACTTTAATATGGCTGCAAATTATCTGGCAATCTTATTAAAATGCATCCTGTGGTTCAGTAAATTTGGGCTCAGACTTGAGATTATGTATTTTTAGCAAGCTGATGCAGATGCTGCAGGTCTATGCAACAACCTTTGAGTAGCAAGGCTCTGTATCACTTGTTTTAACATTTATTTTCAGTATACTCTATGGCCCCAATTCCAGTGCTCTGTAAACCTAGAAACAGCACATCTCACCAGTTTGAGGACCAAACTCACTTTGCAGGATAGAAGCATCCTGGTCTCTGCGGAGCAGTTGGAGACTTTTTGCTTTGGTGGCTGCTTTATATAAATCAAATGAAAATAGGTTATGCATTCCAGGCAGGAGGACTGCTCCATGTCTTTAATACCAATGTTCCTTTTGTACCTTGCCAGCATGGTTACTTGCTAGAACACAAAATGATAGTCTAAATGTTAACAAGCTGTCATTAAAGAATGATGACCATTTTCAAAGTACAAGAAATCTCGGACATCCTACAAAGAGGTGATGGAAGACATGATATTTTATTCATCCTAAGGCTTCATTAACAATTCTCCTTTAAGGCAGCTGGGACTCTAGCACCTTATCTGAAAAACTTTGCCACCGACTGGTGTAGTAATTAGTTAAACTTAAAAATTGTGAGGATGTGCTCATATTGGAAAGAGGTGGATTGGGTGTAAAGAAGCACCTTTTGGATGAAATCATGCAAAATTTCGTTTGCTTACTGCACACACACAGAGGTCTGCAATCACATTCCTGAAGGCATGCTGACATAAGAATCTACCTGCTCTTTGTACAGGCATTAGAGAAGAAGGATACAGGAAAGGGATCTAGTTTCCAAAATGTTCTGCTGGCATTTCCAGTAATTATTACAGTAACAGAATACCAGCAATTACCATCATCCACCTCCTCTTCCTCCTCCTCCTCATCACTATTCAATAAAAGTTATAAGTGATAAAAACTCAACTCAAAGTGTCTTAAGAAAAAAATATATTGTCTTATATCATTCAAAAATGCAAAGTAGATTGAGAAGCTTTAGTGAGTCACAGGGCGTTTTGTGTTTTCTCCTTCTCCAACTGTTCCTATGATTCTTAAGCCCACTTCCTGGTGTTGACATATCTCCTAGGCAGACCTGTCCATGTGGAGTCTTACAGCCATTAGTTTACTTGGCACTCCCAGAGGAATTCCAAGAGTTACAGTAAAATTCCTGGGCTTTGAGTATCACATGTGTTCATCCCAGAACCAATCAATATGGCAGGAGATAGAATATGCTGATGGGCCTGAGTCACTTGATCAACTCACGACGCAGGTGGGAGTGGGAGTGTTTCACGCCAACTAACTGATGTAGGAAATAGAAAGTGGAACTGTTATCAGAAAACAGAATAATTGCTGGAACACACTGCAGTCCCATTTGATCCACACAACACTAGGAGATAAGAGGTACAGATTTAGATATGTTACAGATATGTTATAGACATATATATTATATATATTAATTTATTTTATTTTTATAGATAATATATGTATCTACTATATAAAAAGAGAGTTGTATTCTGTTTTTAAAATGTAAAAAATGAAAGAGATGTATTAGCAACGTTTCTTTAGTTTCAAGAGACAGTATCTTCATTCAAGTACTTAAGCTAAAACAAACAAGAGTGGGGGGAAACAATAAAAAATAATGAGAGGGAAGTATGTATTGATTTATGCAATTAAAAGATGGAAAGTTGGTTCTGGTTCTTATCAGAGCTTAATCCATAGGGCTGTCTTTCTTCCTATTCATCTCCAAAACATGTTTTTCCTATATTTGCATGATTCTTAGGCAAGATTTTCCCTTATGATGGCAAAGTTATTTCTAGTAGCTCCATAACAATATTGTCCATGTAGTGATACTAGAGATAAGACTGGTGGTTTTCTTAAAATGTTTATCAAGTTTTCCTGGGATGACTAGAATTTGTGTAGCTGGTGGTCTGTAACCTTCCCTACACTAATCACAGTGGTCTTAGGTTATACTAACTGGCAAGCCAGAGTCACATTATCACTTCTGTCATAGGAAACACAGGAACATGTGATCATCAGCTGCATCAGGAGAGCAAGTGGCAGTTCCAGAAAAGAAAAAAAAAGCATAGCAAAAAAAAAAAATAAATAAATATCTGATTTCTACTTCAAAAATTAAGTAACTTGTCAAAAGTCAGACTACAAGGAAGGATTTCCTCTTTCAGCTAAGATGGATTAACTAACAGGGACCAGATTTAGTGTCCCACCGAAAGTCACAACTGAAACAGCAAAATTAAATAGATAAAATACATGAAATAATAGTTTGTAAGAAACTGAACTTCGGGCAATAAAGAAAGTCATTCCTTGAAATATGGGAAACAAATGAGGTAAACTCTAATTTCCCTGGTGTACCAAGGTGAGAGAGTTTTCAGCCATGGACAGGGACAGGGAACCTGGCAGAGCCCAGGGGACTCACTGAGTTGAAGAAACAGATAAGAGGGGAGGAGGCTAAGGAGGCTCGAGTTCACAAGACAGAACACTGGGGAGGAGACAGGTGCAGGTAGAGAGAACTCCAGAGATCTGCAGAGACCCACTTATGTACTCGTCGGAGTACTGATCCATGCATGATTGAGAGAAAGCTACCAAAGACTGGGGTAAGAAGCATCTGAAAGGATTAAAGGGAACCGGCCAGGAATAGTGTGCCTTCTGTTGAACCACATTGAAAAACCTCCTTAGTCATGGGGCATTTAGTAGAGTTATCAAATAAAAGTGTTGTAAATAATTAGCCCTAGGCAAGAAGTCCTCTGGTCTAACTTTACAATCCTAAGAGCAAGACTTGAAATGATCCAACTATTTCCAAGTAATTTAACTTAATCCCAAAACAAAGGTCAAGAATATATATAGAAACACAAAAATATAGAACATCCAACAAGGTAAAATTCACAATGTCTAGTATCTAATATAAGATAACCAGGCATGCGAAGAATCATAAAAATATGACCCATAATGAGGAGAATATTAATAGAATTTCCCTTAACCAACCTAGAAGTGAAACCAATGTTTAAAAGCAGCAGAAGAGAACAGACAAATAGTTTCTAGAGGTGGGAAAAGGGGAGGGTAAGGGGGAATAGGAAGTGGTTAAGTTACAGAAAAAATAAATATGATTTGTAACGATGAACATGCTAATAACTTTGATCGTCACATACTATACACAAATTCTGACAGTCAACTCTGTAACCTGCAAATATGTGTAAATAACAAAAATAAAAATAAAAATAAAAAATATCAGCCAATAAGGGCAGTAAAATAGTTACTCTAAATGTATTCATTTGAAAAAGGTAATTACACATATGAAATACTTTTTAAAAGATCCAGATTAAATTCATAAAAACAAAAACAACAATGTTTGAGATAAAAAAAAAATACATTGGGGTAGGAGTTTAGATGGCAGAAGAAAAAATAATGAACTTGAAGATGCACAAATAGAGATTATCCAAAATAAAATACAGAGAGAAAAAATGAATTAAAAAAATTACAAGTGCACCAAATTTCTTTTTATTAAATGTAACTGTTATGGAACAATGTGGCTTGATATATGGGTAATTGAAGTTGTCAAAGAAGAGGGGGAGAAAAAAGTATTTGAAAAGCTAATGGCTGAAAAATCATTCAAATTTGGTGAAAACAAGAAATCCACAGATGAAAACATCTCAATAAATCCTAACCATGAGAAACAGGAAAAAGCTACCCACAGCACATCAAAATTAAATATCTCAAAACCAATGACAAAGAAAAAATTTCAAAGTAGCCAGAGAGAAAAGGAAATATTTGATCCAGAAGAACAAATATGATGATAACAGATTTCTCTTCAGAAATGATGATGGAAAATGGCATCTGTTCCGTCAAGGCTTTCGAAACGGAGCAGAGGGGCCATCTCGCTGACCGACATCGGACCAAAGTAAGCACCCAGGAATGTAAATTGACAAATTTGCCTTGGGACCTTGGGCTTGTGACTTGGTTGTGATATCCTGCTCCTGGAATGATGATATGTCACAGAGATTTACTGTAAGTCTGCTTTTGTTAGTTAAAATTAGCTAGTTTGTGGCAGCCAGATAAAGCTGCACGCTGAGATAGCATTACTGATGCAACTTTGCTTGGCTTCACGACTGTGTAACCATTGACTGATGAGATTTTCCAAGAAGGGACTGGCCCACTCACTCCGTTTCTTCCTTCACTACAAGAGCCAGTGATTCCAACAGACCTTTGGAAGACACATCTAACTCTTCACTACAAGAGCCAGTGATTCCAACAGACTTTTGGAAGACACATCTAACTCTGGTTGTGCTTCTGGGTTGATCCTCAAACTTGGCTCTCAATAAACTGATTTATTCTTAAAAGTTTTCCTCTTCAGCCTTTGGTTTCAGATGACAGAAACAAGGCAAGAGAGAAGAATGTGGAGCGACATCTTTCAAGTACTAGGGACAGTAGAGGACTGTAAACCTTACGTTCTACACCGACGAAAATATCTTTCAAAGTAGAGGTGAAATGAAAACATTTTCAGACACATAAAAAAGCTGAGTCTTCAGACCTGCACTTCAAGAAATAAAGGAAGTCCTTCAGACAGAAGAAAGCTTATGCCAGGTGGAAAAGAAAGAATGAAGAACACTAGAGATGGTAACTAGATGGGTAAATATGTAAGATTTTTTATTATTTAAGAGCAATCGGATAAAAACTGTTTAAACAAAAATAATAACAATGTTTTGTGGTGTATATAAAACATATATGTAAGAAAAATGTATTCTATAATTACATCATAGGACAGGAGTACAAAAATTGAAATGTATTAGTGTATAGCTCTTTTACCATATAGGATGTTATAATCTGTCATTTGAAGATAAGTATTTACCTTTAACTTATACAGTTACTGAAGATCAGAAAAAATGGAAAGGTATTTTTAAAGTTCTGAAAACAAAAGGGAAAGATATAAAGGCCAACTTGGATTTTTGTACTCTGCAAAAGTATACCTCAAAAAATAAGTGTGAAATGAAGAATTTTTAGGTAAAAAAGCAAAAGAATCAATCCTCAGCACATCTGCACTGCCAAAATGGCAAAGGTAGTTCTTCAGACTAAAGGAATGTAATACCAAATAGGAAGTTGAATCTGGAGGAAAGGAAGAAATGTAATGGAAAAGATAAATCAGTGGAAAATATAAAAGACTATGTTTTTATGCTTCTCATAATTTTGTTAAAGACAATTGTGTTTTTATAGCAAGAGAAAAAATAAAATGTCCTTGTAAGGTGGTATTTATAATGTAAGTAGAAGTAATGATATGGCAATAATAGCACAAAGGACAGGGTCATGGATAAATGGAATTATATTGTTATAATGTCATTACACTTGTGAAGCACCAAATGTCAAACGTGCAGGATAAACAGTTATAATATTGATTTTAAATTGATTTTCATAAGTTAAGAATAAATAGTGTTAATGTTAGAACAATCAATAAAAAATAAATAAATAAAAATAAATAGAGGTAGAAATAAGAAATCAATAAGAAATTTACAATAGTATGCTCGAAAACTAAAAGAGACCAGGAAAACACAAAAAAGTATAACAACAAACACATAGATGAAAGTAATTTGAAATGATATATTTAAACTCAACCATATCAATAACCACATTTTGTGTAATTAGATTAAACATTTCAATTTTTTGAAATTTTCAGAAATTGGGACTGACTTTTTAAAGAAACACCTATATGCTGTCTACAAGAGACATATTTGTAAAGACACAAAAATTTTGAAAGTAAAAAGACAGAAAAAAGATACATCACACAAACATGAAGCATTAGAAAGCAGCTATGGTTAAATTAATAACATTAGACAAAAAGACTTCAAGACAAAATAATAAAAGTGACAAAATAAAGCATTCTTATTGATGAAAGACAATTCAGGAACAAAATATGATTTTAAATATGTATGCATCTACTAACAAAGCTTTAAAATACATGAAGCAAAAACTGAAAGAACTAAAAGGACAATAGTCAAATCTATAATCCTAGAATTTTTGATATCTATTTCTCAATAATGAATAGTACAAATAAAAATGTGAGAAAGGGTATAGAAGATTTGACCTTATGCAGTCAACAACTTTGGAATTCATAAAAATAATAACAGATTCTTTGCAAGAGCACAAGAAACATTTAAGATAAATGATACCATACATTGATCCAGGAAATTGGTCTCAATAAATCTCAAAGGACTGAAATTACACAAAATAGTTCTCTAGCCACAACTAATTCAATTTAAAAAGAAATAACAAAAAAATAACAAGAGAGTCTCCAACTATTTGAAAATTAAGCAATACACTTTTAAATAATCCATAGGTTAAAGAAAAGTTTACAGAAAAAAAGAAAATATTTCAATTTGAATAATAATAAAAACATATTACAAATTGTCGGATGCAGCAAAAGCATCTCTTAGGGTGCACTTTACAGTGCAAATATTAGTATTAGAACAAAAGAAAGGTTTGAAATCAATAATCTAGTTTCCACTATAAGTTAAAAAGAAGAGTACATCGAGCACAAAGTACAAGGAAACAGGTAATAAACAAGAGCAGAAATGATGAAACAGAAAGCAAACGATAGTGAAAAATAAGGCAAAGGTTTTTTTGGAAATAAGGAATAAAATCAATCAATACCTGTGTAGAGTGGTCAAGGAAAAAGACATAAATTGTCAACACCAGCAATAAAAGAAATAACAGCATCATAGATTGTCCAGACATTGAATAGAGAATAAGGAGTATCGCATATAACTTTATATTAATAAATTTGATAAATTTAATGTAATTAAATTCCTTGAAAAATACACCAAAAAAAAAAGAGAAAAAAAATTGAATAACTCTTTATTTCTAAAGAATTTGAATTGGTAACAACAAACCTTTCCACAAAGAAAATTCCAGGAACAAATGGCTTCACTGGTTAATTCTAATAAGTATTTAGAGGAGAAATATCAATATTATTTGAACTCTTTTAGAAAATAGATGAGGAGGGAATGCTTCCCAATTCTTTTTATGCTCTCTTCACTTCTACCCAACTTTCTCCCAGAGGTCTTATTTAGGACAATAAGCCAAGAAAGTAAAACCAAAGGTAGTATAAAGATTAGTTTAGGAGAAGTTAAACTGTGTTTATTCGCAGATGACATAATCACTTACAAATGAAAGAACTCTGTAACAAATTAATTATAGAATTAATATGTGAATTAAACAAGGTTGCTGGCAACATCAACAAGTTTTTAAAATGTATATTATTTGCTAGTAAAAATGAAACTGAAATACTGAAATTTAGAAAAGGCCAATTTCAATAGCATCAAAAATTATAAAACACTTAGAAATAAATTTAGCAAAATATGTGCAGAATCACTACACTGCACACTGAAAATGCTGAGATAAACTAACAATGATCTAATTAAATGGAGAGATATACCACGCTCCTGGATTAGAAGAGTTAACATTGTTAAGATTCAATTTTTCCTATGTTTATAGAGTAAAATTCCAGCTGAATTTTTAGAAATTTACAGTACTGCCTTAAAGTTTATGTGGAAAACTCAAGAATCTAGAAGAGTCAGACAATCTAACTAAAACAATAATAATAATTTAGATTAAAATCCAACAATTTTTTCTCTTTTTGGTGTTTTTTGTGTCTTGTCTAAGAACTTGTAAATGATCCAAGGTTATAAGATATTCTATTCTACATTTTTCTAAAAGGATTAGAGTCTTAACTTTTATATTCATACCTATAACATATCTCAAGTTAATTTTTGGATATGGTATGAGGTATGAGGTGGGGTACATTAATTTTCCACATAAATATTTCGTTGTTCCAGTACTGCTTGTTGAAAAGACTGGGTATTTTCTATTAAAAATGCATGCACTTGAGGGTAGGAGTTCTCAATTCTTACCTTTGACAAAGGACCTTAATCAAGAATATATAAAGAACTAAAACAATTCAATTAAAAAATTAAACAGCCCAATAAAAAATAGTCAAAAAACTAAAATAAGAAAAAATCCTTCACAAAAAAAAATGATATACAATTGTAAATGGCTAATAAGCCCATGAAAATGTGTTTAAAACAATCATTTACCACAGAAATGCAAACTAAAAGCAGCAGATACCACTATACTCACTAGAGTTCTATATCTGAAATATATGTCTAAAAGAATTTCCATATCCAAAAATTGTAAAATATCTTTCAATTGATGTTTCCTTATCATTGAAATTGATATTTTTTTTCTTTCTTACTAACATATAAAATAAGGTTGTGTATTTTAATAAGTGGCATCTTAGACTTGTTGGAATAGGGTTTTATTATAAACTCATCTTCTCTTACTTTTTCCATTTTCCAAATCATGCTTCTCATTAAGTCCCTCTCAATATTCCATAAAATACGTTGTCTTCAATTCAGGTTGTCCCTCTTCATCTTATCAGCTCTCTATCTGACACCCAGCCCTTGTGTCCTGGCAAGACAGAATGTCTCAGTTCATCCTTTTATTAACCACTTTATAATGCCAGCTTTGATGCTTGAATGTAGCATGTCTGAAAAGAAAAAGAAAAAGCTCATCAAGACAAAAAGAATTAGAAAAATTAATTTGAAGGAGAAATGAGTGACAGAGATGACATTTATATTAGCCATAGCCCCTAATTCTGCTGATTCAGCAGGTGGTCTGCCTCTCCTCCATTGCAAAATAGTAAATGCCTACATGTAGATAGCTTCCCAAGAGGACTTTAAAAAAGACTGTCCAATAATTGGTAAGTCTCTTTTCTATCTCATTCCATGTAAGAGGGCAGGTGGAATCCCTTTCCAGTTCGTATATTTCTGTAGTGTGTTACAAAAACCCTTTGCACCATGAGAAGTGTTGACAAAACACATCTCAGATTTTCTTTTGCACAGACTTCCTCCCTCCACCTTCTCCCTTCTGCATTTCACTAATTGTTTCACGATTTCAGTGCCTGACTGAAAGGCTGTAAAATGACGAAAGCTGAGCTTAAAATAATTACCTAAACATTTTCCTGGTGACAATGTAACTAAGCTTCAAGTACTCTCGTTTACACAAGTGTTGGCAAAATGTTTCACCCAGAATTAAATTTACAAATAGTACAGGATGAAGTGACTAATTAGCAAAATAGAGGAGATGAGGAGGAAGTGAGGGAGGCTACTGGAGTTTTTCTTACACAATTAGAGTTCTGAAATACCAGGATGGAATAGGTTCCTCAGACATAAACACTTACAACAGGTTTGATAATCCATGAAGAATGACGTACACATGTGCACGTCAAAGACAATGATCATACCTGGACCCAGAGGATGAAATCACTGCTTCTGACTTATTGTAGTTTGTGCTTCCTAGAAACCCATTATAACAGATGCGATTTAATTGGCATTCTACTATGTCCGCTCTGTCTGTCATATGTGAATTGCCCCCCTTTTCCTTCAAAATATAGAGTAGACCAGCAGGAATATGAGTTTGCTTGCCCCAGAAAATGGCTTGCAAAATGAGAAAAATCTGGTTTCCTATATTACATGAGTATTTCCAAGCTTCATGGGCATTTAGAAATAAGTAAGATCACATGTATATTCTCAAAAAAAAAAAAAACAAAAAACCACTTTACAGTGCTGTCTATATGCTAGACACTCATATAGACACTTTACAAATGCTTAATCCTACGAGGTAGGTATTGCTATTATGCACACCTCACCAATGAGGAAACTGATCTATATGAAGGATAAAATTGATTTACATCTAGATGAGGAAAGTTATATCCTTTTTCTCTGGGTACATGGATGCCTGGCTTTGACTCTTGGCCAAGAAAAAAAGGGCAGTAGGCTTTGTGATGTGCTATTTAAAGTCAGAAACTCTAGCAGAAATCCTTAAAGCCAGTTTTTCACTGGTGCTTTGTGACTGATGTAACAAGTTAAGTTGGCTTGGCTTAAAGCCCACTGGGAACTTTTGCCTTGAGCTCTCCTAAAACCATGATTTCTCACACAGATCTTGGTCATTTAACTTGGAGTGAGTGCAGTGAGAGCTTGTGCCTGGATGTCTCCTGGACCCCAATGTTCAACTGAACTCTCTCTTGCTGCCACATATTATTTATATTTAAGTAAATCCTTCATGTGAATATGATTTGTGAGTGCATTCAAATATCCTGTCTTGGGGAAACTTTACACAAGGCACAGAAGTTAATAACTGATCCAAGTTCAGCATGCTAGTTAATGGCAGAACCAGGTTTTGAACCTAAGCAATCTAGCCCCAGAATCTTTGTTTCTAACCACAGTCCTATGATGCTTGTAACACTGATACTCAAATTATACTGGTATGGAGACTTTGGTGGACTTCCCACCTCTACTCTTTCTCAAGTGTTCACAAATATTTTAGTGAGCTCCTAGAGGTGTTTCATCTAGGCTTGGAGTCTCCAAGTTTCTTCTACATCTGCTTCCTTGTTGCTGTCTCTGAGGTTGGCAGAATTCTAAAATACCCCCTGAGATTTCTTTTTTTTTCTTTTTTTTGTTTTTTTGTTTGTTTTCTTTTTTGTGACCAGTAAGGGGATTGCAACCCTTGGCGTGGTGTTGCTCGCACCGCGCTCAGCCAGTGAGCACACCGGCCATCCCTATATAGGATCCGAACCCGTGGCCTCAGCGCTCCCAGCGCCACTGCGCTCCCAGCGCCGCACTCTCCCGAGTGAGCCACAGGGTCGCCCCCCCCCCCCCGAGATTTCTAAACCCCTCTGGTATACAAGCCCTGCATAACGTTTTGGCTGAACACAGTGTATTTTACTCTGTGATGAGGTTATATTTCATATATGACACAACTGATGACCCAGGTGGGCTTGACCTAATCAGATAAGCCCTTTAAGACCAGAGAGTTTAACCAAATGGTGGTAGTAGTGATCTTAGAGATGAACAGGGCCACAGAGAGAAGACAATTTTGGACTCTTACCAGTCTGGAGATGGTACCAGAGAAATCTGCATTAAACAAACTTTATTAACTAGCATTTATCTGCTGGTTATTTTCCTTCCCCCAAAGTCCTTTTCCTTCACCTTGCCACTTCTCTAAAAACTGACTGTTCTTTGGTGAAGATGCTCCATAAGCTGCAATTCAAAGCCATCTCTTTGAGAACTACTCATGTTCTGGGTGTCTCCCATGTCTATGTGAAATATTCATCTTAATAAACTTCTGTTTGTTTATCTCTTGTTCATCTGTCTGGTGTTACAGGGGTCCATTCCCACTAAGCATCTATGGGGGTTATTCTTCACCTATAGCCAGATAGGCTTGTGACCCACAGAACTGTTAGATAATAGATGGGTGTTGTGTTAAGCTGTTAAATGTGTGATAATTTGTTACACAGCATAGACAGTTCATGCAATCCCCGACACATAGTCACTAGAGGAACAGCCCCTCATCACCACTTTGCAGAGCTTCCTTGCTGAGAGTGTTATTCTGTGCTCACTGTGTCACCTCCTGGAGCTGCAGAGCTGCAGGCCCTCTGGGGGAAAGCCAGGCAGGCTTCCTACAGTGCTCTCTGAGGCAGCTTCAGTGGACTCCCCACAGAAATAGGGAGACCCTTGTCATCCCAAGTCTATGAATCCCTCTGCTGCCAGGGTGCATGCAATACTGTCTATGCCAACCAGCAGCCATGCTCCCCGGGGGGAAAAATCAAAAAACAAAAACCTGGCAACCTTAACTTTCAGTTCTTTCATTCCACAAGGCTCAGACCTTGGTCCTGAGCCTGGCTAAGGATGTAACATATCATCTTCTACTTTTTCACTTCTACTTCTCTCCTTTCCCTCACCTGGACACAGCATCAGAGCTGGAAACGCCATCCCCAGGTTTTTGTGGAACTGTTTGAGTAAGAGAATGTTATGAACCACATGTTTGTATTCCCCCAAATTCATATGTTGGTGCCCTAACCTTCAATGTGATAGAATTTGGAGGTGAGGCTGTGGGAAAAATAGGATAATTTGGTCAGGCTCCCTTGGCTCAGGTCTGGTTGGGGGTCAGGCAGCACATTTCCTTGTAAACAAGTTGTGTGGGTGGAGTTAGTGAGCACATGCACCAATGTATCTTTTTAGTTTTGTTGCTATTGTATGTTCTGCAGATTGTGAAGCAGGCTGGTGGCAGAGCTCACATCTAACAATAGAGCATGTTTACTCTGCTGGCAGCTGCTCAGTTTCTGTTTTCTTTGGACTTTGCCGGTAGCAGTCGAGTTTCTGAGTTTCCCTGTGTGGACTGCTTAGCTCTTAGATGTGTGTGTGCTGAGTAAAAACTACTCTGTCTTCAACCAAGGCTCCAAGGACCATTTTGTCCAGTTACCTAGCTCATAGACCTGCATGTGAAGGGTTTGTGAATGGGCTTGAGGGACCTGTGAGCTTTGGGAGATACTTTGCTTTCCGTGAGGTCATGAGGATGGATCCCCCATGATGGTATTAGTGCCTTTAACAAGAAGAGGAAGAGGCCAGAGCTCTTTCTCTGTCTGCCATTAGAGGATACAGCAAGAAGTCATCAGTAAACCAGCAAGAAGGCCCTCACCAGGAGCCAAAGCAGCTGTCACCTTAACCTTGGACGTCCCAGACTCCAGGACTGTCAGAAATAAATGTTCGTTGTTGAAGACACTCAGCCTATGGTATTCTGTTAGAGCAGCTCTAATTGACCAAGATAGAGACTCTCTCTCTCTCTCTCTCTCTTCCTCAAGCTGCTGAAAGGATTTGATGAAAGACTGAAGAGTCTGATAGCTCATTGCCACGATCTCAAGGAAAGCCTGCCTGAGAATAAAGACACCATGAGAAAAATAGAGCCAAGAAAGGGAGAGAGAGATGGGACCAGATGGCAGCGTCATTTGGGACCCCTGATCCAATGACATAGACAAGAGCTAATGCATTCTTTGGTCAATTTTCTTTGAGTTGGGTTTTTATGTACACTAAAATAGGTCTGACTAAAAAGCGTGGTTCGTTCCCATAGAATTCTTGCTGGCTTCCTCACCCAGTTTCAACTTCCATTCAGCCATATCTGCCCTCCATTAACGGCCCTCATCTCATTCTGACTTGCTGAAAATTTTGGTTCACTAATGAGGCATTAATTTTAGCATCTCATACAAGTCTCTGCTGACTGTTTGCTTTATGGCTGATAGAGCTTTTTGCCTTTTTTAAAAACTTATTTTTTTAAATGCTTAGCAGTCATGTATATATAACCTCTCCATTATCCTGGATGAATACCAACCAGATAAAAGTTTCTCAATGCCTTTAATTAAACTTCATGAACTACTTCTTCTTAGAGCACTTTAACTACCCACCATGGTCAAATATTTTATGATCTTCTCAGGGCAAGAAGTGCGGGAGAAAGGAAGATGTAGAGGTGCCGTAAACAAACGATTGCCCATGGCACTTGATTTGGGAGATGAGACTGTCAAGGGAGAAATAGTACATATAAAAGTAAAAAATGACCTTGATGTTGGTGCAAGTGTGTTTGTGTTGAACTTATATTGGAGACTCAGAAAAGCTCTATGAAAGCTTTAAATGGAGAAGAAATGTCCCCATGTCCAAGAAATTATCTCTGCAGTTGTGCTCTTTGCATTAAAGGAGAGTTTCTGCATCCTGGGTGACCCTGAGAAAGTTGCTAAAGAATCTTAATTCATTATTTTATTCATTTCATTGAAGCAAATTTGAAATGACTCTGTAGGTGTGCATTAGTATTAGAAAATCCAATATAGAGAAAAATAATGATAACTATCATCTCCCCATCTTCATATAACATAATTTATTGGACATAATATGTGGCAAATATTAGGCTAAATACTTTCTATTTAAATCTTACAAAAATCTGAGAGGATGAGTAATATTACGATTCCCATTTTACTAGTTTCAGGCAAGTTAAGTTACTTAAGCCTGTTAGCTAGTTTTTTACTTGAGTAATAATTTAACTTAAGTTTCTGACTCTAAAACTCTTTTTTAGGGAAAGGATCCTTTTACACATTAGATATATAGTTGCAGGACAATTATTTCCTAACTCAAACTATTACCTTCTACACATACCCACGTACACACCAAGGTACACATACACATACCCATATACATAATATGGATTCACACATACACACACACACACACACACACACACACACACACACACATACTTCCCTGCCACGAGGGCTCTAATTTTGTTTATTCTTATCCTTTGTCTTCTAAAAAAGTGACCCCAGCCACAGCTTGAGGGATAAAGAACTGATTCATCTGAGCCAATCATGGCAATTTACCCCTTCTTTAACTGGCTTGAGAAGTAGTCTATGACCTGATTCTGTCAAATGACATACAGTGAAAGTTCATTGCCAGAGCTTCTTGGAAATGTTTCTTAGCTCTTAGGAAAAGAAGAAATGCAAGGAAGAGGTAGGCCCTTTTTCCTGCTCCTGAACAATGGTGTGTGCTCAGGAACTACTGCAGCCATTGCGTGACCATGAGGGAAGTGAGATGGCATCCCGGGGATGACAGAGCAAAAAGTCTGAAAGGATCTGGGTTCTTGATAGCATCATGGAGCCTCTGAATTAGCCAAGCTTGGAGTTTCTCCAACTTGGGATTTATATTTGAAAAATAAATCCCTTTATTCAATGAGTCATTGGGAATTAGGTTTGGCATGACTTGCAGTCAGACACTCCTAAAGGTACCCGCAATATTTCACTGCATATTTGTGATTTATTTTACACTCCTTGCCCTCTTCTCCTCACTTTTGAATCTTCCTGGCCTTTCGGCCACCCTGGCATGTTCTTCATTAAAATCTTTTTTTCCCTACAAATCTAAAAGAATACAACAACCCAAGTGTTCATGAACACATAAACACATGATTATGTGATTATGTTACATAAGATGGCAGCACCCACTGTGCAGAATTCTCTCATTCCTGTACTGGCTTTGAGAAAGCACACAGCCATGTCAGAGAATTCCAAATGTCAAGGGACAATGAGAGGCCCTAAGGAGCTCAGTATGACTGCCAGCCAGCAACCAACAAGAAACTAAAGCCCTCATTACTACAATCACAAGAAAATGAATTCTGCCAACTGCATGAGTTTGAAAGTGGGTCCTTCCACAGTTGTGCTACCAGATGAGTTTCCAGCTCCACTAACACCTTGACTGCAGCCTTGCAAAGCACCCAGTTAGGTTGTGTGGGGACTCCTGACCTACAGAAATTGTGGGATAATAAATATGTGTTATTTGAAGCCATGAATTTGTTATAATCTGTTGTGCAGAATAGAAAATGAGCACACATTTTTGTACTTGCACAGCCTTGAGAGTAAACGTCTCCTTAAATTTTCTGTTCTAAGTACTTTGCTTATCTCACCCTCATTCCAGCCTCGAGATAACATATTTTTTTTAGCTGTAGGGTTTTGGAGGAGGATCTGACAAATCCAAATTGAGCCATATCTTAGCTTGTCTTACTCTTTTCAATTAACCTGGCTATATTATTTTTTTCCCTGTGTAAAGAATTAAACACAAAATGATTATGAACATTTAGTACTGTGTAGCTTTGTCACACTATTAATTACATCTTCTAAAAAGCACAATTTTCTTTAAAATACCAGTAATTCCTAGGTTTTGTTTATAGCTATTTTCACAACCCACTCATTTATACAGCCTAAGAAAGTGGCCATTTTTTTTATTTCTTGCCAGCTCTGCCAGCTCATGGTAGAAAACCAGTGTTCAAATAAAAAATTCAACAGTGATCAGGATGCAGGCCACAACAGTCAGTATTTCCAAGCTTTTTGTTTTTAATGTAAAAATTTCAGAAGACCTGTAGCCAGAGAAACTTGGGTTTAATTCTGGCTGCTCTATAACTCACAAGGTGTATGACTAGAGAAAATTATTTTCCCCTAGCCTCAGGTCACATGGGGAAATTTTAATGAAATAATGCCCGTAAAGTTCTTAGCACAATATTTGGTACGTAATATGCAGGCAATAAATAAATAACAATGATAGAAAACATTTACTGAACATCAACTATGTGTTTGGCACTGACTAAAAAATGTACTTACACATTACTCCACTGAACCTTCCATACAAAAGTGCAGTTGTATTTTACCCATTTTATACATGAGGTATAAATCCCTAGAGAGAGCAAGTAACTTGCTCCATATTCCACAGATCCTGAGAGATTCACACAGAAGCAGTCCCACACTAGAGCTGACTCCAACCCAGCATACCATATCCCCCTCCCCTCTCCTCCTGCTCACTGTTAAGTACTGCTCCTTGGCAAAGATTTGATTTCTCTGCACTTTTCATTTTTTGGAAAAATGGATTTATCTGCTAATGTTAGCCACCCAGTATTATCAGGTCATGATACAAGCAAGATATGTCTCATATTGTCTTCTAAGATTATGCTTTGCTGTAAGTAATATTTATGTTTTTTCTACTTTCTTTTTCCTCTTTCTTTTTAAAGGGAGAAACTTGGGTTTCCTCTTCAGTTCTAGTCACTGTTCATGTCATGATATGCTTTTCAAAACAGAAGTTACCAAATATACATTACTGGAGTCACTGGGTACTGCAATTGAAAGATGGTCACCTTTCCTCATGACAAATAATTGTACCTCCTTAAGGAGACTGCCCTCTCCTTTCTCCACCCACTGCCACTCATTCAGGACTAACATTATTGCAGTGGAGGAAGATGAATCCTATGGATTTCACCCCAGTCTATATTAATTTGTTTTTGAATAAACAGATTACTCCTAAGTGAACTTAGAACAACAACAAAAAAAGCAAACCACTTAAGTCAGAAAAACTCAAATGCAAGAAATAAAAGGGCATAGAAAGAGAGTCTGGTCTGAATAAACATTTATTAGTCATGAGTTTCGTATGTATCAGAAATATTTCTTTCTACCGCTCTGGCTCACTGAGGTGGAAAATTGATTCACCTGTTTGGCCAAGGTGCATTGTGTCTGTCCCCTGTAATCCAATGGAGATCTTAATTGATGTAGCACCACCTGTCTCTGGTTGGACACATAATCATAACCTTACTTCTATTAAGTATTCTCTACTGTAGGAGGATGAGAAAACAAATCTACAGGTGTTACACTGCAGAACTTCATTAAATTGTCTCTCCAACCTATCCTCAAACTAATCCAGTGGTTTATTAATTTAGTAAAGCTAGATGTTGTTCAATAAAGGAAGAACATTCAGATATTAACCTCCACTGATCATACAGTTTGGGATAATTTAAAAGGGAGCTGGATTATTATCCCACAGAAATTAAATCCACAATTGCAGTAAATATTTGCAGCATGCCTCCTCAGCATTTATTTCTTCCTTTTCCAGCCATCCATGGATTTTTTGAGGGCATCTTCCCATTGTCCATTCTCTCTATACATGATCAGAGAAGATATCTATTCTCAATCCTAGGAATGAACCAATCAACCAACCAACTTGCTCTGACAATGTTCAGGGACGGGCACTTTACCTCTGCTGGAACAATCAAAGCGAACACTGGGGCTTTTGTGAAAAACATTGGAGAAGAGATCCTCTCTCTTCTGTACTGGATTCGACCTTGGAAGGATTTATCCCCAGATTGTTCTGACAACTGTAGTGCAAACAAAAAAGAATAGGTTGCCTGGAAATGGAGTCATCAGAGAAGATAGAGAGTTGAGTGGATGCAGAAAGAGAAGCGAGTGACTTTTGACAGTTTGAGTCTCTGCTTGAGCCCAACCTGAAGCTAGATCTGCCCTGTTCTCTTCAGTTGTGTGAGCAGTAAATTTATTTATTTTTTCTGTTTGGAACAAATTGGATGAGATATTTTCACACTTGCCACCAACAGCTAGCTAAAAGATATAGTTCCTCATACTTGTTAGATTCATATGGATAATTTTCCCTTTGTTTTGATTAAAAGACAAACAGAAAGAGGCCATGCTGTGCATCTGATAAGCTTGGCTGGAAGCACCTTCTGTCGGTGGCTGCCTACCCTAAGTCCTGACTGTTGCACCCATCTGATACAGAGGAACACATAAAGTACAGACATGGGGCCAGATTGACTGTATTAAATTCCTTCCTAAATAACTACCTTCCAGCTGTATGACACTGATGAATCTTCTCAAATCCCTGTGCTTCTGTTCCTCCATCTCTAATGGGCATAATAATAGCCTATGCCTCCTAGGGATATGATAAGTGTACAGTGAGATAATTTATGAGAAACTACAGAACAATGTCTGACATACTCTTAACGTAAACGAATAAAATGCCAGTCTTCAAATCTCATTCGCCTGACACTTGTCATATTTATAATGAATGTTCTCTGTGAATCAACATGAGTACGTATCAAGTATGGACACCTATTTTTAATTTTATAAGATTTTTCTCCCGTGGTTAATATCACCTGTTCCCTGCTAAGTACACACAGACATTTGCTGCTGCTGATGGTCCCCATCCTTAACCTGTGTCTATTAGAAACACTTTGGAATTGTTTCCCTGCTTCTCCCCATCCTGTCTCAAACAAGACAAGCATAGAAAGGCGTTTATAAAACTATTCACATGCGTGTGAAAATAGTTGGTTATAATTAACACATTGACACCACTTGGTACACACACACACACACACACACACACACACACACACACACACGCACACACACATATCCATCTTTTCAAAAAACAAAGAACATGTTCTAACACAGAGGAATAAGTCAACAATAGTGGAGTCTGAGGGACCAGAAGTAGGTTAGTACAGTAGCTGTAATATTACAGAGGAAGACTACCAGGATATAAGAAATAATTCTGCTTAAATGGTCATTTTTTTAAAGGTAAACTGGGATATATAATCCCCAAAGAGAAGTTTCTAGTCAAAGGCTTAGTTTGCAGAGCCCTTCATTAATTATTCTAAACAAGAAACACCTGACTCAAACTCGTGTGACCCAAACTCATGTGACAGACACACTGATAGAGGGTAGAGATAGAAAAATTAAAAATTTATGATTCTTATTATATAGTTATTCCCAGTCCAGTGGGAAAGATAGAACCAAAATAATTTAAAAGCAATCAATGCAATAGTTTAATTTAAAAATTATATTCTGATTCACAATCAAGATCTGTGTTAGAGGCTGATAGCACAAAGATGAATTTTTAGGTAAGTCCTATCCTTGAAGAACTCACATCTACTCACTTGCAGCATATGCAATACAGTAAAGCCAAATATAGTCCACCATAAAGGCAGAAAGAGAAGGAAGCAATCAATGACGTCTTTGAGGGGGAAGAGGTTTCAGTGGAGAATGGGCCAAATTCTGTAATTGATTTCATACAGTGCTTTCAGGGAACATGTGGTTCGAGAAGTTCGGGCTATTCTTGTATTAATAGAAAATATAATCATGATTGGATTCCCAATGTTTAGCATGACGTTTAATAAATAAATCTGAGCTGGGCATACAGAGCAAAACTGAGTTTTCTCCTGTCCCTGTGAGCACGTTTTATTGGCTGACAAGCCACCTTTAATCACTTGCTGAGAAGACACACTCATGGAAACCAAAGCTGCTGATGCACTTGGATCTACCATTGGTGACAAAGCCCACTGTTCACCCACCACCCAAAGCCGATCTGGAACTTCCTCTCCCTCGTACCCCTTCCAGTGGAGAGACTGTTAAAAACCACACCTTCCCTCTCCAGCCGTTTTCATAGCCAGGAGCTGGCAGGTGGGAGACAGATACTCTGCACTGAAGCTATGCTTTCCTCTCTCAGTCCAGTGGAATCAGAGTCACATGGCAACTTTATCCAGAAGTAAGACCTAGATTTATAGCACATGTTTTATACTGGACAGAGGTAATTTCCTCAGAGAGGGTAGTTAATAATAACATAGCATAACAATAATAAAAGTAATGAATGAGGATATGGAGGCTTGAGTATGGTATTTAAAGTTGAAAGCATAACCAAAAGAAGAATGTAAAAAGAAAAAAATATAATCAACATAATTGTGGAAAGAAGGAGAATATAAGTGAACCTAATTGCTTATCTTCCAAGATGATAGTCAGTAACGTTACTTAATACTGGTAAATCAAGAAACGGATGTATGAATAAATTAGTGTGATGGACGTAAACGCCAGAAAAACTCAAAACTAATATTGTCAAGATAACCCCAGCACAATAGCAGTGGAAGTGAGGGCCAGGAGGAAGGATTTGCTCTGCATTTCATATTATCTGTATTTTACTGCCTAAATCCCTTTCCCCTTCATCTTTACCTATAAAGATGATAGGCACAATGAAAGACCAACTTCAACACAAATATGTATCCCATCCTGTCAGAACACATCAGACCCGATTTTGAATGTGTGATACAGCTGTGTTTTTGCTTATTTTTACATGCAGTCAAGTATTTTAATTATTTTTGTATATGTCTGTCTCTCCAGTAATGATAAGCTCTTTGAAATCAGTAAACATGAGTCTTTTGAATACAGTATGTGCTCAATAAATGCTGTAGACATGTGACATCCATGACCATAGACAAGATGCTGACACAAGCAGAGCAACTTGGCTTCCTCTCACCAGATGCCCATATTACCTACCTATCCTGCAGCAGATTTGCAATGTTAAAAAGAAAGGAAAAAAGTAAGGAAAGGAGGAAGGGAAAGAAGAAAATGTAGAAAACCATCAGTTCTGGATAATGGGAAAAGCATGATCACATTTAAGTTTTTGAGAAATGTCTTTTATATAAAGATAAGAGAGACACAGTTAGGTAGAGTCACAGAGGGCCCACCTGCAAACTTCCCTCCTGTAATAGAGAAAAATGATCAGAAAATATGTGGCAGGCCCAACAATCTCTAACAGGTGGACATCAGCTTCTTTTTCAGAGAAGCCTGCCCCAGTGAGCAGAAAGGCAAGACCACAAGGCATCTTCTCAAGGCTGAGCATTGAAACAGGAGAAAACTGCACAAAATCTAAGAATTCTGCAGAGTATAAATCCCATAAACAAAAGTTTAGCACAAGATAAGGCAATGTGCTGACAAATAGGGCTTGGGTAAAGAAAGTTTAACTCTAATAGATTACTGTATTTCTTGAGCAAATTTATTTTGGCAATAAAATTTAAATTAGATAAAAATACATTATTTTCAAGTCAACTTTTCATAAAATCAATGTCATCAGTGAGGAAAAGGGAACATTCCCCAGACTACAAGTGCCATGAGAACAGGGATGTGTCTAATTCGCTGTATATCCTCAGTGTTAAACCAAGTGACCTGCACAAAGCAAGTGTTCAATAGTCATTGAATGGACACCTGATGTTTAATACAAATTACTGAAGATTTACAAACTATAATTCCTAGTGTGAATGGGGGAAAGAGACTGCTTATATACAATTGTGGAAACATAATTTGATATAAGGTTTGTAGAGGACAACTCGCAATGTCTTTAAAGTTTTGAGCCTGTGCTCAAAGCTTCATTACCATCATCATCATTATCACATAAGTCAATACCTTTCAGCAGAGATGCCAGGACGGTGCCAAGTGCATCATATATGTGCTGTCATTATTCATCATCACAGCCTTATGTGCTAGATATTCATATTATCCCCAAGTTCATGTGCAGGAAAGCAGAATCTTGGAAAGAGGCGCTCAATTGCCTGGTAAGCAAATGGCAAAACCCAAATTCTAAGCCAGCCATTTCTGATTTGAGACTCAAACTCCCACCCACCACATTGGCTCTAAACGAACAATGTGGTGCATCTTCTTTGATTCTGCCATACCATTCCTAGTAATTACACAACAGTAAATAACCAAGTGTGTGCTCCAAATTTCAGTGGAAGTGTAAGTTTTATTTAAAAGTCTTGACTCCCTCTTTTGTATTTTACTAAAATTATATGACTTGAGACTTTGGCTTACATTTCTTTAAAAAGACTATTTCTTACTCAATAGTTTGGAGAATTTTGAAGCAATGGAGTAGCTTAAAATTAAACACCAGTTTTCATATCTGTTAAAGTGTATTGGTGATCTACACTACAGGCATGCACTGGTCATCTTTCTTCTTGGGTCACAGTGCCATCCTATTTCTAGAAAGTTCTTCTTTCATATCAAATCACTTCTCTCGCTACAGCCCCCCACCCCCTCTTTTGGTGAATAGACCAGTCAGTGAATTGACTTTCAGTAAACTGGCCTATATCTTCTACTCTACGGCCACCAAGGGAAACCAAATTCAATTCCTTTACTATGCAGAAAATTTCACCTTCTTCAATTTAATCACTCTGTTTTAGATTAGACTCTGGGATTGGTTAAATAATTTATGATATGGTAACACAATAGAATACTATAGAGCAAATCAAAATTATATTGTACAAGAACAGTGAAGAATCTGTCAAGACACTTAAAATATATTGAGTAACATAGTAGGCTACAGAAAAGATAAAATGCATTACACCATTTCAAAGGAAAAATTTAATTTGCATTGATGTTTATAATGACATAGAGAACAGCTTTTAGTAGTAATATTTACTGCATTGTGGGTTTATGGGTTTTTTTATAACCTATATAAATATATACATACAGCAGAATACACAGATTAAATTCTGGAAGAAATTTGAATACTTATCTCTGTTATCTATATATTTCTAAAATAAATATTATAGTACACCACTCTATAAGGGCCGAGATTTTTGTCTATTTTATTTACTTCTGTTTCCAGTTTCTAGAGTGGTCCCTGAGTTGTAGTGAACACTTAGAATATACATTTTTGAGGGCCATAAATGTGTATAGTTTTGTAATATAAGCCAGAACAAAGGAGGGTATTTTTTTTAATTAAATGATGTTGAGAAAAGTAATCATCTGTAAAGTAAAAGAATTGGATATTTATATCACATCATGTACCAAAAATAAACTGCAGATAGATAAAAGGGTTGGATATATCACTTGTCCTACCTCCAATCTATTCCTCATACAGCCAGAATGATCTTTCTACAATACACATTTGTAATACACATTTGTTCATAACTCTCCTCTGTTTAAAAACATTTAAAGGTTTCCAACTGCATTAGAATTAAAGTTTACAATGTTAAAAATAACCCACACGGCCTAGAGGCCTAGATGTCTTGCATGGTACCTACCAACTACTCCAACTCGCCAGTTTCTCTCTCTCTCTCTCTCTCTCTCTCCCCTCTCCCCCCACCCCCACCATCCCAATGGTATGTGAAACCGAGACTTTTCTCTCTTCCTAAACTCCAGATTCTTTGCCTCAGGGACTTCCCACAGGCAGTTTCTCTCCTAAAATGCCATCACCACATACAAAACAGGATTCGCATAACCAACCAATTACTTCTCATCTTTCCAATTCGACTTTCTGGATATTTACATCATCTCAAAGTATCTCCCCACAAAGTACATGTTTATTAAAAAGGAAAAATAGATGGTATCTCAATGTGGTTTTGATTTGCATTTCCCGGATGCTGAGTGATGTTGAGCATTTTTTCATATGTCTGTTGGCCATTTGGATATCTTCCTTAGAGAAATGCCTACTTAGCTCTTTTGCCCATTTTTTAATTGGGTTGCTTGTTTTCTTCTTGTAAAGTTGTTTGAGTTCCTTATATATTCTGGATATTAATCCTTTGTCAGATGTATATTTTGCAAATATTTTCTCCCACTCTGTTGGTTGTCCAGTTAGGATGGCTAAAATCCAAAAGACTATGAACGATAAATGCTGGCGAGGCTGCGGAGAAAAAGGAACTCTCATACATTGTTGGTGGGACTGCAAAATGGTGCAACCTCTATGGAAAATGGTATGGAGGTTCCTTAAACAATTGCAAATAGATCTACCATACGACCCAGCCATCCCACTGTTGGGAATATACCCAGAGGAATGGAAATCATCAAGTCGAAGGTATACCTGTTCCCCAATGTTCATCGCAGCACTCTTTACAATAGCCAAGAGTTGGAACCAGCCCAAATGCCCATCATCAGATGAGTGGATACGGAAAATGTGGTACATCTACACAATGGAATACTACTCAGCTATAAAAACGAATGAAATACTGCCATTTGCAACAACATGGATGGACCTTGAGAGAATTATATTAAGTGAAACAAGTCAGGCGCAGAGGGAGAAATACCACATGTTCTCACTTATTGGAGGGAGCTAAAAATTAATATATAAATTCACACACACACATACACACATACACACACAAACCGGGGGGCGGGGAGGAAGAAGATATAACAACCACAATTATTTGAAGTTGATACAACAAACAAACAGAGGGGACATTGTTGGGGGGGAGGGGGGGAGGGGGGAGGGAGGGAGGTTTTGGTGATGGGGAGCATTAATCAGCTACAATGTATATCGACAAAATAAAATTTAAAAAAAAAAAATAAATAAAAAAATAAAAAATAAAAAAATAAAAAGGAAAAATAGTTAACAGAACAGTACCTGGCAGACACCTCCAAAGCCTCCTGAAAGTATGCACTGAAAGAGACACAACATTGATTCTGCAATATTCCTGCCACAAATGCATAACCTGTAGCTAATCATGAGGGAATACCTTCAAACCCAAACTGAGAGACATTCTGTAGCCAGTACTCTTCAAAACAGCAAGGTCAAGAAAGACAGACTGAAGAACTCTTCCATATTAAAGAGACATGTCAAATTAACGCAAAGAATAATTCTAGATTGATTCCCGGACCAAGAAAGGACATTAGTGGGATAATCGGCAGAACCTGAAAAGGCTTATTGATTAGAAAATAGCATCGCTATCATTAATCTCATGAATTCCTAACTTGTACTTGGTTATCTAAGAGAACGTTTTTGTTTTTAGGAAATATTATATACACTGAAATATTCATAAGCAGCATCATGCTTGCAATTTACTTTCAAATATTAGAGAAAATTAAAAATATATAAATATATATGAATGAGTGTATGTGTATATGCACACACATAATGTGGGGGTAGATTATCAAGCAAGAAGGGTAGTAAAATGCTATCATTTGGTGAATCTAGGTTAAAGGTATATGGGAATTCTTTACCCTGTTTTTGCAGGATTTTTAAAGCAAAACTTTTAATTTTGAGATAATTATAGATTCATATGCAGTTCAAGAAATAATACAGGGATATCAGCTGTACACTCTACCCAGTACCCCCAACAGTAATATCTTGCAAAACTATAGTGCAATATCACAACCAGGATATTGACATTGAGGTACTCAAGATGCAGAACATTTTCATCACTGCGAGGATCCTGTATTGCCCTTTTATAGACACACCCCTTCCCATTCATAGTCCTCTTAAACCTTATAAACCACTAATCTGTTTTTCATGCCCATTTTAAGGTTTTTATATGAAGAGAATCACACAGTTTGTAAGGTCTTGGGATTGAGTTTTTCCACTCAGCATAATCCCCTGGAAATTCACCCAGGTTTTTATTCCTTTTTACTGTTTAGTAGCATCCCATAGCATGGATGTGTCTCGGTTTCTTTAACCGTTCCTCCATTAAAAAACAACTGGTTGTCTCCAATTTGTGTTTGCTGTAAATAAGCTGCTATGAAAATAAGTGTACAGGTTTTTGCACAAACATAATCTTCATTTACTTGTAATAAATGTCCAGGAGTGTAATTGTTGGGTCATATGGTAGTGGCATGTTTAGTTTCTTTTATTTTTTTTTTCTTTTTTTTAATGGAGGGACTATTTTCCAGTCCAGAAATGGCTGTGCAATTTTACATTCCCCTCAACAATGTATGAGTGATCAAGATTCTCCCAATCCTTGCCACCATGTGGTATTGCATTTTATATATAAATATATATATTAAGTCATTCTGATAGGTGTGTAGTGATATCTCATTGAGGTTTTAATTTGCACTTCCCTGAGAATTAATGTTAAACATCTTTCCTATGCTTATTTGATGTCTGTATATCTTCTTCACTGAAATGTCTTCATATCTTTGGCACATGTCCTAATTACGTGGTTTCCTTTTTTTACTGTTGAGTTTCGAGTATTTTTATATATAATAAACCCTCTAATGATGCAGGAGTTAGGGGTGCTGAGCCCCCACAGAGCTGAAAATCCACATATAACTTTTCATTCCTCCAAAACGTAACTACTAACAACTTACTATTGACCTGTTTATATTACCAATAATATAAACAGTTGATTAACACAGATTTTGTGTGTTATATGTACGGTATATTGAATTCTTACAATAAAGTAAGCTGTGAAAAGAAACTGCTATGAAAAAATCATAAGGAAGAGAAGAATCCAAGAGATCACTTTTTACAGCAATAAGCAATTTACTAGAGATCTGAACTGCTCAGGAAGATGATTAGTATAACACAGTGGGGTTTTTTTGTTTTGTTTTGTTTTAATTTTTATTGAATCAAAATTGATTATACATATTTTGGGGATTCAACATTGAGATATGTTGATCAAATCAATATTTCTAGCATATATATTGTTACAAGTCGTAATTATTCTTTATGCCCCTTGTCCGATCTCTCCCCATCCCCCTTTCTCTCCCCTCCCCCCTCTAATTACCCTAGATTTCTTCTCTCCTTCTGAAAGAATAATGGTCACCCTGTTGATTTGTTACCTAGATGATCTGTCCAATGCTGAGAGGTGTGATGAGGTCCCGCAGTATTATCATAGAGCAGATGCTTCTTCTGTCACTCTGAAATGGGCTTTGTGGAGAGAGACATCCTCTTTTTTTCTTTATCTCTGCTGGTGACTTTCCTTGTGTCAATGCACTCCAGTGGCTGGCAGACCATCTGTGTCAAACGGTGTTTTAAGTGGATATTCACAACAGTTGAGCTCACCAAAATGGCAACAGGAGGTGGCTACAAAATTATTACAGTAGTGCAGTATGTACTGCAGTTAATTTTATGCAATTATGATTTAACACTGCATCTTTACATTTCTCTCGACTGCAAATGCCCCATGTACCGTTTGTGTTTGTATGCGTTGTTTTGATAAATTTTAACTTTTTATGATACATTTTTGTATATGAGAATACTTCAAAAAGTTCATGGGAAAATTCATGTTATCTTTTAATTATATTTTTCCATGAGCTTTCTGAAGTAGCCTCATATTTTATGGTAGTAAGTGATAAAATAGACTAATATCTACATATATTTTATACATTCATTACCTACCTAATGTTTTCTTAAGTTTTTTGATATTTCTAGGCTATAAGATTTGTCTATGAATTTTTTTTAAATTGTCACAGGCCTCCAAAAAATTTTCCAATATATTTACTGAAAAAGATCTGTGCATAAGTGGACCTGTACAGTTGAAGCCCATGTTGTTCAAGGACCGACTGTATTCATAATAATACTCTTTTGCAAAATATATGATTTGCAAATATTTTCTCCCACTTGTCATTTCATCTTTTTAGCAGGTGATTTTGAAGAAAGAATTTTTATTTTGATTTTAGTGAGGTTCAATTTATCAAGTTTTCTTTTTATGAATTGCACTTTCAGCGTTTAGTCTAAGAACTTTTTGCTGAGTCTTACATCCTATAGCTTTTCTCCTATATTTTTTCAAAAGTTTTATAGCTTTACATTTTACATTTAGTTCCATGATCTCTTCTGAGAGGATTTTGGTGTAAGTATGAGGCTTAGGTCAAGATTTATTTTATTGCCTATTGATGTCCAATTGTTCTAGCAGCATTTATTGAAAAGCCTACTTTTGGAGAATTTTTTTTTTTTTTTTACTTTGTCAGAATCAGTCAGTTACGAATTTGTAGTTTTATCTCTGATATGTGAAAATCTTGGAATACATCACTTTATCCTTACAAGAGAAAACTGGATAAACTGAAAATGAATAACCTTTTTTGGACCTATCAAAAAACCAAGTTTCAGGGCAAACCACTTTCCCCAAATCTAGAGGTACCAATGAATCCAGAGAATCACATCTAATATCTTTACTTAGAGCAGAAGTCACTGGAGCCAGAAACTGGTAAAAACACTTAAATAGCAATTTTGATAAATTTGGGGTAATTGAGTGTAGACTAGTCTGAAAAAAAAAAAATCCTATGGGTCCCAGTCTTAGGGGATCCTACAATTTTGCAGGTACTGTTTCAGTAACAGTAGCAGATTTTCATGCTGGAGATCTGAGAAAAATCTCCTATGGCTCTGGTAGGGTGAAGAGAAGATTAATCATTGTGAAATACACTTAGAGCCTCCTCCTTAACAGAAGAAAAGGTTTTATCCATCCCAGGTGGGAGAAGGAGATTTCTTCATTCAGCCCTGTCTAACCTCTGGGTCTCACCCAAGAGGGTAAAAAACCTTAAGAAGCACTTGTAAAGGCCACAGTCCAGAGACACGAGCTCTCTAAAAAACTGAGATTTAATAAGATTACAGAACCCTTTCCTTCCCCCATACTTTACAACCACACCAAGAGGGCTCCAGTGTAAAAAGAGTGTGTTTGAGCTGAGAGAGCTGCACAGGCAGGCTTTTTCTAAGGAGGAGAATTTAGGGATTCCCAAAGTCAACAGAAGAGAAATCAAACAAACAAACAAACAAACTAGAGGAATTTCAACCCTCCTACACATACAGATATAGCAAAAATCAAACACAGTTAAACTCATAGGAACAGTAACATAAAACCTCATGCCAAGAGCCTATTCATTGCAGTTTCTATTACCCAATACAACATACCTGGCTTTCCACAAAAAAATTAGGAAAGGCAAGGAAAAAAAAACGTTGTCTGAACAAACAAAGTAAGCCAAAACAAGCATTAGAACCAGTCTCGAATATGGCACAGATGTTGAAATTATGACAGATAATTAAAAATAACTGTGATTAGTCTGTTAAGAGCTCTAATGAAAAAAGTATTCAACATGCAAAGACAGATAGAAGATGTAAACAGAAAGATGGAAACTTTGAGGGAAAATCAAAAGGAATTGCTAGAAATAAAAAACAACAACAACACAGTAACAAATGAAGAATACCTCAGATCAAATCAGAAGTAGACTAAATACAGATGAGGCAAGAATCATTGGGCTTAAAAGTAGCTCAATAGAAACTTTCCAAACTAAAGTACAAACTGACAAAATAATAATAATAATAATAATAATAATAATAATAATAATAATAATAATAATAAACAATAATAATAACATCTAAGAACTCTGGAATAATTTCAATAGGTGTATTATATGTATAATTGGAATACCACAAGAAGAAAAAAGAGAGAATAGAGGAGAAAAATATTTAAAGTAATAACTGCTGAGAACTTTTCAAAATTAGTGACAGGAAGCAAACCACAGATCAATGCCATGCACGAAGAAGTTCAGAGAACACCAATAGAATAAATAACAAAAATACATCTACATCTAGGTATATCATATTCAAATTGCAGTAAACCAAGAGAAAATGTTGAAAGAAACCAAAAATGTAAATAAACATCTGCACTAGACAAGAATAAAATTTAGGAATTCCAGCAGCTTTCTCATCAGAAGCCATATCTAAAGTGTTGGGGGGAAAAAAAACACATTTCTAGATCTGGTGAAATTATCCTTTAAACATGAAGTAATAAAGATTTCCTCATATAAACAAAAGCTGAAGGTATTTCATCACCAGCAAAAATGGCTTGAAAGAAATATTAATAGAAGTTCTTCAGAAAGAAGTAAAGGCATGTAAGTCAGAAACTCAGACTTACATAAAGATAGGAAGCATCAGACAAAGAATAAATGAAGGGAAAATAAAATCTTTTATTTTTTTATTTATAATTTTAAAATATCTTTAAAATAAAAGTAGCACTATATTAGATGATTATAGTATATAGATAAGTGATATGAAATGACAGCCATGTCATAGGGATGGAAGGGAGGAATTGGAAACACATACCCTGTTATAAGGCATCTGCAGTACACATGAATAGTGCAGTGTTGAGGGTCACTTAGATTAGATTAAAATGTTTCAAATTCTAGGGCAACCACTAAAAATTTATATAAGAAAACAGTTGATGTACTAATAGAGGAAATAATAGAGAATCATACAAAATACTTGGCTACAGACAGGAAGGGCAGAAATGAAGAGAAAAAAGAAACAAGGAACAAATACAACAAAACATTACAAACATGGTAATATTAATCCAACTACATTAATAATGACTTTAAATATGAGTGGCTTAAATACCTAATTAAAAGAGAAAGAGTTCACAGTAAATTTTTTTAAAAAGACTCAACTATATGGTTTCCAGAAGGAACCCACTTTAAATATACAAAGACTCAGGGGTTTAAAAACATAAAAGATGGGTTATGGTACACCATGCTACCACTAATCAAAATAAAGCAGAAGTAGTTACATTTATTGCAAATATAGCTGACTTCAGAACAAAGAAAATTATCAGGAATAAAAAGAAGCATTATATAATGTTAAAAGGGTCAATTATCCAACATATAACAATCCTAAATATATGCACCTAACAACAAAGCATCAAAATGTCTATTACAACTGATAGAACTGAAAAGAGAAATGGGGAAAAAATTGTGATTATGAATAAAGGTTTTATAAACATTCACATGAAAGTATTTTGTGGATGTATTTTTCATATCTCTTGGGTATACTTAGGGGAGAGATTGCTGGATCATATGCTAAGAGTATGTTTGGCCTTTTAAGAAAATGCCAAACTGTGTTACAGAGTGGCTATTACAATTTTGCATTTACACCAGCAATAAGTGAGACTTCCTATTGTTCCACATCCTCTCCAGCAATTGGTATTGTCAGATTTTCTGGATTTTAACTGTTGTACTGCATGTAGTGATGTGGCATTATTGTTTTGACTTACAAATGACATATGGTATTGAGCATCTCTTATAACATTTATTTTCCATCTGTATATCTTCTTTGATGAGGTATCTGTTCTGATCTTTTGCTCATTTTATAATTGGGTTGTTCATTTTCTTATTATTGAGGTTTAAGGGTTCTTTGTATATTCTGTATACAAGTCTTTCATCAGATATTTGTTTTGCAAATATTTTCTCCCAGTCCATGGCTATCTTTTCATTCTCTTTACATTGACTTTCACGGAACAAAAGATTTTAATTTTAATAGAGTTAACTCATCAATATTTTCTTTCATGGATTTTGCTTTTAGTGGTGTATCTAAAAATTTATCACCAAACCCAAGATCACATATATTTTCTCATATATTTCCTTTTAGAAATTTTATGGTTTTGCATCTTACATTTAAATATATTATCAAATATTAAATCAGTTTTTGCAAAAGGTGTAAGGTCTGTGTCAAGATTAATTGATTTTTTGCATATAGATTTCCAATTTTTCCAGCATCATTTATTGAAAAGTCTATCCTTTCTTTATTGACTTGCCCAGAATACCCAAGGAACTCACTACTATGTTCTTCCTTGGTCCCAAAGTCCCTAAAATGTCTGCTTCTTCCCTCCACCTTTCAGAGTTTCTTGTGTTTGTTTCATATACATTGTCCAAAATTTTTAGTTGTACTTAGTAACAGGAGTAGGAAAAAGTATGTCTAACCCATCTTCCTGGCAGTGGAAGTCTTCTACTGCTATTTCATAAGTTGAAATCATGTCAAGTACTTTTTTTTTAAGTGGGGAGGAGGGGAGAGGGGACAATGGCAACGATATTAAATTATATAACAGAAATAAAGCATGCTATGCTTGAGGACTCTTCAAACACACTGAGGGTACAAATTAGGGACTCTGTTTAAAGGAACATGATTTAAGAAATTGAGATATTTGAAATAGTTTCTTAGGACTGCTATAACAAGGTACCACAAAACATGTGACTTAAACAACAGAAATTTACTACCTCAGTTCTGGAGGCTAGAAATCCAAAATCTGGGTTTTGGCAGTGTTGGTTCCTTCTGAAGGCTACAAGGAAGACTCTGTTCCATGCCTCTCTCCTAGCTTCTGGGAGCCTGAGGCCTCCTTGTCTTGCAGGTTGCCTTCTCCCTGTGTCTTCACATTATCTTCTCTCTATGCATGCATGTGTCCAAAATCCCAATTCTTATAAGGCACCAGTCATATGGGATTAGAGCCCACTCTAATGACCTCATTTTAACTTGATTACACCTGTAAAGACCCAAATAAATTTAAACTCAGAGCTTCTGAGGACTTTAACTCCAACATATCTTTTTGAGGGGACACAATTCAAACCATAACAATATTCAAATCTTCAAAGTAAAGAAAATTATGTACACATAAAAAATAAAAAGTCCTCCTGAGTAAAATTTCACTCGATGCCTCAGTCTGGGTGAACCCCCTAGTTTATGATGTAATTTCCAACCACAGCATTCCTCAAATTATAATTGGATGTTTATTAGTGTCATATATTAGCCTGTAAATTCCAGAAGACCACAGATCATTTCTCCTGTTCACCATTTTGGTCTCACAGACATATAGGAGGCTCATAAAGCATGCTTGTTAAATAAATAGCAAATAATATTGATAAATATTATGGGCATGATCCTACCATAGAAAGAGCTTTTCAAAATATTAAAACAGTGTACACTCAAATATTAAAAATGGACAATGGATAAAGGTAGGGAATTTACAAAGGAAGAAATGCAAAGAGCCGATACATATGTAAAGCTAAATTTAATCTTATTGTTAAATAGAAATGCCTATTAAAATGAAATACATTCTTAAGTCATTCTATATGTGCATGCTTAACAATAATAACAATAATCATAACAATAGTATCCAAATGAATTGAGGATGCAAGGACTCAGAACTTTTCAAATACTGCAGATTGGAGTGAAAATTGACCCTAATTTTTGGAGAAGATTTTGATGAAATTTATTATAAACTTTGTGAAGATTGTTTCCCTTTGTACAAACAAATATCTCTTTACATGGCTTAATCTGGATTTTTCTTTTCAGAGTTATTTCTAAAGTTAAATATGTAAATAATTAAAAGTACACCAGAAAGTGCTTGAATCAAAAATAAATTTTCCCCTTTGGAAAACTGGAGCATCTACTAAGTGAAACATAAATATATTCTGCAACCAAGGATTTCCTTTCATGGGTATATAGTAAGCACTTCTTATGAAGAAATGTTCAAAAACGTTTATAAAAGCTATATTCATTACATCCAAAGCTGGAGGAGATATCCCCACATGTCTATTGATAGTAAAATTGTGGTAAATTCATACTGTATAATGAAAACAAATGAAATACTACTAGTCAGCAATGAAAATGAATGAAATACTACTATTATAACTCAAAACATTGATAAATCTCACAAACATGATATTGAGTAAAATAAGCCATATATATCATATACCATATGAATCTTCATATAAAGTTGAAGAGTAGGCAGAACTGACCTATGTTTGACATAACTCAGAACAGTATTTAGTCCTGAGACAGAGAGTGAGGGTATGTAGTGGAAAGAGTCACATGGGACCTTCCAGAGTGATTTAATTTTTACTGCGTTGCAGTTAACAGGGTACACAGATGTGAGATGCATAAGGATGTACAGTTTAAATGTGTGTACTTTACGTATCTTAACAAAAAAGAAAAAAATCATTCTGATGCATTCAGAAGATGGAATTCTATAAAGTCACTATAAATAATGTAGAAATTAGTCAACTATTAAAAAATAAGTGCAAAATGCTCATATGAAAAAAAATTAATAAAAAAATTAGTAAATTTTAAGAAGTAGCCATTTTAGAAAATATATGACAATTTTCAGCAATTTGCTATTAGTAACAATTTGGAAAAAAAAGACGATTATGGGTAACATTTTTCTTGTATGAATTTAATTTTTTCTCAGATGTTTTTCCTTAAAGCTTTATTGAGATATAATTTACACACCATAAAATTCATTCATTTAAGTGTACAATTCAATGATTTTTAGTATATTTACAGAATTATACAACCATTGCATCAATTTAATTTTAGAAAACATTTACATCACCTCAAGTAGAAACTCTGTGCCCATTCCCATCCTGGCCCTAGAAAACCACTAATCTTCCTTCTGTCTTTATAGATCTGCCTTTATTTATCATACATGGAATTATTTAATATGCATATCTGGCTTGTACATGTTATAGCATGTATTAATGCTTTGTTCCTTTTATTTATGATATACCTCATTTTGTTTATTGATTCAACATTTGATGGCTATTTGGGTATTTCCTCTTTTTGGCTGCTGTAAACAAACAATGCTGGTAGGAATATTTGTATGAAAGTCTTTGTATAGACATCTGAATATTTTTCAGTTCTCTTGGGTATATACCAAAGATTAGAATTGCTGGGTCATATGGTAATTCTATCTTTAACATTTTGAAAAACTGTCAAACTGTTTTCCAAAGTGACAACACCATTTTATATTCCCACCTGCAGTGTGTGAGAATTCAAATTTCTCCACATCCTCACCAAATCTTTTCATTACCTGTCTTTTGATTATAGCTATTCTATGGGTGTGGAGTCATATATCACTGTAGTTTTGATTTGAATTTTCTTTACAACCAATGATGTTGAGCATCTTTTTATGTACTTACTGGCCATTCATATAACTCCTTTAGGGAAATATCTATTCAAATCCTTTGTCTATTTTTCAAGTGGGTTACTTTTTCTCTTATTATTGAGTCATATGAGTACTTTGTATATTCTGTATACAAATTCCTTAGATTTGCAAATATTTTCTCCCAATCTGTTCTTTTGTTTTGTTTTGATTTCTTGATTTGTGCATAAGTTTTAATTTTTTACAAAGTGCCCAAGTATTTTTAGTCAGAAAAATATACATAAATGAGAAAACTACTATTTAGGAAAAGTAAATTCAATCAAAAACATATTTATCACATATTCTACTTAGGATCACAGAGATGAAGGAGATAAACACATCTTTACAAAGGAAATAGTCATCAATAGTTCCTGTATCAAAGAATCCATTCCATGTCTCATTGTAAAGAATGTGGTATTACTATATATATATACACATCCTTGACTCTGTTTTATTGATTATCCAACCAGTTAAAATGAGGTTTAACCCAGTTAAAATGTTAGTTTTCTTAAGTTGACCGTAAAGAGTAGTATTAATGATAACTGTTTGGGATACTATTAATCTGGTAGAGTGAAACAGATATTTCACTATAATTGAAGTCCACTAAAAACTTTCTTTTAAAAATTAAACTTTATCACATTAAGAATATTTTTAGAATTCATGAGGTTATCTTTTGAAAAAAGGTTCATATGAAATTGTCTCCTCTCCCAGGGTGATGAAGATGCAAAGGATTACTCAAAGCTCATTTCTTCTGAGCAGTGAGAGGCCCCAAAGGAGTTAATTTCCAGGAACCCTCAAGAGAGAGGCATTCCTTCAAAAAAAAACCCCAAACTAAGGTTCTGTCTGAGTATTTATTCTCCAGGCCAGAAAGTTACAGAAAAGGAACATAGGTGGTTACAAAAAGAACAGTAGGATAATTGTCATGGCAACAATCATTAGGTTTAGCTGCACCAAGGACATCTGCCCTTAGAGCCAGCAACTTTGCTGTGTTACAATTCTTTATCTACAACAGAGACTTTAGCCTGGGGAAAGTTTCCTGTCTTTCACAAGCTTAACATTTCTACATGTAATTCTAAAAAGTTAGGCCCTATGAGATACATTCACTTTATAAATGTTAGTATACTCCACATGAAATAAGTGAAAATAAAAATACATTTCTTTCACCAAGATATTTAAATTCATTCTGCCAAGGTTTTTAGTTATTTCTGCTCTAGATTTTTTGCAAATTTATCCTGAAATTTAAAAAAAAAAAACACCTATAACAAATGAATACTTTACCTCTCAAAAAAGTATAGTTCAAGTCTAATTTATCAAGGGATACAATCTTATTTCGTTTCTTTTTAAATAAGTAACAAACTGATGTTTTAAATATTTCAGTTGTTTTCAGAAGAAAATACATATTTAAGAGTTTGAGCATTGGAAATAATGGAAAGCTGTAGAAATGTTTTTGCCTTAGAAAAAATCATCTTGAATCATCTGCAAAGAAACAATATTGCAGCCCGTCTTTTACCAGTACTTGGGAAATGCAGGACTAAGCCAATGTTAACTCTACGTAAGAGTCATCAAAAGCCAAGTTAAAGAAGAAATTGACTACCTGGAACCTGGAAATGGTTTTACCCAGAAAAAAAAAGATACTGTGCTTTACAATTGAAAATCAGATGAGAATTCCACTAGGAAACTGTTAAAATGAGCCCATCAATATTTTATTCACTAAAATGTTCAATGAAGTACTTTATTTTAACAAAGAATGTTTGGTGTTGCATGTTTGATAAGGAATAAGCATATTTGGATATGTTATAAAATGTTATCCTACATTGCCTTGCTTTTTCCTCTTAAAATAGTTATTAATAAATTATTGTACTCAGTTAAACTGAACATCAGTTTATAAAGTTCTAGTTATCAGATAATTATTGTGGGATAATCTCTGGATATTTGCTGACCTGGACATTCAATATTTGTTCAGAGAGGCAAAGTAGTATTTTTCTAGGGTGTGTTTTTTAAACTTCTCGATTTTAAGGTGAATTATTGGAGCCTTTCCTCTGTCACTCATTAGTTACTGTTTTATGAGAAGATTCCATACTCAGCATCAGTCCTGGTTATTCCTTCTCATTTCTGTATTCAACACATCTGTAAAACACTGTTAGCCCAGACTGTGCATGTTGCCGTCACTGATGGAGGACTAACTAATATATCACGTTAAGCACTCTGTATATATTCATGCAATAACCCTGTATGGATAAGAGTTAAGTACTGTTATTAACCTCACTCTACAGAGGAGGAAATTGAAGCATAAAGAGGATTAGTAGCTTTCTCAAGAGGTCATAGCTGGTAAATGGTAGAGCTGGCTTTTTGTCTTTAGTGTACAGGTCTTAACAACCAGACCATACTATCTCCTGATGAAAAAATCTAAGTGTTTTCCAAGCAAACACAAGTCTGCAATCCTTTATCTAAAACCCAAGGAGAAAAATTGGATCCTGCATTGTTTCTATTTATTTATTTTTAATTAACATTATTTTAATTGTTAAATCATAATTGTATACATTTATAAGGTATAATGTGATGTTTTGATATATGCAGAAAAATAATGTTGTGCCAATAAGCAATCATCTTACTATTTCTGCAGTCAAATGTATGAAGGAGAGTTACTGCTTACCTCCACTCAGTTTAGGTTATGTTTTACCACCGTGTTAATTTTGACAACTATTTTACCAAAAACAAAGTGGTTGATGCTCAGAACTTTTCATACCTGAAAATTAAAAATAAGGAATTTGTGGGCCTGTTTTTTAAGTCAGAGCTAGTGCTGACTTATTGTGTGTAGAGTTAACCCAGAAGCACAAGACATATCAGGTCCCTTCTGACTTCCGGAGTTGACTCTCCTGCAAACCACAGCCCTTTCTATAGAGGTTACTGCTGCAAAAACCCAGATTCTGAGTTTCCACAGTTCCTTAATGAAGAGAGAAGGCCTTGGTCTACTACACTTAGATTTGAAACATATGCAGTAACAGAAATTCAGTGAAAAATCTCGTTACCAATGATTTTAAGGTATTTATATTCAACCCTGTAATCCATGATTATGTATAATCAATTATGTTTCAATAAAAAACAAGTTTGTTTAGAGTGAAGAAAGCTGCTTAAGCTTTTAAATACAAAGAATTAATTTCATAAGTCTAAAAGTATACTCACAGTAAAAATCAATGGCAGGCAAATAGACCTAATTGTTAGCAGGGTGTTATTAACAATAATTTCTCATTTTACCTTTCCATGTACATCTATTTTTCCAATTTCCTATACACATTTTCACTTATTTATTCAATAAATATTTTATGGATACACTTCTGTATTACTTATTTCTCAGTGGGTGAAAGGATGAATGAATACTGAATGCTTGTGATACAATAAAAAGAAATCTGATTTCTAAATGTCCACAGCCTCATGGAAAACCAATAATGAATTTGATTATGAAAATATATAAGAAAAATGCAAATAGCATTGTAAAGTGAATATACTAAACACTTACCAAATCACTTAAATGAGAAGGAAAGAAACTCAAATTTGGATTAATTTAAATTTATAATTTTCTTGTAAATTAGAAATACTTTTACAGTTTTATAACTTTCAAGTGTCTTTACGAATACTACCAGAAATGGGATAAAGAGAGCCATCTTAAGCAAACTTTGTAAAGTTTTAGTATATTCAACAAATATAAAGGCAACTGCATAGGAAAGTTGATTGAAATTTGCTCTTAGTCATTTTTATGCCATTTTTTTATTAATTTCCTTCACCACTCCCATTTTTAAAATTGCACAAAGATATATTTGACCACAGGAGGCCTGAAAGACAGTAGTTTTCAAAAGAGCGAATTCCAAATTAATGTGAAACCCAGTATCTATACATGAACTGCCTAACACCTGATGAGTGATCAACACTCACTAAATAAACTATAGTATAGCTGTAGTATTCTGCATGTAGTATGCAGTATACAGAGAGTAGCTACGGCATATGTAGTACAGCATTTATCACATAGCTATACCATGTATGCTATTGTGTAGCTAAAATGACATCTTTTGATTTGGGGTTTTTTTAAAATTTTTTTAATTGATACATAATAATTGCACATATTTATGGGGTACTGTGATATTATACAATGTGTAATGATCAAATCAGGGTAATTGGCATATCCATCACCTCAAATATTTACTATTTATTTTTGTTGGAAAGATTCAAAATCCTCTCTTCCAACTATTTTGAAATACACATTAAATGATTGTTAACTATAGTCACCCTACTATGCTATGGAACGTTAGAACTCATTGTTTCTATCTATCTTCAATTTTGTATCCATAAACCAACCACTCCCTCTTCCCCTCCTCTCTACGCTTCACTGTCTCTACTCTAATTCTATGAGATCAGCTTTATCAGCTCCCACATATGACTGAGAACACCAAGTATTTGTCTTTCTGTGCCTGGCTTATTTTACTTAATATAACCTCCACCATGTTTATCCAAGTTGCTGCAAATAACAGAATTTCATTCTTTCTTATGGCTAAATTGTATTCCATTGTGTATATATATCACAGTTTTTAAATACATTTATCTGTTGATGGACACTTAGGTTGATTTCACATCTTGGCTGTTGTTTATTGTGCTGCTGCAGTAAACAGAGAGGTGCAGATAGGCAGAAAAACTGATTTGTCTTTCCTTGGATAAATACCCAGTACATCAAATATGAGGGTACATCAAAACGTTCATGAAAAGATTTATACTATATTTTAATTTAATTTTTCTAGGATCTTTTTGAAGTATCCTCATATGGTATTTCTATTTTCAGCTTTTTGAGGAACTTCCATACTGTTTTCCATAATGGCTGCACTAATTTACATTCCCACCAACAGTGCAAAAGAATTCCCTTTTCTTCACATCCTTGCCAGCATTTGGTATTCTTTGTCTTTTTGATAATAGCCATTTTAACGGGGTGAGATGATATCTCATTGTGGTTTTCATTTGGATTTCCCTGTTGCTTAGTGATGTTGAGCATTTTTTCATATACCCGTTGGCTATTTGTATATATTCTTTTGAGAAATATCTATTTGGGTCTTTTATTCATTTTTTAATCAGATTATTTGGGCTTTGTCTGTTGATTGCTGAGTTGTTTGCATTTCTTATATATACTGGATATTAATTCTTTGTCAGATGGATAGTTTACAAATATTTTCTTCCACTCTGTAGGTTGTCTCTTTGCTCTGTTGATTGCTTCCTTCGCCATACAGATGCTTTCTTAGTTTAATGTAATCCCATTTGTCTATTTTTTGCTGTTGTTTTCTGTGATTTTGAGGTCTTATCCAACTAATCTCTGCCCAAACCAATATCCTGAAGTATTTCCCCTATGTTTTCTTCTAGTAGTTTCATAATGGTTTGGGATCTTATAATTAAATTTTTAATCCATTTTGAGTTGATTTTTGTGTATAGTGAGAGATAAAAGTCTAGTTTCATTATTCTGCATATGGATATCCAGTTTTCTCAGCACCATTTATTGAAGAGACTCTCTTTTCCCCAATGTGCATTTCGGCACCTTTGTCAAAAATCAGTTGGCAGTAAGTGTATGGATTTATTTCTCAGTTCTCTATTTTGTTCCATCGGTCCATGTGTCTGTTTTTATGCCAGTACCATGCCATCTTGTTTACTATACATTCACAGAATTTTTTGAAGTCAGGTAGCATGGTGCCTCCAGCTTTGTTCTTTCTGCTCAGGATGACTTTGGCTATTTGGGGTCTTTTGTTTTTCCATATGAACTTTAGGATTTTTTTTTTCTATTTCTGTGAAGAATGTCATTGGTATCTTAATCGAGATTGCACAGAATCTGTAGATCACTTTGGATAGTACAGACATTTTAACAATATTAATTCTTTCCATCTGTAAACATTGCATATCTTTCCATTTCTTCATGTCCTCTGAAATTTATTTTATTAGTGTTTTATAGTTTTCATTGTAGAGAATTTTCACCTCTTCGGCTTAATTTGTTCCTAATATTTTAATTAATTTTTGTAGCTATAGCAAATGGGATTGCTTTCTTAAGTTTTTTTTTTCAGATTGTTTGCTATCATCATAGAAAAGCTACTGATTTTTGAATGTTGATTTTGTATCCTGCAACATTACTGAATTCATTGATCAGTTCTAACAGTTTTTGGATGGAGTCTTTAGGTTCAATATAAGATCATGTTGCCTGCAAACAAACTTGAATTTCTCCTTTACAATTGGATGCCCTTTATTTCTTTCTCTTGCCTAATTGCTCTGTCTAGGACTTCCAGTACTAGGTTGATTAAGAGTGGTGAACATGGCCAAATAGGTAATTTGCTTAATTTGTAAATCAGCTAAGAAGGGTTGGAGACACAAAAAATTAAGACCTGAATAGCCAAAGCAATCCTGGGGGAAAAAAAAAAAAAAGAGTTGGAGGCATCACACTACCTGACTTCAAAACATACTACAAAGCAATAGTAACCAAAATAGCATGGTACTTGCATAAAAACAATGTCTTTTTCATGGAGTCACCCAAGATAATGTCCACATATGGCCCCATACAAATCCCCAGATATCTGCTTTTCTGCTTTTCTTGTTTCCAAAGATTATCAGACCATGAGACAGACTTAACACTAGCTAACATTCCCAAAGACCAAGGTAGGTAGCAGAATGACAAATTATTAATTTCAGAGAAAAAAAAAATCCAGCTGTCAAATGAACAATGAATGCTTGGGTCAGTGTAATAGGTATATGCTGCCTTTGTTGTCATATAAAAGTCAAGCTTCATACAAAATTAAATCATAATCAGAAGACATTTGATGAATTTATTATAAAAACTGCTCTTGTATAAACTGGAATTACTCAAAGTTCATTGGTTGAGTCCTTCAACAGATTACCTAGGAATCATAATATTATTCATAAACATGCAACAAACAAGTAGAGCTAACTGAACTGAGAATACTTTATCATCAGCTAAGATTTAATTATTAATTCAATAAGCAATGACTGAACTCTAAAAATATGGAGAAGTTGGGAATACAATAATAAATGAGACATACTAAATCTGATAAAGATATAACCTGATGTGTGACAAAAACATAACTTAATAAATTTCTCCTACTGTAAAGATTGTTTTACTTATGTAATAAAGATTTATATAAGACAGTGTACTAAATTCTTTGTAAATATTAACATGGTTAATTATCAAAAACACATAGTGAAGTAGATATTAATATGTCCCCATCTTATAAATGAGGAAACCAATGCAAAATGTGATTAAGTAACTAGCCTAACATCATAGACCCAGTCAATAGTGAAGCCAAGATATCACTATCCATTCTACTTTAAGAACAGAACTGTTAATTCTCATTTCCTTCCCCACCATGCCCCCCCCACACAAATGCCATCTTCATATAAATGCACAAAAGTCCTTGCATTCAGATTTTCTCCTGGGCAGTACTTGGTAACTGCCAACATTTCTCATGAACATGTTTTTACTATGCTTTCTGTGTTCATTGATGTTTTCCTTATTAAATAAAATATATCAATGGTCTAACCTTAAATGACTTGGCATTTTTTTCTGCTTTGACCAACACCATGTTGATTTTATGTGTTAAGCGGGCACTGTTAGTTGTGTACAAGTATTTTGTCTCTGTCTTTTCTCTAAGCAGTAATATACTGAGGTAAAAGGTATGTCTCTCCAAACTTTCTTTCAGTAAGGGGTAGATCTGTGATATAGTTCTCATCTATAAAAAGTAAGTGGGAATCTACTGCATGGGGATTCATGGAAAGCTATTATTTTCCTGAAAAAAAGGACAGACTTGGCTGATACTTGCCTTCTGCCTTTTGTTCTTTTCCCTGCCTGGAATGCACACACGATAGCAGTAGCTTCAACAGTCACAGGTGAAAACCACATGTCTGAGGAAAGCAAAGCAGAACTGTAGATGAAATCTAGATCAATGCCAGAATCATGGAGCTACCAGTTCACTTTTGGTTTTTTTCCTCAGCTTGGTCACTATGTTTGAAAAAATAAATACCCATTGGTTAATCCACTGTAGTAGAATTACGTCTCATGCACCTGAAAACAAGCATAAGTGAAAAACAGACTGACTTTTGTAGGCAAATTATTGATGTTGTTTCTTCTTTCTCAGTGAATATCTTACTATAACGATTAAGCATGTATCCTAAATATTATCACTGACAAAATTTTATTGAATAAAGCATGAGGTACATATTTTAAGCAATCACATGCAAAAAAAGAAAAAAGATTACTAGAAATTGCTTCCCTACCGTTTCAAGCACTCTTCCTTCTTTTGGTTATCTCTCTACTCATTACATTGTACCAAATGACTACTAAAGAAATAAAGTTGCTCTTTGAATTCTATTTTCTATTGAACAGCTATGTGAAAAATAGTGGCCCTAAAAATACATAAAGTGGTAGAGATTAATATTTTGAAATGTCTATGCAATAAATGTAAATTATGCAACCCAAACCTCAGATATAGTCTGATTTAAATTCAAATAACTTCAACTGGTACTTAAGTTCATTCTTTATGAAAAGGAATGTAAGGTTTTTAAAGGATGGCGCACATTCAAGTAATTTCTCAGTATTCTGAAATCCCACTCATTACTTTTCAAGCATCCTTGGCTCAAAACCAGCCATTTCCATAAATTTAATCTTCATTTGTAAGTGGCTTTGCAGTAATGATCAAGGAAAGATCAGAAAATCCATTGGTCCTGATTGTTGAGGAAGAGGAAGCAGCATGAAAAATGGTTACTGGCATATAATTTTGAGAAACAGAAAACCTAGAGGGAAAAAATACAGACGCTAAGGTCTCTGAACAGCCTCAGAAAAAGAAAAACAGTTTAGATTGCTCTGCTGCCATAACAAGCAGCAGAGTTTATATTTTTGTTTGCAGACTGAGGTCTGCAGAAAATAAATATCTGCAGCTGAGGGCATCTGGAGATAATGAACAACCAGAAGTGCGACTATACCCCAAGGTATTTTGGGAGTCATCTTACTGAGAGAGAAGAAAAGACATAAAGCAGCAGAGAAGAAATTTTAGCAGTGGCAAAACAAAGGAGAGGCTACGAGAGAGCAGTTGACGGGTGAAGAATAGCATCCCCTCCCCAATCAGCAGCTACATCCTCTCAAGGCTTATTAAAGAACAGGATTCACTTAAATTCTGCAGTAGGGCCTTGAGCATCTGGAATGCTAATCAACTGGAGAAACAGTTGCAGTTTACAAAGTTGAACTGCATCCTCTTGCATTCTCTTTCATCAGTTACATCCCCTTGCAGGAAGCACAATGAGTCCATCCACCTCAGGAAGGACTGAGTCATGTTAATGTTAAGAAAATACCTCTAGTGAATGTTGGAGAAAACTTGGTACTGGAAAACTCACGTCAATTGAGTTAGTTTCTCTTCTCTTTCTATAAATTATAAAAATTTAATTAGGTTATTGTATTAGTTTATTCTATATTCTAGAAAGCAAAATCTGAATATTCCTAAAGTTGAGACTTAGTCATTGCAAAAGGATGAAGTGCCTTATAAATCAAGTAGCTATTTGACTGCCTTTGTTCATTCATATATGAATTTACTGATTCCACAAATTTCTATGTAGTACCTCCTTTACCTAAAGCACTATTCCAGATGCCAGTCTGTACAGAGAGATATACTGAACACAAATACTGCCCTCAGCATTTCAAGGTATAATAAAATGAAAAATATACATATATTTATAAGGAAATGTAAAAAGTAAGGGAAGACTTAAGTGGTGGAAAATTGGGAAAACAGAATAAGAACATTTCTAGCTATGAGATAAAGGAAGACCTTATGGACACAGTGTGAATTTGATCTTTATGACTAGAATTTTGCGATGTTGTCTTTGAGGCAAGAGAGAGAAGACAGTACACTACGGCATGGCAGTTGGAAAATGTGTTGTTCCTACAGGAAAACATAAGCATGTATCTGTAGAGTAGCATTCATCAAAACCCAGGAAGAAAGTCATTATTTCTCACTATTTATTCATACCAGTACCACTGTTATAAAGTTTGCATATCAGCTCCTTTTCACTGACTTTATTTTTTTTAATAAGTTGAAGTTTTTTTCTTTTTTTTTTTTATATAATAAATATATTCTTAGATGTTGTTGGTGGGGAGGGAGAAGGAAAGGTGGAGCTGGCCCTTAGCTAGCTGTGTTGCTGGCCTGGTGGTTGTCGGTGGTGGGTGGGGACAAGGCCCACTACCTGCAACCTCATGATTCCAGGGGCTTCTCCATTTTTTCTTTATAACCCTTTACATTTTACTTTTAAACTATTACAGACAAACCAAAAGAAGTATTATTTGACACAGACAGAAAGTAGACATAAAATTACACTGAAAACAAAGCAATATGATTAAATTCTCCCTAGGTCTTGCTGGCTGCCTGAGCTCAGTCATCAATGTTAAAGATGGAGATTAACAAGAGATAAAGAGAGCTTATTACCTTCTGAACCAAAAAATGATAAGTAGGTAAGGTAATGGATATGTTAATGTGATTTAATATTTTTACAATGGACATATATGTCAAAATATCACATTGTATGATAAGTAAATACATGCAATTATTATTTGACAATTAAAATTTTTTAAAAATACTTACTAGAATCAAACTAGGAGTTTGTTTCTGACACAATCTAGGGTGAAAAAAAATACAGAAGAAAAGAAAATAGATGTCTCACCATTGAATGCTACTTAATGTTATGTCTGAATTTCGCAAAGATGCAACTTATATTTACCAAAGGTATAAGTGGCATGCCTTAAAATTAAACCTCAGAGGCAGGAAGACTTGAATTCAAATTCCAGCACTGCAATAAAATAACTGAACAATCCTATGGCCAAACTGATGAACTTTCCTGTAAAAGGTATGTCTCTCCTCTTTCTGTCTCTCTCATATATATGTAGGAGAATATATATTTATTTATAAAAAGACAAATATAAAAGAAGAAAGACAGAGAGTGACAGAGAGACAGAGGAACATCCAAAGGTACACCTACATATGTATCTATCATTCTATGTAGGTATATACCCATGTACATGTATAAATATATATAGGAGGGGTCTTTGAAAAGTCTATGGAAAGAATTATATTACCTTTTAATTCTATTTTTCTATGAACTTTCTGAAGTACCCTTGTAAATGTAGAGATATATAGACATAGATAAATAGATAAATAAAGATATAGAAAGACAGACAGACAGACAGACAGAGACAGGGAGGAACAGAGAAAGACACAGAGAGTCATCTAAAATACAGCTATATTTATATTTATCTACAAAGAGAGACAGAGGGACTGGTATATACTAGGTATGCCAAATAGTACTGCAATCATAAAAATGAAGTTAGAAAAAGTATAAGACCAAATCATGGTACTTCAAACATCACTAAAACTACATGTTTCTGAGGCGGAAAAAAGGTATATTAGAATACTTACATAGTGTCAGAAATAAGGGGAAAAACAATAAAAATTACTTTGGTTAATGCTGGGAGGAAGAAAAAATGTCAATTGAATTCTAAACTTACAAAGATTCAAATTTAAGTCCTAAACAATATACATAACTCTCTATATAAACATATATAAGTCTATTTTAATTTCCAAAGAGTTTAGAATAGGTCTACAGTTATCTTATCAAACATATGTTTAGAAATGTTTTATTTGTCTAATATTGTCCAAGGGAAAAGAAAACAATCCATATAACCAGCTGCTGTCCATATACCTCATCAAACAATATATTTATCTTTTTTGGTGGGGGAGGATGCTCCCCCCCAAATTTTACCACTTTCTTTTTTGTTTGGCAAAATGACTAAATATTTGCGTGTTCTGGCAAAGAACATAAATGGCTGCTACTTAGAGTGGAGATTCAATTACCCATATGCAAATAATTTTTGATGTGTTTGTTATCCCAGTCTACCATTATCCTTCTGCCAAGCAGTTTTCTAGGCCAATTTCCTCCACTGCTGATTGGAATATACTTGGGAAATTTGCACTTGTTTTAGCATGAGTCTCGGCAAACCATAATTAGGTGAGTCTGCTGAAACAAAACACAGTCAAACTAAATAATGCATTCCAAAACCAAGTATCTGTTATAGCAGATGATATAAGCATCTGGGCTGGTGTCTACTGGCATGAATAAATGAAAACTACATTTTATCTTCATTTCATACTTGAGTATATGTTAACATAGATGATGAATAAAGCGCTCAGTTCTCACATGTGCCCTTCCCACTGTAAGTGTTCATGTAAAAAAGATAGTTCAGAAAGTATCTGTACTCTTACAGCCTGAGAAAATGTCTCTGTCCGTGGTACTGATAAATCTGATTTGCTATTCATTCTCGTCCTTTATCATCTGATTATGGAAATCATGCCATTCCTGATTAGTATTTCCCTTTGCCTCTTTCTCACAGGAAATGAAGTAAAATAAGATGCACCTTTCTGTGATGACATGAGTTTATGGCTCACATGATAATCAATAGCTGGGTTGTCTACCTAGTGGTTCTAATTGAAAAGAAGTTGATGATGCCTTTAATTGGAAGCTGTACATAGAACTCTAAGCACAGCAACTTTCATTTTCTGAGGGACATCCAGATATTTGCTATGTGCCAAATACTCATTGCTAAGAACTGGTAAAATCAGTTATCTTATATAACATTTAAAACAACACTGTGAGGTCAGAGCTGTAGATATCCTCACTGTACAAATGAGGAAACAGATTCAGACACTTTAAGTCCCTTGCCCATAGACACAGTGAGCAAGGAGCAGAGACATGGCTTGAACCCTGGCATGCCTGACTTTAATGCCTGGGTTCTTAATCACTTTGCTCTTCTACCTCCTTTCCCATTTCCAGATCCATGAACATCGCAGCACTAAACTATCACAGGCTGGAAACATTCACTTAAGATCAGCAGCAGTTAAACTCAGAGGTTCACATCCTCAAATGTGATTGAAGCTTGGAGCCCTCACAAAGCAGAGAACCAGAAGCTAAAAATTATCTGGTGGCTGGAGGACAATGAGATAAAGGCCAGAAGCTGGAAGGTCATATGATCCTTAATGCAGATTTCTGGTTTCAAGGTTGCTGCTTAATTTTGTTGTCTTTTCTAATTTATTTAATCAAAAAAGGTCATTTCAAACTCAATGTCTGCTTAGTGTTGACACACTGATTTTAATCAGAATTTCCAACTGGATTGACTAAAGCTTGAGAAGGTCAATGACAATGAGTCAAAGGCTCTGGGCACACTGGAGAGGAGACTGTATTTGTCTCTCACTTCTTTTTGCTCTTCCACTAATCACTTCCACTTTTTGTTTAGTTTAACATTGTGGTTCATCAGACAAAATTCCTTATTTAGGCTGAAGGACTCAAAGACTCAACATCACGTCCCACCTGATTTCTGCTATAAATAAACTATAATCAAATTTCAACTAAATAACATTCACTGGAAAAGAAGAAAATTTATTCTATCTAGGAGGAATCTCATGCATTAAATTCCTTTTAAAAGAGTACCATAGTCTTGCCAGGTGCTGTATAACAAAGACCCAGAGAGATATGTATTCTAATTACACAGAGATTTACTCTAGAGGGCATCTCTTGTCTTAGTTACTCCTTCTACTATTACTGAAAATTGATTGTCCTTTTAGAAATTCTAAAACTCTGCCTCTTTGAGTCCATGCGCTTTGGAAAGTTCTCACCCAACTCTGGTAGCTGAATGGGCAAAAAAGGTTAAGGAACATGGCCCAGCCCTGACCAATCAACATTTTTCATCTCATATGCCATATAGCTGATGTTTCAGAGATGGGTCTGTGAGCCAAGTGAAGCAAATGAGACTCAATTTTAGGTAACTTTGCCAAAAGTTCTTGGAAACCTATCTTCTGCTCTAGAAATGCTAGCTTAAAATGAGCCTGATTTATCCTCTGAGCAATGTCCCCCCTCCCATGCTTCAAATTTCTAAAAGCCAAAAGGACCAGTGAAATATCCAGTTTGGTGAAGAAGAAATTTCAAGAAGACATAGCACCAAACAATCACCTGGGGTCATAGAAAAGGATCTGTAATTGGTTTTCTTTGGTCAAGCAAGCCAAACGATCAACAGGACAGAAAGAAGAAAGCAGCTGTCCAGGGTGATCATTCCGACGTTTGATCGTATAAAGGTTATAGAAACATAGACTCTCTACACCTCAATGGCCTTAGGGACTATCTGTCAGTGCCTTTATTCTACTTTTTTCACTCTGTTTTTCAGTAGCTGAGATATCTTGAAATCAAATCAAATCAAATCATGGCATGCCCTTGTTGAAAAAACCCTAGCACTTTTCCACTATGCTTAGGATAAAATAAAAAGTTCTTACCCTAGTCTGTTAGATTATACATGTTCTGACACATGCCTACCCATTTTTTTTTTATCTCTCTAGACTGCCCTTACGGCATTATTCTCTGACTTTTCTCATTTTCTGAAACACCATGTTTCTTCCAGCCCTAGGCCTTTTTTATCTGTTGCTTCCTCGGTCTTTAATTCTCTTTAACTACTTTTCACCTGAGTAATTTCAACCTCTCTCACAAATTTCTGCTTACATTCAATTTACTTAGAAATTTTCTTTGGCATTTTAAAAATAATTTAGGCTCCTCTCATATTTTAATTTAATACTCTCTATTTTCTTTTCAACGCTTCCTATAATCTTTAATGATATATTTAATATATCAATGTCCATATATATTTGTTTTCCCACTAGTCTTTAAGCTATGAGGTCAGGGGCTGTGTTCATTTTATAACAAGCTAATAGTACTGACATATAGTAGGTGTTCAACAAATTTCATCCGATTATTAGAAAATAACTGAGAAAATCTAAAGAAGTAAATAACTTGCCCTTAGACCTAAATTTTTAGACGTTTTCATATTTTTGACCCATAGTGTCTCAGTCAGTGTAAACTGCCATAACAGAATATTAGACTGTTGTTTATAAAGTGGCTTATAAACAAAACATATTTATTTCTTCCAGTTCTGGTGCCTGGGAAGTACAATAATAAGACACTGGCAGATTTGGTGTCCTGGTTCGTAGATGTCTGTTTTCCCACTGAGTTCTCACATGGTGAAACAGGCAAGGGAGCACTCTGGGGTTTCTTTTATAAGAAAACTAATTCCATTTATAGGGTTCCATTCTCATATCCTAATCACTTCTCAAAGGCTCCACCTCCAAATACCATCACATCAGGAATGAGATTTCAACACATGAACTCAGGGTGTACATAAAGATTCAATCTATAGGACACACAGTATTACAATAACTTTTTAGAATTTGCTTATAGCTATAATGAGATATGGGTACACATATGTATGTGCCTATCATGGATATTTGTAAATACTTTAATTTGTTTTCAATTTTCTGCTAATTATATTAATTTTCAACCGTAAGTTATAACACATTATCATGTTGTGAAATAAATACAAAATTAAGCATAATTGAAAGTATTAGAAAGTACTGTAAGAAACTAAGGTAAATGCTATTTCATGTACTAGTGTTTTATATAGATATACATATGTGTGTATATTTATGCACACACACATATACACATACATACGTGTACACCTACACATTCATGTGTGGGTAGAGTGGGTGGCAGTGTAAAATGTATTTCTTGTTATCAGTTCCAATCAGAATGCTTGAAAAGCACTGCATTAGATTGTCTTTCAGTGATATGGTCTCATTAGCTTCCAATTTTTCCTTAGCATCCTAATTTTTTTCTCTAGTCCACCACCACGCCATAAAAATGTCAGTGTTTGGTATCCTATTTTTTATTTTGTGCCATTTATTACACAAGATGGTAGAATGAACTATCTACTAATATTGGATTCAAAGCCCAGCTCCTCCATTTCATCAGCTTTAGAACTTTAAACAAATAACCTCTTTGTGCCTCAGTTTTTCTATTTATCAATTGAGTATCATCATAGAACCCTCAAAGAATTTTATAAAACTAAATGAAATGGAGCTGGCCGGTTAGCTCAGCTGGTTAGAGCGCAGCCTTGTAACACCAAAGCCAAGAGTTTGGTTCTCCATACAAGCCAGCCACCAGGAAAAAAAAAAAAAAAAGCCTAAATGAAATGGTTAGCTCTTTGAAGGATAGGACCATATCTGTTTTACTTACCTCTATATTATCAGCACCTAAAATAATACCTGACACAAAAGAATCACTCATTAATATCAGTTGGCTAAATGGATATATAACTATAATATATGCATAATCTAGCACAGTGTCTGACATACAATACCTCCTAAAATATAAGGAATGATTCCTAAACATTAATAGCAAGGGGATTTATTTTAAGTCAAATAATGAAAATGGGAATACTTATCTGAAACAAAAGCATTACGTACATTCTATGCAAACTGTAATAATGGAAAGTATACAGTTTTGAGAAATAAACAGAGGACACTCAAAGCAATACTTCAACTGTGTATAGACACACACTTATAAATAAATGTAGAGAGATGGATATTTAAAAACCTCCAAAAGTAACACCCTTCTGGAGAAAAAGCGTTCATCCTAATTGTCTGGAAGTACGTTTCAATGTCACAAAACCACAGTGAGACCCAAAATCTAAAGCCCAAGTTTCCAAATCCATCCAAAAGCTTGAAAGTTCTAAGTTTTCTAGTTTTCTCAAAGAAACATAAACATATATATGTGTATATACACAGAAATAAATACATATATGAGGATACTTCAAAAAGCTCATGTGAAAATTTATATTTTTTTAATTCTCTTTTCCACAAACTCCTTGAAGTATCTTTATATATTAATATATATACACATATATAATTTGTATGTAAGTTATGTATATTCATGTATATATCTCCTCTCTTTTTCTTGCATGTGCACACGCACAAATACAAACACACACACACAAAAAAATATTTATTTTCCCTCAGGCCATCAGAGAGAGGCTGCTCATGGAGAAACTAGTTCATAGATTCGCAGAAAAAAAGTTGGACATGTACGTTCAGGAAACAGTACTTCTTAGGTGAGGTTTGGGGGACTAAAGAAGGAATTATAAATAAAAAATAGAATAAAACCTTGCATTTGAAAATCCGTTAGGAACCTGGCTCCTATTTCCAGATAAATTTATGTTTCTATGGTCTTCAAATCACTATTCTAGAATCTGTCAGATCTTTTTTAACTGAACCCTTTGTAGAGGGCAACATATAATAAATAATTCAAGAAGCCAAACAATTGCCTAGTTGCATTTTAAGCAAAGCTTTACCAAGCACAAAATTAAACAAATTCTGTTATCAAAACTTATCTTTTCAACATCATTAAAACCAAATAAGTGAAAATATTATTTAAGGTGTTTGTGTGTTTGTTTTTATCAGATTCAAAACACAATAATAAAACTGGTATCTGAATCAATTTTAATATGTGAACATCTTTTTTGTTCATTTTTTTTTTTATTTCTCAGAAATAATTCAAAGTTTATTCCTGCTACTAGTTAAAAAGGGGAAAAGTACTTACTTAAAAACAAAACCTAGGAGTTCTGGTCAATATGGCAGAATAGATGGTCCCCAGCGTCATTCTCTCCCACAAATCAACCAATTTACAATTATAAAAATGTAACATCAGCCAAGCTGGGCCAACTGGAGCTCAGAGGAAGAGGAGGAGAGACCTACAGAGTTCATGAAGGTTGGGGAAACCATGATGAGAGGAAGAAAAAACTGCTCAGAGCATTTCAGGCTGCAATTGCTTTAAGGCTGGAGTTGCTGAGCACATGGAGCAGGAGCTGGCAGAAGCCTCAGCTGTACCCTTCAGATGGAGTTGCTTGGAGGCAGCAGGGGAGAAGAGGACCTTGGTGGCCCCCAGGACAACAAGACCACTAATAGGGTTCCAGTGGACCCACGCAGGAGTGAGGAGACAGAACAGCTGAAAAAGGGGAGCCATTCAGAGGCTGGTGAGACAAAGCAAGGGACCAGCACAGGGCCCATCCCATGGAAGTGTTTGGAGCATGGGCGGTGGGAGAGACAGGCCCATCAGGAGAACACTGGGACACAGCAAGGACAGCCAATCTTCCCACCAATCAGCGCAGGATGACTCACAGGAGACTGGTTGGTAACGCAGAATTGCAAGGAATGCACTTTGATGAAAACACTCAGGCCCAGATCAGAGTTTCTATACAACTCAGGTGCACCAAGTCTCTGGAGAGCCGGAAGTACCTATAAGGTCAACCATTAAACCCTGAGCTGCACAACAGGCCTTCCCTAGGGAGACAGCAGCAAAGCAGAAATTTAGCTCAACAACACAGCTCAAGTACTGGTTCCCACAGGAAGTTCCCCCATGTTAGAAGTAAGCAAAGGGCAAAAAATTAGTTCCAGCCCAGGAACACCACCAGTGCCTTGGGGCCCACCAGGGGACATGATGCTTGGATCCAGGGACAGGAACCCCTCCCACAATCACTCACATGTCCAGCACCTCTGGGATGCACCCAGGAACCCAAGGATTGGATCCAGGGACCAGACACCACCTCCCATAACCAGGCACACCATACCAGTGCCACGGGGCTCACCTGGGGACACAAGTCATGGAGAAGGGGACTGGACCTCCCTCCCACAACCAGGCACACTGCACCAGCACCTCGGGTCCCACCCAGGGACCCACATCATAGAGAATAGGACCCCCCTCCCACAACCAGGCACACTGCCAGCACCAAGGAGCATGCCAAGAATATCACCTCCATGTCAGTGGCCCACCACAGCCACCACAGTAACTATGGCTGCCACAAAAGTGGCTAGATGCCACAACCACCACACAGATGGTCTGCCAGCCACTGGAGTGCATCGACACAAGGAGAGTCACCAGCAGAGACAAAGAAAAGAAGAGGATGTCTCTCTCCACAAAGCCCATTTCAGAGTGACAGAAGAAGCATCTGCTCTATGATAATATTGGGGGACCTGATCACACCTCTCAGCATTGGACAGATCATCTAGGCAACAAATCAACAGAGTAACCATTATTCTTTCAGAGGGAGAGAAGAAATCTAGGGTAATTAGAGGGGGAAGAGGGGACAGAGCGGGGGATGGGGCAGATTGGACAAGGGGCATAAAGAATAATTACGATCTATAAATATATATATGCTAATAATATTGATTTGATCAACATATCTCAATGTTGAACCCCAAAAGTATGTATAATCAATTTTGATTCAATAAAAATTTTAAAATAAATAAATAAATAAAATACAAAACCCATGCAGAGTTATTTTTTTTCAGTGAGTCATTTGAACTGACTAAGGATTTCTATATCATGGGGCTAACCCCCAATGTTAGAATAGAAATGATGAGGATGGTATATTAGTCCATTTCTGTTGCTTGTAATAAAATACTTGGAACTGGGTGACTTATAAGAAAATGAAATTTATTGCTTACAGTTCTGAGGCAGGGATGTCCAAAGTCCAGAGAACACATCTGGAGAGGAGGGTCTTAGTAGTGACTTCAATGACGCAGGGTGTCAAATGCAAGATGGTGGAAGCAGAGAGAGCAGAGAGAGAGACAGATTCTCCACTTCTTTTAAAGCCCTCAGAACCATGCCCCGACCACCATTTTTTGTCCATCCATTACTGCACAGTCCTACTATCTAATCACCTCTTTAAGGTTCCACCTTTCAATTACCATAAGAGGTTTTCTCACCCTTTGAACAGCTACAGTAGGGGCTAAGTTTCTAATACATAAAACTTGGAGAACACAATTCAAGCTTCAGGGAGTTTGGGGGGGGGGACATAATTCAATCCACTACAGATGGTAAAAACCACATGGCTAAATACATTTACTTGCTTCTTCTAAGGACCAGAAATCAGAACAGTTTTCCCTTAATAATTATCTTAAGTAATTGGAGAAGGTAAAACAGGGAAAAACATGATACAATCTGCTCATATTCAGAACGGAAATGCTCATATTCCAAATTCTTCATTCACTTTTCTCCCAAGATTGCATGAGCCATAAGAGTGCTGAGTGTTCTTGAGAAGGGGATGGGGGGGCTAACACTTTAGCAAACAATCCAACTGATATTATTGTATCTTATCAACAAAACTGCTTCAGAGATTGAAATGTTTGGCCACTTCTTTGTATATAAAATACACAGCATATTTGTTTTCCATTTTTATCTAAAATGATCCTTTGTCTTTATAGTAACTATAGTTACATTTTCTATATTCCTTAGCAAAGCTTGACTCTCCTGAGAGCAGCCAGGACCAGGGAGGGAAATAAATTAAGATAGGAGTGGCCACATTGCAAGGAACTCAGGCCACCTCAAAAAGCCACTAGGCAACAGAGACTCACTATCCTACATACCAAGATGTCTCCCAAATGATAAAGTCCTCAGCTGGAACAGAAGAAGCCACATGTCTTACATTTACAACTACACCCATTCTTTGTTCATCTCATCCTGTGTCCTCCACTCAAATTTTTTTCGGACTTCTTCCCATCTTCCTACAAGGCAGTGTTAGCTGGGTTATCCATTGCTCTATGTCATTACTATTTGCTTAATTTGCATCTGTCTTTTCTCATGATCATATTGGTATGAAGGATGGGGGAGGGACATCTCTTAACTGAGGGAAACGGGGAGTGGGCTGCACAGTTTAAGCTTAACTGGACCCTTGTTCTACTTGGGTAAACAACTCTCTTGTCACTAGGAGACTGTCATCACTCCACAGTCTCCTCTTTTTCATCTTGCTTATTTTTCTCTCAGTGTGTAAGTCATACATATTCTCTTTAATTCCCTGATTTTTATTTCAATGAATTAAAATGTAAAAATCCCTAAGCATATTTAATCTTATAATTATAAAATCTCATAATTTACTAAATCTCTTACCAAACAACAACTTTACTGAGAACCCTCCATGATGGGAATTGTCCTAAGAGCATCCACAAATCTCCCACGGTGTACTCACTGATATTATTGTTGTTTCAGGGAATAGTATACAGAGGGATGGAGAGTTTAAGTAATTCTCTCAAAGTCTTACAGGTAGTAACCTTTGGTGTTGGGATGCAAATCCAAGCATTCTGGATGCAAAATCCACACCCTTAATTACAATATTTACATTCCATATATTATATCCCCTCATTCTAATACAAAAGAAAATTCTAAACAGCATCATGCATTAACTAATACAATGTCAGTGAATGCAGTGGAGGTGAGCCCTGGCAGTACATTTAGATGATCTAAAAACCAACTGTGCACAAGGTAAGGTCTAGACAGGTCGACTACAGGCTGCATAATCCCCTGCACTAATCACTGCCTCCTCCTCTGTACGCCACGAAGAGGACCCTCTCCAAGGCTCATTTCCAACAGCCCCTGATAACTGAGCAGAAGCCCGTCAAACCTCACTCCCCCAAGATCACCAAGGATCTAAGTTAGGCTTAACAAATTCTCTACCCCAGAGATTTTGGAATTTGGTTTAAGAGATTCACTTGCACTCTGAACTTCAAAAGGGATTTACAGGTTGGTTGGGGTGACTATTTTCTTTATTTGCCCCTTTTTAAAAAATTATTTACTTCATTTTTTAGTTGACAAATAAAAATTACATATATTTATGGTGTACATGTTTTGACATATGTATACATTGCGAATGGCTAAATCAAGCTAATTAGCATATGCCTTACCTTGTTTTGTGTGGAGAACACTTAAAATCTAACCTCTTAGCAATTTTCAAAAACACAATACATTAACCATCGTCACCATGATGTGCAATAGATCTCTTGAGTTTATTCTCTCTGTCCAAATGAAATTTTGTATCCTTTGACCAGCATGTCTCCAATTCTTCTACCCCACAGCCTCTGACAATCATCAATCTACTTTCTGCTTCTATGAATTCAAGTTTTTTAGATTCCACGTATACGTAAGATGATGCAGTTTGTCCTTCTGTGCCTAGCTTATTCCACTTAAAATAATGTCCTCCGGTTTCATCCACTGTTGCAAATGACATGATTCCATTCTTTATCAAGGCTGAATAGTATTCCATTGCATACATACACCACATTTTCTTTACGCGTTCATTTATTGATGGACACTTAGGTTACTTCCACATTTTGGTTACTGTGAATAGTGCTGCAATAAACGTGGGAGTGCAGGTGCCTCTTCATATACTGATTTCGTATCATTTGGATATATACCTAGAAGTTGGATTGTTGGAATATGTGGCACTTCTATTTTTAATTTTCTGAGGAGCTTCCAAACTGTTTTCCACAATAGCCTTACTAACTTGAATTCAAAAGGGCCATTTTTCTGCCGTGTGCATGGAGAAACAAAAAGGACCTGGCTATGGAGACAGAGAAAAATAAATTACATCTACAGAGATAAGTGGAAATGAGATCCCATTTGACTTTGAGAGATGAAGAGAATAACTTTAGTTTTTAAATTCATATTTCTAGTTCATTCCCTCAAACTTGTGTGTATTTCCTGCCCCTAAGTTCTTAAGACATCCTGATCCTCCTAAACAGGATCACACGCACACACACACACACACACACACACACACTTTTAAAAACTTAATTGAGTGATGTTGAGCATTTTTTCATATGTCTGTTGGCCATTTGTATATCTTCCTTAGAGAAATGCCTACTTAGCTCTTTTGCCCATTTTTTAATTGGGTTGCTTGTTTTCTTCTTGTAAAGTTGTTTGAGTTCCTTATATATTCTGGATATTAATCCTTTGTCAGATGTATATTTTGCAAATATTTTCTCCCACTCTAAAATGCTCAACATCACTCAGCATCCGGGAAATGCAAATCAAAACCACATTGAGATACCATCTAACCCCAGTTAGGATGGCTAAATTCCAAAAGACTCTGAACAATAAATGCTGGCGAGGTTGCGGAGAAAAAGGAACTCTCATACATTGTTGGTGGGACTGCAAAATGGTGCAGCCTCTATGGAAAATGGTATGGAGGTTCCTCAAACAATTGCAGATAGATCTACCATACGACCCAGCTATCCCACTGTTGGGAATATACCCAGAGGAATGGAAATCATCAAGTCGAAGGTATACCTGTTCCCCAATGTTCATCGCAGCACTCTTTACGATAGCCAAGAGTTGGAACCAGCCCAAATGTCCATCATCAGGTGAGTGGATACGGAAAATGTGGTACATCTACACAATGGAATACTACTCAGCTATAAAAACGAATGAAATACTGCCATTTGCAACAACATGGATGGACCTCGAGAGAATTATATTAAGTGAAACAAGTCAGGCACAGAAAGAGAAATACCACATGTTCTCACTTATTGGTGGGAGCTAAAAATTAATATATAAATTCACACACACACACACACACACACACACAAAACCGGGGGGGGGGGGAGAAGATATAACAACCACAATTACTTGAAGTTGATACGACAAGCAAACAGAAAGGACATTGTTGGAGGGGAGGGGGGGAGGGGAACGGAGGGAGGTTTTGGTGATGGGGAGCAATAATCAGCCACAATGTATATCGACAAAATAAAATTTAAAAAAATAAAATAAATAAAAAATAAAACTAAATAAACATTCTCAGCATGAAAAAAAAAACTTAATTGAGTTTCACTAAGTCTCTATTAGTTGGAACCAAAAATAACTGAAAACAATAATAAAAATTAGTATAACAAAAATAGCAGCAAAGCCAGTTGCTCTGTGGAGACTTCTATTTACAGATAAAATGCTAGCATTTATCTACTATTAATTCAGTCAACAAAGGTGATACTTAAAACAATCAGACACCTGTAATTTACTTTGTTACATAGGTTGGCTAAGTGCCCTATTTCCCTTACTTCATAAAATACATAAATGCTTATCTTTTACTGGTTTGTGGAGGCAGAGAGCTTGGTGTGGCTTCCGAATCACAGGTTAGGTCTAAGAGATGATACAGAGTCTAGTAGACCATTTTAGAGTCATAAAATACATATGGTCAAGATCTAATAAGTCAGAAATCTGAAATTAGGGGTCTGAGTTAGTCACAAGAGTTCTATGGCTCACACCTCTATGAAATCCTATGTATATTTGGTTTTATAAGGTGTTACTCACAGGTCACCAACGGACATCTCAGGAGAGACATATAGTTTCTCTGGCTAAAAATGTAAACTTGTGTTAGGAGCCTTCTGTAGTCCTTTCAGTCATTAAATGGTTTGCATCATGACTGAATATTTACTTCTGCACCAGCTGGTGCATTAACAAAATGCAGGGTGACCACTGTGGGTTTATGGGTATGAGCACAGCTCTCTGGAGCCAGACGGATGGGATATTAATAGTACTACCCTTGAATGTCTGCATAAACCTCAGCAAGCTGCCCAACTACCCCGAGCCTCAGTCTCCAGGCTGTGGAATGAGAACAATCACAGCACCCTTTCGTAAGGTTATTGTAAGATGAAATGAGATGATGCTTTTAAAATTCCTGGAGAAGCTGCTAGTGCAGATTAAGTGCTCAATGAATGTGAGTCACCATCCCTTTCTGCCCTGGTAAGAAGTCCCTACCACTTTTCATTGCCGCTTGTTAAATCAGATAATACAAATTGTCCCCCTCCTACTGTGAATCAATTTGTATCCACTTGTTTATTATTTATATTTAATAATTACAATCATGTCTTTTCTCAGGATAACATTTAAAACCAAAGGCTGTCTTTGCTTTGCTTTCTTTTCATATAGATCCTGTTTCCTACCCCTCAAATCCTAGATTCCTAGGAATACGGGCCTCACGAGATCAAGAAATTCTAGAAGACTCATGTGGAAGAAAGTGCCTTCTTGCTCTGTCTCCTTCTGAGAATGCCTCTTGCCACTACATCCGCTGATGGGCCACAGCTCAGCTTATAAACAAGTGTCATCCGATTAGGTGAACATACTGATGTTGGAGGTAGGGTGCAGGGGTCCCAATGGTTGTCCTCAATCCACCAAGTCCTCTTTCCAAGTTCTTGACTCCACCGCAGGAAAGAATTCAGGGGCAAAGTCACAGTAGAAAGTGAGAACAAGTTTAATATAATAAATAAGAAATACAGGTTCCACGGAAAGAGTGCAACATAGCTCCAGAGACTGAGCAGGGCCCACACCAACTTCAACACAAAAGTTCAGTACAGACATCAAGTCTAACACAAAAGCAAGAAAAACATTCTTAAAGTTCAGTACAAAAGTGCATGATGGCTCAAGAGAGTGAGCCGCCACTTGCTGAAAGTAAGTTCCATACAAAGTAAAGTGTACACACCCCAGTCAGAGAAGTGCGGGTTGCCTCCAGGAAAGTGAGTAACAATCTTGCCTTCAGCTGGGATTCAGCTCTTAGTTTCTATATCTAACGAATATTCAGTTAAGGGGGTGGTTCCAAGTTATGTAACATTTAGTCTTGCACATGCTTAGTCAGTCTTTTCCCGGAGCATGTTCATTGGTCAGATCCCATCACATGCACCAGGCATATTCAAGAATATCCTGTGCTGTCTACTGAACATGCCCAGCCACTAGATTTGCATAAGCCAGCCCCTTGTGATCTCATCTTTGGTGCTGAAAATAGGTCAAATTGGGAACAGTAACTTTCCTCCAGGGAAAAGCCCAGATGAGGGAGACTGAGACCACAGGGAGTGGCTGGAAACCCAGAGGCATGTCCTGAAACTCAAGCCCAGGGAAACTGAGCACCTCCTATATCAGTAGTAACCTTATGAAGTGAGAGGTTTAACATCTGAAAGCAGAAAACTGGAAGCCACTTTGCTATATAAAAAAGGAAGTATTGACATTTGATTCAGGTAGCCTTTGAGACCTTAGGGTAGGAACTCCCAGAACAGAGAAAATATATAATTTTAGAGATGGTAATATATTATGTTACAAAACAGCTCTCTTGCATTTCCATGTATGATTCATATTTTGGTTAGTAATTCTATAGTTTCAGTTGTTATTCTGAAAACCAGGTGTGAGGTCATGTGGCAGATATACTATGACATTTTGCTGTTTTAATCTTCAGCATATTCCCTAATTAATATAAATTCTTGATATGTGAGAGGGAATTTTCTATCCTACACCAGTGATAATCATTTCAGACACCTATTCTGAAGCATGTTAGCTTTATCTTTTTTGAATTAACTGTTTGCTTTTCATCCCACATTGTTTCAAAACAAAATTTATTTTTCAGCTTTGGCACAATTGAATATGCATTCTCAATGTGAAAGCCCCACTGTTTATAAGCTACATAAATATTAATACCATCTCCTTGTAACCAGGTTCCAACATTCTGCATTAATCTGCCTACAACTGTTAATCATAGGTGCCTTCTGAAAAATGGCAGATTATACTGGGAACCAAGGAACTAGACCAAGAGTAGAGAAGAGCTCCAGTGGAATAATTCTATTTCTTTTAAATAAATACTCAAATAGCCATGAAGTTACCACATCCCGCACTTCCATATCCATTTGGACATAAATAGAATACAGCTACATTCTATTTCCATTCTGAAGCAGTTTATGTTTACACAGAAAAATAAAAATATGGAGAGTTACAGCTAGGAACCAGAATAGGCAGTGTTGTTACCCCTACTAAGGTATATCTTAAAAGAAGTAATAATAGGTCTGGTGTTGTCTCTAAACGGAGCAAGTCCAACATGCTATGTAGAGAGAAGATTCAGTGAAGATCTCAGTTAAGAGTTGCTGACCAGTTCCATGAAGAATGACAATTGGAAACTAGGACTAAATGTTACTTGGAAATGTTAGAGAGAAATAAAAATTTTATCTCAGACATGAAGAAAATGAAAGTATGTAACAAAGATGATCAACTTTACTGTTATAGTTGTGGCTACTGAACCAAATAGGCCAAGACTTTGAAAGTGGTTTTAGCCATGGACCACTGATGATTTTATGGTTATTTTAAGTCCTGATGAATACTTTCATGGTGTATGGGAAAAAAATTGTTTGCAGCAGCAATCCAGCAAGGCTTTCTATCTTTATTGTGTATGCCTCAGGAAAATAAATTGACCCAGTCAAATCTCTCTGACAATATGTTAATAACAGCCCAACTAGCAAACTCACTAATTTGAGTATCCTTATGTACAAAATGCTTTCAGTAGGATATACCTGATCTGTCTAGGACTGTTTGTGGTAAACAAATGTGGAATCTATGAATCTATGGAATACAGCTCCCTAGAAAATTCTACATAAGCTATGTAATTATCAGAGTATAAAATGGAATGTTTGTGTAAGTCGTGTACCTGCATACATTTCTTAGACATCCCTCATGTTAAATTCGGCTGGAGCACACCCAAATATAGCAAGAAAGGACCTAGGGAGCCATATTGACAGTGCTCAGCTTCTCTCTGCTTCCCCTATACCTCAAGACCACTCATGTCCTTGAATTAATTAGGAAACTTGATATTGGGCACTATGGTTTGAACATTTGCTTCCCTGCAAAATTCATATGTTGAAACTTGATCATCAATGTGATTGTATTAAGAGGTGGAGCCTTTAGGAGGTGATTAAGTCATGAATGGGATCAGTGATGTTATAAAAGAGGTGGGAGGGAGCTGTTTACTCCTTTTAACATGTGAGGACGCAGCAAGAGTCACCATCTATGAAGCAGAGAGCAAGTTTTCACCAGACACCAAATCTGCTGATGTCTTAATCTTGGACTTCCCAGCCTCCAGAACTGTGAGAAATAAATTTCTATTATTTGTAAATTATCCAGTGTAAGGTATTTTGTTATAGCAGCTAAGGCACTGAATAAGAACTTTATTTCTGTGAGTCTCACTTAACAACTTGATCAATGACACAATATGCAAAACAGTGACAGACCAACTAGCAGACTCACTAATAGCATTCATATGAAGGAGCATCTTATCTACAAAATACTTTTGGTAGGATGTTCCTGATCTGTCGAGGATTGTTTGTGGTAAACAAATCTGGAATCTATGAACCTGCAGAACATAGTATTTTATTAGTATAAATAAAATTAATACCCTTTAATTAGTTATGTGTATTATTTTACATATAAACTCAAAGTGAGACTGCGGTTTAAATTATCAAATTACAGAGCGATATATACACTAAAATGTTCTTTGTTAAAAAGTACACATGCATGCACAGACACACACAGATACACATATATTTGTAAAAATGCTCAGAAAATAATCTAAAAGATTCCATATACCGAACTGTTTGCAGTAGTTGCCTTTGTAGATTAAAACTGAAGGGGAAAGATTTAAGAGTCTTTCTGTTCTTCCTTTACACACTTTTCAAATGTAGTTACATAATTATGTATCATCAAAATAAAATCTAGGAAAGAAACATTTGCAGCTAAAGGGTTAAGTACTTTATATGAAATGCAAAGGTTTTGAAGAGCATAACATATTCACACGTCCTCCTCATGATCGTCACGCTCATGATCCTCATGGCCCATGCCCTACATGCTTGCATGCCCTACGATGTTGAGTACTTGCATCATAGAGCTAAGCAGATCCAAATGCTAAGTATTTCAGTTTTCTTTGCAAACTCTAGAGACTCTTCTTTCCATTCACTCATTTAAAAATGTGAGAGATAGTCATATTTGTTTCAAAGTTGAAAAATTAGGACTACCTAACGAATGCTTGATGTTTTGAAATATACAAGTGAGACAAGAAATCGGAGCCCAGTAATTCCATTCTTACCTGCATGTCCTGGAAAAGCTCTCACACATTCACATAAGGAGACCAGCACAACCATACGCAGTGCACCATTCCCTGTAAGAATGAAAGATTGTAAACAGCCTTTATGTATATTTATATAGATATATATTTATTTATTTATCTATCTATCTATTTATTTATTTATTTATTTATATAAATAAATATATGATATATATATAACATATTTGTAAATATATAACATATATATTTTTATATATGTTATATATATTATATGCATATAATACATATATATAACATATTTTTACAAATATATAACATAATTGTAAAAGATACTTTATACATAAAATATAGTATATAAAATATACAACATGTATTTGGTTTAACATATATGTAATAATTTGTAAAGATAAAAAATTATGAAATATAGTAATATACCTTATAGTAAGATGAGAAATAATAGTAAGTACCCCAAAAAACAATATGAGAGCACCCCAATATGATGTTACACATTTCTTCATTACTGCCTGCCCTTGTGTAGTGACTAATCATCCGTGCACACCTGTTCTGAGTCAGGGTACATTTGTATACTAGAACAATTTATGTAATTAGACATGCATAGCTTTAATTATATATATTTATATAGTTTCTTAACTTTTTAAGCACCAGGGTAGAGCTTCAATGTTCCAAATGAATGATGTGTTCACAAGAAGCTCAAATGGATGAGTGAATTGTCAGGAGAAGGTTGAATCTGAGTTCTGAGTAGCAGCAGCAATGACAATAACAAATAAGAACTGGCATTTATTTTGTGTGTTCTATATGCCAAATACTGTTCCACACGCTTTACCTATTGAAATTCTTTCACTTTGTACATAGCTACGTGAGTTAGGTATTATTATTACTGCACCCATTTTGCAAACAAGAAAGTGCATCAAGAAGAATGTAAGCAACTTGCCAAGTCATCTAGCTAGAAAGTGCTGAAAGCAGCATTTGAACCAGGCTTCCTGGTTCCAAAGTCTGTATTCTTAACTAAGGAGTCAATTTGCCAGCAGCAGCTAAAATCCTAGTATTCTCCAACGGGTTGGATTTTGTCTAAAACCTACACTTGGATAAATTTTTTTCATTGGTGTTTTCAAACTAGCTTTTACAATTTTTTAGAAAGAAATATAGCAAGTTTTCACAGTACCCCTCAGCAAATCTGAAGAACTCTAGGCTTCCACAGAAAAATATTGCAACCCATTGTGAGAAGCCTTTGGTGTCTGGGTAGTATAAATCTCGAGACTATCATGAATCCCACTTGCAAGAACAGCAATTAAAATATAACATTCCCCCATAAGGCAAAAACAATGGGAGCATTAGAGTGAACCCTCAGTTCGAGCACTAGTTGGCCATATTCCAGAAAAGAACATTGTGGCATATTCAGGTTTTTTTCCTATGGGATGATAGAGACCAGAAAAGCCCTGTTTATATACAGATGCTCACCAAGCAATTGATCTTGCTCATTTTCTTCTGTACCTCAGGCTCACAGTCCTCAAGATTTAAATCTCAACTTCAGCACAACAGCCAATGACTGCCTTTCAAGGTCCTTTGCAGTGGCTTCCTACACCCATTAGATTCTTCCAAGTCTCAAGAGAAAGCAGAGTGTTCACAGTTGCCTCAAGTGGAGCAGACACCCTGAGGGAAGGAAGGAGGAAGCCCACTGTCAGCAGGTAAGCAGAGTTCATGGACCTCAGGACCACTGTCCATCTCTATTCTTATGATCTGGTGGCCATCGGGCACAATCTCATCTTGGTTAATCAGTCCTCTTGGGTAACTGGGTCATCTTCTAATGTTTATTGATCGATGACACTTTCTGCTCTTCTTCAATCCCCTGTTTTCTTGCCATGTGCTTCCACTTTCCTACTCTGTTCAGTGTTCCTCTCTGCATGCCAAACCTTCTGAGAGAAAGAATCAGATGGTGCTCGACACTCATGCCCTGAGTGGAGCAGCTTTCTCAGCCAGAAACTGGCCTTCCCTTCTGACTTGGCCACTTCCTGATTTTACATGAACTTAGGAAGTTACTTAACCTCTTTGTGCCTCAATTTACCTGGGCATAAAAGGGGTGTTTTCAGAGCACATTTCATTAAATAAACTGGTATATGGAAAGGCATCTAGAACAGTGCCCAAGTGGTAAACGTCATCGTTATTCTATGCCTGTGCTCAGGTTGCCCAGGCTTGTCCCAGTTTATAGATTGTCCCAGCATCATTAATAGATCCCCTCTCACAGACTTCTCTGGTGACATCAGTAAGACAAACCACTAACGCTAATCCTCAAAGAACAAACATTTACTACACAGAAGAAACAAAACTACATTTATTCAATAGGATAAGGTAATTGAAGATCTTTTACTTTTGTAATCCCTTAAACTTTTTTTGTTAACACCAAAAACAGGTTGCTTCTGCTTCTCTTGATTGAACTGGAGAAACTATAAATCATGGCTGGATTCGCTTGCCTTTCTGAAAGATTAGCTCAGGCTCTTTCTAAGGCACGGCTAAGATCCAGATGACCTTTCTCCTAGCCTGGGGCTTCTACAGGCCGAGCATGGAAGAAATCAAAAGCAGAGGAGAAAATGTAACTCGACAGTTTCTCCATGCAGAATGCTGAGAGGTACACTGGGTTGTTTTTCAACTTTTAAGAGCTCCCGGATTCCAAATGGCCAGATCTGTGCAAGGCAGTCTTATTCAACACTTAGCTTGCCATGGTCCTTTGGGTTGAAGGAAGTTTCCAGAGAAAGATCAGCAAAGCCAGAGCCTTCGTGCCAAGATTCAAGATACCAAGATGAAAAGAACCATCTGCATCTCTTTACTGAACTGGGGGAAAGTGGCAGAAGGAGGAACTGGCAGCTACATCTGTTGTCTAGAATTTATTAAGCTGGCGCACACATATATAAAGCCTTAGAGTTTATTTTTTTCTTATGACTGACACATGCTATAACGATACCCTACATTTAATAGAACACAATAGCAGTGTGCACGCACGCCAAGAATAAATTTCACATACTAGACAAATTTCTCGTGAGGGTGACGGGTAGGGATAGACAAGTCCTAGAATCCAAGTATTCAGCAGCTAAAAGAGCTGCTAAAATAATTGAAACAAGATATTTTTATGTGTCTTGAAGGAAGTATTGAAAACACCATGCATTATTTATTTTTTAAATGGTGTATCTTATATTGTCAGCTAAAAACATTTTCTTCATACAGCTGATAAAACAACAAGCACCACGACAAGAACAATCCTTCACAGAATCAAAGACATGAGGAGTAGAGAAGTCTGATTGTGCTGTCTTGCTTTCAAATTCTTATCCAAAGATTGCATTCTGCAGTACATTTTTATTATCTAAGTTCAAACAAACAGAAACTAAGTACAAGGAATTGGAAAAACTGACTTTCAATCATTTGCTTTCTGGCTTTGAGGTTCAGCCATTTTCTGTGCTAATTGTTTAGGCCTTGAAAAAGTCAAGCTAATAATATCTTAAGGGGGAAATTAAAGAGAATGACAAAATCTTATTATTGAAGTCAGCAAGCTTTAAGGAGAGACTATTACTGTACTGTTTGGGATATTATTTGAGTACCTGAGAAAGGTCCAAAATAACAGTGACTTAAATGCTTAGAAAAAGGAGAGAGGGAAAGAGAGATCGATTGATTATGAAGAACTGACTCACTCAATTATGGAGTCTGAGAAGTCCTACAATCCGCTCTCTGCAAGCTGGAAACCCAGGAAAGTGGGTGGTATAATTCAGTCTGAGTACAAAGACCTCAGACCCACGAGATCTGATGGTGTCAATTCCTGTCCAAGAGTAAGAGAAGATGAGATGAAATGTCCCAAATCAAGTAGTGAGGTAGGAAAAAAAAAAAAAAAGGTGAATTTCTTCTTCCTCCACCTTTTGTTCTATTCAGGCCCTCAAGGGATTTGATGATGCCCACCCACATGGCAGAGAGCAATCCACTTTACTGAGTCCATCAATCCAATTGCTAATCTTACCCAGAAACACCCTCAAAGACACACCCAGAAATAATGTTTAATCTGGGCACCCCATGATCCAGTCAAGTTGACTCATAAAATTAATCACCACAACTTGAAAGAAAAATAATAGAGTAATAGCAGAAGTGGTAGGAGATTTTGGCAAACATTGAAAAAGTGCTGTATGAATACAGGGATTAAAAAAGGGAATGCAGACTTGCAGGGCTTGGCTAATAACTGTGACTGGGATATAACAGCTAAGAGGTGTCTCTCGAATGTAGCCTGTCTTCCAAACCATCTCTCTACTTACTGTCTGTGTGTCCTTTTGCAAGGCAAAATTCCACCCAAATGCCCTGCATCTTCATCTGTAAGATGGAAAAAGTAGTGCCTAAATCATGCAGTTTGCTGGATATTTAAATTTTTAAAAAATAAAACATTTATTCATTAATATTTTCTAGAGTGAGAGGGAGTGAGTGTTGGGGGGAGTGTATAGTCTTACGACATTTTTATAGGGCATTTTGTAGTGTTAATCACAATTGTAAGAGGACATACCCTTTGACAGTCTTTCTTCTAAGAATTTGTCTTTCAGAAATAGTGGCACAAGTACAAAAAAATTGTGTGGACAAGGATAGTCATTATGTTTTTACGGGTAATAATTTTAAAACAAAGTCATCCTAAATTTTTTCATCAATAGAGAGTTGGTTAAGTAAATTTTGTGACAGCCAAATAATAGTTTGCTATGTAGCTACATAAAGAAAATATTAAGTATATTTTTATTTTAAATTATATATGTATATTGATATAAAATGTATAATATTCAATATATGAACATACATTTGTGCCATGTCTGAGAAATATTCATGTGTTTGACAGAGGTATGTTTGTGTAGCCTTCAAAAAATCTCTGGAAAAATAGACACAAAAATGAGTAATGGGATTGGAGTTTTCTTTCAAAAGTTTTATTTCCATTTTTTGTTACAATTTGCTTAATTCTTTTTTAAAATAATTTTAAAAGCAAAATATAATATGGTAAATATAATTTTGAAAAACAAACTAATATTTTGCAATTCATGTTTATAACTTACCAGTCTCACAAACAGCATTCACCTAAATTGTAAAAGAAGTAGCATATTCTTTCTTCCAGTGAAGGATCATTATCTAAAGCTATAAATTTGCCACAACTCTCTAGAATAAAGGTCGTTTAAGAATTCCTATATTGCATTTACACTTTCTGATGTTTTCTAGGTCAACTTGGCTGTCTAGATTGTAAGTTTGTTGAATTCAAGGACAGTCATACCACTACCTGTTTCTCTCCATGGTGCTGGGAACAGTGCACTGTAACCAGGAGAAATCTATTAAAAGGTTTTGGCCAGCCACAGAAATCCTCTTATGTTAGGTCTTAAGAGACAATTTCTACCATAGAAATAAAGTGGAAAAAAAAAATGAAGGACCAGTTTCTTAACTTTTTCCCAAACCACATTGTGGATAATATGTTATTTGCTATGTAAATGAATATTAAGCTAAGTTTACTGTGATGAATCTGATTTTTCAGATAATAGCATTTCCAAAGTGTTTTGCTTTATTCGTTCTACTCTTTCTGATCAAAATATGTTTCCTAAAATCCAGCTTTGATAGGAATGTTTAGTTTCCATCAAAGAAACCCTAAACCGAAACAGGATAGCATTCTTTGAATCTCTTCGTTAACATGCCCCAAAATAAACTATGATACTTCAATACAAAAGTTGAATAATAATTCCTTTTCTTAAGTATGGCTTCTAATCTGACTTTAGAAAGAATGGAATTCAAGCACTAGTTTTAGCAATTGGCTTTCCTGGAAATCAAAATGGTAACAAGATTTCATTAAGTCATTATAGAAACCATATGCACATATATTTAAGACACTTACCCCCAAATTAATAGAAGTGACTGGACACAAGAAAAAGAGATGCTGTATTAGTTTGCTACAACTGCCATAGCAAAATATTATAGACTGTGTGACTTAAACAACAGGAGTTTATTTACTCACAACTCTGGAGGCTGGAAGTTCAAGGTCAAGGTGTCAGCAGGCTTGACTTCTTTTGAGGCCTTTCTCCTTGGCTTGTGGATGGCTGCCTTCTAGCTGCGTCCTCATGTAGTTATTCTTCTGTGCCCACACATCTCTGAAATCTCTTTATGAGTCCAACTTTCCTCTTCTTATAAGCACACCAGTCAGATTGGAATAGGGGCTCATCCTAAGGGCCTTATTTTAACTTAATCACTTCTTTAAAGGTCCTGTCTCAAATACAGTCACATTCTGGGGTACCAGGAATTAGGGCTTAAACATATGAATTTGGAGGGGGAAACACAATTCAGCCCATTACAGATAGGTACAGTATAAGCACTAAATATATATTCTTCAGCAGGTGAATGGATTCCTGTTTGGAGTCTACTGGATTCCTCTGGGTCTACCTGGATTGAGGAGAGATCCAGCCTGACTTAAGCACATCACATTCTCCAGGCCACAGTAATAGGTTCAAGAACTAATCCAATCAGAGTGGATCTCAGGAATTCTGCAGGAGTGAGTGGAATTGGGGCTCTCTGTTTGGGGCTAGACTTTATCTGTGAGGTTGGGCTGCAGCCAATTTGCCATCAATTTGCCATGGGGGAGAGCCTAGAATGGGATGGCAGGAGGCATGGTACATCTCATGGACTCTAACCATAACACCAATCCCTCTGAAGGAAGCAAAGGAAAAAAGTTCTATTGACATCACGTGTGTACTGAATCCAGTATGCTCTCAGACTTTTTCAGCTACGTTTTGTAAAGTGAGCTTAGGTTGGTTTCTTTCCCTTAGAACTGAAAAAGTCCTAACCCATCTAATGAATTCTCTACAATATGGAGATGTTGAAACTTCTTCAGTTTTTGCATTGAGTTTTTCTTATTTAGAAACAAGAGGAAAAAAAATTATTGGCACGTAGAACAAGGTTAGGCATAAGAAGTCCTGTTTAAAATTTCACTGTAAAAGTCCTTGACTTCTTTGAAGCCATGCAAGAACAAATTTCCCATATTTCTAGTAAGTAGCAAGTATTCCAGTCACTAAACTTTAAGATAGCCATGTCTCATATCTGAAGACACTGTGAGGATCATTTTGCTTCACTCAAATGGTCCACATTGGTCCCCTTAAATGGTCAGTGCTACTTTAATTCTCCCTGAAGAATACATAATAAATTACCCCTACATAGCATGGCATCACGTTATTCTCTCATCCAAGGTCAATATTTTGGACAAGGGGCTTCAAACACATTGAAGATGCCATTCCAGAAACCTCAGAATGGTGGATACCTCTCTTAAAAATAAATACAAAAATTGTGCACACATCTTTAGGCTGTTGCTTTGGAAATTTAATGAAGGTAAATGTCATTGACATCTCAGTGTTGTGCTCAACTGTCAGAACAAGCCATTCTTGCACAAGCCAAGCCCCAAATGTACATTATGTAAGATGTTTGCTTATGATGCACCTCAACCTAATCAGAATGCTGCCTTGGCATTGCCAGAGTCTCTAAGAGGAGACCCCAAGGCAGTTGGTTTCCACAGCCTTAACAAATAAGATAAAATAAAAATGAAATCCTAGAGTCCCTGTATAATGTATATGTGCTAGAAAGGAAGCACACCCATTAAACTGCAGCCTTTCAGAACATGATGTCACAAGTCAAATCCTATTAAAGGAAGCAAAAGATGAATGTTTGCTCCAAGCAGCTGGAAGGAGTCAAAAAGAAAATACATTGTAAATCTTTCCACTGCATGCCTAAATTGTAAAAGAGGACTTTCGGCATCACCCAGACTTTTTCCAGTGAATAATTTCCCAACAAAGAAATTCCAAGCGGTAGGTAAATATAAAACATGGAGAGTCTGATTAGCAGAGGGAGACTTGTGGGTGTGATCCAGTTTATTCCCCTAATTGAAGCCTGACTGGATTTTATAGAAGGCGATAAATGGGAAGTGACCAGGGAGGACTCAGAATGAGCATCAGGCAAAGTGGAGAATTCAGAAAAATAACTTGCTTTGCACAAACAACCCCACTGAACACTTCATTTTCTTTACGAGTGGAGAAGTACTGTGTTATTTTCCCCTCAACCGGACTAACTGTGTGATTACAACAGCTCTCCACTTCACTCTGGCTCCTCCTTGGACTAAGAGGGTTGGTTTAATTACCTGTAAATGTTGTTAATGGCATTCTATTTGGTAGAGCCTTAAACAAATTAAACTTAAGAATGGCATTAGGCCTGCCCTCCAGCGCTATTTCACGGGCACACACAGACACAGACATGCATCCTGTGTGGCTGGCGTGTGCAAGAGAAAGAGAGCTGCTGGGGAGGAAAGAAGGGCCTCTAGTGACCTGACATATAGAGGAGGAAAATGCTCTTTGGAATAGGACCCAGGACCAAAAATCAAAGCTACTGCATAATTTCAAAATATTGCTAAATATTTCTTTTATGTTATCTACACAGACATCTGCACACATCTGGGCAGACAGCCACAGCACATGTCTTTACCTCCATGAGTACGCCACAGTGAGATATGCCACAAAGTTGTTTAGATGTATGTGGAGCAAAGGTCACACAAAAGTGTGGGAAGGAAGAAGAGGAATATAAGGGAATAAAATGAAAAGGAGATCCATGGAGAATGGAAATGCTGAGAAAAGGGTATGGATGGAAAATGGGGAGGTTCTCCCTAGGCTAATTTATTAACTGTTGCTTGGCATGTCTCCAGATTAGAAACCCACACTTTATTGATTTGAAGTTAATGAATGAATACCATATTGAACTGCAGAGATATTGAATATTGGACAAAGGTTAGTTTGAATTTAGAGTGGGAAATTAATGTTCCAATTTATCATTCTGAGATATCAGAATTACTCTCACCCATAGATATATTGATTGACCTTAACATCTGTTGAGAGGAGGAATTCTGCTTTATAGACTTTCATATAACATTGGTTACGATAACTTTCTAGATACCAGCCTTCAGATTTTAGGATGGCTATTATAAAAGAAGATTCTGAGGGACTAGTTTTTGTAAAGCTCCCAAAGTTAATCCAAGCATGTTCAGAAGTATTCTAAAAAAATGATAACACTATTAAAACATTGACAAACTATGAGGATTTACTATGTAATATTTGATAAAAGAGAAGTATATGGATATATGTGGGAAAGATGTCAAGAGACAAAATAACAATAATGAAATATTCAAACCCCAAATTTGGAAGTCATCTACATACTCTAGGAGGGAACAAGCTCTACAGGCCATCTCATCCAGGCATGACAAATATTCTTCAAATGCCATGCCAAATTTATCTGATTCCAATCTGTGTTGGGAACAATTCTGAGGCTGTCTCCATGCAGGAAGAAAAAGTCTAGCTATGAATACAGGGAAGGTGGCACCTCCCATCTCATCCCCAATTACAAACATACTTCCATTAAAGATAAAGAAACTGAAGCCCTTATCTTCAGAGAGGTTAAATAATTTGCACAATGCTACGAAGTGAATTACTAGAAACTCCATTATAAGACTCTGAGTTTCTTAATATCCTTACCATAATCACTCTGGCATGTATTGCCAAGCCCTGTTGACTCCCACATTGATATCCTGGTAAATTTAATACACAGTTGGATGAATCAACTAAACAATTCAAACTGCAGATGGTCTATTTGGAAGAATCTAGTAATTTATGAAAATTTGACCCAACCAAGATGTCCAAAGACATAATCTCACTAGGCAATATAGGTATCAAGAATGTTTCCAAGTTATCATCTTAATGAGAAAAATTACCAAACCACAAATAAATTCAATTCTTCCTTTACTTTGCAGTTTGCTAAATTGCAACACGAGGCATTGGAAAGAGGAAAACAATAAAATAAAATAAAATAAAATAAAATACATCTTTATCTAATGTCAAACTATTGGCTAATTGTGAGTTTATAATTAACTAAACTTCTTCATCTTTTTTTGGAAAAATAACACACACACACACACACACACACACACACACACACACGAAGACAAAAGCAGTTATGCCAGGTACTTTGCTATCTATACTTGCTAATAAAAGGGTCTGTGTTAAACTAATTGAACTTTTGCTTTTATGCCTGTTTCACGTTGTCTTTTTGGTTTAAATCCATAGTTTTATAATCTGAGATATTTTTCAATGTGATTTCTTTGGAAGCCCTTGCTAAACTTGGTCTGTAGAAAAATATAAACTTTAGTAAAATTGTAGGGTAGAAAAATATAAACTTCAGTATACACAGTTTTGTGACAAATGCTTGCTAATGACATTCTAAGTAAAGCAGCTTCTAAGGGGCTATTGAGATGTAAAGCAGCTTCAAAGGGGCCATTAAGCAGCTTCTAAAAGGGCAGGCGGGCCCAAGTACACTAAACGTTCCAAGAAAGGAATGGCCCCCACCAGGTTCCAGGAATTGGCTAGTACCTTATCTAAGAGCCTCCTGGCCTGAGGGAAGATATACGATTGAGAGAAGTGCCGTTACTTATCAGGGTACCAGCCTGCTAAAGCCCACCTGTAAATCTAAAGGTGCCACAGATCTAGATCTATCGGGGTGCCAGCCTGCTAAAGTCTGCCCATAAATCCAAGGGCGCCACAGATAACCAACAACTCATCCTGTCATAAAAATCTGTTCAGGAAAAACTGTATAAAAGGTGCTTGTATTGTAAACGGGGCGCCACTTTTGTCCTGGAGACAAAGCGACCCCAGCATGCTGGAATAATTAAACCTCATGTTTATTGCAACGGCCTCTAGCTCGTGGTCTTTGTGAGGTGAGCCACCCTGACGTGTGGGATTTGTGCATGGTGCACGGGTCTTACAGGTCATTCAAAAATCTGAGGAGCATGGCTTTGGTGTTCAATTTGACATTCAGACAAAAGGAAATTTAGAACGCTCAGCTGGCATTTAGGCATCTAATTTAATACTGAGCATCATACGATATTAGGATTTATCTGATACAGCCAACCAAATGTGGACTCATCAATTACTATACTTTGGACATTGTCAAATTAATTATAACTCTAATTTTTAATTGTTCTATTATCTAGCTAATTTCTTTCTTTTTGAAATAGTATATATTGAAAGATATTTGCCAAATGTTTTCCTGCAATCTCACTATACTCTATATCTCTGCCATTCAACTGTTTTAATAATGTGATCCATCAATTTTTTTTAAGTTTGATATTTATTTTTGTTAACTCCCACTAAGGAATAATCAATTCTTAGTGTGCCTGCTTGTTTAATAATGTGTTCCAATATATTCCAGGGATTGATCTCAAACATTCTGGTCCCAGAAGTGACAATTTACCACCTTTTAGAAAATTAGCACACTAGTTTGTCTCCAAATTTGATCCTTCATTCAGCCAACACCATCTGTTACGGACTGACGGTTCCTTAGTCAGATCTTCGTGTTTTTTCAGTCTGCTGGTATACTTCACTTAATAATAGGAATGTCATCATCACATTAAAAATGTGTAAGTGATTTCTTATTTCAGGGTCATCAAACTATGGATCATCAGCTAACTCTAGCCCGCCACATATTTTAATAGGAATCAAAATATAATTGTTTTTTTAAATAGTTTTAAATGTTTGAAACAATAAAAAGTAGAATAAAATTGCATGGCACTTGAAAATTGCACCTGATTCAAATTTCCATGACCATAAATTAAGTTCTACTGGAACAAAGCCACATTCATTCATTTATATACTGTCTATGTCTGTTTTTGTGCTACAGCAGTGGAGCTGAGTAATTGCAGCAGAGACCATAAGGCTCGCAAAGCCAAAAATATTTACATTCTGGCCACTTAAAGAGTTTTCCAACACCTGACTTATCTTCATGTTGTAGGTACATCTTTAATTCTCCCTTTAATGATGTTTCCTTGACACTTCCAGATTGCAGATCAGATTCCTTGGTAAAGAAGATTGAGACAAAATGAGGATTGAATGGCTATGCCATTGTTTGACTTTTTACTATGCCCCAAGCAGATATGCCGCTTCTTTCAAATGCATGGTCTTGCCTTACATATCACTATAAAGCACTTTACATAACATTTGGACAAGCTTTAATGCATCATCACCTTTAGCCTTCCTAGAAATATTCCTACAGGTCTGTGACATTTTTCTCTTTTGTATTTGGCCTCATTTGTGTTCTTCTCCTTCCATCCTCTGTTCATGTTGGCAAATACATCACGAATCTACCTGCCCACACACATTAGCTTCTTCAGACATTTCCTTTCCACATGACTGGATAATCAACATATTAAGTTTAAACCATTGATCACCTTCTTTTAGTGCCAATATGCTTTAGAGTATCTTTTCAAGAGATTTTACTATGGCTACTCTTTTTTAAAAATCTAATTTATAAAGGCAAGTGTAGGGATAAGGGCTGGTTGGTTAGCTCAGTTGGTTAGAATGCCACCTTGTAACACCAAGATCAAGGGTTTGTAAAAGCAAGTGTAGGGATCAAACCTGTATGAACCCAACCCTCCACTCTGTAATTCTTTATGCATAGCGGATGGTGCTAAAACTCATATATGAGTGTGCTATTCACCCAGCCCCCAACACAAGTGTGATCTCAGACCTCTTATTGAGTAGGAGATTAAGAGACCTGTCAGAGTCTGGAACCACTCCTGGGTTAGTTTCACAGTGTGAGAAGCAGAAATCCCTCATTCTAAACTGAAATCCATCCCTTTTCTACCAGAAAGGAAAGAATATTATTTATTAAAGTTGCAAGGTTTCTGAATTACAGGTTCAGTTCAGTAAAGTTCTCTACTTTCCAGAGATGAAAAAACAGGGAAAATTCCTGCTCAGGATTTGCTGTGCAGTCAGCAGAAATTTTAAAAAATCAAAATGTAATTTGTTAGAATTACAGCCTTTATTTCTCAGTGTAAGAACATGAGACAATGCATTCTGATAAGAGATTTCTCCCAGATTGCCTATCTTTTCCAGTAAAGAAGAAAAAAGACATGTGAGCAAAGTTGATGTAGGCTCTGAAGGCTTTCCTGAGAAATGAAATCACCTAGCTGGCCATCTGAGGAGCATAACATCTCATCCAAAATTCCAAAAAGGATAAATGTCAACTCTTAAATATGTCCAAGTAAGTAAATGTGTAATTCATTCTCTAAAAGGTACAGAAAGCAAAAATCTTATCTATGAGTTGAACATATGAAGTTGCTGATATTTAACAATATTTGAGGGGGTTTTTTGTTTTGTTTTGTTTTGTTTTTTACAGCTGGCTGGTATAGGGATCCAGACCCTAGACCTTGATGTTATAAGGCAGTGCACTAACTAACTGAACTAACCAGCCAGCTGACAGTATTTGACAGTCACAAACTAGTTTTATATGTTTCAACCTGACATCTTAGAATGATCCAAATTTAAAACTCAATCAAACCTAAAATCATGATAAACTTTCATTACCAATAAAACCTAAAATCAAAGCAAGAAATCCTGATGACAGCAATACTGAAATCAACATTCTAAGTGATCCCTACATTTGCCTTTACAAATCAGATGACTGTAGAATCTCTGCTTGCTACCAGTGTTTTTTAAAGAATCCCGTCTGTAATCATCAGTATTAAAAAGACCTTCTTGTCTCTGTCAGTACAATTATTTCGTATAATAGTTTAAAAAACTACAAAGATTTCAGTTTATTTGGAGGCCCCCCTTTATGTTCTTTGAAATGTATCCTAAAAAGTGATAACAGTCCTTGAGACAAAGTTGTATCTTAATGACAGGCAGCAACCTATCATTCATCCAGCTCTCCATGGAAATAGCCAAGGAACTAAAAGGCAGATTCAGAGTTGGAGATGAAGAAAATTGTCATACAAATACCTAGAATCCCCAGAAATTATTGTGAGAGAGTAGATGAAATAAACAATAGGAGTCTTACAAAACCATTTCCCTTCTGTGAAAGAGTATATTGCCTTGGATATACTTAGAGAAGATCCTGGAAAAATATTCACTACATGAAGTCACATAATGCACATTCTTAGCTTCAGAATTTAAATATATTTGTTGGGTCTAGAGAAAGAGAGAAAGCTAGAGAGTGGAAGAGATAAAGGTACAAAGAGAGAAAGAAAATGAGGAGAAAAGGAGAGAAGAGAAGGGTTAGATGAGTCAGAATATCAGAATGAACTTTAAAAACAAAACAAAACAGAATAGGGCTGGCTGGTGTGCTCAGTTGGTTAGTGTGGTACTGAAAATGCCAAGGTCAACGGTTCAGATCCCTGCACCAGCCAGCTGCCAAACAAACAAACATAAAATAGTACTGGGGGACTGGGACCCAGGTGTCTTCCAGGGAGGAGGGGAAAAAAAAAAAAAAACAACTCTAGAAGAAGGGTATCGGTCTTGTGATGCACCAAACAAGCATTTTGAAACAAATCGAACAATGGATTGCTGGTCCTGGAAGGCCTCATAGCAGGACAATTGATGTCTCAGTGGTTCCCAGGAAGGTCAACTACCAAGTCACAAATGACATCAGGTCTCCAACATCATCACATTGTCCAGGACTTTTGAAATTTGGTCTGAACCCCGAAGTGAGAGAGCCCTCTGGAGACCAAAATGAAGATTCTTGCTTTTTTTTCCTGCCAGTCTGCCAGAATGGCGTTTCAGAATCAGAATTCTGGCTGATTTAAAAAACTAACAGTTAATATTTTTTGCACAGCTGAAGACCAAGATTTATAGCAGTGAGAGCCAGAAAGAATGCCTGGTAACATGCTGGTTGTTTCCCCTGGAACCAACTGTAACAAGCTACATGGCCTGTGGCAAGACGGCTGCTACAAGCTGAGGCCAGAAAAAAGAGAAGTTTCCTGCAGTGCCAGAACTTCTCTTAGAATCAGACATGCTAAATAAGGAGGAAGCCTCTGAGATGGGAGCTTCCCCAGAATAGAGCCACAAAAAGAGTGGCAGCAAGGGCAAGGGTCCTTCAGAGTAAGCAAACTGGGAAGAAACTCTCAACCTATGAAATGAAGCATTTGCCCAAAGAAATGTCACTTTCTAAGCTAAATTTTTACTAAGACATGCAGTGTTTTAGAGAAGATTTTATATGTATTATCAACAAAATAAAGGAGGATAAGACATGATATCTATTAAATTGGGGGTATGCAGTCAAGAAAAAGGAGCATTTTGAAATCATGAATCACTGCAAGTAAATTAAGCACAGATTTGCTAAACTGAGAAGCACGACAGAGGCATTGAAGGGCAGACTGGCTACAGTAGAAAAAAGAATTAGAGGACACAAACTGAAAGACTTTACCTTTAGGATAAAAAAAATATATTAAAGGAAATGGGAGAGCCATAGCAAGAGAGAGGGAGAAAGAGAAAAAGAGACAGAGAAACTTGAAAAACAGGCTGAAGAAACCACACTCAAATATAAAAGGAAACTTAGAAAGATGTTGAAGCTAAATCAGTAGCAATTGGAAGACTAAAGCAATCTTTTCTAACCAGATGACTAATCATGGCTGAACATCAGAAGGCTCCTCCTAATGTCAAGCAATTGAATGAAAAGATTCTAATACCTGGACTTATTCTGGTGACTCTTTTTTCCTAAGTAATGCAGAAAAAAGTTCCACAAAAATGCAGAAAACAAAGGTAACCTGGGGATTCTCCTTCTACTACTGACAGGAATGTTTCTATTGGATCCACTCTCCTACAAGTAACAACTATAAACTCTGGACAAAATATAGAAAATAACTGCTTGAAGGCAGTGAAGAGAAACCCAAAGTATTCAAGGGTGGAGTGTAATGATATCTATGTCTTATCTTTTTCAATTGCATTAAAAAAAATAAGAAGGATTGATAGAGAATAGAATGGATAGTTAGAAAAATATATGACAAAGCAAAAATAGAAAAATGCTAATTGTGGAACCTACATGGTAACTATACAAGTGTTCATGGTAAAAAAAAAAAAAATCATAATAAAATGTCCCTCCAAAAACATAACTTTAAGAGAGAAAAAAATAGATTAGATTCAACTTTTGAAAATAACGAATCAGAAAATTTGTACGTGATGGCCATGCAGAGTTTCGAAAGAAAAATGTTATGATTTAAGCTATACTTGGTCAAAATTCACTTGTTTTAAGAAAAGATGCCAACAAGATTTCTACTTTCACCCTCCCTGAATGACATTTCCTACTGTCTGAAGACATCCCTAACAATCTAGTTTCAAGTTAAGATGTGCCACTGTCCTATAAACTACAAACATTGTAAAAAGAAAATCCAGGAATCATCTCGTGGAATAGTATGAACACGGACTTTGGCAGCAGATCATCTAGGTTTTAATCCCGTTTCCCATTCCCAATTGCCTGTAAATCCATAGGAGAGCTGTGGAGTCTGCAATAAGATGGAGGTTCGTAATCGTCCTGGAGACATAAACTTTCAGTGAGAAAGGCAAATCTAAAATGACAAATCTGTTGGGGCCAGCTTGGAAGTCCATAACCCATTGGATTTCTGGTTGGGTTTAATCTTCTTTATTAAGTCCTTCCCCCTTACAATCTCTCTGGTCTTGCTTCTCTCCTAGTGTTTCTCATTCTGCATGGCCAATGTCCAGAAAAGGTCTGATAAGGAGATTCTCTTCAATAGAAAATGGGAAAATGAAAGTGCAAAAACAGTGTTTTTATTATTCAGCTGGAGGATGGGAAAAAGACTAGGCACATGTATACTTTACTAAAAAAAAAAAATACTCTGTCACCTTCACTTGATTATGATTCACTGGTCAATGAGTTATCTATCCATTCATTCGTTCATTCACTCATTCTTTATTTATTGTAATTCATGCACCGAATGGGGTACTGTATATACAAAGGGGAATTAGACATGATCTATTTGTCAAGGAGTTCTCAGTTTAATTGATGCTTTGAACACAGAACAAATAATTAAGTTACAAATACACAAATATATAGTCACGCGCTGCATAATGACGTTTCGGTCAACAAAGAATCACATATATGATGGTGGTCTCATAAGATTTTAATGGCTATACCACATAGCCTAGGGGTGTAGTAGGCAATGCCATCTAGGTTTGTGTAAATACACTCTATAATGTTCCCACAACAACAAAATCACCTGACGCGCTTCTCCATAGCATGTCCCCTTTGTTAAGCAACACACACGCACCCACACATACACACAGTGTGTTGTTGGAATATAGAGGAAGTAAGAGAAGTGTCTTAAAGAGTATCTAGAAAACTGAATAGGAATATAGGATGTGGAAAATGAACAGCAGGTACTTCTGAAAGAGGAATCAGCATGAGTAAGGTAGCGCACAACTGAGACAGCCTGTCTACAAAATAGACAGGAAAGAGACAAGGTTAGTAGATAGGATGGGGCTAAGACACAAAAGCTGTCTCAAAGGCCCTCAAAGAAGCTTTATGCAACAGAGAGCCAATGACTTGTTCTGTTTTGTTGTGTTTTTATAAGCAGTTAACATAATAGTTGCTTTTATAAAAAGATACCATGGATGGAAATGGGGAAGATGAATCAGTAAAGTTGTGTGGACAGGCTAGAAGCAGGAAACCAATTATTCCATCTAATATGTAAAAATATTGCCCAGATATATTTTCTCACTTGAACACTGGCAATACAACAGATAACCAGTTAGAACTTGGGAAGAATTTTAATTTCGCTGAAATGTGTTAATGTGCCTTGCCATCAGTAAATGGAATATTGAATGATTGATTATATTTATAAATTATTCCATCACTGTGCAGCTATCAGAAGGCATTTCTGAAGCATATTGCCATTTGGGGGCTCATAACAAGTTACTAATGTATTATCACCATGCTGTGGTAGCCAGTTCTTCCCCAAGCTCCAGTGAAATTTGTGTAAGCAACATGTGCTTATTCTACCATTGATGCCTAGAGACCAATACCAGGGAAGAAATACAGCATGAAAATGTAAAACAATTCACAAACTGAGTTCAAAATAATTTAATTAACGCTTACCATTTGCCTTCTAGACCCAGATTGGTTTTTGATGTGAAACCTTACATAAACATGCAGTGAAAATGTAAAGCATGACGTGGAGTGATCAGTCCCCACACAGACACTAGGGCAAGGAACTGTATCTCAAGGGCCAATCCAGTCCTGCTGGACTGTACCATCACAGGCTGAGATCTGGAAACAGAATGCATGTTATCTAATGCATCCAATCTTCAATTATCCGCTCTAGAGGAAAGGATAATCACCGCTGGTGCTACATTGTAATTTATATTTTTACACTGTGTTCCAACTTGACTGTGAGCAACTTAGGCTAAGGAAGAAAATTCTCATGAAGCAAAAAGAGCATGTGTTTTAAAGAAAATCTTTGAAGCTTTCTTTACCTCTGTAAAGGACACCCATTGTCTGTTCTGCTAATCCTCATCACTCTTCTTCTGGCTATATCACCCTAATCCTTACATTACTAACCCGCCTGCCTTTCTTCCCATCCCTACAAATGGTGCAGGTCCATTCTCTCCTTACAGTTCCCAACTCTAGTTCCATAGATGGTAACTCAACTCAGTTATAGTCAGTTTCTGTTAGCATGGCTGCAAAACAAATTTCCCCAAAATTTAGTGGCATAAGACAACAATCTTATATTTTTCTGCCCACAAATACACTATTCAGGCTGGGTTCAGCAAGAACAGCTCATCTCTGCTCCACGCAACATCAGCGGGGACAGCTTGAAGGCAGGGGCTGGAATGATGGGTGTCTTTCTCAGTCACAGGTCTGGCCAGTGATGTTTGTGTCACCTGAGACCTTAGCTACCTTTGCTGCCCAGAACACCTGCATGAAGTCTGTCTATGTGGCCTAGATTTCCTCCCAACATGGCAGGAGTTCCAAAGGTGAGTATCTTAAGAGTCAGAGACGTAGGTAAAAGCAGTCTCACTTTTTATGACAGCCTCAGAAGTCATGCAGTATCACTTCCACCACCTTGTCTTCACTGAGACAATCGCAAAAACCCACCCGACTTCAAAGAGAAGAGACATAGGATCTACCTTATGATGGAGAATGACAAAGGTCTAGAATATAATTATCAGACCTGATTATTGTTGTGACCATTTTTGGAAAAGAACATCTGCCACGTTAGCCTATGGCATCTCTCTGACCACATACATTGGTTTAGGAATTGGAATTTCATTCCAAGACTGAATCCTAAGACTTTTCTTGGAACTATTGTAAAATAAATGGTCTTTTTCTTCTCTAGATATGCAGAGGCTGAGAAGGATATTGGAGCTTCTGATGAAACATGCATGCTGAATCAAGCTAATACAGAAGAACCAAGAAATATAGAAAGACACTGATCTAATAACATGGTCCCTGGGTCTATTGCTGAGCTTTTCAACTCCACAAATCAATAAATTATTTTTTATTTTCTCAGTCTATTTTGAGTTGTTTTTCCCCCTCTTGTGACTAAAGCATCTCAATTAATAAACCATTTGCTAGGAGAGTAACTTCAAACAAAATATTTAATTTGAGTTTTCATTACTTTCCTGCAATGAGGGGTTACAAATCCCTACCACACAGTGTTATATTTTGTTTTTTTTTTTGTTTTGAGGATATTGTAGGGGAAAATAGATTTTATGTCAATTACTCATAGAAAATTGCAGTCACTTTCAATTGTATTCATGAGAATCATCTTACCTCCATTAAATTCTGGGAACATGGTCTGAAATACATAGAAATCTTAAAGACATCATGATTAAAATGGGAACTCTTCCACACATAACCATAAAACCTCAATTAATCAAGATATTACAAATTGAATCTAGGTGTCTTACACATTGTGATTTGGAAGTAGGTATGTTTCTTTTACCTCCTAGACTGCATAGACTAACTCTATGGAAGTAGACATCAAGTTGCCAAGTTCATGCCCATATCACCAGTGCCTGGCACCATGCTTGCTGCAGTATAAGTACTTACATATCAACAGAATGAGCCAGTGATGGGCTAAACCCTTAATTAACCCATTCAAAAAGTATTTTAGAAAAATAAGGTAAATGAAAAAAAAAAAAATCAAACTGCAGTGAGTAATTTATTCAAAGTATTTTACTCCTCCAAGGCCGCTGCTAAACTCTGTTTTCATCACTGTGTCTTCTGTCCTCCCTGTTTATATTCCTGGTCAATGAAAATTCTCTCTGTCATTCACTTACTGATTAAATACATCTTGGATATCTTCCATGATCCAGGCTCTGAAAAAGACCCTGCCAGGGTGATCTCTTAATAAACAAGGTGGACTAAAATTTTGCAAACTCATGGGTTGGCCAAATGAATCAAATCCATTATTTAGATGTATTATGAACTAACCTAGCTCCCCATTATGGATCTTGGAAGAACAGTAGTGTGCCAGAGATTTCAAACTGGCTGCCTGCAGGCTACTTCCATTCTGAAGGCATGTTGGTCTGACCTGGACTGTAATCAGTAATAGGTACCTTTACTATACATTGACAATAATAGGTAGCTGTAAATGCTAGAAAATTCCACATGAAAATCCAGAATCTCAGCTTCTCTTGCAAAGTTAAAAGATAGGACAAAATTCTTCCCACATTTCCAAGAGGCAATAATCAGCTGGATGCAGGTGGTGGCTTCCCCTATTTAAAAAGATGGTCCTGTTGGCTGCCAGCTTGCTTCAGTCCTTAAGTTTAGCTGCCCAGGCCCTGTAGGTATTCCTGTTCACAACACTCCCCACCATACAGGAGGTGATACATGCAGCAGTTAAGTACATGGTCTCTGGGTTCACAGAGACCCACATTTGCCTCCCAGCTCTGCATTGTACTAGCTATGTATAGTTTTTCCCCTTTGAGCCTCAGCTACCCTGTCTCTAGAGTGGCAGTAATAGAACCTTCTTCAGGGATTCTATGAAGATTAAATGAGCTAATACACAGAATATGCTTAAGCAAAGCAACTGACACCTACTAAGCTTTATTATTATGTTTTAATCTTCATTAGTGTATTAGTCCATTTGTGTTGCTTATAACAAAATACCTGAAACTGGGTGACTTCTAAAGAAAATGAAATTTATTGCTTACAGTTTCTGAGGTTAGGAAGTCCTAAGTACATCTGGCCATGGTGACAGTGACCTGGGAGTCTCACACTACAAGATGGTGGAAGCAGAGAACTCAGAGAGAGCGAGAAAGACAGACTCTCCTCTTCTTTTAAAGCCCTCAGAACCATGCCCCTGACCATCATATTTAATCCATTCACTAGGGCATGGTCCTACAATCCAATCACCTCTTCAAAGCTCTACCTCACAATTACCATAATAGAATTTCCCACTCTCTTAACAGTCACAGTGGGAGCTAAGTTCCTAATACATAAAACTTGGGGAACACAATTCAAGCTTCAAGGAGTTTGGGGGGACATAATTCAATCCACTATAATTAGGCAGTGTGTTAGTCAGCTGGAGCTGCCATGACAAAAATGCCACAGACTGACTGGGTTGCTTAAACAACAGAAATCTATTTTCTCATAGTTCTGGAGGCTGGAAGTCCAAGATCAAGGTGCCAGCAGGGGTGGTTTTTGGTGAGGGCTCTCTCCTTGGCTCGCAGATGGCTGGCTTATCACTGCATGTTCCCATGGTCTTTTCTCTGCATACACACTCTGGTGCATCCTCTTCTTATAAGGACATCCACCAGTCCTACTGGATTAGGGTCCTACCCTTATGACCTCATTTAACCCTAATACTCTCCTTAAAGGCCCTATCTCCAAAAACAGTCACATGGGGGTGAGGGCTTCAATCTATGGACTTTGGGAGGGGACATAATTCAGTCCATAACAGACACATTACACAAATTAGCTTAACAGCATGAAAAAATATTTACTACTTATTTTACAGAAAAAGAAACAGAAGCAAAAGCAACAACACTGTTTGCATAACATCATAAAGAGAGCAAGTGGTAGAAATGGGGTTAAAACTCAGTCAGCTGGGCTCCAAATTCTGCTGTCCTTCTCTTTGAGGCTGTTCAACCAGCTCTCTTCTATGTATTTTCCAATTCTGTTATCTCTGTTTTCTCTTTCTACATTTGTAAGAATCTGTATAGACTTGACTATGTCTTCTATAGAAGCAGGTCAGAGGCTGACACTATTACTTCTATGCCACGCTTTTTAGGCACCACTAAGTTATTAAAGATGTAAGTGTCCAATAACTTGTAGGAATGAGACTTTCAACTGAAATGATATGAGAAAAATGTGTAAATGTTCTACTTACCCAAGAAGCTATAAGTGAAAACAAAGACATCATCAATGGCGTGTTTGGAATAACTTCACTTCATAGATTCACCCTCAGAAACCCCTGCACCAGTTTTGCATTGCTGTTGTTACATATTACCACAAATGCAGTGGCTTAAAGCAACGCACAGTTATTACCCCACAGTTCTGTAGGTCAGAAGTCTGGCTAGGCTCAGCTGCGTTCTCTGTTGTGGGTCTCACAAGGCTGAAGTGAAGGTGTCTGCCAGCCTGGACTCTTATCTGGAAGCTTCTGGGAAGAATCTACTTTCAGACTCAGATTGCCAGTGGAATTCAGTTCCATGTGGTTGTATGACTGAGGTCCCTGTCCTTGCTGGCTGTTGGCCGGGAATAATTCTCAGCTTCTGGAGGCTACCTACATTCCTTTATTTATACCCTCCATCTTCAAAATCAATGACAATGCATCCAGTCCTTTTCTCAGTTATCTCTCTGACTTCTGCCTTCAGGCAAAAGAAAGCTCTGCTTTTAAAGGCTCATGTGATTACACTGGGCCCACCCTGACAATCCAAGATAATCTCTGGACCAACTGATTAGCAACCTTAATTACATCTTAAAAGCATCTTTTACTATATAACAACAAATTCACAAGCATGAAACTAGAGGGTGGAAATCATAGGAGCCAAAATTCTGCCTACAACACATATCCAACACACAAACATACAAGATCACAGGTCTTCATTAGACATGGTAAGTCCCAGCTGGTGAACTGATGACAAACTTTGAAATGCATATGAAACTAGAAAGAAATGTAGCGCTTGTACTTCTTTTCTAGAATTATGTTTTTATTTTCAATGCACGTAGGATCTGATTCCTAGCATGAGGAAAAACACATAAAGGATGTGGTAGAGTGGAAAAGGTTACAGTGGAAAAGTGCAGATGTGCAGTAATCACTGACTCCATGAGGGAGGTAGACGGGCTTTGAAGAGACTGAAATAAGACACCTGAATTGAGAAGAGGCTTCTAAGAGAGAAATGGGGTAAAAATAATTTTATAAAAACTAATGACTATAAAAGGTAGCTTTAAACAAGCCAAAAGTAAGATTTTTTTTTAAACTTTCTAGACAGCTTAAAAAGAAAAAAAACAAGAAAGAAGTGGGCATTGTAAATGATTTCTCCTCTGTGTAGAGTGTCCACTAAATACTGACATGGTCAGTCAGTGATACTAATAAGAGTTAACATTTATTGAGCATCCTCTGTATAGTAAAACCATCTCACTCAATCCATAAACCTTACTCCATTAATGCTGTGGGGGCACCATTATCATCATTAGTTAAAGATAATGAAACAGGTAAGGCACTTGTCCAAAGTGACACAGGTTATAAAATTTTAATCCCAGAATAAAGACCCAGGAATATACTCCAGAACTCATGCTCTTAAGAGTCTCTGTTCTTTTCAGGAAGACATTCTCCAGATTCAGCATTGGACCTCCTGGAGATGTGAACGCTGTGGTAACAAGAGATTGCAGAAATAATGAGGTCAGCCAAGGCCTCCTGAGCCAGCTATAGGTTATCTCTGCATTTTCAAACATAAGAAAAAAGTGTGGGGCTAAGCTTCTGCAGAGCAAAGAAAACAATCAACAGATTGAAGCGTCAACCTGCCAAATGGGAGAAAATATTAATATCCAGAATATACAAGGAACTCTAACAACTCAGTAGCAAAAAACAAATAATCTCATTAAAAAATGGGCAAATTACCTGAATAGGCATTTCTCAAAAGAAGATATACATGTGGCCAAAAGATACATGAAAAAATGCTCAACTTCACTAATCATCAGGGAAATGCAAATCAAAATCATAATGAAATATCATCGCATTCCATTTAGAATGGTTATTATCAAAAAGACTGAAAAAACAACAAATGCTGGTGAGAAGACAAAAAAAGAGAAACTCTTATACACTGTTCATGGGACTGTAAATTAGTAACACCATTATGGAAAATGGTATGGAAGTTCCTCCAAAAACTAAAAACAGAACTACCATATGATCCAGCAATCCCACTTCTGGGTATTTATCCAAAGGAAAGGCAATCAGTATACCAAAGAGATATTTCCACTCCCATATTTATTGCAGCACTATTCACAATAGCCAAGATATGAAATTAATCTGAGTTCATCAGCAGATGAATGGATAAAGAAAATGTGGTATATGTACACAATGGAATACTATTTAGTCATAAAAAAGAATGAAACCATATCATTTGCAGCAAAATGAATGAGGCCGGAAGGCATTGTGTGAAGTGAAGTAAGTCAGGCATAGAAAGATAAATGCCGCACCTTCTCATTCACATGAGGGAACTGAAAAAAGTGAGCTCATAGAAGTGAGAGTAGAATTGAGGTTACAAGGGACTGGGAAGGGGAGGGAAAAGAGGAGACGGGGAAGGACTGGTCAACGGATACAGAATTACAGCTAGAAGGAAAAAAATAAGTTCTAGTAATCTATAGTAGTGTTAGTTGTCTTTAATGAAAAATAATGTACATATTCAAATTGCAGGAAGAGATGAGTTCAAATGTTCTTATCATAAAGAAATAATAAATGTTTGCAGTGATGGATATGCTAATTAACCTGATTTGACCATCACACAGTGTGTACGAGTATTGAAATATTACTCTGTACTTCGTAAATATGTACAATTATGTATCAATTAAAAACATAAATTTAAAAAAATTGGACCTATGTATAAGCCACATCTATAATCAAAGTCTTCATCTACACAAACCAAAAGTCCCAATGATCCAGGCATTTCCATTATTTGCATTTAATGTCCTCAGATACCTGCTTCTAACTTAGGTCAACTTTTTAAAAGTTGGCTTAGTCGAAAGGCTTTGAAACTGAAAATCTGAAATTTAAGGATTATGCAATAGAAAAAATAATTATGACTAAGACTTATTCTTGGTTTTTGAATAATCCTGCACAGTGATAAAAATTTTCAAAAAAAATGGGACCAAAGACTCTACTGCCTGAAGATACCAGTAAGAATAGGGTTGGTCTTCTTTTCATGACACTATTTGCTGTAGCATGGTATTAAAGGTTGGATAATGGCTCCCCAAATATGTCTATGTACCACCCCCTAGAACCTGTGAATATGTAATCTTACACAGCAAAAAGGACTTTACAGATGTGGCTAAGATAATGATTTTGAGATGGAAGGATTATCTTGGATTATCCAGGTGGGCCCCGTGAAGGGTCAAAGGCAAAGATGTACAACCGGAGCAGAGGTCGGGGACAGAGAGATCTGCATATGCTCAGCTGTGGCTTTGAATATGAAAGAAGTGACCACAAATCAATAAATGGAGGAGGCCTCTAGAAAAGGAAAGCAAACGAATACTCTCCTACATCCTCCAGAAAGAACACAGTCCTGCCAACACATTGATTTTAGGACTTCTGACTCTCAGAACTTAAAAAAATAATTCTGTTTTGTTTTAAGTCATTAAGTTTGTGATAATTCTTTTACAACAGCAATAGGAAAATGCCATGCCTGGTCATAACAAAATCTTTCCTGATTAGCTATACAGGCTTCTACCTCTCTAATCCTCTGTTTTGTCTTCTACCAAAATGAAGGAGATATTCTTATATCATGGGATAATGGCAAAGATGAAACATTACGAGGCAGACGTGGGACTAAGTTAATTCCCTTCGTTTATTGTCATGGTTAGTCATTGGTCTGCATCTCAGAGTTTCTTTCTTCTTCCAGCAGGCTTTCCAGTGAATTTGCAAGGAATAAGAGAAGAAAGAACAGTGATTCTTCAATTTTGCCTCATTTATTGGAACTGCATTGATGAATTCTACCCTTTTATTTCCTATTTGAGCAACCCCAGATTAGTTATCAATATGAATAAAGTTGGAGATAGCTTTGTGCAAATACAGCAATAGGCAAGTAACATTTTATTACCTATAAGAGCACATTAATGCCACACAACTGCTACTTGAGCATTCAATATTGTGCAAAGTCCCACAATGTAACTCAGCAAGTAGACGCTAGGATCATGGGAACACAGTTCCTGAGAATGGAAGCGAAGGCTGGAGAAAGAGACCATTTTGCCAGCAGTTCTCCAGCATGCCAAAACATCTTCCTGGGCCCTCTGGTCCTAAAATGTCTCTCCTCAATCTTGGGGATTCATTTAGATTTCATTGCTTTTTGTCCCTGCCTCCAATTTATGGTACCCTCATAGCAGAAGTTTAAGTGACAAGCTCAACTCTTGCTATGGCACCCTCGCATCCGGCGACAGCTGACAAACAGCAGCTGAAACTTTCTTACCACGAAGTTTACTCCCTCCTGATGGCTCAATTGTGTTCTAATGCTTACCAAGCTAAAATCACGAAAAGAAATGTAGCCCAGGTTCCGCAAAATGACATTTTATTCTTCGGCTCGTATCTCCGATAACTGTTTTTGTTATCCTATTAACCAGATGCAGACAGATTCTGAAGTCATCTATGCAATGTTTCTATTCCTGTATCTTCTTTTTAAGAAAACAGTTTTTACTTCCTTTCTTTGTGTTAGGGAAAAATGTATATTAAAAATTTCAGACACATCTTCAGCAAAAATGCAAAGAGGCCACAATTAAATTTCAATCAAAAATGATAATGTAAACTGGCAGTTGCAAATAAAGATTAATATATGACAATTTAAATAAGGAACAGGGACTGAAATAATCATCTGAAAGTTGCATTCTCTGTAACTTGGACCAGACCAAAGCTATGAATCAATCCTCCTCATATGATGGCATTTCTTTTTTTCTTTGATTCTGGCTGTCTGGTTCACAGGTGAAGTGATAACAAAAGGTTTGCAATTTAAAAGCAGTGAAATTCTCAGTTGATAGGGCCTGGGAAGCTATAGCAGGCAGATCTGATTGTGTTACAAACAAGTTCACTCTCAAAAAAGACAGCAGGAAACCCAAATGTTGCAGCTGCCCACCGACCAACCAAATCACCACTGAGCTCCACATCTGCAAGGATAATTAAACTGTAATTAAACACTCTGTACCACTTTAAGCAATAGATCACACAATTTAAGCAGTCTTTTGCTGGGATTGGACAGTCACATGTTCTGGGGGAGGGGGGAACGACTTTGGATTGATTTTGCTTCCCTGTGTAAACAAGTAAATGAAATAATCCATTTGAGAAGCAAATGGCAGAACTAACAGGCCTGCTCTGCCCCAAATAGAGTCTAAATGAAATTTGCATTGCACATGGCTGCTTAAGATTACTTTCACAAATAAAGGATAGAGCAAAGCAGGGAAAAATATCCCCAGCCAGAGAAGGGTTAAGTAGGTTGACCCTGTGAACAAACTTTCAGTTTCTCAGGATATTGATGGTAAAGGAGAGAATATTTAAAAAGTAGACACTTAGGGCTCTTAAACTTTCCCCTCTGCCAACACATGTGTGCATGTGCGTTCATGTGTGTGCACATGTGCATACACACATGTGGACACACTGACATACGTGCTTTTCCTTTGGTCTCAGAGAGGATGGGACAAAGTTGGAGCGTCACTTGAAATCACTCTGCCCAGCTAATGGAATCCTAGCTCCGCCTCCCCGACCTTAACATTTTGGTTCACAGACTCATATTTTAATGTTCATAAGTCTGCTTCGTCTAGCTCCAAAATTCAAGTGTTCATTGAAAGAGGATAGGAACGGATTTGTATCATTTAATATGAAAGAACACACAAACACAAAAAATAGTAGAGATCTTTTCAAGCATAGGTGTCAGGCTCTCTTCTAAAGGCTTTGTATGTTCGATTGATCCTCATGACGACCTTACAAAGCAGGTTCTGTCTGGTTCTTGCCTAACTGTTACCTCTTCAATGAGGCTTCCTCTAGCCATTGTCTCTAAAATAATCTACTCTACTTCCATCGTGCTGGTCCTTCCTCAGTGACAACCACCTGACACCACATTACAGGTGTACTTGCTACTTCTTCATTGTCTTTCTCTGGTAGCATGTAAAGTCCTTCAGGTTATAAAGTTATTTATTCACTGAGTATTTGTTAACTCTTCTAATGAATTATGACCCTGTGGCTCAAAAATATATAATAACTTGCCAAAGGTCATAAAGAATCCAAATGTAAGTCCATCTGAATCAGGGCCTGAATCTCCAACCAATTTTAAATCACAAATCGGACAAAGACCTTCTCTCCTTAAACAATGGTCTGCCACTTCTCTGCAGAGTTATACTTTTAATAAATAGGGTTTTAAAACAGTCAAGAAGCAAGATTTTGAAAGGCCATAGATTCAAGTTCTGTATTCAACCTGTGGTCTTCTTAGTCTCTCTCTCCTGAGATAAATAGGTAGGTAAGTAGAAAGGATGGATGGATGGATGGATGGATGGATGGATGGATGGATGGATGGATGGATGGATGGAAGGATAGATAGACAGACAACAGATTTCTCCCTTTGGTGTTTTTTTTTTTGTTTTTGTGTGTGTGTGTGTGTGTGTTTGTGTGTTTTGCCACCTTCACCACCTGACCATATAAACCCAAATTGGTGAATTATAAGTTGTCAAAAGATTTAAAAAGTTCACCCAAACTACATTAGAACTGTGCTCATATTCAGTCTAAGGCATTTATTCCACATGACTAATAAGCAAAATGGCTCCACAAACTCATTAAATAATCCCTTCTGGTATTCCAAGGGATTATTATGATAGAGAGAGAAAGTTGAGTTTTAAAAAAATAGAAATAGAAAGCCAATGCTTGACACATGTCAGGTTGAGAAATTCAAGGCCTTCTGAAGGAGAGAAGGGCTTTTCAATATCACCGAACACAACAAATGTATTTCAAAGCCAGGCTTAAAAATACCACTTAAGATAAATAAGTTCCGGAGATCTACTATACAACATACTGGTAACAATATGGTATGTATAATTAAAATTTATTAAGGAAGTAGATCTTACATTAAGTGTTCTCACCAAAAGAAAAAAAAAAAGGAAAAACAATAATAATAATAAGAGGCAGGAAGAATTTTTGGAGATGAGGAACGTGTTCATAGTCTTGATAAATATGTTTATAGTCTTGATTTGTACACTAAATATGTACATCTTTTTATATTTTCAATCCTACCTCAAGAAAGTGGCTTAAAAATATTTATCACTTAAGTCTTTCTAAGGATAGTCTTCACTTAAGAGAGATATAATCACATGGACAGTGGTACTTAGTGCACGGACTCCAACCTCGGCTCTCTGAGGTCAGAGAGAATAGGAACCATGACACATAATGTTGGCCAAGAAGGTGTTACATACATGTTTGCAATGATGCTGAAGATACTGCTGCTGCTGCTACTGCTAGGTCCACAACCATGGCAGGCATTCAGTAAATTTAGAGATATTTTTCAGGCGTGAGGCTAAGTAACTTACATGTATTATCCCATTAAATAGTCACAAGTACTTAATAAGATTGGTATTATTTTTATCTTATTTTACAGAAAAGGAAACTTAGGTTTAGAGAGGTTGAGAAATTTGCCAAGGTCACATAGCCAGTAAGTTGTAGAGCTCAAATCAAACTCTTGACCTCTCAAGCAGTGCTCTGTGCTGTAATCCATTCACTTGTGGTTTTCAAGCAAACACATGATTCTGCATTAAATAAGCAAAACCTAGCAATTAAAATCTTAAATCTTTCTAAATGAGTAAGATACGTAAATTACAAAAATAATTACCAAGGAAACTGGGGAGCAAGATAGTCTTATACACTGGGGATGCATGAATTTACTGCCTTTGTGCTATGTAATTTGGCAACATCTAGTACTATTTAATTACCACTGTCGTTTAACCTAGCAACCCTGTGGTGGACACATCTTAAGTGACTCCCAGTGAGTCACACCTTTATATAACATTTTCTTCTTGAGTGAAGGCAGATCATGCGACTTGCTTTGAATCAACAGAAGACGGCAAAAGTGATGGAATGCCACACCCATGGTTAGATTATGTTACATAACTCTCCATTTTAACATACACCTGCTCACCTCAAAGAAGCAAGCAGCCATGCTGTAAACTCTTTATGGAGAGGGCCACATAGCAAAGAAATGTGGATGCCTCTACAGCCTGAGAGGCCCTGAACCCATAGCCATCAAGAAAACAAGGGCCTCAGTTCTACAGCTGTTAGAAATGAATTTGGCCAACAGCCAGAGGGAGCTTGCTAGTGGATATTTCATCAGTCAAGCCTTGTGATAAGAACACAGCCCAGCAGATACCTCGATTGCAGCCTCGTGAGACCCTGAGCTGAGGACACAGCGAAGCCATTCCTGCCCCCACAGAAACTGTGAGATAATAAATGTATGTTGTTCTAAGCTGCTACATCTCAAGTAATTTGTTATGCAACAAGAGAAAACTAATACAAGCCCATTTGGGGGACTGTAGCCTATTAAAATGAGGTAAAAGCACATGAGGATATTTGCGTCAGTGTTGTTTATAATGCAAAAAATAGAAATAATCAAAATATATATCATAGGGGAATGGTTGAATAACTTGTAATTTATTCACATTACAGATTATTATGTAGATTTAAAAATCAATGTTTTCAATATCTATTAACTTAGAGGAATACTCATAATAACTTAGTTTTAAAAGTGATTCATAATAATACATATTGTTTTTAAGAAAAAGAAATGTATGTTTGCTTGTTTATATTGAACACAGATGAACACAGAGGAATACTTGATATGTTACATAGGATTCCATCTGGTAATATTGGTTACCTAACTGAGGTTGTGGGGAACTAGTGGACAGTGGGGAAAGGCAGAATATGGAAGTTTATTTCCATTATATTATCATTCATTCTTTAACAGATAATTAATCAGCATCCTTAATGCCAGTCATTGTTCTAGGTATTGGAAGTGACTGTAATTAATCCTGCTGTAGGAGGAGCCAGATAATTTAATAAACAAATAAATAAACAAGATCATATCAGGCAAGAACAGTTGCTATAGAGACACAAGACAAAGTAATATAATAGAAGATAATCTACACTAGGTGATTTTACCCATTAACCGAATCCCTGTCATTCCATACCAGGATATTTTCAGGCACCTTTTAATGCTAAACTTTCAATAGGGATGCCAATCAGTTTTGTGTTTTTGTGTTTATTAGTTTTCAACCCTTAGAACACAATTTAGGGTTGCCAAAGTTATAAACACAAACTCCAGAATGGAAGACAGAATTTAATTCTAGACAAATGTCACCTGTTCATTTAACGGCAGACACACAGAATTCTTTGATTCTGAGTGGCAGTCATCTGAAGGAATTCTTGATATGACTAGTTGTGATAAACATGTTTTGTTTGTATAATTTTGAAGAGTAGTGCTTTTAAATTTAAAAGAAAAACAGGGATGATGAGAAATTCCCTGGGAATGTTTAATGAGAACTTTCCTTTATCCGTAGAGTTTGCTAGGGTTGTCACACAACTCCGGTCCTTGCTCTCACATGGGGCTGAGGGTGTAACAGGCTGGGTGACTAACTCAAATGCTGTTCCAGTTTGTGGGCTGTGCAGGTGGAACAGCTGTTTGTCTTTTCTTAACCACCCCATTATCACATGCTGTGAATGTCCCAGAGAGACTTCTAGGGGTGTTTCCTCACAAGTACCTTTCCTTGGCCAACATTTGTTAGTCCTCCATCCTTAAATTTATCTCTCTCTGGCTTACCCCCAACATGTAAGCATATAATTTGGGGATGCAGGGCTGTGATGTAGTTTTGAAGCAGAGACTTGAGCAAGAAAGAACCTCAAAGATTATTATAAGCACAAGTTGCATTCTGCAGAAGAGAAAACAACTCAATAAGTGAACAAATAAAAAGGTTTAGACTCCCCAGGTTTGCATCCGAGTTGATTACCTCCTTCCTGCATGATCTTGGGAAAGTGATTAGGTACTACAGCATGGCTCAGTTTCCTCATCTATAAAACAGGGAGTCATTGATTCAAATCAAATCAACAGATACTCATTAAACACTGTGCTGGCATAGGAGTTACACGGAAGAATAAGCAAACAGAGGTCTTGCCCTTTGTGGAGCTTACAGTCTAGTGGATACAGTAGTAATTACCTCCTAGGGCTGCTGTGAAAATTAAGTGAGAAGTATTAGTAGAGTGCTTAGATCAGTGTTTGGCATGTAATAATAATGATAATAAGTATAATTATTGTAGTAACAATAAACATTATATAATTATCATTGTTGCTATTATTATTGTTGTCATAATTATTTAATAATAATATACAACCACCACATCATGGGATTAGTATGAAGGTCAAATCAGTAACTTAGGTAAGATACTTCATAAAAATATTTAGAAATTATTCAATACATTTCATTGATTATTATTAATTGTTTTGCTAGGTTAAGCGGTTTTGCCAAAGCTACAGCATAAATTACCGGCAGAGCTGAGTTAAGAGGCTGAGAATTTTCACCCCACGCCTGTACCATTTTGCAGAACTGATAGGCTATACTACAATCATTTGATTTTCTCACTTTTTTAGTCCATTTTCTGTTCTATAACTGAATACCTGACATTGGGTAATTTGTCACAAAAGGAAATTATTTTTTACAGTTGTGCACTCTGGGAAATCCAAGGTCAAGGGGCCACATCTGGTGCAGCCTCCTTGCTAGTGAGGGACTGTGCAGAGTCCTGAGGCGGCCTCAAATGGAGAGGGTGTGCACGAGAGATGGACAAACTGCCTCTTATAACTGGCTTACTCCTGTAATAACTAACCCATCCCAGTGATAACCCATTAATCTATTAACCTATTAATCCATGAATGAAATAATCCATTCCTGACGGCAGAGCTCTCATGACCCAATTACCTCTTAAAGGCCCACCTCTTAATACCCTTACATTGGAGATTAAGTTTCAACATGAGTTTCAAAGGGGAAAAACACTCACAATTGCACTGTCTCTGCAATTCAGCCTTCAGCTGTACAGTCATCTTCTCTCTGGCTCAGACTCATCATGCCAAGCCCCATGTGGGATCTCTGCTCACCAGGGCCTCAGAACCAAAAGCTACTAAGGGTAGTAATAGTCATCAATTGGAAAAAACAAACATAATTTTATCTACCTTCTGGTACCTTCGTGAACACCTTATCTATCACCCATTTATTCAATATTCATTTAAATAAATATTTGTTGACTCCCTTTAAGCACTACCTTCCCCAGCCAAAGTAAACCCCCAACTACTATTTTTTACTCATCTCCTTATTTGTGGTTGCTATAACACTTACCACAACTTGCAATTATTTTAAAGTTTGTCTGTTTACTCACTTTTTGCTTGTCTCCCCAAGAGAATATATAACTTATGGCAAAAATGAATATTGCTTATTCACAGATGTATCCTCAGCATGTAGCACATAGTAGGTGTGCTACACTGCAAATATACACGAATTGGGTAAATACACCAGGTCCTGCCCTCAGTGAGGTTAAATTGTAGTAGGGATAAACTACTAACCCATGCTACAACATGGAAGCACCTTGAAACCAGTATGCCAAGTAAAAGAAGCCAGATGCAAAAGATAGAATATTGTATCATTTCTTCTCTGTGAAATGTCCAGAATAGGCAATCCAGAGAGGAAGAAAGTAGACTACTGGTTTGGAACAGGGATGGCTGCAAATTGGTATAGGGATCTTTTAAAGGAAAAGGAAATGTTCTAAAAATGGATTATGGTGATAATTGCACAACTCTGTAAATTTACTAAAAATGGGTGAACTTTACAGAATATAAGTTATGCCTCAATAAAGCTGTTTGGAAGAAACAGACCTTAAAAAACTAATTGCCCAATTATTTACTTGATTCCAGTTGTGATGCATTCTATGAAGGAAAAATCCATGATGCTGAGAAAGTATAAAAGAGGCTACCCCATCCTGCCATCTGGTCAGAAACCAGGTCTCTGAGAAAGGGCTGCTTGAACTGGGCTCATTGCAGGTGGGCAGGGAGGGGATCGGTAAGGGTAGAAGATACAGCATGTGGGGGCTCAGGGAACAGGAAGAGAACAGCAATGTGGACTGTTGTAGGAACTGAGAAAGGAGGGGGACGCTCGAGGTGATGTTGAAGGAGGGCATGGGGTGACAACCACAGTGGTCATTTCAGAACTCAGTCACTTAAGCCTTTTAGGAAAACCACCAATGGCTGCAGTGTGGAGAATGGGATTGGAGCAGACAGTTGGACTAGAGTCCCTGCATGACTAATGTGGAAGCTGTCGTGGAAGCCAATTTTAGATTACCTTATTTCTTTTCCTTCTATTTAGCCAAAATGATGAGTTTGTGCATAGTATCCCAACAGAGACTCCACTTGATCAATGTCCTGTAAGTTGCTGATACAAATTACATTAAGAAGGAATCAGAAAAGTGCCCTGCTATGCAAATTTGATTTATAAAACGCTTGAATCCAGGTGAACTTATTGGAGAGCCCCTGGGCTCATCCCCTAATCGAAAGATTTAAAGAAAAGCTCCTTAAATTTCCCCATACCTATAAAAAGACTTTTAAATGAGTTCACTATCACCAGTAAGTTATCGGTAATTTTTAGTAGATATTCATTTAGAGGATAACAATGGTAGAATATCTAGGTTTGCAGCCAACCCTTAGAAATTTGGGCCAAGGGTATCTGGACAGATGCTTGATTGGACGAAATATGCTTCACAGACACTTAGATCAAAAACCAGATTACTTTAGACAGAAGAATGTGAAAATCTGATTTCAATAAGAACTACTTTTTAAAAATCTCCATTTTAAAAACATGTCCACACACATGCTCACACACACGTTCTACCTAAAACATCCTGTGATCTCATTGCGAATCACCTCTTTTATTCTTCTGCGTTCCTCCAAAAACATACACAGTGCTTCATTAACACCAGAAGGCCCCCATGAATCATTTTACGTTTGTGGAGAAACAAGAATTGTGTGTGTGACGGGCACCAACTTTTCTCGTGTGTTCTTACAGGGTGATGTATTTATCAAAGACATCCGATCAATCATTTTCCTTGTTTGGGTTTCATGTTCCTTCTCTAGCCTTTCCCTGCCATCTCAAACATCTCCACTTCTACCTGCTCCTTAGGAAAGAGAGGGTGTAGGTCATCGTTCTCTGCTGAGGTATCTGATGGAGGATGTGGAACGTGTCAGAACTCCAGAGGGGCTCCTGGGCTCCCATTTCCTCTCCCACAGTGAGTTTCTGCCTTCAGAGGTAAGTGAATTGGAGAGCAAGCAGCTGTGTGCAGCAGAGATTTACTGGAAAAGAAGTTTGCAGACATACATTCCAACTATGTTCAAATGCTATGTATAACATATATATGTAACTTCATGTATCTATATACGTATGTGTGTATACACACATACACACACACCCACATACGATTTTCCACCTTAGAAAACTGAGAAAAATGAAGGAGACATTTTAAATGTCAAAGTCATATTAGATAAAACCTCTGCCCCAAATCCCTAGAAACTTCACATTTTACTGAGAATGGAATTCAAAAGCCTCACCAAGGTCTGCAAAACCCTATATAATCTTCATGATCCCTACCCTCAACTTACCAACCTCTTATTTTACCAGCTTCTCCCGGCTAACTTCATCAGAGCCATGCTGGATCCCTTGCTGTTTCTCCGAGACATTTCTCCAAGTCTTACCTCAGGGCCTTTGCACTTACTGTTCCCTCCACCTGGAATGCTCCTCCCCCAGAGACTGCTGGGCTTGCTCCTTCATCTGTCAAACAGCACTGCTACCACACAGGTTTCCCCAACCACCCCTTTTCCCTCCCTTCATTTACTTACCAGCCCTATTGCAACCTGACACACTATTTATATTCCACATATTGCCTCTGGCCTCTCCCTGCTAATTAATTCTCTATGACAGCAGGAAGTTTGTCTTACTCATCTTAGATCCCCAGTGCCCAGAACAGTGCCAGGGAGGCTCTCAAATATTTTTTGAACTAATGAGGCTTGATCTGATTTAATTGGACTAGACTGCTGCCAATCGCAACACATGGAGCTGGCAGGGATTTGAAAATGGCAACTCACTCACCCCCTCGGCCAGGAGAAAATGATCACCTGACTCATGTGGCTTAAACCCATGCCCATGCCCTGAAATTAAAATCAGGAGAAACATCACAGTCTGGAAAGGACAGCTCAGAGAGCCAGCCATGCTGGCAGTACAGCCAGTGGGGGAGATTCTAGATGCCAGATTCTCGCTGAGCAGGTGACTGGTGTTCTCAGACCCGCAGGCACAGCTGCCGTACCCAGTAAGCAGGAGTAAGTGGGGCCTCTTCACTTGGTGGCTGCGTACTCCTTTGTAATGGGAAACTCATCCCTGGTTTTCAGTCCTGGCGTCTCTCTCTGGGCAGGTTGGCTGAAACCTCCAGAAGCTAGACCCACTAATAAAAACCTAAAGCCCAGAAGTCAAGTGATAAACTGGACCAGCTACTGGCAGACCAAGCAGACAAAGCCCATTGCGAAGTAATGCAGTCACAAAGTAATGAAGCTCACAGGGCAGAATGTGGCAGAGCGTGGGACACCCAACTCACGTGGGCTCCACCTGCCACTATCCAGCAGGACCTCTCGGGACAGGGAAGAGCGGGCAGGTCACATGCTAAAGGCAGGTCTCCTGGTCAGAATCTCCTGTTCTCTCTCCCCATTTTTCTACTTCGTCCCACCCTAGAAGGGCCCAGTCCCCCTCAGAGAGAGTTTCTTTTGTGTAGACTAGGAACAGGCCTGACCCTGGTTTCCTCAGTGGGAGATCCAGCAGGTTTGTAGGCAGCAATGGCTATCGTTGCCTTTCCATTAAATGGAGGGGGAGGCGAGGAAGGGACTGAGAAGTAGGGAGACCCAGCCAGCAAGGGACCCACAGAAGGGTTAGAAGTGCTCCAAGAAGGAGGAACAAAGAGAGGACAAACTGTTAGGGGAGAGATGCAGGTCTTGAATGTACAAGCATAAGAAACAGAATTGAATAAAGGGGAAAAAATAGGAAGAAAACAGAACTGAGGGTAGGGGGAGTATCTCGATAACCCCAACTCCTTGCACAGGAGAGGAATGAAGCCTGGGTCGGTGAGTCTCAGTAGAATAAATAAATTAAATCATATTAACTGTCATCCTTGACACCCAAGGAGGCGTGACGACCCCTGTTGGGCACTTGCACGCGCTGGCCTGATGGAAGCACCGCACAGCCGTGCCTCACCCCCTAGCCTGTGAACCAGCTCCCACCACCCTCCTCTCACTGTAGATGAGGACACAGAGTCAGAGATAGCCTGGAAAGGCTGTGGACAGCCAGACGCAAGTTCTGCCATTTTCCAGAAGCAGACCAGTGCATGTGAGGGAAAGAAAAACAAAAGGAGAAAAGGGGAAAAGAAAATAACTTCTAAAAAGAAATATGGATCACTGTGAGTGTTTCTTGCTGTGAGGACTGACGACACCCTTCTAATGAACTGTCCGGATTCAACATTACCATTTTGGAGTTGTGGAACTCCACATGGGAGCACCATATATGGGGTCGAAGAAATAAATGAAAATTTGAAAGCCTGCATATTAACTGCCCTCTCCTTCCCTTTCCACCTCCCCAACCCCTTCACAGCTCTGTCGTCTGATGAAGTCAATGGACATTCACACCCGGGTAGGTGCTCTGGGGCTTCTCCACACTCACAAGCTGAAAAAAAAAAGCTCTTTAAAAAATGGTTCCATAATTCTATTACTTATAAATAGGTCTTTCCACAGCAGATCTTCTGCTGAAATCCACGTCTCGGAAAGCACAAAGGAAAGACGGAAGCGGCAGCTTATGTTTTTCTCCCTTTGCTCTCGATACAGTTCTCTGACCATCTATTAACACGTGCTTCTGTTCTGTTCTCTCTCGCTCGCAGCTATGTTCCTAGAGAGGATGCCTACTAGCATAATACAGACGTTCACCTTGTGTATAGTTTGCATAGCAATCACAGCAGAAATAAATATGACAGCTTTGGTGTGGCAGGAATTGTAGGAAGTGCTCTAAGATAAATAAAAAAAGAAAAGTGTGTAAGCTATTTTTACTTTATTATCTATAAACCAGGCTTAGGTGGGGATCAGAGAACCCAGCCAACATCATTAAAGAAAGTTGCTCATTCTTTTGTGCCCTTTTCCTTTTTTTCCAAATGAGAACATCGCCACCTGGTGGGAAATGTCTTTACCAGCAGTATCCAAAACAACCCAGAGAGAATTTAAACCCAAACCTGACCACAGAGGTCAGCAACTGGCAGAGAACGAACTATAGATAATAAAAGGAGCTCAGATTTCAAATTACTTGCTGACCTTTTAGAGTCCCTTATATATGGCTTGTTCCCAGGAGACCAAATCCCTTACAAACCCTTTGTTCTTCTACAACTCTCGTCTTCCCTGGATGTGGTCTTCCAGGAACACCTATTCCCCCTGCTGCTACTTACTTAGATTTTACCCATTATTTAATGCCTAGTGCACTACCCACCTCCTCAGAGAGATCACTGAGACCACTCCAGTCACCTTTTCTCCCTCTTCTGACCTCCCAGTACGCTATGTGTGCCACAAGGCACACGACTTGATAAAATTCTGTGCTCACTGCTTGAGCTGTTTGAACTTTCTCCTCAACTAAATCTCTTAAATCCTAAATGAGCTCCTAAGTCTCTTAAATGTTTATGCCAGGGTCTCAAACTGAGGGCCACATAGACAATCCAGCCTGGAGATAGGTGTGGTTTTGGCATACACATTATAAAAACAAAACAAAGCCATTGTTTCAAATTTGGGAGATTTCACATAAAAATTTGGATTTCAATGCCTTCTAAAAAATATTAATTTCTACCAAAGCTGGGTCCACAGGGAGCAAGCATGTTCTTCGTTTTCCACAGTCCCCACCACACCCTATTGCCCCATTAATACTGGGTCTGAATTTCAGTTGCCAATTGTTATTCTTGTTCTGAGTTTTTTATTACATTTGAGAAATATTTGTATATCCATGTCTCTATTAAAAATGGGAAAATAAGTAATAGTTCAAGCAGAACATATTTTTAAAAAGCAAAAAAGCATATTTCTTGGTGATCTTACCCATGTAATACACAAACATACAGTCCACTTTATTTCTTTGCATTACCTATCTGGCCTTTGCGAACATTTCAGTTTGCAATCCCTGGTTTGCTATAAAAAGCTCTGAACCTCCCACAAGATTTTTGCTCAATCCAAAATGTTCTCCCCGCCCAATTCAGCTCATGCTCTTCTCACAGTTTGCCTATAAAACAGAGGCTGGAAAATATTTTTCTTAAGATATGAAATATTTTTAGCTTTGTGGATCATGCATTCTCTGACATAAGTACTTGCCTCTACTGCTGGAGCACAAAAGCATCCTTAGGTAACATGTAAACCAATGGACAAGGCTATGTGCCAATAAAACTTTATCTACACAAACAGACAACAGGCTGCCAATCCCTGCAATAGCATACCTATCCATCCTCTGATCCTCCTTTTAACACCACTTCCTCCAGCCTAGGTTGGCTGCATCCATAGTGTGTTCTCAGGAGCACCCTATTCTCCTTGAAAAAATCGAACACACCTTTTAACTAAAGAACTATTAACTTTAAATATTTTCTTCCCTACTATACTGAAAGCACCAGACTCCAAGAGCAGGGACTCCTGTACCTCCTGTGCCATCCAGAGCCCCACTGTACATATTGAGGGAACTAAAAGAATGACCTGGAAGGACAGCAGGAGACTGCTGTAGCAACATCCAAAAGAACACTGGCTTCAACAGGACTGAAATTTGCTTCTTGTCTCTCCCATAACAAATCTGAGCAGAAAGTTTCAATGTGTCAGGGACTCAGGCTCCTTCTAACTTGTCACTCTGTCAACTTAATGAACAACTCCCTCCCCAGAGTCTGGATGGCTGTGCCAGCTTCCACTAACGTGTTTGTCCAAAAGAGATCAAATTCTAAAGCTAGTTTCTGAAAATACAGGTGAATGTCAGTGGACATATCTGGAAGAGACTCTTCCATAACCATTTTTATCTTATTTGCTCATTTATATATTGAATAAATTAATTGTCAATAAGGATTAGTTATTGTTAAAATTCCACTACTTCACACTTCTGCATTGTTTCTGTCTGGAATGTTGTTTAAAATTTCCTTTGAACCTCCTTTCCTGGCAACACATGGAAAGCACCCCTCCTTCTTTCTCTGTCAATTTACCATGATTTTTAACATGGAACTTATCACAGTCTAATATTTCTATTTGGTTACTCCCCTATCATTTGTCTCACTTACTAGACTGTAAGCTCCGTGAGGGCAGGAAAGGCCTGGTATTTCATTAAATACCGGTCAATACATGAATAAATAAATCACTTTTGACATATCACAATGGGGAATATAAGAAAAAGAGACATCTCATTTCTGTATAATTCACACAGAGAACTTAGTATCCCAAGCCCAAGGTCACCCCGACAGTTCTGGTTTGCTATAATTCCAGCAATAAGAGAAACATTCTTGCTCAAATCACAGCCACTGCCCACCTATCTTTGCCCACTGACCCTGCATTAGAGCTCTGCTGATGATTGCTTTCTCCTCAAAGGTCTGTGCAGCTGGATTCCAGACCAATGTCTTAATCATCTCACTATACACCAGAGACTCATGAGTTCAATGTTTTAAAAATGTATTTACTATTTATATGTTGTCTTTCCAAAAAGGATATAAGTGAAATGTTAATTGAATGAAAGTGGACAAAATTTCACTAAGAATTTTTAGAATCAATTTGAGATTAATTTTTTGGAATTGAAACATCTAAGTAAATTTTTTAGAATTAATCAGTGATTAAACTTCTCTGAGTTAAAACTATCTCCCCTTTATAATGAATGCCACCTCTGCGTCCTCTCTCTTCAATAGGGACTTCCAGCCTTGCCAAAATTTTCTGTTCCCTAAATGTTATACAGAATTGGCTGAGCTGCTGGACCTCTGAGGACAATAAGAAGTAAAGAGAGGGTATCTCAGAGGTAACCAGCAGCCTCTGCTAAGTGTTTCAGCAAAAGACCCCAGGACCTTTGCACAATCCAGGCAAGGCAGGAGCCCTGATGATAGCAAAGATAGATTTACCCACCAATCTGGCTAATTCCCAGAGGGGAATTTAATTTAATTGGAAAGAAAGCAACTGTTTTCAAGCTAAATAGGGCTACAAGAGCAGAGTCCACAGAAATGCATTATTAGTGTTCAGAACCCACTGTGGATCAATCTATCCTTGTGAAAGCTAATGAGGACAGGAAAATATCACAGGGAGACCCAAGCTCTGAATGCCTGAAGCAGTCACATTATTATGCACTGTTCAGAGCTTCACAGAAACAAAACTGAGACCCTTTGACATTCTATGAGTGCTGGGTTTTTTATTTGCACAAAGTCTCTAAAGCCCCAGACACAGTGAGCTTACCATTTGCTTAATGCACTGTCCAGCCCACAGGAAAGGCTTTGCACGAGAGGACCCCTATCCACCAGGTTCAAGCAGAGAAGACCCCATTGAGGAGACCAGTAATGCGCAGACCTGCAGAGGCCTATGGGCACTTATGGTCTTCCCTGGGATCCTCCAGTCTAGAGAGCAGTGTCAGGTACTGCTTATCAGCCCAGCAATTTGGGAAAGTTTAAATTCTCTGTCCCTCAAGTTCCTTATCAATAAAATGAACATAAGAGTGTGACATCCCTCACTAAGTGGTAGAGAGGAATGAATGAGGTGTTCTGTGTGCATACCTATTGTCAATCCTTCCTCCTCCAGTTCTTCCCCCTTTCCCTCTTCCACTTCTGAGTGAGCTCCTAAAGCACTGAATATGTAGACTCTATCTAAAGCATGCTTGACGTGTTAGGCATGTTTACACTGGAATCAAAATCAGCTACATAATTGGTGGTGACGAATGCAGAATCAAAATGCGGAGCCACCTGTTCCAGAATTATTAAGGACTTCAGGTTGGTAACAGCTAAGCATTAAACCAAGCATCAGGCCCCTCTAGAGGCAGAGCCCTGTGTGACTGCACAGGTCACTCCAAGAAGCCAGCCCTGACTGGAATAGCAGGTTAATCATATTAATATAGTTAATTTTTACAAAATGATCATGACTGCTACTACCACTGTTCATTGACATCTTAATTTGTGTCTATTACTTCATTCCATCCTTAACACTACTTAGGAGATCTGCAACATCATTCTCCCTGTTTTACAAACGAGGAATCCAGGTTTCAAGTTCAGTTGAGCGAGGTGATCGAGGTGACATAGGTCTGGGATCCAGTTCTTTATGAGTCTACGACTGTGACACTAACAGTGGTCATCTTTTCAGGGTCAACTAAATATTAAGACTCCTAAGACTACATTCAGCCTTCTTGGGGAGGCACAGCAAGCCAGGAGGGCAGCAAAGGGCATTTCTCTTCAGTGGGAGTAGAGGTTCCATGGAAGGAACATGCCTAGTGACAAGAATCATCACACGCAAAGTTGTGGCTTCGCATCATAGAACTGGTTCGCTCATGGCTGCTTCCAGGCCCATATAGTGTTCTACTCAGAGGTCATTTTTATCCTGACCAATGTTGTCTGGTAGGTAACACAGCTGGTATGCCGTCCTTATCAGGCACCCAGGGGAAGAAAGTTAATGCAAAGTCAAATATGTCCCTTAAGAGGAGAGGACTATGTCAGCCCTTTGCTCATACATGTTCTTTACCACCACGAAGCAATCCCTTAATGTGTAAGGAATTATTCTTGCTCCAGGGCAGCAAGAGAGCAAGTTCCATGAGGGCTACCACATGGAAACTTCTGCTCTTTCTAGTGCCTCCAAGTAGGTTTGCCATGATTAATCTCTTTAGCCAAAAAGATTTGTTTTATTTTTCTTAGTGGAAATATTTATTCATGGCAAGGAAATAGTCAAATAGGCATAGTGAAAAACAGTTGAAAGACTAAATTTGTTCAGCTATTTTTTAAAATGTCCAGGGCAATATGCATCCTTGACATAGTGGTACCACTTCTAGGACTCACAGCTGAAGACGCTTATGTATGAATACTCATTGCAACCTCATTTCTAACAGGAAAGTTTTTGGGGAGACAACCTAAATGAGTAAATGTCAAGAAATAATTAATTTATGTAAAATTCATATATTGAAATGTGATAAAAGCAATAAAAAGCATGTGTTTCAAGATCTTTTAATGATCTAAAAATTCTTATAATATCATTTGAGTGAAGAAATCAACTATGTGAGTAATATAATAATAATTTTGTAAATAAAAATGAGACCTATTTATATGCATAGAAATGACAAAGGAAATACCAGAATGTTAAAAGTGGTCAGATTCGGTAGGTACAAATACAGCTTATTTCATTTTCTTCTTTACTCTTACATATTTCTGTATTTTTAACAATGTATTGTCTGAATTTTTAAACAAGAAAGCAAAAACGTTTTAAAAGTCTGGATAAACAACACAAACACTGAGTTTAGGAATTCCAGAAAGTGAAATTGTGGGGTCTTCAGCTGAAACAGAGTTAGAAATTAAAAATTATTTAGTCTGACATTCACAGGGATTCCATATCAGAAGGAACTGCTGAATTCAATAACATTGCTATCTAGAATTCCAGCTGTATCCTCATTGCCTGCAAATAGCCCAAACTTTGGGTTCTACTTAGCCCCACAGATCTGACCTACAAGATTTGATCATGGAGACTTCCATCAAAAATGCAATTAACGATCTTAAAAAAGCCAATTACACTTTCAGTTTCAACCACTCTGTTTAATAAAATCAAAATCAGAGTAAACGTGCCAGAAAACGTATATTTTATAGATTTTATGTTTTTCCATATTATAAAATATTATTTTTCTCTGTATAAATTAGACACTATAGACTGACACTCATAAAAAATAAATTTAAATTTACCCCCAGTTCCTCAACCCAGATATTAATGCAATATTTAGGGTGTTTGGTATGGTTAAACCCTCTTTGAGTTGTTTGTGTGTGTACATGTATACTCACTACTCGTACACAGATATGCATACATCTATGTAAATATTCACACACATTTGCACCTACATAATCTCACAATTTATCACCAAAATAGTGTGATTTAGGTGCACTGCTCTCTTTTTCTCCCATTTAGTAATATATCATCCATTCAACAAATATTTACTGAGCACCTACTAAGTGCCAGATACTCTTCTGAGGACTTAGAATAGATCAGTAAACAAAACAAAGATCTTTGCCCTCATTGGCTTATGTTCCAGAGAAGAGAAACACAATAAACAAAAATAATTAAAAGAAGCTAAATTTTACAATATGTTGGAAAGGGATAAATACTATAGGAAACAAACAAACACATAGTGCAAAGTACCACAGATCAGAGGTAGGGCCAGCAGGTGCAGGGGGGCGGTCATTTTTAATTAGAGTAGTCAGGTTACCACATTGAGAAGGATTCATATCAACAAATCAGGGATGTGGATCGTTGGTGGAGGAGGGCTCACACAGAGGAGATAGACAGTGCAAAGGACCTGGGGCAGAGCATGCCTGGAGGGGTCAGGAAAGCAAGGGGCTGAAGAGGGAGCAGAGTGACCAGCGGGGGGAGTGGGAGGTGAAGGAGCGGGAGATATAGCAGGGACAGGGGATGTTGAAGTGGCAGATCGCATAGGACTTTTTGAAGGACGTTGTAAGGATGTTGACCTTCCTCTAAGCTTGGCAGGAAAGAAGGTTGATTGCCAATAGCTGCCAGGAATACAGAAATGAAGGCAACCTCAGGGTATTAGTCACTACCAACAATGAAGGCGAACTTGGTTGGATCATCAGACATCACCTGTCAGCTGACTAATTTGCGGAAAGGAAAGCATGGTGGAAAAGTTATGCAACATACCCTTTGTATTTTGAGTCTGTGATGGGAACGGTGAGTACTCCAACACTGGATTCAAACATACCAGTCAAAAATAGATTTTGCTATTTCCATGTTCATGCAGTGATTTAAAAAAAAAAAAAAAAGGTGCCGGCATGCACACATACAAAGAGGAGGGTGAAAAGCTTCTTCTGAGTACACGTGTTGGAGAGGAGCTAATTGGCACAAATGTTTTCACTAGAGAGTATAAATCCCTCAGCAGTTAGGGGCTGGAGACCCACGTCTTCCACTCACACATCTCCTACAGCTGCCCCGTTTTGTAATTTTGTACCTAGTCGAGAGCGAGCAAGATGCCACCTGTAAGATTCCTCCTCTAAGTCGTTGCCTATGCCAATCCCCAAACCCAGATGGACGTTCCCCCAACAAACTCACTGCTCTCCCACAAAACAACGCTGCCCCACCCCCCAAGATTCTGTTCCTTAGATATCCCTGTCCCAAGGCTTTCGTCCTCGCTTCTCCCCTTTGGGGAATGTTTTTCCCCTAAATATCTTCAAGGCTGACCCACTTCAGGTCTGTGCTTGCTGTCACCTCTTCATTGAGACCCTCCTTGGCCACCCTGCTTCAAATCACAATACCCCACTCAGAGCTCCCCACTTGCTTTTCTCAACAGACCTCTCAACAGCTGCCATCACACAGGTGTTCCCTGTTCTTCTCTTGACTAGAATACAAGCACTGGGAGAGCAGGAAATTTTGTCTAGTTTATTCACCATCATATCTTTAGTGTTTAAAGCACTTAAATGATGCTCAATAAACATTTGTTGAATGAGTGAATGAATAAACAGCCATAATATTTGCCCAAGCTCCCAGAAGGAAAAAGCCACACCTGATACGATTTTGCCTCTTCAGAGCCCATCACAGTATCCACCCTCTAGTGTCTCCTCTGTGGAGACCTATTGAAAACTTCCCTGGAATACGGTCAGAAGGAGCTTCTGTGCAAGGAGCAGAGGTGGACAGGCTTCCAGCCCACCCCTCCAGGCAAAGGGCAATCGGTACTGTACCATCCAAGGCAAAACAGCCAAAGCTACCAAGTTGCTTTTATTACCTCCCTTTCTTTTCCATCATTTTCACATTTTCCTTCTCTTCCATGGCCTTGCCCTCCTTTGAGGCTCCAAAATGCTCTGTGGTGTCCCCCTGCCCTTCTCCAGGCTGCTCTTTCTCCCTCTACTAAACCTGCCTGCACAGTGGGCAGTGCCTGCTGAGGCTTCAATGCTCTTCTTTAGTCATTCATCAGGTATCACCTCCTCCAGGAAGCCCTCCCTGGCCATTCCAGTCAGGACTAAGTCCCCCTGCTCTGGACTCACCTGTCCTCACAGCCCCATCACCACATTGAACTTGCACCTCAGTCCTCACAGGCTCTCCCATGTGGTGCTCAGCTGCTTGAGAAAAAAAATCACATCAATATACAGTTCCTCATATTTCCTAGGACCTTACAAAATGCTTGGCACATGTCAAGGTCACATCTGAGGGATGAATAAATATATGAATGAAGTGTGTATATATATATAAATGTGTTACTCTGGACTTCTTTGTGAGGATAGGATCACTCCATAAATTATTCCCTGCTCCTCTAGGAAAATTCATCCTTAAGCAAAAGAGTAGGTTGAGAAAAGATGAAATGAAAAACCCAACAGGAGCATATGTGAGGGATTCAGGCATTCCTAGCTTCCCCAAATTACTTGTATACATAGTTAAATAGTTGGTTGAATGTTTTGGAGCTTCAAAGTTCCAGATTTCTAAAAGCGAGTGCCATAGGTGGGCACTCCATAGACATCCCATCACAGGTCAAATAAGGAAGGGTATGTCCAGTCACCAGGAGGGTCCGATGAGCATTTATCCCAGCAGTGGTGCCACTCTGCTATGCCTTGTCCACACAAAGGGAGAGTGGAGGAGATTGGGCAATTATCAAGTTAACTTTTCCCACATCAACAAAGTAGCATCAGTGGAATTCTTCCTGCCCAGGCTGGAATACATTGACACACACATTTCTCTCTGGGTCCTCTTTGAAATTCCTGAACCAGACAGGGGGTAAATGGGTTGAAATGGGCACATTTTGCTAGCAGAGAGAATGAAATTCTAAGTCTGTCTCCTGGAGATAAGAAGCACTGATGTTTCTTACATAGAATCTGAATAAGTTGATACAAGGGAAATTTCTCCTTCTTCCCTACTGGCAACTTTGCATTAGGATGTTTTCTTATCACAGCAGGATCTATCTTGTGTTTGTCTCACATTCGCTTGGTATGGTTCTCTGCATGCCATTGAAAAATAAAATAAAAATAAAAGTAACCTTTTGCATAGGATATTTACATACAAATTATATTTGGCACTTTTATAACATGCTACAAAATCTTCAGTGCACTCTGATGTGACACAGTATAATATTATAATGGAGAAATACTCATTTTTCTAATAACCAATTGCTTTTTTCCCCAGATGGATCTGTAAGGAAATGATAACAAGAAAGAAAGAAAGAAGAAAAAAAAAATTCCCCAACAACAACAACAAAAAAAAAACAAATCTGAAATTCTAACAGTTTCTTCCAATGAAAGTTGCTTAAATGGGTCTTTGAATTAAGTGATCCTGCACTGCTGTCTGATTGTTGTGCTTGGAGAACGAATTTCACAAACAGTTGTACAGAACAAAATCATTAGAGAAGAGATACTGGTATATCACAGTAATGATTGTGGGAAGCAGCACTGGGTCTTAATTAAATTCAAGTGAGAAGGACTGCTCTTTTGCTAGAAATAGCAGACTCCAGTCTGAGAGAAAGCCACTTTCAACCTCAATGTTCTACACAGCAAAAGAGAAAATAATTTGGACTGTGCAATAAACTTGGAGCTCACGGCCAAATTGAAGGTAATTAAAAACAATAATTATTGAGTGCTCAATGTGCCAGATATGGGGTTTCACATGCAAGTTCCTATAATGCTCATAAGAGTACCCCCCACAAAAGAAAGTGTCTGCTACACATCGTGAGCATCCAAATCTCTGTTGAATAAACACATGAATGAATCAATCAATCAGTTTCATAAAACTGTTAAGGAACTTGCCTCAAGTCATGCTGGTGTTCAAACCCAATTCTGTTAGATGCTGAAGCCTTTGCCGGTGTCCCCCACTTCCTCTGTGGAATGTAGGTGTGTGACCCTTTATTCATAGAAGGAAGAATCCAGAATGGAAAATGAGTAAGAGGAAATGAGACTGATTCCTTTTTGCGATGAGGACGTATCCTGGGCTGCATAATGATTTTCATGGGTTATAAATACTTTTGCCTTCATGGGTCCCTTCCCCCATACAAGAATGTTAAAAATTATATTATACGACTGAGTTGGTATAAAGATGAATATAATCCAAATTGGGGTTTTTTCCTAATGATTTTCAAAGAAAGTAAAACATTTTTATGAACCCTTAACAAGTATCGTGGGTTCCAGACACCACGCCTATGGTGCCTAAAGAGAAGACAGTCTTGACAGTATTATGTAAAAACTCCATCAACTAAAAACGCTGCACACACACCAAAAAAAAAAAAAAAAAAGAAAGAAAATCTGCTACAAGTTATGAATTCATGTATCTGCAAGGTTATCATGCTAAAAACTTTTGCTAAACACCATTGAAATAAATACCTACCAGCTAAATTAGGATTATGTTTATTTGTATATACTAGAGACCCACCTATAATGGCTTAACCGAATAGGCATTTTTTTATATGAAATAAGTCCAGACGTGGGCACTCCTTGGTTGGTACATTCAGCAATGACTGGAGACACTTGTGGTAATTATAACTGGTGGGGTGCTACTGGCATCTAGTGGGTAGAGGCCAGAGATGCTGCAGAATATCCTCCAGTGCCAGGACAGCCCCTTACAACAGAGAATGATATAGCCCAAATTATTAATAGTGCTGAAGTGGAGAAATCCTGCCTTATCTGAATCCTTCCAGGATCCTGTGAAATGAGAATCATGATCGCCATTTCACAAAGTCAGAACCTGAACTTCAGAGAGGCCAAGAGTGCAGATAAGGCACAAGAGACCTGTAAGTAAGAACAGCAGCTAGAATCTGGGTCTGACACCAAAGCCCATGTTCTTAGCCATCCGTTTTGGATACCGTTACATCCTATTTGTGTGCAGACAACATGTCAGTTTCCACCTGTTCTGACTTGCAGCATCCTGCATAGGGCTTGGCATTGAGTACCTAGTATTTGTCCATTAGCAATCTGATAAACTTGTAACAGCCAGAAGTGGGTTTTGTTAAGTTATATTTTTATCCCTATTGTTCTTCTCCATTCTCGACAGCTGTCTAACCACAGGTCCAGGCTGTTTCTAGAGTTAGTCTTCCGTGGTTTGAATTTTAGCTGCTTCTCTCGCTAGCAATGAGAACTTGAACATAACTTCTCTAAGCCTCGGTATCTGCATTCGTAAAAGTCAGATGTGCCTCTCTTACAGGCTGTGATGAGGACTGAATGAGATAATGCGTGAGCATCATCGTGCCTGGCACAGTGGGGAGCACAACACAGTATGTTAGCTCTCAGCATTCCAATTCCTAGTCTTCTGGATGAAAAACTGGCTCGGATAATAAGTGAAATGGAAGCTGTGATAGTCTAAAAACATCGGTGATATTTTTAGGATTATTAGAGTAGTCATTGGTAGTTTTTAAAACTTTGTGACACACACTAAGAAACATAGTTTCCATTATACTCTGGGACACATATGGGGACACATACATGCAGACATACAGGACAAAAATTTTATAAAACATACCATAATTAAGTGTGAGTCATTCTGATATTTTCCGTCTTTTTCCATTAAAAAAAAAAAAAAACACTGGTTGCAACACATTAAATTTATTTCACCCACAGTTTGAAAAAACACTATGTATTATATAATGTCATTTATATGAAATTCTAGAATGAACAAAACTATAAGCAAGAAAGCAGAGAAATAGTTTCCCAAGGCCAAAGGATGGGATTGCAAAAGTCAGGAGGGGAATTTTTGAGGTGATGGAATGTTCTAAATCTTGGCCTCTTGAGTGTGGTGGTGGTTATATGACTATGCACATTTGTCAAAACTCATCAAACTACACTTAAGGAAGGGTGGGTCATATGTTAGTTAGAACTCTGTGAAGCTGATTGTTTAAAAGAAGAGTGTCGTGGTGGTGAGTAAGCACCAGTGTTGTTATCCCACTCTTCCACCTGATTTGGAATTTCCTGGCATACAAACTACTTGTTATAGGAATACTCAGATTAACGGCCTAAGAAGCCAAGAATCTGAACCTTTATTGGCCAAGCCTCAAAATTGATGACTGATGGGGCTCAGAACATGACACCCAAAATACGGCAACTCGGCATTTGAGAAAACAGCAGGAGCAGGAAGGCCACGCTTACCCGCCCCACCCCCCCAGCCCTTCTCTGCAGAAGCAGGCCATAAAACCTAGGAAGGTCACTCTATGACCTTCTCTCCCCTTTTCCCCGAAGACCCTCAGATGGCATGTGTCCTGCCCTATACACAGGATCTCTAAGAAGAATCTGAACAAACAGGCCTTGCTAAGTTCCTGCAGTCTATTACCATTAGATCAGACCATTTTGTCCTTCGATCATACTTCTGCACAACCATCCATAAAATACACACCTTCATCTGTTTCGTTTCTGAAGGCTCCTGTGTCATTTAAAATTTATTAATTAAATGTGTATGATTTTCTCTTCTTAATCTATCTTTTGTTACAGGAGTCTCGGGACAGATGAGGAAAAAATATTATTTTCCTCCCTTATATAACCATTGTTTCAAAATTGATACCATTCCTGGACCTACTATGTGTGAGGTCCTGTCCTAGGGACTTGTTATTTCATGCAGCAACAACACTCTGAGTTAGGTATCATTTTAATGACTTTAGAGATGAAGAAACTGAGGCATGAACAGTTAAAGTTCCTTGTCCAAGTTTATGCAGGTAATAAATGGCAGAAGGTGGCATTCGAATCTCAGCCTATATGATTCCATGGCCCATAGTTTTAACTCTCAGGAACACTACCTCCCATAGTGAGGGACGCCTTTATTTCCTACTTCCCTTTAAGTTTTCTCTGATTTACTTGCCTTCAACAACTATTTGTCATCACTTAAATGTTGGATCCAATCTACTGCTGCCACTTGAAGAAATATATCTTACATGTTTTGACAGATGTTAGATGTTACATATCAAATAATATTACAGTACAAAGCAATACTATATCAGTTTAGTTTTCCATAAGAAGGTTGATGAATAACAAAAGAAAACCGGAAAACTGATTTAAGGGAACTTCATGCAAAGACCAAGGTCAGGGAATTTTCAGACTTTCCAGATAACTGTGGTCAAGTTTCATCACATCCATCAGTCTATTCATAACATCTGGACAAAGGTTCTTACTGGACTGTCAGGTCTATGACAAAACTTCCCATGCTGTCAAGTGCTAAAGAAGATGAATTAGAGGGTCAGAGTTTTAAAGTCTCAGAGTGGCTCTGGGGAAGAAGAAGAGCAAAAATATTAAATGATTAGAAGACAAAACTAATGGAAGAAAAATCCCCTTACCCTATCCTGGAAACAGTGCAACCAGTAGGTGCTAGCACATGATGCATTTACCACTTTGTCTCCACTTGTAAAATGATAATATTGTAAGTGGCTAATACAACTGATGATTTCAATGACAACCTAATCTAATTTTGGAGTTTAAATGGAAAGCCTGCTGCTGATTTTGGCCCGCCTACACTTTTTTCTATTATTCAACCCACAAAGGCATTAACAAGTACAAGATTCTTTTTCAATTAGTTTCCAATTCTTAAAACTTGGGAAATTTCACAAACCCAGAGTCCCAGCTTCTAATAAATCAAAAACACAAGAACAAAAACCATGAAGATTCAGCAACTCTTGGGCCAACATTCCCATGTTGCAGAAATGGACTGGATGTGAGTAGATTTGTTCACTGGACAGGGGCTACATTCTGCAGTCTCAGCAGACTCAACCGTTTTCCAAACCAGGCCCAAACTCACTCATTTATGTATAACCTCCCCACCCAGCATTTGAATTTGGTCGCCAGTTTAAATATAAGAACGACTAATTTTCTTAGTGAAAAAAAAAAAGTATCCTGCCTCTTAATATTGCTGATAGACCGCTCACTTCTTATATGGTTTGCCGCTGGAATTGTCCCATTGTGCAGCCAGGAACACCAGTGCCAAGTAGGGCAATGTGATCACTCAGCATAGTGGAAATGGTGCCAGTTTTGGATTCCTGCTGGCTGACTTCAAGGCCATCCTACTTACTGGCTATGAGAATTTAAGTATTTCCTTCTGTGCGTTTCATTTTCCTCTTCTGCAAATGAGGATAATAACCACTCAGGTGTGAGAATCAAATTATTTTTTAAAATTTCTGAACATAGTACTTTCTTTGCAAGCATTAATTCCCTTGTCTCTCTTTCTCCTACAACATGAAATGTCTGGCTGTCTTTATTTGAGGCCACAGAATCGTTCGTTTTATACACTCATGCCATCTTGCGGGGAGGCACTTGATTTGGGAAGAACTTTAAAAGCCCCTCCCATTTGAATTCTTTTCACAATTTCCAAAGAATTTTCATATGTTTGACTTCATTGGGTCCTAACCAGCCTCTAGGATAGAAAAATTATTACTATTATTTTGTAGATGGAAATATTTAATCAAGAGCTCTGCATCTCAGCTACCTCTGGAATTTTTCCACCTCTTACTATCTCTTTTATGGTATTGTTGGGATGCAGGAAATGCTACCCCAAAATATAGCACCTTGGAAATGGAGAAAACAGCAATAGCATGAAGGTCCCTCTGACCTTCTCTTACCCCTTCTTCCCTGAAGCAGGCCACAGAAACTAGAATTCCCCTTGCCCCTTCTTTCCTGAAGCAGGCCATAAAACCTAAGAAGGTCACTTTCTGACCTTCCCCTTCCGTCCCCACTGAAGATTCTCATGTGACAGGTATCCTGCCCTATGCCCAGAGGGAAGGAGTGTCATACAGGGACACCAAGAAGAAAAATTGCTGAGTTCTCCCCAGTTTATTACCATTTGATCATACCCTTTGCACTCTAACCATACTTGTAGCACCAAAAAGTGTGATCAAATGGCCATAAATTGTTAGGGAAAATAATTTTCCCTGAATCTTAGAGCCTTTGTTTCTGAAGGCTCCCACGGCATATAAAATTTATATTAAATAAATGTATTATGTGTGTCTCTTGTTAATCTATCTTTTGTTATAAGGGTCTGAGCCATAATCCTAGCAATGAGTGAGGAAAGATATTTTCTCCCCCGTGGCACCTTGAAAGGCATTTTTTTGTTATCATTATTATCCCTACTTAAGTGAGAAAACAATCAGGCATAGGGAGGTTAAGTGACTTTTGGTAACACAGCCACATAATCATAGAGAGAGGACTCCCAGAGCAAATTCCTTTCTCTCACCCATCAGTTCCTAAAGCAGGGGGTCCTAAGAACTCCAATCCTGAAGGATATTTCAAGGAAAGGAATTCTCCTGAGTTTCATAAACTACTGGAGTACCTGTAGTTTACTTTAAAATAGCAAAGACAAAAAAGACAGTGTGATACACGGGTATGTTAGTTTTAATCTATATATTTAGTACTTGCAATATTTTAATTAGAAATCTACATTTCAGGAGTTGTGAGTTGGCATCTTAAAAAAGAATAAAAAGAAACCACAAATCCAAAACCCATCACTCTAGAAGTTCTTCCATGATCTTTAAACCTTGTCAACACGAGAAGCTTTTTAATCAGCATAATGGATGTTGAAAGTGTTTTTTCTTGGTGAATAAGAGTATATAAGAATATACAGAATAGCCAGAAACGTAGACCTTCCCATTCCTTGCAGAATTAGGGAAAAAGACTCCTGCAGACCCAAGAACTTGCCCCCTACAAAACGATGTCTGCTATTGGTTAAATGTGTTCCCCAAAAGTTCATGTACTGGAAACTTGACCCTATCGTAACAGTGCTAAGAAGGTGGGAAGTCAGATTACGGTATTTGAAAGGTGGGGCCCTTAAGAGGTGATTAGATCGTGAGGATTGTGCCCATGTGAACGGATTGATCCATTCATGCAGTAAGGGGTGTGGTTCTGATGGCTTTGTAAGGTCAGCAAGTGAGTTCTCTTAGCCATTCTCACCATGTGACACCCAGGTCACCACGGGATCCTGTAGAGAGATCCCACTAAGAAAAAGGCCCTCACCAGACATGTTCCCTGGACTTTGGACTTCCCAGCCTCTAAAGCTGTAAGAAATAAATTTCATGTCTTTATAAATTACCCAGTTTTAGGTATTCTGTTGTAAGCAACAGAAATGGACCAATACAATGCCCTTGCAGACTTAGGATTTCCAATGGTGGTCTTTTCAGCTTATAGCTGTGGACTTCCTCCATCTCCCACTAAAACCTCCACTGAATCTTGCCTTAGAATATTGTTCTACCTGTCTCAAGGCAATCTTTCCCACACAGTACAGTCAGAACACCTGAAAGAACAGGGAACTCACTGCTTGGTCCATATCACTGTTTTTGTGCCTCCTGGCTAAATTCTGTCAAGTGTCAGGAAATTTTGTGCAACTCTCAATAAACAACTATCTGGTGACCATGTTTGAGGGTGAAGACACCTGCCCTCACCTACCCTTAATTATTGAATGCTACTGAGTCAATAACAACAACCAGCCAAATCGGCTTAGGTCAGGTTGCAACAAAAAACTCTGCATCTTGGATATGCCTCCTTCATTGTGTTTAGTAAATGTAAGCTTCCAAGAAGTCTACGAAGTAAAGAAATTGGTTCGACTCAACATTTACCAAAAATTCATTTAAAGACAAAACAAAACTCCCCCCCCCACACCCACCCCCCTTCCAGGAACCTCAATTGGCATCTCATAGTGCGCTTGGGGAAATCCTGGACTAGCCCTGTCTGACCCCTCACTATTAACTGGAATTTCCTCCAGGCAATGCGAGAACCAGAATTAGACACTGACTTTCATGCTTACAGAGCTGAGTTCTTCCTATTGTTCTCTGCTCTTTTCTTCCTTCTCCAAGTAAATCACAGGATCATCAGAAAGCCTATTGAAGCCTCTTTTGGACTGCACTGTGATCTTTATCTTCAAAGCCATCCTGCTAGGCCTCTGGCTTGAAATTTGCATGACAGCTAAAGGAAAGTAAATTTGGGGGCTGGTTTCCTTTGATAACCAAATGCTCCTCTTTCTTTCTTTGTTCTGAAGGTACAACTCTAAAAGGCATTCAATGATGAGGAAAATAATTCTACAGTATTAAGCTCTGTGCAGTCACTGTGACTGGCTTGGGGCATTTGCTCAAAATAGGAACTATGTGGCTTCTGTCCTCAATCTAGGTCAATTATTAGATGATTGGGCTAGAAGTTTTAAAAGGTGAGCATCACTCCTTGGTGGGCACCACATGCAGAAGAACAAGAGGCAGAGAAAGTCAAGGAAGCAGTCAGTCCTCAGTCTCTTACTTGCCTTCTATTGGGGCCCAGAGAAAACTGTCTCTTCACCTCTGAAGGTTCATTAATAAAAATCACTGACAAATTTAAATCGATATGAAGAAAAGGTATCACAAATGTTATTATTTAACATACTGGGAGGGGGTAAAGCACGGAGGAATCATAAGAGAATAATTTCCCAACTTTCCAGTGGGGTACAGAAGTTTATATACCTCCCTCCATAGGAAAAGTGGACAAGGGGGTGTGGGAGTAAACAATTCTTAGGGGATGCAATGGGCCTGGAGAACACACAATGGCCTGGAACAAAGTCTATTTGGCCTGCAGAGCAGTGACCGGTAAGTGATTTTCTTCAAAATACTGAATGGAATTGACACAGAGGACAAGAGTCTGTAACAGAAGTTAGTCCAGGGCTGTTAGACTCCAGTCTTCCTTCCTGTGAGATGAGTTAAATTAATGAAAATTCAGGGAAGGACCAGAGGTCACTGTCTTCTTCCTTGGTGGTCTGGACTTTGGGCAGATAAGGGAACAGCATCATTCTGTGCTTTGGAGAGTGACAGAGTACTGAGAGATGGGTAGGGGGGCAGGTCAGAGAGACCTTGAGGCTGCTTCTTTATTCCAGCATGTCAAAGCTCCCTATTTTGGGGTGACAGCCTTCTACACCCCAACATTTCTCCTTCAGGAGCAACTTCTATGCAGGACCAGCTAGGTAATTGTGAGATCCAGTACAAAACAAAAACACAGGCTCCTTGTTCAAAAAGAAGGAAAAATGTGTTGTTAGAGGAACTAAAACATATAGTGCTTTCCTTTCTTCCTCACTCTCTCAACTTGTCATGGTGTTTTTTACTTGCTACTTAATGTCATTGTAAGTTAAGAAAAATTAAAATTTTAAATTATCAGTATGAATGCTACCATTCAATTTATATTGTACAATGTCCATTTTAAATGTTAATATGAAAACATGTAATTCACACGCAGAATCACTAAAATTACACAACTCATATTTCATAGCTCATACATACATACAAATTTTGTTCTTGGCAGAACAGCAGAAACGCTGCACAAAGCTACCTCAGCTCTTTTTATCTCACCTCTTGGTGTGTGCACATTCTGTGAGCAACACTCTCTGCCTTCCACTGGCTGATGCAGAAGGAAGGGCTGAAAGGAAAAGGAGCTACGGGTGGCTCGGTGTTTGCTTTTCCTTCTGCGTTGCCCAGGGAAGTGACGTGAGGAGGACAGGGTCCAATCTGTGTTTCTTAGCACACCACTCTTCCTGCATTTGAAGCAAGCTCTGATCCAAAGGGAAAGCATCTTGGGGCTGTCACTGCCCATCTTACTCAGCAGTAGACATGAGAGTTACCTTGTGCTTGCTTGGGGTCTCCCTCTGGATCTGTGTGTTCGTGGGACATGACGAACGCCACAAGCAAACAGGGATGCGAGGAACAGTGAGCAGATGCTCATGCTGCAGGCTCTCCTGTGCTCATAAGCAGCTCCATTGTCTCATCGGACCTCAACTCACAAAACACAAGTTCAAGGATAGAAGTGCTGAGAATTTCCAGAAGGTGACAGCAAAGCATTAAACCAAGTGTGCGGCCCTTCTGAGCAACTTCCCAGGGTGTACACCCACGAAACCAGCCCCACTTGTAAGCACTAGATATAAGGCCAGGGCCTGAAGCTACAGAAGCTACCCTGAGGGCTGTTGCCAGGCAGGACACTCAGAGGGAGCAGGAAGCGCTGCTGAGCACCGAGCTTAGTGTCCCAGTACCCTAAGGCCAAAAGAAACAGCCAGCAGTTCCATCTATTACGTTGTTAGGTCCCAATCAATTTAATATTATTCATGTCCTAATTTAATATAATTTGTGTCATCAAAGAAATAAACCTAAACCAAAAGAAAAGCATTTTTATTTTATTCTTAAGTAACCACAGTTACTTACTAATGGGATGTGTCTCTCTGTTGGGCACTGAGACTCCTCAGAACTGGGAATGAGACTCAACAATGCTCACTTCCTGATCCATGTTGATTTTCACACAGTATTTGCTTTTTACCAGAGCAAGTGCCAGAAACCCAGCTTCACAAAAAAATGTGGCATCACAAAAATGAATTTAGTGCGATACCATGTTGAAATGGAAGAGCCTCAAGCCAGTTGTTCCCAAGGGTCCGACAGATGTTCAGTATCACTGTTTCCTGAAACAATGTAATGTACCACCCAGCACCTCTGTGAGTTCACTGTGGTGCCTTGGGGCACATTGATTATTTTACACAGTTCGGGAACCAAAAGTATACAAGAGTATGGACCGTGGGCTGTCTTGGATTTGCATCCTGGCTCCTAAGCCACAGAGGCATTTTACTTCAAGTTTCAGTGCTTTAGATTCTAAAGCAAAAAATAGGGAAATGGGCAGACACCTCACAGAAATCAGTGTTATGTATTATGCAAAGCAAACAGCAGGAGTTCCAGAAATGTTAGGGCTCCGTAGCACTCATCTCTTTATACCACTTGTCTGAGGTTGAATCTATACCTTATACCATGATTTAATAGTGCATTCATTGTGGTCTCACTTTCCACTTATTTACTTACAAAATGAGTATTTACAGAACACCTGCTAAATTAGGAGGCATTTCGTTTGGTGCTGGGGGTACAAAGCCACACAAAATACTGTAGATACAGTGCCTGCCCTCGGAGAGCTTACAGAAGGCTGTAGAAGGCAGAGAATGCAATAACCACACGAACGTGTAACTATAAACTCTTATGAGTGCTATGCAGGCAGTGCTTAGAGTACTTAAAAAGTGTGTAGCTGGCCACTTTGTCTGGCCTGTGGGTCTCAGGAAAGGCCTCTGAATGCCTGGTGTTTACATTGAAGTCTGAAATGTCCCTTTTCAAAGAGTGAAGGAAGATTTTTCTAGGAAAAAGAAACAGCAGAAACAATGACGTGTGCAATGAGAGAGAGCACACCCTGTTCAGGGAATGGCCAAAGGTTCTGTTCCAGGGAAGAAATTAATTTCACAGGTAATAGTGTGGCAGGACATGCGCGCAGGAGCCTGAAACCCAGATGATCAGGTGGTTCTTGAGGAGGGGGGTCATACAGAGCAGGCCTTGGCCAAACTCCCCAACAGAGAGAACATGGTCCCTGTCACAACCACTTGGCTGCTGTTGTGGTACAAAAGCAGCCAGAGATGATAATGTGAACAAGGGGGTATGACCATGTGCCAATAAAACTTTATTTTCAAAAGCAGAGAACAGACCTGCTTTGGCTCTTGGACCAGAGTTTGTAGAACCTGGCTATGGAGGATTTCCACGTGTCTCTCATCTGTCCTGCTACAGAGTTGAGCCTAGAGAGGGTAACTGTCTACTGTAAAACCAAACAAATGATTAAATGTAGTCTTTGGCCTTTTAGGGTTTCCACATAGGAAGATAAAGAGGAACAGTCACGGTCTGTCCTTAGAGCAAAAATACTAATTCTTACCCATCTCCACTATATACAAATCCACCTAAGCAACCCCTGCTTTCTGGCAGAGGAGGTACTGCTGCAGTATCAAAAGCCAAAGATAATAAAGTCGCTATTGCAATAAAAATGGAAGAACTCGGGGGAAGGCGGCAGGGGTGGGAGATTGGTGGGCTGATGGCTCATTAGCTGCAGCAGCTGCTTCCGTCCTCACCTGGTCTGTCTTCTGTGGTCTGCGCTCTGCTTTTCCAAGCAGCTTCTGGCTGGCTTGTTCCTGTTAAAAAGAGCAATGAGGAAAGCCCTTGCACTTCAGGCATCTCAGAGAAACAAAGAAGGTCAAACTGAGTCTCCTTATTCGTTGTTATAGCAACAAAGAAAATATTGCAGAGGCAGTGAAAATGCCACGCGGGAGCCCACTCCCAGAGCTCATCTTCCTTCCTGTAACCACGCACAGAATCACATGTGCACTGAGTGCCAGCATTCCCAGGTCTCCTGGCCAGGGAAGCGTCTCAGGCTGCTGGAATAGGCAGCTTGCATGGCTCTTCCAGCTGATTTTCCGTGGGTGTCTTGGGTGGGAACACCTTGCTGATTGCCTGCAGGTGCAAAACCTCACCGGATGGGTACTCTCTCCATTCTGTTTCCTCGAGCTTTCTTAAAATGGGATTTTATACCATTTACCACCTGGGAATTACCTAAAGACCCTGAATGAAAATGTAGATTCATGGGCTTTTCCCCCAGATCCATTGAATGAGCATCTTTTGCCAACATTTGAGAACTGCTAGTGTAGAGGTAGAGATAACCCCCAACCTTTTTGGTAAACAATACCAGATACTTAGGACTTTCTGTTACCAGGTGCTTGAGACTTTCCGTTATCAGAAGATTAGGACTTTCCGCTGCCAGGGGGAAGGGACTTTCCAAAGACCCCAAAGTTCACCCAGTTCCAGGAGGAGCCTAACCGCAAAAGGGGTGGACTATTAGTCAATTCCCCAGTTCCTCGTCTGTGTACCACCCCACTGAAGGCCACCAATGAAATTAAAAGTCACCCCAGATGGCCAATAAGCTGTGTACAACTCACCCTGTTGCCAAAGTCTGCCTACCAAACTGTATAAAAAAGGCTTGAGTTAAGAGCTCGGGGCCACTTCGGTCCTGAAAAGGGAGCGACCCCAGCATGCTGGAATAAAAACCTCTTGCTTGATTGCAGCGGTCTCAGTCTCGTGGTCTTTGTGAGGTGAGCCATCCTGATGTGTGTGGGATTTGTGCATGATGCACGGGTCTTACACTAGCTTAGAGAGTACAGTGTGGCAATGGCACTTTATACAGCACAGACACAGGCGAATGACGAGCACGGTCCCTCTTTGTCTGAATCAAATCACAATAGGTTAATCCGGTGAGTTTGCATTGAAACCAGCCTACTTTGACTTTCATCAGAGGATGTGTAGCCTTCCCTCTATACACTATTCAATCTACAGAACTTAAAACCTCAACATGAAAGGGAAATATCGTTTGCCATTTTAATGGAAATCTAAAAACTATCTATTTTTTTCTCTGGGACTAAAGGGAAAAGGATATTCTTTGTTAGTGATTGGTACACTATTACCCCTCTCAAAGTCAAGACTGTCCCAAAATGAAATAGCAAAACGTCTCTTTATACAAATCTATGTTCTCTTTAGGTTTTTCTGATTCCTGAGCAGTTGGCTTAACTGCTTTGAGCCCTTGGATGAGGCATGTGAAGGCAGGCCCACTGCTTTTGTGTTACCACACACCCCAGCACACCCACGTACAACACTGAATAAGCACACAGTAAATGAAAGAATAAATTTCAGAAACTCAAACAGCCTTACTCAAGAGAGCATTTTAATTACTGCATTATTCTGCCTTAAACTGGGTAGAAGATCTAACACTGGGCCGAACATGCAAAGCAGACTAAGCGATTTACTCCCTCCCCCTCCCTCACCTCCTGCCAGAAGAAGGTCACTTTGCTCAACATACAATTAAAACAGAACCATCAATATGTCTAAGAAAAATTCTGTAGGTTAGTCTGTAGATTCCAGTTTATTTGCAAGGTTGGCATGCATGCTTTAGAATTTAGTTTGAATGATGTACAAATGCACCGCAGCTTTGAAAAACTTCTCTCTTTCTCAGACTCGTATGTTCACCACTTAACTTAGTGATTTAAAGAAACAAAAACCAAAATCAGATTAAATCTTCATTTCCCTTTTTTAAATCCAGAAATTAAAGTGTTTAAATTTCTCATGGTTTCTACCTAAAAACCTGAAACTCATCAAAGATAGTATTTGAGGATCTTATTTTCTAAAGCAAGGCAGGGGCTGTGGAAATTAACAGTGTGGGTGAATTCAGCCTGCCACTTGTTTTGTGAATAAAGTTTTACTGAAAACAGTCATGCCTGTGTGTTTACGTATCGTCTATGGCTGCTTTTGCACTAGAACACAACAAAGACCATATAACCCACAAAGCCTAAAATATTTCCATTCTGACCCTTTACCGGAAAAGTTTGCACTCCCCTGAGGCAGCCTGACATAGGGATTTATAGAGCAGGCTCAAGAATCAGATTGCCTGGGTTCAAATGTGAGTCTACCACTTAGTAGGTAAGAGATTTGGGGCATATTAATTAGATTATTTAGACTCCTTGAGGCTCAGTTTCCTCATCTGTGAAAGGGGGATAATAATCATACTTACCTCATGGAGTATTGTGTGGATTAAATAAGATAATACAGCTAAAGCACTTAGAAGCTGTTAGGATAATCTAATAGAACTCTTTTCTGTCCATATGTTTCTTTTGTTAAAAATCTGAAAAGCAGTCCTCACTTGTAGTTAACTATGTTGAGTAACATTTCTTTGCACACGCATTAGCTTGAGATTTGCTTCAGCAATTTCGACTTCATTAAAATTATAATTATTTCTTTAATTCCATTTCCTTTATCTACTTCTTCAACATAATCCCCCTGTTGACTGCCAAGGCCCTGGGAATCAAGGAGAATCTCTTATGAGACAGTCTTAGAAGGAAAAGAAAAGAAAATAAGACCCTGATGGAGTCAGGAAAATGAACAGTGAGGGAATTATCCAATGTGCATGGTGAACCAAAGTTTTAAAAAAATCATAAATGAATACACCTGGGAGAAGTAGGATGAGTAAAAACAATATAAAAAATAGCTACAGAAAACCCAGAGAGAGAGCACAAATGAATTCTAGTGAAGCCATTAGCACTAAACCATTTACGTATCTCTAATCCACTCATTAATTGTTAATTGAATTCAATGCTCCTTTCCCCGGTGTTTCTCAGCCCCTGAGAAAAACACAGTGTCCTTGGAAATCCCAGTTAACTCAGACCAAGGCATTTAGATTGGCACACTTGGATTTTAGCAGGACTTTTGGGATATAATTGTTGTTGATCTCCATTTTGAAAAATTATGCACTTTTTGGAAGAAGCACAAATAAAAATAAAGCTTTTTCTGGCCTTTTCTTGGGGCTTCGTAAAATTTTCTTTTTTTCCCCAGAAACTATAAGAAATTATTTTCTGGTAAAAATAATGCTTTTGGAAGGGCCTAGCCCAGTGCCTGGCACAGAGAAAGTATATGAGCAATGTTAATTTTTCTCCCCTTGAAGAACTCCATCCCAAGGATATGAGTTTATTCCTCTATCTATTCATTCAACACGTATTTATCAATCACCACCTATGTGGCAGACATGGTTCTAGGGCCAGGGAATTAGGCTTGCCAGATTTAGCAAAGAAAAATACAGACCATCCCTGTAAATTTGCATTTAAGATATAAAATGAATATTTTTAAGAAATATAATCCTGGGGGCGGCCCCGTGGCTCACTTGGGAGAGTGCAGCGCTGGTAGCGCTGAGGCCACGGGTTCGGATCCTATATAGGGACGGCCGGTGCACTTACTGGCTGAGCGTGGTGCAGACAACACCCTGCTGAGGGTCGCGATCCCCTTACCGGTCAAAAAAAAAAAAAAAAAAAAAAAGAAAGAAATATAATCCTGTACTGTGAATTATCTGGAACACACTTATACTCTATAACTATGCCTGTTTAGCTGACATTCAAATTTAATTGGGTATCCTGTCTTTTACCTGGCAGCCCTACTACTGGACATAGTGTAATGAACAAGACAGACAGGATCCCTTGATCTGTACCTTTATAGGATCTCTAACCTCAGGTGCTCACAAGATTCAATCCCCATCTGGCACTTCACTGAGGAAGCCCGGGGAACAGAGTGACCTTCTCTTCAGAATTCCCATTTAGCAGGTGTCACTCTGTATTATAATTGCAACCTTATATCCTTGTACTGCTCTGGAATTAAGGTCCTTGGCAACAGGTCCTGTGTCTTATCTCTGTATCCTCGGACTCTAGCACAGCACCTACAACTAGCAGATGCCCAGGACAGGCCAGCTTAAAGAATAAGTAGGTGAATGCATAAAAGGCTGGATTTATGTCAAACATGATGCACAAAAGAACCATGCTCACAGCTCATAAGGAAAATTCTCACGCAACCTTCTGAAATATTAAGGATATAGAGAAAACCATGTTGCCAGAATCCAAACACAAAATGGGTGAAGAATGATCTTTTATTTTAAAATCCTTTAAGAGGGTACTCCAAACAAAATAAAGTCCTTAAAAAAGAGGGGGCAGGGGTGAGGAGAACGCATGAAGGAGAAACAGTAACCTGCAAACAACACTAAAGCGTCCATTGAAAGGATAGTTCTGAACATAATAGGTAAGAGTGGGTCAAAGCACTGATTTAACTAATTGGTAATATAATCAAATATGATTTCCAGTAGTTAACCAGAACCACAGTATTAATAACTAAGGAATAGGTTGTAAACAAATAACAAATAATTAAGAGCCATTTTATTGTCAATACTGACCGCCATACAATTGAAACACTCAGAAGGAAAATCACAAGAATCCACAAACGGACAGATTCAGAGAAGTGCAAGGGACATGGTATCTACAATAGAAAATCATTCTGTGGCATTGATTCCTTTCTGTCCAACTGTAAAAGAGGGAACAAAAAGTCTATATCTATCCAGCCTGTTTCAATTATGCTAAAAATTAAAAAGAAAAAAAAAGAAAAAGAGAAGAAAAATGTTGTATTGCAGAATTCCCCAATGACCACACAATTAGCAGGACTTTAAGCTCTTTCTCTTTGTCCTCGTCTCCCTTGCTGTCATTCTGTGACCTCCAGGGTAGATCTGTGGCTGGCACATCACAAGTCGTTAACAACTCCTGGCAGTTCCTGTCAGTGCTCAGATCGGTAGGCAGGAAAAGTCTCTGTTCGATGAAGCTTCAGAGGGCTGGCAACATCTTTTCCAAAAAGAATTTAAAAGCAACAGTTATATTTCAAGAAAGCCAACAATCGAATTAGCCAGTAACAAGTTTCTATATAAAAGAAATAAGTAACATACTCATGACATAAGATTTTTTCCAAGTGATATGCAAATACGTCATGAGCCATTGCATGATTAACATATCATTTGCATGTAGCCTTTGTCCTGAGCTATGGTCAGTCTATTAGCAGTTATTTTCTTCCTTGATTTTTCATCTGCATCAACCTCTATACCCAGGGTATTTAGGGGAGATGAGATAGAAACATAGGATTATGGAAACATTTGGCTTGGACATTCTTTGAAAACCTAACCAGCAATAAGACAACATTATGCTTACACTTAGGCAATCTCATTATAAATATAAAGGAGGGCATTTAAAAATCCATTTAGCCCTTATTATTTCAGGTTTAGGTTCCAAATCAAGCAAATTCAAAAAGGCAACACACAAGGTTACTATTAGCCCCCTTGTGACATAACACAGAGGTTGACAAACTTTTCTTGTAAAGGGCCAGATACTAAATATTTTAGGTCTTGCAGATCATATGGTTTCATGGCAACTACTCAACTCTGCTGCCTGTAGGACAAAAACAGCTATAGTTAATAAGTAATGAATGGTGGTGGATGTTCCAATAAAACTTTATTAACAAAAACAGACAGAAAGCTGGATTTGCCCTGTAAGCCATAATTTGCCAATCGCTGTAGACATATGCTCTTCGTTTTATTAAAAAACAAGAGGTTTTACTGCCATCTGCTGGCCAACAGTTACCACAAGCAAAGAAATTTACAGCCTCTGCTTTGTGAAGAGCTCTCAGGACTGAGCGGAACAAAACCTGTACAACTGATTACAGCAGCCTTGGTAACCAACTGTGTGGATCAAGTGGGTGTAGATGCGAGACATGGTTCAGGGGAGCATGGACACCCCACCTCCACCCACTCAAACGATGTTGTTTTTAAACACTGAACCAAGCAAAAAGTTTTAAGATGGCACGTGACCTCTAAGCCTTAAGTTTATGCTCTATTATGTTTTCACAAACAGCCTTGATTACAGATGTCAGTCCAAGTCCCGCTTTTGATCTTCCTACCAAAAGCATGAACTTAAGCAAAACAGGCCATAACTTGTGCCTCATTTTTCACTTGTACAAAATGAGAAAACATTTGTTTTGCCCTCCTAACGTATTGTTTAAGAATAAAGGAAATAGAAAAAGCTTTATGAACTGAAAAGCCTTATGTAAGTTACTACAGTCACATCATCAAAACAAAAATAAACAAAAAAGGGCAGTCACGAATTCAGGTATTCTCAAGCCTCATATCTGAACCAAAAGAAAATGATGTTTACAGTCAAACAATCTCTGGTACACAATAGCATTGGTTATTATTAAAGAAGTAATGAATATTAAAATACTCCAAATGATGAGAAATAATTTCTTCCCGACTCTCAGCCAGTTTCAACGTGTATTCTATTCTCTTTCCAACACACACACACATACAGAAATTGTATCAATGAGTTTGAGTAGTATAAGTAAAAAGCCAGGTATACCTTTATTACAGTCTGATAAAATTCCCTGCAGGGAGAAGACAGCATACAAATAGTATTAATGGAAAATTCGAATTTTTCTTCAAGTGCAAGGCCCTTGCCTGCACCTTCAACTGTAGCTCCTTAAACTGAGTTTGCAAGAAAAGTGACTGGTTGCATTCACTTGGAGCCAAATCAAAATGAAAACACTTCCAGCCTCTATCATCATGGCTATCTGAACCTTCCTGGCTTGGTTTGAATGCTGTGTTTAGTTTAAGGACAGAAAACATACTGAAAGACTTTCCAACCCTTCCCACAGTTTTGCAGTTCACACAAGGGTCACAAGCTGATGCTGGCCTGTAGACCACATCTGAGCCCAGATCTGTTCTCCTGCCTGCAGAGGCTCCTAAAACATTTGGAATTGCTTGTCAGTATTTAAATAACCACAGTCTTCCCATAAGGATGTCAATTTCCCTGTTCTCTTGGAAAACTGGAAGACAAAACTGGCTCTGTATTCTGCCACGGCATGACCATCTAGAAGTGGCCACAGACTGCCCTCTGCAGACATGGCCTTTACTCTCCCTGACATCCCCCAGGGACCTGCCACCCCCACACCTGTCCCATTTCACTCATTTGCATGTCCTGCCAACACGTGAGTTTGAGACTCTGGTTTATTTGTCCTTCTTTCACATTTGCTCAGGTCTTAAGCTACTACTTCTTTCTTTGCTGCACATATGGTGTACGTGACTGCGTTAGAAAAAACAATATTAACTTCTCCAAAGTAGCCATTTGCTCGAAGAATCTATCATCTCTAAAATAAATAAGTAATTTAATGGGCTGGAATCAATCCTCTGGAAACATTTCAATCTCAGGGCACATGCCTTTGAATTACCCATGGGGCAGGATTTCCTCTCTTAGGTAAGATCGTCTGATGAAGGAATTAGCCCTGGACCAGGAGTCAAAACACTGGAGTTCTAATGCCAGTCCCTCCACCCACTAGCCATGGGATCTCGAATCTCCAAGAGTCTCAGTATCTTCATTCATTGAAATGGAGAGGATAGTCCTGCTCTTACCAACTCAAACTGTTGCCAGGAGAACCACATAAGGCAAAACATGGAAGACGGTGACACCCAATTTGGTGCCACTCTTTGATTTCCTAAAATTATCTGACGTCACATCTGATAAATGATATAGGTCTCTATTTTTCCTTGTTTTTCTTTCAACACATGTGATGCTGTCTTCCAAAGCAATTCCAATAGAAGAGTTCTGAAATTATGGGAGCAGTGGAGCATCTCTGGCATAGGGGTAAAGATTCATTCATGTGCTAATGGCTTTGGGGCTGGTCTCCTGCTTCTGCTCTTGTCCCCTTGCCATCTCTTGGATTACAATATGAATTAAATCAGACACTGCCATGCTCAGGACCTTCTAAGTCTTCCCTTCACACTTAGACTAAGTAAGTCCCGACGACCTGTAACTAGCACCCTGGCTGTCTCCTCATGCCTGTGAGACACCAGACACACTGCTTCCTTTCCACTCTTTGAATGTCCCCAGACTATTTCTGTCTCAGGACCTTTGCACTTGCTGATCTGTCAATAAAGAATGTTTTTCCCTGGCTCTCAGTATGGCTACTTCTTCTAGACTTAAGGTTTTGGGGTAAATTCTGGGGCTGCCAATGACTACGTCCCCATCTAAAGAACTCCCTTTGTTATCATCGTTCCAAAATCAACAACACCGCTTCACTTTCTCTATTATAAACACTTTCTTCCCCACTGTTACATGTACCAAATTTGAAATTAAATATGTTTGCTTAATTATTGATTATGACTCTCCAGTATATTATAAGCGCCAGGAGGGAAGAAACATGCCTGTCTAGAAGGCCCAGTGTATGTCTGTCATCTGACACAGTGTTTAGAATAAAGCAGACGCTCAACAAACATTTACTGAGTAAATTAAATAAATGAGTGGATGAATGAATAGAGAGATAAAAATCTTAAAATCTTAACTATGTACTAGTCAGATGCTTTGGACACATTACTAATCCTTCAAATTCTGTTTCTTAGCAGCAAATGAGAATAAATACTCTCCCAGGTTTTGAGATCTAAATAAGATTACGTGTATTAAGCACCTAGTGCCAAGCCAAGTATACCAGGTCCTCATGTAGGGCAGCTTTAAAGAAAAACACTCAAGTAAATATGGCTTGTCTCCCTTATAAAGAACAAATCTGGTATTTCAGTACTTCATTAGTGGTATGTTAATGTCTGTATACATGAAAAAGGAGAGAAAATGTTTTATGTTCAAACAAATTTGTAGAGCTTTGGTTTAAACAAGATCAAACAGATTCTTTATTGCAGGACATCTCAGAGCCTTGAAAATATTGATTTGAATTCTGAATCTCCAGGAGGAGAATTTAACATGGAGGGTTTTTTCCAAACTTCTTTGACCACAGTACTTTGGGGGGGAGAGGGTGCTATCTACCAGAGTTAGTGCTCCACAGGACACAATTTTGAAAACCCTACTCTTGTTATTTTAGCCAATGCATTCCTAAAAGAATGCTGTGAATACAGTGAACATGAATTTGAATGATTTTCTTTTATACATTTCTCCCAGACTTTATGATAAACCTTCCTCACATGTTGACTCTGCCTAACCATAGAAGAAAATTTCTATATGAAAACTGGAAAATGAAGTGGAAGTAGTGAACTGTATTAACTATGTCATTGTTAACTCAAAACCAGTACCTCCCTTTCTCCACCAAAAACAGAAATGAAATGACAATTCCGAAATAAACCAGCAGATGACGCTCAAGGACAAAATTTGGGGAGAAAATGACACTTTTCCAAACTGAGTTTGATAAATTCCCCCATGTCTCTGTACAGTTTCCAAGGTTAACGTCTGCATCTGCCAGGAAAAGTCAGCATAAAATCCATCAAGGTAGGGGAATTGGCCAGAGGAATCACAACCCATGAACACCAGTAACATAAGAAGAAATATGTGTTCTGTAACTTCATCATGTGGCAGACACAGGGCCACCAGCTCATTAACTCTTCCCAATTTTATTTTTTGCAGGAGGTTGGGGGGACAGGGAAGGTAGGTAGTACAGATAGAAGAATGGATAAACTTCCTTTTCCCACTTACTTGTCATATAAATGACCACCCCTGATAAACAAGAGAATTTTAGGTAACCTGTGAACATCTTTTAAACCTTCAATAGTTATTATTTACTGTCTATTAGAAAAGTATAGCCAGTGTATAACAGTGTAAGGTAGTGAAATACACTTTTCTTAAAAAAATAAAAATAAATGTATTTAAATAGAAGAGACTGAATACAATTGAATAATTGTTTTAAGTGGAATGCATATGACAAAAGCCATGATATAACCTAAATATTGCAAGGATTTCTAAATTTGAAATGAAAATAAATGGAATCTGTAACAACCTGATATAACCCAACTTTCCCTCTCTGTAGGTATCTTTTGAAAGGTAAGTTTACTTGTCAATTATTTATCAATTCAGCCGTTCACTCAGCTACTCATACAGGCACTCTGAATCTATTTTACAGCATCTGCTATGTGCCATACTCTGCTAGTGAACAGAGCATGGAGTCATAAAGACTAGAAGGTAAATACCCTCAGTGCCTTTTCAACATTATACATTCTTTCAGCAAACGCTAACAGGATGGCTACACCATGCAAGGTGCTGGGGTCTAAACTGATGAGGGTGAGAAGAGGCACAGCTCTCCTGCCCTCCTGGACACTACTGCTTCCCGCAAGAGTGAGCCATGATTCAAGTGGCTGCAACATCAGATAGGTAAGGACTATAAAAGAGAGGACCATCATCTTCATCTTCTGAGTGCATGTCCTCAGATTTTCAAGCTAGTTGCAATAAAGGCTGGAGTCTGAAAGGGCCCTGGAGATGAGAGCTGAAGGTGAGCAGGAGTCCATTAGAACAAGGGGCAGGGGACACAGCATTCCAGGAAAACATGTTGGGAAGAGAAGCGCCCAGCAGGAAGGGCTGGAAGGAAGGCTAGCGTGACCAGGGACAAAGAGCAGGCATGAATGGCTGTGTTAATTCATTCATCCTTGAGTTCACTTATTCAGCAAATGTCTGCACAGGGACTAGGGGCAGTCCTCTACATGCTCTTTGAAGTTTGGTGATCTTGCACCCATCAGTGAAAGGTTCGTCGGCAATGATCTCCCACACACAGGCTTGTTTGTTTGTTTATAAATGATATATGCATTAGCTATTCTTATAAACTAGAAAATGTAAAAAGGCACATTTTTAAAAAGGAGACGATGTTTAGATAGGATTTTTCATTGTTCTTGCTGTCTCCCCAGTGAGCGTCCTGATTCAAGGACCACTTCTTAAAGTCATACAACAGAACCAGGAGACAGGACTCCTTGCCTTAGTCCAGGGCACTGTCCACTAGAACAGCGGTGCCTATACTTGAGTGTTCAGGAGAATCACCTGGAGGGCTCCTTAAAACACAGAGAGCAGGGCCCCACCCTTCGAGCTCCTGATTTCATAGGTCTGGGGAGAGGCCTGAAAATGTGCATTTCTAGCAAGTTCCCAAGTAATACCAATGCTGTTTGTCATTAGTCCACTAGACTATTTTTCGAAATCTGGACTCAGACCCTTGCCCAGACCTGTGTAGGGGTGTGTTACAAGTGCAGATTGCTCAGAAACATCCTACACCTGAAGATCTAGACTCTCTGGGGTTAAGGGCAGAACAATCTGCCTTTTAAATAATTTGCCCCCAAACATTGGGATAGATGCAAATATCTGAGAACCACAGCTCTAGAAAGAAAAAGTGCCCCATGTCATGAGGCCTAGACGGGGGCCCTGGGCTTGGGAGGAAGGGGTTGACCGGCGGGGCATGCACCCGGTGCACTTACCTTGCAGACGGTAGAGCTGGCCCGTGCTGTGCTGCCGCGTGATGTGCTGCCAGTAGGCGCTGCGCGGTAGCGGCACCATAGTGCTCAGCGAGGCAGCCCGCTCACTCATCTTCATCTGGAGCTGCAGTCAGAGGGAAGAAAGTGGTATGTCAGCAACGCTGGGGCTGAAAGAGCCTCGATCCAAGAAACAGGAAAGCAAGGAGCCCCAGAACCCTGCAGCCAGGCTACCTTCAGCTCACTGGGCAGCAGCCATTCTCCACTCTGCTGTCAACAGTGCATTGACTCTCCTTTGGGGAACTTTTCTCAATTCAGCTCAATCCCTCTAGTCCTGATGGGGCTGACCTCACTACTGGGCTAGTTGCGCCAGTGACCCCTGCCAGGCCAATAAGACACAATCCCCAGAGATATTCACTAGAACTTTTTTGGAAGAGAGAATTGGTAGAGGTAAGCTGAGGATTTGAGTCTGTTCATTGCTCTATCCCCAGGGTCTAAAATATTTCCTTACACATAGTAGGTGTGCAAAAAGTACTTGCTGAATTGAATGAATGAGTGTTCTTGGGTGGCTGCTAAGAGAATAGGACACAGGACTGGAGCTTATCCTAGAACAATGAAGGGAGAACGTGACAGCCCATGGACACTGTCAGCAGAAGACAGCCAAGAAAAGGACAGGGACATCCTGATGGGCTCCACAGAGACCTTCATCCCACTGGAACCCAGACTTTTCAGTTATATGAGCCAATTATTTCTTTTCAGTTTAAGCTGGTTTGAGTCAGGTTTTCTATCACCAGCAGGAAAAAAAAAATTCCTTCTGCTTAAACGAGTGCTTTTACTTTTCTGATAGTGAGGAAAGAAAAGGGAAGATGTGGCTCATGGTCTCAGGCAGCTGAGAGTATCTCTAAGACACAGTGCAAGTCCCCAGATCATCAGAGAGTGGCAATGGCCTACCCGGCTGCATCAGGGGAACTGACCATACGAGGGAGGTTTCAGAGAGAAGATGGCCTCGTGGGATGGGCAGGAGGGGTAGAATAAAAGGAAAGGTAAATGGCACAGCACCTGCAAGAAAAACCAAAGCGTGCACAACCTGAAGCAGCCCTCCAGCTGTGCTCTCATCTGAACCCTGGTCTTAGGCACAGTCAGGATACAGTTTTATTTCGCCATTGCACAAAATGTGACTACAGATGGTCCCCAATTTATAACAGCTCAATTAGGATTTTCTGACCTTATGACAGTGCAAAAGTGGTACGCATTTAGTAGAAATCATACTTCGAGTACCCACACAACCATTCTGTTTTTCACTTTCAGTACAATATCCAATAAATTACATGAGCTATTCAACTTTAAAACAGGCTTTGTGTTAGATGACTTTGCCCAACTGTAGGCTAATGTGAGTGTTCTGAGCACATTTAACGTGGGGTAGGCTAAGCTATGATATTCAGTAGGTTAGGTGTATTAAATGCATTTTCGACTTACCATATTTCCAATTTATGATGGGGCTTATCAGGACATAACCCCATCGTAAGTCAAAGAGCCTCTGTATTTGCAAAGTTTGATTTCCCGGATACTTGATTATCAAATAATCCTCCCCAGTCTTTAAAAAATGCACTCACAAATACACATATTTATAAAAGATATTTATTAGGATATAATTTGCAATCAGTGAAAACTGGAGACAACTTAAGTATCCCTCAATCAAGTCCTGGTTAATTGCACACAGGCACAAGAGCATACCTGGCAACAGTTAACCTGAAGATCCGATTTACAGAAACTGAAAAAGAAACATTTATATATTGTACCCGAAGGAGACACAGTGAGTTGCAGACCACTATACCTAGTGTAGTGCCATTCTAGTTTCTCATTTGAAGAACCGTGGCACCGTTCCCATAAACACCTACCCATTTGGGTTGTATGAGAGTTTGGTAAGATGATACCTGCTTAGCCTTGCCTAGCACAAAATAGGTACACGAAAAACATGGAGATGATGGTGATGATTACTATAAATTGCAATGCTCACTTAAAGATTTTTTTTTTTAAAGAAAAGTCCACTGTACACATCTCATCAGCATGGTGGTGGTTTCAGTCATAATATTTGGATATGCACTCAACAAAGCCAAAATCATAGGAGGCTTCACACCCAAGAGGCCAAAACTCATTGCAGTTGATGAGACTCAACTTGAAAATAAGATTATAACCATTCACTCAAAAGATTATTTAATTAATATGCGTTGCATTTGCATTTGCTGGATTGAATTCACCTTCCCTATCATAATAGCACAATTTCTGAAGTGTATCCCCAAGTGAAATTATAAAGCACTAGGTTTCAAGGGAATAGTTTTTCCTAAAACTACCCTCAGATCAAAAGGTCAAAAAGCTACGTACTAAGCTAGTAAAAAAGTTCTGTGGCTATTTTTTAAATTTATTTTTAATTGACAAATAGTAATTGTATACATTTATAAAATACAATGCAATATTTTAATCTATATATACATTATAGAAAGATTCAATCAGGCTAATTAACATACCTATCACCTCACCAGCTTATCATTGTGACTATTTCTGTATACATAAAAGTCTCAAAAAAAAAAAAAAAAAAAAAAAAAAAAAAAACCTATTTTCCAGGACTTCCAGTGACATTCAACCTCATTTATATGGAATGCAAGAAATAAAAGACTGGAAAAGAACTGAATTTAGAGGTACTGGTTATTTGATTTTCTCAATATAAAGAGAGTATATTTAATATAATTTAAAAATTAATATAAAGAAAACATTTGGGAAACAACTATCACTTCAAATTATCACTACTTTACTGCAAGTATATTTAGGCAGCGCATCATGATTTGACTGTATTTTTAGAAAGCGTATTTAGGAACAAGAATAAAATAACACCAGTGCCATGTTTTGCAGAGAATAGTACAAATCCTGGCTCTCTCTTTCTTCCTCAACCCTTTGAAAGAATATCTAATCTTTCGAAAGGAGCATTTTCATTGTCTTTGGACAAAAATGATGAGAAAAGCCTTCTTGTTTAACAATGTAAAAATGTCTGAATAATTCTCTGAGGGAATGTCTGAATAATTCTCTGAGGGTGAGACGACTTGGGAATTCATTTGGTGACAAGTCATTCTTCTGTATTGCTGGAAGTCACTCTTACCCTTGACGTCAACAGCTAGTGAAGGGACAGCCTACGGTGCTCACATACGCCTCTCGTGGGAATGTCCATTAGCACCCACTTTTGGAGTAGTTAAAACTGAGTAACCAGAAACATCTGGTGAGAAGAATTATAGTCCTTCTCCAATTTACAGCACCTTATACACTTCTATATAGCTTGATTTTTTAAAATAAACATAATACTTTCACATTAAGTATTCTGTAGAAATAAAAATTGTCCCAAACTATGGAATTGTAAAGTATGGGGATTTCTACTATAACATGACACAGACATTCTTGAAAAACCACCCATTCGCACATTTGTGGGAAAGGTCAGGTAATGGGATGACCAGTCAAAACATACACCCTTTACCACCAGAGTCATTGTTACTTCCGGGATAGCCCAGCAGCTCTGGAGATTGACTAAGGGTTACAAAAAATTCAGAAAAGCACATGGGTAGAAATGCCGGCTGGAGGAAGTCCAGGTGGTAGAGATGAAGGAAGGGTTTTTTCCAAAAAGGAGGGCCCTGGTGAATGCGCAGCCACATCAGCAAAAAATGAGGACTGGGCAAGGCTGGGGCACATCCTCTGGCAAGGGAGCCCTTGGCACCTGTGGTCATCTCTTATCTGGAAGAGACCCTGCTTGTGCAGTAGTTTATTAAGGACTCTTTCTGCTCCAGCACAAAATTATAATTCTATTCCTGCTACTCTGGGCTTCCCTTGACTAGAAAAAATTGTTTATGAACCAATATAGTCTCAGTGTTATAATGAATCTTTCTCCAATATATCACATGCATCTGAGCTCAGTGGGAATAAAGAAATGCTGTTATAGTGGGACAAACTGTATACCATACCTGACCCACACTCCTAACCCCACACATTCTGCTAAATACATGTCCTTGAACTCAATAAAGAAGATGAACAACAGCATTGCAAATCATCCATTTTGTTTCCTGTGTCAGGAAATTTTAATAGAATCATGAAACATTGAGTTGGAAGAATTATGAAAGCATCTAGCCCAGTCTCCTGGGTTACCCAGCTGAGAAACTAAGCATCCTTGTCTAACAGTCCACACAATGGGGTACTCTGATCTTGCTGCCTCTCCAGTCACAAGCCTCACCAGGGCCTAAACCACACCGTTCAGTCCAGCCATTACCAGTCACCCATGGAATGCCATTGCACTCTTGTTCCCAAACCCGAGAGCGCTCCCCACGTCTAACCTGGTTAACCATCCCTTCAGGAGTGTGCTTAGGAATCACCTCCTCTAAATAGTGCCCTTACAACTCTTTTTCTCCCTTAACAGGATCAGGTGCTCCTATCAGATATCTCACAGCCCTGTTCCTACTCCAATCATTTCATTGTTTTGTGACAGCTCCTAAACTAGCTTACCATAGACATAAACTACTGAAAAGTGAGATTATATCTTTTACCTCTGCGTCCCCAGCACATAGCTAGGACCTCCAGAGACTCAATAAATGTGTGATGGATGAATGAATGAATGAACCCAGCCTTTGCCCAAGTAGCAAGGAGTAGTTTACAAAAAGAAATACTAATCAACCCTGCAAATTAGAAGCACTATTAGCTCAAAACTGAATTCATGCTGAAACTTTAGGTCCATGTTAAATTAGCATGGCAGTCACAGGCTGTGGGAGCCATGGTAATAAGACTCTCCTCCACTCTGCTTTGTCATGCAGGTGATGAGCAGAAGCAGGGCCTGGGAAAGATGTACTTATGTGTGTATGCACAATAGTTTAGGGCACTCCAACAGCAGGACGTTTAGCACTACACTATTATCCTATTAGCAGTGTTAGCTGAAGATTTCACTAGGGAAAAAAGACAAGGCTTCATGAAAGTCAAACAAATGCCTTCTTGTAATTCAATACTCCAACTTTTTCCCTAAATGGCAGGGACACGTGTAGGTCTCCTCCTAACCCAGCCTAAGAGAGTCCTGATGCTGCCCTGTGGCATGAAATAATTAACCTATGTAATTAATTGGGGTTTGAATTCACAAAAAGCATTTTGGTGCTGGGGAGAGAAGTTGACCACGGAGTAAGAGACCCATGTTACAAATTATGCTCTGCTCTATGTGAGTTGTTTGACCTTGAAGGTCTCTTTTCTCTGGAACTAAGAGACAGACAACAACCGTAAAGAATAAACAGGTGTGATTAGTAGGGAAAAAACACCAAGGGTTTGACCAAGCAACCATTTAATAAAGAGATCAGTACTAACAGAAGAGAGCCAGGTGCTATTCATCAAGATAATGGGATAATGACCCTGAAGGCACTTCAGAGATCTTTGCAGGACCTTGGCAGCACTTACTGTCATGCATCAAGTCAAGTGTCTGCTTCCCACATTGCAGAGCAGCACCCCTCAGCTGCATGGCTCAAGCAGGCCCAGGTTTGACTTGGGCCACTGCTCCACAGGGCACAAGTGGTAAGGCTTGATGGCATCCACATGATGCTAATCCCATGGATGCTCAGAGTGCACGAGCTGTGGGGACAAGGTGGCCTCCACCTAGATTTCAAAGGATGCCTCAGAGAGCCTCAGGGTACAGGCCAAAAATTGCCAGAGGGCAGAGCTGCCACAGAGAGTCCCCACTAGGGCAATGTCAAGTGGAGCTGTGGAAGTGGGACAGCCCCAAGACCCCAGAACTGCAGAACCACCAGCATGCAGCCCCAGCCCAGTAAAGCTGCAGGCATGAGACTCCAGCCCCTGAGAGCTGTTGAGTGAGCTCCTCCCACGAAGTCATGGGAGGAAGTCATGGGATTGGGCTGCCCAGGGCCTTGGAGGCTACCCCCACCCTAGTGTGTCCAGAAGGCAGCACACACAGTCAAAGATTATTCTAAAGTCTTAAGATTTAATGACGTTTTCCCTGTTGGGTTTTGAACTTACTTAGAACCATTTATCCCGCCTATTTCTCCCTTGTGGAATGGGAAGTCTATCTATCCTGTGCCTGTCTCACCACTGTATTTTGGAAGTAGTTAACTTGTTCTGACTCCACAGGTGCACAGCTGTGGAGAGGAGAATTTCCCTCAGAACAAATCACGCCTTGGGTATCACCCATATCTGATTTAAATAAGACTCTGGACTTCGAACTTTTGAGTTGATGGTAGAACGAGCTAAGACTTTGGGGGTTACTGGGATGAAATGAATGTATTTTGTATGTGAGAAGGACATGAGTTTGGGGGGGCAGGGGTGAAATGCTATAGTTTGAATGTTTGTCCCCTCCAAAACTCATGTTGAAATTTAATTGCCATTGTTTTAGTATTGGGAGATGGGACCTTCTAGAGGTGTTGAGATCATGAGGATTCTGCCCTCATGAATAGTCTAATGCCGTTATTGTGGGAGTGGGATCATTATCGTGGGAGTGGGGTTTTTTTGCCCCCTCTTGCTCTCTCTTTTCACTCTCTTCTTGCCCCTCTGCCATGTGATGTCTCCCACCTTGTTATGATGCAACAAGAAGGCCCTTGCCAGATGCTGGCACCTTGATCTTGGGCTTCCAAGCCTACAAAACTGTGAGAAATGAATTTGTGTTCATTATAGATTATCCAGTCTGGTATTCTGTGATAGAAGTACAAAACACACTAAGACACTCCATTTATATAAAATGTCCAGAACAGGCATGTGAAAGTAGATCAGTGGTTGCCTAGGCCTTGGGGGGTGATAGATAATAAATGGGATTTGTTTTGGGGGTGGCAAAAATGTTTGTAATTGACTGTGGTGATGGTTTTACAAGTTCAAATATATTAAGACCATTACATTGTATCATTTAAAAGGGTGCACATCTATGGTAAGGTATGTATGGTACATTCGCATCTCAATAAAGCTGTCATCAAAAAAATCAGAGAGCAGTATGTACTATGAAGATTGTTTGAAAAAGCATGAGTTGATGAGTTAGTGGGTGACTACTTCTGGTCAAGCAGTCCTCAGGGAAGTAACATTTAAACCAAGACCTGAGTGACAACTTGCTGAAGCACAGTCCCCCATTATTATTATCAATATCAACAACACCATAAGATCCTTTCAAAAACTCCCCAATACTTACAGTGAGGGAATGGCTGATTGCCAAGGTCCTTCCCTCACAATGATGAGAAAATCATATCAACCCTCTCGGGTGAGAAAAAAATTTAATGACTGGATCACTATGCATAGCACGTCAGTGAGAAAGGAAAAGCAACTGCCCCCCACACCTGCCAACCACATTTCTGGCTTCTGTAGTTCTCACTTGGTTTAACTGACCCTAACTTGTGGCTAGTGCTTCTTTTACGAGTCTCAGACCAGGAGTGAAGAGAAGTAGCGGGTCTTAGCCTCAATACTGCACCATATCGTCCTTCTGTAGAATCCCACTGTTTTTATAGCAGAGCATTGTGTTTTGCAAAATTGAACAGCATGACAGGATGTAATTGTTTGCTGTTACAGTCAGTCATGAGGACCATATGCCGTCTTTGTGACACTGGTCTGGACCTATTCAGAAATAAGCACAAATCATCACGATGGCAAACAGATCAGTAATTTCAGACCTAATTCCATCCTCATCAGACTCTTAAACTTCCATCAGATTGCTCCTAACAGTGACTCAAGTAAGGTTTCTGCCAGTAACAGCCATGAATATGCAAATCATGTCATAATTTTCCATTCATTCAACGTGGGCCCTGGAGCAACCGAACAAGGACATTGTTTTGACAATATGATTCATCTGAGTCATAAGCCACATCCACCATGACTGAATATCTTCTCAATTTGAAAAAATTCAAGGTTAGCTCCGTTGGTTAGAGTGTGGTGTTATAACTCCAATGTCAAGGGTTCAGATCCCTGCACCCGCAAGCCACCAAAAAAACAAAAAACAAACAAACAAAAAACTTCCAAAACTCACCCAATTCTGATAATACCCTTAGCTTGATAAAAAAAAAAAAAAAAAAAAAACATGTAAACCAAAGAATTTTCTATGTATGTTTTAAACACAAAATGTGGGCAAAGTTGACTCAGAAATGACAACTTAGTGCAAGAGAGAAAAACTGCATTAAAATGAAACCATATTGCCTACTTACTCTCCTGTAGAAATAATATTTGAAAATATAATCTACCAATGTTGCTGAACCCTTGACCAGCAATTCTCCAGCTTCAGCAAGCAGAAGGAGGCTTCACCTGGAGGACTCATTAAAATGCAGATTCTTGGGGGTGGGGCCCAGAAATTTGCATTTTTTGACAAGATCCAAAGTGGTTTTGATCCTACTGATCCAGGAATCACACTTGAGGGTCAGAAAATATGTATTAAAGTCCGGAAGCTGCCACTAATAACTGCATGACCCTAGACTAGCTACTTAACCTCCCTTAGTCCTTAATATGTCGTCAGGAAAAAAAAGAGAAAAAATGGTTCCTACTTTGCAGCTAATTCCTAGAGCATGCATAATTCATGATGAGGTTCCATAAATATTACCAATATTATAATTTGCCCTCTATCACGATACTTACTTTTAGCAAGGGTTACTGAGCAAGGACGTAATAGGGACATTCACATTTTTAAAAAATATCTAAATACTTGATATTGGACTATGTTTCTGGCTTGAGGGCAGAAGCTTTAAAAAGTTTTCAGACAACAACAAAAAAAAATGCCAAACATAAAATCAGGTAAGTAAATTTGCTTAGAGAACATATTTAATCACTTGGTTCCTGTTGGTATATACTGAATATGATGAACAAGCCTGAGCTAAGATCTTACTACAGGCATGGCATAGTGTGGGTCCTCAAGTTCCCCCCAACCCCTGCCAGGAGTTTACATTCCCTCGCTTTATCTTTGGTTCTGGGACTACTTTGCTTGACACCAAAAAGGGGGGAGGGAGGTCCACATTTTTGTAATATTTATTACCCATTTTTTAAGATTTGCAATAAGTTATGTTCTTTCTTATTATTGACATACAGATGGTCCCTGACTTATAATGGCTTAATTTAAGATTTCTGGACTTCATGATGGTGCAAAAGTGATACGCTTTAGTTGAAACCATACTTCAGATTTTCAATTTGGATCTTATGTTTTTATTATTTTTAACTTATTACTATAAAATTGTTATTTTATTATTATAAAATAGGTTTGTGTTAGATGACTTTGCCCAACTGTAGGCTAACGTAAGTGTTCTGAGGATGTTTAAGGCAGGCTAGGCTAAGCTATGATGTTCAGTAGACAAGGTGCATTAAATGTATTTTCAACTTACAGTATATTCACCTTACAAAGCATTTTTTGGGACACAACCCCATCACAAGTCAAGAAGCATCTATATTTTTATCGTGTTCAGGAAATATAGAAAATTATATAAAGTAGATTTTATATCAGCTGTACATCCATTACTAAGAAAAAACAAAAACAGAGAAATAAAAAGCACTTTTAACATATTAGTATATTTTCTAGACATCTTTTTAAAATACGCGTACATAATGTATACTCAACCACAAAATAGATGATAGTGTATATACTGTTATGCCATCTTCTTTTATCATTTAATATATTATGAACATATCCTAAAATTCTTTAAGTCTACCCTCTTCTATAGCGTCATTTTAATGTCTGTATTGTAGTCCATTCTTTGGCTACAGTTCATTTCCCTAGCCATTTTTTATTTATCAGATGATATAATGGGGTTAAATTCTTACTCGATCTCCTTTATAACATTTTCTTTCCTGCTGATCCAGAATTTTTATTCTGGGGCCCACTATATCAATGATGTTCTGACTACCAGTTTTTAAATAAATTTTAAAATTTAATTTTCACATCCCAGTGCATTTTAGACTTACTTAGAAATTACTTGCAAATGTTGTCATATCAGAAAAGTTGATGCGTTGGTAATTTCATTTTTATTCTTAAACAGAGAAGGCTTACTTTCACATCATGCTGCAACAGACTAACCTGTAGCCATTAAAATATTTTATATGCTTTGTGAAGCGATAAAAAAAATGATTTTTAAAGGAATAAAGGCAATCACTTATCTGTGCAGGCTCGCGTGGAAAGTATGTCACTGGGATGGGTTTAAATATCATCTATCCACAATCTGATGGTTCTCAAATGTATACCGTAACCCCCATCTCTCTCCTACACCTCAGACTTGTGTATTGAACAGCCCACTTCCACTTCCACCTCGATATGTAGCAGACATCTCCCGTTTAACATGTACAATCTCAGCTCTTGTTTCTCCTGCTCCACTCCCTAAAACCTCTTCTAGGTAGATGTCTCCTCCATTCTGCCCTGTTCCTCTGTTAACAGCAGCAATAACATCAACCACCACCACCACCACCTCGAGACGGCTTTGTCTCCTCTCTTTCTATCCTATCAGACTTCTCATCTAATATTCTAGTAGACTTCTCATCTATCAATGAATCCTGTTGGTCTAATCTTCAAAATATACCCAGAATCCACCACTTCTTCTCACTTCCATCACCCCCATCCTGGTCCACGTCACTATGCCTTACCTAGATGCCCAGATGACAGCAATGACCTCATAACTCTTCTCGCTTGTACCCTTGCCCTACTCACCCCCAGTCTTCTCCAAACAGCTTCCAGAGTGATCCTTTCAAAAGCAAAGCTAGCATATCTCACCCTTTCTCAAAACTGTCCAATGACTTCCCTACACCCCTCAAGAAAAATCCAAAGTTGTTCCTAGGGCTACAAGATCAGATAGGACCTGGCTTATAGTATCTTCTAGACCTCACCTCCTATACTCTTCTCATTTTATCTGCTCCCAAATCACCAGCCTCCTCGCACATGAACATGCAACACACAGACCGCCACAGGGCCTTTGCACTTAAGGTCCCCTCTGTGCAGAACAACTGGCCCTTAGAAATGTTCAAGGCTCCCTCCCACATCCCTCAGCTCTCTCCCTGAGTGTCACTTTACCACATGACTAGCGTCGGTCATTCTCTTCTGCTTACACTGCTGTCTTCTTCACAGCATTAATCAACTTCTGATATATATTTGTATGCTGATTGTGGATTGTTGATTGGTTGTTTATCCCTACAACAATGTAATAAACTCCTTAAGGACTAGGACTTTTTTTTGTTTTCAGCTTTACTCTGCAGCCTAGAACAGAGCCTGACACAAAAGAGGTACTCATATTTGTAGAATGAATTAATTTATTAATAAGTGGATATGCTTTATATCCATTAAGAAATGTTTATCCTGGAAGGATACCAAAGAATCCGGTAAAGTGTGTTTCTGAAAACTAAATTGGGCGTCTGGGATGATTAAGCATGAGAGCGAGAGAGACTTATTTTACAGTGTATATTCTTTTGCTCTGTTTGCATTTTATATCATGTGCAAATAGACTATTTTAATCTACAAGCCTTATTTTGAAATTAATGCATCTCAAAATAAATCACAGCTTCCTTGTTCACTTGCACACTATTTCATTCATTAGTTTAAAGAGCTTTGTAACTATGAATAAGCCTTTAGGGATATGTAAGAATACCACTCTTCCAAGAACAGGGTTTTAAAGAGGAACTATCATCCCACTCCACACAGTGGAGTTTTATAGGTCCTCTCTTAACCTCCAGCCCCAAACCTTTTGGTCTTCTCCAAATGACTCTAGAAAATGAAAACCAGGGGAAGCCAGAAGGAGACTAGAAAAGAGTTCTCAAAGAAACCAGAAGTAATTTCAAGTCTCTAACTAGAAAGACGTATTCCAAGTATCTCATGAACAGTAAATACATTTTGAACTGAATCTTAAAATGATAGGTTTATTTCTACAAAATCTAGACCAAATGGTGTCCCTTAAAAGAACAATGGTCTTAAACAATAAATTTTCTTTAAAAAAGACATTAAAAATCAAGCATGTGTTTGTGTAGATGTAATCTTTTTACCAACTCTGACAAATCTGTGTTTCTGAGGTTTATCAAATACCCTCATAAAGTTCTCACAAATTCATCATGTGTGGTTTGGTGCTGGGCATAATTTATTGAGATAAATACATTTGCTGCATTCTTTGGGACTCTTTCCGCTTGATGAAGCAGGTTCATTTAATCAATGCAAACTGCTTAAAATGCTAATCACAACACTAAGTGGCAGTAACCAGTTCCTCTGGAACAAAGATGCAGATGTTATTGAACAAGTTTTGTAATCATGTGGGACAACTTCGTTGTTGATGAGAAGAGATAAGTCACCCCGAAGGTGTCCAGAGACCTGCACTTCGGCTCTTCTGCCCACATCTCCCCCACGTTCTTGATTAGGCACACTCCCCTTTGCGTTACAGTTACAGGAAGAATGATTTCTTAAAAAGATCTAGTTTTCTCCAATGAGAAGACTTAACAACTTACAACTTGTCCTTGCTTCCATAAGCACATGAAACCTTGTGAACACATACTGCTGATACAATGTAAAGACTGGTTAATGTCCACTATGATTAGACACGTAGGAAATAACACCTGAATTGACATTCTATTTTCAGCACAATGGATGTCCTACTGTGAATTTTTGTACATACACATTTTGTATGTATAAATTTGGGTATGTATAAAGGGCATCAAAGCACAAAGTCCATGCTATGCTCTCTCTAACTTCCATTCTTTTCCTTGTCTTTTCTTGACAGAGTCACACTTCTTAAGAGCATATATCATTTTTTTCCAGGACCAAGGGTCCAGGTCATCAGATTCACTTTACAGCAGTGGTTCTCAGCATGTGTTCCATGGACCAGCAACATCAGTATCACTTGAGCACTTATTAGAAATGAAAATTCCAATACTCCTCCCCAGACCCGTTAGCACACTGGAGGTGGAGCCCAACAACCTGTGGCTTAACAAGCCTTGCAGGTGACTGGTGCACACTAAGGTCGGAGATTTCACTGAATCTTCCTTACCCTCTCTCTCCCTGTGTCACCTTTGCTCACACCACAAACACACTGACACTCGGGCTCTGGAGGTGTTCTCTGCTTTCTAACTCTGAAAAGTCTCCCACATCTTTTCCTTCCTTTCAGTTCCCATGGAGTACAAGTCCAGGGCTTTATGTTCCTGTCCTGACTCTCTGCTTACTAATTTTGAACCACTGAGCCTCAGTTAACTCTTCTATGGAATGGACGTACTAATATCACCAATAAAATTTAAAGTACTCCAGTATTTTGGAAGGCAATACAGCCACACCTACTTAAATTAAAAAAAAAAATTATACTCTCTAATTCAGCAATCCTATTCCTGAGTTTAGAAAACTCAGATAACTGAAGTGAAGTTTAGAAACTTGGTTCAATGAGGTTAACAGTATATAAGAACATGCATGCAAGGATGTTTATTGTAGTACTGTTTATTAATGGCAAAAAAAATCTGATATTCCCATAGATAGGCTTAATAAATTGTTACATCAAGACCCTTAGCCATCTTGCAGCCATTGAAAGGAATGAACAAAACCAAGGTTGGCAAACTTTTCTGTTTCAGGCCAGGTAGTAACAGGCTTTGCAGGCTCTACAGTCTCTACCACTGACTGCTCGACTCTGCTGTTCTAATGTCAAAACAGCCCCGATAACACACAAATAAATGGGGGCATAGCTATGTTCTGATAAAATTTTACTTAAGAAATACTCACATATCAGATTTTGTCCCCAGGCCGTAGTTTGCCAGCCCCTGAATAAGAGCTATGCCATATTACTTCAAACTGTTTCCATTAGGTATTTACTGCTGAATGAGAAAACTAGGGGGTAATTTTTAAATGTGTGATGTGATCACAATTTCGTGTAATAAACAATGACCCCCGAACACCCATCTTTTGTATGTATCCGTGTGCGTACATCTATGTGTGTATGCAAATATCAATATCTGTATAGGATTATATGGGCACACAAGAAAACATGCAAAGATACATATGAACTTCTTAAGAAGGTTTAGGAGTTACTAATAAAGGGAGAGGAGGGGGGAAAAGATGCATACTAATAAAGAAAAGAAAAAAATATATAGTGCTTATCATCATCTCTATGATTATAAATTTGCAGTTAGTTACACTTTACATACATGTGTTTATGTAAAAATAAATTGAATAAGATTAAAAAACCAGTCCCTATCTCCAAGGATAGTTGTGAAAATTAAATGAAATAAAGCATGCAAAGTCTGAGCAAAGAGCAGATGGAGCTGCACGTTCCAGCTCTAATTATCTCTCAATTAGACGAAGCCTCCTAACTCCATTTTCTGCTAACACACTCACTGCCTGACAGCTCCTGCCCTCTTCCTCACCCCTTTTGATGAAATCTGTACTTGGAGTTCCTTGGTTCATTCTTTCACTCATTCTATCCCTTTATATACTCTGGGTGTCATTTTTAAGCCGCTCACTATGCTAGGGACTAGAAACTTAAAAATGAATAAAACACAGTTCCTGCAGCCCCAGGATTTTACAGTGCATGGCCAGAGAGCTAGTTGAAAGGCCAGCTTTGGTCACACCACCAGCTGCCTCCACAAGGGTGTGTCTTCCTCTGTGAAAGAAAGCAGGCCCTCTTCTGAGCAGAATTCTCCTTCCTGGGTGCAGGGAAGATGGCTTGTGTATGCTCTATAGACTTAGCACCTGCCATGATTCCTGGCACATAGTAGGCACTTAATAAAGGTGATTGGATGACCGAATCATTACTGGATAAATTGACAATGAATAAATGAATCGTGAATGTGAAAGAGAAACCTCTACAATCTGCCTTCCTCTTCACACTTTATCCTCTCTTACTACAGGTCAGTAATAATAACAGCTCAGGGTACACCTGTATTTAGTAGGTGCCAGGCATTGTGTCAAGAAATGACTTGCCTATCTCACCTGGAAAGGTGTGTACCAATATAATCCCCACTTTATACAGGGGGGAAAAAATACTTAGGGTGGCGAAGCAAGTTGTCCAAGGACATGGAGCTGGTGAAGATGCCCAGCCAAATTCTCAAACCTGGCCTCTTACTCCAGAGTTACAGTTCATACCACAATTCTAGGTATTTATTTTTTTGTGGAAAGTATAGAGGATGTTATGAAGACCCTAAAGGATGGGCTCAAATATTTTCTATTCAGTGTTGCTTTGCCCCTCACGGATTTGTCACCCCTTTTCCCCTGGGTGATGGAGCCTCAAAGGATTACTCAAAGCCCATCTCTTCTGAGCAGTGAGAAGCCCCAAAATGGTTAATCTCCCAGAACCCTCAAGAGAGAGGTATTCCTTTCATTTGGGAAATTAACCAGGAATTTGGGTTCTCTTCTGGCATTTATTCTCCAGACCAGGAAGTTACAGGAGGAGAACATAGATGGGGTTATAGTTTAATAATATAAGCTGGTAATATTCAATAAAACAAGCAAAGTGACACTTTATAAGGCAATTTAAGCAATCCACCAACAAAAGCTTGATCTTAGCAAACATTCTTTCTTCCTACATAGCTTCCCAGTATCTTTACATACCAATCAGTAACTTGTCTGTCTTTGAACCAGCAACCTTGCTGTGTTACAATTCTTTATCTTACCACAGAGACTATACTCTGGGGAATATTTTCTGGTTTTTGCAAGGTCAACATTTTATATGTACTTTTAAGAAGTTAGACTAAAACTGAAAGTACAAGAAACTAGGCCCTGTGAAATATATTTGCTTTATAGTATACTCCACAGTTCAGAAGGATAAAAGGCACCTGAATTTTATTTCCAACACTTAGAGAAATGACACCTGGCCAAAAGTCTAGGCTGCAAGGAGGTGAAATGTCCCTACCATCTTGAGAAAAGAGATACTGGAAATTCTACAAGGCTCTTGGACCCCCACTGTCCCAGGGGCCTCCTTTTAAGTGGAAATGAACTCTCTGCTAAACATGTTGTCTTCCTTGACTCTCTAATGAAACTTGTCCTCATGGCTGCCTAATCCTGATTCCAGCTCTGACAGATGTTTGGCAGGAACCACCCAGAGAGCTGTCTTTACTTTCTCCAACTCCTCTCTCTTGTTCTGACATTTGGAAGAAAAGTGATGGGTATTTCTGTCATCAAACTGTTACCAAGATATCACAGAATATTATGGAACTGTCAAGGAAAGAGAGTGAGCAGAGGCTTACATCAGTGTTACAAAATACAGGAAAAAGTGTATGAGAGAAAGACTGCCTCTCTGCTTGGGAAAAAAAATGCAGAAAGACACTAGCTAGTGAGCAGAACTCTGGCTAGCACAATGCCTCCTTTGTGGCTTACAGCTTTGACAAAGCAGACTGTTAGTGAAATCAACCATTTGGGGCCAAATTTCTAAGTGCAGCTTTTTGCTGAGTACCAGATGCACTCAAATGGTTATTTTCATGGGGAATGAAAGTGATTTGCATCAATTTATTCAGAACCATCTGAATTCTCAGCTACATGCATGAAACAAAATCATTGCTCCCTTTGCTTCTGGTAAGTTTTATGCCTCCTTACTAAAGAAATCCTCTCCCCAACCTGTACATCAAAGAAAAAATGTCCTCAAGGACTGTGTCTTCCATGGCCTCTTAAAGCAGACCTGCTTGAGTCCTGAGTCTTGTTTGGGCATTGGAAGAGAATTGGATTTGGTATCCTGGCTTCATTTTTCTTTTTCTCTATGCTCATAAAATATCCGATCCCTATGTTGTTCATTCAACAAAACTTTAAGCCCTATGCCAGACTCTGAGCTTATTACAGACAAGTGGAGCCTTTTCCCTGCCTTCCAGAGGCTTACGGCCTCGAGTGGAGCTGCCACTCACTCAGAGGTCAGCTTTTAAAGTTAATGCATAAGGCAAAAAACCACATGGTCAGACTGACCCTTCAAACACCAGGTTCACACTGGGATGAAAGCAGGTGCTTTTGTGAAGAGATGCCGAGTACATGCCAGAGCCAAGGGGCAATTCATGCTTCCTGTCTTATGTCCCCTGTAGACACAAGGTGGTCTGGTGGCCAGAGTCACCTGCACCATGTTGATGTGCTGTGCTTTGTTTCATTGCACTTTGCTTTGCAAAGCAGGTAGAACTAACTGTGCCTATTTACAGGGTTCCTGCTGAGTGCTAGGTTCTGCCGTAGCCCCACACAGAAGGCAGGGGCCTGGATTCCTCGTCTGACACGGTTATGCCTGCTCCATTGTTTGACACTGCACAAACAACATCAGGGTCTTAAAAAAACAATAGCTCTTGGTCCCATCACCCGAATTCTTGGTGTTGCCTGTTCATATGCCTATTGCTTCAACTTGAGTCTCTTTCTCCTGGTTCATCCCACACCGGTTTGTGTGAATAAAAATGGAATCATTATAACACTTCACATTTGTTGAACCTGCCCCCTCTCACTGTCTTACTCACAGTAGCTCATGTGAACCACCTAACACTGCAGGGCATAGACACTATCATCACCCACATATTACATGTAAAGTAAATAAAGCAAAAAGAGCCAAGTTGCACAGCTTCAGAAGTTACATTCAATCCCAGACACTGACCCATCAAATTCTAGCCCAGATTTCAAGCAGAATCTGCCTCTTTTTAGAACAGGTTTTCAACCTTGGCACTATTGACATTGGGGGCCAGGTTATTCTTCATTGTGGGGGGCTATGCATTGCAGTATGTTTAGCCAGCATCCCTGGCCTCTACCCACTAGATACCAAAAGGATCCCCAGTGTTGACTTCAAATACTGGCAAATGTGCAAAAAAGCAAAATCACTACCCATTGAGAACCACTGGTTTAGGGTGACTGACTACACACCCCAGTTTGCTTGATCCCATCCTGTTTACACCTGCTACCCAGGCATTACTCTTAATCAAGGCTGGTTTCACGGGGGCACAACCTATGTGGTAGCACAGGACCCCGTGCTTAGAAAGGCCCCACAGTGGATTTGATGCTCTGTGTCTGCCATTTACAAAATCTTAATAGTTTTTTAACAAGGAGCCCTGCACTTTCATTTTAAACCAGCCCTACAAATTACTTAGTCAATGTTCTTCTTAATAAAGTCCACTTTCACTCAAAAGTGTCCCAGCTTAGAAAAAAATTCCCATGGTCACCATTTTGATCATACCTAACAGTGCCTTTAAAAGCTTGCCATGCAGTTTTTGCTTTATTGACTGAAAAACACGAGAGTCTGGCTTTCTCTTCTGTAGCAAACTGTCCAGCTGGCTTCATTCAATGGGCACGCTTACACTCACACATTTTGCATTTTCAATCATAAACTCTTGGATGCACATCTACCCTGACATTTTCCCCAATAAGAGCCAGCCTTTGCAATCAGAGCAATGGCCATAATCTTCAATAAAAAGAGATATCAGAGAAATAAACGTCTTGGAAAAATATAAGGAACAAAAAGGGGCTTGTTGTTCCCCTAAACCAGGGGTTACAAACTTGAATACCTACACAGGTCGTGCAGGTGACATACATGAGTAAGCCTTCTGGTTATTGAGACAACAAGAAATTATAAGAATTATGAAAAACTAAAGAGCATTCACTATCTCAAAATAGCAGTGGCTATTCAATTTTAACTCGGGCCCCATATTATCAGATATTCTCGCTTTTGAAAACAATAGAAATCTGTATTTTATATGAGATCTCCCATTTTAAACATTGGGAACTAATTTAATTTTTTTGAAAAAACATCATCTGAGCCAATACTTTGTAGACCAAACAAAAAGTGGTCTGTATATACCAGTTCATATCACCTCCCCTATAATCTTTGATAATCTTAACTCCTTGTCCCTGGTCTAGCCATTTGAGACATCAACATCGTTTCCTTTCTATCTAAGGTTGAGCCAACAGATACCTTTTCCTCTCTCTCTTGATAGTTACATAAGGGACAAGGACTTGTGTTTCATGCTTGGACGGGGACAAGAACCTATGAAGTGGCCAATTTCCAGGTCTGCAGAAACCATCAACTGGATCTCCCTCAAATGTGGAAACCTATATGGTGAAGTTGGTGACAATCATCATGGCTCCACCTCTGAATGCCCCATCCACGCTGTTTTCTGGTTGTCATCTGCTGGTCATGTCTGACATTTCTATATCATCAACAAAAAAACCATGCAGGACAAATCATGTGTCTGCCGCAGTAACCACAAGATAGAACCCCTTTTGCATGATGTCTGTGTGTCTCCAAAAATGACTGATTCTGGTTAAAACCATAAGTGGCCTCTCATTTAACTGACAGGTATTTGGGATTATTGCTTTTGCCTTTAGAAAACTCCTAGGAGAAAGTGAATCCACATGGCTTGGAGAAGAGGGACTGGTTAAATAAGTACATCTGTATCTGCAGTGGTCAGGAAACTACAGCCTGCAGGCCAAATCCCAGTGGCCCATGTTCGTATGGCCCAAACTAAGAATGGTGTTTATAAGTTTAAAGTAAAAAAGAGAAGGAAGAGGAAGAAGAGACGGAGGAGAAAAGGAGGCAAAGAGGAGGAGGAGAAGCAGCAGAAACCACACATGTAGCATGAAGCTGAAAATAGTTACTACCTGGTCCTTTACAGAAAATGTTTGCCAACCCCTGGTGAAGATGAATAAGTCATTTATTTCTTAACTTCTCAAAACAGATAAGAAACTGCATTGGGTTGATTTCATTCATCTCACCATTCTCATCACCATCCTTACCTCTATCTTCTCTGGCACAATTGACATTGGGAAACCGGGTGACTCGCCAGTGTCCACATGGTCAACTAGGTGCTCCTATGATCCCGATCTCAAGGAGCATCTTCAGAGGAGGAACCATTCATGGCATGAGCTGCTGACTTGACACCTTCAGGCTCTCAGTGTACTGTCTACTTAGGGAGCCACCATTTTAAATATTAATATTAGTGTTAGAATTTATGAGCAAAGCTACAACCTGTTTGCAGCATTCAGTTTGTTCCCTTTTCCTGTAGAGGCACAGCATAAACTAAACAACAACCATGGTGCAGTGACAGGAGCTTACAGCTGTGGGAGGAGTTGTATAAGGTAAGGCAGTGTAGTGGATGGAATTAGAGAAGAGTTTGGCTCTGCTCTCTCTGCTCTGCCATTTCACAATGTGATACCCTGTATCACTGAAGTCACGACCAAGACAGACCCTCACCAGATGTGTTCTCTGGACTTTGGACTTCTGAGCCTCTGAAACTGTAAGCAGTAAATTTCATTTTCTTACAAAGTATCCAGTTCCATGTATTTTGTTATAAGCAACAGAAACGGACTAAAACAGGCGGCATTTAATAATCAGGTGAAAGTACTATTAAAACATACCACTGCACATTGTAAGTTATTATGTTGTTACAAAAGACTGAAAAGGAAGGGCTCAGATAACGAGGTTTTTTTTCCCTAATATACAGGAACAAAGTCATAGCAAATTTAAGGAAGAAACCTAAGTTTCATCTGAATCTATCTTGTATGAATAAACAGTTCAGTCTGTCCTAAACGTCAGTCATTAAAGGTACGTTAATTCCATTCAGCTTATTTTAATATTTAAAGAATTCACACTTAATGATTTGTGACTTAATTCGGTTCATTTAATTTTAGCTAAGTAAGTACAGCATGATGCTCAAGTGTGATCACTGGAGCCAGCAGCCACCCGGGGTTTAAATCTCAGCTCCATCACTTTCTGTGTGTCCAAACTTCAAACTCCTTAGCCACAAAAATGGGACGATGGTGCCCACATCAATAGAGCATATTGGAGATTCAATGTTAACACGTGTTTAGTGCTGGGGATACTGCCTGGCACAGAGTAAGTTGTCGAGGAATGACAGACATACCGTCACCAACAGCAAGAGCAACAGCAGCACGGAGCTCATGCTTGCTCGTGCTAAAACTCAGCTCAGGCATAACTTTATCCAAGAAGATGTTCTTGACCCTTGACAGACACCCTATTTATAGCTCTGAAAATTTCCCTATCAAGCTTTTAAGCTCAGCCACATACTTTAAAAAAATTAAAGATAAAAAATTTCTTTATCATGCCTTTTTACACATTCATAGTGGGAGAACCCTCTCTCTCTCCCACAATTGCATCAGTTCAGTTTGCCATATGCCAGAAGTTCAAGCACTGTTTACTTCTATAAGGGTAGTTATGCAGCTATTGTTTAAAAAAATCAAATGGAAGAGAAAGACATAAAGTGATATATACAAGTCCCTTCTCAGATGCTCAAACCATAGTCTTCTTCCCCAAAGGTAGCCAACATTAACATGTAAATCTGTATCCTGCCAGAAGTTCATTTTCTGTGCTTACAAAAGCATATGTGTCTCAGAATCTGCCTATTGTTCTGCCTCATATTCATTCATTTTCTTTACATACCTTTGATATTACTATATACAACTCCCTTTATATAGTCATTACAATATCTGACTTGCTTCTATTTCTTGTTAACCGCCTTCATATAATTGCTGTTATATCATATGCCATAATAAACCCCTTTTTACTGGACACTTAAGCTCTGTCTAGTTATTTCTGTTATTACAAATAAGCTCCCCAAGTATGGGATCTTCATCTTCCTCAGATCATTTCCCCAGCACCTCATATACTGTCTAGTCGACAGCAGGGCTCAGCAAATATTTGTTAAAAAGAGGAATGTAAGAATGAAGGGAAGACTGACCTCATGAGCATGTGTGTACGTATCATCTTTCTTCTAGTACAGGATATCTTTAGAGCAAATTCCTAAAAGTACTATTGCTGGGTAAAAAGATGTGTGAACTTAACTTTGATAAACAAAGACCCCCCAATGTGCCCTCCAACAAGACTACAGCAAATTGAACCCACAAAACAATATCGTTGCATGTTTTGAGAAGTATAAATCAGAACTTTTACCTAAACTTTAAGCTCTTTTAAAGATGCAAAAGATTTTTTATGATTTATTGTATGTTCTAAGATCTGCCACAATGCTTTGCAAGTAGTAGATAGGTATTCCATATAAGTTTTTTGAATGCCAGGATATAAAAAGGGTCTAATTCAAGAGGGGGGACAGATGATAACTGCTTTAAGCAGTATATTAAAAGAAATCAGTAAGTTAACCCAATTAACCAGAGCTCATAAACAGAAGAAAAGGTAAAAACATCTTTTGCAGAGGAAGGGGTGGGGACAGTGGGGGATGTTAAGTTGTGAGAAGAATGTTGATACATATAAAACCCACCACACAAGGGTCTATTTCAGAGTCTGAATAATGAAGTTGATTCTGATTTCTTCGATGCCCTCTATATTTTATAAAATGGGTAGCATATTGCTTTTAAAGTTAGGTTGAATATAAAATAATTTGATTTCAAGAATTGTGGAAGAATGCCATTTGAATTCTACAAATTCAGGAGCAAATGTTATTTGTGAAACCCACTTTGGAAATAAATCAATCCTTTCAACAAAAAAACAAAAAAGAGGTGATGAAGGACAGTTGAGATTTAAGTCTCAAACCTGTATGTAGTCAGGGCTTCAGAGCATGGGGTGAACGTCACTCTGGGGCTTGAATGTCACCTTCAGTGATGCTCCACTTACAGCCCCTGAGAAACCTGCTAAATTGCAGGGATTCTTCACCTTGAGGCTCTTGCCTTGAAGGAAATTCTAAAAATGGCAGGCCCCGTCGTGGAATGAGGAACATCCCACATATTGCCACTCCTTGTTCCAAAATTAGACTTTGTCACAGACACTGATCTCAAAGGTGGCAAAAATAGCCAGCCGCCCAGGGAGCACCCGAGCTGTCTGGCCGTCTTTCTGCTGCTTCTCCAGCGAAGCAGCTGGCAGCTGGTGAGCTCACCACCCCTCTCTCTCAATAGTTAGTCCTTCCCCAACACTCCAGCCCCCACTTCCTTCTGACACCCCCTGTAGAGTGAATAAGCATAGTACACTGAAATTAAAAAGTGGCAAGGTGGGGGAGGAATTGTAAAAGATAAGACTGCAATCTGGTGCCAATACTACTAAAAGAAATGGGATTTCCTTAAACAGTGATTTTTTTTTTTTAGATGTAAGTTGATAGATGTTTCTCAAAGGTGCTCTGATATTCGAGGTAATTTGACTATGCTAAGATCGTGCTCAGTGGGGACATAAGAGCTTTAAAACCCTTCTAGGAATTGTGCCTATAGGTAGGGGTTTAGTGACCAGATAAAACCATCCTTCATTCCTGGCTCCATAGTAATGAGCTATATAGCTGCAGGCAGGGGACTTCAGCACTCAGTATCACTTTCTCATCTATGTGAAATGGACAGTGATTCCTTCCAGGTCAGCAACCATAATAAGACATTCTCTCCCATCATATGCCCCATGGGAGCACGGACCTTGCATATCTGTTTACCACTGCATTCTGCAGCCCAGAATGGAACACAGTAGGTTCTCAATAAACATTTATGAATGAACAAAGGAGTGAATACGAATGAATGAATCCACCTCATAGAGTTATTGTGGTAATAGAGAAAAAGCGAGTAAAGCATCTAGCACATTGCAGGAGGCTTGATAAATGCTAGTGGCCAGCATTATTACTAAAGAGCCTGGCATGTAGCAGATGTTCAGTAAATAAATAATATCATTAGCAAACACAATGTTAAAAATGTAAAAATCAAAGCACTAAATAAATATTATTTCAAAAGTTTGCATGGCGCAGGGGCAGCAGACACTAAGGTGGCCTCATGATCTCCTCCTCCTGCTATTCATGCCCTCGTGTGATCCCCTTTCCTCAAGTGTGGGCAGGACTTGTGGGTTGCTTTTAATCAAGAGAATATGACAAGGTGGGATGTTACTTCCATGATTATGGTACATAAGATGTGGCCTCCACCTTGCAAGGAGACTGTCTTGCTGGCTTTGATGAATCAAGTTACTGTGCTGGGGACGCCCATGTGGCAAGGACTAGACGGTGGCCTCCATCCAGTAGCCAGCAAGGAACTGAAGCCCTCAATCCTACACCCTCAGGGAGCTAAATTCCACCAATAACCATGTGAGCTTGGAAGTGGATCCTTCCCCTGCCTTACCTTTAGATGAGACTGTGGCCCCAACTGACACTTGCATTATAGCCTTGTGAGACACTGAAGCAGATGGCCCAATTAAGTCATGCCCAAACTCCTAGCCCACAGAAACTATGAGATAATAAATGTGTGTTGCTTTAATGGTGCATAATTTGTGGTACTTTGTTACACAGCAATAGAAAATTAATATATGTTGTAACAGAGATATCAATAGGCCACAGCTCAGTAGCAGATTCCCAGAGAAGGATCATTTGCTGAGCAGTAATAATAGAAAATGGTAGGGACTGTGGAGAACTGAAGATCCCCATTCTGTCTAAAGAGGGCAGACACTGCTGGGCTATCTGTTTGTATCTGACTACTGCCATATTGGATGTGAGATGAGGGTTGCCACATCTTATCTCTTTCCAAGATAATACAGACATCAGAGTTTTACGTAAAACTTCTTAATTTTGTGTGTGTGTGTTTGGGGTTTTATTTATTTATTTATTTATTTATTGGTGGCTGGCTGGAAAGGAGATCCAGAACCAGAAACCTCTTACGTTTTAAATGTTGCCCGCTAATTTTGAGTTTTTAGAACAGCAGTAAGCTACTGTCATGCAGCGCAGGGTGGAGAACACATGTCTAAGGAGGGGCTTGATTCAGAGATATGGCATGGGTGGGGTGGAATATCCCAGCAAGCCTGTTCTAAATTTGAGCCCCTCTACTTCTAAACTGGTGGCTTTGGGACTTTAATCCAAGGGTCTTTGTGAGATTTAGAAAGCATATAAAAAGTCCTTAAAGTCTTGTCTATCACAGAGTAGAGACACCATACATTCTTATTTTATTATTAAGGTTGAGTATCCCTTATCTGAAATGCTTGGGACCAGAAGTATTTCAGATTTTGGACTTTTTCAGATTTTAGCATCTCAAATCCTGAAATCCAAAGTCCAAAATGCTCCAGTGAACATTTCCTTTGATCATCATGTTGGCACTCGAAAAGTTTCAGATTTTGGAGAATTTCAGATTTTGGGTTGTCAGATTTAGGATGCTCAATCTGTATTGGTATTATTAGCATATCAGTTTTCTATGGCTATTGTAACAAGTTAGCACAAATTAGTGGCTTAAAACAACACAGATTTATTGCCTTACAGTTGTGGAAGTCAGAAGTCCAAAATCAGTTTCACTAGGCTGAAGTCAAGGCATCAGCAGGGCTGGCTCCTTCTGGAGGTTCTGGGGAGAATCCATTTACATGCTTTTTGTAATTTCTCGAGGGCACCTACATCCTTTGGCTCATGGCCCTTCTTCCACCTTCAAAGTCAGCCACGTGGCATCTTTAAATCTCCCCCGACCCCACCTCTCTCTGTCTCTCAGCTTCCATCATCACATTGTCTGACTCTGACTCTCCTGCCTCCTTCCTGTAAGGACCCTTGTGATTACATTCAAACCACCAGGATAATCCAGGATAATCTCCCATTTCAAGATCTTAATGTGATCACATCTGCAAAGGTCCTTTTGCCATAAAAGGTAACATTCACAGGTTCCAGAGATTTAGGATGTAGACGTCTTTGGGAAGCCATTATTCAGCCTGCCCCAACTATTATTGTTGTTATTATCCAACCCACAAGCCTATTCTTTATGAATTTTGGGATTCAGGGTAATAGGTTGATCCAAATCAAGTAACCCAAGGTTATAACCTCAGATTGGTATGAATCCCACAGTGCAGTACTCCTGACTGCAGATGCCCTCTTGGGAATTTTACAACCATGGTAGTTAACAGTGAGTTAGGCCTTCCTAATAATAAGACTAAGCATGAGGGTGAGTTTCACCATCTTTCTCTAGTGGTGACATTGGCCATCTCAGAGAAGCAAGCCAGCAGTGGAATAAAGGCAATTCCTAGTGGGAGTAGAGCCAGATCTGAGTGGATCCATTGTTTACCAGAAAACTCAAAACACTAACCTAGGGACCGTAGACCAGTAGTGTTGTCTGCATTTGTTTCATTTTAACATTGGATCTCTTTTTTCCCCTAATCAGGGATTGATTAAAATACATTAATTATAAGCTTTTCACAATCCCCAGTTTAACGTTCTTGAGATTCGGATCCCATTTTGAAGCTTTCTCATTTCCATCTAAAACAGGATGTTGTTGCTTTAAAATCACATTCATTTTATAGAACTCATTAAGCACACAGCAAATTAAGAGCAAGTGACATTATTTTCTAGTTAAATTTGCAAAGGGATGATCTGAACGAATTACTCATATCCATGATTAATTTTTAGCGGAAATAATGAGGAGGTTGTAAATGGAAAAACATGTGCATGTGCGTACAGAACCCGCCTTTCAAGCACAAAACAATTTACAAGTATGCTAATTGATGGCTCTACAAATAAGTAATCTTGGAAATATTTCTTCAGGTGCTTATAGGCATCTAATGGGATTGGTAAACAACATTAACTCAATGAGTCACTGCTCTGTGAGTTTTAAGGGACTTGAATTCTACTTTGTTGAGCTCTCTCTCTCTCTCTCTCTCAACCATCCCTTTTTCCCCCTCTCCTTCCATCCCCCCTTCCCTACCTCCATCCCTCCTTCCATTTATCTCTCTCTACTGCAATATCCAGAATTGGTAAGTATATGGGAAAATTGATACCAAGACTACATTCATTCAAAAAGGAAGTCTTTCTGGAAGGCTACTTGGAAAGAAAATCAAATCCTTAAAAACATTCATGGCCTCCTAAACAAATAATCATCAATGCATACAGATTGAGCATACAGCTGAAGCATAGTTTTAAAAATCTATGGAACATCTACATAATGTAACACTATATAACCCTGAAATATGATGTTGCAGATGATTTTTAATGAGGTAGAAATATGTAGATAGGTTTCTGCAAAAAGCTAGTCACAAGCAATGGGTTTAATATAATTCTATTTTCTGTATACACACAGTTAAAATACTGGGGAGCTATACACTAGAAAGGTAGCGATGGGTGTATTCTTGTGTGGCAGGAGGAGGCACGACTTACTTTGTTCTTTTTGTTCTGCTGTGCTGTCTGCAATTTTTCAATGACATACGGATTCCTTTCGAAATAAAGAAATAGTAAATATGACTATTTCTTAAAGTTTCTTACAGTAGTTTCTAATTCCCTAGGAGCTATCAAATTATATCTTATCCCACACCGTCTTAATCTCGTCTTCAGGTTTTTTCTACTTAGATACTCAGAGAAAGCGTGGGCGGGGGGCAGGATGAGGTGTACATAAACATGAGATGTTTGCTGCTGGATAATCATCTGCTCCAGCCATTTTTGTCGGCCTTTGCTAGGATCAATCTGGACCAACTAGTCTGCTCAGCTATTAATAGCAATACTAATGACGGCTCAGCTATTAATAACAGTCCTAGAAATAGCTACATTTCACTGAATCTTATTACGTGATGGGCTCTGTGTTGAATGTGTTATGAGCAAATCTCACTTAAACCTTACAAGAAGACATTAAGATAAATACTATTAACTTCCCCATTTTACAAAAGGGAAAACTGGAGCTCAGAGATACCAAAACCTTTCCTCTCTTCCACAAAGCTGGAACACTTCAGGGTTGGTGTTAGAACTAGGTCTGACTTCATGGGCAGTGATCTTAAAACAATGTGATCGCTTTGGGAATTGACCTTTACCTCTTCTTTATGTCTACCCTTGTATTAGATTAGTCAGGGTCTTCCAAAAACAGAACAAAGAGAATATTAACACATATATATACATATAGACCGAGAGAGAGAGAGAAAGAGAAGAAAAAAATAGGAAGGAAGGAAGGAAGGAAGGAAGGAGATTGATTTATTATCAAGAAATAGCTCATGTAATTACGGAGGCTGAGAAGTCTCAAGATCTGCAGTCAGAAGGACTGAGAGCTGATGGTTTTAAGTTCTAGTCCAGATTCGAAGGTGGGAGCCGACCAATGCCACAGCCCAAAACCATCAGGCAAAGAGAACTCATTCTTCCACACCCCACCTTTTGTTTTATTCAGGCCTCCAGCAGATGGGACAGGTTCCCCTCGCATTATGGAGGCCAATTTGCTTTACTCAGTGTACCAATTCAAGTTTTACCGTCGTGAAGAAACACCCTTGCAGATACACCCAGAATAAAGTTTAAGCAAATTTCTGACCAGCTCTTTCCCAGTCTGATTGACACACACAAGTAAAATTAATTAACCCTCCCAACTCCTCAATTCACTCCAGGCCTCTACAGCACGCGCATCCTCCCACCTCTGAAATCATACCTACATTTGAGAGTCCAGCCCTCGTGTCTCATGAGTGCTCAGGTCAGCGCCAGCTCACGGGGTACCCTTGCTCTTTCCAATAGTGAGCTCTGGCCTGCAGGCCAAATCCAGCTTGCTGTCTGTTTTTTGTATGACCCATAAACAAGTTTTGGTTTTTTTTTAAATATTTTTAAATGGTTGGGGAAAACATCAAAAGAAAATATTTCATGATATGTAAAAATGACATGAAATTTGGATTTTAGTGTACATTAATAAAGTTTTTTTGGAACACAGCCATGCCCATTTAATTACATGTTTTCTTTCTTTCTTTTTTTTTTTTTTTGGCAGCTGGTGGGTATAGGGATCAAACCCTGGACTTTGATGTTATCAGCACCACACTCTACCCAACTGAGCTAACAAGCCAGCCCCTGATTACATATTTTCTACAGCTGCTTTTGTGCTATGATGGCAATTAAGTAGTTGCAACAGGGACAATATCAGTCCACAAAGCCTAAAACATTTATTATCTGCCCCTTTAGAAGAAGCTTTGCTGACCACTGCTCTAAAACCCCAGAGCGCTATACGTACAGGTCATTTGGAAATAATTGGGGCTGCTTTGAGACAGGACATATTACTGGGGTGCTTTGCCCCCACCCTTTAAATCCAACCATCCCTCCTGTTTAAACCATAACTTTTCAAACTACTCTAATCTTACAATGCCAACCCAGCTCCTTTTGGTTTTGTATATTTCCTTCCTGATGTGAAGATCCTTATATGTACATGTTTGCAGCCATGATGAATGATTTCATTATTTAATTGTTGTGCATTCACTTAAGATGTCATGAATTCTCTCTCCTCAAAGAAGAAACTCACAAATCATAATTTTTTGTGCAGTCCATAGTCCCTAGCACAATTCAATAAAAAAAGCAGGTGTTCTGAGGGCATGTTTATGTATACTCATGAGTCTTTGTGTTTGTAGCATCTTTAAACATCAATGACTATGAAGGTTTATCAATCAGAGACAGCAAGTATGTGGCTGTGTGCAGCACGTTGTCTACAGACAGGTTCTCTTTGGCCCACAAAGAGTTGCCATTTTAACTAGAATTAATTTCCAACAGCTACCAACTGTTAGGTATTATATACAGACTCATGTCCTTGGCTTCCCTTGAAAAATCAAGCCATCCACCTGCACAGATCCCACAATTTCATGTCAACAGTTGACATTTCACTCTAGTTTCTCTCAGCCTTCTCTCATTCACATTTTCTCTCTGGCCCCTGTTGACATTTGACATTATAACTTCTGATACAACTAACAATACAAGTATATCTATAGGTAGATAATCCTCATAGCTGTGTCTATAGATGTCCATACAAAGCTAAATGGATTTTAATGTAGATACACATGTGCAATAATTGAGTCACAAAATAGACGATGGAGATGTCTGGTTATGGTGTTACCAATAGGCCACTTCAGACATTGCAAGGATGGCATTTACTCCAAGCATATGCTGTTGAGTGTAGAAGTAAACCATCTGCTTAAATAATGCTGACCATATTTTTCAGCACAAAAAATTAACAGATTCCATTCTATAGTGTCATACTTTAGGTCATAAGGAAGAAATTCCAAACATACCATTGAATTTTTCACGCTCTGTAGCAAGCGCTCATGCTGCTCGGCTATGGCCAAGGCAGCAGAGTGGACTTTCTGATAGATGGCCTCCCCATCTCGCGTTTGAAAGATAAACAGCCCTTCACCAGTCTCACACATCCTGTGAAAACAAAGACAAAAAGTGTCTGAAAATCCAGCACCTAGAAGTTCAGTGCACTAACAGTCTAGAATACTCCATAAGTTTGCTCCCACTTATCTTTTATGAGATTAGAACTCTTGTCCACATTCGATAAACAAAGTCAACTAGAATCAAAATGTTCAAAGTGTCCAATTAATTGTTATAATAAGGGCAGGGATGGGCCGACCTCAGTGGCGCACTCGGGAGAGTGCGGCGCTGGGAGCGCAGCAGTGCTCCCGCCGCAGGTTCGTATCCTATATAAGGATGGCCGGTGAGCTCACTGGCTGAGCGCGGTACGCTGCCGGTCACAAAAAGACAAATAAATAAATAAATAAATAATGATAATAATAATAATAATAAGGGCAGGGAGTCAATCCTACAGGCTAATAATGTGCTGATTTTTTTTTTTTTTTTTAAACCACAGAGCAAAGCAGAAGGTTAATTTAAAAAGCTGTTTTTTGATTCTCGGTATAATCCCTATACTTCACCTTGCCACCCTCAAAGAGGAATACCTGTGCAGCTGCTCACAGTCCATGAGTAACTTCTCACCAGAAACGATGTGAGGCAGCTCAGAGGTGAAGGAAGGATTCTATGTCTCTCTTAGATTCTATCCTAACTCTTCTCATAGACAACAGCTTTAAGGATTCTTTCACTTCTAAAATCCTAGATCAAATTTTACTCCAGCTTCCAGTCACTGTGATGGATCAAATCAGTCATGGGTTTTTTTTTTTTTTTTTTAAATGAGCATGACTGTGCTGAATTAATGTGTGGAACATAAAAGAAGTTCTTCAAGGAAAGCTGTATCAGTTCGATAATTAATGTCAAGTATTAAGAGGAAGATCATCTTTACCTCAAACCCTTAAAAAATGGAAATGGATTCCATTAACAAGGGGAGAATGGTATAACAATTAGGCAGGAACCAGAGAATACTTTTTAATTAGATACATTTTAATATATAAATTATATTTTAGTGTGTATGTATATATAACTACACTAAAATATATTTAATTATTATAAATATTTTTAAAGAATGCGGACAAAACCATATTCAGGGACATTAAAAAGAAGCTCTGATTTTGATACATACATATGTCAACAGTAAACTAAGAGATTGTTTTTGTTTCTTTGTTTTAAAGAAACTTATTATTCTAAGAAAGAATGTCATTCCCCCCACTTCAGAACCTCATACTGAAAAACTGAACACTGGCTTTAGTCCTTGAATTCTGCTCACACCTAAAGAACTGTTTAACACAACATGTAAACTAAGCAAAGTTTTAGCCCAAACCACTGTTTTTTGTTTTTTTTTTTTATCTACCCCAGTCTATGCAACTAATGCAATAAAACAAGGAAGATTTATCTGCATCTAATTTTTCGCAGTTAGCCCAGTTCATGGCCTTATGGCAGTTTGCTGTACATATAGCATGACCTAAGTAACTGGTGAAACCTGCCTAGCTTGCATTTCACAAGTATGGGCTATGTGAGAAGAAGAAGAAAAAAATAAAAAAGATAGCTCTTTCAAAAAGCTGATATAAAGAACTAGCTCGTGAGGTTGATCACGTGATCTTAATTATTAAGTCATTATAATTCAATAAACTAAAACTAAAATTCAAGGCATTTTAAATCATGTCCCATTTTCTTCTGAAGACATCCCAAAATACTTCAGCTCTTATGGATACCTCTTCCTTATTTAAACCACCACAGAAACTTGACTCTACTTGTTGGCACCTAATTCTGCAAGGTTTTGCGGTTTTCATATGTCTTTCTTCCATCAAATATGGAAACATTAATTCATTAAGAGGAGGAAATAGCCTTCTGTTTTCCCTGAGGCAAAGGTCATTGTTTATTTATTTACTTACTTAAATGCCAACATTGGTTCCATAAAAGATAAAGATACCAGTTAGTCAGAAATACTTATAGGATGATTGATTAATATATATTAAATATTTTAGCTATGTTTCTTAAGCTTGATAATCTAGTGGCTTCTAAAATTTTTGCAACTGCAACCCACAGCAAGAAGTAATTTGTATTGTGACCCAATATATCAATCTATTTATTGATCTATTTATCATCAGTGTATAACATGCTGTTGTTTTCTATTCTATCTTATTTTTTAAAACTGGTGGTGGAATATTTAATCTATATTATGGCCCATTAATTGGCAAGGCCTACTCTTTGAAAATCATTCTTTTATACAATGTCCATTTTTGATAAGCATCATGAATCCACACCCTTCTGTTAATGACATTTAAATCTCTAAATACACATCATGATAAAAAAATGAAATCAAAACAATTGGGGAAAAATTATCAAACATTCTTCACAATATACATAGACTTCCCTTGCCTCCACCTGAGGGTCTAAAACACACACACGCGCGCGCGCACACGCACGCACACACGCATACACGCACATGCGCACCACTTATCACTTACAGAAAGGACCAGGAATAACAACATCAAACTCCTTAGCATTCAGGCAGAAAACCCGAATGGATAAGGTTGCTCAAGCCCACTACAACACAGAGCAGGGGTGACATGTAACGGAGAGAACAGGTCCTATTTAAAGAAAGTAGTCACGAGTCAGTTCTAGTCAGGTATTTACATGTGAGAACACGAGTCCAGTGTAGCCATGGCTTCTGATTGTTTAACAGAAGCCAGAAATCTTGATTTGTATGTGAAATCACCTGAACTTTATAAATGTTATCAACTTGTTGCATTATGTTTAAGCTGTAAGGGCTTGACCAACCAGATCTGGCCATGAAGTCACCCATGTGCATGAAACAGGCAAGATGCATTAAAGAGCTCTAAACAGAGCAGAAATTAGATCTTCGGTCTGAATTGTTGGGACTTTTGTTCATTCTGCTCAAAGGCACGTGTCCATCAGTTGGACAGCAAGACCCAGGGAGTCCAAACTGACCCTCAGATACCCTTCCATATGGTCTCTCCTAACCTCTGTCCACAAGTTCTTTTGTTTGATTCACCCGTCCTGATTGATTTGTTTGGAACTGTTTCATAAGCAGCTGTACAAAACACTACAACGTTACTACAGGCCTTTGTCAAAATAATATAATGTGGTAACTCCCCAAGGCAGTAAGAAGAAAACGGGGAAAAAAAGAAAGAAAATAAAAAGCACATCGAAGAAGCTAATGGTCTTACATAACCTGATACAACAGTCTTTGCTTCTCATCCTCGGAGAAAACATAATTCAGGACAAAGATGTTTCAATAGGTTTACCCATAAGAGAATAACAGCAAATCTACATGTTTTGACTTTTTAATAGTCCCAATTTCTTCGTTCTTTTTACCCATTTATTTTCACCTTGAACACTTTTCCAGCATCCAAAGCAAGCCCAAATAGCCCAACACTCTTTCCTTATGGCCTTATACTAACAGAAACCAGTGGATTAAAAATCCCCAAAAGGTAAAATAATTAGTTTAAGTTTGGCCTTTCTTATGTCCCCTGTGAAAATAAAGATTCAGATACAAAATATTGTGGCCATACTGGTGTACTCATACTTCTGAATCTCCAAATAATTACTTTGCCTAAACAATATGCCTGTTGCTTCAAACCATGGATTATTCAATAGTCAAGAATCCAGAAGAAACAATTAGCTCACACTGGGAAATTCATAAATTCATCCAAGTACCAACTCTGTGTCCAGGCAAAGTAGAAGGTCTACAAGCTGGAGCTAGGGATGCCCTGACTGGAATTGGCCCTCACAGCTTTGAGACCTAGCACAAGTTATTTAAACTTCCTAACCCTGTGTTTTCATTTATAAAGCAAAAATGATGAGGATAACTCTCACCTAGATTCATTGCAAGTGCTAAATATGATATGCAGAGTACACAATAAAATTTTCGAGTAAAGAGACTTCCATTACTGCACTGGAATATAAGCCCCTTGTAGACAATGATTTTTTTTTTATTTATTCCCAGCTTTTTTACTTGTGCCTAGACCATGGCCTGGCTTAGATTTGGAGCTCGACACATAACTGTAAAATACATTGGGAAAAAATACGCATTGCTAGGTGGGCGTAACTGGGAACTTGACCCAGGCTTCCTTAAGCAAGTTAAATTGAGAATCCATTGAGTCACCCTGGGGAGGGGAGTGGTTTGAGAAAGAAAGCAGGAAGAACAGTCATAACAGAAAGAACTGCACACATGAAGCCTTTAGGTGGGACAGAGATGACTGAATCCAATGTGCTGGGGAGGGAGCAGGAGCAGGAGGAGCCTGTATGGCTGGAGCCCAGTGGACCAAGCAGGAGCCTTATGAGATGACTGTCTTTACTACCATCAATTGTGACCATAGAAACCACCGTTCTCACAGGCACTGAATGCCCCACCTTGGAAACTCTTTACTCTGCTTTTGCCAATGACATTTTTCTCCAACCACACTACTGGAGAAATACTAATGAGATTGAAATTATCGAAACCAAAGTAAATTACCTCATGGTGAATGGCATTCATAACTAAACTTATGAAATAAGTTAGGCAAAATGTTTCATATTTCCTCACTTCCAGGTGTATTGTGTATGTGTGTGTGTTTAGAATACATCGCTAAAAGCAAATGCATCTTGTCCTCAACATGCACATTTAAGATAGTCTTTTCTTCTCTCCATTCCTGCAAAAGCAGTTATTAAATCCATGTTGAATTTCTCATTTACAATAATTGACAGAATGAGATACTTGTTGCACCCACTATAAGGCAAAATATAACCTCTGTGAAGGACGTGCACAAGGTCAAGTTAGGACATGGGCTCTGTCTGCGAGGAGCTTAGAATTTATTCAGTGAGACATGATCTACATATGTGAAAGGATTCAAGAATAATATAATGGCTGAATGAGCCATATGGTTTAGAAGAGCAATGAGAAAAGAAAATGTATAGTTGAGTGGAGGGACGTCAGTGGTAGTAAAAAGATAATTAGGAAGCCAAAGACCTGAGAGAAACAAATCAGAAGCACTTGACAGAAAGGGACACAAAATTAGGAGGAAAGAACCCTGCAGAATGTTTACATTTTGTCTGTGAAAGTGAGGGAAACTAAAAACACGGTTTAACAAATGGACTACAATGGCTCCACCCCCAGCCCCGGGGCTACAGTAGTGCCAACAACACGGTAACAAGGAAACACACATGCACACATATGACACAAAGTTGACAAGAAGCTTAACCACATGGGATCTAAGATGGGAAGCTCTATCTTGAAGAAAAATCTGGGAGGGGTTTGTCAGGAGCTTGTGATATAGACCATTGACACGAGTACTATTGACATTGGCAATGCTAACTTGGCCTCATCTTTCTCTGATACGGGGCTTTCCCAGACACTATAGGATGTTTAGCAGCATCCCTGGGTTTTACACACTAGATGTCAGTAGCACCCCCCAGTTGTGACAGCCAAAAATGTCTCCAGGCACTGACAAATGTCTCCTGGGAGGCAAAACGCCTCCAGTTGGAACCATTGAAATAGACCAAAACCAAGAGAATGAGGGAGAACCCGAGTGATGCCTAGATGGCAAGAGGCTACAGAAGGCAGCTTCTGAGTTCGGGGGGTCTATTGTTTCATTATGAACTGGGGTGACGCAGACGCTCTGCAGTTGTGCATCTTGTCTTTCCTGCTCCAATCACTGCCATCACTACCTGGCTGATCCCAGCTTGAGTTGAGGCAGCAGTCCACTCTCCTAGTACTCACATGTACCCTGGCTGGAGACCAGGGCAACCTAGCCCACCTGCCACTGTGACTGCTTTTCTGGTCCTTACTATGACCAGTAGGGTGAGAAATGGGAATCAGTGTAGGACACTACATCATATACCACTGTGCCACTGAGGCTTCTAAGCATGGGATGGCTCTTGGGAACATCCATCATCCACATTCAACTTTCATTATAGTTGTCAAATCTTCGTGCCACTTATGTCATCTTTTTTAAATCAACTCATTTTTTTCCCTTAAACAAATGCATTGTAAATGGAATCATCAACTCAATATCATAGACCAGTATGCTCTGCCATAAATTGAAAACAGATGTAAAAATAAATACAGTGAAAACAAAACAATGTTTTTAAAGTCTGCCTAGTTCCTGTGGCTGTCAATATCCGAGCTGGAAGGTTGCTCACTTCTTAGTAACACAGGTAAATTAGAAAGTCTTGGAGATAAGTGTAAGACATACTAGAACCCAACCAAATGTTTCTCCATAAATCGATCAAAAGGATTAAGAAAGTAAATTAAAAAGAAATGACTTTATCACTGTGAGACTCATTTATTTAACATTATATCTCTATTTCCTAAAATCATTGCACATTTTGGGATACACAGGTGCAGTTCCTAGAGCCCTGCTCTAGATGGTGTGGGAGTGAGGTATGGAAGACAGGAAATAGCAATCCCAGGTCTCTCACCAAATGAAATTATGACTTTGGGAAAGTTCCCTGACTTCACAAGGTTTCAGTAACCTCATATTCCAAGTGTGAATAAATCACCCAGATCTTATAGGGTGGTGGGTGATTGTGTTTTCTATTCAGCAAAGGATCTAGCATCAAGTAAGCATTTAATTAAGATTTGTTGTTGCTGTTGCTATTTTAACCCTTTAAAATTTCAAAGCCAATGAGGACAAGATTATCAGAGAAAATTTCATAAGGAAGGCACAACTTATCCTTGCCTTGAAAAAGACGTGGGTGACCACGTTCCAGAACAACAGCAAGGAAGCAAGAATAACCAGGACGTATGGGAATGAAATGCGTGTGGCTGGGGAAGATCAATCTTGCGAGCTCACATGCCTGCAAAAACAGAATAAGGGGAACCGCCTCCTTGAGAATGAAACTGTAAATTCAGAAATATGAATCTCCCTCTAAGCAAAACATCAGCTTTAATTAAAAAAGAACAATGCTGCACATAGTTGGGTTTTTTGTTTCTCTAGCTGCAGTGGAGTATACCATGTCTATTCCAGCATATTAGCAACATCACACAGCATGTAAAGCTTATTCTCTGGTAGAACAGGAAGAAGGTAAAGGTCCAAATTCAGATTGTGTGTGGCCACACACAGACCTTCCTCCTGCCGCTCCGTCATCACTATCACCCACGTTTCCTAACAGCCATAGTCCCCTTAAATGTGTACAGAAACCATCATTATCACATTTAGATATAAATTCTAGCCCTTATTGTGTGGACTGGAAGGTTTGTGAAAAAAACAAAAAAACGAATAAACTATCCAAAGTCATAGAACGTGGCTAGTATAGTACCTGTTCATAATCACTTAATGTGTAAATAAAATCAAAGAAAGATAGCTTTTTTCTTCCATTTTTGCTTTCTCATTTTAATGACATGACAGACCTAACTCCTTGTGGGGAGGGGTATTTTCTGGCATTCTGTGAGCAGCTGCTGACAGCTACCCCTGTCCCTCACGTGAGTACTGCAACGTGCTTCTAACTGGTTTCAGCCTAAGAGAGTCTAACAAAAAGAAAAGAATTAGACCATGTCTCCTGTCACTTTGCTTAACACCCCCTGTGCAGTAAAGAATTTAATCTCTTACAAAAAAGAGCCCTTTGCCATGGGCTCCTGGGAGGTGACCTCTGTTTGCCCAAGGCCTTGGTCTAGCCAAGTAGAATAAACATGGTTCAAGGTGGGGCTTCAGGTCACATGGTTTCAGTCAACCTGGAGACTGAGATCAACTTATGTGAGCAGCTGATCATGCCTACACGATGGAACTCCAGTGAAACATCTGCAGCTGTGGCTCAAGACTGCTTCCCTGGTCGGCAGTAGTATGTACAATCACACCTGGATACGAGGAAGGGAACATGACCTGGCTCCATGGGGAGAGGATAACAGAAGCCCCATGTTTGATACTTCTCTGGACTCCATCCCACGCACATCTTCTCTTGGCTGATTACAATCTGTATTCTCTGCTTTAATAAACTGTAACTGCGAGTTTAATGGCTTTCAGTGAGTTCTGTGAGTCATTTTAATGAATTTTCACAACTTCAGGTGGTTTTGGAAACCCATGAACTTGCAATTGGTGTCAGAAGTAAGAGCAGCCTTAGGACTGTTCCTTTAAACTCTGTAGTCATCCAACTCTCTGCAGCCCCCAAGGACTCCCCATCTGACTAAGACTAAAAGCCAAATCTTTACGACCACTTTCATGCCCCACATGGCCTGACCCTGTCGTGTGTCCACCTTTAACACTCATTGCTTCCCCTCATTCATTCTGCTCAGTCACATCAGCCTCCTGGCTCCTCTTGGAACACAGCCCCCTCAGCACCTTTTCCTATTCTCCTTCTGGCAGGAATGCTCTTCCCCCAGATTCCTCCATGTCTCACTCTCTCACCTCTTCCAGGTCTTACTCAAACATCACTGACTCCACAAAACCAGCCACTCACCCTCTTCAAAACTGCTCCCCTTCTTTGGCCCTTTCTATTGTGCTTTCCAACTTTATTTTTCACATCTCTTTTACTTTCTTGAATGTTTGTTATTGTCTGTATCTAATCTCCTCTATTCAGTAAGTTTTGTAAAGGCACGGACACCTGTATGTTGTGTCCACTGTTCCATCTGCCATGCTTAGAACAATGCCAGGAACTTAAGGAGCACTAAGTGACTAGTTAATGAAAGAAAGAATAATTTATTTTTACTAGCCCTTTCTAGAATTCGGAAGTGACCTCACGTACAAAGCCATCACATAGACCAGTGGGCCATCAGCTACATTAAGATGGCCACAAGACAAGGCACATTGATGAGTGCCTAATTTTTCCCTAAATGTCAGAAGAAAGTCATCCTTTCCTTTAGGGATTTTACATGCTAAAATCACAGAAACTCAAAGGTAGATAGGACCCAGCAAAGCTTCTTACAGTGGTGGCCTCATCTTGTGTAACTTCCTACCCTCTCACTGAGCCCGGCATCTGGTAGACAGTAGGCATGCAATAATGAAACATCTATTAAGACGATTATTAAAGAAATTACTCTGTGGAGAAGAAAAGGGAATGCTCCCTTCTGATTTTATACATGCTTTCACTACTGGAATATTTATAATAAGTGAGCATTACTTTTATAATTAAAATTCTTTTTTTAGGTAACTGCTAATGAACAGTGAATGGCCATATGAACGATGTAATTGCAGTTTCTGTTTTCTTGCCAAAGAAGAGAACTGCACCTCTGCACAAGCCTGTGTGGGAGATTCAGCACACTGGTGTTTGATTTGTGCTGCTCAACATGGTAAGGAGAACTGAGTACATTACACTGTTCATTTGCTTTCAGGTCTTTCCTAAGAATGGGTGTATGCTCTATAAAACATGCAGAAATTAGAGATTACTAAGTAGCTTAGAGTCAGGAAGACAGAGGATGTTCAAAGATTTCAGATATCCAAATAGACAAATAGGGAATATTCAAAATATATTAGAAAAATTGTCATTTGACCTGTCAGCTCACTAATTAGAGGAGAAAGCAATTTTCTTCTTCGATGAAAAGTTATTTCACCGATTAGACTGTTTTGAGAATGAAATATGCAAAAAGCAAATGATTTATTTTCCATTTAAAGAAAAGTATTTGTATATGCAATTAGGATTTTCACATATTCTTGGCACACCTAAAAGTTTTTCTTAAAATGATGTCAAAAGCATGAGAGAGACTCTCTATGGCTGGTAAAGAACTGCACTCAGGTGTGGTAATTATTTAGCATGTTCTGCCAAATGTCACCTGAGCGTCTCTACCTCCTACAGGTGCAAAACCCAGGCTATTAATTTAAATCAGTCAGGTGGTAAGCTGGAGTCTGATACTGAAGCATGCTACCCAGCAGCTAGCTAAAAAATTAACAGGGAAACTTACTGGATACCTGCCACCCTTCTCTAAACGATAACATTTCAAGAATGGCTCCAGGAGGGATACTGCTGCAGTTAGAATTTCATGTCAATTGGATCTTCGCATAAAAACGTCAGAGCTCCTGCCAGTGTGAAGTGCTTCAGTGAAGTTCTGGGGCTTTGAAGTGGAAAGAAACAGATAAAAAACTAGAAAAGTCTCAAACAAAATAAACAGGTCTCTCGATCCCCAAAATCAACTAACCGTTCTTTATCTCCAGGGGCAATTAATTGTGTAATTGCACCTTATTAAAAGTTTTATATTTCATCTCTGAATTTCTTGAAAAAAAATAGAAATATGATGAAATTTGAAATTGGGGGGAGGATAAACAGCACGTAGAACACCCTGATGACCTACGATCCTCATACTTCTGCCCAACACTGGATGTATGTGCCTACACTCCAAACTAAAAGAACAAACAGAGGGTTCCAAAATTAAAGTCAAACTAAGAACATTTATACATGGCTGAGGAGACATATTCAAATTACCAACATTTTTGCAAGTCTTTGGCTTATTGATGGATGGCTTATTGAGGTGGCATCAAAGGGAAGGGGTAACAGTCTGACAAGACCATCTAAAATGATTTTAGCAGCCTTTGGTTGTATAAGTATGCTTTCTCTTCCTTATCTCTGCAAAAGTTGAGAACTGGGCTAAACTCCAGTAGAAATATGTCTTCTTAGAAATCTATATAGCTTGGAAGTGAAAGATCTGAGCGTGAGTCCTGAATCCTCCATTGATTAGTCTCATGCCTTTGGACCTCATGCCTTTGCCCAAATTTCTTCTTAAGATAGGAATACCCCCTAGTTTCTATGATCAGTGAGTGGCTTGAAGGAGATAGTGCATATAAAATGGTTAGTACAGTTAATTTCATATAATAAGGGTTCAATAAATGTTAGTAATTATTTTCAATGGCTGATAAACCTGTTACTGCAAAGTTTCTCAACTGGATCATTGAACCTGATATACCATCATTATGGGGAACTGTTCTATGCAGTGTAGAATGTTTAGGAACATTTCTGGCCCCCCTACACCCTAGATGCTAATAGCACCATTTGCCCAAGTTTTGACAACAAAAAATGTCTCCAAACATTACCAAATGTCTTCTGAGAGCAAAATCTCCCCTGGTTGAGAACCACTGTTCTGGAGATCAGCACCACTATGAGTGATATTGTTAATTACAGTCAAATAGCCTCTTGACCTTATTTGTTTGAGCAATCATTAAATACCATATTGAACACATTTTGCTAGTTTTTTAAAACTTCACATCCATTTCTTTTTTGATGGCAATAAAGTCCCCTTCGTGCCTTGGGAGAACCATCCCCATTTTACTTGTACCCTGTGGGCTTTGGGTATGTGCTCAGTACAATGCCTGATACAAAGTGAATGTAATGACCAACACACAGTAGTAATTTATCTCTCTTCTATTGGTTGATGGTGTGGGAAGATCCCAAAGCTCCTGCAAGTCACCAGAAGGAGCCTTTAAAAGGAAGCCATTCTAGAAGAAACAGGGCTATCAGATAAAACCTAGGGTCATCACTTGAACCCTGGATCAAACCAAGCCTGAAGCCATCCTTACTCCCTGCACTTTGAGTAACATAAGCCAATGAATTTATTTTCTGTGTCAATTTGGGTTGACACATAGCAAACACTAGTCCAGGTGTTTTAAAATGTGCCTTTATTTAATCTTCATAGCAATCTTGTGAGAGAAGTTATATATTGTCCCCATTTTACAGGTGGCAATGGAAACTCAGCAAGTTAAGTGACATACTCAAGTTCCCACAGCCACTGTGTGGTAGAAATGTAATTATATTTTATTTCCTCCAACTCTCAGTCCTGTTTATTATGCATGCCCCATTGCTGGCTTTGGAAATGGGGCCACTGAGCAGGAATAACACTCAGTTCAAGCTCTAAGAGAGGCTTAATGTGAGACAAACTTTGCCCAATGTCTTTCAGAAGAAGATTCCCTGTGTGCTCAAGGAAGACATTGTCAAGCTTTTACAGATGTATGATGGATATGTGAAAACTATTTGCCTAAAGAGACTTAACTCTTGCTCACCTCTTGATATGAGAGGGAGAAAAATATATATTAGTTAATAAAAAACTGCCTTGTTTTGAACACATCTAAAAATAGCCAAGAAAAAAATTACCTTTACTAATAAAGCAAGGCAGATATGAAACGGTCATGCTTGGGAGAACACAAATGATCTTATTATCCTGAACATCTTGATGGTAACTATAAAAATTCATCTTTATTTGAGCTCTCAGGCAAAATATAAAATAGTAATATTACCTTGCATTTAACACTGTCTGTATCCTGCAAGCCTGCTCCAAAAATAATCATAACAGAATATCAAAAATACTATTTAGAAAAAGCCCAGCACCCTTCTAGATGATCTACATGCATTGCTGCTTTTACCTTACAAGAACCCTGCAAGGAAGTTATCACTCAGATAAACTTACAGGAGAAGTTAAGCATTTTGCACAAGGTCAACAGCTAGTAAAGAATAGAGATTAGAATCTAGGGTCTCTCTTACTCCTGAACCAGTGCTCCTTATACTACTCCCTGCTGTTAAGAAATGTGTGAGATTCTAAGAACACAATCCCCATACTTTCTCTTCTGACCATTCAGTCTCAAGTTTACACAGCCCTACAAAGCATGACCACTGAATAAGAATGGTATTCAAAATCCATAAATATTTTATGTCCCTACAATATTGGAGGCACAACACTGACTGGCCTGGGTTGAAGGTATTATAATCATCTAACTGCTGGAATTCTTGGGTGAAATATCCAAAAAGGCTGACTATAAAGAGGCATCAAAGTCATGGATTAAAACTCTTCCATTTTCCAAGTCAGCACTTTATAGCTTTTGGTCAAAGACCATTAAAAGAATTCTAGAATTTATGTCTCCAACATATCCATACTTTATATCTGCCATTTCTTTCACCTGAGCTACTTCATAATGTCCCCACATTCACACCTGTCCCCTCTATCCTATTGTTCACAATGAGGTCAGAGTGACATTTACAAAATACAAATACAATTATACCACATACATAAGCACCACTGCACACATACATCCCATACTCACACACAGACCCAAACACACCTGCACATAAATTTTTATGGTTTCCTACAGCACTTAGGAGAAATATCAATGTCTTTTAAATAATCTCCTAGATAGTTAGCAGTTCTACTAGAGGTTAATATGAATAAATTAAACTTTTGCATGATATGAGTAGTATTCATTTTACACATGAAAAATTAATGAGATAATTTCAAAAAAAATTTCAAATAGTCATGAGATACTAGAAAAGTTTACTAAGATTTTAGCTCTCAAATATTCCCACAAAAAAGCTATATCTTTTCTTACTACTATTTCCTACAAACAGTAAATCAAAGGATGATTGAAAACTATTAATGTTTGAATAAGTGCTGCCCCAAGAAGGCCCAAAAAGTCCTGATGGATGCAAAATTCTTCTCTGCATCAACATAAAACATAAACGGAAATGATATGAGGTGTATAGTTAATAAAAAAAAAAGTCTATTCCTATTGTAAAACATTTTCCATACCATTTTCACTGGCTACAATTAATAATAATTTCTGAGACCCAAAGAAGGAAATATACCAACCTGACCAAACAAATTTCTAATTTTCTATAGAGATTTTTCCATAAGGATAATAAATAAGTAATTTCAATGAAAGAACAGGATTGCTCTAAACATTAAAGGTTTATTATTTTTTTAAGTGATGTTCTTTGCAGTCTTTGGGAGATTCACCAACTGCTTTTAGATACTTGAAAATAAAATAGTCCAGAAAAGAGAGGTATTAGAAAGACCGATTTTAAAACTTTCTAGGATAGTTACAAGAACATCAAATTGATCCTATTTCTGAAAATTAAATTTTAAATAGTTGGGCTTTGTTTAAAATGGAGTGAACAGATTAATTTGAGGGGAGCATTATTGCCATCTACCTACATGAATTACGATCTTAGGTGTTTAGAACTTGTGCCTCTATTTTCATATCAAGTATCTTGTTCCTGTCAGGAAGAACTATCCAAGCAATTTTAATGTCACAAGTTGATTGTTTTCAACTTGAATGTAATGTCAGGCCATGTACACAAGAATACATATTCCTTAAAACTTAGTCATTTAAAATTCTAAAATATAAAATTTATCTGCAGTGTTTCAAAAAAGCCTAAATTTTGAGGAAGGAGGAAAGGAAGATGAGGAAAATGAGATACTGATTAGAGGAGTCTCTTGTAGGTAATGACCAGCCCAAATGTTATTGGCACTGTTAACCTCTCTCCCAGATTAAATTTTAAAAGGAAAAAAATAATAATAATAAAGCCCTAAATGTGCTTATTAAACTCACGATAAGCAGGTTTTAGAATTAACCTTTTTCGGTATTAGAGTCATTCATTACACGTTGAGCAAAATAAATGGACCTCAATAAACTCCACGTGGACAGTCTACTACAGTTAGTTCAGATGCGGAAACATGCATTGAACACAATATGGAGGTTTCCCAAAAGCCAACAAGTTGGCCTCTGTTCATCAGCTTGACCTAGTAAATGGTATGTTTTAGTATTTTTACCTTGTCCAACTTCAGTTTGTGGTATGGAATCAAACTGTGTAATGAAAATTCATATCATATTCATGAAACATTAGAATCCTCCTGGGGGAGAAAAGCCATATGGAATATATGCATATTTTACAATACCCTTCTCATGACATAACCACAGCTCTATGAATTTCTTGAAGTGTACTTCAGGTTAGATCTTACATATAAACCCAGGCCTCAAATGAGCCTGAAAAAAAATTAACAAAACACTGGGAAAAGAGTCATTAAAATTCATTCAACTCACCTCCCTGCCTCAAAAGTGAACCACGTGGTATCACGTCCATATCGCCGCAGGGCGCTTAGCGGCCAAGAGATGAGTTTGACTCTGGGATTCTGGATGTCCCAAAGACAGATATACTCATATGTAATCTGCAAGGCACATTCGCCATGTACATCTAAGTTAGGAGATGGCATCAAATACACATTGAATCTCTCTGGGAGAAAAACAAAAGGTTAGTCTAAAATCCCCAGGAATAAAACATCAAAGACATTGTAGGAACACAGAGGCATTTAAAAATAATTCAAGCTCATATTCTAGGTTTTGGTTGAATATTCAGAGAGATAAACCTTTCTAATAAATTGACAGTCCCAGAAAATGATTTTTTAAATGCAGACCCTGCATAATAATGATATAGTCTGGCTGTCAACATACACTAAACACTATTCACATGTGCAAAGAGCATTTTAAAAGTTTTGAATTTGCATAATAAAAAATATGTATGCCAATTAAAGACTAAAGTAATGAAACCATTAAAAGCAACTTTTTTTTCCTGGCACTCACACATTAATCTTTGTGTTCACCAAAGATGCAGGTGTAAAATAATCGCACATAGTTTAATGATATTAACGTTATATTGATTAACTTATAATTTCTATAACTAAATGAATACAACTCTATTCTAAATTATTTTTTAGAAAAAAACACACTAATACTATGCACTTAACTGACCAACAATTTGGGGAAATACCAATGGATATGTTTGAACTAGTTTTAACAAAGAGTTTCCTTTAGCCAAATACTGGAAAAAAATCTCTATTTCCTTATTTGGATAATTGTTAAAATGTAGCCAAGATCATTCTAAATAAACTGTCTAGGTGATTACTGCCACCAAATTTTCATCCTCACAGATACAATCATGGTATTTCTGTTACATTTCTAGAAAATTCATTAATTTAAGATGTTATAGAGTCAAAATCTTTAAGTATTACCACTACAGCAAACACATTTCCACCTATCCATCTTTATGGTAGATTTCTGACATCTGACAAAATAGTGTGTAACTAATTTTATATTTGTGGTATTCTAAATTGATTGTTTTATAATAAGATGATTATTCGAATTTTCACAGATTTTAGTTCAATTTGTAAATAGTAATGCCATGATGGCATTCATGAAATGTACTCATATATCTACTATTAAATTTTCTAAATCATTTCAAACTCCCAATAAGCAAATATTTTCTGCTTTCTAGTAAGAATTATTTGAAAAATATTTTCTAATGGAGTAAATTTACCCCTTGAGAGTTCTAGACCAAGTAAGAAAGACTATCTTCACTAAGCAAAAATCAAGAGAGATCATTACCAATTTATGTGCTTATAAGTTCTCCCATAATTCCGCCTCACTCAAGAATAACAGCCGTAATGGTGGGAGTGACCATTTTAATTGCAATTACTTGCAGTCGTACAAATTAATATTGTAAAGTACCTTAAAAGACATGTTACAATCCCTAGTAGTTATATACAAGAGTTATTCTTATTTCCATTTGATGCAAGAGGAAATCGAGGCACAGAAAACTGGCATGGGAAAAGTAAATTCTTAAATTCAGTTGGGAGTGCTATCAGGATACTGCTTCAAAAATACGAATTTGTGAAAAATAAGTGCTGATCTGAGTATTCTAGATTAAGAAAAAAATCAAAACCTGTCACATTTTCTTCTTTGGTCCTTCGGCATCTGTCTGTGACACACTATGGGTGCGTCCTCTCAGCCCAGGGGAGTCCTGATTTAGTGAACCATAGTAGGAAGAGCCCAAGGATTGGTTGTACGACCTTGGTAAATGACTTAACCTCTCTGTAGCTCTATTTCCTAATCTACAAAGAGGCCCCTTGGAATTAGCCAGCATTTCTAGGTCTTGGTCAATAACACTTTTGTGGAGATGGATTACGGTAGATATGGTGTATCCAAAAGAGTCACAGACTGCAAATGTGTCATGAACACATAGCTCCAATTGGGAGGCAGAGCATTTTTTACTAATTGGAATGTGCACCTATGGAAAAGGTCAGCACAATTCTGCCCCTGCCATGTTTATAATTAAGCCAGGTGACCCATAGCCTCTTCAATTGTGATATGTCTTCATAGATCAAGTCAGCGGCTAAAGCAGAACTCCAGGATCCAATCTACACTGTCACAAGGCTCAGCTACTTGGAGACAAAGAAATGATTTCTCACTTTCAGGCTCATACTGTAAACCAACATTGATTTTTGCTGAAGTGTTCATGAATATTTTGGTCATTATTATTTAAAATGATTTGAGTGATTTAAAAAGGTTGAGTGTTGAGCTCAGAGTTGGCTCAAGTGTTTCAGGAAAAAAAGAAAAGAAAATTACAGATTTCTAGGTAAGTTTATACTTCATAAAATATTCATGGAGTTTGGATCCTATTAAAAGCATTGGAAAGTTTTCGATGACATCTTAAGTGAAAAAGGCAAGACAAAAATTCATTACACTTTAGAATCTGCACATTGTAAATACAGGCCCAAGGGTACTGTCTGGAATCAAACACAAGCTAGCTATTGAAGTTGGAGCAAGACCTTTATCTCCTCTAAGCTTTAGTTTCCTCATCTGTAAAATGGGGTAAGCAATAATATCTATGCCATAGGGCTGCTGTGAAACGGGTAAAGCACCTTTCACCAAACCGACACAAAGCAGGTTTCCCCAAAATTCTAACAGATATTCTTAATGTAGATGCATTCATTATATGCACTGAAAAAACATATGTTAAGAAAATAAGCGCACTGAAATGTTTATACAGGCTGTGGGTTAGATTAAAGATTATTTTTATTTTTTTTAATACATGTTTATAACTTCAAAAATTTTACATAATGACATCTTATGGTTCATTATAGGGAGGCTAAAACAGTTTAAAAAGAGAGAAAAGGAGAGATTTTTCTTTACATACCACTCTGTTCTCTCTCAACCCCGGTAGCCAGTAAGTCAGGCTCTCCAAGGCTAATGTCATTGATCCGTGTCCCTACACACTCCATCTGGAGTACTTTGCACCATTCATCAGCCTCAAGATCTGTGGAAATATATACCCCAAAGATTAACCTGCGTGCCCAGCACTCACTCAAAAACTAAAAGCAAAAGCTCCCCAACCCCACCTCAGACAAACCTGATTCACAAGCAAAGGTCTTGGAGGTATCATCATTGAAATAAATCCCTATGGCGTGTTTCTTAGTACTCTTTGGCAATCGAGCTACGTTCTTCACGTTGTTGAGTTCTGTCACCTGAAAAATGAACAATGGGAAATTTGATCTCACTCTCTGAATGAATGCTGCCCATCAACACCACCAAAGGTGAGGCACAGAAAGCAGAAAGGCACATCACAGGTGAGCATGACTTCACAGGAAGTGTCTACATATTTGAAAGCAAAGAATTATTTATGTGAATTCAGTGTTATCCTTAATATACAGCAAGGAAGGTTAACATGTTATCTTTCCTTATTTAATTTTCTGAAGCATATTAAGTGGCACAGGATTAAAACTTCATAGAGGTGGGAAAAAAAACCTCGTTTTATGTTTTTTTCTTCTTTTTTTTATCCTCCAAAGACTCTGCCTTGTCAATCGTTCTCATGTTCACCTCCACCACTGTGGATAGCCTTCTTTCTAAGCCAATTGCAAAAGCCTCCAAGTACTCCATCTCTTCAGACCACTCTCAGTGCAAGTATGTTAAACACATCAACCCTGAGGAATGGAAGGGAAGGGTGGTCCAATTAATAACTAAGTTATCTCACTCTCTGCCAATCAGAGGTGAGGGTCAGGAATCTCAAAAATGGTGCCCCGCTTGAGGTTCAAGTCATACACTCCAACAGACAGTCCATAACAAATGTGGCTTCCCAATTATTTTCCCATTCCCTCTGACTCCTAGCCTCCCAATGGTAATGGGAACTCTGTTTTAGAGGCTGAGAACTCTGCACAGGACCACCTTCTTCCTGTCACTAGGGAAAACTGTCTCCATTAGATGATCTCCTGCTCTGTCCTCTCTCCAACAATCTCTTGGCCCCTTTAACACTTTTGTAAACCTCCTCCCTCCCACAGAGGATGTTTCCACAATGGCCAACCCTCATTCAATTACACTGGGATCCTCTGCTGCATTTGAGGAGTGGGGTATTTGGCTCCTGCCTGAGAGAAGGCTTAGGTGGCTTCAGGGTAAGAATTTACAAGATAAATAAGCCTTTCACACTGACAAATTTAACTTCCCCTTATATCTCTTTTGTTATATTATACAAAGGAATCTGTCTCCCATAAATCTTTGCCTGCAGTGATGCTACCATTTCTTCCCATCTGTTTCTCTAAATTCAGTAAATGCCTGGCTCAAGAAGTAGGTGGGCAGAGAAATAAACATCCTCCATGCACACTCTAATCTGATTATTCCATTTTCCTGCTTCTTAACCTCCATTGGCCCTTTTTATAGTATAAATGCAAATTTCTCAGCATGAAATATCATACCAGTGCGTCTCAAAAGGTGACCCAAGCAATCTGCACCAAGGATTCAGTACCAGCGAGGGTACATCTTATTCTTCAACTACACCAAGTTCCTCACAGTTTACCAAAGGAAAGCACTGGTTTTTTTCATTTGTTTATTTTTGTGCCACCCCCTAATCCAAGCTATACCACTTTGCTACAGCTGCTTAGTGGTCTCTGCACTTCCATTCTACTCCCCAGTAATTCACTGTGCACACAGCAGACGATCTTTTCAAAACGTAAGTCTAATTTCAGCATTTTTATGCATAAAACAGAAGATTTCAACAACTTCCCATTGCACTTGGGACCAAAGTTCAAATCCATAGAGTGGACATCAAGACCCTCTGTGGTCTTCCCCGTAGCTATTTCACCAGCACTTTCTGTGTCCCAGACATGCTGTACTTCATTCAGTTTCCAGAAGGCACCATGATTTTCCTGGCACAGAGCCTTCTCTACTCTCTCCTTACCTTACTCCCACTCATTCCACAGGTCTCAGCTTAAATTTCAGTTACCCACAGAGGCCCTACTGGACACCCTCCACCCCCAGTGTCTCATTAGTCTCTTATATCATCCAGTGCTGTATCATCCAATGGCATCCTGTATGTCTCCTCATAACCTTCCAATGGCTATTTGGGTTATTGGTTTAGAGTCCAGGTTGTCTCAAGAGTGGAAGTTTTACAGGGCAGGACAGTATTTTTTTCTCACCATTGTGAAATACAGAATTTATTAATACAGTCTAATACAGAACCTGTCACATAGTGAAAACGATAAATATATGTGGACTCCATGAACAAAAAGATCAAATGCACCCATCAACTTACTTGCACGGTGCTTCTGCAAAGTGAATATCTCTTGCCCCTGTCTCTTTTCTCCAGGAAAATTTCACTTTTCCTTCAAGGCCCACTTCCTCTGGGAAACTTGCCCTCACTTCAGTGTGAATTCATTATTCCCCTCTCTATGCTCCCATATATGCTGCATAAAGCTCTATTTTATTATCTGTCGTTGTAATTAATCTACTTATCTCTCCATCTCCCAGTTAGATGTGAGTTGCCTAGCAATAACTTACAGATGGACTTAATCAAAGGAAAACAATCGTACTGAGAACCAATATTTATTGAGCCCCCACTGTATGCCACACACTGTACTTAGTAATTTTATATAGAATGTCTCATTTGATCTTCATAAAAATCCTATAAAATAGATATTATTATTGTAAGCATTTTCCAAATAAGGAAACTGAGGCTGAGAATGGTTACAGTCACGCAACCAAGTTCTCAGCTTGGGATCTCAGTGAGATCAAGGTTCAAACAAAGGAAACTGACCCCCAGAGTCTGTGTCCCTAACCTGTCAAAACACTAATAGCTAACTCTAAAAATTTTCAGTCCAGAGGATCTTTAGCCTCTGAAAGTCATCTCCCATTTGAAGATCTCTTTCTTTTCAACGTGGTTTTTCTTGGGGGTTAGAGTAGGGCACTTGTGTACCAGGCTTATTTCAAGCCTCTATGAGACATATATAAGAGTAGTCCACCCTAGCCTGAAACCCAGCAATGACTTTGAAATATGCCACTTCATTACATATCCATTAATGGCAAAGAGGAAGACAAAAGTCACCTGAAACAGTCAGGAGATGTAGGGAGAATTGTATGAGTCAGAACACAATTACCTATTTTGGAAATCGGCTTAGGTAATAAGCAACTCAACACCCCCGCTCAGAGGAGGCAGGTGACTGTTCACAGAGCAGACAGGGTCGTGATTTTATGCAACAAAGGACTATTGGGTTTTAAAGCAATGGTCTTTTTCCCTACCTCTGGGCTACATCTCAATGAGCAAGTGCACATACACACACATGCACACACACACACACATACACACACATACACACATGCACCTTACTTTCAAAAGAGTTGTAATCTACATTAACTTATAATAGAGCCTTTCTCGATATACATGCTAAAGTAGTAATTGTGATAACTCCTATAAAGATCTTCATATAGGTCACATGAAACTTTTATAAGATGTATTTATTTCTACCATCACTCCATTTTGCAAATGAGAAAACTGAGGCAGGATGTATTTTTGAATATTCCTTTTACAAAGAAATAATTTGCCCCAGAAGAATTACTTTGAAACAAACATGGTTTTGATAAAGTCTCATTTAATATCAATGTTATTCCAAACAAGGGCTACATAAGTTACCTAACCATCAAAAGTGACTGTATTGGATCTTCAGCATTACATTGGAGAGGATAAACATTCAGGATGTGTACATAGAGTAACTCTTTTGGTTAACCTTCAGTTTGAATTTCTTGTTTCTTCCTTATATCTCAGATCAACCAGAAGTTAGTTCCTTCCAGTCTCCAAACTACTTAGGAAAAGTCCTTCCTGAGCTTCTGTGGTTAAGGGTTTTATTCTTCTTTTGCAGCACAAAAGACTAGACACACAATAAACTCTACATGAATTATGTTTTTTTATATTATTTTCATTCTCTATTAAAGCAGCTGGATCTATATTGTATGGCTTTGTGTACGAATTCACAGATAAAATAATTTCTTTAAGGTGTAACAATCTTCAAGGAAAAAAACACTTAAGCACAATTGTAGTAGAAACACATCACCTCTCCAAGAATCTTCTTGCATCCATTCATTCCTCAAAATTTTTAATTCTTTGTTTATTTACTATTTACTTACTCATTTATTATTTTTTTTAACATTTACTCTGTGTTAAGTACTGTTCTATTCATTGTGGATTAGAGGTTGAACGATAAAGTTCCTGCCTTCTTGAAGCTTATATTTTGATAAGGAGAGAAAATAAAACAAACAAAAAAATTACCACCAGCAAGGGATTAGGAAGTGCTATGAGGACAAATAAAGTGATGTATGTAAAAGGATTTAGTGTATGTATGAATTAAGCTGTTGTTTTGTTAGGATATATGGAATGTAATTCCGGATAACTGAGCTCAGAGTAATTTTGCTATTTTGCATAAAGGACCAAGAAAGCTTTTTCTGAGAAGAGAGTATTTGAATGAGTGAATCATGTGGATATCTGGGCCCAGGTTTCCAGACACAGGTAATGACAAGCACAAAGGCACAGAGGTGGGAATTAACTTGTTTGGAAAGGACTAAGTTTGCTTATGGGTTTTAGCATTTAACCCCTTCCCATGATGTCTGCTTTCCAGGATAATCCATCCCTGCAGCTCCCCTGTATCTACCCACCCACATTCCTCATAAGGCTGGGTAAGGCAGAGAGACCTAAGGAGATCAGCATCTATCCTTAAGCCTTTTTTTTTCTTCAATCCAGTCAAAACTTATCTAATTACTTCCTTTTATGTCTTTTGTTTTTAAATGAAAATGCAGTACTTGTGCATAGTAGAGAAAATGCAATAAAACAAACAAACAATATAAAGTCTACCCAAACTCTTAGTCCTTCTCATCACACATACCTACAAGAATATGTAAGTGTGCAGTCACACATACATACACATATATATGCATATATACACATATAAAAACATATATATATATATATAATCAGAAATAGAAACAAACGTGCACACCACAATGATACTATTTCTGTTTTGAATATGGACTTTCAACATTTTATATTTATATTTTTAAGTTTTAATTTTACATCAGTGGAAGTAAAGTGTGCTGTAGGGATTTAACTAGACATGTTCTAAGCAATGAGTGTAGATCTCTTAGATTAACTTATAAATCTCTCTGTAGGAAGTAAGCTATTGTTTTGTTAAGACATGTGGGGAGTCATCCCAGGTAACTGAGTTCTTTCCCAGGTTGTGAGAAACATTCCACTCCCCAGAATACAATTCCCTGGTTCTTCCATGACATCCACAGCCCTGTGTTTCCATCTTGGCTGCCCCCATCCATGTCCACTTCTTTGAGTCACAGCACCTGCATTTCTTTCTGTCATTATGTCCTTTCCCAGTCATTTTCACTTCTGATCCAGCTATCAATCGAGTTGCTTCCTTAAGAGAATCAAATTCTTTCCCAGGAAATTGAGTGGAGGAAAAAATAAGCTGATCCATCCCTGCAATGCCAACCTAAAGAGACAATTGGCTACCACTAATTGAATCCTCAGAGGAGTAAAGATCTTCCCAAGATCTTTATGATTTTTATTTTTAAGATTTTTAAGATTTTATGGGAGCTTCTCCATAGCCTTGGGGTAAATTCCCTCTCTGTCCAAATTAGCCAGCCTTGGTTTCTATAGACTGTGAACAAAGATAGGTCACATCTCCCCAGCAGATTCAATGAAGGAAAAGCATTGTCTCCTTTCATCCTTTTCCTGTCTCTAAGCACCATGACTAGTCCTAAAAACCTACTGAGAAAATATGGTTATTTTACCAATCTTTCTTTCCCAGCCAATCAATATCTCCTAGTCTGAAACAACGGTGTTTTTCCTGACAATTTTTCTTCACACAATGCTGACTTAAATCTGGTTAATATCATCCAGATTATCAGGGCTCTTATGTATATACATTATCTGATTTACTTCTCATTATAACTCGGTTAGGTATGATTACTCCCATTAGACATGGAACATAAGTTTGGAGATACAGTAACCCAAAGTCACGGGGAGAATATGCATACATATAAAATGCAGTCCCCAACCCAGGTCTTTTGATTAAAACAAAAAAAAAGTTCCCAATACCTCAGTGAATCCCAAAGTTTGGAATGGGGACCAAGAGGTGATATTTCATGTATAAGAGATGACTTTAGGTGGTTCACAGGCAAAATATTTCACAGATTAAAAAAGTAATTCCCTTTTCCAATCTATTGAATTCTGCTTATATAGAGGAATAATCTCCAGCACTTACAAAACTACTTTTAAAAAAGATGTAGCAGGTATTAAGAACTGTTGGCAAGGGATGACATGAGCAAGATAGCAGAATACGAAGCCCCAGTCCTTCCTTCCCTGCATAAAGACACCCACTCATCAACAGTGCACAGACTGGGGCTGGCTGGTTATCTCAGTTGTTAGAGACTGGTGTTATAACACCAAGGTCAAGGGTTTAGATCCCTTTATCAACCAAAAAGTAATAATAATAGCAATAATAATAATAGTAACAACAATAATAATAACAACACCAACACAGAGACTATTCCCTTTGTGAGAAATTGAGAAACCAATAAAGAGACTCTTGCACCTCAGGTAAGTGCAGAAACCAGCCACACTGAAGATGGTAGAAAAATTCATGGAACTCATTCATTATAGTCCTTCCGCCAAGCTCAGCACAGTACAATTGGGAGAAAACTCCTGAATTCTCCCTGGGGTGGGGAAAAAAAGACTGAAATATGCAAACATGTGTCCAACATTCAGACTTTTAGGGGGGTGCTAGATGATCTGGTTTTTGTCTTGCCTAAATCTAAACACTGAAACAAAAGGAAGCCAGTCTGGGGGCAAATGAGAACAAAAGCAATGATTTGGACAAGTATACACTCACTTGTCATAATCTTTCCTTCTAACTCAGCACAGTACAAACAACAGAAAACCTCAATTCCTGGCTTCTCCCTTGGGAGAAAAAGCACTCTGGTGTGTCCAACAATCCAACTTTTAGAAGGCTGCCTGAGGGATTGGTTTCTGTCTCACATGTCTTGGAGCACAGATGAGACCACGTATACTCTAGATGCCTGGGGCCATTAAGAACAAAAGAAAGCTAGGTGGCTTGCTGCTGCCCTGAAGGACCTGTGGTACAGCAGACAAAGGTGATACTGATTGGTGGCCTCTCCCTCACAAAAGAAAAAGAATCATGGAATGTGTTTAATGTTCCAGATTTGGGGGAGCACCCCAAGGAACTGCTTTCTGTCTTATCAACTCAGATCCCTGACAGGACCCTGCATATTCACCCAGAAGTCCAGGGGCCACTGAGCACAAAAGAGATCTGACTTCCTTGCAGCAGCTTCAGGAAAACTGTATTACAAGCAGACAGACCTCAGAAGGAGCAAGAGATTACAAGCTTCCGAAAAATATAAATTGGCAAATTCTTACAACTAGGAATTTACATGCACAACTCCAGGGAAGACACATTCACAGGAAAAGTTTGAGAAGCCCCCAGAAATTCTAACCAGGCTAATTGATGATTTTTCCCTATATGATGCCAGTCCATAAAGACTGGGAGAGGTGGCTGTTTTCTCAAATGACTGATACCAACACAAAGTTGCAAGGCACATGAAGAAACGAAAACATGGCTCAATCAAAGGAACAAACTAAATCTCTGGAATCAGCCCCAAAGAAATAGAGTTGTATAAACTACTAGCAAAAATAAAAATAAACATCATAAAGATGCTCAATGAAAAAAATGCATAAACAAACAGAAAATACCAATAAAGAAAAAATATAACAAGAAACCAAACAAATTTTGGAGCTGAAGAACACAATAACTGAATCAAAACACTCACAGTGGGGCTTAACAGCAAACTTGATCAAGCAGAAGAATAAACCATCAAACTGAACAACAGGTCATTTGAAATTACCTAGCCAAAGGGGCAAAAAGAAAGAGAACAAGAAAAGAAAGAAAGAAAGGAAGAAGTCTAAGAGACTTATGGGACATCACCAAGCAGTCCAATCTACACATTCTGGAATTTACTGAGAACAGAGAGAGAAAGAAGCAGGAAGTTTATTTGAATAAATAATGGCCTCAACCTTCCCAATGCGGGAGGGAAGAAAATGAGCATCTAGATTAAAGAATCCCAATGCACACCTACTCGGATGAGTCCATAGAGTCTACACCAGGACACATTATAATCAAATTATCAAAAATAAAAATAAGGAAAAAATTTTTTTGAAAGCTGAAAGAGAAAAGCAGTTTGTCACATGCAAAGTAAATACCATAAGACTATCACAGTATTTCTCAGCAGAAAATTTGGAGGTCATAAGACAGTAGGTTAACATATTAAAAGTGCAAAAAAGTAACAACAACAACAATACTACCAACCAAAAATACTATATGGAGGGATTCTAAGGGTCCTGGAAATATTACTGTGTCAATGCAGTCTTTTTTACATTATTAACTGAAGAGAAGTAGGTGTCTTTTAAAGATTTTTTAAGACTAGGAAAGAAAAAAAAGTCAGAAAGAGCTAACTCAGAACTTTAAATTGGATACCTAATAATTTCTCATTGATACTCTCACAAAATTAGCTTTGTTTGATAAGAGGAATAAGCAGGAGCATTGACATGGTGGGAAAGGACTCTCTGGTGTAGCTTTCCCAGGCATTTTTCTGCTAAAGCTTTGGCTAACTTTTTTAAAACACTCTCATGGGCCGGCCCGTGGCTCACTCGGGAGAGTGCGGTGCTGATAACACCAAGGCCCCGGGTTCAGATCCCATATAGTGATGGCCGGTTAGCTCACTGAGTGAGCATGGTGCTGACAACACCAAGTCAAGGGTTAAGATCCCCTTACCAGTCATCTTTTTTAAAAAAATAAATAAAACACTCTCATGATGAGCATATGTTACCTTTCTTTGGCCCTCCAGAAAGTCAACAAGCAAAATGCCTTGAGCATCCCCCCAAAACTATCACCGTGACCTTTGCTCTAGACTTGTCTGCTTTTGCTTTGACTGGACCACTTCCACCTCTTGGTAGCAATGGCTTTGATTGTGCTTTGTCTTCAGGATCATACTGGTAAATCCGTGTGTCATCTGTTATGATTATATGAAAAAATCCTTCAGAATCTTGTTCCCACCTGTTTAAAATTTTTATTGAAAGTTCTGCTCTTGTCTGCAGCTGACCTGGGTGCAACCGTTTGGCACCCATCAAGCAGAAAGTTTGCTCAACTATAATTTTTCAGTCAGATCTGTGTAAGCTGAACCAATTGATATGCCTATCATATTTAATATTGTTTTTGCTGTTAATCATGAGGCCTCTTCAATTAGGGTATGAACAAGATTAAATTTTTCCTCACAAAGTAAAATGGGTGGTCTCCTGCTGTGGGCTTCTCTTTCAACACCATCTCATCCCTTCATAAAATGAGCTATGGATTTGTAAATGGCTGATTTCTTTGGGGCACTGTCCCCATAAACTTTTCATAAAGATCAATGATTTCATCACTTTTCCACCCAAGCTTCACCATGAATTTAATGTTTTTTCTTTAATTTTAGCAGAATTTATGTTGCTCTAATAGAACATAGCTCTTTTTGAACTTATATTTTATCTTTCTTAGTGCCTCAGACTAGATCCTGTTTGGACATGTTATAACAAGTTAGGACAAGTGTATTCTGGTACAAAAAAATTTTTCATGAATTTTTTGAAGATGCTACATGTCTGGCAAAATTGTCCTTTGAAAATGAAGAAGTAAAGACATTTGTAGATAAATAGACACTGAAGAGTTCATCATGACTAGATCTGCTTTACAGGAAATGCTATAGGGAGTCATTCAAGTTGAAATAAAAGGACTCCAGACAGTAACATAAAAGCAAATAAAAGTAGAAAACTCACCAGTAATGGTACAGATATAGACAGATTTATAATACTATAATACTGTAACATTACATTACAGGTAATATTACAAGTGTATAAATCACTTTTAATTTTGATATCAAAAGGAAGAGACAAAAGTGTAAAAAATAACTGTAACTGTAAAATATGTTAATGAATATGTAACTTAAAAAGATGTAATTTGTTACATCAATAACATAATGAGGGGAGTAGAAAAGTACAATTTTTGTACATGATTGAAGTTAAGTTGTTATCAGCTTAAAATAGATTGTCATAACTATAAAATGTTTTATGTGAGCCCCACGGTAACCACAGAGAATACCTACAGGAGACATGCAAAAGAAGGTGAGAAAGGAATCAAAGTATGACACTACAAAAAAAATCTAAAAATCACAAAGGAAGAAAGCAAGAGCAGTAGATAAGGACAAAAGAGCTACAAAACAGACAGAAACTACTAACAAAGTGGCAACAGCAAGGTCTTTCCTCTCAGTAATTACTTTAAATGTAAATGGATTAAACTCAATCAAAAGACATACAGTGGCTGAATGGATAAAAAACAAGATGCTGCTTACAAAAGATGTGATTTAGATTTAAGGACACAGGTAAGCTGAAAGTGAAAGGATGGAAAAAGATATCCCATGTAAATGATAATCAGAAGAAGTAGTGATGGACATACTCGTAGATAAAATAGACTTGAGGTGAAAAACTGTCACAAGTGACAAAGAATATTATATAAAAGTAAAGTCATCAGGAAGATATAACAATCACAAACATAAATGCACCCCACATCAGAACAACCACATATATGAAGCAAACACTGACAGAATTGAAGAGAGAAATAGAAAGCAACACAATAATAGTAGGTTTCAATACTCCACTTTCAATAATGAATACAACATCCAGACACAATATTAATTAGGAAACATAGTACTGGAACAACACTGAAGAAAATCTAACAAATACACACAAAACATTCCGGACAACAGCAGCAGAATACACATTTGTCTGAAGTGCACACAGAACATTCTCCAGGATAGATCACATCTTAGGTCAAAAGTCTTAACAAATTAAGAAAATTGAAATGATACCCGGTATCATTTCTGACCACAATTGCATGAAATCAGAAATTAATAACAGAAGAAAAAAGGGAAAATGCACAAATATGTGGAAATTAGCCAACACATTTTTGAAGAATACCAATATGTCAAAGAAGAAATCAAAAGAAAAATTAGAATATATCTGGAGACAAATGGATACAAAAACACAGCACACCAAAACTTATGGGATGCAGCAAAGGTAGTACTAAGAGAAGTTTACAGTGGTAAATCCCTAAATTTTAAAAAAGAGAAAGATCTCAAATAAACCTAAATTTATATGTCAAGGAACTAGGAAAAGAAGAACAAACTAAACCCAAAGTAAGCAGAAAGAACGAAATAGTAAAGATTGGAATAGAAATTTTAAAAAATAGAGAGTAGAAAAGCAATAGAAGAAATCAATGAAACTATGCATTAATTTTTTGAAACATCAACAAAATCGGCAAACACTAAGCTAGAATGAGAAAAAAACAGAAGACAAATAAAATCGGAAATGAAAGTAGACACTAAAACTGATGCAACAGAAATAGAAAATGATTATGAAACTACTATGGACAATTATATATCAAAAAATCCAACAAATTGGACAACCTAGAAGAAATGAATAAATTTTTAGAAACACACACTCTACCAAAACTGAATCATGAAAAAACAGAAAATCTGAACAAATCTATAACTAGTAAGAAGATTCAATCATTAAACAGAAACATTCCAACAAAGAAAAGCCCAGGACCAGATAGCTTCACTGGTGAATTTTACTAAACACTTAAAAAAGAATTAATACAGGTCCTTCTCAAACTCTTCCAAAAAATTGAAGATGGAGGAACACTTCCAAAGTCATTTTCCAAATCCAGCTCAACATTACCTGATATCAAAGCCAAACAAAGACACTGCAAAGAAAATATAGGCCGATATCATTAACAAATATAGATGCAAATTCCTCAGTAAAATACTAGCAAAAATTCAATTGCACATTGAAAAGATCATACACCATGGCCAAGTGAGATTTATATCTGTGATACAATAATGGTTTAACATATGAACATGTATCAATGTGATACACCACATTAACAAAACTGTCTTAGCCCATTTTCTGTTGCTTATAACAGAATACATGACACTGGGTAATATAGAAAGAAGTAGAATTTATTTCTTACAGTTTTGGAGGCTGGGAAATCCAAGGTCAATGTGGCACAGGGCATCACATGGTCAGAGGGCAAGAGTGTGTTCACATATTAGCTCAGATATCTCTTCCTCTTATAAAGCTAACCCTTCCACTCTCATGATAACCCATCAATCTATAAATGAATTAATCCATTCATGTGGACATAGCCCTCATGAATCAATTGCTTCTTAAAGGCCTCACCTCTCAATACTGTCACATTGAAAATGATGTTTCAACATGAGTTTTGGAGGGGACATTCAAACCATAGCAAGAACAAAAGATGAAAATCACATGATCATCTTAATAAGTGCAAAAAAAGCACCAGACAAAATTCAACAGTTTCATTATAAAAACACTTAACAAACTAGAAATTTTAAAAAATTACCTCAACATTATGAAGACCATATATGAAAAACCCATTAACTAACATCATTCTCAATGGTGAAAAGAAAAGAAAGTTTTTCTTTTAAGAAAAGGAACAGGCAAAGGTGCCCCCTCTCATCACTTCTGTTCTACATACTATTTAAATTCCTAGCTTAAATAATTAGGCAATAAATAAAAGGTATCCATATCTGTAGGAAAGTAAAATTATCTCTGTTTGCAGATAACATGATTTTATATGTAAAAAACTCTGATTCCCCCAAAAAGTTAGAACTAACAAATTCAGCAAAGTGGCAGAATACAAAATCAACATACAAAAATCAGTTGTGCTTCTAGAAACTAACAGTGAACAATCCTAAAAGGAAATTAAGAAGATAATCTCATTTATCATAGCAACAAAAAGAATAAAATACTTAGAAATAAACATAACCAATGTGCTAAAATATTTGTACACTGAAAAGTACAAAACAGTCCCAAAAGAATTTAAACACACAAATAAATGAAAAGACGTCCTGCTTCCATAGACTGGAAGACTTAATGTTGTTAAAAAGCTGATACTATCCAAAGTGATGTACAGATTCAATGCAATACCTATGAAAATCCCAATGGCTTCTTTTTGCAGAAATAGAAAAAAATGATTCTAAAATTCACTTGAAACACAAAGAACCCCAAATAGCCAAAACAATCTTGACACAGAAGAACAAAGCTAAAAGCCTCACACTTCCTTACTTCTGCATATATTACAAAGCCACAGTGATCCAAATAGTATGGTACTGGCATACAGGCAGACATATAGACCAATGGAATAGAATAGAGAGCCTAGAAATAAACTAGCACGTCCACAATCAAATGATCTTGAACAAGGGTGCCAAGACTAAGTAATGAAGAAAGTTTAGTCTTTTCAACAAATGCTGTTGGGAAAAACTGGATATCCACATGAAAAATAATAAAATTGGATCTTTATATTACACCACACACAAAAACCATCTAAAAATGTACTATAGACTTATGAGTAAGATCTGAAACTATAAAATTCCTAGAAGAAAATATAAGAGAAAAGCTTCATGACATCAGTTATGACAATGATGTTTTGGATGTGACACCAAACGTACAGGCAGCAGAAGCAAAAACAGACAAGTTGGACTACATCAAACTTAAAATCTTCTGCACAGCAAAGTAAACAATCTACAGAGTGAAAGGCAACCTACAACACAGAAGAAAATATTTGCAAACCATGTATATGATGAGGAGCTAATATCCAAAATACATAAGAAATTCATATAACTCAATAGCAAACAGATGATTAAATAAATAAATAAGTACCAATTTAAAATAGGCAAAGGATGTGAATAGACATTTTCCCCAAGAAGATATACAATGAGACCAACAGGTAAAAGACTGTCAACATCACTAATCATCAGGAAAATGCAAATCAAAACCACAGTGAGATATCACCTCACACCTATCAAGATGACTTTTATTTTTTTAAAAAAATGATAAATGTTGGCAAAGATGCGGAGAAATTGGAACTTTTGTGCATTCATGGTGGGAATGTAAAATGACGCAGCCACATGGAAAACAGTACAGATATTCCTCAAAAAAATTAAAAATAGAACTACCATGTGATTCAGCAATCCCACTTTCAGGTTTTTATCCAAAAGAATTGAAACAGGATCTTGAAGAGATATTTAAACTTCCATGTTCACTGCAGCATTATTCACAACAGTCAAGAGGGGGAAACAAACTAAATATTAATGGACCAATGAATGGATAACAAAAATGATTTTACATATCTACAGTGGAATATTATTCAGCCTTATAAAAGGAGGAAATCCTGTCATATGCTACAACATGAATGAACCTTAAAGACGTTAGGCCAAGTGAACTAAACTAGTCACAGAAAGGCACATACTGTATGATTCCACTTATTCAAGGTAATTAAAGTAGTCAAACTCATAGAAGCAGAAAGTAGAATGGTGGTTGCCAGTGCTTGGGGGAGGAGGAAATGGGATGTTATTCAATTTGTATGGAGTTCCTCTCCTGCAAGATGAAAAAAGTTCTAGAGATCTGTGCAACAATGTGCATATAACTAACAATACTGTACTGTCCACTTAAAAATCAGGTCAGTTTCTCCCTCCTTGGGCTTCAACCCTCCACCCTAAGAACATTTTCTGCTTCTTCCTGAACAGACAGGTGAATCTCAGCTGAGTTAAACCAACCCAATTGTGCTCAGTACACCCACAGCCAATCCAGACCCCTCATGTAACAAGAGCAAGCAATGAGGATGTGTTGCTATAAGCTACTAAGATTTTGGAATTATTGCGACAGCAGACATTGACTAATACACACTGTGTTTGATTTCCTTTTGGCTAAGAATTTTCCTCTCAAATCCCACTATGTAACAATATTACTTGTTGTATGGAGGAGACCAGATTTCCTAGCCAAATACATAATAATCAGGCAAATGGACAAGAACAATATTGGATAACAATTTTATTTCAGCAGTTGAGTCATTCGTTTTCCTTTTTAAAAAAATTTTTCAAAGGAAATCTTACACAGTGTCCTGTTATATAAAAGTAGAGCTAGTCTAATTAAATGAAGAAATGAGTCCCACTCTACTCTACTTGCTAATAGTAACAGCTACAAATCCATTTCTCAAGAAGGAAGCCTACTGGCTTCATCAACCACAGAATATTGAATGATTACAACATGAAACTAAATTATCTGGATGATCTAACATTGTGGTACAATTATAAATCCATTACAAGGATGAATCAAGTGAGAATCAAAGGGCGGCCCCGTGGCGCACTCGGGGGAGTGCAGCGCTTTGGAGCGCAGCGATGCTCCCACCACGGGTTCGGATCCTATATAGGAATGGCCGGTGCACTCACTGGCTGAGTGCTGTGCGGGCGACACCAAGCCAAGGATTGCGCCAAGGATTGCGATCCCCTTACCGGTCACAAAAAGACAAAAAAAAAAAAAAAAGTGAGAATCAAAGAAGTAACTTAATTCTGACGTCACAGATAGAAAGGAGGCATGCAGCCACACTCTAACCTAGAACTTCTGGCTTCCATATGGGTATGTTTTCCCTGATACATTCCATAGCATGTGCTCCTTAAAAAGAAAAAAACAAATAATAAATTAATAAATAAATTACTGGCTGAGTAAATGAACAAATGAATAAAACTAAAGATGCAGATTGTTTTGGAAAAATAGAATTAAAAAATAATGTGAATCTTTTTTTGCAAATAAATTTATTACATGATAATATTAACAGTTTATGTAAACAAAGTCATTTAGTATATGTAAAACAATTAAAAATACATTTTTCCATGAACTTTCTGCACTACCTTCATATGTTAAAGAGTATTTCTGCAAATTATAAACTATATCTTTAAAAGTGCATCACTTGGGATTGAGAAAAGGAATGCGAATCTTAATTTCTAAGTAAAAATAAAGTATGCATCAATTCAAAAGAAGGAGCTTGAATTAGACACATTTTTCCTACTTGAACCTTATAATTGTTGAAGAAAATTCTGCTTTTCAAAGCCACTTGCTTTTATGTGTGTACACAGGGCACCATGGTCTGAAGCCCAGGCTATTGCTCAAGTGAAATTCCATTTGAGACACCAAGCATAGGAATCTGAATATCAGGTCCTGTGGATTAAGCACATGCAGTAAAGGACAGAAAGTCAAAACTATAGTCCACTGAATCTTTAGGTGTGTACACACCTGTGTAGTCAACACCCAGATTGAGATATGAAAACAAGTTCAGACAATACCACCTCTTCCTGGTCAGTTCTGCACACAAATAAAACCACGATTCTGATCTCTGTCACCAGTTTAGTTCTGTCTTTTAAAATCTTTCTCTAAATGGAATCATACCATATGTACCTTTCTGTGTCTGGAATCTTTCATCCAATACAATGTCTGTGAAATTCATTGATGCTATCACATATATAAGACTTTGGTTTCCATGTAGTATTCCATTGTGTGAATGACTGTTTTACTCTCAAATTTCTGTTTGCTTTCATTTTAGATGTATCTCTTATAGAAACATATAACTGATTTTAAGAAACATATAGTCAGATTATTATATTTTTATCCAATCTAGGACATTGTCTGTTGATATAGGTGTTAAATCAGTTTAATTATTATGACTGACAGCTTGGGGATTATTTCAGTCCTTTTTTAATTTTTCTAATTTCTTTAATGCTTCACTTTTAGAAAATGTTTTTGTTTTCTGCCCTCTGCTCTTTTCTCCAAGAATTTTCTGTTCATGATTTTCTTTTCCCAAATTTTATTTGAAGATTTTCAAACACAGAAAAGCTGAAAGAATAATACAATAAACACCAATGTGTCTTCCACATAAATCAGCAATTATTAACATTTTCCACCTTTATTTTATTTGTTTTATCTCTCTCTTTACATATAGATGTAATGAGTGTTTGTGTTTGAGTATGTGAACACACACATGCACACACACTTGGTTTTGGTTAAACTATTTGAAAGTAAATTATAAGTATTAACCTACATTGCCTGGTCAACTTCAGTAAATATTTCTCACAAATAACAAAGTGCCCCCACATCATTTCAATGCCATTTTCACAGCTAAGAAAATAGGCAAGAATTCCTTGTATCATCTAATCTTTATCCTAAGATAAAGATTTATCCTTTTTGTATTGAAAATTCGCTAAAAATCCCCAGAACATTTTTTAGAGCTGTGCCCCTGCCTGTCCCCATCACTCCAATCCAGGATCCAATGAAGATTCACACTGCATGTCTTCTTATATCTCTGAATCTCTTTTAATTTAGAAGTGTCCCCCACATTTTGTAAATGATACTTGCTCCTTGAAAGATCATGTCAGTTTTCTTGTAGAATGTTCTGTATTGCAGATATGTCTGTTTTCCCATGGTTCCCTTAATTTTTCTATCCCCTGCACTTTTTCTAAAATGGAAGTTACATCAAAAAGTTTGTTGAGATCCAGATAACCAATTTTGCTGGGAATACTTGGTAAGTGATGCTGTGGATTTCACACTGCATCACGTCAGATGGCAAATGACGTCAGACATCTCTCTATTTGTGAAGCTCTGTGTGATCACTTAAAGATAGCTGCCATTTCTCGCTGTAGTAAAAGTGCAACTTTCCTATTTGTAACTAGAGCTGCGTGATGCTTTGGTATCATAAGAATATCCTGTTCCTTAACCACATTTCAGCGAATACTCTTAGCATCCACTGAAGACTCTCCTCTGCATCAAAATTCTGTTCCTTGTAATCCCACTGGTTTGTCACCCTAAGCCCATATATGCATGATTGACAGATTTCAGATAAGCATTGGCTGAGGCTGCTTTCCCTGTCTCCAGCACACACTGCTTTTTATTAAAGTAATCTGGAAACACAGATCTTGATTGTTATTCAATTATTATTATTTTTAATTAAAAAAATAATGTGCAACTACTGCATTTAATCAGGCGAGCAAGTCCAACTCTAGAATTTACTCTGTGTTTAGCTGATATAGGTGCCCACCACACAGTCTTTATATACTTGGACATCCTCATCTTCAATTTTTAACTTAGATGTGTCGATAGCGAGCTGTTGTGTACACCCAGGTAGCCCACGCGGGACAGGAACCATGCTATTGTGACTTCCTGTCACCATCAGTCTTTTCGTGGGAATTTCAGCAGGAACTGCCAGCTAGCTCTTATCACAACCACATGTTCTAACCTGTGCTCATTTAGGATGTGAAGTACAATGAACACAGGTGAACAGGAGGGTCCATCTAGATCACACTTCTAGACCTGCCAAAAAGGGATATGAGTGTTGCTTTGCTTCCCGAGCCTTTGGTGGCACTTGCATCCCGTCATTAGCTGAGCTTCAAACCCTTTCCCCGCATGGCAACATCCTTCCTTCAACAGAGACTCACGGCAGATGGTGGAGGCGGCCGGGCTCGCCTTTCCTGGAGCAGTGCAGGAATGACAGAAGGCTGCCTTGTTGGTGGCATGCTTTCCAGCTCCCGCATGTGATTACATTGGATGGCACTGCCTGAAAATCAGTCTGAACAAACTTTGATTCACTCTTCTTGAGATATATTCCAACCGTGTGTTTTCCTCCCACACTCTCTGAGTTCCTCTGAGAGAAATGGCTCTCTTTCCATAGTAAGAAATAAAGCTGCACATCAAAGCCCTGTTTATCTAGTGGACAGACAGTTCTTTGGAACTTTCAGAGCAATCCTATACATCTCTCTGCAAATACAGTCTTATGGTGACACAGTACGATGGTGACATTATATTAAAGAGATACAACTCTACTGAAACAAAGTTAATGCATAATTGACCTTATTACCTTAAAAGCCCACCTTTATCTTATCTTTAAAGCCTAACAGAAATCGATTTCATTTATGTGGTCTGTTCAGTCCCACCACAGAAGCATACCGCCTGCTCCAGGATTTTGCACTTGGAAACACTTCCTCTGGATATAGCATTGGCTCATACCCATCCCACTGTCCGCTACTCACATATTATCTTGTCAGTGACACTGTTCCTGATTACTTATTTAAAACTGCAACCCTCTCATTCCATTCTTTCTATCCCCTTTCCCTGTTTTAATTTTCTCCTTGGAATTTATCAGTCACACCAACACACTTTATATTTTACACATATTTCCTTTATGTCCGTCTCTTTCCCACTGGAGTAGGGGCAGAGGGCCACCTGCTCTGTTTACCACTATACCTCCAGTACCAAGAACCATGCCTTGCACAGGGTAGATCCTCATTAAGTGCTTGTTAAATGAAAGTTCTTCCTCCTGAGGTGGCCACTGTAGTCATCCCCATGGAAAAAGCAAGGACACCGAGGCACAGTGATGTCATTAACATGCCCAGGGCTGAACCATTCTCCGCAAGTGGCCGAGGCACTGATTTGACTCGAGGCAGGTGGACTCTAGAGAATGATTATTTAGACCAAGTCTACACAAGTGCAGGAGAACCACACAAAGGGAAAGACCCAGTAATCTGGTCTACAAGACTTCCAAAGGCTCCCGGACTTGCAAAAGGGGCTGTCTGCCTTGCCTGTGGACCATTTGCAGACCCTTACATGGCAGATACGACGACAGAACTGCAACAACAATGACAGAGGCTAACATTTATTTGGTTCTTAACTGTATGCCAGGTATTGGTTTCTAAGTACTTCATATTGATTAAGGCCATTCATGTTGGCCTTAGCCCTGGAGAGGGTGGCAGCAGGACCTGAGGGCAGGAGATGGGTCTGGAGAGCCCAGCAGACGAGGCAGTAAGTGATTAAGACCTTCACTTAATGGGGAGGAATGAAACAGCAAGGAGAGAGTTCAGAGCTAATTAACTACTATGCAGTTCCTGCTTTCTAGTATCCTGAGTATCAAATACACAATGTACTGTGATTCCATCAAAGGAATGAAATACTCAACACTCTCCTAAATTTCGGATACATATTTAAGTATGCCATCCAATTAGGAATCCCCAAAAATGGAATGCCAAATCAATCTATCTGTTTAAAGCCATACTCCAGATGTCTTATTCATCATAAAGGATAGTATTCATTGAAATAAATGTTTAACAGCCAGCAATTAACAAAGTGGTCATACTTCAAAAGTTTAATTTACTACCGATATAGTTTTGCATTAACAACTTGGAAAACAATTGCAAATTGCACAATTTAATTTTCCAAATGAATTATCTTGTAACTAGACAGAGAAATTGTTGAAATTTCTTGTGGTGCTTCCAGAGAAGATTAATACAATTGGATTTTAAAAAGCACATTTCCTTGAAGAACGGGTATATTCCTGTCAGAATTATGCAATTAATCGACATTGTGTGGGAATATTAAGTATGTTTCTGGTGTGCTGCAAAGTCAAAAGCCATTTAGGAAAACAAGGATTTGATTTCTAATTTTTCCCCTTTTACTGCTGATGGTAATTTACAGATGATGATTTACTTATGTTTACCAAGTGAAAATGAGACGGCTACCTAAAAGGCAATTTTTGCCTTGCCTCTGTAGGCTGTATCCTAATTATTTTTTCCCTTGTGGGACTGAATGAATTAAGCGAGCAATTCACTTTGTATATGCAAATTGCAAGCTCTGCAGAAGCTTCAGATTACTTCATTCTTAAAAAAAAATTAAAGCTATTATCCTGCTAAATACGAAGAGGCATAAGCCCCTTTTTTAGGTTGTCTTTGAAAATAAAAATAATATAAAAGCAATCCATTTCTGGGTCCACAATATTTTCTGAAGTATTAATAAGTGACCAATCAGATTATTATTATTATATAATTATTATGTTTAAAATTTCAGAGTACTCTAAAATATTTTAATACACATTTCTATGAAGAATTTCCAAAAGACGTTGTATTATGTGTTTTAAAACTTCTAACTTTTTTATATTATCTTTTCTAAAAAAGCACCAATGGTTTGAAAATACAGTGCCAGTAAATAGGAACAGACAAACAAGAAGAGAGATGTTCGGTTCTAATCAAAACTTGTAAGCACAGGATATTTCATCCACAAGAGTCCCCTCAGGACCACTGAACACAGCAGTTTAAGCAAACATTTTATAAAAGATTTCTGAAGAAAGAATGAGACTACACAGTTATATCCCAACCTCCATATAGACGGTTTCATTCTTTCCAAAAATATCTACATGCCCTTGGTCCCTTAAAATAAATTGGACTAGTGCCTGTATGAGTTATAAATATGGACTGTCTCTCTGAAGAGTGGATCTTTATTTGTACATGTGAAATAACTGAAATAATCCATTTGTTCTTTGTGTCTTTCCTAAAATAAAATAGTGCTTAAACTGAAAATTTTACATTTGAAGATTACAGAGAGAATGGAATCTGGCGGGAGGGGTATTTTCATAAGCTGTCAGTGGGTGTGTGATTTGGTATAACCTTTCTAGAGACAAGCTGGCAGTAGCTACACAAAATTTAAAGGTGCAGGCTACTACCTGATAACCTCACTTCCAAGACTCTTTCATCCAAAAACATTAGCATGAGCACATAAAGATAAATGCACAAGTTCTTCACTAAAACAGAATTTGTATGAGCAAAAAATTGGAAACCTTTTTATCCATCAATTTGGGTATGCATAAACAGATTATGATATATTGATACTAAAGAGATCTCTAGAGCTGTTAAATTAATGAGGTATAGCCATTAATTATTGACTTAGAATTACAGGTAAAAAAAAACATGAGGGAAAGGGAACTAATATAATTAATGTGATCATACAAGTTACAAACCAGAATATTTCATAATTCTCATAAACCAGAATATTTTGAATGTGAAAGTAATCTCTAAAATTTATGTAAGAACCACAGGCTCACCAAGTATGTCCTGAAAAAATCTGGATTTATGATCTACTTAAATATAACATGTAATATACAATAAATTGCTTCAATTTTGCTCTAACACTATAATCTACATGTGTGTGAAAATATGTTTCTATTTATGTCGACAGTGGAAATAGCCTAAAATGAGTACACTGATCCATCAGCATTTTTTTCTGAGGGTTTCACTTCAGATTTTTTTCTTTAATTTTAGTTCATATATTTCAGAATTTTAAAAAATTCATTGCAAGGAACATGTGTGATTTTTTAAATTAAAAAATATAATTGTGAAGAGATAAAAGAAGAAATCTACAAAAATGTTTTAAAGTGAGCTAAGTGGATTTCCACCATTTGGCAACATGACTTTTTGTTTTCATTTCTGTTTTTGGTTTTTTGTTTTATCATTACACAGTGTAAACATTTTTTTATGGCCATACCACTCTGAACACACCCAATCTCATCAACATGTCTTTTTGAGCAGTGATTTTCTTGGCTAATAACAGCCTATGATTTCTCCTAGACACAAAAACCACTTGACTAATTTTTTGCCAACTTGAAAAACCCCACCCCTTTTCTTTTGGCATTATTTATAGAGAGCTTTTATGGGTACTTGGATGATATTCAAGTGTCCACGCACATGCACACAGACATAAATGTGAGACCAAAAAGATTGAATCCAAGAGATATATGCTATTAAGAAATTCACGTAAGAGACACATATGAATGGGGAAGAAAGCATCTACAATCAATGAGGTTTGTACGCGAAGTTTGTTTTTGACTTGTTTTTCTTTCCTTTTTTTCTTTTTTCTTTTTAGGTTGCTGGACAGTACAGGGATCAAACCCTTGATGTTGGTATTATCAGCACCACATTCTAGCAAACAGACAAGCCCTGCCTTGTTTTTCTTATTTTGCTATGTGTACGTGGGTATTCCTTAAGAATATAACTAAGTCAAACAAATCCAGTGACAGACTAAACAGATCAACTTTTCATAAACCCTCAGAAACCTGAGGCTCTTTACAAAATACAAGGACAACTAATCATTCCTAATGATTGGTCAAATAATCATGGAGTAGGAAAGAAAATCACTTAAACAAGATGACTGCTATGTCAGAATACAGACTAAAAATAACTGGTTTATATAAACAGAGTACTTAATTCAAAAGGGCTTACAATTTAATCCAACTTAAATGAAATAATCAGGTATAAACTTAATAAAATATGTACAGGATATGGAGGTTGAACATTTCAAGAAGGTGATAAAATTAATCAAAGAATCCTAAAATAAATAGAAAATTATACTATGTTCATGGATGGACTCAACATAGAAAAGATGTCAGTTCTCCCACAATTTGATCTATAGGTTTAATATAATTCTTTTTCAAAATCCTATCAAGGGTTTTCTGTAAATATAGACAAGCTTATTTTAAAACTTTATGGACAGGCACAGGCACTAGAATAGCAAAAGCAACCTTGAAAAAGAAATTAAAGTGAATTGAATCACTTGACACAATATTAAGTCTTACTATACAGCTGCAGTAATCAAGAGACTATGATTTTGGCAGAGAAACATACATAGATCAATGGGAAAGAATAGAGAATCCAGGAATAGACCCACACAAATATATACAAGCAAATGATTTTTGACAAATGTGAAAAGTCAATTTAGTGGTGAAAGAATAATTTTTTTCAACAAATGATACTGGAATAATTGGACAACCATGGGTAAAAAGAATGAGACTCAACCCACATCTCACATCTTATACAAAAATTAAACTCAACATAAATAATGACCTTAAATATAAAATTTAAAATTACATACTTTTAGATTATTTGAAAAGGAGGAAACCTTCAGGATCTAAGGCTAGGCAAAAAGTTCTTAGACTTGACACAAAAAACATGACTCATAAAAGTAAAACTTCATAAAAAGGACCTCATCAAAATTAAAACTTCTGTTCTGCAAAAGATACTGTCAAGAGAATGAAAAGACAAGTTATTTCCATTGGGAGGAAATATTTTTTCAGCCACATGTCTGACAAAGGACTAGTATACAAATGTATATACACACACTATTAAAACTCAATAGTAAAAAAAAAAAATTCAAATAAAATGGGTAAAATACATGAAGAGACATTTCATAGAAGATATACAGAAACATGTTCAATATTATTAGCCATCATGGAATGCAAATTAAAGCCATAATGAGATACCACTTTCAGAATAAAATAAAAACAGTGACAACACCAAACACCAAATGCTGGTGAGGATGTGGAGAAACTGTTTCAATCATACATTGCTCAAAGAAATGCAAAATGGTGTAGCCACTCTGGAACCCAGCTGGGAAGTTTCTTATAAAACTAAATATGCAACTACCGCATGACCCAGCAATCACATTTTGGGAATTTATCCCAGAGGTGAGAGAGTAGGGGGAGGAAACAACTTACGTTCACAAAACAACATGTATATGAATGTTCACAGCAGCTTCATTTGTAATAAGCAAAAACGAGAAACAACCCAGATGTCCTTCAAAGGGTGAATGTTAAGCAAACTGTGGTAATTCATACTGTGGAACACTACTAAGCAATAAAAAATAAATAAATAAATAAATAAATAAATAAATGGACTATTGATATACAGGGCAACTTGGATGATTCTCAGAAGAACTATATTGAGTGAAGAAAACCAATCCCAAATGATTAATACTGTATGATTCCATTTATATAATTCTTTTCTTGAAAAGAAAAAAAAATACAGAAATGTATGACAGATTAGTGCTTGCTGGGATGGGAGTGTTGAGGTATGTGGTTATAAAAGGGCAACGCAAGGGATCCTTTTGCTGATGGAACAGTTCTGCATCTTAACTGTGATGGTGGATACAGGTACCTACAGGTGATAAAACTGCATAAAACTAAATGCAAACACACACACGAGCACAAGTAAAATTGGGGAAATCCGAATAAAATCAAGATGATTGTAACATCAATGTCCTGGTTGTGGTACTGTACTACAGATTTGCAAGATGTTACCATTAGGGAAAACCTGAGAAAAAGATACATATTATCTCTATGCTATTTCTTATAACTGCACACAAATCTACAATATGTTCCATATAATATCTCCATGTGCCTCTGGGAATGTGGGGAAGAGTGAGGTAAGGATCTCTCTTCTCCGTCTCCATCCTCCAGACTGCTTCAATCAGAATGGTTCCCCTTTTCATCTGTTTGAATATTGGGCCATTTGAATAATATGAAGTAAAGATTCTACTCCAGGGAGGCAGTGCACCATGGTGGTTAGGAACGTGGGCTATGGAGCCAGAACTTCTTGTCTGTAACTCTACCACTTCACATCAGCGTAATCTTGGGCACGTTACTCACACTTCACTCATTCTGAGCTTCCTCATCTGTAAAATGGGTAAAATAATAGTACCTGTCTCATGGGACTATTGTGGGATTAAACTAACATATTTAAGTACTTTGTTCAGTGCCTATTGGGACACAGTAACCCCTTAATAAATACCACTCTTCATGACGACCAAAGTAAAACCCCTAGCTTAATGGTATTGTCCAAAAGAGCAGTGCATTTTAAAATCAATTTTATTAAGAATAGGTTAATTATTAAGAATGGTTAACTAAGGGCTTAGAATGGGTCAAGCACAGTTAAAGTGCTTGTCTTACATTATTTATTTTTAAATAGTCACATTAACCTTGTGAGGCCAGTCCTATTATCATTATCCCCATTTTATAGATTAGTATCTTAAGGCACAGAGAATTTAAATGTCCCACTCAAGGCCACATAGGTCATGAGCTGTCTTTCTGACCTAGAATCAATGCTCCTATTGGCGCTATTCACCCTTCCAACACTAATTCAACCAATATTTAATGAATGCTTATTGGATTCCATATACTGATGAAGATGCTGAGGCCACAGAGCTGAACACACCAGTACAGGTTCTCTGGCCTCTTAGAGCTTACTGTCTCCCAGCAGTGAGAAGATTCACAAATGAATGAATGATGTAATTTCAACAGTGGTAAGTGCTACGAATTTGATATATTAACGAAATGTGATTTTGAGTTCCATGGAGTGTTCAAATAAGGCTTTTCTGAGGCAATGGCATTTGGGATAATAACTGAAGGAAGAAAAGATACCATGGGAAAAAGTTTTGCAAACCAAAAGAACAGTGAGTGTAGAAGCCCCAAGATTGGACAAGGGACAGGAGGCCAGTGTAGCAAGGTGGCAAGAGGCATGGGATAGGCTGAGAAAGGTGCTAGAATAGAATCATGCAAGGCCTTGGAGTCTGTGGTAGTGGCAATGAGTTTTGACATAACTCTAAGGCTGATAGTAGCCTCAAAAAGAAAAAGAAAAAAAGAAAAAAAAAACTTCAAGGTATAGCTTTGAAACCACCTTGTACTTGCAACTCACAGGTGATACATGATCCAATGTTTGTGACTTATGTCACTGTAGATGTTAAAACATGGGGTTCACACCACCTTCAATCCTGTTTCAACCATGGCCACACTACATGGTATATTTATTCTTTCTCTCTGATTTTATTCTTTGCATTTTCCTCAAAACTGACACATAAACACATTCAGCTTTCCAATCGCAATTAGGGCACTCTTAACAGAGGAGGCATTGAGAAGGAAATTTATCTTTGACAGTTAGGATGGGGTTTTTTACTAAAATAGTATTTCATAAAGAATATGAGTATATCTAAAAAAAAATCTTATCGTACCTGAAGTGTTTGTGATGTTTTCCATCACAATGAATGTGTATATGTACAGTGGCCCCCCCCTTACCCGTGGTTTTGCTTTCTGCAGTTTCAGTTACCAAGGCCCAACCACGGTCCAAAAATTTTAAGATATTTGGAGAGAGAGAAACCTCATTCACACAACTTTTATTATGATATACTGTTGTAATTGCTCTATTTTATTATTAGTTATTATTGTTAATCTCTTACTGTGTCTTCTTTACAAATTAAACTGTATCCCAGGTATGGACGTATAGGGAAAAACATAGTATATATAGGGTTCAGAACTATCCATGGTTTCAGGCATCCACTGGGGTTTTTGGAACATATCCTCCATGCTTAAGGGGAACTACTGTAAACTAATATAAATAAGAAAAAGGAAATAAGAGGCTATTATGACAGTTTTGCTTGTAATTTACACGTATTAAAACAGTAAACCTACTAAATATAGTGTCACATGTTGACTCCTAGGAAGTCGATCACTTTCTCTTTTGATTATTTGTTCAGGAGGTAAATCAGAGATTGAAAAATTAAAAAAAAAAATTAAAAAGCAGCTTATAGGCCAAGGCAACCTAGAGAAATATTCAATTCGGCTCACGTTGTATTTTTTAAAATTACAACGTGATTAGAAGTTTTCAACTAAAAAATATTAATATTAGAATTTTTCAACTAAAAAATCTATATTTCCGGTTTTCCTTGAAACAAGGGAACATGTGACAACAGTGGGCCCACGTTTCCGTGAGACAGCAGTAACCTGGAGTTGGACAATGCAGACGTAAAAAGAGTTGGCAAGTTGGAGAAAAGCAAAGGGTAAAGGAATGACACTTTCAGCACATCGGGAAATTGTCAAGAAACACGTGTGCACATCCATGATGAAAAGCATGGAGGGGTGAGTATGTTATTGAATGTGAGTCATATAATCAGTAAGATATTTTTTGAAAATAATGTAATCCTCAAAATTCATAAGAAAGAGGAAAGAGTCAGTGAAAGATTGTATACATGAGCCAAATCATTAACTTTCTAAAGTGGGGGAATCTGTCGATAATGTCAGAAGTTGATAAAACAAGAAAGAGAGATATAAACACATACCACAGTGTTTCAGCAGCAACCACCAAGAACATGAATACAAGAACTGAAGGTGGTCACCAGGCCTAGAAAGGTATATTGGCTTCCCAGGACTGTCCTAACAAAGTACCACAAATTGGGTGCCTTGAACAACAGAAATGCAGTCTCTCACAGTTCTGGAGATTAGAGTTTAAAATCAAGGTGTCAGCAGGGTTAGTTCCTGCTGGAGGCTTTGAGGGAGAATCTGTTCCAGCTTCTCTCCTGGCTTCTGATGGCCGCTGACAGTCCGTGCTACCCTTGGCTTGTAGACACGACACTAATCTCTGCTTCTCTTCACATGCTTTCTTCCCTGTGTCTGTGTCTCTTCTTATAAGAACATCAGCCATTACTAATTCAGTAACCTCATTTTACCTTGAAGACATCTATAAAGACCTTATTTCCAAATAAGCTCACATTCATGGGTCCTGGGTTAGGACTTGAGCACATCTTTTGGGGATCATAATTCAACCCACAATTGGGGGAGAGGCATAAAGTTAGTACAGTTAACTTTTCATTATAAGCTCTTAAATACCATTTGATTTCTTAACCTTGCCCGTTTTATATACATTTTTAAATGTAAATTTCTGTACAAATGTGATAGGGTTATATCCGTTACTAGATGGTCTTCTTCTTAAGACATAACCATGTGTCCATTCAGATGACAGAAAATTGGGTAAGTAATTTACACAGCCCTTTTTATTCTCAATACACCAAAGGTTCTCCTAACAATTTCATTTTGCAATAGTAGTATAAGCAGGCCATAAATAATTTCCTGAGCACCCTAAGCATTTTTGGGATCCAAAGCAGCTACTTGGTGCCAGACACTACGCTGGAGCCCTAGGATGCCAAGCTGAATACAGCACAGTTTCTATCTTCAAGGAATTCAAAATCTAGCTGAGAGTGATGGTGTCAGGACACGCCTGGTGTGAGCAACAGAATACCCCATCCAGATGCACTGGATGATGAGGAAATTTTATTGTATCACTATTAGTTAGGATTAGGCTGTGCTGTGCATGAGAAAAACACCAAAATTATAGAGACTTAAGCAAATGAGAAGTTTATCCCTCCCAGAGGTAGGAAATCTTGAGCTGACCTGGTGTTCTGTGGTGTCAGGGAGAAAAGACCAGCCCTGGACTCCCACCTCTGGGCTTCTTTTATGTGACATGAGCTGTTGCTGTGCCATCGTCCCTCCATGGTCCTTCCAGCATCTTCTAAGCAGCAGGAAAGAGAAAAAGGTGAAGAAGGACGTGGCATCTTCCCTGCTTATATCCTGTAGGCCAGGATTTGGTCATATCACCACACTTTGCTGCACAGGAGTCTTTACTTTGAGTAGTCTTGTGTCAGACATCCGTTCCCAAGGAAGAAGGCTCTGATGCACGGATCAGCCCCGATCAAACAGAATCTGCCACCACCATGAAAATAATGCATTGCTTTCAGTGTGGCCAGTGCATCCATGCAGAAGGGAGCCAGTAGATGGACTAGCGAAGAATGGGTCTAGAAGAGTCACAGGAGAGGTGAAGACAAAGCAGAAATTTTGAGGGACTGATAAATGTTTGCCACATGGACCAGGAAGGAAAGGGTATCCGCACAGAGGAAAACCTGGTGATGGACTGGATATGGGAGGGGATAAGGAAGGGGGTGAACTAAGACAGTGCTTTGGCCTTAAATAACAGAATGGACCTTGGTGCCATATGATGAGACAGGGAACCCCCAGGGTAGGAAACCCAAGCTTGGGTAAGAAAGAGAGTTAATTCAGTTTTGAACATGTTTCAGGAGCCTTCAGCCCACTGGTGCATACATGTACCTCCTTGACTGTAATAGCACTTAAATCAGAAAAATGTGGTTTTTTGCACTACAATTAACCTCTCCTATCCACTCTTCCTATGCCTTAGAAATGCTGGTATGGGAGCATTTACCATTTGGGAAAAGCATCAGATTAATCAACTATAATTTAATTTATGATGATGTAAACAGTCACATCCTCTTTGGCATCAGTGAAGGAAACTTCCAGAACATGGTCTGGTGGGTAGTTTCTTACACAAGAAAGGGATGACTCCAAAGTGGGTATTTGAGTATTGAAAGAAGGGGCCATGACATATTTTAAGATTTTGAAAAGACATATCGTAGATAGCTAAACCAGAAGAGGAAATGTTGTAGCAGAGGGGGAAAGTGAGTAAAAAAGAATAAGTCATTAGTACAAAAAAGTTATCACACACACACACGTGCACACATACGTGCACACACACACACACACATTCACACGCACACACACACACACACACACACACACACAAAGAGAAGTTGGCAGAAATTCCAAAGAAACCATTTTTAGGACATTACCTCACTATGCAGAAACCTAGAATCCTATTCTTGCAGAAACCAAGAACAAGGTGTGGCATTCCTAGTCACTCACGAAGGACAGAATGACAGAACAAAGAAGGCTAGAGGGATTTGGCAGAATGACAAAAGTAATAATGGCAAGAGTTCCCTGCAGTTGGAGGTTGTTCGTTTTTCTAATACCTTCACAAACATTTACTCACCTGATACATGGTCAACCCTACGACTTCAGTGAAGCAGGAACAATCATCCCTCTGTTCACTGTTGAAACAATAATGGACCAAATGGATGTTTAACAAATAAAGTAACACCCAAAGCAGCATATCCCAGACTGTGTTCTTTAGAAATCAATTTATTTGTTCCATGGAACATGTGATTTAAAAAAAAATGAGCTCCATGTCCCAATCTGTTTTTAAAATTCTGACTCAAAGTTACTTAGATTTCCTAACTTTAGGACTTCTGAGAGTCTGTGAGAAACCACAGTGGACTATGAATCTCAAAGATGGAAATGCAAATGTTGCAGTTCCCAAATTTCTTTAGGCACACAACCCTGTTAATCACAGTCTCCTTGGCCACCGTCTCTGGTACACATTTTGGGAAATGCTGTATATCAGGAAGTGTTGGAAATGTCCTTCTGGTCCAAGGAGAGCTGAATGCTGCAGGCTCAGCAATATGTGGTGATGGGGAAGTTAATACTGTCTGGGACCTGCCTTGGAGGTCACCTCTACACATAAATAAGCAACTTGTCAGACACATGTAGTGGTAAGCCAGGATGAGAACCCAGGTTTCCCAAATCCGGTTCAGTGTGTTTCCCACCACACCATTTGTCCTGGTCTCAAAAGCAGCAGGTGGTCTTCCCTCCACTTACATTTCTTCTTGATTTTTATTCATCTCAAGAAAGTAAAACTATGCATGGAAACTCTCAACCCCTTCTGATTAGTGTGAGCAACTTTATTTCCTGTATAAAAACAGGGAACTCACATTTAACAAGGTCAGGAACTACATTTAAAGCCACTGGAGTCTTAATATTGTGGCAATTACAGTTAATCAAATTCACAGCCATCTCTGACAGCTATGGGTGCTTGAGGGGCACTTCGTGGAAGACGTAAATAAATGAAAACTCAGTTGTTCCGTGTGTGCATTATTCATATATTTATTTCCCAACCGTTGCATGACAGCATCTTCAGCTACATTTTCAGTGAGAAAGGGACAAAGTTTTTAAAATTCTACAGTCAATTTCTTGTGTTAAAACTTCTCAAAAGATTCAGATAGGCAAAATTGTCATTTTTTTTCTTAATAATATCTTTAAAAGTGAAATGGAAGAAGTACTGCACTCTCATAAATACTACAGATTTCCTAAAGGAGAAATATGTCTACATACGCCACACCATTTCTGTATTAATCAAATAGCAGAATGTACATTTCCTCTTTTCTTTGGGAAATTGCTTTATTTATATTAGAATAAACTCTGAAATCTGGTCATGGTGTGCTACTTGTAACCCCAGTATTTTATTATCAAGATTCATAAATTGCACAGAATTTTAGATTAAAAAAAAATGCATATCTCAAAATTCCTCCAGCTCTTTATACGCCCCCAAGAGATTAATACTAAATGTATCAGATCTAAAAGAGTGTGGAGGATGAATCAGCTACAAGAACTCATCAAGGGCTTGGAGGCTTAATGTAGATAATTCTTCCGTTCTAATGCTTTGAACTTTGGTTAATGATTATTACAGATGAAAGAGAATGTGGCTTACCATGATCCCTACAGATTTACATATTAAATTCCAGAGCCAGCAGGTAGAAGTCTGAAATAGGGCAAGTTTGTGCTCAACCTCCCCTTACTCCTTTCACATTCAAGGGACAACTTTTCAATTCACTTTAGTTTTACATTTGAGTCTGTCCTCCTAAAACCTCCAAATCCTGGCTTTTTCTACCCCCATCACCACCCACCCCATTTCCCCCAAATCAAAATTCCTTTTCCTGGTTTCAGATGCCTCAGGCACATATTTCTTTTGGTAAGCTAAATAAAAGCATGGCGCATAGACATCTGCATGAATTCCATTTTCTCTAGTGGTCATATTCATCACTTTTCAGCTAAAGCTTTAAAAAGCTCCTACTATGTGTTCAATACTAACTAATAGGGAACCATGCCCCCACCAAAAACAATCCCTGTTCTTGTGGAACTTATTTTGAGGTTGGGGTGGGGAGAAAGACAATAGGAAACAACCAAGTAGTGACAGTGCCAAGTAGAACCACAGGGAGATGTGGAAGAGGGTGAACAGGTGAATTTAATTTTAAATAAGGGGGTCAAGAAATGGCCACACTAGGAGGAGCAATTTGAGTAATGCCCTGAACAAATAAGGGAGTGAGAACATGGGTATGCAGAGGGGACGTCATTCCAGGAAACAGGAAGAACAAGTACAAAGGTAGGCATGGGTGGCATCTTCTAAGGAAAGTAAGGAGCCGAGGGCACCAGGACAAGAGCAAGGTGGGACTGAGGAAACTGGAAGAGGAGGTTGAACAGGCAACAGAGAGTCCAATCACGTGATCATGTAGGACATTGTAAGGACTCGGCTGAAGGTTTTGAGGTAAAGACAATTGTGACATGGTATAAGTGTACTGAATAGACTCCAGAGAATGGAGAATTAAGCAGCCCAGTGGCTTGTGCCTCAGTGATAGCAGTCAAGGTTATCAGAAGTATTTAGAGTGCTGATGGACTAGGTCTGAGGAGTTCCAATAATGAATTTTTTACTTGTCCTCTCTCTTAGATATGTATAGGTCTTGTATGAGTCTGTTTCTGTTGCTTATAACAAAATACTTGAAACTGGGTGAATTATAAAGAAAATGAAATTTATAGCCTACAGTTTCTGAGGCTGGGAAGTCCAAAGTCCATCTGGTGGTGGTGACAGGGGCCCAGGGGTCTCACACTGCAAGATGGGGAAGCAGAGAGAGCAGAGAGAGAGCAAAAAAGACAAACTCTCCTCTTCTTTTAAAGCCCTCAGAACCATGCCCCTGATCACCATTATTAATCTACTCACTACTGCATGGTCCTACAATCCAGTCACCAATTCAGGCTCCACCTCTCAATTACCATAATAGGATTTCCCACCCTCTTAACAGTCACAGTGGGAGCTAAGTTTCTAATACATAAAACTTGGGGGACACGATTCAAGCTTCAGGGAGTTTGGGGGGAACATAATTCAATCCACTGCATTCTGTTGGCAAAACATAGCCTATTCTTTATTTTTCTACATTCAGAAAGGTAGGTATAGGGAGTTGTGAAGAATCAAGTATTTCTGGATATATCTGGAACTCTACCAAAGCAAGGAAAGACCAAGGGCATCTGTGGCCATACCAAAATGACCAGATAGAACGAGGGTGACGGTCAGTTGTAAAGTTATAGACTGGCTGACGTTCTCAAGAGAAGAGCTGATGTGCAACTATAATTTCTGGCCACTTAAGCTCGGTCTTGCTCCACTAGATAAAAGAATCACCACCTCGGGTATCTTGAAGCCCCTTTTAAGGTAAGTCCTCTCAAGCAAATATGAAGCAAGCCATTCCTATAGTTGTTTGACATTTTGTTATTAGGTAAAATACTGGGTACCTATAGGATAACTGGGACATAGATTATCTGGTCCAAAATGATGGGATACCACTAGTTTAAAGGGTTGTAGAAATGAAGAGCTTGCCTCAAGATTATTTGCAAGGGATGAAAGTTATGCTATCACTGGCTTCATGGATCACTGCTCCTAAGTAGTAGATTTGCAATTCAATAACGCCTTTCTGAGGACAAAAAAAAAAAATCTTATTTAAATAATGGAAGTATCTAACATACAGAAGATAAATGGTAAAGGATAACTGGACTCATAAGGAGTATAGCTGAGTTCTCCTGTGGAGAGAAGGAAGGCTGGGAATGATGCTGGCCCTAGAAGGTGGAACTTCTTCACTGGTAGTGGGGAAATAAAATACACGGAAGATGCTGTCCTTGACTCCCTTTTCTACTTGCCACAAAGGCTAGTTTTGTGTCCTTTCCTCCCTTATGTATGTATAGATATGCCTATAAAGCATAGAATACTCTAGTTCTCTAATTTGAGAAGGAATATAGCTTCCCCTACTGCTTTTCCTAGTTGTATCAATCACGGTGTCAACATAGTCCCTTGGTAAGATGTTCTAAATCACTACTTTTGAAGAATTTGCACAATAGGAAAGAATGTTCACTTCCCCCATCTGGCTAAGTCACTGTGCTAACGGATCTACTGGATTTACATACAATTTTAAATGCAAAAAGTCCCAGCCCCAGTGAATTGTCACCAAATGAGGATTAAAGAATCTTAGAGACAGAAAAGCAAAATTAAAATGTTCTGTCATAAAAATAAGCATAGTTTCTCCATATACAAGAGAGTAGTATTTTCTCAATATGGAAATAACCGGAGCCTTGGGGGAGTATTACACATGTGCTTTTACACATTTTCCTGAAAAGAGAGAACACATAGCATGTACATTAACAAGAACCAGAAAAATATATTGCCATTGTAGTAGTCCATTTCTGTTGCTTACAACAGAATATCTGAAACTGGGTAACCTATAAAAAAAATTAAACTTATTTCTTACAGTTTGGAGGCTGTGAAGGCCAAGTTCCAGGGAACACATCTGGTGAGGGTCATCTTCTTGGTGGGGTGACTCTCTACAGCAACTCAAGGTATCACATAACAAGAAGGGCCTGAGTGAGAGAGCTAACCTTCTCACTTACTCTCCTTACAAAGCCATCTGAACCACACGCATGATAACTTATCACTTCATACACGGATTAATCTGTTCACAAGAGCACAGTTAACATGATCCAGTCACCGCTCAAAGGCCCCACCTTTTAAATACTATAGTCAGATTTCCTACCCTATTAACACTGCTACAGTGGAGACCAAGTTTCCAATACATGAACTTTGGAAGCACATATTCGACCCATAGCAGCCATGTACAAGGAAAGAATTAGCTAAATTGTGAATCCAAATGGTAACTAAAACTTGTATTTATCTTAGTGTTCTGCCCTTGAATGATGTATTTCAACACAATTACTATTTTTCTATGAGGAAGGCTTACTTCTACTAAGAAAATTGCAAGTCTAAATTAAATTTAGTCACCAAATGTAAAGGAATCAACAAATGGATGGAATTTGCTCTTCTTCCACCAATCACCTGCTTTCTGCTCCATCCTCTCTCTTCTCCCCAAATTCCCCAAGCGTGGAATGAGTGTCTTTTCTGCATCAGACAATGTGCTAGACACAATAAAATCTAGTCCTTACCCTCAAGGGGCTTCACTATTGGGATAATGCCTATTATCCAAATAGAAAATTTATAGAACAACCTGGTAAGTTCCATACTACAGCTTGAAAAACAACAACAACAAAACATTAGAAACCCAGAAGATTGGCTTCACATTAGTCAGTTATTTTAAACAATTAGCAATGAGATGTCATTATAGGAATGTTTTGTACTTGGAAAAAGTATTATTTGTACCTCTGTGAAATAATCTAGACAGGTATTCAGACTCAGTGAATTAAAGTTACCTCCCTGTAAATAGATTTCTGGAAAGCTACTGCAGTTGAGACTTACCTTATGATAACACCTAAAATATGCAGCACGTTCATCAGAAAATTTCTCCAGTCTTTTGGGGCCTTTGCTTGAAGCTTTCTTGAATACTAACCAGCATCTTTGATAAATCTGGAAGGAAATACAAAGACTGAGCTCAGCATCTCCACTGACTGGTCTATTACTGACATTTGCATTGAGATGTTTTCATTTTGATGTTTTTATCTGTTAAATATTCAGAAATCAGAAATGTGGTGTTACTTTGGGAAAGTAAAATTTAAAAAACTAAAATTGTTTTCAAAATGGATGTATTATGTCATTCCAATAATTACTGGAATCAAAAGAAAATAAAGAATATAAAGACACATCATCATACCAAAACCTATGGGATACTGCAAAAGCAGTACTAAAAGGGAAGTTTATTGAAATAAACACTTACATCAAAAGAAAATAGAAAGATTTCAAATAAACAACCTAATGTTACACCTCAAAGAACTAGAAGAACAAGACCAATCCAATCCCACAATTTCTAGGTATATACCAAAGGAATGGAAATCATCATGTCGAAGGGATACCTGGACTCCCATGTTTATTGCAGCTCTATTTACAGTAGCCAAGAGCTGGAACCAACTGCAATGTCCATCAACGGATGACTGGATAAGGAAAAGGTGGTATATATACACACACAATGGAACACTACTCCGCCATAAGAAGGAATGAAATTCTGCCATTCGCAGCAACATGAATGAACTTATGTTAAGTAAGATAAGCCAGGAACAGAAAGAAAAATGTGGCATGTCTTCACTCATGACTGGGAGCTCAGAAAAAAAAAGAAGAAAGAAAGATACAACAATCACAATAAGTCCTTGAACTTTCAAAAGGAAACAATGGAACTATCCACTAGAGGTGCGAAAAGGCAGGGGGAAGGGGATAAAGGAGGAGTTAGGGAGAAATTGGTAAAGGGCCACAAAAAATGACTAAACTGTGTAATGATATAATTAAGAAAGAGATGAAAAAAGGTATTTGAAGGCAAATCTGGTCATGATTTTATAACAATATCATTTTATAAACAATATCACATTTCAAAAACGTCCCAGAAATAAAATCCCAAATCATCACAATTACATAGGCATCAATGGCCCTACCTCTAACTTCAAAAGCAATTAAATCTGAAAAGGATGGACTTGATATACGCTACAGATCTAGTTGCCAGTCCTGGAATGAGACAGCTCATATGTGTCATGTGATGATATTCCTCATAACTGACGGGGAACAGGTGGGCCAGACACTGAACTAGCTAATAATTAGCTGGTCAACACCAAACAGATTCTTGCTTAGAAAATTCAGCCCAGGGGCCTGATGATTATTGCCAAAGGTGCTGACTGAATTAAAAGATCGATGCTGGTAGGTAATAAACTGAGGTTGGGGGTCATGTTGACTAATATGCACAGTAGTTAAGCAGTAAAACTGCTAGAGAGAAAAAGATCATTTCTACTCATGGTAAAGAAGACATTTAGTTCTTTGTTATCTTTCAGTTCCTAATTTTGAGATCCAGTCCTTCCTTCAGGTTTCTTGGAAATCATCTGTATCCCTATCCCCAGGAGCCTATCACTGTCAACATCACTGCAACTTTTTTTAGAAAATACAAGTTTATTATTTTTTAATTGTACCTATTTGTAGAGTACAACATGATATTTCAATACATGTATACGTTGTGTAATGATCAAATCAGAGTAATTAGCATATCCATCATCTTAAACATTTATCATTTCTTTGTGATGAGAACATTCAAAATCCTCTCTTCTAGTTATTTTGAAATACAATACAATATCGCTAACTCTAGTCATCTAGTCTAGACTAGACTCTGCAACTGAACACCAAAACTTATTTTTAGTTGAGCTAGCATAAATGGGGATCTCATTCTAGCAACCAAAACCACCTTGAGGGGAATAACCAATATAAACTAAATTAGTACACTAAAATATAAATAATGCCAAAGACAGAAAATGCCAAGAGCTAATTAGCACATGAAAAACAAAAAGCAAAATAAAATGGGATTTTTTTTTTAAGCCTAAAACTTAATAAGTGTTTAAATTAACAATAGTGTTCACTGATGGCAAAGAACTGAGTGGCACCACTCAACTTCACTGATGATCTTTAAAGGTCATTTGACAACAAATAACCTTAAAGGAACAGGAATCTATTCTACAGAAAAAGTCCAAAATGCCACCAACAATGAAAGAAGGATTTCATATTCAAGCGCAGATGGGTGGGTGCTGTTAAGCCATGACTATCCTTGATCCGAAAATCACCTTTGAAGTACCATATATATGTGGTTTTGTACATTCAACTGGTAAATAAATCTGTGTACCATAAAGCTTAAGAACCTATGGGCCAGTACGAAGAAGCTAAACAAAGTCAACATAAAATGTTTGGTCATTCAAACAGCAGTCAACTGAAAACACCTCTTATGATTCTACTGGTCTTGGCAGAGGAGTGAAGAATTCAGGATCACTACTACTTGTCTATAAAGTTCAATATATTTTATTTTCTTCTTCTGTCTCATTAACATGAACATACATTAATTGCCTTCTTTTAGGTGATAAAAAAGATTAAATTCACCTGAGTTTGAGCTCTAAATACAGAGGGTAAGATATGTGTCTGATCTCACTGAATGTATAATAAAATGTTAGCACTATTACTTATAATAATGAAAATTAGACACTATTAAATCTTCAACAATAGTGACAAAGTAAATTATAATACTTCTATAATATGTAATGTAATATGTGTTAGTCATCTATAAAATAACATAAGTAGTTAATTAGAGTAAACATGGTATACATATAGCATATATGATAGTACATGATATATAGTACACATATAATATGCATTAAACATCTACAAAATAACATAGGTAGTCATTATATTGAAATACAGTGATACAGATAGTATACATTATATATGCATAGCAAATTATACTACATCTATAACACATATGTTATCTATCTATAAGACAACATAGGTAGTTTCAAATGTTTAGAAGGCATTTCTAATGACATAGGAACGTGTTCATAATATGTTATGGGGGAGTAGAATTTAAAACTTTGTATGTCATAATTTCCACTCTATTAAAAATGCATGGAAAAAGACCAAAATATATATATATATATATATATATATATACATATATATATATATATACATAAATCTCAAAATGTTAACAATGTTTTCTGAGTTGAGAGAATAAGTTTTAATTTTGGTTTGTTAGGTTTCTTTTGTGTAATAAAAGTTAATACTGTAAATTAAATGAAAGAATTATGTTATTTCTAAATACCCAGGAGCAACAGTGTAATTAAAATCAATTGTGTTGGCTTTCATCTGCACAGTTATTGACTCCACGAAGGGATATAACAACAGGCAGAAAGCAGTTCAAGGCAGGAGGAGTGTCTTTTTCAACAAACGGTGCTGAAGCAATTGGACATTCACAGGCAGAATAAAAAACAACAACAAATGAACAAAAAACCCACCTTGACTTAAAATACCCACCTCAAAAGTTAGCTCAAAATGGACTTAAATGTAAAATAAAACCATAAAACTTTTAGAAAAAAGTATGAGACAATGATGTTTGGGTTCATAATCTGGACAAAGCGTTCTTAGACTTGATGCCAAAAGCACAATCCATATAAGAAAACTTAATAAATTGGACCTCATCGAAGTTAAAAACTTTTGCTCTGTGAAAACCCCCGTTAAAAGGATGAAAAGGCAAGTAGAGACTGGGAGAAAATAGTTGCAAGCCACATATCTGACAAAGGACTAGTATCTAGAATATACACAGAACTCTTGAATCTCAACAGTGAAAAAATAATCCAACTACAAAAGGGACAAAAGACACGAACAGACATTTCACCCAAGGGTGTATACAGATGGTGTAGAATCACATGTAATGATGTTCAACATCATTAGTCATCAGGGAAATGTAAATAAAAACCACAATGAGATATCACTACACACCTATCAAATTGGCTGAAATTAAAATAATAATAATAATAGCACTACCAAATGCTGTCAAGGACACAGAGAAATTGGATCACTCATACATTGCTGGTGAAAATGTAAAATAGTACAGCCATACTGAAAAACAGGTGGCCATTTCTTAGAAAAGTATCAGCAGTATATATTAAAAGCAGTATATAAAAGTATTTTATAATGTCAACATGTTGGTTAGGATCGTCGTACTCTAGTTCTGGAAATATATACTACCAGAGAAACTCAGTAAAGGGTATAGGATCTTTGTATAGTATTTCTTACAATTCAGTGTGAATCTACAATTATCTAAAAATAAAATGTTTAATTAAATATTTTAAAGATGGAAAGATGTAGAGATATTTGACCAAGATCTTAAAATTATGGTTTAATTTAACAACTGACATCTACTTTCTTCTCCAGTCCTATTTTTTTTTTTTTTTTTTTTTGGCCATCAGATCATAGTCTAATTAACCACTAGATTGAGTAACTTCAAGAAGGCAAATTACAAGAGCCATTAGTAAGAGTTCAAGCACAAAACCCTTTTCAGGATGGAGATTCAGCCATGAAAATTAGCATTCTCAGTCCTAGGGTTGGCAAAGACAGTCTTATCAACATGTTGCATATATCTGAATAACAAATGAGATGATCAGCTCTCTTAAAGTTCTACCACCACCAGAGGACTGTGGTTACAGTGGAAATGATTGTCACTCTGCTTGTTCAAATAAAGGGTGTGGAGAATAGTTTTCTCACTATCATTCTATTACTGGCAACCTTTCTCTTTTGTACATGCTCCTGAGAATGTGTTCAAAAACTGAATGAGCTACAGTATGCAAAAAATATGCCCACTACAAGAAAAAGATATTTTCACCGAGGAAGATATTCTGATTTCCTAATTATGCCTCAGTTTCAGACCCAATCTTCAATAAGAGCATTTCTAACTTTTTTTTTTTAATTCATTCATTTTTTTCATAGTCGAACCAATATTTGCCTGGCTTGTGTCCAAAGGCCGGTGAACACAAGCAAAAGATTCCTCAATTTCAGCATGACTAACAATTTCCATCTTTGACCCATCTGTACTAAGTTTAGGAAACTTTTATTTCTCATTTTTTTACTAAGTAGTAAGGGCAAAAATGCAATGTTACAATCAAATAATTGCAAAAATGCTATCATATAATTTCACATGCAATATTGCTGAAGTCACTGTGTAATAAATCAAAACATGCTGGTTTATTGGGAGATAAGGAAAACTCAATTATGAAAAGGCAGTTTAGAATGTCAAGCTGTAAGGTTCAAACACATGGTACAAAAGTAGACAGGTTGGCCAGTTAGATCAGTTGGTTAGAGAAGAGACTTGTAAACCCAAGTTTAAAGGTTTGTTTCCCCTAGCCAGCCAGCCACCAAAATAATAATAATAATAATAATAAAGCAGACAGTAAAACAGTACAAAAGTTGAGAGCAATCTGTTCAATCACGATGCTTCCTTTACTCTGTCAGACATCATACATCAGTGGTTCTCAGGATGTGGTTCAGCATCACTCAAGGAAATTGTTAAATATGCAGATGCCTAGAGATTAGCCGAGGTCTACTGAATCAGAACCTCTTGGGGTGGGGCCAGACAAATTTGTTCTTTAACATGTTCCCCCTTTATTTTATTTTTAATCTGCAAGCCAATGACATAAATATTCATAAAGAACTTTCCGACTACACGGTGCCTCCCACTTGGGACTGCAGACAAAGAATTCTCCAAGTGCTTCATAATGAGGGCCTCTGAGATGGGTGGTTTCCAACAAGTGGCGCACAGTGGCCTTTGAAATAGAGCAGGGGGAGATGCCGTCTTGAGTCTGAGAGACACTGAAGGTGAAATGTAATACACTGAGCTGAGCTAGAGTAAATTTCAACTGCCAGCACGCTCTGTCCTAAGAACACTAGAAGAGCCACCTGGTACCCAGAGGACTAAAAACTTATCCTCAATATCTCAGTATTGTTTAGAGGAAATAAAACAGGGAAACATTGAACATGGTAATACATGAAGACTAGTTGGAATAACACTGACATCATTTCAAAGGATGACAACTTAAAAATAATCCCATTCACTTAATAGTTTACTGAATTTTTAAAAATTCATTCAACTGTCTCCATGTTTTACATGACAAATCTACTTGCCAGGTGTAGTATTATTTAATTAACATTTTTCTTTAAATTGACTTTTTCAACTAACAGATGTTTTTATTTAAAAAAGAAATCTCTTATCCCAACCATAATAGGAAAGAGTAGTTTCACTGGCCATAAATAGTAGATAATCCTAATGATCCACACATTGTTAGAGAATTCAACGACAGAATAATTTTCATGTTGAGATATCTCACCTCCAATACATTAGTGTTTCTTCATCTCAGCACTGTTGACGTTTTGGGCCAGATAATTTTTGATAGGAAGGGTGGGGTGGAGGCTGCCCTGTGCATTGTAGGGTATTTAGTAGCATCTCTGGCCTCCACCCATTAAATGCCAGTAGCACCCTCACCTACCCCAGCTGACAACCAAAACTGTGTCCAGACATTGCCAAATGTCCCCTGGGGGGGCAAAATCAGAAGCAGTGCTATAGATGAATACATGATGATCTGGGATTGAAGAATGTGAGGCTTTGTGAATATCTTCAAAGCCCCTGATTTGGACAAGTCAATTCACACAAACCTCTGCCAAAGCTTAAACAGATAAGCATGTCATACGGTTTTGACAACTTGGGTGGATACACAGCAGATTTAGTAGTTATGTGAAAATCGCATTCAGTGTGTATTTTGTTGGTGATAATGATGATGTTATTATACTTAATTTTCAGCTTTAAATTGTCACCAATTCATATAGAATTTGTTCTACTTTTCCATGGTCTTTTCTTTCTTTAAAACTTGGTATCTATAATAATTGCTTAGCCCTGATTTAAAATCCCTGACATTTTTACTGGCTTATTTTCCTAACAGAATATTCTGGTAGGTTCACCAAGATTTTCAGTGCCACGAAGCAGCTGAAACAATTAAGAATTTGCTTAGAGTTCCTAATTTTATCAGCAATCCATCACAGTGTCTTGAACAGAATCACAATTATTCTTCTGGATGCATGGACACTTATAAAATAACAGAAAGCAAATTTTGGTCACAAAATTCCTGTTACAAGGAAACAGTACACCCCCCTCTATGTAAGCTGTAGAGAGAGGAAAGCCTTAGTAAGATGTGACTATTTAGGCCTTTATGGTCTACCCCAAGAGTCGGCAAACTTTTTCTGTAAAGGACCAGACAGTAAATATGTGAGTCTTCAAGGGCCCTAAGGTCTTTGTTGTAATTCACTTCTGCAGATATAGCACAAAAGCAGCCATAGAACATATGTAAAAGAGAGTGTGTGGCTATATTCCAATAAAACTTTATTTACAAAATCAAGCAGTCAGCCAGATTTGGCCTGTGGGTCATAGTTTGCCAACCTGTGGTCTATGGTTGTATTTCTCAACTCTTTAGGTTCAGGACACCTTTGATGAACATAAAAATCTGTTTGACAAGTCCGTCTTGTGGGAAACAGAGAAGTGAATATGCCCTGGTGAGAATCCCTATATGCTCACATCTCTCAACAAGCCAAAATTTTACTTTAATAAAATTATATTAAAATGTTGACCTGAGTCTTTTTCAACCCCCTCCACCAAATTTCTGGTCTCCCTGTCCACATCACAATTCTACAGGTAATGTGGATGAATCCTGAAGAGTTCTTTCTCTTGCAGACATATTAGCATGTCTGTTTCTAGTGATGGGTTATGTAGTTAGGTTTTTATAGTCATCTTATTTTATGAAGTTAAGGTGAACATGGGGGAGGGGAAGGAGGTTATGATTGTTTTCCATTTTGTCATCATTCCTATTCTGTAATCACAGCAACTTTCTCTTCTCAGAGCATTCTCCCCAACCTCTAAAATATATTCTCATCCCTACAATGCTGAATTAGCCTCATTTCTCATACACTACTCCTATTTTCACCTACCCTCCAAAACAAATCAAATATTTTCTCATCCAGGATGTGAATACCAATGCCTAGCTTTGGCTGAACTCTTTCTCTGTGCATTGCGGAATGCTGAGCCCTTCGTGTGCATATTTCAACTGATCCTCTCAAAAATCTCAAGTGAGGCAGGTGCTATTATGCCTATTTTACAGAAGAGAGAATATAGCCTTAGTGAGGTTAAGTATCTTACTCAATCGCATGAAGTTAGTAGAAACAAGACAGGCTTCCAACTTTGGTTTGCCTGACTCTGGAAAACAAGCTCTTATACATTACTCCAGGACTTTTCCAGAAAAGTTGAACTACTAGGGATGCACGAACTCATGCTGAGGGTCGAGCCATCTGTAGGAAGTTTATTTTCATGCTTATCATAATCTAAAAAGAGACATTCAGTTGTAACCATATGCTCTTTCTTCTGGATGACTACTTTATAGCTAACTATTTCAGTGTGACATTTGCATTTGTAATTTTAAGTTCACTGGCAGCAAGTGTTCACCTACAGAGATAGTTTTTAAGGGAGTATTTCTGAAACTGGGAACTTAAGATCCTAATACAGGGCTCACAGGTATCCTAGCAGTCTGTAAGAAGTATATGCTTTGAATAGAACTCCATACTATCTCTCCTTAAGTGACAATATATTCAGTATCCTCAACAGGAGTCCAGAAACCCAAATGTGCTAAGTATTTCTAACTACCTGAGAAATATCTCACTCAACTTCTCAGTTTTTCTTGGCCTCCCTTGTATCTCTCAACCCACAACCTCTCACAATTCCTTAGTCACAGTGGCAGGAAACTAATGTCCAGGCTACTACTCCCTGCTGTCCTGTGCAGATCACTCCCTGGGGCTGACCAGTCACTTCGCCATGAGCGCCTGATCCTCCCAGAGTCTCAGGGTTCTCTGTCACTTTGAGACTGATGAAATGCCATAACCCCAGGACTCCCCAACAGCCATAGAAAATGATGCTCGTTGATAAAATCTGGAAGTCAAAGGAGACTAACCAGAAAGAAACAGGAGATAGCAGCTATCCCAGCGGATAATTCCCTCTCCATCCTGTCTGCCATTGTCTGCAAAGTTCTCCTTCTACAGTATGAAAGCTTTGACCTGGATGATTTCTGAGACCGGGATGGTTACAATTTTCCAGTCCTGTGAATGACTCTGTCATGGCAGGATTTCAGAAGTTGGTACATAAAGAGTACAAAAGAGGGAGATTGGCATCCTTGAATCATAATTTGTAGGCTGCTACCAATTTTGCTAACCAATATAATGAGCTGGGTCAGAATCATGTATTTTATGAATGAAAAAAAAAATCTTTTTAATGAGTGAACAACACGATTCTATGATGCCTATCCTTTGTACATACCGTACATTAGTAAGGAAAGAAATGCTAATTTGGAGAAGGTTGTATGGTGGATAGAAGGTACATTTTAAACTCACTGCAAAGAAAAATACCAGCAAAAATGAGATAATTCATCATAAAATAAAATATGCATAAAGAGGATAAAAATACTTAAAAAGCATCCACAGGCAATAAATTAGCTATGTCGGCCCTTTACTGATGGTGAAGTAAATTAGCACAACCTTTCCAGAGGCGGAATTATGCCGACACTTTGACCCAGAAATATTACTTCTAGGAATTTCCCCCTGAGGAAATAACTGAGGGAATATGCAAACATATGGGAAAAGCAATCTACGGGATAAAAACTGGAAATACTCTAACTGTTCCAGAGGACTGGCTTAATTACTTATGGCATATCTGTAAATTGAAAATTGCCATAATTAAAAATGATCTTGTAAAATAATATTTATACCATAGAAAATACTATTAATAAATTATTAAGTATAAAAAGGATGTTATTCCTGTTTTTTTAACCTTTCTCCTCCAGTATGTATACAAATAGAGTATACTTATTCAGTAAATAGGGCCAGTTGCTCATGCAGAAAGATCATGAGCTATATTTGATCTTCTCTCTCTCTCTCTCTCTCTCTCTCTCTCTCTCTCTCTCTCTCTCTCTCTCTTCTCTCTCTCTCTCTCACACACACACACACACACACACACACACACACAAAAGCAATTCTAGGAAAAAAAAATCTGTGCTTCAATAAAAAAAATCTATGCATTCTCTAGCAAGCACCTTTTCAGGGTTAGCTGCTTATGATTTTGTGGGAGCTATTCTATAACTCTGTACATTGAAGGTAACTGATAACAGTGCAAAATAATTCTAGTCTATATGCACATTCTGTCTTGTTCAGTAGAGGTTCAATTGCTTGCCCCCCACCATTCTCCATAAAGCTAGGCCTCTCTCCTTTCCAACATTTATTTCACTATTTTGGATGTATAAATGTGTAGGTTCTTTGAATTGCCCTTTGAACTAGTTATAATATTCTGCTTTGTTCCTTCATTTAATTAATGAGTTAAGTAGAATCTTAACACATACTCATTCTACATCTGTATGAGAGTCATGATTTTACCTGTTTTTGAAAATTATCTTTTAATACAATCCATCTGTCACTAAGTCCTGTGCATTTTACCCTCTAGCTAAACCTAGAATATTTTTATCTCTGCAGGGGACTGCCACCCTCATCTGAGCCCCCATCTTCTGAGTTTCAGAGAGCCCCCTGCTTTCATGCTTGCCACTTTTCAATCCTCTTTCTACATAACATCTGGAGTTGTCTTCAAACACAAACCTAACCACATCATTCCTCCACTTAAAGCATTTCTGCAGCTGCCCATTGCCTTTAGGCAAAAAACCAACATCTTAATCAGACATTCCAGAATCTTCAAAAACTGGCCACTCTACCTTATCATCTTATTTTGCTGCTTTCTTCAGTTTATATTCTTCACTTATAAATACATGTCCTGTAGTAAATATGTATTTTTTAGTATAATTAAACAAGAAATACATTGTTTTGAAAAAAATTCCCGTGGAGTCAATATCTGCCATGAACTGCTGAGATCATGCTCTCCACACACAGGACACCCTTCCCTCATCACTACAAAGTTGACCAGTGTCCAGTGTCAAGGAAGCCAGCAGTAAAAGAGAAAGTTATGTAGCCTTTTCTTTCTCTGTCTCTGATGCTTTTCTGATCTTTTTTCCAGATCTATAAAGCAGGAGAAAGAGTGAAGAGCAAAAGATCTGCAGAAAGAAGCCATCAGCAGTTGCCATCTGTTTATCTACCTGCTATTTCTAACCAGAAAAAGCAAACTACTCTAAAGAAATGCCATAGAATCCAATACTGAGTGAGCATTCTATTCAAACAAAAATCAGAATGCTGGTATCATTTATTAATTCATTCAACAAATATGTACTGGGTGCCTACCATGTGCCAGGCACTATTTAGGTACAAAATACATGGCTGTAAATAAAATGGGAAAAATCTGCTGCCTTCTTGGGCTTACAGACGATCAATAAGATATATATGTTTGTGTTTGTGTGTGTGTGTGTGTGTGTGTGTACACGCATGTGTGTGCTTCTTACACTACATAGATAATACATCATAAATATGTCATATGGTGTTAAATACCATGAAGTAAAATAAACCAAGGAAAGTGAATAGGAATTGTTAGTGGCTGGTAATGAGATTTTAAATAGGGTTATCAGGGAAGTTCTCATAGGAAAGGTGACATCTGAGCAATGACATTAAATAGAGTGGGTACGTGGGGGAAGAGGCCTCTAGGTAGAAGGAACAACCCATGGGCTTTGAAACAGACACATGCCTGGCATGTTGAAGAAAGAATAAGGAGGCCAGCATGAGATGAGAGAAGTCAGGACCAGCAGGAAGTGGAGGGGCTCATACTGGACAGCCCTTATGGGTCTCACTGGAAAGACTGGCTTTTTATCTGAGTGACACTGGAGGGGAGATGAAAAGTCTTGAATGGAAGGAATAATCCAACTTAAGTAGGTGGTAAAGGCAAAGCAGGGAAATTAGTTAGGAGGCTGTTGCAATAAACTACGTGGGGGTGATGGTGACCTGGACAAGGATGGAAGTGGAGGAGGAGGAGAGAAGAAGTCAGAATGTGCATATATTTCAACAATAGAATCAACAGGATTTGTGGATGGAATTGGATGGAGAGGTGAGAATAAGGAAAGAGTCAAGGATGGTTTCAAGATTTTTAACTCAAGCAAGTGGAAGGAGAGAGTTTCCATTAGCTGAGAGAGCCTGGAAGAGGACCAAGTTTAGTAGGAAGGATGTGAAATTTGGTGATGGATATATTGAATGTGTCATGACTACTGAACATACAAGTTTATATAAACATTACATTGTTAAGCATAATGAATAGGCAGTTATGTATACGTTGAAAATATGAGCTTATATATAATATATATATTATATATAATATTTTATTGTACTTTTTAAATGAATTAATAATGCTATCTCTCCTATGGGCTATTGTAAAAATTGAATGAACTAGCGCATTTAAAGTACTTAGCATATTGCTTAGCATATGGTAAGCGCTCCACAGTGGTTAGTAGTTCATACCTTCCAAATAGATGGTGATTTGAATGCAAACAAAGCCAACACACATTTTGTTTCCTGCATTTACTCGTTAATTCTGCAAATATTTACTGAGCAGCTACTACACGCCAGGCACTGTTTAGAGCACTGGGGCAATAGCAATGTGCAAAGTGAAGTCCACAAAGTTCACCTTCTACTGCGCAGGGACAGATAACGCAAGTACCTCAGGCCATAGCACAACGCTTGGCATGTGGCAGTCACGATTACAGACTACCTTTGCAGACCCCTGTCACTTGGTTGTATGTATCCAATAAGAATTTGGCAGAGTTAAAAAAAAAAAAAAAAAATGACCTCCCTGGCACTTCCAAAGGGACCTGCGAAACTGTCTTTGAGTGATCTCCAAGCCAGAATCACTAAGACTAAGTTCCAATTTCTTAGCCTGGACTTTTATAATCTGACCCCCGCCTACATGTCAGGCCTCATTTCCCACCACTTCCTGCTCCACTTATGACAGGCCAGCCTCCAAAATCTTATGTTCTTTTCTGACAAGATATGAGAGAATATGCCAGAACTCTCCTCCCCTGCAGTTTACATGGCTGGCTTCTTCTCATCTTTCAGGTCTTAGGGAGGATTTCTGTAGCAGTTAGCTATTTTTGCATAACAAATCACCTGAAAGTTTAATAGCTTAAAACAGCAACCACTTATCACTTCTAACTGATACATCTGTTGAGGGGGCACTTCTGCTGATCTGACCTGGCTTCCTTAACCATGGCTGGGTTCATTCACATGTAAGAAGTCAAATCAGGTTGTCCTGAAATTGGCTGGGATGACTCAGCTCTGCGGTGCACGATCTCTGATTCTCCAGCAGGCTAGCTGGGGCTTATGCTCCTGGAGTAAGCAAAAGCCCAGGAGAGTAAGCAGAAACATGTAAATGCTTTTTCATGTTTTAATTAATCTTTGTATTTGGAGATAAAGGTAGAGTCACATGCAGTTGTAGCAAATAATGCAGAGATCCTGTATATCCTTCACCAATTTCCCCTAAAGGGACTATCTTGCAAAACTATCATATGACATCACGACTGGGATATAAATGTTAATACAGTGAAGACACAGAACACTGACATCATCCCAAGGATTTCTCACTTGCCCTTTTATGACCACAGTCACTTCCTTCCTGCCCCATGCCCTCCTTAACCCCTGGCAGCCACTAATCTGCTGTCCTCTTGTATAATTTTGGCATTTTAAGAATATTGTATAAATATAATCATAATTATAATCAAATCATACATATAATCAGCTTCTTCTGGCTTTGGCTTTTCACCCAGCATGATTCTTTGTTCATTCATCCAGGTGGTAGTTCTCTACAGTATTCCTGTATCACAGTTGGTTTACCCATTCAGTCACTGAAGGACATCTGGGTTGTTTCTTAGTGTTATGAATAAAGCTGCTATAAACATTCATAAGACGGATATTTGGGTGAATACAAGTTGTCATTTCCCTGGGATAAGCCTTACCACCCTTCATGCAATTTTCCTTCTCCTGTTTATAACTGTCTTAGATACTTCCGCTACATCTATTTAGAACTACACCAGACAGAGATATAATTTTTGCTTTTACCATCAAACATAATTTAGGAAACTGGAGACGGGAAGCAGAACCTATCACATTTACTCATATTTTTGCTTACTGAGTCTTTCTTCCCGTCTGATGTTCCAAGATTTCTTCCTGTATCATTTCCTTTCTCTTTAGAAATCTCTCATTAATTATTCCTTTAGAGTGGATCTGGGGGCGGCAAGTTCTCTTTGTCTTATTTCATCTGACAATGTCTTATTTCTCCTTCATTTCTGAAGGACGTTTTCTCTAGGTATGAGGTTTTCGGTTGACAGTTCTATTTTTTTTAGCACTTGAGGAGTGATCTTCTTTCTGCTAAGTACTCTTTCAGTTCCGTCCTCTCTCTTCCTTCCTTCTGGGTTCTGATGACATGAATTTTAGGTCTTTTGTTATAGTCCCACAGGCTCCTAAAACTGTAACTTTAATTTTTTCAGTGCATTTTCTCTCTGTTGTTCCAACTGGGTAATTGCTATTTTTCTCTTTCCTCTCTCCTTCCCATTCTGCTGTTGAGTCCATCCACTAGGCTTTTTATTGCAGTTATTGTATTTTTCAGTTCTAAAACTTCCATTTGGTTCTTTTTTATATCTTATTTTTTGGGGGAAACTTTCTGTTTCTTTATTGAGATTTTCTTTGTTTAAAATTGTTTCAAGCATGTTTGTAATTGCTTATTGGGGTATTGTGATCATGACTCCTTTAATATCTTTGTCAGATAATTCTGTCATCTCAGTGTGGGCATCCATTGTTCTTATCCTTGGTATGATGAACACTTTTATGGAGACCTGGGCATTTGGGGCATTATATTACAAGATTCTGGATCTTAAACCTATTTCGGCTGGATTCTTCCTCTAATTCTTCTATGACAGAGAAAGGGGTAAGGGAACGTGACTTCTTGTTACTGCTGGTAAAAATCCAGACTTCCCCTCAGAATCATTGATACTTGAGGGGGCTCCTCATTATTGCCAGGCAGGGGTGGTAGTTCAGTCTGCTCACACGACCTCCACAAATTCTGCAGTGGGGGTGGTCTCATTACCACCTGGTGATGCCGACTCCACTAGGTCTCCTCTGACACCACTCCAGTGGGGACAGAGAAGAGCACCTCATTACTGCTGGGTAGGATTTGAAGTCCAGGCTTTTTATGTGGTCTCCATGAACACCATGGTGGGAAGGGCTCATTATTGCCTGGCACAGATGAAAGTCTCTCCCTAGATGGTCTTTGTAGATATCATCTTGATGGAGTGTTGGGACAACACTTTACAGTCCTACAAGGGGGGAAGACTAGGTCCTCCACTTGACCTCCACAGGTGAGGTTGGGGCCATAATATTTTCTGTAGTATCTAGCTGATCTAGACCAGTTATTCTGTAAAAGTTGTCTGTCTTGCTAGGATTCCCCATTTCCTGGCCCTCTGGCCAGAGAGAGTAGGCTTTAGGTGGGGGGTTGTTTGTGCCTCTTGGTATTTCTGGGTCACCAGCTTCTTCAGCTTCATGTGCAGGAGATATGAATCAAAAGTTAGCCAGCCCAAGGATGTGGAGAGAGGGGAACGCTCCTGCACTGTTGGTGGGACTGTAAATTAGTACAACCACTATGGAAAACAGTATGGAGGTTTCTCAAACAACTACAGATAGATCCTCCATATGATCCAGCAGTCCCACTTCTGGGTATACACCCAAAGGAATGGAAATCATCATGTCGAAGGGATACCTGCACTCCCATGTTCATCACAGCTCTGTTTACAATAGCCAAGATATGGAACCAACCTAGATGTCCATCAATGGATGATTGGATAAGGAAACTGTGGTATATATACACTATGTAATACTACTCTGCCATAAAAAAGAATGAAATTCTGTCATTCACAACAACATGGATGAGCTTGGACAAACTTACGTTGAGTGAAATAAGCAAAGCACAGAGGGATAAATACCATATGTACTCTCTCATAAGTGGGAGCTAAGAGAGGAAGAAGAAAGGAAAGAAAGACCACAGTGGTACATTGGACTTGCAGAGGAAAGAACATACCTAGGGATACAAAATGGAGTGGGGAAAGAGGGAGGGGGTGGGAAGTCGGGGATAATTGAGGGGATAATTGGGTGAGGAACACAGAGTATAATCATAATTTGTGGTAATGGACATGCTGCCAATATGGATCTGAACATTACATCTTAGACATGAATGGTGACAATTTGCTTTGTACTCCATGAATATTCATAACCAATAAAAACAAAACAAAACATTAAAAAATAATTAATAAATAAGTACATAAAGAAATAAATAAAGTTAGCCAGCCTGACTTCTTCTCTCCACCTTTTAGAGTCATCTTAGGTTTTATTTCTATATGGTTGACTGTTGAATAACATGGGGGTTAGGAGTGCCAACCACCCCCACCTCTCCCACTCCCCACAGTCAAAAATTCCGGTATAGCTTTTGACTCTCCCCAAAATCTAACTACTGTAACTACTTAATTACTACTTTCCACAGGGTTGCACCAGCACTGCCTGCTCCCTTCTTCCCCCTGCCCCCCAGCCCAGAGGTGGGGTGCTACATCTCACTGAAGTAGTAGGTAAGTAGTTAACTAATTAACTTCTAATAGCCTGCTCATAGCCTACTGTTAGGTAAGCTACTGAACTGTTTGGTTATTTATGTTACGCATTCATGACACACCTAACCAAAAATTTTCCAATATATTTATTGAAAAAAAGTTTGCTTATAAGCGGACCCCCACAGTCAAAACCTGTGTTGTTCAAGAGTTTGCTGTATGATGTCCTGGGTTTATAGTCTTAGCAGGAGAAATCGGGAAAGGTACCTCTGCTCACTCTTCTGGAAAGTGGAAGTCCGTAAAAGCTTTTATGAGCCTTTGCTTATGTCAAGCTTACTGATATTTCATCTCACATGAATGAGCCCAGAGGCAGAGTGGACGGGGACAATAAAGTTGCAGAGCAAAGATTTTGGAAATAATTGAGGCCATTATTGAACTCACAATTTACCATGATGTCACCTGCTCAAAGAAACTTTCCTATCTACCAAATCTAAAGTACTTCCCCTCCACACGTTGACTTCAAATCATTGTCTGAAATAACTTTGCTTACTGATTTGTCTGCATTTTTATTTTTTGCCTTCCTCCTTAGAATAAAAAAAAAAAAGCATATATTAATCACTGATGCCCAAGGCCTAGGAGAGCATTAAGTTCTCATTTCTTTAGTTTCGGATGATTGAGTGAATAAACAAATGAGCACGTAAGTTGATGGGAAAAGTCATACTAAGAACTTGTGAGATTCCCAGAATTTCATAAATGATGTCCTTGGATATCAAAGAGCCTTAAAGTGAACTTGACATTTACAAACAAGCCTTAAAATATTTATAAAAGAGAGCTTAAAAAAAGCCCAGGATAGGTAGAGGACAAACATCCAAGTCATATTGAGAGACACCGTTTAAAAAAAAAAAAGTCTTTTAAACAATTATATAACACATTTTTCCTTAAAAAGTTAATTTTTCAAAATGCTATTTTTTTTTGATCCCATGGAGAAAGGTTCTGGTAGCCATGTATCACATCAATATTTTCAAATATCAGTGGATTTTGTTCTAACACTACAGAACCTCAAGATGAATAAATTTCCATACAGACTAAAACAAATATATTCCTGTAATTAGAAACAGGCTCTAAAAAAATTGGAGAGACATATAACTGTTGTGGCAAATAAAAAAAAATCCCAAATTAGGGAGTTTTTATTTAAAATGCCTGCTCTGAAATTGAATCACTGTAATGATTTCAGAAGGAAACATTTTGGTGAGGCTCAGCCCTCCACACCTCCACGTTACTGGAGCAATGCTGAGTAGAAGACATTCTGAGAGAGGGCTCCAGACAGAAAATTAGAATGTCACTCTCAGAGCAAAAGGAATGCATTCCATGGTTGAGAAAGCACTCTTTAAAAAAACCCACATGGAACAGATGTTGCCAGAAAAGGGCAGAAGGGGTAATAGAGGAGTAATAGTCATGTGGTAAAAAATTCTAAGTCAAGAATTCAAAAGAAGACCTGGGTGGCCATAGAGAAAACAGTTGCAGATTTTCATGGAGGACTTCCAGGAAAGAAACATGTTTTCAAAATCTATTCTTGTTGTGAAGAGATGAGAAACGGACAGCACCTTCAAGTTTTGATGTTGTTGTTGTTGTTATTTTGTTTTGCTTTGTTTTGTGGATGAGAGATATTAAGCACATCCAACACATTAACTATAACATACCATCTACCTCCTCACCCATGTGCAGTGCTTACTATACGACAGGTACTCAACTGAGTATTCACATGCACTTTCTCATTTAAATGTCACCCAAGCTATGTGAGCTAGGACCTCTTCATACAGATGAAAAAGTAGGGCTCAGAGACTTGAGCAATGTGATCAAGGTCACACAGCTAATATATAATGGAGTTAAGATTTGAAATCAGGTCCGTCTGCCTCCCAGGCTACACTCTGCATGCAGAGGTCAAATCCCCTACGTCTGATCAAAAGCAAATCCTTGGGATCATCCATTTGGGTGACCCAGCCATACTGGCCATTTTCTGTTTTGAATTCACTCTTCGGTGATTGCATTTACTCCTGACAATAACGTTATACTTTACCAAGTCACTAGCAGAACAATCAAAAATGAATGATTATCAAAGAGGAGGTTTCATCATGGTTGCTGTCTGTAGACACTGCTGCTTGAAAACAGCAGTCAGCATTCTGGGAATGTGTTTTCTTTAAAGTTACATTATCAAACAAAAAATACAATTTTTATCTTTTAATTTTGACCTTTATTTAGAAAAAGCAATGATTTTTGTTGTGGAAGTGATCAAATAATAACAAAAATATCAAAAAATTAAAATATTGTTTATACTACAAATTTGATATTAAGAGAGGTATAAACCAATCCCTAAAATGAGAATCTTGGGATAAAATAAAGATTAAAAAAAATACTATCAGTTCTACTTTGAGCAAATAACCTATCCTGGTAAGGTTCAGTTTTTCGTCTGTTAAATGATGATGATAGCAGTACGTACGTCACATTTTTGTGTATAACATGCTCAACGATTAGTAAGTTCTCTGTAAAGGTTTGGTATTATTTTATTTTTTATATATTCTTTTCCTAATTGCATGTTTTATTCTTTTATTATCACTATTAATATTAATTTAATTAAAACAAGTTAGGAAAAAAGTCTAAATCTTAAATTATTGAAATGCTATGAAATGGCCTTTTGCTACATATTACCCAGTTCATAAAAACAATCTACATCTGAATGACATGGGATTGTAAATGATAAATACTACTTCTTTAGGGTTACATGAGTATTTCTTAATTGGGGGTGACGTTACCCCCAGGCGACATTTGACAATGTCTGGAGACATATTTGGTTGTCACTGGAACTGGAAAGAAATTACCAGCACCTCCATGAGTAGAGACCAGGGATGCTGCTAAATATCCTAAAATGCACAGCACAGCCATCACTACAAAGAACTTTCTGGCCCAAAATGTCAATAGTGCTTAGGTTCAGAAAAAGACGTTAGATAAAGAAGAGTCTTCTCAAAATCGAAACTGTTATCCCACGTTAAAAGGGAATAACTGATAGGATTAGGTTCTACCTGAAGGTACAGCTAAAGTGTTTTAACACGCAGTAGAACCAAGTTTCACCATGTTGGAAGCCAAATGTCAAGGTGACTGACCATTTTTGCTAATGAGGAGAACTCTTTAGTCAGGCAGACACAGATACCAACTTATTTATTAAGCCGAGACATGCCGGTTGTCCCAGGAGAAGAGATTCAAAACTTCAAAGAATTTTCAAACTCAGGTGGCAACAATTAGTTCTGGACCAGGAGGTCTGGACAAAGCCCGAGGAAATGCCACTTAGACCACAGGGCTCTGAGCCTCCTGGCATCTTGCCCAAACTTGAGCCTGGTTAGAAAATCCATTGCCAGCCACTCAGACATGGAAAGCAAGAAAAAAAGTGTCATGGCGAAGATCAGTCAGTAGGAAAAGAAATACAACAGAGGCCGAGAACAGCAGCAGTCCCTGCACATAAAGTCTCAAGTCTGCATGTGACTTACAAGACTTCTGCCGAATGTGGATATACACCCACCTCCAGCCTCCCACACCACCAGGCTCCTTTTTCTCCTGAAATCATCACCATCTTCTGTCTTGCACCTGAACGCAATGCCTCTGTGCGGAGCAATCTCGCCACTCCGCACCCTTATTCCTGGCTACTTATCTTTCATGAATCAGGTTACATCCTCTAGGAACCTTCCCTAATGCTTTCTTCCTGACACTCCCATGCCCACAAACATGCAGAGCACACAGAGAAACACATGCAATGAAAGTGAAGAGCACAGCTCCAGGAGCCACTTGTCTAGGTTCAAATGCTGATTCTAAAATGTACAGCTGTGGGGCCTTGGACAGGTTATGTGACCTCTCTGTCCTTCCTGGGACAATTGTAATAGTATCTACCTCATCAGGCTGTTGAGAGGACCAAATGACTTACTACATTTAAAGCACCTCAGAACAATGCCTGGCACATAATAATCACTAAATAAATAATAGACACTCTTATTAGACTGCAACCTCCAGGAGGGGAGGGTATTTGTCTGTAGTCTTTACTGCTTTATTCCTAGCTCTAGCACAGTGCTCACCATATGTATTAGTCTGTTTCTGTTGCTTATAACAAAATACCTGGAACTGGATTATTTATAAAGAAAACAAAATCTATTGCTTACAGTTTCTAAGGGGGGAAGTCCAAAGTCCATCTGGTGGTGGTGACAGTGACCCAGGGGTCTCACATTGCAAGATGGTGGAAGTGGGGAGAGCAAGAGAGAGAGAGAGAGAGAGACTCTCTCTTCTTTTAAAGCCCTCAGAACCACGCCTCTGACCACCATTTTTTATCCATTCATTACTGCACGGCCTACACCCCAATTACCTCTTCAAGGCCCCACCCTTCAATGACCATAACAGGATTTCCCACCATCTTAACAGTCACAGTGCAGACTAAGTTTCTAATACATAAAACCTGGGGGACACAATTCAAGCTTCAGTGAGTTTTGGGGGGACATAATTCAATCCACTACACAACAGCATAGGTACTCAATAAATACCTGCTGCACAAATAAGTTATGGAAGAGGCCCCTTTTATGTACACCCTGAGCACCTTGACCCATCATAAACAAACTATGCTTTACAGTAGGTGCTTAATCATCTCTCTTCAGACTATAAGTTCTATGAGGAGCAGGGCCTGCTTTATGCACTACTCTAATTAGAGTAATTGGATCCTGGTGAACAGACAATAAAATAGTTTCCAAGTGGAATAAAGAAAGAAATGAATGCCTAACTTTTACAATAAATAATATTGTCGTCAGTGCCAGTAGTATTCACATAAATTCTTTCTTTGTGCTTTCCTGGAAACTTGTCTCTGCAAAGTTTTACTGGAATTGCCTTTACTTTTGCAAAGAATATGAAGAAAGTGGGAGCCTTTCCACTAGAAACTAATTGGAACCCAACTCCCCCAAGACTTTGTTTCTGATAGTAATATGTGGAGGCAAGAGGATTAACTTCTATCTTCCGCCTATTCTAGGCCAAAAAGCAGCTGTGTAGGAAGATGCTGAATATTGCAAGACCCTGCAATGGTGTCCTCACTCTGGCTGATTATAAGATGAAGCAAAGCTGGTGATTTCTATCTGCTTTTAATATCAATTTATCCTTAGGTAACCCATCTACAGTGAATTTTATTCAAACTCATCCCAAACTTAAAAGCTTTCCTGGCTGTAAGCTAGGTTCTATTGCAGTTTTAGAAACTTAGAGTTTTGAAACTCTAAGTTCTAGAGCTAGAATTGAAGCTGACTCAAGGCTCATGTGAATAGTCTTTGTGATATGTGACTCTACGTGAATATTGGCTTTTCCAATACCACATGATGGGCAAAAGTGGAGTGAGACGAACATAAAAATTTGTAATCTAATTTCATATGCTTATTAATGGTGTACCAAATTTGGATCCTAGCGAGTGACATAATTCAAACTTGATCCCAAATGCAAAAGTGATGAGTTATGAGTCACATCCTACCTAAGATAAAAAACCAATTACTGACAACAGTCACAAAAATTCTTTATACTAGATCCAGATGGAAATGTTACCTCAGGGTCTTCATAACAGATAGGATGTGGTCCAGACAACCTCAATGGGGGCAATTTGGCAAAATATTCCCTCAAAATATGTAGATCCTTTGACTCAGCAATTCCACTTGTAGGAATTTAGTTTACCTTTTGCTATGGTTTGAATGTGACCCCCAAAGTTCATGTGTTGGAAACTTAATTCTGAATGCAACAGTGTTGAGAGGTGGAACCTTCCAGAGGTGATTAGTGCTCTCATAAGTGGATTATTGTCATTATCGCAGGAATGGGTTCCTGATAAAATGGCTGTTTGACTCCCTTTTCTTCTCTCTCACTCATGCTCTCTTGCCTTTTTGCCTTCAACAGCACAAAGGCCCTCACCAGATACCAGTGCCATGCTCTTGAACTTCCCAGCCTCTGAACCATGAGCCATGTAAATTTCTGTTTATTATAAATTACTCTGCAGTATTTTGCTATAGCAGCACAACACAGATTAAGATACCCTTCTACTCTCATACATGTGAAATAATGATGTACAAGGATATTCATTGTAGCACTATTTGTCATGGCAAAAGCTGTGAAACAACTGAAATATCCATCATTATGGTACTGGTGAAATCAAATAAGACTATCATGAAAGACTATGCAGTTGTTAAGACTGAGGCCCCTCTGCATCTATCAATATAAACTGGGCTCCTCCATGAAAGACTGATAAGTGAACAAGCAAAGTGAATGAAAACATACATTCACACAAAAACTCATACCCAAATATCCATAGCAACATTGTAATAGCCAAAAAGTGGAAACAACCCAAATGTGTATTAATGAATGAACAGGTAAACAAAATGCAGTCTATCCATACAATGGAATATTATTCAGCCTTTAAAAGGAATGAAGTATTGACGTATTCTACAATATGAATGAACCTTGAAAACATTATACTAAGTGAAGGAAACCAGACACAAAAGACCACATAATTGTATGATCCCACTTATACGAAATGTTCAAAAGCAGCAAATCCATAGAAACAAAAAGTAGATAAGTGGTTTCCAAGAACAGAGAGGAGGGAAAATTGGGAGTGACTACTGTTAATGGGTAGGGGATTTCTCTCTGGAGTGGGGAAAAAGTTCTAAACTTCAACTGTGGTGATGGTCATACAATCCTGTGAATATGCTGAAAAATACTGAATCAGACACTTTTTATTTATTTCTTTCTTTCTCTCTTTATTTATTTTGAATATTCACGAGATACAAAGTTGATTGTCCCCCCTCCTGCCCATGATGTGGGAGCCAGATTCATACTGGGGGCATATCCATTACCAGAAATTACTTTTGTACCTTTTGTTCCGTACCAATTACCCCCCAACCTCCCTCCCCTTCCCCCTCTCCCCTCAACTCCAATTTGTAGCACTAGGAATGTTCCCTCCCTCTGTTGGATCATGGCACTACTGTGGTCTTTCTTTCCTGCCTTCCTTTCTCTCTTAGCTCCCACATATGAATGAGCACATGCAGTATTTATCCCTCTGTGCTTTGCTTGTTTCACTCAACATAAGTTTCTCCAGGTTCATTGAAGTTGTTACAGATGGGAGTATTTCATTATTTTTTATGGCAGAGTAGTATTCCATAACGTATATATACCACAGTTTCCTTATCCAATCATCTATTGATGGACATTTAGGTTGGATCCATATCTTGGCTATTGTAAACAGAGCTGCAATAAACATGGGAGTGCAGGTATCTCTTTGACATGATGATTTCCACTCCTCTGGATATACACCCAGAAGAGGGATTGCTGGATCATATGGAAGATCTATCTGTAGTTGTTTGAGAAGCCTCCAAATTGTTTTCCAAAGTGGTGGTACATATTTACAGTCCCACCAACAGTGCTGTAGTGTTCCCTTCTCTCCACACCCTCACCAGCGTTTGTTATTCACCGTCTTCGATTATAGCCAGTCTAACTGGAGTGAGGTGGTATCTCAATGTGGTTTTAATTTGCATTTCCCTGATGACTAGTGATGCTGAGCATTTTTTCATGTATCTGTTGGCCATTTGTATGTTTTCCTTTAAAAAATGTCTATTCAGCTCCTTTGCCTATTTTTTAATTGGGTCATTTATTTTTATACTGTATAATTGCTTGAGTTCTATGTATATTCCGGATATTAGTCCTTTGTCAGACACATAGTTGGCAAAAATTTTCTCCCACACTGTAGGTTGCCTTTTCCCTCTGTGGATTGTTTCTTTTGCCATGCAGAAACTTTTTAGTTTGATATAGTCCCATTTATTTATTTTTTCTTTTGCTGCTTGTGCTTTCGGGCTCATGTTCATAAAGCCTGTGCCCAGACCTAACTGCTAAAGTGTTTCACTTATATTTTCCCTTAGTAATTTTATAGTTTTGGGTTTATACCTAGGTCTTTAACTCATTTTGAGTTGATTTTAGTGCATGGTGAGAGATGCATATCTTGTTTCATTCTTCTACATATGGATACCCAGTTTTCCCAGCACCACTTGCTGAAGAGGCAATCTTTTCCCCAATGTAGATTTTTGTTGCCTTTGTCTAATATCAGATGGCCATAAGCCTGAGGAGTGACTTCTGGGTTCAAATTCTACTCCACTGGTCTGAATGTCTACTTTTATAGCAGTAGCACACTCATTTGGTTACAACAGCTTTGTAGTATAATTTGAAGTCAGGCAAAGTTATGCCTCTGGCTTTGTTTTTTTGTTTTTTGGGTGTTTTTTTTTTTTTTTTTTTCCCCCTCAGGATTGCTTTGGCTATTCAGGGTCTTTTGTTTTTCCATATGAAAGGTAAGATTGTTTTTTCCATTTCTGTGAAGAATATCATTGGTATTTTGATGGGGATTGCATTGAATCTGTAGTTCGCTTTGGGTAGTGTAGACATTTTCACAATGCTAATTCTTCCAATCCAAAAGCATGGAATATCTTTTCATCTCTTTGTGTCTTTTTTAATTTCTTTCGGAAGTGGTTTGTAATTCTCATTGTAGAGGTCTTTCACCTCCTTGGTTAAATTGATCCCTGGGTATCAAATTTTTTTGGTGACAGCTGTAAATGGGCTTACTTTATTATTCTTTCTGTTAATTCATTATTTGAGTATATAAATGCTACTGATTTGGGGGCATTTATTTTGTATCCTGCAACATTACTGAAGTTATTAACCAGCTCTAGGAGTTTTTTGATAGAGTCTTTAGGTTTTTCTATATATAGTATCATGTCATCTGCAAATTGGGAAAGTTTGACTTCATCTTTTCTAGTCTGGATTCCCTTTGTTTCTTTCTCTTGCCTAATAGCTCTAGCTAGTGCTTCCAGTACTATGCTGAATAGAAGTGGTGAGAGTGGACATCCTTGTCTAGTTCCTGTCCTTAAGGGGAAGGCCTGCAATTTTTCCCCATTCAGAATAATATTGGCAGTGGGCTTGTCATAAATGGCTTTTATTGTGTTAAAATATTTTCCTTCTATACTTAATTTGTTGAGAGTCTTTATCATGAAGGAATATTGAATTTTGTCAAATGCTTTTTCAGCATCTATTGAGATGATCATATGGTCTTTGCCCTTGAGCTTGTTGATGTGATGTATCACATTTATTGACTTTCATATATTGAACCATCTTTGCATCCCTGGGATAAATCCCACTTGAACATAGTGTATAATTTTTTTAATATGTTGCTGTATTCTAATTGCTAATATTTTGTTGAGGATTTTAGCATCTAGGTTCATCAAGGATATTGGCCTGTAATTTTCTTTTTTTGTTGTGTCTTTATCTGGTTTTGGTATCAGAGTTATGTTGGCCTCATAGAAAGAGTTTGGGAGAGTAGCATCTGTTTCAATTGTTTGAAACAGTTTCATGAGAATTCGTATTAACTCTCCTTTAAAAGTCTGATCAAATTCAGCTGTAAAGTCATCTGGACCTGGACATTTTTTTGTTGGAAGATTGCTAATTACCACTTCAATTTCCTTGTTTGTTATTGGTCTGTTCAGGTTTTCTATCTCTTCTTGTTTCAGTCTTGGTAATTTATATGTGTCTAAAAACTTATCCATACCTTCCAGATTTTCAAATTTGTTGTCATACAGTTGTTTATAATAGTCTCTGATGATTCTTTGTATTTCTGTGGTGTCAGTTGAAATGTCTCCCTTTTCATTTCTGATTTTTGTTATTTGGGTCTTCTCTCTCCTTTTTTTGTTAATCTAGCTAATGGTGTGTCTATTTTGTTTATCTTCTCAAAAACCAACTTTTAGTTTTGTTGATCTTTTCTATTGTTTTGGGGGTCTCTATTTCATTTAGTTCTGCTCTGATCTTAATTATTTCTTTCCATCTACTGCCTTTAGGTTTGAATTGTTGTTGCTTTTCAAGTTCTTTGAGGCTTAGCGTTGGGTCATTTATTTGGAGTCTTTCCATTTTTTTGATATAAGCATTTACTGCAATAAATTTGCCCCTTAGTACTACTTTTGCAGTATCCCACAAGTTTTGGTGTGATGTATCTTTATTTTCATTAGTTTCTAGAAATTTTTTGATTTCCTGTTTAATTTCTTCTTGTACCCATAGGTCATTCAGGAGCCTATTATTTATTTTCCATGTATTTGTATAGCTTCCAGTGATTTCCTTATTGTTTATTTCCAGTTTTAGTCCATTGTGGTCTGAAAAGATACTTGGAATGATTTCAATTTTTTTTTTAATTTGCTGAGACTAGATTTATGACCTAATATGTGGTCTATCCTGGAGAATGGACCATGAACTGATGAGAAGAAAGTGTATTCTTTAGCTGTTGGATGAAATGTTCTGTATATATCTGCCAAGTCCAGTTGGCCTAGGGTGTAGATTACATCCTGTGTCTCTTTGTTGACTTGTTGCCTGGAAGTCCTGTCCCATACTGAGATAAGGGTATGCAGATCACCCACTATTAATATACTAGGTCCTATCTCCTTCTTTAGGTCTAAGAGTGTTTGCTTAATATATGTGGGTGCTCTGGTATTGGGTGCATACATGTTTATGATTGTTATGTCTTCTAGCTGGATAGTTCCCTTTATCATTAGATAATGGCCTTCTTTGCCTTTTTAAATGTTTTTTTGGTTTAAAGTCTATTTTGTCTGATATAAGAATAGCTACTCCTGCTCATTTTTGGTTTCCATTTGCATGGTGTATCTTTTTCCATCCCTTCACTTTTAGTCTATGAGTGTCTTTACAGGTGAGGTGGGTCTCTTGAGGACAGCACATACTTGGATGCACCTTTTTAATCCAATCAGTCAGTCTGTGTCCTTTGAATGGAGAGTTTAGTCCATTCACATTCAGAGTAGTTATTGAGAAGTGTTGCTTAATTCCTGTCATTCAATTGCTAATTGTTTAGGTGGTTTAAATATCTTTTGATCATTATTTCCCCTTTTATTTCTCTTCTTCAATGTGAGTTGGGGGTTTAAGGCAGAATGGTTTAGCTTTTTTCTCTTTCCTGCTGGCATTTTTGTTTTAACTGTGGGTTTTGCTCTTTCTTGTGTGTTTGTGATGATGGTCAGCATTATTCAGAATCCAGATGAATGACTCCCTTGAGCATTTCTTGCAAGGCTGGTCATGTGGTGGTGAACTCCCACAACTTTTGTTTATCTGGGAAATACACTATTTCTCCCTCATTTCTGAAGGAGAGTCTTGCTGGGTAAAGAATTCTTGGCAGGCTGTTTTTTTTCTTTTAGTATATTGAATATATCATTCCACTTTCTTCTGGCCTGTAGGGTTTTGGTTGATAAGTCTGCTGTTAGTTTGACGGGGGTTCCCGTATAAGTGACCTGACACGTTTCTCTTGCTACTTGTAGAATTCTCTCTTTGTCTTTGAGCTTTGTGAAATTAACTATAATGTGTCTTGGAGAGGATTTTTTGGATTGAATCTGTTTAGGGACCTTTGAGCTTCCTGGATCTGAAGGTCTGTATCTCGCCCTACAGCTGGGAAGTTTTCTGTTACTATTTCTTTGAGTAGGTTTTCAATACCTTTTCCTTTCTCCTGCCCTTCAAGAATACCCACAATTCAGATGTTAGTGTACTTGAGGTTGTCTGCTGTCTCTCGTAGGTTTTCCTCATTATTTTTAAGTCTTTTTTCCGTTTTTTGTCTGCCTGACTTATTTCAAAAAGACCATCTTCAAGCTCTGAAATTCTTTCTTCTGCTTGCTTACCCTTCTGCTCAAGCTCTCAGTTGTGTTTTTTATTTTACTGAGTGAGTCTTTCATTTCTAGAAGTTCTGCTACACTCTTTTTTATGGTATTAATCTCTTTGCAGATTTCCTCCTTCATATTCTGGATGTTTTTTCTTGTTTCATTGTGTTCTCTCATTGAGTCTTCCTTTATTTCTTCAAGTTTTCTTAAGATCATTGCTCAAAATTCTTTTTCAGAGATTTCAAGGATTCCCTGTTCCATGGAGTCTGACTTTGGGGCATTACTGTATCCTTTCAGTGGTATCATTTCTTCTTGATTGTTTGTGCTTCTATTGTTTTTTCACTGATGCTTGGTCATTTGTTAGGGGGGGTGCTTCTTCTATTACACTGAGGTTGGCTATGGAGTGGCCTTGGTTGCTACTATGGGCGGTGACTTTTCTTTGCTTGACAGTAGGTGTGGTGGTAGTTATGTTAAACCACCTTGGTTCCCATTCTAGACTCTGCAATCATAGAATGAGCCCCTAGCTCATGGAATTCTGCTGGGCCAAACTTGATGAGATGATGGAGCCGCGTGGAGCCACTGTTCCGCTGGCTGGCACTGGCAGACCCACCTGCACGATGCCGGTTCCTTCTCTGAATTGGACACTTTAAAAGGATAAATTTTATGATATGTGAATTATATCTCAGTAAACCTACCATAATAGAAGTCAACTTTATAGACTTGTCATGGGGATTAAAATTCAAAATAATTTTAGAATGCATGGCACATAGGGCCACACAACGAAATCATCCTCATCTCGCATGTACTGAGCATTTACAAGAGCGAGTCACCTTATGGTCATTATCGTCTTTAATTCATTCAATGGTCCCATGATGCAGAGAGAAGCTATCACTACTATTACCATCTCAGAGGTGAGAAATTGAGGGTTGAATATTAAAACCACAATTAAAGAACCACATTCTTGTCCACTGGAAAATACTACCTCCATAAAGCATTCAATATGTTTTAGTCTTACTATTATAATTATGTCTATCCTCTTCAACAACCAAAGGCTTTCTGCATTTAGCCGTTAGGAAGCTAAATGACAGCTAATAATTAGAACTTTCATTAGAATTGTATCTCTGCAAATATTAGTTTTAAAAGATATTTAGAAAAAAAACCAAAACATGAAATCCAAACTGAGCAAGTACCTGTTGTCTGATCCTGTCTGGGACCCAGCATGGGGTCGGGAGAAAGGCAGTCTGTTCAAAGATGCAAAGATGCTTTAGCATAAAAAAGTAGTTGTAAACAAGACAGAGAACTACCATTTCTCCTATGTCACTAATCTTGGATTGGACTAACAGGTTACCACAACTCCCTTTATTTCTTCTTTAAAATGTGCATTTCTTGGTTTTGTTTGTTTGTTTTAACTAATCAATTTAAAATGCAACAATACAGGGGTGCCCGGCTAGCTCTGTGAGTAATGCATCAGACTCTTAAAATTCAACAATTTCAACAATACAGAAATGTATGCAGAAGACGACGGAAGTCTTCCTACTCCTCATCTCCACTCCTAGTGCCCAGAGCTGCCACTCGGAGCAGTTCCAGAAAGCTGCCTCCAAATGACCATTCTCATCTTTTTGATAGTAATAAAACCCTGGGCAATGTTTCAGCTGAGAGACAGTATTTTCTAGGCTTCCAGATGAAGCCAGGTGACTAAATACTGAGAAAGGAAATATAAGACAAAATTTCATGTGGGCTTTCCAGGAAGGCTTCTTAAAATGGGAGGTGACAAAATTAGTTTTCCCTTCTGCTTTCCTTTTTTTTTTCTGGCCTATAAGATACATGATGCGTGGAGCTCTCATAGCCGCCTTGGACCCTGAGGTGACCTTTAGGTGGGAAGCCATATACTAGAACAGTGGCACAGACACATAGAAGAAAACAAGTTTCCTGTTGACCACAGAACTACCATACTAATGTTGACTTCTCTTCCATGAAAGAAAATTAAACAACCTATTATTCTGAGTTTTGGGGTATACGCAGCCAAACCTAACTCAAACAGAGATGTAATTCTACCTTTCTATTTATATATAATTATGTGTGTATTAAAAAAAATTAAAAGGATCACATCAAGTATTATGTTCTGCAGCATTCTCCTTCACTTTTCCATCTGAAAACAAATCAAAGGCACATTTCAACTTAAATATTCATAGCCCTATTTCTTTTTAATGGATACAACGCTTTCCACTGTAGGGATGTACCATCATTTAAGACTTGAATGTAGCTGTGGATGCCATGACAACATAGGAAGCAAGCTGAGGGCTGTTCCTTGGGAACAACCAGGGTATTTCAAGTGTCAAGAAGCTTCATGAAATCCTAAGCACAGGAACACAAATCAAAATGTATCTTCCTTGATCAGATCACAATATAGCTATTAATCATCAGCAAAAAAATAAAATAAAATAAAATAAACATTTTAAAGTGCATTCCTGGAGAGAAGGCAAATTCTGAACCACAGATCCTGAAGTTTGCCACTGGAATTAGAACCGCAACGGTATGAGTAAAACAGGCCTCATACACCACTGAAAGACCAAATCCATGTTTTCAGGCAAGGTGTTCAGCTTTCAATTTTAGAGAGAAATATTAACAAAAGAAATTCTGTGGATTGCTCTTTCTACTGAAAGGACAATTATTTCAGCATCCTTATCAGAACTATACAGAAACCTCAACTATTTTGAACCACTTCCGAGGAAAAAAAATTTTTTAAAAGGCAAACAGTACCTTAATAAACATTGTCTATGACAAATAAAAGCTTATTATTTCATAAACATTACCTGCTTATATTTATATTATTTATGGCAAGCTATTGACCTTAAAGCATCTCTACATCTGAATAAAAAACTGCACCTGCTTCCACACTAGCGTTCAGAAAAGGGAAAATAAGAAAGGCTGCTTTCTCATAACAGACATTTCTACCATTTTCTCTGGGAGTTCAGACATAGCCATGTGTATGCAGAGATATCTATTATTGGAAGATGGAGTTGCTCCAGGTATTTCTGCAAAACACAGCTTAATTTAATTACATGGCTCTAGGGGACTTCCAGAAATTGGACATCTTTTTTTGTATTCTCAGGTTTTGGGTTGTTTTTTTTTAACCACATGTATTTGGTTTCTGCCAAATACATACTTGGTTCATAATCAAACCACAAGTCTGCAGCAAGATCTTTGAAATCCTAAGGAAACAATCATGATTCCTAATGCTCTTTAACAGAGGACTTCTCAGCTTCCACATTTCCTTTCCCTTTTCACCCAGCATCCTGGGCAGCCGGTTCTGAATCAAAGGGAACGAATATGTTTCTTTTCTGAATATTCACTAGTTAGGACTCTGTGGATCCAGGCGCCACACTGACACTGTCCCTGCTTTGCGGACTCGTCCCTCACAATGTAGAGAAAAGACACCCCCTGACTGGCAGTTTTCTTTAAACAGCCTGTCTTTATTCAACATTACAAATAGAGGAAGGAGAAAACAGTCAGCATGGCAATTCTAAAATCTAACCCCAGCAACCTGAAAGAGAGGAAAACAGGAAATGGTTAAAAAAAAAAAAAAAAAAAGTCTTGGTTTGCTTTGAAACAGGCTTCTGGGCCAGAGATCAGAGAAGAGTGAACCTTAACCGGGAGAAGCAGCCAAACTTGAGAGTAAAAGTTAGTGAGGGAAAGTTGTTAAAGCAGGAAGGAAACAATGCAGCCTGGAGCTGGGAACTGGCAAGAAAAAAAGAAATCACACATTTGTGCACGAAGTTACAACAAAAAGTCAATTTGTTTCTTAACCTTTGCCCCACATCTTCTGGCAAATCTTTAAAACAGCAAATGGGAAGCATTAGAATGCCTGAACACGACTTCTAACAAACCCCGCAACGATTTCAGTAAAGAAAAAAGGATTGCATGAATTAACTTCTTAAAAGATCATTACTTTTAAATAGTAAAAAAATGTTTGTATAGCTAACTTTCAAATGAATAACAATTGTCGATATTTAGTAACAGCCTCAGCTCTGGGCTTCTACATAAACACTGCCTAATTCACTCTCCCAACAAGGTGTTATTGTCTCTTATTTTATAGATAAAGAAACTTCCAAGAGTAACTGGTTCTGACACTCAAAACCAGATCAGCATTTAGATTTTTCCATATTTCCTCTCACCTGTAACCATAGGTCTCACAATCATTATTAGCCATGAAGAAATAAAGTAATCAAAACTAACAAAAGTACGTGTAACCTACTTTTGGGGCAGGTTGATGAATGTTTTCTCTCACAATACTTATTCCCTGCATAAGTATGTTCAAAGGATACATATGAAGTAAAATGAGAATTTTTTTCCTAAAATATTTATTTATTTATTTTTGATTATACATATTTATGGGGTACGGAATTGACTATCAGTATTTGTGTACAGTATGTGATGATCAAATTAATGCTATTAACATGTTCATCATTATAAATTGTAATTATTCTGTGTCTCTTACCCAATTACTCCTTAACTTCCTTCTCCCTCCCCCACCTCTAGTAACTACAGGTCTGTTCTCTCCTTTAGAAAGTTTAAGGTTTTATTGTGGCCTTCCTTCCTGAAATAAGAATTTCAATGCTCAAGTCCAAAAGAGAATTCATTTTGCCCCATTTGATAAATCTCCATTTGTCCCTGTAATATGCCTCTGTACCCCATAGTCAAATGGATGTCTAATTACAAAGGATCCCAACCAACTAAGGGAGCAGGACTACACCTTCTCCTGCCGGAGCTTAATAGTTTGCTAGCCCATCTCCCACCCTTGGGAAAATGCTTCCTTTCAGGGCAAGGACATTCATAATTAGATACACTATAAATAACCTGTGGATTCACAGCAATGCAACTTGGAATATTTAACACGTGAGTGCAGCAAGAACCTTCGTCTGCTCTCCCACCAGACAGTGACCATTGCCACTTAGTAACAGCCTTGAGTAATGTTCTCCTCCAAAGCGCTGTCCTCTGGCTGAAAACAAATCACAACCAAGCACCACAATGTACAAACCAAAAAGAGTGACAAAAACTCAACTTTTCTCATTCTCTTTCGAGGGTCCAATTTTTAATCAAAGAAGGACTGGTCTAGATCAGTTTCAGCTGTAAGCTCAAGAGCACGCTAATTGTCTTAATGCTAATTAATTATTTAAAAAGACAAAATAAGATAGCAGAAGGAGAATATCAAAACTCCAACAAGTAGTGTGTGTTGTAAATTTGCTTTAAGTGTCAGAGCTGAGTTTGAAACCCAGCCATCCTTCTATTTGACCTTGGGCAAATACATTCCCTAACTCCTCTTCGTTTCAGTTTTCCTCACTGAATACTGGAGAAAATACAGCCATTTTCATAGTTATCTCATAGTATGATTACAGGAGAAATGACAGGTCCCCACAGCATACAATGGGCTATTTCAAAGTTAGTCACAGGGAATAGATTTGCCTAAAATCAGATCACTTAGGAGAGCATGTGGTCTGAAAAGCAGAGTCAAGGGTTTCAAGGAGCTGTAGAGGTTTCAAAGGATAAGTTCTCCTCATTTTCACTGCATTCTAATGAGGCCATTTGTCAGTAAATAATATGTGTACACAAGGAGGACAGATTGATTCTATGAGAAAAAGGGGCAAAAGGAGAAAACCCCCAAGTTGGATCTTTATCTGCAGCCAAGCTGCCCTTTCACTTCTTCCTGCTGTAGCATTAATGCCTCTCCCCTTCTCTCCATTCCCAGATGTACCTTTCACAGTCTTATCCCCCCTTCCCACCACACTGCTTTTCCCTTTCAGCCCTTTACCCCCTCAAAATGGGAAGGCATTAAAGTTGGGTTAGATCTGGGAGGTGTGGGGGCAGGGCTGAGAGGTGAGGGAGTGAACCACTGCTCACCCCCATTTCACAACCCTTTGGTCCAAAATAATCATTCAAAGCTGGTAGGTATATGCAGGAGATTAGCAGGATGGTATGCAAAGTCTTCAATTCTGGGGCCACAAGGAATTCAGTCCCTAGTGCTGACCTTAAATACAGTTACAGTCATGTGTCACATAATGAAAGACTGCATATATGACAGTGATCCTATAAAATTATAATGGCTATACCATATAGCCTAGGTGTACAATGGACTGTGCCTTCTAGTGTCAGTGCACTCTATGATGTTCGCACAATGATACAATTGCCTAAGGACACATTTTTCAGAATGTATCCCCATTGTTAAGTGATGCACGACTATATATAATTCATAGTTGTAATATTTCTGTTGAAGTTTTCAAGTTAAATGCCCTCCAAGAGGCCATGTTTGGTGGCTCCTTTTAGAGTACTTAGTGGGTTTCCAATTTCAGCACCACAATAGCTAGCAATCAAATGTGTGGTAGCTTTCTCCTCTGTACCTGTGGGTTCCACATCTGTGGATTCAACAAACCTCTGGTCAAAAATATTAAACTACACTTTACACCAATTGGACTTGGCAGGTATCTACAGAATATTTCATCTAACAACTACAGATTATACATTTTTCTCATTAGCACATGGAACATTCTCCAGGATAGACCACATGTTAAGATACAAATCAAGTCTCAACAGATTTTTGAAAATTGAAGTCATTTCAAGTATCTTTTCAGACCACAAAAGATAAAAACTAGAAATCAATAACAAACAAAACTCTGGAAATTATACAAATACATGGAAATTAAACAACATGCTCCTGAATGACCTATGAGTCTAAGAAGAAATTAAACAGGAAATCAAAAAATTTCTTGAAACTAATGAAAGTACAAACATATCATACCAAAATATGCAAGATGCTACAAAAGAAGTACTGAAAGTTTATTGCAATAAATGCTTACAGAAAGATTTCAAATAAATAACCTAACACTAACATCTCAAAGAACTGGAAAAATAAGAATAATCCAATCTCAAAATTAGTAGATGGAAACAAATAATTAAGATCAGAACAGAACGAAATGAAACAGAGACTCAGAAAGCAATACAAAAGATCAATGAAACAAACAGCTGGGTTTTTTGAGAAGATAAACAAAATAAACAAGCCATTAGCTAGGCTAACTAAAAAAAAAAGAAGACCTAAATAACAAAAATCAGAAAAGAAAAAGGAGATATTACAATGAATACTACAGAAATACAAAGAATCATTACAGACTATTATAAAACAACCATACACCAACAAATTTGAAAACCTGGAGGAAATGGATAAATTTTTGGACACATACAAATTAACAAGACTGAACCAAGAAAACATAGAAAACCTGAACAGACCAATAACAAACAATGAGATTGAAGCAGTAATCAGCAGTCTCCCAACAAAGAAAAGCCCATGATCACATGGCTTTACTGCTGAATTCTACCAAACCCTTAAAGAGGAATTAATACCAATTCTCTTCAAACTATTCCACAAAATTAAAACAGAGGCCATTCTCCCAAACTCATTCTATAAGGCCAGTATCACCCAGATACCAAAAGCAGACAAAATTACAGCAAAAAAAAAGAAAGTACAGGTCATTATCTCTGATGGACATAAACACAACAATCCTCAACAAAATACTAGCAATCAGAATACAGCAACATATCAAAAACTTTATACACCATGATCAAGTGGGATTCACCCCAAGCAAGTAGGGTTCAACATATGCAAGTGATAAATGTGATACACAACATCAACAAAATCAAGGACAAATCCATATGATTATCTCAATAGTTGCAGAAAGATCATTTGACAAAGTTCAACATTGCTTCATGATAAAGACTCAGCAAATTAGGTATAGAAGGAAAGAATCTCAACACAATAAAACCCATCTGTAATAAACCTACCACCAGTATCATCCTGGAATGATAGGAACAGAAATAAGACAAGAATGCCCACTCTCACCAATCCTATTTATCATTGTATTTGAATTACTAGCCAGAGCAATCAGGCAAGAGAAAGAAATAAAGGGCATCCAGATTGGAATAGATGAAGTCAAACTCTCTCTGTTTGCAGATGACATGATCCTATATAAGAAAAACCTCAAGACTCTACCAAAAAACTCTTAGAGCTGATAAACAATTTCAGTAAAGTTGCAGGATACAAAATAAACAAACAAAAATCTGTAGTGTTTTTATACTACAATAATGAATTAGCAGAAAAAGAAATCAAGAAAGCAAGCCCATTTACAGTAGTCACCAAAAATATAAAATACCTAGGAATCAATTTAACCAAGGAGGTGAAAGATCTCTACAATGAGAACTAAAAATCACTGCTGAAAAAAATTAAAGAGGACTCAAAAAGATGGAAAGACATCCCATGCTCCTGGATTGGAAGAATTAACATTGTGAAAATATCCATACTATCCAAAGCAATCTACAGGTTCAGTGCAATCCCCATCAAAATACAAATGACATTCTTCACAGAAGTAGAAAAAACAATTCTGACATTCATATGGGACAACAAAAGACCCAGAATAGCCAAAGGAATCCTGAGCAAAAAAATAAAATAAAACCAGAGGCATAACACTACCTGACCACAAATTATACCACAAAGCTATAGTAACAAAAACTGCATGGTACTGGCATAAAAACAGACACTTAGACAAATGGAACAGAACAGAGAATGCAGAAATTAACCCACATATTTACAACCAACCGATATTTGACAAGGGCAACAGGAGCATACACTAGGGAAAAGACTGCCTCTTTAACAAGTGTCAAGGAAAACTTGACATCCGTATGTAGAAGAATGGAACTCTTACCACATACCAAAATCAACTGAAAATGAATTAAAGACTTATTTAAGACCCAAAACTAGAAAACTACTAAAAGAAAACATAAGGGAAAAACTTCAGGAAGTAGGACAGGGAAAAGACTTTATGAACAAGACCTCAAAAGCACAGGCAACAAAAGAAAAAATAAACAAATGGGATTATATCAAACGAAAGAGTTTCTACACAGCAAAAGAAACATTTAACAGAGTGAAAGGAAAACCTACCATAATGGGAGAAAATATTTGCAAACTATACATCCGACAAGGGATTAATATACAGAATATACAAGGAACTCAAATAACAGTAAAAAAAACAAGCAACTCTATTAAAAAAAATGGGCAAAAAAGCTGAATAGGCATTTCTCAAAAGAAAAAACACAAATGGCCAACAGACACATGAAGAATGCTCAATATCCCTAAGCATCAGGGAAATGCAAATCAAAACCACATGGAGATATCATCTCATGCTAATTAGACTGGCCATTATCAAAAAGACAGAGAATAGCAAATGCTGATGAGGATGTGGAGAAAGGGGTACCCTCCTACACTGTTGGTGGGACTGTAAATTAGTGCAGCCATTGTGGAAAACAGTATGGAGGACCCTCAGACAACTATGGATAGAGCTGCCATATGATCCAGCAATCCCACTACTGGGTATATACCCAAAGGAATGGAAATCATCATGTTGAAGGGATACCTGTACTCCCATGTTTATTGCAGCTCTATATAAATTAGCTAAGAGTTGGAACCAACCTAAATATACATTGACAGACAACTGGATAAGGAAAATGTGGTATATATACACAATGGAATACTACTCTGCCATAAAAAGGAATGAAATTCTACCATTTGTAGAAACATGGATGAGCTTAGAGAAAACTATGTTAGGTGAAATAAGCCAAGTACAGAAAGAGAAAAACCACATGTTTTCCCTCATAAGTGGGAGCTGGAAAAAAAAAACAAAGAAAGAAACATACAACAACCACAATAATTCCCTGACCTTTCAAAAGGAGAAAATGACACTGAGGTTACCAGAGGTGGGAAAGGGGGAGGGGAAGAGAGAATTGGGGAGAAATTGATAAAGGGCCACAAAAGATGTTTATATAGTGTAATAATAAAACAAAAAAATAAATTTTAAAAAAATGAAGTTAAAAATATTAAATAGATTACATAACAATACAATACAAAATAACACAAATAATAAACAATACACTATAACAACTATTTACATAATCCAGTAAATGCAAGTAAAGTGTTTTCCTAAGTTCTATGCATGGTTCTAATGAATTATTGACCTGAGAAGGAAATCGTGGGAGCTCCCAAATTTGTAGTCAGCCAGGCAGAAATGTGGGTAGCCTAGGCACCTTATTTGCAGCTGGCATCTGAAGTAGGGGTCATCTTGTGGGACTGAGCTCTTAACTTGTGGGATCTGTGCTAACTCCAGAAGTCAGTATCAGAATCGAATTAAATTGTTGAACACCCAGTTACTGTTGGAAAATTGGAGGATTGGTACGGAAAAAGACATCACATATTTGGTGTCAGAAGTCATGTTACAAAAAAAAGACACCACCACTGGTGATAAGTGACATGAAGCCAGATCACATAGGGCAAGGGCCATGGGTGAAGACATGCTACTTCAGAGGTTGCTCATAGAAGGTCTCCCTGACAGGCATCATTCAACCAGTGAGCCACACGATGTAAGAGAGTAAGCTGAGTCATGCACAAGGAAAGAACAGTTCCAGCAGAGGGTAAGTGCAAAGGCCCTGAGGCAAGTGTGCCTTCCATAATTAAGAAAGAGCAAAGCAGCCCATAGAGGGAAGGAGAGTAGGAGACAGACCAGAGAAGGAGCCAGAGACATGATCCTGTAAAACTTCAGAGGCCATGGGCAGGCTCTATTTTGTTTTGAGGAAGATATAAGACCAGTAAAACCTTGTGCAGAGGAGTGGCATGCTCTAACTCATGGTCTCAAAAATAATCTCAATCAAAGATGGGCAAGGGTAGAAGCAAGGAAGCAAGGTAGGAAGCAGGTGCAATAGTCCAGCAGGTAATATATGGAGTCCTGACCTAGAGTGATAACAACAGGGGTGCTAAGAACTAAATCATAGATGTGTTTTGAACATAGAACTAGCAGAATTTGCTAAGCAACTGCTAATGAAATGTAAGAGAATGAGAGGAGTCAAGGATGACTTAAGGTTGGTAGCCTGTGCCACTGGAGAAATGGAGTTGCCATTTGCTGGGATGGGAAGGATTTATGAGGAGCATATTTGGGGAGTTGGATTAGAAGTTTGTATTAGTCCATTTCTGTTGCTTATAACAGAAATTCCTAAAACTGTAATTTTTAAAGATAATATTTACTGCTTACAGTTTCAGAGGCTGGGAAGTTCAAAATCCAGGGAACACATCTGAGGAAGGCCTGTTCTTGGTGGTGATTCTGCAGCAACACAGGTTGTCACATGGCAGAAGGCTGAGCAGAGAGAGTTTCTCACATGCTCTCCTTTTAAAGCCATCAGAACCATGCCCGTGACCACCACTTAACCATCAATGGATTAATCCATTCATTAGGGCATGGTCCTCACAATCTAATCACCTCTTCAAGGCCCCACCTTTCAATTACTGTAATAGGATTTCCCACGCTCTTACCACTGTCACAGTGGGGGTTAAGTTTCTAATACAAGAAACTTTAGGTGACACAATTCAACCCATGGTAGCAAGGAAGAGGGGAGCCCAATAACACAAGGACTGAAACAAGAATTCAATGTTCAGTGAAGCTGTAGGTATAACTAAAGACCAAACGTTAAGACAACAAAATCCTCTCCTGAGAATTTGAAATGAGCTGTTACTAAAAGCCTTGAGTCATATTTGCCACAGATAATCTGTGATTTCTAATGCATCCCATCTCCTTAAAGCCAAAACAAGTATTAATTCAAAAATAAAAAAGACAAATAGGTTAGTACATAGCATAGAGCCAAATTCACTAATATAGCTACTGAATGCATCGTTCACTTTCAAATGAACTGGTATAACATATTTAAACAGCTCATTTCTCTTAACTGGATCACAACAGGATGATGTTATAGACTTAATGGTATTTGTTTAAAGTACAAGCTAGTTATTTGAAAAAAAATGAATGCAAGTCACATTCATACTTGACACTCTGACCTAAATGAGGAATATATGTTTTTCCTTTCAGTTGAGATTATAGAAACCTTGTCATTCCTCATCTTCAGTGGTATGGGCACTGGTAACTTTTGTGCCCTTATAGAGGAAAATTGATCATTTCAGGACAGATTTAAATTTTAAAGACAATAATAGAAATAGAATCAATAAAGATTATAATTTATAAATTTTTAAAAAATAGATCAAATATTTATTAATTAAATACCTTGTATATGTTTAGCATTTACAGTGGGACAGATGCTCAACATTTAACATACATTATGTCTCTTTTAATCTTCATAACACCTCACCTTTTGATACGAAAAGATGCAGTTCTAACTACCAGAGCACAATAAAAACCTTACCTGAGACACAGTACACATTAAAAGTCAGTCAAATTTATGCTGTAGTCATAGATGTGCTGATTCCCACCTAGGTGAACCTGGACATGTTAATTAACTCCACTAACCCAGACTTCCTTATTAAAAATGGGATTATGATCGTTGCTACCAGAGAGGGTCACTGAGAATACTATGAGGTGATGCATGTAGAGTGTTCAGCACAGTACCTGGTGAAGAATACAGGCTTAATAACCGTGAGCTGTCTTAGTCCATTTAGGCTGCTATAACAAAACACCAGAAACTGGGTGGCTTACAAACAACAGAAATTGATTTCTCACAGCTACAGAGGCTAGCAAGTCCAAGACAAGGCACTGGCGGATCCAGTCTCTAGCAGGGGCCAGCTTCATGGCTTGTAGGAAGTGGCGTTTGGGCTGTGTCCTCACATGGTATAGGCAAGAGCCCTCATGACCTAGTCTCCTCCTATTACCATCACCTTGGGGGGGCTGGGATTTCAACATATAAATTTGGGGGGACATAAACATTCAGAGGCATTATCATCACCATCATTATCATCACTTTATCAATCCATAGTATCATTGTCATCATTAATCCTATGAAGGAAAACCTACTATTATTCTGTTTTACTGATAAGGAAACCAGAGCACGGAGATATTAAATAAATTACTCAAGACACACAGCTTGTGAATGGCAAAGGCAGTTTTTAAAATAGGCATGTGTAACTTCCAAGATTATATAATTCAAATTCAAGTTGTGGACTCCAGCAGACACAGAAGTTAGACTATTTTATCTCATGTTACCTAAATCATGATGCTTTAGATTTATTTCAAAACTTGAAAAACCTATATGGCATCACCTTGTTTCATACAATTCCTACAAACTAGTATTTGATTCTTGTGAGAATCCATACCTATGTGCATTATTCAGGTGAAGAAACTGAGGCCAGGTGAGCTCCAGTGAGTTAACCAAATGCTAATAAACTGTAACTAGAGACACAGAAGGGGTTAGAACTCAAGTCTATTAAACTCAGTGGTTTAACATTGCACATAGTGTGGGAAGTTATATTTGAATCAAATCATTTCTGCTAATTCTTTAGGGATTTTGTTCACAGCAAAATCATTTTTAAATTCTCAAATAAACAAAAAGAAATTGAAAGATTATTATAGAGCAAAAAACATGAATCCTGAGATATGTTATATTTAAAAGTAAAAGCATGACTTTCAATAAACCTGACAATATGAGGGATTTTGAGCCCAGGAGACAATTTGTAGAAACAGAATTGCTTCTGAGAAAAACCTATTTTAAATTCAGTGTTACAGAATAAACGCAAAGATGTTAAATATTTAATTGCTAGTTTAGAAGTGGGTCTATTCCCTAGCTTGTAAATTCTTTGAGGGCAGAAACTAAATTCAAATTTATATTTTCAGGTCTAGAAAAAATCTTGATTTTTACTACCTATTTAGAAACTGAATGAATGAGTGAATACCTAATGTTGATTTTTTCATTATTTATTGCTAGGCTAGGTCTCGGGTCAGTGCAGAGCACACATCTGGGGTCAAACTATCTGATTTGGGTTCCCATCTTTATCACTTGGAAGGGCCTAAATTTTTGTGAGAATAAAGCTCTTAGCACAAGATATTACAAGAGGAAAATATAGCTCAGATATGATAGCATACTCTCCCCAAGACCCGAGGAAGACAAAATGTCCTCAAAGCTAGAATATTTCCAAAGGGTTAAATTTAAATTTTCTTCTCTCACTATGTCTTTCCATCTGCTGTAAAAGCCTCCTTAAATAAGGCAGAGCTAAAGAATACATACACACATACTATTTCCTAAGAGGCAATCATTTAAACAACACTGCTCAGTTCTTTTTTAGACTGAATTAGAACCCCAATTTGAATAAAATCAGCCCCCACATCATATTCAAATTCATAGATTTTTTTTACAGTAATTAAATATGTATCTGTAGCTGACAATGGGTTCTCCACAGGCATATTTAAATATAGCTTCTCTTCCCACTGTAACAGGATTATATAACCAGACACACTTCTGCTCACTTAAGGAATTACATATGAGAATGTGGGAGCCGCACTGTGAGAGGCCGTCTATCTTTAGCCTCAGGGTGCATGACACGCTGCAAAGGAACATCTTACTATTATATACACTTCTCTTTTTGCTTCCTCCCGTCCACCTTAAGAGTCAGAAGTGACTAGAGTCAGAAAGGGACAGATTATGTCAGGTACTGCTGTCAGCTAACGCATTCCGCAATTCCTGCAGCATCACAGACTTGCATAAAAGCATGTGCTGGACATTTATGCCATTACCTGAAAAACTGGCTGATTGCCAGCAATCTTCTGTAGCTAGCATCTCCTCAGATATACAAAACCCATCGTAGCATGTTCTTTTTGGTTGATTCATGCCACTCTTCACTGGCAACCAATAAAAGAAATTGTGTTCTTGGTAAATGAATTAACTTTATAAAATGGATTAAGGAAGAAAAAACACAAGCTCAAAACTCTACAAATTTGCATCTGAACTGACATTGGTAGGATACTCCTGGTTATGAGATCTGAAAGTAAGAATTTAGTACTCTTGTGGCAGACAAGAAAACGTACCCCCAAAGATGTCCGTGTCCTAATCCCCAGAACCAGTGAAGATGTTACCCTATGAGGCAAAAGATATTCTGCAGATATGATTATGTTAGGGATCCTGAGATGGGGAAATGATTTTGGATTACCTGGGTGGGCTCAATGAAATCACAAGTGTCCTTATAATGACAACCAAGAGTGACATCGTCAGAAAAAGGAGATGTGACAATGGAAACAGAGACTGAAGTGATGCACTTTGAAGAAGAAAGAAGGACCATGATCCAGAGAATGAAAAGCCTTTTGAATCTATAAAAGGCAAGGAAACGATTTTCCCCAAAAACCTCCAGAAGGAACAGAGCCCTGGGGACACCTCAGTTTTAGGTAATTTATGGTTATTTGGCCACTCCCCTTTTAATGGACATATATGTTGTCTTTAATTTTTCACCACTACAAACAGCAACGCAATAGTTATCCTGTGATATACATCTCTGCTTATGCACATGTGTTTCTCTCTAGGTAAGCAAGTAAAATATCTTCCAAAATAAAAGAATACACATACCAAATAATCATATTTCTAGGGGTATACACACAGTGTTTGTATAAATGCCTAGGAACTATCTGTAATTATATTAGGCAAATTTATAGCAATAGTTACTTTTAGTAAGAAATGGAAAGCTGGCAGATACTACCAAAGGACACTTGGCCTTGGTATTTATTTATCTTGTTTTAATTACGTACAATGAGAATGTACTGTGCATTATTATAATTAAAGTTACTAATAAAATATTATAGTGGCATATGTTCCCACATCAGGGTAAGAAAGCATCAACTGGGTAGAACTCAAGGAAGAGTCAGCCAGACACAGAAAGGTGCGGGAAGGGGGGTTGTCTGTGGCATGGCCACAGAGGAAGACAAGAAAAAGAAAAAAAAAAAAAAGGAATAGAAGACAGAAACCACTGCCCCAATGATTCACCCACTTCAGGGCTATGTCCCCAGCAGACGGCAAAGAACGTTTAGTTAGAAAAACGAGGTCATCATCTCTCTGAAAGGTTAGGTAGCGGGCTTTCCCTAGGACGTACTGTGCTTATAGTATACCTAAAGTCGTCACGAACCAACCAGCTCTCTGATAAACTATTCATTTAGTTTACCTTCTCTAAAAAATACTTCTTTTGAGGTTCATTGCCCTCCTACTTCTAGAAGAGTGAGATTTTTAAATGTGGAAGGAATGTTCCAGGGGCAAGGATCCTAGTGTCCCAAGTACATGGCACCTGGTTCTGAGAAACTGACTATTATTTTTAAGTGAATAAAATCTAGGTTTCCAGTATCACACAACACTAACAGTTTCATTAACTTAAATCATATTTCCCCTCAGTTTTCTTCTTTACAAATCATAGTGTATTAAAAAAAAAAGAAAAAGAAAGAAAGAAAACACAATCTGTCCTTGAGTGTGAAAAGGTACACACCAAGCTCCACTATAAGTTCACAAAACTCCCATGAACCCACAGAACTCTGCAAAATTGAACAATGAACTGATTGACAAGTTAGTTACAAACCTGGACCAACTCAGAAAAATAGGTGGCGATACCAACTAGGTTTTCATGTTGTTCAGTCGTGTTTCCCACTGGGTTAAACCTAACCCATATCTCAGAGCCTGAAGTCATGTCCATAAAACAGTAAGATTATCCATGTTGTTTTAAAAAAGAGAAAAAGAAAGGAAGTGAGGAAAGAAGGAAGGAGAGAGGGAGGGAGGGAGCACGAGCATTTCCATAATTTAACTCCATAAGCGAAGATAAAGCAAAAGATGACTGCCTTGAGCTGGTCCCTCTCCACCTCAGACAGGGACCTAGTGTTACGTGTTCCTTCTAACATCAGTTTTATGTGACCTCAAGCCCCAAAGAGACCCTTTATCTTTCATTCATTTCTCAGTGAACCTTGTCTCCCCTTCTCTTACCTGACTGCCTTTCCACAGCAAAAAAAAAAAAAAAGAAAGAAAGAAAAAGTAAAACTTCTCTTAGAAAGCTAGTGCAGCTGTAGTTACTAGGCAACCCTCCATATATTTCAAAATAACTTGAAGTTCCTAGGCAAAAGAAAAGAGAATATGTCAGACCCTATTAAAGTTTGAATTTTTAAAGCACACCTGAACTAAAGTTAGCAAGAAAAAAGATCTGCTGCCATTTCTGGAACCTTGGAATTCCTGTTCCGTCTGAAAACAGAAGTACAACCATGGACTCCTAGAGACTCTTGACATCTTTTGACAAGTGAAAAAGGAAAATTCTTACGCTTAGTATAGTACTCGGAGGATGAGGGCTTTGCAGAATTATTCAGAAAGAGAAGGAAAATGTCGATTTGGCATCTGTCAAGCCAGAAGATGTGACTTTCCCACGGGAACTCCAAAAGGAGCCTTGTATTAAAAGTCATGTGTCCATTAACTGGAGCAGCTATGGCAGATGAGGGGCAAAAGACCCTCTCAAGTAATCAGAGTCCAAATCACTAAGGACTTCTCAGTTATTCCTTTGCAGTGAATAGCAAGAGCAGACAGCTGGATGCAGCCATCAAATTCAAAGTCATCAGAGCCTCAAAATTCCAGCTGGGGGGTCATTCCAAGGTCATCCAAACCATACAAGCAACTCTCCCTCTGATAACCTGCCCTGATTAAAAACACCTTTGCACAATAAGGTTCAGTCTAAAACTTAATAATTCTCAGCATCCTGAAAAATTTTCTCATATGTATTTCAAATTCTTCTCCTTAAAAATAAATCCATTTTCTTTTTCTACTGTTCTCCAAAAAATAAAGGATAGTTAGCATCAGGTGTTTAAAATCCCTTCATATATTTGAAAACTATTAATCAACTCACAGCCCATTGTTCTCCAACTTTAAGACTTAAAGTTTCTTTTATCTTCCTTTGACAGTCTTATTCTCTAACTATTTTGTGACTCAGTTCTGAAACACCTGTTCATGGTTTGTTGAGCGAATAAAAGAAAGAAATGAATTGGTGGCAAAACGATGGTCTGCACATGGATGTTGGGCTTCTTTGCGCAGAGAAAAACAAACACATAAATCAATTTAAAAAATCAAATTTCATGTAAAATTTCACATATCCAGTTTTGCTTCAAAAAATTGGAAAAACTCACAAAACTGGACTCCCAGGCTGGATATGAGAAGTGACTCTTTAATTACAATAGGGAAGATGTTCTCTATTTTATCACAATCCCTACCCAGTCCTCTTCACTTATTTATGCTGGCAACTTATTTCAAGATATTTGAATTTTTGACTCTTTGGAATAATGTCTTCAACAGTCATAACTCATTTTTGAATACCTACTATGTGTCAATCATCTGGAATTAATATCAAGTACTATGCGTCAGTTACCCATTAATTCCTGTAATTCTCATGACAAGGCGAGGTATCATGGTTATTCCCACTTTATGGAAATGAGGTTAGGAAATTCAATTAGGGATATCAACATAGGTTGTCTGAAACAAAAGTATGTATTTCCTCTACACTGAGCCATCTCTCCAGCTACAGATAAAGTGATTGTCAATGATATGGAGGAAAAAAGGATGGATTCACAAGATCTGTCAGTAACAGAGAGGTCATGATACATAATGAAAAGGAGCAGTTTAGTACACTGCTAGTTAATTAGCCCACAGCTAGTTAAGTAGTGGTAAGAACTAGGATTAAGTTTCCCAAACCCTGGAGGCCATTCTTCACTACAAATTCTAACCAGTTTTAAGATTTGGAACAAAGAAATTTAACTAATTCTTCTGCTCTTTACTTTGTTGAATAAAATATAACATTTTCCTTTTTTCTCTTGAATTTACATACAGCTGTGAACACTTCCTAGCAGAGGTTTTTCTTATCTCTTTGTTTAGCTTATTACTTCATTCAATTTTACCTAAAAATATAACAGGACCCCATTATAAAAAGTCAACATGCATCTCACTTAAGAGCAGAGGCTTTCCTATGGAACAGAACCGTACGCACACTTAACCATTCAAGGACAAATTACTTATAATCACTATTCTTCAGTTTCTTCATTTGCAAAATAGAAATATTGTTGCAAGTATCATTAACAATATGATTGCAGAAAGAATTAAATAAAATAATGAATATAAAACATTTGGCACAGTGCCTTGCAGTTAACACACACTCAGTAAAATTCAGGAAACTGCTATTAGTATTACTTTACTTATCAGGAGTTGCATTCAGCTTAACGTAACAGAAAACCAATTACTATGGGCAATTACTTAGCCCATAGTGCCAAGGTGACTCCTCAACCTCCAGGAGCATCTCCTTGTCACGCTCTGGGCAAGGGTCAAAAGAAAAGTTGCCAGCTGGCTCTGCACCTTCTTAAAGTGTTTTGCTAGAATTCCCACTGGGTGACTGAGCCCAAGCTCAGAAGCGGGGAAATGTAGCTGCTTTATTTGGAGATACCATGACCCTAAACAACCCGGGTATCTGTTGGTAAATAATAAGAAAAAAAGACATCAATTAGATACCCAGCAGTGTCTATGAAACAAACCTACATTATGCATTTGTTACGAGGAAGAACTAATCAATGCAGAACTTCTGAAACATGCTAAGCACTCCGCAAATGTTTGTTCTTACTCCTCTCTTTAACCCTTTACATCCCCCTTCTCCTATTTCCAGCTGTCAGGTGCTCTTATGATTGCCTCTCCAGAGCCATGCTACAGTAACTAAATCTAGTATACATCACTGAAATGGAGTTTATCCTATATAGCAAATTTATTTTTTAATAAAAAAATGCTTTTTCTTTTTAAAATAGTAAAACAAAGTACAGAATTTTAACATGAAAGAATACTATTAAAAATGCCAGACTTTTCACCAAAACCCATGTTTGACCTCCCTCATGGTCCAAAAGGTGAATTAGTGGACTTATATTTAAATCTTTGGCTAAATAAACAATGTATAAATGGCAGAATCAACTTCCCAAATTGATCCTAAAAATGAGAAAATTTGCAATTCATATTTTTAACAAACTGTAATTGTCCAGGTCTGTCAATTCCTTTTGAGTCTCTGCTAATCACCATTAAATGCCATGATGGTCTAAGTGATTATTAACAATATTCGGGGGATCAGCAGGAAATATAAAATGTTGCTTTACAGCTGGCTATTTTCCCTTGGAGAGATGTCTTCTTCTTTCCTTTATTCTCTAAGTAACTATATTTTGCAGGAAAAAAAAATTAAGGGAACACAGAGGAAAAATAAGGAAATAGACTTCTGTCAACATTCATAGGTGAGTCCACTCATTATTTACTCAGTAATCTAGTGGATTTCTACTGTTGGTGTCATTTGGCATCTTTTCACTCATGCTGGTAACAAACACTCCAAATTTCCTTTGTGAAGCCAGCTCTGCTCTGTGAGTACATGTAAGGCAGACCCAGCCTCATGCTCTACAGAGCAACGTGATTGGCTTTCCCAACTGTCCTACCCCATCATCTGACCTCATGATTGGTTCAGTGGTGGACACGTGACCTAATTCTAGCTAGTAAGAACCAGTCTTGGAATTCTTCTACAACTGTCAGGAGAGAGGAAGACACATCCTATCTCATTGCATAAGAATGTGAAAGGATATGAGTTTTGGAACTACTGCCGTCATCTTGCAACCTCAAGAAGAAGAGCCTGCCTGAGAATGAAGGAAAGCAACGCCAAGAGAAGATCAGATCCTGTCAGTGTCATTTGACCTCCAGCAACAAGACATTCCTCATGCCCAGATGCACTCTCGACTTTTGAATCTTAGGAGCTGATACCTTCCTTTTTGCTCAGTTCGGACTGAATATTCTTCCATTTGCACCATAACTGATAAAAACTCCAGCTATGAACCTTTACCTAGCGATCAACAGTATATCAAGACTAAGTAAATGGCTATTAAATTCTCCAGGGAATTATGCATAACCAACTAGCATATTGGAAATACATTTTTTTTAAGTCATCCACTATCTGCCACCTTTTCTACTTTACATTCTTTAGCTTCGTCTTTTGGTAAGGCCAGAGGAAATATTTGTTCTATGAGCATAAGAAAGTTAAACAGGTTACTTCACCTCCTTAAACTGAAGTCCTCATTAGCAAAGCAATGTCAACAAATAACTTTTACTGAGCACCTACCATGTACCAGGCACTTTAGTATCCTGCTTAATATAGCAGTTCTAGATAGAAGCTATTGTTATCCCCATTTTAAAGATGGATAAACATTAGCTTCCAGAAGTTAGTCCATTTGCCCAAAGTCACAAAGTTGGGAAGTGGTCAAACAGCATTGATACCAGGAAGTGTCTGATTTTTAAGCATTCTCGCCCTTCAAAGTGATGCCATCTAGCTTATGAGGTCATGGCAAAGCTTCATGGAAAAGTATATGAAAACGTTTAGCTCAGTACTGAGCACGTGGAAAATACTCAATAAGTGGTAGCCATTACTGCGGTAGTTGTTTTGTTGAAGTCTGGTGGCGTGGGTTTGACTGTCCTTAGGCACAAATGCTATTTGGTATTGTCATGCTGAGCAAAATGGACAGTGTTGGTGAAGCCAGCCTTTCTGAGCCCTCTGGCCCATTCCCATCTTAATGGGCTGCTCTTTCGACTCCAGAGGCCCAGAAGTGAAATCAAGTGGATAAATGTGTAGATGGGGTGTACTTCCAATGGCCAAGCAGGGAGAGTAATTCTGGCCCAGCAAACACACCAAGCCAGGCAGCCTCCCGATCCAACACACCCTAGGGCATGTGAGTGAACTTAAGCAGAGCAGGAAGGCAGGCTGACTGGAGTCTGGCAGATCAGGAAGGAGAAACTAGGCCACAGATCCTACGTGGAATACATTTTGAAAGTCCCCCAATATTTCTCATAACGTTTCAACAATATTGTCAGTTATTCCAAGGGATTTTGTAAGTATATATTTCTGGCTGTGGTTTAAAGAGATTAGCAATAAAACATCTCTCTTAACCATGACCAGAAATTTAACAGGAAACGGCTTATTCTCTCATTAAATCTAAGAAGCTAAAAATTGCACAAGTACAAAGTTTAAAATTGGCCCATTTTTTAAACTGTTATGTTATATAGCATACACATATTTCAAAATTAAGTAGAAAGTGTGACTCTTAATTAGTAAGCATTTGTGGATGGAGAAACAGCCCTTCCCCCACAAGCCTGCCTCATCAAGGAAGAAAGGAGAAACTACAGCCAAGAAAAATGAATAGTTTCGTTTATTACAGCAGCATTTTTTATAGGAAATTTTTGTATAAATGAATAAAGAATGCAAACAAAAGAAAATGTAAATCAGTATTTTTAAAAGTGTCTGTACTGTTCCCAGTGGACATTTCCAGATCTCCATATAAGTGGACAGTTTTTGGTGGATTAGCCTCTGACAAGGTACAGGTAGGGGTCAAGGTGAGCTGGCAAGCAATCTGTCCCAGAATGAGCTTTCTCTCTGTGATTACGGCTTTGTCTTTACCAGCATGAATTTTCAACTTACAGAATTTAATTAGAAAAAGTGGAGAGAAGAGAAAGGAGAAAATATTGGTCAATAATGTATGCTCTTGTCACCATGTTACTGTAAACTTTTATGTATTCTTGCTTTGCATGTGTTAAAGACAAATAAGATGGAAAAAAAAAAGAGTGAAAAGTGCTCACCAAAATGCCAGACATCGTTTCTTGCTTAAAACCCACCAACGGCCTCCCATTATGTATAGAAATACATGAAAATCCTTCTCATGGCCTACAAGCTCTTCATGAAGTGGCCCCTGCCTAGCTCTCCAGAACTACTCTGAACACTTGCTCACCACCCCCAACCCACCTTCCTTTTTACACTCTTCCCTTCACATGTGCTGAGCCGTCCCCCACCTGTCTCAGGCTTTGACACAAAATCTGTACAATTTGCTTGTGCAGTTCTGTCTGCCTAGAATAGTTATTTCCAACGTACAGTGCAGTAAAACAAAGGAAAAAAATATATATTAAAACTTTTATTTTGTGTGTGTATGTGTGATATGTGTCTGGAACTAATAAAAAAATCGAGTTTTAGTAAAACATAATACTGCAATATATGGATTGACAGTAGACCACATGGATAGTGAATAAATAAATATAAAGATATTGGGAGTTGCTTTTTTAAATTGAATGAATTGTGTAATCAAAAAGGTTTGAAGACTATGGTTCTAAAACACCCTCTGTCTCTTACTTACCTGCATCAGTCCTCTTTAGGCTACACTTTCCCAGATCTGTCCTTCCAAAGCTGGACTGGATATATCTCTAATAAATCTATGTTTCTAGTCTTGCTCCTTAACATTCCACTCTCTGCATACAGCAAGAGATAGCATAATCATCTCACCCTTCTCCTTAAAATCGTCCATTGGTTCTCAACACACACAGAATGCATCCACAATCCTCCCCGTAGAGTCTTTAAATTCCTCCAAGATCTGGACACAGATAGCCCTCCAATGTCATACAACTGTCATCTTTGTCCTCTAGGCTGTGGCCCCAATGGCCTTATTGATCTATTCTCAATTACCATAGGAAGCCCGTTCTTGCCCTAGGCTCTCTGTCTAGTTCTGTCTTCTCTACAGAAGGGCTTCCTTCACATTTTGCATGATTGGGTCCTTCTTGTCTTGTCTTAAGGTCTCCGCCTTCCCTGACCACTCAATCCAAAGCAGACAGCTGGTCACTCAAGACCTGTGCTGCCCAATATGGTAGGCATCAGCCACATGTAGCTTTCAAGCACTTGAACTGTGGCTGAACCAGAATGTATTGTGCCATTAAGTATAAAATACCAGATTTGTGGGCCGACCCCGTGGCTCACTCGGGAGAGTGCGGCACTGGGAGTGCTGAGGCTGTGGGTTTGGATCCTATATAGGGATGGCCAGTGCGCTCACTGGCTGAGCATGGTGTGGGCAACACCAAGCCAAGAGTTACGATCCCCTTACCGGTCACAAAAATAAATAAATAAATAAATAAAAATAAAATAAAATACCAGATTTGCGAAGACTTAGTTGAAAAAAGAATAAAAAATGTTTCATTAGTAATTTTTTATCACATGGTAAATGATAATATTTAGGACATACTGGATTAAATAAAATGTGTCATTAAAGTTAATTTCACTGACTTCATTTTACTTTTTTAATGTGACCTCTAGGAAATTTAAAATTGCATAGGTAGCTCACATGTGTGGCTTTGTGTAATGTTCCTATGGAACAGCACTGCTCCAGAACACATAGATTTTAATTTTCTATGGAATTCTTACCTCGACCTACCATTTTCAATTGCCTTCTGTTCCCCACCCTAGCCTCACTATGATCTCCTTGAAGGTAGGGCCTTCTTCTGTCTTGTTCTCACTATATTATCAATGCCATCCAAGTTCCTGGCACATGGTAAGCACTCAACAAATATTTATGAAACAAATGAATGTTTTATAGCACCTTTTATACTAAGAGCTAATGTTTACAGAGCACTTAGATGCATTATCCAAATAAAGTTGAGGTTCCTGTTTTATAGATGAGTACAAGGACATAACAGAGAGATGAAGTAAACTGCAAATGGCTAACTTTAAAGAAATCATGATTTGCACCCAGGCAAAGTCTGTGTGATCCCCCCAAAGCCACACTGCCCCAGAACAGTGATCTCACATATAATCTCCAGCTATTCATCTATCTCCCCATGAAGACAGAGGTAGAGACTCAATCATTACTGTTTCTCTAGTGTTAACACATAGTAGGTATTCAAAAGTATTCACTGAGTCCTCAGTAGTGACTTTACCAACAATAATAAGAGCAAACACTTACTGAGCATTTCCTATATGGCAGGCATTGTCCTAAGCATTTACATTCCCACCTACATGTCTAATAAGTGTCTCAAAATTAATATGTTCAACTCTGAATTCTTAATCTTTTCTCCAAAACCTGCTCTATCTCCACTCCACATTTCAATTAATGGTAAATCCCATTCCTCCAGTTGACAAAGTCAAAGTATTGAACTCATCCTGACTTCTCTCTTTCTTTCCTGATGCACTGCTAATGTGTAAAGATATTCTCATATCTTTATTTTTACAACACATCCAAAAACTACCTGTTTCGCATCACCTCCACAGCTATAACCTCCATCCAAGCTGCCATGAGCACTGCAGTGGCCACCATATGAACTCCCAGCTCCTGCTTGTACACTCTGCAGCAGCCAGAGTGATGCTCTTATTTATTTGTTTGTTTTATTTATTTATTTGTTTGTTTGTTTTCGCCAATATGGGAATCAAACCCTATGACCCTGGTGTTATCAGCACTGTGCTCTAATCAACTGAGCTAAACGGCCAGTACCTAAGAGTAATGTTTTCAAAACGTAATTCAAAGCACACCATTCCCCAGCTCACATCTTTCCAGTGCCTTCCCTCTCATGCAGAACAAAACGTAAAGTCCTTGCAGTGGCCAAGGAAATCCTACCCCAGTGACCACACCTTCTGCTCCTCTCCACGACTCACTGTGCTTCAAGTACAACGGCCTCCCTGTTGGTCCTCGAACACTCTAGACAGCTCCAACCTCGGGGCTTTTGTGTTTTCGTGCTAGCTGTTCTTTCTGCCAGGAACACTCCTCTTCACGTGTCCACATGGCTCCATTCCCCACCTCCTTCAGGTTATTGTATAAATGTCACTATTTCAGGGAGAGCTCCTATGATCCCAACTAAAATTGCAATTCACTCCTACACGTACACACATACATGCATTCACACAACTGCACACACAGACACATACACGTGCATGCACACACACACACACACATGCATGCACACAACTGCACACACAGATACGTACATGAGCATGCACACACGTGCACGCGCACACACACTTTCCCTTCTCTGCTTCTTCCACTCCATGACACTGGATCACCTGACATATATTTTACATTTGGGGATTTTGTTTTGTTTTGTTTTTGCTTTTTTTCTCCTCCTTTGGACTGTAAGCTCCATGAGGGCAGGGATTTTTGTCCTTTTCTTCACTCTTGTATGCCCAATGCCTCAACAGAGTAGCCAATAAACATTTGTGAGATGAACTTAAATGCATTAACTTATTTAAAGCAGGCATAAGTGAACTTTCTCGGTAAATATTTTAGGCTTTAAGGGCATCTGGGCCACAACTATTCAACTCTGCTGTGTCGCATGAAAGCAGCCATTGACAATACTTAAGCAGAGGGGCAACGCTGTGGTCTGGTAAAGGTCTATTTGCAAAAACAGGCAGAGGAGAGGGGCATTTTTGGCCCATGGATCATAGTTTTCTAGTCCCTAATTTAATCCTCACATCTACCCAATTTGGAGAGCGTGGCATCCCTACTTTAAAGGAACTTTAAGTGACTTGCCCAAGACTAAACTCCTGGCAAACTGTAGAACCAATTCAAACTTGGGCTATGAGCTGTGGACTAAGGCACAAATTCAAGGATGCAGAGGATCCAGGAGACGCCACTTAATGAATGATACTGGTAAGAAGGCATTTCAGTGAGAAGTGAGCCCCTGGCTTCTTCCATCCACAGTTACTGGGTAGGTCCCCCAGAGACTCAAAGTCATGAGGTTTCTTCAGCCATCCACAGTTCTCCAGTGGATACTGAGGTAACCAACAAACCCTGAAATATGAGCCGAGCTATGCTTGTTTCTCATCCACCATTTCAAAAGCCAACAAATCTTTCATTGAGACAATAAATTACATGGAATCTCACAGTGAGAAAGACTTCCGGTTTGTCATGTCAATCCTTCTGAATGAGTCAGGGAGTACAATCTATTCAGTTGGTAGCAATAGTTTTAAACCCTCTTTATAACTTGCTAATCTTCTTTTTCAACAAAGAGAAAGCCTCAGGCTCAGTGCCTTCATTGAGCAATGTGTCTAATTAGAATTTAATAATATTGTTTAGTTTTCACTGTATTTATTTTTATGTATTTTTGTATGTATTTTTATAATTATTTTTTGCATTGGGTTCATATTATGTCAACTCATTGAAGCTGGAACTGTTTTTCAAAGAATTGCCATTCTTCCCTGCCTAGGTGAGAGTTAGTGTGGATCATGAGATCTGGAAGGTGGAAGTGAAGCACCTACATTGTTTTTAGATTTTGGAAGATCAGTGTAGTGCATGCTATTGCAACTCATGCACATTGTCTGTGATATGACAGTCCTCCTGGTTGGCATGGGGCAGCAGCTGGACCACAGCTTCTTTGGCACCTGCCAGGTCCTCCTTTGGCTCCACAGAAACCAGAGCCAGGTATCTGTTTAGTTCCTTGATTATGGACACCATCTGCTCCTTGCAAATGGTCCCACTGCTGCAGTAGGTGGATTGAAGACCTTGTGAATCAGATGTTTCCAGCCCATCTTCGTAGGTTCATTTGTCCTCCATTCCCCCCACTTTGTGCCCATCTTCATTTCTGATATCAGGCTCTAGCACCGGGCACACCTAGACTCTGTACACCTGCTCCCACAGCTGTGAAAGGAACAATCCCCCAAACAAATGCCTTATTAAGTATCTCCTAGTGGTTCTGCTTCTCTGAAGGAATTCCAACTAATACAGCTTCTACTTATGGAAAATAATATTGTTTTTTCATTAATGGTACTGCTTTAAAATTTCAACAAAAAGAAAAGTAAATTATTTTAAAGGAAGAATAGTACTTAAGTAACAATAAAAGTCATCCACGGATATGACAAGGACTGTCAGGGGATATGTAAATGATGTTTGGGAAACACATCATTACTTTTCCATTCTTTTTTAAGAATCAAGGATAAAAACAACAAAGCTCTGAATTAGATCCAACCAATGAACAAGTTCCACAACCACGTCTACTTTGTGACTTCCCATATTTCACGTCACTCTTCTGATATCCCAGTCCAAAAAATTAATTTTTAAAAAATGTCATTTGCATCCATATATTGAAAATGTCAGCGTAACAGAGAATTAAACTTTAGTCTGTAATTCCATAGTTAAAATAGATATTTTTTCTGAAAAAGCCACACATTCAGGTGGCTCAGAATTCAAAATGATTTCAGAGATATGTATTAATTAGCCTGACTTCCACCTCTCTGTTTCCTACCCCTGCACCAATCCCTGCCACTGACGTGGAACTACATTTCTCAGTTCCTTGTGCAAACACAAGCACATACATACAAATATAAACATACGGCCTTATCCTTTCCTTCTTACACATAATATAACATTCTATATACATGGTGGATCAGTACTCCCAGATTATAATTTGAAAAATATTTTTCAATAAATATAAAAATTTGCTCCACTTTAATTTCACAATTCAGTTATTAAGAAGAAAATATAAAAGAAAGAAGCCTATGTAAAGATGTCCATTGTGGTGCTGTTTGTAATAATAAAAAAAGGAGATGATAAACTTGAGAATTCAAAATTAATAGAATATTCAACACAATGGAACACCATGTTGCCAGAAAAAAAGGAATAAGGGTGATCTTTCAGTAATGCTTAGAATAATATACATAGTGTGTGTGTGTATATATAGTGTGTGTGTATAAATACTATATATATATATCATTTTTGTGGGATAAAATGGGGTACACATACCACATATTTGTAAATATATGTATAATATATATTCTGATATATGTCTGAAATATAGCAGGGAAAATACATGAGAAACTATAACATCAATTGCCTGTTTTTAGGAAATGTATGGTTATGGGAAAAAGGATGAAAGAAAGAGTTTTTGCTGTGTACCCTTTTTAACTTTTAATTCTTGAATTTCGAGCTGCATGAATAACTGTAAAATCATTAATTAAACAGTGTTAAGGTTACAATAATATTAAAATGACTGATGAAGTTAGTGCATATCACAGGAACAATATTTACCATTAATCTCATTTTTGGTTTACTCTGATTCATCAGTTATCTGCTGTTACCAAGAACTGAGTCTTACACCCAGCAGGTACTCAATGAAAAGGTATTGAACAAATGAATCAATGTGTGTGATGCATGGATCTACAAATAAAGGCAAGTGCCTTAAGTGTTTTAAACTACAAGAATGATTAGGTGGAACAATTATTAAAGTGGTCTCAATAGTTAATGTGGTTTCTGATAGTGCCATACATATACAAGTAGCCAGAGGTGCACATTCCTTCAGTGCAGAACTTACTAAAGAAGCACACTCTCTCTTTATTAACCTTCCCAGCATTGCAGTGGATGTAGATAGCTTTATCAATGGAATATAATTAATAAAGGGAATAAGCCACAAAACTAAATTCAATGTTCTCCCTTGTTAGAAAGTATAACAAGTAAATTGCATTCAGAGTATTAACTGAAAAACTAAAATTGGATCAAAATTCAGAAACCAATATCACGCATCCTTTTTCTAGGTTTGGAACACATGAAATCAAAATTTCACTGAAATCATCTGGTGGAAGTTATTAATGTGTTAAAGACAGCACAACTCACCATTGCAAAGTGCATACATAAGTTTTCTCTGGTTATCATAAAATTCCTAGATGAGTTAAAGAATTTACAGAGTCTCTAAATTATAGAAGTCACAAAACACTGCATATGTCTTCATGCTAAGGGCCAAAACATACACAGAGGGCTGTAGGTACCACTTTGTTTTATTACTTACTTTGGGATCCTGAGCCAAATCCGGTAACCAGAGCATAGATGACTACAAAACAAATAGAACGTCAGCTTCGTCTGTGGCTCATGGCCAGGTTTCTAGTCCAAGAAACTGGTCTTTCTCCCCTCAGATACTACTGGCAGTAGCATAAATTGTGTGGCCCATAGGAAAGTCAATTTGTGATATGTATCAAGGGCCATAACAATATTCAAACTCTCTAGACTCATAATTACATTTATTTCAATGAAACAATCCAAAATATGGTCAAAGTTACAAGTCTGAGTGTTATGTAATTAGAAACAATTTAAAAGTTTCAACTGCCAAGTAAATTATGTACCTAGGCATCACAGACTTCAAAATGATGGTTTTAAAGATTTGGAGTAATGTTTACAATGTAACTCAACATTTAAAAACATATACAGGATATGATATTGTCAATACGTAATAACTGCAACCATGTAACATTTTTGATGTTTAGGGGAAAAATGGAAAGAGATACACTAAAACAATAATTTTCTTTTGGAGAAATAGGTTCATATAATTTTAATTACAGTAAAAATATTGGAAAATGCAGACAAACAATAACAATAAAAAGAAGGAAAACATGTATTGGCATCAGTGTGGTCTTTCCTATTCTCTTTGTGTCCAGTGTTCAAATTTAGTTCACTATAATGAATGAGATGTTCTGGTTATTAAAATCCTTTTAAACATTCTGTTTATGGAATTTAGCTCTAGTCTATTTTCCTAAAGGAGTAAATAAACTCATAAAGAATGCTTAAACGCCCCAGCTGCTCTCTTCTTCCATCGCTTTTCAAGTCAGTCATATGATACTCACTTCGGTTTCCATAAAATCCACTTTTTACTTCTTTCCCTTATTAGCAACTTTTTTTGAAGCTTTTCCTCATTTTCAGAGAATCAGGTAAATGAAGTATTTCAAGAAAATATCTAAGAGAGACCATTTAGAGCAGTAATTCAAGGTATTTGATTAATCCTGTTACTAATTTTTAAATCACAAGGGTTGAATATAAGAACACACATCAGTATAACAGAGATTAAGCAGGGACAGGCATGGATTTGAACCCTTGTCTTCTCCTGCCACTAGCTGGGCACACTTGAGAAAACTGTGCATCCCCTTCAAGCCCCAACTTCATTTGTAAAATGACGACAATGACAATACATCATAAGGCGCTGAGCTGAATTCAAACCCAGATTTAACCACTATGCTATATGTCCACTTACTCAACAGATGTGGGTGTCGTGTTTGTGTAACCTTGATAAATGAACCTCTCTGTGTATTAATCCTATTAATGCGCACAGAGATCCTTTTAAATGGGCCAAAGAAACAATGTAAATGAAGCCGAGCTCCTTGCACTTAGTAACCATCCCACTATGGTTGGCTCCATAGCAGTACAGTGACTGCCATGGTAGCAGAACACCCTTTGTGGGTTATGCCTGATTCAATACACTTCCCTGTCTACACGGCATCCTGATGAAAATTCTGGGTCTGTCTGTATCAGGGTAGGCATAAGTAGCAGAACTAGCACGGACACTGGCACCACCATTACAAATTCAAATTCTGTTCAGTCCTTTACCACTTCTGTAAACCTGGACAACTTCTAAACTCTTTGGGCTTGGGTTGCCTAAAAACTTAAATACAGCTCATAATACATGCCTTAGAGGACTAGAGAAGAGAGAATTCAGAAAGATGATGAATACAGATGACCTAGTGTGGCATGTAAGAATCCTCACTCTCCTTCTAAATGGAGCAACACCAATGATTAAATATTCTTCCGAGAATTAAATTAAAAGTTAATTAAATGCATTCGAGCTCAAATTCTAGGTACATCTCTCTTGACTATATGACTTTGGACAAGTCTTCCCTGTACATGCATAAAGTGCTTGGCCAAATGGCACCAGCTATGATTAAGTGTCCCACCATTATTAAATTCAAACTCATAACACTAATTCATACAGTTCATAACTTCTGCCAATACTTCTATATTTCTACAATTGCACTACAACTGACCTCATTAACATGTTAATTGGAATGGCTTTATTTTACAGAAAAATCCTTATTTGGCTGCAGAGCCAAAATCTATAAAAATATTAGCATTTGGAAACAAACTTTTTTAAAACTAAGCAAAAACAGGACATGCTCTTTTCCTTCCTCACTTTCTATTATTGCCCTAAACAAAATATGTTTGTTATACAGTTTATTTATAGTTTACGAGGATCATGGCTTGTAACTATTCAATGAAATTTTGGTACACAAGAGCAAACACCAACACTTGCGAAGTGACACAGAAAATTGGAAATGCACAAATTATCAAGGTAAATTTTAATTCCAAATCTGCTTGATTTACTCTGAAAATTTGAACCAACTCCCCCTTTTCATTTGCTCAATCAGATCACAGTCTCTCCCTGTCCTAAGCTATGATACTTAAATACATGAGCATATGAATCCAAATCCCATTTTTCTCTTCCTTGACAAACTGGAGCTGCTATTACCCTTGGTAAACTTAATATGATATGTAAAAAATAAAACAATCCTCTAATTTAAGACAGTAAGAGAGATGTGGCTTAAACCCTGAGTTATCAATGCTCTTAATTAAAATCATGATTATAATGGTCACTAAAAGAAAATACATTTTATTCTATTTGTCAAGATGTCCTATAAATGTTTTTGACAAAGACAATAATTATGCTAATGTGCAGAAAGTAATACTACCTACATACCTCTCCTGCAAAGGGAAATAAAATATACAGGGAAAGTGACAAATGGATGAATTTATACATATGGATGAACATGATTTGTCACTCTCCAAGGTCCCAACAGATACATGAGAGAAAATGTCAGTGACATTATTGGACAATGTGTTTCAGGACAACACAATATATGAATATATGCCCAGTATATTTTAAATAAAATGGGTTCACTAAAATGTTTCATCTTCCAATCATTGTTCCTTGTCTCTGGACAATTAAGGTCATAATATTTGTTTTTATTACACTACAAATGATATGATTGTACATTGTAAAAGCTAACAAATAAATAAGGTTATTAGACAAACAGATAAATAAATACAGAAGCATAAAAATAAAAAAGCAAATAACCACTCAACTCACCTTGCCTCCATCCAGCCCAGTTCATAGAGTGAATTTACAATAGAACAGAGTGACTTCACAATATTGTAAAGATACCTTTCCTTTCTTCATTTTATTATACTTATGCAGAAATATATATGTGCACGCATTTGTGCCAAAATTCTTTTTTCTGACACTTGTTTTTTTCCTCTCACTTCACAGTACATGTATCGGAGCAATTTTCTATTAGATATAGCAAGTGGAGTAAACTAGAATAGAGCAAAACACGAAGATTCAAATTTATTCGTGGATGATTTTTCACCTTGCAATGGATTATACCACATTCCAACCTACCACTCCTCCCTTTAAAAGACGCCTCTCAGCAACACCTCCATTACTCAAGTTTACACTTCAGTTACCAGAGTTTGGTCATAGGTATTCAAAGAGTGAAACAGCCGTACGTTGTTCAAATGCAAAACTATTTAAATTGACAGTTTAAATTGATGACAATTTTAGCCTACAAAGTGCATGAAGCAGTTTGTCCACATTTTGGTTTGTGCTTTCGTTTACTGGTTAAGGGCCCGCTGTTAAGGGCTCACTATGTTCCTGGAGACGTGAGTCACTCAGGAATCCAAGTGAACAACCAGGCAGGGTCTGCAACTTCAGAATCTGCTATTCACAGTAACCTACAAGCTATGAAATGCTCTACATTAATTATGTTATTTAGTTTTCAAAACATGCCTATGAAACAAGAACCATAATCACTGACACCATTTAATGGAGGAAACGGAAATAAGGAGAGGTTAAGGAACATTTCCAAAATGGCAGCAAATCACTGGCATAGAAAGATCTGTCTGCCACCTCTCACAGAGGTTGATGCCTTTAGGTCATAAACTTTACAGCTTAAAAATATGGTTTCTAAGAGGCCAGAGCCTGGGAGAGGTGATGAACGTCCCTTGGCCTCAGTTTCCCCATCAGTAAAATACAGAGATCAGCCAAGTTAATATGAAATCTCTTTCTACTATGAATGTCTATTTATGCTGGCTCTTTTTTCCCACCTCTGATTTCAAAACTTGAACTGATGTTGTTCTTTCAATATGTTATCCCTTAAATTTAATACAATCTTCTCTTGAATGCCTCTCTAGGTCAGAGAATAATAAGAAACATTTTTTCAATAACCCTTATACTCTCCATATTAGTCTTTTCTCCAACTAATATGCCAAAGCTTTTCTTAGTTTGAACCGTTGGAAGATAAAATGAGAAATTGCTATTTCTAACTTTGCATGCCTAATGCCCATTTAAAATCACAATTACAAATTCCCTGGAATACATGACCTTAATTTGCAGGAAGCTGACCCATTCTTTGAGTTAATATTAGAGCAATTAGTCTAACAAAAGTACTTTTTTTCATCTTTGAAATATTCAACTTCATCTATATCTGAAAACTAAGCTTCAAAATTAAATGTCAATAAAACGTTCAATCTCCTTCACACACACTTGATCTTGCATCTCTGTCTAAAATGAATTTAACTTCAGAAATTTATTTCTGTATGATAAAAGAACTTTTCCAGTCCTATGTGTAAAACTGTCACTCTCATTAAGAGGTAGCTCAGCAACGCGGGATATGCGCTTCCTTCTAAATCTTTAATCAATCTCAAGACATCTGCCAGTCAGCATGACTTCTGTAACTCCATATATTATACAAATGTTCCTCAGAAATTCACGGTTGCCCAATGAAATTGACAGTTATGAAAAAAAATCAAATTGTCACCTCTCAGTGAGTGGGCTATTTATGGCCAAATGCCCTGTTCAGGATTAAAGTGGAATCAAATCCGCAGACTAAAGCATTTTCCTTCCCTCTGGCTACAACAAGCTATAACCAGAATCCCCCTTTTACGGTTGTATAAACAGGTACTCAGGGAAAAGAGCTGTAATCAGGCTTTTCGAGCAAGAAAAGTAATATTACTTAAGGCATATAAATCCTCCTACTGTTTATTTGGAACTTCTTCCTCCCAGAGAAAAACACAGTTGATACTGATCATTTACCCAGTCCAAATTCAATGAAAAGAACCAGTTAAGGTATTTTCTTCTTTCATTCAATGGATAAATCTATTGAAAAGACTGGGGCACTTTAACAACATAATAAATAAACCACCATATTTCCATTTTATGAAAATTAAACTAAAGAACCATTTTAGTTTTGAGACTACTTGGAAATGTACAGGGAGAGAACATGGGCCGACAAATTAAAGCAGATTCATGCAAAAAGTCTCGGATCCCTCTTCAGAAGGCTGGGCTAAAGCTGCAAATTTGCAATGACACACCAAGCTGTTGCAGATGGAGTTTCCTAGGAAGCAGCTTGTGAGGAGATTTGCATGCAGGATGTTTACTTGGCGGGAAGGGCAGTCCAGGGCACAGATCAGTCGTGATGCACTCTCAGCGATGAACTCTAAAAATCCTCCACCCCCACCTAGGAACTTGGATGATTTCAGAGTTGTCCCAAAAGGTCACTTAGTGCGGGCAGTCCCCAAGGACTTTTGGCAAGGTAGCTCTGGGCAGAGCTAGCAGGAGGCCAGCTGCAAGCTGTCAGTCAATCCTAGCAGCTGGGGGAAGAAATGCCTCAATCCTGAAAGAGGGGCATAGGGATCTGGGAGGCACACTACCATGCCAACCACACAGGTCTAGCTGGATCACGGTCAACCTTTCCACAGTTAGTCAGTCAACAGATTCTGAAATGTTGAGCCCAATAGGAAAGTTTAAATATTCCCAGAGGACAGTGAAAGAATTAGTGTTTGGCTAAGTTATCGAACCAGAATGTTGAAGGGAACTTGGGTAAAAGTATAGAGTATCCAGCCCCTTCCCAGAAGGTATACTGAACAATAAGGCACAGCAATAAAGCTAAAAGCTGGGAGGAATTCTTTAATTCACTCACTCATTCATTAATTCATTCAGCAAATAGTTATTGAACTCCTACTATATGGAAAACAGCAAGAAACAAGGCAAGAACAAACTGAGCCATTGTGGAGCTCACAGTCTAGTGAGGGTAAAATTATCAAAACAATACCCTCAAAACATATATTTTTAAATGGCCATGAGTGTCATAAAGAAATAATATAGGGCAGCACTGTCCAATAGAATTCACCACAATGATGAGACTATTTTATATCTGTGCTGTCCAATATGGTAGCCACTGATGACTATTTATGTGGCTATTTATCACTTAAAATGTGGCATCTGACTAAGGAATTGAGTTTTTGAAATTTTTAAATTTAATGTCCACTTGTGGGGAGTGGCTACTTCCACTGTTTAGAAGGGGGATGGTGTTAGGAAAAGCAACTCCAAATCAACGACATCCCAGCTGGGATTTTCAGAATGAGAAGGAATTAGAGAACTAAGATAAGTAGAAGAACTTTGGAAAAAGCATGTGAAAGGGCAGTGACCAAGGAAAGAGAGTGTGGCTACTGGAGGAACTGAGGGAGCTGTGTTTGCTTGTGCACTGATTTGGGGGAGGGTAGTAGGACACATAGCAGGTGAGAACACCAGGGTCTAGATCACAGAGTCTTGAGTACATTACAGAGATATTAATGTGTAAAGAAAAGGCATCAGAACATTCCAAGTAAAGGTAGGATAAAATAAGGTTTCATTTTTTTATGTGCTCAATTTGCCGTAAGCAGAATAGAATCGAGGAGGGGGGATTGAGCCCAGGGCCAAAGGTACAAGAATATTCTTTAAAAGTTAAATACACATGAACGGAGTTAAATACACTCTGGGTTAGGACTAGCAGAAACAAGTACATATGAGCACAGTCGGTCAAAGAGTACCTGGTACAACCTCTTTGAAGGAAATTTGGTACTATTTATCAAATTGTAGATGTACACAACTTTTTAAGAATAATTTCCTTTTTAGGATTTGTCTTAGAAAGAGGGTATCATATATACATAAGTGTATACCCAAGGATGTTACCACTTCATTGCTTAAATAGCAAAACTTGGAAATTACCTTGAAATGTCTATTATTAGTGGACTAATTAAAGAAATCGTAGCATAGCCAAATAAATGAAAATTGGGCATATGTAGTTTTTGAAAAGTGTCCCAACACATGTTAAAAGGGACAGAGAATATAAAACTATTATGTAATATGAGCCCATATGTGTAACACAAATTATACATACACACACAAACACATGCATTGTTATGCACACCTATGCATAAAAATCTCTGCCCCAAAACACAAGAATCTGTTAAGAATGGCTCTACCTGGGAGATAAGACCAGTTTGGGATGGAAGGAAAATTTTCTCTTCATTCTATTTTTCGTTTTTTTTTTTGCATTGATTTATTTCTTGACCATGTACATGTAATATAAAGTACTAGTTACATACAATTATATGTATATTACTTTTAAAATATATAAAATGTTAGTTACTTAAAAATTATCTACAACAAAGGATGGTACATATGTGTATATAAATGTATAGATATATAGAGTAGGCCTTTTGTAGACAGAATGAGCCTTTTCTTCCTTTTTTTCTTCCTTCCCTTCTTCTTTCCCTTCTTTCTTCCTTTCTTTTTATTTTTGTTTTTCTTTTCCCAAAAATTTAACTTAACTTTTCTAAGATGTGGTCACATTTGTGATCCAAAGTAAATAAACTTTAAAAGCTATCAGCTCTTGTTTGGGGTTTGACACAACTCATAGCAATTTTGGAGAAAAATCTCAAGTTTCCTCTGCTATTTTCTACTCAGGAAGCCAATGGTGGGACATTGGCGAGATCACTCTGGGACTACATAGAATAGTTCGTGTACTTGAACATGCCCATCACATTCACATCACACTTCCTGCTCAGAGGCAGACAGGTGGTAACGGGGAAGACCGGGCATTTCTCACTCCATCTTGCCACAATGGAAGCTGAGGTGTGAGCAGTTCAGTGACATGCTCTGGTCACAGCAGATGGCCAGTAGCAGGACTGGGTGAAAATCAGCCCCTTTCTATTCTAGCCAGGTCTCTCTCCTCTGCATGTGCAGCCTTCCCTGAAGACTACAGTTTGGATTCTGCAAAAGGGCTACAAAGAGAAGTCACACAATAGAATTCCACAAAACTTTTGAAATTTCTTGGGATCTAGGAATACGTGTATCTTCTATACAAGGGTTACTTGTCTGTTTCATAATTTAACATACATAATGTTGTTTCAGGTTTTTATACATTTATGTAAATATTTATTGAGTACCTACTATGTACTCAGATGCTCTTCCAGCCACTGAGAATTCAGCCATGAATAAGACAAAAAAAGACCTTCCTCTCAGTGCTTAAAGGTAAGTAGAAGGATCAATCAATAAAGAAATGAATAATTTAAAAAACAATTTCATTTGTGAGGAGTGATCCTCAGTGAAATTAACAGGGCATGAGACAGAGAATACCTGAAGGATGCCACCTTACATTAGATGGTCACACAGCTCTCTGGGGAGGTGACTTTTGAGCTGATAATGAATGAAGAGCCAGCCAACAAAGAACATAACTGATAAAGGTAAAATAAGATAGAAAAGATATAAACGGGAAAAAGCTTGTCATTTGAAGAACAGAAAGGAGCTAATGTGGTCGAAGCTTAGAGAGAGGAAAAGAGAGGTTCGGGCTACTGGATTAAGCAAAGCCTTGTGGTTCTTAATATCTAGAAACAACATGAATGCAATATTCAGAAATTAGATCTAGCTATCAGTAAAAAGATTCATTTCACCCCCTATCCCCCACCCCTACTGTCCAGCTAGACATATTTGAAGCATTTTACAAGATTGACCAAACTAATAAAAACATAGGCTGGGCTATATGAGCCAATATGTATTCATTTGATTCAATGAATACCTTTTCACCCAATGCATAGTAATCAAAATTTCAATTTTATAATTTTATTTTTAGAATAAAGATAAATACAGTCACAGTTAACATACAATTTATCTTATCTTCTAGGGGGAAAAAGGCCAAATAACCATTTCCCAGGAAGGTTTTTTTTTTAAAGAAAGTAAATCATGATTTATATGTTTCTAAATGCGCACTTAATAACTACTTTTTAAGTTGAGTAAATGTCACTCTTAAATATCAAAACTGAAAAGATTGTAATTATAAAATGGCCAAAAACTCAAGTTTCATGCTTAAGAGATTCTATATACAAGTGAGTCCATTTTTCACCTAGTGGATTGGCAAAACACTGAAAAAGCTCTCAAAGCACTCTGTTACAAGACAAGAGGAAACGGGCTTTCTCATACATTGCTGGGGAACACCCTCCAAGACAACATTCATAACATTTTACATGTTAATGCCCTTTGAACAATAAGTCCCACCTCTGAGAATTTATTCACCTAGAGGCTCACCACTGGGTGTGATGAGGGTTGGTCTGCAGCACTGTTCGTAACAGAAAAAATGTATAGAGAGAATTACCCCTATGCTCCACAAAGGAGACGCAGCTTGGATTCAAATCCAGCCTCTGCCACATAGAGCTGTGCAACTTGGCCAAAAACTTAACCTCATGTATTTCAGTTTCATAATCTGTAAAACAGGCAGAAAAATAACACCTACTTTATGCACATATTTAACAATAAACACAAGAAGGAAGAAAGGAAAAATGAGTAAATGAGGAAATAAATATATAAGATATATCCATTTAGTGGAATCCTATCCAATTATTGAAAAGCATGGTATATTGCTAAATAAGAAAACCATGGCTTGGGAGAATATATAATTATATATTGCACATGCACACACATACATGCATGTGCACTTACACATGCACTCGAACGCACTCAAAACTACTTATATAGAGACTATTCCAGAAGAAAATATTCACAGTGTTGCTTCTGGAAAAGGGAACTAGATGATTCTTAGGGACAGGGATGAAAGGAAAACTTCCTGTTCAATGTACAAACATTTTACACTCAAATTTTGTACCAAGTGTACATATTACCTGTTCCAAAAAAATAAAATAATAAAATAAATAAAATAAAATTTAATTTTAAGTGGGTCAATTCAACCTTTTCATATTAATTGCTGTATTTCCAGATTTCAGACCAACAGCAACTATGGGAAATTCTACAACATCCTATCACTCAGCATAGAATATACAACAAAATCAGCTAGGATATAGGTACAGTTGTCTACTAATCTTCTTACATCTGAATATCCCCTTCCATTATTCTGACCTGAAGTATTTCCATACATTCAACCAACAAATACTGAGCATTTACTATGGGCTAAGAGCTGGAGAGACAGCAGTGAAAAAGATACCCAAAGTCCCTGGTCTCATAGAACTTACATACTAGCACAGAACTTATATACCAGTGAGAGAAGATAGAATACATATATATATATATATATATATGTATGTATTATATACATAGGTTATGTCTTCTTATCCATGTTTTATATATATCATATGTGTGTGTATATATATATATATATATATATATATCTTCATATACCCACACATGAGTATATATATAAAAACAAGGGGCACAAAAAATAAGAAATTTAATTTTCAGAAAATCCTATGCATAGACTTAAATTAGGGTAATGTTCCAGAGAGATGTGAGGTGGTGACTTTAACTGTGGTGTTCAGAGCTGGTCTTTCTGAGGCAGGAATATGGCTACCAAGAAAAAGCCAGCCAGAAAAAAGTCAGAGGTTGATGGAGAAGATAGATTCAAACGGACTAAGACCGCTCCGAGGAACAAACTCCCCCAAAAATGTTCCTTTCAAACTTCACTTCACACCACACTTTACATCTGAATTAATGGATGTTGAAGACTAGATTAATGTCATGATAACACCAAGATCTGGGGACACTGTTGGTTTGCGGTGATGGTTATGTTAATTACTCTGATTTAAACATCAAACACTATATACATGTATTGAAATATCACTTTGTATCCCATAAATATGTACCATTATCATACATCAATTAAAAAAAATTTTAAGTGGTTCTTTCACAGATTAGCCCAAATATCTGCATATTGGTAGATGGAAATCTTTTATAACTGAGAAATTGTTCAGATGAAGAACCAATTTTGCTAGGGGATTCAAAGAAGTATAATTTCTTAAAGGATATGAAAATAAATTTTTTTATTGAATTAATGTATGATGTTAAGATAATAAAATCCATTTTAAGAGTTTAATTGCTCTCCTAAACAGTTAAACTTGAATTTTGTAAACGTTATAACTCAACGCTAGCATTTAAATTTAATTTGAGTTAGTCCATTCATAAGACATGCTAATTTCTCTTTCTATTAACCACTAAAATATTCATTGTATATCTGGATGAAGTGAAGACAAGACAGGGGCTTGGGCAAATTTGAGATGAAGTTGAACAGTTTTTTGTGTGAGAGGTGGCATACACACCTATGGCGATATCAGAGGAAGGTCCACAAGAGGATGGTATCGGGTACATGAGATTTTGTTTTAGGGCCCAATTCTAAGGTATTAGTATAAAATAAAGCCATATGGCAGGTATATGTGAAGAAATTTTAGAAAATCTACTTAAAAGGATAAATACAATGGTCCTGAGTTTTCCAAACCTCAGTCATGCAACTGTCTGTGTTCCACCGCCTGCCTCCACAATTTTTGCCACTTGTTGGTAATACTGGCAGTATAAGCTAATCATCTACTAAATTATTTCACTTTTTAAATTAAATAAGCTTATTTAAAAAGGAAGCAAACATTCTTATCTTAAATGGAAAACCAGTAACACTTGAAGATAAGTGTAAAATTTAATACAATATAACCTTAATTAATACAATGAAATATGATACTGTTAACCTGAAGATTCTGCACCTAAGGATGGTTCTCTCTCTATTAAAAGGCATATTAGTCATCAACTCTTTGAGATATGTTGAATAACATGTAACGCTTTTTCTTATTTTATGATTCAATGTTGTTTACTGCCCTAAAATTATCTCTCCAGACATAATTCTCACATTTGGGCAACACCGCTAGAGGTCATAGGCAAAAACGTTGTTGCCAGTGTTTTAATCAAAAGTCTGTCATTGTGTTAGTATATTTAACACTGTATTTTCTAAGATAGTGTTGCATTAGTGGCTTCTAAATAAACCTGATGTTATAAAATATATCACTGAAGTCAACAGCAAGGAGAAGGTAGAATGGTACTTGTTTTTCGTCACCAAAGACATGATCTTCTGCTGGGATATGAGAGACTTAATCTCTAGCAGTCCGCGGTTCTTACAGACAATGAACCACAAATATCGTTTCAACCTCTTACCGATAAAAAAGTAAAAATCAATATTAGGGCCATGCATTGAGCTCCTACTATGATCAGGCACAGGATTAAAAGCCTGGAGTACTTGCCTTTTTTGAGAAGTGTAGTATTATGCTCACTTAAAGATCAGAAAGAATAAGCAATTTTCCCCAAGGCCAGAGAGCCAGTAAGTGGCCAAGCTGAAATCCAAACTAAAGTGTGAGTTCCAAACTCATGTTATTTCCACCACAGAAAAACTAACATATCAAATCAATTAAATATAAACAAAAAAATGAGACTTTATCACTGCAAAATTTCTAGTAGTTATAGACAATGTCATTCTAAAATTTATATTAAAAGGCAAAGGAACTAGAATAGCTTAAACAACTTTGAAAAAGAAGAAGAAAATTGGAGGAATCAGTCTAACCTATTTCAAGACTTATTTTATAGTTGCAGATATGGACATATATCGACACATTGCTGCACATATATAGGCATATAGAGCAATGGAACAGAAGACCCGGCAATAGATACACATAAAAGTGCTCAATGAAGAAAAGACAGCCTTTCAACAAATGGAGCTGGAGTAATTGGATATTCACAGGCAAAAAAAAAAAAAAAAAAAAAAGTGCATCTTGACATCAAATGCACACTTTACACAAAAATCAACAAATGGATGATGAATTTAAGTGTAAAAGGTAAAACTAAAACTTTTAGTGTGGAAAAAAAATAGGAAAAAGTATTTGGGATATCAAGCTGGATAAAGTTCGTACCAAAAGCATGACTCACACAAGGAAAAATGTGAGAAATCATACTTCAACATTTTACAAATTGCTCTGCAAAAGACCCTGTTAGGATGAAGAAAACTACAAAATGAGAGAAGATACCTTGGAATACGGCTAAGCAAGAAAAAGGAAAAAACATTGATACAATGATCTGGATGAATCCCAGGGAAACTAAAACACGATTTCTTGTGACCATTAAACAATATGCATAAACCATTAAAAAAAAAAAGCAATTCCAAAAGTTTACAGGTACATATAATATGGTTCCATTTATGAAACGTTCTTGAAATGACAAAATTGTAGAAATGGAAAACAGATTAGGGGTTGTAAGGGGTTAAGGGTTATGGGAATGGGAAGCAGGAGGGGCAGCTATGAAAGGACACCGCAGAGGATCCGTGTGGTGAGGAAAGTGTTCTGCATCTTAACCGTGTCAATGTTAGTATCCCGTTGTGATAATGTCCTACAAATTTGAAAGATGTTAACGTTGGGGGAAAACTGGGTAAAGCGCATGGGATATCTTCCCTGTGTTATTTTTATAACTGCATGTAAACAAACAATTATCTAAAAATCAAAAGTTTAATTTAAAAAATGAAACAGTGGTTCTCAACCTTTTGGAAAGTACAGAGGATGAGAGGGGGAAGAGCCTGAGGTGGGGAGGTCCCAACCTCTGTAAGAATATGATAAAAGCTACAAAGCATCATCTCAAAAAAGGCTTCTACATCCTATCCCTGCAGTCTGGTTAAGAACTCCACTCAAGAACACAATACACACAGCTAACATTTACATTCTCTAGGATCCATGGCATAAACAGAGACTAGTAAAATAAAGACAGTTCCCCAATCACACTGCAAAAAACAACTTCCAAATACTTATCCAAAATTTAGTCATCTGCTTTCTACAAAGAAGTTATTATAATGTCAATTTTCACATACATCTTTGGCATTTCTAAATTCGAGTGTTTATTTTGAATTCCACAGGAACAGGTTACAGGAAAAGGAGGCATAATTATCTCTTCTTGGCCTAGAAACCCCAAAGTTTTTATTCCACTCCACTAGGATCAAATTCCTAGAGTAAGAGGAAAATCAAATCTGTCCTTCCTCCAAAAATGGAACAGAGAGATACCTGCAGATACCTTTTGCATCACTTGAGTATTTGACCTGTTACTCAAACTAGTTCACTCTTTACTATAGTGAATATATTAATCTCTTATTAACGATACAAGTCCAAAATTAGACTGTCAGTTCCTTGAGGACGGTGACAGTATCCACCTTATTTAAGGTGGTTTACTCTGAGCTTAACACTAGTAAGCACTCAATAAATATTTGATGAATGATAAAATAAATGGCAGTAAACATATCGTAAATGAAAACTAAATTCTTAAAGTACCAAAGATAATGATTCTTCACAAAAATTACAAAGCTGCTTAAAATATAAATATTTCCAGTCTCCTAATAAATATCATTTAAAAAATACATCAGCAGATAAGTGGGAAATCATCATATCACTCATTTGGTTTATGTCTACAAAGTCACTAAATCGGCCATTCTTTGCCTAAACCAATTTTTGTGATGATTAAAGGCTGGATTTATGCAGAATTAATCACATCATCCACATGGACACCAGGGTGAAGATGACTGAAATATACCAGCTGGAAAAAAGCTTCTGACATGGAAATTATGTCAGTGAAGCTGATCCAACTGGAGCAGAAATACCAAGACGTCCTAACGGACGCGTAACTGACGTGTGTGGATATGCAGCCTACGTGACCATGAATTTCACTACTGACAAAGTTATCCCAAAGCCTCTTTTACTTGAGGAAGAACAGTACTTCATGTATCTCAGTGAATGGTTGCATGTGTTTGTGTGTGCACATGTGTGTGTACATATACATACGTAATGATGTATATGATAAGCTTATTCTACTTTGATGATTTTCATATTATGATTATGACTTTGCCATATAAAAATGCATAGATTCCTAAACATCTAAATCTAAAAGCCCTAAATGAAATATTAAAGCCTCTCTGGCATACTGGGTCAGGTAAAACAGGGAAACGAAAGAGTCGGAAAATATTTCTTCCTAAAATCTGGCCATTAACTGACCAATTTTTGATATCTATTCTCTACCATCCAAGAGAAAGACCCCGATATTAACAGAAATAACTCCTAGACCAGTGAGTCCACTCAAATTGAAGTTACATGGGAATGTACTTCTCTTTACTTGGTATCTTTGTCATTTATACAAGAATAGTGAAAATTTTTATAAAGGTGAACATTCCCTCTATATCTACCATCAATGACAAGCAATATTGGTGCTTGTACATTAACTATTTCACAAATGTTGAGTTTGTTTTCCTAAGTAAACAACATGTTCTTTAATGATAAGAGCTATTGCAGTAAAACTGTGAAAATAATAGCTACTTAAGTGTCACTGTCCTCTAACAGCACTTAGTAGTAGAAGAGAGAGCAGTAACAAACATTAATTGGCCTTTTATTGTGTCAAGCATTGTGTTAAGCTTTTTACAATGATCATTTATTAGGTGGGTAATAAGAGTCTCTCTATTTTTACAGAAGACTGAGACTCATAAATATCAAATGACTCAACAGAAGTCACATACCAACCAATTATCGAGTTGGGATTTTAACACAGTTTCATGTCAGAGTCTATGCTCTTAAACCACTACAAAGAGATGGAGTTATTCATTCATTTATTCATTCATTCAACAAATCTTCATCAGGTGCCCACTCTGTGCTGGGCACTGTTCTAGGCACTGGGGTATAGCTATGATTAAAGAAGAGAGAGAAATTCTAGCCCTCCTGAACTAAACATGCTCTTTGGGTTATAATGACAAAAAGCAAATAAGTAAAATATACAGACTAATATATGAGGTGGTGATAAGTCCAGGGAGAAAAAAAGGGCAGGGATAGAGGGGAAGAGGGAGGGAAAAAATAAACTAGGATGGTCTGAAAGGTCTCACTGAGAAGGTGACATTTGAGGAAAGGCTGAAGGAGGGGAGGGGGTGACCAGGAGGAGCTACCTGGAGAAACAGCATCCAAGCAGAGGGAATAGCAAGAGAAAAGGTTTTGAGTCAGCACAGGCTCTCAAGACCAGTTCTAAGGCTTTTGCTCTGCATTGCATGGAAAGCCATTGGTGATTTCAGGAGCCAGACAACATGATCTGTCTTACATTTCCAAAGAATCACTTTGGCTGCTGTATTGAGAATGGACTGAAGGGAGCAAGAGTACCAAAAGAGAGACAAATTAGGAAGTTACTGCAGTATTACAGGGAGGAGATGATGGGAGCTTGGACGAGGGTGGTGGCAGTGGATGGCGTGAGACAGAGTCAGATTTTAGACATTTCAAAGATAGAGCCCACAAAATCTCCTGATGGATTGGTTGAGGGGGTGAGAAATAACGGGAGAAGAGAGAAATGACACCAAAGGTTGATTACTTGATTAATGGATGGATGGATGGATGGATGAATACCTAGGCAACCAAAATGTTGGGACCTCTAGTGGCTGAGATGCAGGTGACTAAGAAAGCAGGTGTAGATGCATGAAAGGGTTTGGAAGCATTAGGATTGAAATATCTGTTAGACATCCAAGTGGAAATGTGGAGTAGACTGGAGAACTTGCCAGAGTGGAATTCAGAGAAGTCTGTAGTGGATTGAATTATGTTCACCCAAAACTCATTGAAGCTTGAATTGTGTTCCCAAGTTTTATGTATTAGAAACTTAGCCCCCACTGTGACTGTTAAGAGGGAGGGAAATCCTATTATGGTAATTGAAAATTGGGGCTTTGAAGAGGTGATTGGATTGTAAGACTATGCCATAGGGAATGGATTAAAAATGGTGGTCAGGGGCGTGGTTCTGAGGGCTTTAAAAGAAGAGGAGAGTCTGTCTTTCTGCTTCCTTTGCTTTCAGCATCTTGCAATGTGAGACCCCTGGGTCACCATTGCCACCACCAGATGGACTTTGGACTTCCCAGCTTCAGAAACTATAAGCAATAAATTTTTTCTTTATAAATCACCCAGATCCATGTAGTTTGTTATAAGCAACATAAACAGACTAATACAAAGTCCAAGCTGATAAATCCTTGCATTGTGGACAAGCCATAGTAATTAGTGATTAGAAAATTGTCTCCACTACAAGGGGAGAAATGAACTGAGGGCTCCTATGTGATGCCATCTAAGTCACATACTCAGCGGGTTAACGATGTGCAAATTGCCTGATTCACCACTCATCTAAGAAGAAGAGTTTAGTGCCTTTTTTGGATTGGTCTATTAATTATATACAGCTGTTCCCCATCCCTGCCCTCAGCCCCCCAAATAGTAACATCGGCATTCCTGAACAAATACTGCACCCAGGACACAGTCTGAGATCTCAATGAACCAATGGAGATTAAGCTGGGGTGTGCCGATGTGAAGATATAGAGACTTTTGAGTTAACTAAGGTGGATTTCATTAAGCTTTCTGATGCTTAAAATAAAAGAGTAAGTCTATACATAATTGATTGCTTAATTATTTAAACTGTTTAGGATCTCAGCTGAAGATTACCACTTATCTGTGACCCATTTAAATGGGGATGTTCTTAGAATGTTTCCTGTCCCACTGAACAATTATTTAAATATACATGCATAAACTTTTACTTTTACATAAACATTTTAACATGAACTTTCATTGCCTTTGGACCCTTCTAGATAGAAAGAGATAAGGCAATCAATAATCCCTGTATCTTTCCACCAGTTCTAACTCATTTTTAATTATGCTAAAGAAAATAATACAATCAGAATCAATGCTTTGTACTTTCACTGCATTTTCACAGATATCGTATTTAATGCTCCCAAGAACATCATTAAATATAATACAGACTAGAATATCGAGGCCAAGAAAAGTCAAGAGTTATAGGGCTAACGAGTAATAGAAGCAGAATTTGTCCCCTTCTCCACTTTTTCCAAATCCGAGGAAGCATTCCTTGGCACAACAGCTGCTTACCATAAAATGTTTTCTTGCATGATCATAAACCATCACAAACATGGTTATAATCCACAGACGCTTGTCTGGGTTCCATTAATAAAACCAGTCATATTAATTCCTACAGAGGTTATGAATTGCAAGGCCATGCATTCGCTATACAGTTCAGTGCATATTTCAACCTGTACTTACCGAGTGCCTGCTTTGTGCCACACCAAGTGCCCTACCTCTCTTTGAGATTTACACACATTCTCAGAGTATACATATTGCACGTTGTTCTAGGCTGTATGCAGCCTAGATTAATACCACTAACATTCCTTACTTTGGACAGAAGCTCCCTAGGATATTTCCCTGAATCATCCTTTTCACCATTACTTGCAGCCTCCATTAAAACTTTAGTTTGCATTTGTTCTGACAGCTACATAATCAGTTTTCCCTGTAAATTATCTCATACAAACATTTTAAAAAATTAACTGGTGATAAAACCAGTGTTAACAAATAAGACTAGATTTATTTTATCACATTTTTTACCTTCACTCTCCACCAGCAATAATCATAATAATATTCTAAAACCTACTTGAGTGTTAAGACAGAAAAAAAATAAATAAATCTTGAGAAAGTAAACTGCTCAGTGGCAACCAAGATACTGTAAAATATAAAACAAATGCAAACTAACTATATGTCCCTTCCTTCTGCTTCAAATATCTGCCCATAAATGCTGGCACACACATAGGACTACATTATATTAACTGTAATAATATTTAAAAAAAAAAAAAAACTAAATTACCACAAACTGCAGGGTGATGGTAACGAGTTTTTCAAATAAATCACCATGTGTCACAATTTGGCATAAACTCTGATCCTTATAAATAATTCATATTTTGTGCATTAATAATGCATGTTCTCTTTCCATAGAAATGCTCCGTAACACAGAATGGATGTAACTTACCAATTTCCTCAATTGACATGATGGAGTAAATCTAAGTCAGAATAGTGTTTTTTAATGCACCCTTTAAAACTGTAAAAGTCAGCTGGCCTATAAGGTTATCAAAAACAAAAAGTTCCTATTATTTCTTGCCCTCACAGAAGTCACTCTGTTAGGTACCCCAACAATGGTTGCTCTTGCTGACAAAAACCTTTGCATAGCAGAAGAGGAAGCCAAAGAAACTTTTAGCAGAGCAGATAGAAACGGGTTAGTTCTATTACATTTCTCCCTAATCCTATATTTATATATTCACAATAATACAGGGCATAATTGCTAAAACATGGTAACATCATGGGGGGGGGGGGGGATGACCAAAACAAAGCAGGCAAGGGTTTTATAATAATTACGGATATTTCTCCCCAACAGGCTTTCTTCCCTAGCTCAGTTTACTACTTCAAAATTTCTTTCCAATTTTCAGTAAAATTATCTGGCACATAAGAAAAGTCCAAAGGACCAAATAAGACAAAGATACCAAATGACATATATTTGTAGAGAAAGATATTCAATGTATCACTCCCCCTCAACAGGGTCATTCCGTATCATTACTGACATTATTATTATTTCAGGCATCATCAAAGTAAACTTTCCTTCTCCGCCCCCTTCTCACCCCCTGTGCCTGGCCAAAACACACCCAATCAACTAAAACAGCAACAACACTTGACACAGGCAAAGAGAAATGAGGTATTGGGAAAAAATCATCCCAGTATCTTCCCCTTCCCTCAAGAATTCCTCGCTCAAGAACTCCCTCACAATCGCTCCAAGGAAGGAAGGAAGCCCCCAAAGAGCCAAGAGAAAAAGGGGCAAACAACAGGGAGTTTTAAGAAAAGGGCCATCCTGTGTCAATATCTGTCGCCAAGTGCCCTCAGATTCATTCACTCTTTTTTTTTTTTTTTTTTTCAGTGCATATTTAGGGGCCACTTGATCTATGCCAGGTATTATATTCCGCACTAAATAACCTTCCAGCGCGTCTCCAATGTGTATTCCAGCAATAGAAATCCACGACCCGGTTTAAAGACAAGAAAAAATGAGATTCGGGTTACGCACCCGAAGGTGGCCCTGGCCAGAGGCCAGCGCGCACCGCCTCTGCCAACACCTGAGACAGCGGTGAGTCACTGTCCAGGACCGGCACTCGGAAGGGACCTTTGGTTTGGCAGAAATCTCTCCCTGAGGTCAGAGGGCCGCTGGCCTCGGTCACACGGAGCATGTGTGTCCTTCTCAGCCAGCCGATCGCTCCCCCGGAAAAGTTAAGTTGGCGGCGTGTGGGAAGAAGGGGCTCGGGGGGCATCCGGCAGGCTCAGCACCCCCGCCCGGGTTTCCCGGCTCTAACTCCCATGGCTACCGAGAAATATTTATTTCGAGTCGATGGGCTCCGGTGGTCACCGAAGCCGAACATGCGGCCACCATCAGAAAGCCAAGTCACCCGAGAGATAAAGATAGATCCATTGCAAACCTAGACGCTGGCCTTACAGGGACAGCCCCGGCAGACGCGGGTTTCGGCTGAGAAAGCCGCAGCGCGGTTCGCCAGCGCGCGGTCTGGGAACCTCCTTCCACCCTCCAGGGATGCTGGCTGATGATAAAGACCATCGAACGGGCGAACAGAAGAAAAGGACGCGATCGATACTCACCCCTAGGCGTCTGCTCCGGATCCTCACGTACCCTTGCTTCACTATGTCATTAAAATTGGAAGCCATCCCAGACAGCCGGCGACACCCCCTTCCCCAAGCGCGCGGACCCTAAGTGGCTTTGGGGAGGGTTGAGGGCAGGGTCAAGACGAGGAGTGAGAGGCGGAGCTGCTCCGGCGGCTGCTCGGCGAGGCTTTAGAAGGCGCTCATCACTTTGTGTCCCCCGAACCCCGAAAGTGGGCGTCCGGCCGGCAGCCACTTTGGGGGAGCGCGGAGAGCGCGGCGCGGCGCGGGGCGGCGAGGCAGGAGCGCCGGCGTCAGCTGACTGCACAGCCAGCCCGCCCGGAGGAGGCGGGAGGAAGCGGGGGACGGAGAGGAGGAGCCGCTCGGTGCCAGCGCCCGCCGGGCCGCGGCCACCCGCCCGCCCTCGCCTCCCGCCCACCTTTCCCCGCCAGCTTCCCCTCCCGGTGCCCCCACCTCCCTCCTGACCCTAGCGCGCCCCGGCCCGCCCCCGCTGCTGCGGACCGCCGCCGAGGTCACCTGCCTCTCTTCTCACTCCGGTGGCTTATTTTTAGGAGGACAGGAAATTTCACTTTTTTCCAGCCGCCGCCTACCCCGCCTCTCCCTTCAGTCCCGATCCTTGCCCTGAGAAGGGCTGATGTTTTGTGCGTGCGTGTCCGGGAGGAGAGGTTGCCATGGTTTGCCTTGACCTTGGCATGTGAGGAGAGGGATATTGTCATGGTTTAAGCTAAGTGTTTCTTAGGGTTTCCTTGCTCAGCCCTCTGTGTACCATGTGCCATATTTTCCTTGTTTGAGCCTGTCTTTCCCGCTGGAATGTAAGTTTCCCAGGGACTGAGACTTGGCCTCATTGTAAGTGTGTCCCCAAAGCCTGGCCCATGGTAGGTGCTCAATAAATCCGTCGTAGTTATCAATATGGCTACCTAGGCACTGTTCTAAGGCCTTCTCATAGATTAACTCATTTAAACTCCCCTGCTCCTTTGGGGGCAGGTATCCGTTTGTGTAAATAACAGGCCCGTATTTAAACCTCCCTAACCTGGCAATAGAGCTCACTCTCAAAAACGTTATGGGATATTGCCTTCAAAATAAGATTAAGAGGGACTGAATTTTACACTCACCTGCCCCTGACAGCATACCCGCTAACGTTTACTGAGCACCTGCCTGCTAGGCATTATGCTAATCTTGTTAACGCTGGTAATGAATTAGGTACTAGCATCCACATTCTACAGAAACTGAAGCTCAGAAGAGTAAGCCCTGGGACTTGCCCCAGGTCACACGGCTGGCTGCCATCAGAGCTAGGATGAAAGGGAGGTAGGCAAGGCGCCCAGCTCTGCTCCACCCGACACCTCCCTATACCTCTCCTGAAGGACAGATGTCACTGGGGAGAAAAGTTACTGGTTGGTCTCCAAGGAAGATCTTTCTAATCATCACCCTGTCCACGAAGGCAAAATGATTATCAGAAATTAGTCAATTCTTGTTCACTGGAGGTGACACAATCAAGGCTGGATGAGCTTTGGTCAGAGCAATTGAGGAGAGGATTCGTTTGTCGTCGACTGGACTGTTTGACCTGATGATATCCGAAGGACTTTTGACTCAGATAATATGAACTTTCCTCCTTTCTCATTGAGAACACTAGCTTTTGGTCACCTTGGCTTGATGGGTATGAGTTAAAGAAGAAAATCACCCAAGAATGTCTCATAGGAGAGCTGAGACTAAACTGACACCATCAAGAAGCAAATATTCTAGCAGAGAGAAGGCTTTTTGCTAAATAGAAAACCATCCACTCTGTCTTCATCTTGCCATTCTATGGAAAATGATGTTTTAAGTTTAAAACCATCACCAAAAGAGAATCATTTGGAGAGCTCTTTTTGAAAGGTTAGAACTTAAATAAATAAATAAATAAATAAATGTCGTTTATGGTTGCCATGAAATATAGGTGTTCATGGAAGACATTTATCTAACACATGATTTGTGGACCAAATTCACAGTAGCATAGAAACAAAGAAAGAAAAACATTAGGTATAAAGAGCTTTAAGTGAATGGCCCACAATAACAGAAATAATTACTAACAAAACCTAAAGCTGAAAAATTTATCCCTTGAGTATAACAAACATCCATAAATAATTAAACTAGAAGTGAGAAAACTAAAATCAAGCTAGAAAATATCAAACTTGAGGTGAGGAAACAAGTGATCTTCTTTAATTGCAAGATTAAATCCAGTAAATGGTTTTGTTTGTTTCATGAAATCCAATTGATATACATGCAAAATATACAGACTGTGATATACCATTCACAGAACAGCACATTTGTTCAAACTGTGCAATACAGGACCATGTCGGGAAGGAAAAAGAGCAATTCACAGAGATGCACAATGTAAGTTCTGCTTCTGGAGTTGCATAGTACACAACTTGCACAACTGTATACTGCCAAACAGACACATAGTCACAACTTGGTTTTACTGTAGATGTCTGATGCAAAAAAAATCATTATCTCGATCCCTGCTTTTAACTCAGTTTTCAACACTTAGAACTTCTTTTTTGTAGTATACATTTCTGTTTGCTTCCTTAGCTTCTGGCTCCCTTCTTCCAACAGCGGTCACCATTTTCACTTCAAGTATACTTGTCCCCTGCTCCCAGTGTAGGTGTGCAGCCCTGCACATTGCCTTCGTTCAGACTATGATTGATTCAAATGTGGGCACATGACCTAAGCTGGCCAACTAAGAGTTACTAGGTTTGCTTTTACTGAACAGTAACGCAAAGACTCACACTCCATTAGGCTGAAATGGAGTCTGGATGGAAGAAGCCCAGGAGCTGCTGGAACACATCATGAGACCCCAGGGGAGAGTGTATCTGAGAGTGGAGGCTACACAGAAGAAGTAGAAGAAAGAGATAAAGAGGAGCAAACCAAATCCTGATGACACTATTAGAACTCCCTTATCCAGCACCCCAATAACATGTTACACTAAGTAGATGAGATGTCATAACAATTAGATCCCAAAATGCAACGACTTAAGTTGGTTTTAAAGTGTGTTTATTTCTCATGTAACAATCCAGGCGGGTAGGTTGTCCTGGGTGGATAGGAAGCTCAGTCCCATAAGGTCATCCAGGGATCCAAGCTCATGGGTCAGCTCTGGCACCTCCCGACATGGTCTCCATCCTTGAGTCTAGTGACTGACACTTCCCAGGAAATGAGAGGAGAGCATGGATAAAAAACAGCCTCCCAATAAAAATGTGATCCAGATTTTCAAACATCTTTCTCCTGCATCCCATGGACCAATATTTTGTCACATGGCCACATCTAGCTCCAAGGGAGAATGGAGAATGTTGTCTCCATTTGGGCATGGTTTTAGTACTAAAGGGAAAAATGGATTAATAAGGGATAGGTCAATTAAGCAATTTTTATCTCTTCAGTGTCACTTCTAGACTATTTAATTGCACAAGCTAAAAAATTCCCTTTTTTGCTTAAACTATCTCAGACTGAGGTATTCTGTCACTTGCCACCTAAGGAGTCTTGTTTAAGGCAAAATGGCATGGTAACTTAAAGATTGAAGAATCCCAATTAAACTGTATAGGGACACTCCTATAAGGCCCAGATTACTTGACAAAAAAAAAATTCCAAAATTTTCTGTGGCATGTTCCATAAAGCTATAAACTAACAGAGATGAAAGTGACCTCAATCAACACGTCCAATCTGCTATTTGGGAACTACCACATTCCCAACTCTGAGTAATTCTGGTGGCATGAGTGGCCCTGGGCCCCAATCACTCCCACCACAGGGCTAGACACCTGATCAAGGTTGGCCCGTCAGCACATAGGGATAGGCATGTGACCTAGAAGATCCACTCAAAGTCTTCCCTGGGGCCAATAGATGCAAACACTGAGGACTGTGCTCATAACAAAGAGACATTGCCTGCAGCTGCCCTTGGCCATCTCGTTTCCAAAACGAGAGTCTGGCTGAGAAAAGAGCCAAGAAAGGAGAAAGTGGGACTACAAACAGATCCAGAGATACAGCCATACCTGAAGTCAGAACCACCTTTTGGACTTCCCAGTGACATGAGCCACTTTGTCACTTTTTTATTTTGTCTTGTTTATTTGAGCCCATTTGATTTGGCTTATAGCGAGCACACTTCCCAGGGCTGGGACTAGGGCGATGGAAGTGAGGCCCCTAGGGTACGAAATTTTCGCAGGCGCTCACTGCCAGGCTGCGTGAGTGCTGAACCTCCATCTGCATGATCGCGAGTGAGCACCTCTTCAGATCTTGCTCTCTGTGGGCTTCAATTCCCTCATCCAAGACAGGTCCTGATCCTGCTCTTATTTAAAAAGTATTAGTTAAATGAAATGAGTGTGTGTTAAAGAGAGAATACATATAGTAGTACTCTTCTTCCATGTGGGCATTTCAGTGATACTATTTAAAACTCTGCCATGCACTGAAATAGAACCTTCTAACCATAGCACTGCAGAGCCAGAAATTAATCCAGGGGTTACCTGGTCCACCACATTCAAAGCAGAAATTCACTCTAGCTCAAACATATGGACAATTCTTGCCCTACTCTCTGCATTCCACTCAGTCAATTATTATAATTATTATTATGATTACTATTTAGTTATTAAAAGCAGAAAATTACATGCAGAAATCCAGAGGCTTCTGTACTTTTCCAGAGCTGGTGATGGGCTCCCAAGCTTCACCCAGGGAGGTTTGTACTTTCACCAAGTACCACAAAGTACCAAGGTTGAGGCTGAAATGGCACTTGTCCAATACCCTTACCAAAAATAACTTGAGCTTTGGCCCCGCAGCCTGCTGCTCTCAGTGGGAGTGTCACAGAAACATATGCAGCCTTTCCTCCGGCAAGGTGAGCCAGCGCTAATGAAAATGATTTGGCTATCACCAAGCAAGGAGTTTGTTTGTTGTGCAGCCAGGTCTTCCCTCCACCAGTCCTTACCCAGCTAAAAAGCAAGACATGGAAGATGACCCCAGATCAGGTGGGAGAAAACCTGGAACAGGTCTGCATCAGCTATGCATTTCTTTATTCCTTCCTTTCTGCATTCAGCAAATATTTATTGAGTACCTGCTGTGGACAGGGGTTGTCCACAATAAGCTTTGACACACACACATGCACACACCCAACTTACATACATAAACAAGGTTCCAGTCTCCATGGAGCTTATATCTCAGTGGAAGAGAGAGAAGTAAATAAGTATATAAACAATTTAAATACCTACAAATGGTGGTGAAAAAAGAAATCAGCAGTATGCTATGGAACAAAGAACCCTACAATAGATGAGAGAGAGTGACGGAAGTCTTCTCTGAGGAGGTGACATTTAAATTAAGGTAAGAAAGATGAGAAGAAGCTATGGGAAACATCAGGGAAGTGTATTCCAGCTAAAAAGAAGAGCGCTTGCAAAGGCCGGGATGCAGGCATGAGCTTGGCAAGTCTGCAGGGCTGCGGGAAGGGTCTTAGCCCAGAGAAGGAGGGAGTGATGCGAAATGTAGGGCTAGAGCAAGGAGAGGATGATGTCGTCCACGTCCTTACAGACACAGCATGGAGACTGCATCTTATTCAAAAAGAGGAAATCATGAAGGGGCTTCCAATTTATGTTTTTAAAATATTAGCCTGTCTGATGAATTAAAAAAAGAGACTGGACTGGAAATGGTGAGGTCATATAAAAATCTATTTCTAAAAGCTGTTACCCAAAAGTCTTTAGAAAAAGAGAAATAAAACTGCTGAAGAGAAAGTGAATTTATAACAATTGGCATAACTGTTTTGGAGCATAAGTGATAGTATCTATTAAAAAATTAGAAAGTTTGATAATTGCTTAGCCTTGGCCCTCAACAATTGCAACAAAAGTTCACTGCACTGTTGTTTACGATAAAGACACAGGAAAGGTTTGCTGGCTCCAGGTTTTGCCTTGGAGTTGATGCCCTACAGGTAGCAGGTGTGTGAACATTTGCTCTTTCTCTCATGGAGCTTTTGTGAGTTCATTAGAGATCCACCTGCTACAAGCTCCACTGGCAGCTCCCTCCTCAGCCTGGCTACACTTTACCCCCTCAACCCCAGCATCCTAGTGCCCCAGGCCAATGTCAGGTTCCCTTTGCACTTCCGGGTGGCCCTCTTGGTGGTATTTGCTTAAATAAAGTCAAAAGGAAGAGTCACATTTACCAATCCATATCACAACCATTAAAACAGATGTTACTTATTTGCTCATTCAACAAATATTATTTGAGCTATTATTTGAGCCAGGCATGCTAGGTACTGGGCAGTCAATAGAGTGGATAGAAAGAGACCAGACGCTCTGCCCTCATGGAGTTAGCAGTCCACTGAGAGCAGCGACATTATGAAATGGTCAAGTAAGTGTAACGTTATGCACAAAGGAAGGTTACATGATGCTGTGCAAGGGTAGAACAAGAAGGCAGGAACTGAGCCCTTTGAAGGGTGGACGATGGAGAAATGAGGGAGCTGAGATAGGAAGGAGGAGATGCTGTTACCTAGAAAGTGGCAGAGAGAGGGTGGTGGGGAGGAGGAGTGCATGAGCAGTGGGCCAGCCAGGAGGGCATACAGTCCGGTTGAAACAGATGAGAGGTCAGGATGGCTGGGATTGGGAGAAAGGGAAGAGGGTGGTGGGTAATGAGGCCAGAGAGGATAAAAGGGTTTCTTATACATGGATCTGTATGTTATAAATTATCTATACAGTATGGTCCCATTTTTAATAATATGCTTTCTATATAGAAAAAAACAGGCTGAATGTAGCTACACTAAAATTCTAGAAGTAGTTATTATTTGTTGGCAGGAACAGTGAAGATTTCCATTTTCTCCTCTGTGATTTTTTTTAATAAGTTCCAAATGCAATTTTTAAAAACTAGAATGACTCTATTTTCATGGGAGAGTCTCACGTTTTAAATTTCACAACTAAGGACACAAAAGCAAATATATACCTCTAATGAACTTGATTGGAATACAATAAAGAGTCATGTGATCATTAGGTTCTCCCAGATATTTTCTGAGTTTCTTTTCTGGTCAGAAGAGCCCTTCTCTCTGTAGGTCACTGCAAAGCTGATCCAAAAAATATCTGGACCAATACATGAGGAAAAGACCAGAGAGAAGTAACTAGATAACAAAGGCATTTGGCACTTATAGGGCCTTTTCAAAATGAAGCGTGTATCCAGTGGTTGTTGCAAGAAGATTAGAAGTCAATATTCCAGAAGCCTCCGTAGGACTGTTCCCCTAGTTCACTGAGTGACTTACGGCAACCCATTAATTTTTCTCTACGTTGTAACCTGATCTGGAAAACAGAGATAAGTGGGACCAGTCTTACTGGTACAGTCTGTTGAGGTCCCTGGATAAAATGTGTGAAGCAGGCAACCGTTCTCATGAACCATTCTTATGTTCTTATGAACATATGTTCTTATGTTCTTATGAACATATGTTCTTATGTTCTTATGAACCGTTCTTATGAACCGCTTCTTATGCTCAAAGTGCTCTGCCAACATTAATTAATCATCACAGCACCCCCAAGCCCTGTAATGTTATCCACATTTCACAGCTGAGGAGCCTGGAGCAGAAAGACTAAATGACTTGTCCAAAGACACAGAAGTGACCAGCTTCAGTAAGAGGATTAGCAATCAATTAGCAGTATTGGCATCCATAGAATAAGAATTTTAATTCCACTTATAAAATACAATTGAATTGTGCCTGGAATGTTTTTATTTTGAAAACATAGTTTCTGTACTGAGTTATAAGGCAGGAAAAAAAAACCAGACATGATTACATTATAATGTGACAGATCCGTTTGCAATTTTAGGAGCTCGTTTCTTAGACTGATGACTATAAATTAGCTGCACGCATCAATTCCACTTTTACCTCATTGGTCAGAACTTAGTCACATGACTTTGTCTTCACAAAGAGGCAGGAAAACGTAGGCTTTCTTCAATGCAGCCATATTTGGGAGTCTATTGCTGAAGAAGACAGACCTCAGGGTACCCAGATATTTGTTGAAACATTATTCTGGGTGTGTCTGTGGGAGTGTTTCTGGATAAGATTAACATTCGAATTAGCAGTCTGAGTAAAACAGATTGCTCTCCCTAATATGGGTGGGCCTTATCCAGTCAGTTAAAGGTCTGAATAGAACAAGAAGGCTGAGTAAGAGGGAATTCCTACCTGACTGCTGAGCTGAGACTTTTTTTTTCCTGCCTTCAAACTCTTTCTGGCTCTCAAGGCTGCTGCCTGCTGGAACTACACCATTGGTTTTCCTGGGTCTCCAGCTTGCCAGCTGCTGATCTTGAGACTTAGCAGCCTCCATGATTACATGAGCCTATATATGTATATATATGTTAATGATACATATATGATAATGATATATGTGTACGATATATATTATATATATATATTAGTTCGTTCTGCTCTCTTTCCTTCACAGATGATTTTCCCAACAAGTTTCTCATATGTTTAATCTCGTTTTGGATTCTGCTTCTCAGAAAACCCAAACCTGGAGCATATAAAAGACACAGACAAGTGTGGTGAGAGATAGTAATGAGCACCCATAGAAGAAGACCTCCGAATTAACAAATATTAATATTTTGTCTTATTTACTTCAGATCATTTTTAACATAAATGTTACCAATAAAATTGAAATCCTTTTTATCCCTCCCCAGTTCATTTCCCTCTTTCCCAAGTGGAAATCATAATGATGACTTTTATGCATCTTTCCAATCCAGTATACAAGTAAAACTGTTTATGGTTAATTCTCTATTTGAAAATCATATGTTTGTTTTTTGTTTGTTTTTTTTGTTTCGGTGGCTGTCCAGTATGGGGATCTGAATCCTTGACCTTGGTGTTATCAGCTCTGTGCTCTAACCAAGCGAGTTACCCTAAGTGAAGCATTGTGCAGTATATGCATATATTGAAACAACACACTGTACCCCTCAAAAAATGTACAAGTAATTGTTAAAAATTTAAAAAGTGAGTTATTGAGCCATATATGCATGTATGGAAACATCACACTGTACCCCACAAAAATAAATGTAATAAAAAAGAGAGAAGAAAAAGTTTCCAAGTTGAAAAAAACAATTAAATTTAAAAAATCATATGTCTCATATCTATTTTACTGCAACATACCTTTTCCCCCTCCTCATTCTGCAGAGACCTATACAGGTTGATACACATAGATTTAGTTTATTAAACTGCTGAATCACTGTCCATTATATAACAGTAACACATTTTATTTCTTCTTTCTCCATTGATGGACATTTAAATTATTTCCACTTTATCCCTATCACAAGCAATGGATCTTAAATTGTTATTCCTAAAACATGAAATAAGATTATCAGTGTAACAATATCTTTCTAAAAAATATCTAAAACCACTGACCATCATTGCCACTCAATATCATAATCCTTAAAGAATATAGGTGCTCTTGGGTTTTTATTTTTAATGAAATCGAATACTCCATAGACTGTCTAAGGAACTAATGCAATAAAAAATTCTGTTTTGCAGAAACTCTGCAGGGAGAATAAAGACTAATATATTTAAAATATTTCTTTGATTTCCCTTGTAAGCTTCAAATTTTAACTCTCACATCAGTCTATTTAAATAACAGCAAATGTATAACTATGAATATAAAAGCAACAACATGTACACTTTGCATTAGTATCTTAGCTAGCAAAATATAATACTCAGTCTTCCTTTTGAAATGGCCTCAACAAGATCATATTCCATTTGCACATGGAATAAAATACGTGTCTCTCCCGTGGCCCACAAGGTCAGATACTCCTGGGTCCTTATCCACCTTTCACCTCTCTAGATTGTATCCACCCTCTTGCCCACCATCCACAAGCCTTTTCTTCATTCCTTAAATACACCAACTCATGCTCACATCAGCATCTCAGCATTGTTTGTCTCCCTCTTTTGCACACTCTTCCTTCAGATTTTCACATGATTGACTCCTTCATGCCATTTAGGTCTCAGCTCTCAGCTTGTGTCATCTCTTCTGAGAAGCCTTCCTTGATCCAAATTAGCAACCTCCCTCCAACCCAGTCGCTTGCCCTCATAAAACTCTATTTTATTTCTTTCAAAACACTATGGCAGATTGAAATTATCTTGTTTAATGACATGTTAATATGTCTCCTGTCTGTTCTCCACCCCTGTTAGACCCAGCGTGAGTAAGGACCTTTTTGACTTGTCCACCCAAGAGCCTCAGTGGCTGGGACAAAGCCAGTCATTGCTGAATGAATGAATGAATAAATGAATGAAATGAAAGCAACACAGACGGTGCCTGCAGGCTATCGTTTGATATTCCATGTGTCCTGAGATGGTGAATGAAAAGTAGCAACCCAAAATAACATCCACATTGCCATCTCACTTCTTTCTTTCCCCACGGTGAGCCACTTGTAGGTACAGACCTCTCCTCACTGCATTGCTTTAAGCTTATTTAGTGAAATGTCAGTGTTAGTCAGTGTTCAAGATAGACCTGTTTCCATAAAGGCAGTTTACACTAGATAAAGAAATAAATACAAATTAACAAGCAATGCAGAGTTTGGAGTCAAACATTTGGGTTGAATTCCTGCACTGCTATTTATTGTGTCTCTGAACTGAAGGTTCTCCACTGGGAGCAATTTTGCCTTTAGAGATATTTATCTGGAGACATTTTGGTTATAACTGTGGGAAGAGGGAAGCCACTTACATGATCTAGTGGGGAGAGGCCAGGGATGCTCAAAACGTCCTGCAATGCCCAGGACAGTCCCCACAATGAAGGATTATCTGGCCCCAAATATCAATAGTGCCAAGGTTGGGAAGCCCTGCTCTAAACAAATTACTTAATCTCCACTCAACTCAGTTTCTTATCTTTAGCATGAGAACAAATAATACTAACCATGTAAGATTACTGTGGAGATTCATAAAAATGTGTTAAAAGATACAAAGTACTGAATCTTGAATGTGATAAGTCTGCAAATAATCATTGTTTTTATTATGAGTATCACATATTTTATAGGTTGAGTATCCCTTATCCTAAATGCTTGGGACCAGAAATGTTTTGGATTTGGAATATTTTGGATTTGGGGGTATTTGTATTTTACTTACTGGTTGAGAATCCCTAATCCAAAAATCCAAAATCCAAAATGCTCTAAAATCCAAAATTTTTTCAGCACCCACATGGCACCCAAAGAAAATGCTCACTGGAGCATTTCGGATACCAAATATTTGAATTAGGGATGTTCAGCTTGTACTATTTATTCCTTGCATTTGTGTTTTCACTGGCATGTGGATCTTTCTATAGCAGGGATTTTTTTGTTCTCCTTCTTGGAATCTTCAGTTCCTAAGAGGACCTGGCACCTAGCAGATGCTTAATAAATGTGCTCTGAATTAAATTAAATTAAGCTAAATTAAATTAAACTAAATATTTTTTGTCTAAAACATCTTATACTTTGTTCTCATTTTGTCCCCCTCTCTCAAAATTAGTTTGACTATATGTTCAAATTTATTATTAGTTTCTTATTATTCATTTTGCTGACCTCTTCAATCAAGGATTGAATTGTGTGACATGGAAATTAATGATTTGGACCGTTAACTTTCTCTGTCATCTCTTCTATCTCTCTCTTTCTGGCTTACTAGATGCAGCACACTGGTCTTCTTGCTGTTTCTTGACAAACCAATAGGATCCTGCCTCAGGGCCTTTGCACTTCCTCTGGTGAGATGCTCTTCATCCCTGATATCAATGAGGGATCCTAAAGTTCATTTCTTTGCTTACCAATAGGGTTGAGTGTTATTATATATTTACTTTCTATTCATGTTTTAAATTCTTTGAGCTGTTTTTTTCATGTCTTTTGCCCATTTTTTTCTACATATTTTCCCTTTTCTCTTTTTTTCTTTTTTGTTATTTGCAAGAATTTTCTGTCAGTTATAAGCATTACAAACATTTTCTGGCACGAGTTTGTCTTTTCTTTTTCTTCACAGTGTCTTTTAATAAACAGAACTTTTAACTTTTATTAGTACCCAACTTACCAATTATTTCTTTTATACTTAGCCATTATGAGCCTGGTTTAAAATATTTTTCAATATCCTAATGTTATAAAAATATTCTTCTATATCTTCTTCCACAATTAAAGTTTTTCCTTTCACCCTTTCACATGTATCTTTAGTTTATTGGAAATGATTTTTTTTTTTTTTAATTGAGGGAGAGAAGTGCCATGGAAGACTGGAATCCAATTTCATTCATTTCCATGTAGAAACCTCTTGTGGCAACAGTCTTTCCACATTTATCTACAGTGTCTCATCTGTCACAGATCAAGTGTCCATACCCTGCACACTTAGGTTTATGCCTGAGTGCCCCACTCCCTCGGTGCACACAGCTTTGTGTCACTTCTCCTGCCTTCAAGGCTGCTCCTTCTTGTTTGTAGTTAGTTGATTCAGGCTCCTCTCCTTTTGCTGTGCCTTAAAAGCTGGTGTTCTTTGGGGTTTAACGAAGCTCTCTCTTATTTTCTCACTCTACACACATTCTCTAGCATTTCATCACCTTCGATGATAAGCATACGCTTCTTAAATATTTATCTGAACTGTGACATCTGTCAAAGGTGAACAAAGCTGGACACTGAAATGGTGAAGACAGATTTTAATCGATAACATACTATTTCAATAGGGAAACGTGTCCCGTGTGAACTAAACTCAACTTTGATTTATACAGAGGTGTTTAAAGGGGGAATGAAGGAGTAGAGAGGGGGAAAGTTAGGGGCTCATGCAGAGTCAGAAGAGTGAAAAATGACAAAGGTTTGGTCACTGTAAGTGTGGTCAGGCCAGCTGTGTCTGTTAGCTGGCAGTTAAGGAAGTCAGGTTTCTATCCTCCCCCAGAGACTGGGTGACAGAGGCTCTATCCTTCCTTAAGATTACATTTCAGATGAATGGTTCTCAGGTCCTTCAGAAAGGCACTCCTGAGTTGAAGGAGATGCATATACATCTCAGAGGGACAAAGGAAATATTCACAATTTTAAGTCCTTTTTAGTACATGATCTAAGAAAGGGAGATATATGGTAAGGGGTTGGCTGGAGCAAACAGTAAATACTTTTGGTAGCCTGAAGCTTTCTTAGGCAGTTTAAGTGGGGCTCAGGTCATCCTAGGTGTGTGGCCTGGAGCTGTTAGAAAGAATGTTAGTGTTTAAGTCTGGCAATATAGGGGGAAAGGTGGATAAAATCATTTGTGCTGAGAGTCTGCAGTTTTTATAAGCCAAGGTTGAGGCCTCAGAGAGGAGCAGGCTCAGAAAACCCTGGCTAGAGTTTGGCCAAGGAGAGAATCTTTGTCACCTCTCTCCCAAGTTGCAGAACCATGTGTACAATAATAGTAGACTACACGTGCTGAGTACTTCCTGTGTGCCAGGAACAATCCAGGAGTTTGCCGTGGGTTAGCTCACTAAATCCACCCAGCAATTCAGGTGGCAGGTATTGCTATTATTACCCACAAGTCACCAATGAGAAAGCTGTGGTGCCTAAAGGTGACGGAAGTTGCTCAGTGTCTGAGAGCCCATGAGAGGAAAGGAAGGCTATGCACACCATCCTGGACAGTGCAGAGAGCACACTCTTAACCAGTGTGCTCCACTGTTTACTGGACAGCTCTACCCAGGTGTCCCCTGGGCCTCTCAAACTCAGCATGTCCCAATCTGGAGTATTGTTGATGGGAGTTTTAAAGTGTGCACAGAGGGGTTAAGTGTGTATGTCTGTATGTGCACAGGAAAAAAAAACTATTTAGAGGTTTGCTTTTTATTTATCTATTTTTGTCAATATTCAACTCATGAAGTTTACAAATTTAAAAACCTCATGGCTAAAGAAAAATATGGGAGAAACTGAGTGAAGGATAGAAGGAGCCTTTCTCTACTATCTTTGCAACTTTCTGTAAATCTATAAGTATCTCAACAAAACAAAATACTAGTTGTTTCTTTTAACTTGAACTGTTTAAAAAAGTTAGTATTGCATTTATTGGTTCTGCAAAATTTGACTATCACTTCTAAGGAATGTTTGAATGATATTTGTTTCCATTTCCAAACTTAACTAAATATCTTTAAACATTTTAAGCTGTACTTATAAATGGAATATGTTTGATTTCCCTGAGTTTTTCACCTGTCCAATTTAGCATATAGTAGCTTCCTCAGTACAAATAATTTTTATATATTTAAAATGGGTAAATAGGTAAGCCTAGATTTTTTTAAAAATCTCAATGCTTAGTAACATTTCAATTTAGTCATAAACTTAAGTCAATTCTTCATTTACTCTTTTGTGTGTGTGTATGTGCACGGAATTATAAAACTTTCCCTTAAGTAGCCTAAATCCTTTAAATGTTACAAGTACATTTTTAAAACCTAAATATGTAACAAAATGTTATTCTGTAGTTTTGATATTGTTAAGCCTGTCTATACTCTAAATCTGTAACTACAAATCTTCCTGGATTCCACCAGGCATGCCTTTTAAATACCAGGTCAGTTCATGCAGGATGTAAGAGCTGATGCTGCAGAGGTTCGTGTCATCCCCAACTAAGACAGAACATTGTCATTCACATTAGCATGGTGGTGGCTTACTCCTCAGGCTGGAGGTTCCTAAGACCTGTGGTGCTGATTGATTCTTATCAGCAACTATCCTGGCTTCACTGAACCCCACTTAAGAGTTTCGATGTCATGGACCACAGAAGATAAAGAGAGGCTCTCCGAGGTCACACACACTGTGGTCCTGAATTCAGTTTACATTCAAGATCCTAATTCTTCTGTTGAATCCCTGAAGTCTGTACCTCCTACCCAGCTTGCAGTCTTGACTACAGTTTGCATATCTCTGATCCTTATGTCGGGCTCAGAACATGATAACCTGAAATATGGCATCTTGGCATACTGAGTATTTCAAGCTGAAAGACTTTGAGAAAACTGCAAAAGCAAGAAGGTCACTCTCTGACCTTCTCCCAACTTTTTCCTTGGAAGCCATTAAAAGAATTCTCTGTCCTACTTCTCCTGAAAGTGGACCATAAAACTCTCATTCTGCAGGAGTCCTCCCCTACACCCTGAGGGGAGAAATGTGACACTTGGGTGCCCAGAAGAACCTAAACAAACAGGCCTTGCTGAGTTCCCTGGTTTATTATCATTAGGGCATACACCGTTTTGTCCAATCATACATTTACACGACTGTCCACTCTTCATCAAAAGACATGCTTTTCGCTGTTCCTCTGGACTTTCCTTTCTGAAGTCTCCCATTTCACGTAAAACTTACATTAGGTAAATTTGCTATGCTTTTCTTTTGTTAATCTGTCTTTTGTTGTAAGAGTGTCCACCATAAACCTTGCAATGGGTGAAGAAAGGTGATACTACCTTTGCTGCGCTGTATTTGAGGGTTTTCTCAAGTTTCTATAAACGTTTTCCCTCTAGGTCTAAATACCAGCAGATTTCTCAGGAACCCTGAATTCTTGCACATACTTTCTCTCCTTGGACCACACAACTCTTACCGATATTGTAAAGGACATCCCTCTCCAGTTTGTTTTCTCACCTTTGACTCGGGAGGGCATCTCCTGATGACTTCTCAGTACCCTCCAAACTTACCTCTTTCTTTTCCCTCCAAACCCACAGGGACTTCTCCACACCCCACCCCAACTCATTCACTCAGTAACTGGCACCTCTCAGTGCCCCAGCCCCAAGCCACATGTCCTCCTTTATTCCGCCTTTTCCCACATCCACCCACTCAACACTTCCAGCTGTATATATTTTAAAGCCCTTTTATTTTATGCATAAAGATACACAGCTGTATTTTTTTACTAAGTGGTGTAACACCAAATTAAAATTAATTTCCTTTGCAATATCCATAAATTTTGTTTTGAATTCTAATTTTTTAAATTAATATAATTCTCCCTCTTAATGTTTTTCTAATAACCTGACACATCATTGTCCCTGTTTTATTTTCAGTCTTCAGGTATCATCTGAAATTATGTTAGCCTTCAATTAGTATATCGCTGTATGCAACTTTTCACCAGATAGTTTAATCCATTTTCATTTTTAACATTTATTGGTGCATCTGGCCTTCCTTCTGCCCTCCTAATTTTTGCTTTCTGATTTTATGATCATTCTATGTCTCATCTTTCCCCCTTTTTTCTTTAAAAGCTGTTTTTCTTTAATTTTTAATTTTTTAATTTTAAAAAAATGCATTGACAACTGACACCGTCTATATCCACACTACTTACTGTCTATATTAACATGACTTTACTATGCATTATATTTATGGGTAGGAAATTCTTGTCCAGAAACATAAAGTTGTAAATATCTGTGTTGTTTTAGGAACTTCTCAAAAACCCATTTATGTGAACAATAGACTACTCACCTTGTTCTCTTTAGAACAAGGAACACTAGTCCCTTCTCTCTATTAAACAGATCACTCAGGTGGATTCATCAAATTATTGTTTACTCTTTGAAGATTCAATTCAAAATCTTCAACTTTCTACATTCATCAATTCTCAACTATCAAAAATTTTGTCAGATTTCAGTTCGGCCCCTGCATTGAAAGATCCGCCTTAAATTAAATCATGAAAACCTCGTAGATATCCCACTTTAGAGATATCACTTTAGATATATCCCACTTTTAACTCCCCTCTAGAGATGCTACTGAGACCCTGGCTTCTCTCACTTCAGTAAACAATGAACTTGGCTCTGCTTGATCTGCAGGTTATTCTGATGATCTCCTTAGAGAGTCGGCAGTCAATGCTATTAAAGGGATACAGACCCCCAGAGTCAGTATAAAAGATTACTTTAAACTGAAGACATTTGAGATTCAACAGATGTTGGGGGGGTGGGGAGGGAAACAGCGCCTTCTAGGAGCTTCCCTTATCTGAATAAAAGCAACAACTTTTGGGAAACAAGGATACTATGATTTCCTCTTTATGGCAGATGTATTTCCAGAAGTAAGAATCTGGATAGAACTTACCCCAAATCCCTTCTCCTGGGAGTGTTATGGCCCTGGAGGAGATGGGAAATCCACTTATACCTGCATAGACACACCTCATTACAAACTTTCTCATCTCTAGTTTGTTCTCCTGAAAATCCCTTCATCTTTCCAAAAAGTCTTTTGTTTTTCCATAAGCGCCTTTCTCCCCCTCTCCTTTACCTATTAAAATGTTTTGTATGTCTAAAATTCTCTCCACCTTTTTGAGTTACTTATCACTGAGTTGCCTTCGTGTAAGCTTCTTACACATTTAAATAAACTGGTTTTGTTCTCCTGTTAATTTGTCTTGGGTTAGTTTAATTTATAGGTCCTAGTAACTGAACATAAAAGAGTAGAGGAAAAGTTTTACAGTTTTTGTTTTTGTTTTGTTTTTCTTCCCTTTCCTTTCCTACCTGGTCCTATTTGTATTCCGCAGGCAGATAATTTTATGAGTATATTTAAATCTACTTTTCATGTTTGTTTCAAAAATTTTTTTAATCTTTTTGTAGAAAATGAAAGATTAAGCAATTTTTATTTCCCCTTGTTTCTACATCTTTCCTAACTTTTGTGATATGATATGATATGAAATTATGATAGAGACGATGATGATTTTACATCAGTAATTATTTTTAACATTTATATTAGATTTCATAAGTATGTAAACATCCATAATAGAAAATGTAGCATATTTTATTTTATAACAGCTCTATCCTACCTCATTAGTATCTATAGAAATGAACTGAAAGTTTCAGTCCATAGATTTATTATTTTTATCCTGTACTTTCTCATTCAAAAAATTTTTTTGAAATTTGTGTTCACTGCTATCACATTTAACTAAGTCCTACTATTAAATTTTGTCATTCTTAATCACTGCCAGTTTTTTATATTGTCATTTTCCTTCTTTGAAATTCTTTATTTGCTGCATTCTTATGAGTAGCAAGAGGATGTCTTTGATTTTGTTTTCAGGAAATGTACCTATATTTTTCTGTCAGTAGAATGACCTCCTGAGTTTAAATGCAAATCAGGCAAAGGCCATATGAGGTGTACAAAATTCAACTGGATTTTATTATAAACGTCTCCATTGGTTGTAGGAATTTGAGACTATAGTAAAAAATTAGCAAGCTGACAAGTCTTCACCCTTGGGATGAAATTATATTTATGTCTTTAAAATTCCATAAGAGTCACAAGTCTGAGTTAGCAAGGACTGATGTCATGTGTTTCAAGAGGAGGGAAAGACAGCAAAATCAAATTAGGAAACCAACTCGGGTGAAAGTTACACAGCCTGTGGATAGACAAGCGAATTAATGAATGTGTCTGACTTAAATTCGGGGAAATAGGTTGATTAGCCATATCCTGGAGTTATAGAAACATGACAAGGAAACTGTAAAATACAGTACAATAAGGCCCAGCAGGATAGCCAGTGAAAATCCAGGCAGTCTCTGAATGAAGCCTCTGCTGATGAATAAATTCAGTTAATTCAAATGGTAACCATATTCCTTAAATGGAAACACATCTCTTACATTTTAAAATTAAGTATAAAAAGTTTTAGAGTAACTAACCATAGTATTAGTATTTTTCTGTAAATAACAAGTTTGTATATACTTTATGCATCTGAAACATTTTAAGAAAATAAAAAATTCTCATATTTTTATAAGTTTAATCCTTAGTACATGAAAAAGACTTGGTAAATATTCAAGAAGGTTGTTTTAATTAATCCAGGCCCTTGTGATACTTAAAGAAAGCAAAATGCATTAAATTTATAAAAGCTGTTGAAAATATTTGAGGTGGTTAAGCTTGCAAAAGAAATGAAATATTTGTAAAACATCCCTTAAAAGTAATTGTTAATATGTGCTGTATTTATAAAAAGGTAATAAATTTGTGAGCTACACTTAAAGGTTAAGGAGGAGCTAATTTTACTTTCACATTTGTAACTTTAATAAATTAAATGCTAATCTTAAAAATCTTCTGAATAGTGTTTTCTTCATGTACAGGTCATTCTTGAGGGTAAAAACCTCACAAAAATATATCCTTTTGTCCATATTGCTTCATCAAGCATTTATTTAATCATTAAACATAGATTTATTAAGTACCTATTATAATTTATATAATGGGCAAGAAACTGGGACTATAGTGAGAAATATGGAAGGGTTACTAGCAATATGTTCGCACAGACACATATTTTCGCATTTTTATCTGTTTTAACCACTGTTAGTTAGGATGTTTGTCTGCCCCCCACCAACTGTTTGTTACCCTTTCCCTTGTATTGCATAGTGGTGGAGTAACTATGGACTTCATCTGGATCTGGCTAAGAAAAATACGGATTCAGGATACATTGATTTCGGTTTTAGTGAGATATATGAGAGTACATCAAAAAGTTCATGGAAAGATGCATATTATCTTTCAATTCTATTTTTCCAAGAAATTTTTTGAAGTGCCCTCATATTTATGTAATTCAGTTACTGATGTGATAAGTTTTGCTCTGTAGGGATCTCTTCCTGAGAGACTCTCAGTGCCTACTGGGTTGACTCTCCTGGAATCATGACATGAACGTGCAAGAACACAAGTGGTATAAGAGAAGAGACAAATCCTGACCCCACAGATATGTGGACCATGGGAGAGAAACATGGCTCACAATATGAGATATGAGTCTATGAAAAACTATCATTGATAATCTACATAATAGTATAGCATTAAGTTACAATAAATGCACCATACACATTCATTTCTCTTTTGATATGAACCACAAGAAACAGAATTTCAGAATTCTTGAATTCATAGTGCACAAATCACAAAGAATGAGCACTAGCATTTTAAATCACATCTCAGCTTATCTAACACATCTTGTCTTGATGAAGTCTCATAGATCCAGACAAAACGCACATAAAACTGCCCTCAAAATAGAAAAAAATCAGCCATAGTAGAAGAAACACTAAATTATATTTCATTTCTTCCACTACAAAATGATATTATAAAATCATTTCATTTTCATATGAAGAAACGGTCAAAAGGTACGAGAAAAAGGTGACATAGAGGTATGAGTCATAACTTACAAAAAATAAATAATATCTTATTTTTCTGTAATTTGTGATGTGTTTTTTGGGAGTTTTTTTAAAGATGATGGGTAAAGGGATCTTAACCCTTGACTTGATGTTGTCAGCACCACACTCTCCCAAGTGAGCCAGGGGCCAGCCCTGTGACGTGGTTTTTATCAACTTTAAAATAATTTGTACTTTGTGACATAATTTTTTATGAATTATGATTTATCTAATAATTTTTTTCCATTCTATAGAAATATTTTGATTTGCACCTGATTCTGTATTCATAAATTTTTCTTTTAAAGAGGGATTTAATAATGGTGGAAGCTTCAGATAACAAAAAACAGGATCTGTCACTAGTAGTGGACTAAGCAGCTGAAGTTCTTGGGATCATGGAACTTTTATTGCAGTGGGAAAGTATTTGTCCACTGCCCTTGAAGACTGCCAGTGATGTTTGGGCTTAGATTCTTGCTTTATTGTGGTTTTCTTTCTCCTAAATATGTAGACATCATTTTATTTAATTCTGAAGTTTAGTATTGCAGAAGACTGGCATAATGAAAAGAGAAGACAACAGAGCCAGGAGAAGATGGAGAACATCATGGTATAAAAAATAGTGTTTCAGTGGAAAACTGCGTTGTCTATAGGACACCCTTCAGTGCTATCAGAGTCCAGCTTTGTTCTTGACTTTGAGCTATATTCCAACTCTATAAATCGTAGATAACTGATAAATATGCAAAGCATGTCTTATCTGGTGGAAGTCCAAATTGACTTCCCTCCCACTTTATGGAGAAAACAGTTTTTGTTTTTGTTTGCAATTCTTCTCAATATTCCTTTACTCCAGATAAATTTGTGCTGTTTTGACTTTCCCTTTGAACCAGTTGTAAAGTCAGCCTGGATCCTCATATATATAAAATCTATAACACATGCTCATATTGATATCTGTACGGGAGTCATGATTTTATCTCTCTCTCAATGTTATCTTTTAACAATGGTCAGCACTAAGTTTCCCCTTTCGCAGAAGGGACTGATTTTTGTTTCCTTATAGATAATTTGATTTTTCCCTCTAGATACATATTTTTCTTTTTCCTTGAAGATACAAAATGTCATCATAGATAAATGTTATTAGTTTTCCATGACATGGTAAATTAAAAAATATAGTAGACAACGTCTAATTTAAGAAAAAAAAAAACATTCCGATTTACTGTTTTAAGCTCTTTAATTTAGTGGCATTTGTGGATATTACTACATATCGTTGAAATTGCAACTACTGATTTTTCATGTTAAAAAAATCAAACCATCTTAAAATTAGAAAAAACCTGAGAGACACTGTGTGATGTGTAATAAGATGTTATGCTGATCTAAGATTTATTCTTGTGACGGATTATTTGAGATTGTTGTAATGTTGTCAACAATGCTTATGTGTCTTCTAGTAATGCTGTTTATAGCATTCTTAGGCTGAAAGTGACACATAGCATGCTCAGACTGTAAGTTTAAGTAAAGGGAGATGCTTATTTTCAGAAAATAGATGCAATGCTTCAAACCTTCTGGTTTTTTTTTTTTTTTCCTTTACCCAAGACATTTTCCTTGCCTTTAACACTTAAAATTTCCTTTCAGAAAAAAAGAATCATGCATTTTGTTTCTGTGAATCACATCAGGAATCAAAATATGTCAAGACAGTCAATTCTACAGCCAGGAATAATAAGAGTTCAAAAGTGTTTGGCAAAACCTACCTTGATGTTGTCTAAGACTCTAGAGCATCTCCTGGTTACCAAAGTCAATCTTCTTTCTAAAATGTAGTTATGTCAACATGCTATTTAGACAAATTCCTTTAGTACGAAGTATAATGTTCAGTGTCAAAAAGAAAGAGAGAGAATTCTCTAGATAATTAGATAGATATCTCAAGATAGTAGCAAATAAATTTAAAATGAAATAAACACATTACATTGTATTCATTTAATTATAAAAATGACTGAAGATTATATGTAAAACAGGAAAAACTTTATCTCCGGGTGTTGGGATTAAACATGATTTCAATCTTTATATTTTTACTTTTCTACACTGTAAATTCTATATAACAAAGCTCAGATTAATTTAAAATAAAAAAATAGTATTAAGTGAATAAAAAAAATTATCACTCTACATGGACAGAGCCCACATTCTTTGGCATGACATAAGGAAAATATTGAGACGTGACCCAGCCTACCTCTCTGCCTTCGTCCATCACCTTCCCACTCTCCTCATGCACCTGACACTCTACGTTCCAGCCACTCAGAGAAAATAATATAGAATATAGAATATATACGGCTTGGTCTTTGCACACATTCCCTGCTTTTGTTTTTGCCTCAAGAAAACGTTCCCTAATTTCTTTCAACGGCACAAGTTGTCTCCACAGCATTTTGGAAACACTCCTTCTGTGGAACTGTGATGTTATGGTTATTTCTCTACATGTTTTCTCCACTCATCTGTGGGTTCCCTGAAGACACAAACCACACTTATACATCTTTGCCCCTCTGGTGTCTGTGCCTGACATTTAATGTGCTCTGTATTTGTTGAATAGATGAGGGAATGAGCAACAAAACCCAAAACAAGATTACAGAAGCTTTATTTCAGTTTCATGCAAATTTCACTTCTGGAGAGTCCTGAAAGCACTTCCTGCATTATCCATAAAATTACTTCTGAACTGATATTCTTTTCTATAAGTTCAGTGAAAAAACCAAATGTGCATGGTCTATGTTGATGAAACCTTCATTTTCTTCCAGAAGAAACACTCTTTTGCATCTCTGGCGAGAAGCTGGTTTTCTCTTAAAAAGTGTCCATTCTATAAATAAAGGAAGCAATTTCTGAAACTAGCTGCAACATTACATCTGGGTCAGAAATGATCATCTTTTTGTGTATATCTCACTTATTTTGAAGTTACTTATTATTCTGGTAAAAATGCACCTTGGGAAGCTTAGCTCCTGGACAAAGGAAGATAGTGGAGTCTGTAATTAAAGAATTCTAGACCTCATTAAGGCTGTCCCATGAATATGTCATCTTTTGGATTAACCTAGCAGTGATATATTTAATAATTATATAGTACTTTCTCACCAAAGGACTGGACTCTCATTACCTTCCCTTAGCACCCCTATGAAGAAGGTGATCTTTTCATCACAAAGCAAGTGAGAACATAGAATCCCTGTGTTATGGGTTGAATTGTGCCCCCCCCCCAAAAAAAGATATGTTGAAGTCCTAACCCCTAGTACCTTGGAATGTGACTTTATTTAGAAATAATGTCATTTTAAATGTAATTAATTAAAATGAGGTCATAGTAGGTAGGATGGGGCTTTAATGCAGTATGACTGGTGGCTTTATAAGAAGAGAAGAGATACACAGGGAGTACAGCCATGTGATGACAAAGGCAGAGATCAGGTGATGCATTTACAAGTCAGGAAACACCAAGGGTTGCTAGCAAACACCAGAAGCTGGAAGAGGTAAGGAAGGATGCCCCCTAGAGGCTTCAAGAAGAACGTTGCCTTGCTCACATCTTCATTTCAGACTTCTGGCCTCCAGAACTGTGAGATAAGCTTCTGCTATTTTAAGCCACCTAATTTGTAGTACTTTCTTATGGCAGCCCTGGAAAACTAATACATATGGATAGATTCAGCCCTTTTCCCAGGACTTTATATCTTGGGTGAAAACAGGCCTAAACCCAAGTCTTCTGTTCCCTGAGTTAGTCTGTGGTTGAGTAGGAGACAACTAAAACTCTCTAGTTACAATTCTTTAGTAATAATTCTCCTAGTTCTGCCATAAATGTTGGCCATGACTATTTAGTCCTGTAAGTTGTAAAAGGTGGAACATAAATTTGCAGAGATAGACTCTTTTTTTCTCTTAATTTTCCACTTAACCTTTTGCAAGTTTGGTCTAAGAGTCAAGAACAAACCCATTAGGGTTAAACTAGACTATAATTTTGCATTATCTTTCAAATAGTCATTTATCCATCCTGATGTATTGTGAAGTCACGATTTCTGCTTATTAACCTTTCAGCAAAAGCAAGCCTGACTTTTTGGTTAGAAGCTAAAATATAAGGAACAATTATCTTAAATGGCACTGCACTTCACATCAAGCATTTGGCCGCGTGGATGTTCTTTTTTAAGTGGCCATTTTTCACCCAAAAGAGGGAATGGAGATGAGAACAAATGTTGAGCTAAAATGAATAAAATTTAGAGATTCAAACTAGGAATTAATCTAAATGCCGGTAAACGATCAACTTGTGATATTCACAGAAATCAAACCTGGACATGGGAGGCAGAAGAGGGTCACAGTGAAGAGTATGGAGTCTGGAGCCAGACTTCAAGTTTTAACATCCTAGTTCTACCACTTACCAGCCTTAAGAATCTGGACAACTCACATAACCTCTGTGTGCCTCAGTTTTCTCATACGGCAAATGGGGATGATAAGAGCAGCTGCCTTATAGGATTGTTATAAGCATAAAAAGTTCTTAGAATCCAAATTCAAGACAAAAAATACTAATTTACTTTGATCCTAATCCATACCATAAACAGGGAATCACCAGAAATGATTTTAAATTGATCCCAAACTATCCATGAAGTTCATCCAAACCCACTTGTGATATGAGAATAGATATAGATGATATAAAGGATTTTCGTCCATGGTTCCTGGCTCCCCAAGGCAGGGCTGTTACCTTCCTCTGCCTTTTTGTCCCAGAGCTGACAATAAAGAAATCCTATGACCTACCTTGTCTGATTGTAGGTGATAAGACCCCCATGTTAGGAGGGGTCCTGCCCCATACCCAGAGGAAGGAATGCTGCATAGAGAAGCCAAGGAGAACCTGAACAAATAGGCCTTGCTGGGTTTCCCCATTTAGTCTGTTTGTGTAGATCATACCCTTTTTGTCCATTCTCATTTCCACATGGTTTTTCATGCTTCAGTCATGCCTACGCAATGAAACTCCCATAAAAACCCAAGAGCACAGGGTTTGCGGAGCTTCTAGATAGCTGAACACATGGAGCTTCCCAGAGGGTGGTATGCCGAGGAGGGCATGGAAGCTCTGTATCTCCTCCTCATACCTGGCCCTATGCATCTCTTCATCTGTTTCATTTTTAATCTCCCTTATAATAAACCAGTAAATGTAAGTGAAGTGTTTCCCTGTATTCTGTGAGCTGCTCAGAGAATCCATAAAACTCAAGGAGTGGGGTTGTGGGACCCCTGATTTACAACTGGTAGGTCAGAAGCGCAGGTGAAATAACCTGCATCTTGCATCTGGCATCTGAACTGGGGGGGCAGTCTTGTGGGACTGAGCCCCACTGTGGGATATGACACCATTTCCAGGTAGATAGTGAAGGAATTGAATTAAAGGACACCAGCTGGTGTCCATTATAGAAGTGCTTGCTTGCTTAGTATGTGGGGAGAAACCACCACACATCTGATGTCAGAAGTGTGTTGAGAGAATAGCGGGAAAAACTGAGCGTGATTTTTCCCGTCACCACTCTTCTGACAGGCGCCCACAGCAGCCTCCAGCAACTAACCGGGCCTCGAGAGCTATATAGCCCAGCAGTCCCTCAACTCTCTGCTTCTGAAAGTCCACTAATCCTTTCACTCCACATATCTTCAAACCCTCAAAAGATTAGCTATCTGTGCTGGCTCACAGAGAGACTACATCTTACCAGAATGGGTCTCAGGTCTCCTGTGCTTGGCAAGCAATAAATTCAGCATTTTGTTTCAGATATTGAGTGGTGGTGTCTTCCTTCAGCACTAGAAGGATAAATCATTGAAGATAAATAAATAGATAGAAAGATAGATAGATAGATAGATAGATAGATAGATAGATAGATAGATAGATAGATAGATAGATATGGATAGACAGACAAATAGATAGACACAGATGGATAGATAGGTAGACAGAAGACAGGTAAATCCCTTAGACAGTGCCTAGTATGTACTAAGCACCCAATAAATATTTATTACAGGTATTAAAAACAGTAGTGGCCCAGACCTACTGGATGGACCAGCGTGGGGAGAGGCAGTACAGAAGCGTAGTATTCAAAGTCTAGGATCCGGGGATCAGGACAACCTGAGTTCAAGCTCTAGCTGCCATTCAATAGCTATTTAAATGTCGGCAAGTTACCTACCCTCCACAAGAGGGATTGACAAACTACAGCGGGCTAAATCCAGCCTGCTGCTTCTTTCTGTAAACAAAGTTGTATTGGAACAGAGCCACACTCATTTGCTTACGTAATGTCTGTGGCTGCTTTTGAGCTACAAGGACAGAGTTGAGTAGTTACAACATAGGCTCCATAGCCGTCCAAGGCTGAATATTTACTACCTGGCCCTTTACAGAAAAACCTGGAGCACTGTGTATGTAAAAGACGTCAATAACAGTCCCTCCTTCACAGGGCTGCCATGAATGTTAAATGAAAGAACATACGTAAAGTGCACAGGAAAACACTTGGCAGAGTAAACACCACATCAAGAACTGAAAACCAGCCAGCCAAACCAATGATAAGAGCTACCAATTTTTGTTTTTCTGTTTTTTTGAATTGAATTTAAATTATTTCAGGTAGAACGTGACTCTGCATTTGGCCATAACCCTCACCATTTCCTCTTCCTTTATAATTAGGTTGACTTCAACCTGCCTGACTCTTACAGCCATTTAAAGTTTAACACATATTCCAAATACTAGCCATTCTTCTAAGAGGTCATGTAAAATCTCATGAATCCTCCTTGGTTCTAATTATATATCTAAATATCTTTTTAAAAAGAGAACAGTTTGCAAATAGAAGCATAATGCATGGGATTTCAGTGCATAACTACTAGCACCTGTTAGGTGTCTAGCACTGTTCTGGGCACTGGGGAAGGGAGAGCACCTTTAAGCAGGGTGGGAAGAACAGCCTCCCTGAGGAGGGAATGTTTGAGCTGAGCCACTCGTGGGAAATGTAGAGGGGAGCTTGCTGGTGGAGAAGAGACCTTGGGGCTAAGGGAGTTTGGCTGGTTCAGCGAAAGGCAGGAAGTCATGTGCTGCTGGCATAGATAGTGCAATGTGAATGAAGACAGAGGCGGGCAACGTGGGGACCATGTGAGTCCCTATGGGCTAACCTATGAGAATAGGCTTATCTTCTGGGTGCCATGAGAAACTGCTGATGCTTTTAAACATTTAAGACATGGGATCTGATTTGCTTCCTTCAAAGATGGCTCTGGGTGCTCTTTGGAGAATGAGTGTGTGAATGAATGAATGAAGGAACTGTCACAGCCGGCTTTCTGTGTCCATTATTAAAAAGTCAACAGGGAAGGGCTTAGCAATGCAGCTGAAACCAGGAAGCAAGAAAAGCCCGTCTGAACCTTTCACCTGGGGAGGGCTGGTTGTCCTCAGTCGGGTGTGGTTCTGCACTGCCATGGGCCAGACTCCACAGAAAACAAAAACGTCAGGGGGTGATGAACCGATCTGGAATGGCAGCAGGTGGTATAACTCTTCTCCCAAAATGTTCTTTAAAAAGGATCTATTGTGCAAATATTTAATTAAATTCTTGAGGCTGTAGCTAGAAATAACCAGATCTACATTCGAACATGTGGAAATCTTTCAGGGTCTATTTAAAAGAATCTAGACAAGAGATCCTTAGCTGTGAACATGTTTGGTGAATCCTGGTAGGGTAGGATACACTTTGAAAATCCTAGAAGGCCTTGGTATTGCCTCTAAAATTAAATAAGTAATATAGACTGGAACTCTTTGGCTGGATCTCGATGCATAATTGGTCTGTCCATTTTGACTTGCTTGCCTAGTTCATTCATTCAATTAATAATAGTTTGGCTAAAGCATATTTTAAAATATTTATAATGTATAAAATATTGTGTTAGGCACATAATTTTGCATCTCATCCTCACAAATCACTGTAATTATTAAAATTAATCATATTAAATGAGTCAACTTAAAAAGAATAAAATCCTGCCATTTGTGACAACAGGGAAACAGTATGTTAAGTGAAATAAGCTGGACACAGGAAAAGGGAATACTGAGAATAAGTGAGACAATCTCACTTCACCCGGAATCTAAAATAGTCAAACTCATAGAAGCAGAGTAGAATGGTAGTTGCCAGGGGAGAGGGTTGCCAGGGAGATGGTGGTCAAGGGGTACAAAGTTTCAGCTATGCAGAATGAATAAGTTCTGGAGATCTAATATACAGCAATATGACTATGGTTAACAATACTATATTGTATATTCGAAATTTGCTAAGAGGATAGATCTTAAGTGTTCTCACAACAACAACAAAAAAGAAAACAGCAACTATGTGAGGTGATGGATATGTCAATTAACTTAATTTTGGTAACCATTTCACGTTATACATATACCAAAACATCATGTTGTACACCTTAAATATATACAATTTTTATTCATCAATTATACATCAGTAAAGCTGGAAAAAACATTGAGTGCATACATGCGAGGTGCTTAGACCAGTGCCATTAGCTAGTATCATCTCAATGACCATTAGCTAGTTTCACTGCCAGCATTGTCATTATTACTGTTATTATTGTTACTATCGTTTTTGCTATTATTAACTCAACCAATAGATCAGGAAACTGAGGCTCAGAGAAATTAAGAAACTTTCCCAAGGTCAAGTGATAAGGTTAGAATTGGAACCTTGGAGTCTGACTCCAGAGCCACACTCTGAACCACCAGCTCCACATGATCTACATTGGTAATTATCTAGTTGGAAATGTATTATTATTTGGGCCAATATTTGAACCTATATATATATTGTCTAATATATATAGAGAGAGATATAGATATAGATTCATCCTTAATGTCCCTTTAAAATTTCCTATATACAAAAACACACACACATACACACAAACACATATACAAAAACGCACACACAGCTGTCCATATAAAAACACATTCATTGTTCTAGGTACACTTAGGACCGCTAATAAATTGCAATAATAGTCTCTGTGTGATAAATGCACTGTGTTTGGCAACTAAAACAAAAGTTTTTTTAAAAAACCTTTAAGAAATATCATACAGACCTAATTATGTAAAATAATTCTCAATGAAAAATATACCATGACAATGATTCCAATTCATAACAATAAGTTCCCTAATGTCGCCATCATCATTTCAATAGGGGCAGTTCTTTATGCACAAGAGCCTAGAGAAATTTCCAAAGACATTTTTTGATTAATGTACAATTTTCTTTCTTTCTTTCTTTCTTTCTTTCTTTCTTTCTTTCTTTCTTTCTTTCTTTCTTTCTTTCTTTCTTTCTTTCTTTCTTTCTTTCTTTTTTTTTTTTTTTGTGCTTAGCTCAGATGATTTCTTGAGCAGAGTCTCAGGGAAGCAAAAAAGGAAATAGGAACATATGCAGAACTTAAAAACCTGCAAATTGCCATCAATATGGTGGATGTTATTAAAAGAGGAAAATAATGCTGACTACACCTGCAAGCAGACGTACTGCTGAATGCAGGGCTGTGCTACCCACTGAGAGACGTAACATTCATTTTGCTTGTTTGGGATTTTTGTGACAGGTTCCAGGCACATAAACAGCTTTCTCTCCACTACCTTCTGCTTTCAGCCCAATGACAGCATATGCCAAGAAGACCTTTTGCTCCACTCTGTTCAGTGACTCAGGAATCAGGTTACAATATAATTCCCACTTGTCCTCTTTTGTGCTTTTCATTTAAAGTTCACTGAAGTGGAGCTCTTTGCCAAATTAATTGGCAGCCTCTGTATCCATTGTCTAACCAGGCTGGCATAAACGACAGAATTCCTCCTCATTGTTAAGGTTGGGTAACAATCTAGAAAGTCACTACTTGCTTTTTTTTAGTGATCGTGGCATGCCAGCTCATCCCTCTTGTTCAGTGCCCTGCCTGAACACCAGAGAATAACTGGGGTAGAAGTATATGCCTACCCAAAGGCCAACAACTTTTTTCCTCATTCACAGAGTTTGATTGTGTATTCATGTGTTCATATGTTCAGATTCAAAATTCCTATGTTGAAACCCAATCACCAGTGTGACGGTATTAAGAGGTGGCGCCTTTGGGACGTAACCCCAAGAGCCTCCCCAAGAGCCTCACGTCTTCTACCTGCTGTATGAAACTTTGCAAGTAGGATAAAATCTCACACCCTTTGCAGTCTCAACAGGCTTGTGATGATAGATGAGAGTCAGATACTCCCACTTCCGAGCCTGTGGCATTCACACCCATCACCCCTCCTGTGAAAATCTACAGCAACTACTTCCCTGAAGTCGTGGCAACTCAGCACTGAAGAGTATAGTCTTTGAAGTACCACTGACCTGGTGTAGGGTCTGCAACTTATTAACTATATGACTAGATGCAACTTTTTTTAAAGCTCTCTGAGCTTCAATTTTCTCATTTGAAAAATGTGAATAATAATTGTGACTTTTAAAAATGTCATTATAGGTTTTAATATTTTTGAAGCATGATGGTGGCCTCTAACATCATGTAAGCCATCTTCTTGGCTTCCCTCAGTCCAAACCACCACAATCTCTTTTCTAGCTGATGGCAACAGCCTTCAAACCAATCTCCCTGCTTCTCTGGCCTTATTTTGATTCATTTTCTACACAATAGCCAGAATAACATTTTAGAAATCAGGTCATGTCTTCCTGCCCCTAATGCCTCCAATAGAATAGAATCACATGCCAACTCCTAATTGTGGCCTACAAAACCCTACATGTTTCCATCTGTGGAAGGTCAGTCCATAAATTTCTCCTTTTTTAATTGTGCTCCTTGAACAGTTCAAGTTCATTCCAACCTCTGGGCATATGCACCTGCTATTATTGTTATATGGAATGCTGTCTCTGTGGATATTTGCATAGTTACTGTTCATGATTACTGTTGATAATCAATAATTACTGTTGATAATTCAGATCTATGCCCAAATGCACTCCCTTGGAAAGACTTTCTCTTATTACTCTACCAAGATTTGTCCCTACCAATCACGCTATTTTTTTTATTCCATTTTTTTCATGAAATTACCCCAAATTATTATTTTTTTGTTTACTTAGGAATTTTTATTTTTGTTTTTCTCCCTTCACTAGGATATGAGTTCTGTCTTGTTAATTACTATAACTTTTGCACTAAGAAGAGTGTCTGGAGTCTAGCTATATTGTTGAATGAATTAATGAATGAATAAATAAGTTATATCATCAGTACTTTAAAGAGTAAAGGTTTATAGTCATTAAATGTCTCAAGGCAAGACTGTGCTATAAAAAATAATAATCTTCAGTCTTTTTTCAAATCCATGTTTATTTGTGGAAATCCAGTGATTTGTGTACAATAGTATATTTTAACCTTTTTTGCAATGTTCAAACTGAATAAATACAGTATCGAGGGGATTCTTCCAGCTTTAATGATAGCCCCTGTGAATTTAGCAGAGAATTCCCTGGAGATGGGGTTTTTAATCACACATGTTCCTTTGACATCTATGCCCACAAAGACTAATGCTCCTCGTGGAAGCTGAAAACATTATAGGGATTGAAGAGCACCACAGTTAGCTCAGAAAAGTCCATGGAACATGTAGAAAAATAAACTTATGTTGTTGACTTGTGGATAAATAAAAAATTTTGAGAATATGAGCTTTTCACAGGCATTTATGGTTCAAAATGGCATTTCCTATGTAATGTGTTCCATAGGAAATGGCAAGCTTTGGGACAATCATCTAAAATGTACTTTCCTTATCATTTGAAAATAGCTTTATTTTGTGCAGTGGAGGGGGCTTTTAAACTCATGATGCCCTGTAAGAAGCATATTTTTGGCTTCTTACCAAATATTAAGTGCAGATAATACATAACTTTAATATCCTAGGGGAAATCTGGCTAGGTCTTTTACAACTTTTTTGCAATATTTGGGCTTTGGAAGCTGACATATTAATATGATTAAACTATACACTATATTGTAAATGTCTTACCAGTTTATAAGCAATCTGAAAAAAATCATTGCATTCCTCACAATGTTTAACACAGACCTTGGTGGATAGAATGTGCTTATTAACATACATTTATTAATTTGTTGGTTATAAGAATAAGGAAAAGATTGTACTTATAAAAAACAACATTTTAGCATTAACCTATCACAGAAAAAAAGCAAATTTTTATGGTCTGTTTTAATAAGTATTATACTGGAAAGAGTAAGAGAGGCAAGGAAAAATATGTAGGTTAAAAATATAAGCTTATTTTTTCTTTGTTTAATGTGTGACCTGAAGATAGGCAGCCTAGGATTCATTACTCAGATGTCTCAGCCTCCTGTTTTTCAGTGTTACTATTCCTGGTGTGTGGCTTCATTCTCAAGATTGCCTCATAATAGCTATATAGCTGCTGCTATTCCAGCCATTGCATCTATATTCCATCCAGGAGAAAGGGCAAAAGAGCACCTGCACATTTAGCTCTTTAGGTTCTTCCCAAAAAGTTCGGCCAAGTAACTTCCATTTATATTTCACTGACCCAAATATGTCATATGGCAAGCCCTATCTTCAGAGGATGATGGAAAACAGACTTTCAGCTGGATACATTGTTTTCTTCATCAAAATCATGGTTTGTTTCATCAAGAAAAAAAGGTGGAAGAATTGTTGGGCAAGAAACTTCTGCCCTAATAAGGTATTGTAAGTATTAATTTCCTTTACTATTGAAGTACAAACATACAAGATTGTACAGGATAAGAAATAGAAAATAAAAATTTTATATGTCCAATTTATGACTTTATTTTTAAAATGTTTTAAATTCAATTTTATTTTTATTTATTTTGTGGGGTTCAGTGTGTTATTTCAATATATGCATGTCCTCCACAATGATTCACTTAGGGTAGATAGCATAGTTTTGTCCCCATTAATTCACCACTAATCTTTCCCCCTCACCCTCACCCCTCCCAGCCTCTGGTAACCATTATTCTACTCTCTCTCTCTTTTTTTTAAAAACACACAAAGATTAACGTCCTTATTGCAAAATGAACTCTTAAGAATGAATTAGAAGCCAAGCCCGTGGCGCACTTGGTAGAATGCTGCGCTGGGAGCGCGGCGACGCTCCTGCCGCAGGTTCGGATCCTATATAGGACTGACCGGTGCACTCACTGGCTGAGTGCCGGTCATGAAAAAAAAAAAAGAATGAATTAGAAAAATCTAAGCAGAAATTTGGTGAAGGACATGCGCAGATAAGTCACACACCCCAAAGAAACACACGTGGTTAATAAGTATTTTCTAGGATCTGGTTGCAGGTGGAGGCAGGGCTGGCTCAGCCCCCATCTCAGGATCTCAGCCCCCATCTGAGGCCCGTTCCACTGCCTTGATGTGTGGCAGGGGTGGGGCTAAGGCCCACGGTCCCCATCTCTCAGGACCCCCCAGGTGTCAGGCTGGCTCCATTGCTGGCCATTTATGCCTTTAAACCCATATAACCCAGTGAGTTTATTTTCAAATACTCTGCAAAATTAAACATCTAAATTCAGGGCTTTTATCTAAAATATGACAATTGAATAATGGGGCAGGTCAATTTTCAATATTATCATTTTAGCTATTGAGTCATGATGGTCACTGAATGCTAAATGTTATATAGTGATGGTATTATTTTACAAAAGATGCTACTAGATCATTATACATTGCGACCCACCTGAAGAACTTAGATATAATTATTTGAACAAATTAAATGATGAAAATAATTTAGAAGAGCCAATTTTGAAAGTGGGCACTGTGGATCACCATCACTGGTGATGGTGGTGGTGGTGGTGGCGGGGATGACAGTGATGATAATGGTGTTGTTTGGGTGGTGGTGGAGATGGTACCTAACAGAAAATGGGAGCCTAATACGTGCCCAACCCTGTTCTAAGTACCTCGTACATTCCATCTCATCTACCCTAGAAAATAGACAAAATGTTTAGCTCCATTTTATAGATGAGTAAAGAAAATAAGTAACAGCCCAATGGCATTTGATTATTTAGAATTTGAAGTCTGACTCCAGAGTCTCACTCTCGATTCCCACATAATACCACCTCTCTGAAGGGATGAGGAAGGAGAGACCCAGAAGGAGGCAAAAGATATGACCCCTCATCATAGTCCAAGGATGCTACGAAGGTGGCTTTATATCCATCTTGCTCTGCCCTCACCCAAAGACCCGTCCCCACGCCTTTGCCTTCCCTGGTCCTGGAATAATGGGAAACATGCAAATGTACCATGTCTAGGAAGAATCTCTATTAGTGTGTCCCTCAAGAAAACCACACAGGTGTGGAGGACCCCATACTAGGACTGAAACTGGTGCAGAGTAGGACACTCTTTTATTGCTTACAATAACCAATTGTAGTAGATTGAATTGCGTTCCCCCAAAACTCCCTGAAGCTTGAATTGTGTCCCCCAAGTTTTAGTTATTAGAAATTTGGCCCCCACTGTGACTGTTAAGACGGTGTGAAATCCTATTATGGTCACTGAAAAGTGAAGCCTTGAAGAGGTGATTGGATTGTAGGACTGTGCAGTAATGAATGGATTAAAAATGGTGGTCAGGGGTGTGGGTCTGAGAGCTTTAGAAGAAGAGGAGAGTTTGTCTGTCTTTCTCTCTCTGCTCTCTCTGCTTCCACCATCTAGTAATGTGAGACCCCTGGGTCCCTGTCGCCACCACCAGATGGACTTTGGAATTGCCAGCCTCAGAAACTAAGCAATAAATGTTGTTTTTCTTTACAAATCACCCAGTTCCAAGTATTTTGTTATAAGCAACAAAAACAGACTAATACACCAATAAACAAATTTGGCTCCCTCTCTGATTATCTTCAGATATTGATAACATCTGAAAACTTTGCACCAACTAGGGCACTATTGTGATGGGCACTGGTGTTGAGCAGAGAGATACATTTAAGTAAGAACTACTTTTTGAAGTAATTAGTTTATTGATTGATACTTTTATATTATGTAAAAGTATTAGATATAACTTTTGCTTTCTCCTCAACCATGGGGTTCAGATAAAGAAGTCTCAGATATGAGACATGAAGGTAAATGGAATAATATGAAACTGTTTCTAACTTGCTTTGTTCACTTAATAATATACCACAAGTATTTCCTGTATTATCAAATACAATTGTGCAACAAGGGTTAATGTATAAGTAATATTCTATTGTGAGGACATACATCTAATTATACATACTGCTGAATTCTAAGACTCTAAAAAGTTAAATTTTTATTAATGATGCTGCATTATATCTATTTGTAATTAAACCTTTGCGCACATCCTTAATTATTCTAGACAATAAATTTCTAAAAATGGGATTGTCATGTTGAAGGATTTGGTTATGGTAGGAAAAATTCTAAATAAATAGTTTTTAATTAGCATTCATTAAGAGATTGCCTGCACAGACTCTTTCTTAGGATCATATGAAAACCTTTCAAGACTGCATGAGAACTTGGCTCCCAATTGACGTCTGGTAGCTGTTCCTGCCCAGCTGTGTATTGTCACTAGTGTAAATGAAAGCTATCCTCTTGCAAACAATTTTTATCCACATACTGTTCTGTGTTTCTCTACCTCTTTCACCTTGCCCCTCTTTCAAAACCTGTCCTTCTGAGAAAACCAGTTGCTTGGTTATCAGGCACCCCCTATTTCCTCAGCCTACCTTCTTCTCACCTGCTCCCTCTATCCTCTGGTATTAATGGAAACCTTTGCTTTTCTGTAGACCATTGGAGGAGAGTTACACTTTCTTCCACACTCCAGTTTCCACAGGCCAAGGGCTGGCTCAGCATTCTCCTAGCATCTTGCTCTCTGAGCCTGGCCATCATGCCACATCCTGAAGAAAAGACACTTTATCCCTTGGGACTCATAGCATCCGCTCACTGTCCAATTTTCTCACCTTCTCTCCCTGTACATAACCTTGCCACACGCAGGAGCCCCAGTGATCTCTTCTAAAACAAATAAGTCAGATTATGTCACTGTTTATCTAAAACCACCTAATGGCCCCTTTACACACAGAGTAAAATCCGAAATCCTTATCATGGCCTGCAAGACCCTAAAATAGTGCTCTAGCCTCACTTCTTACTGTTCTCCAAGTTCACTCCCACCTGAGGGTGTGTGGGTCGTACTTGCATCTGCCTGGAACACCCTTTGTCTGCCCCACTTGCTCTTCCACCTCCTGTGAGCCTTGGCTGAAGCATCGTCTTGTCACAGAGACCTTCTACCCCCACCTCATTCCTTATTTTCTATCCCTTCTTTATTCTTCTTTGCAACGTCTATGTTCCCCTTGTGGCATGCATGAAAGCAGGGACATTTTTTGCTTTGTCTCAGTGTCTTCAGTCTCTGGCATACAAGAAGTGTCAATCAATATCTGTTTAAGAAATGAATGAAGAAATAGTTATCTACGTCTCTTTTGGTCACTCGTGTGTGTTTATTATACGCATCGGCACTCTCTCCCTCTCTACACTATAGTGTAATTACGTCATACACCACGTGATGACATTTCAGTCAATGATGGACCACATACATGATGGTGGTCCCATAAGATTATAATGACTGTACCATATGGCCTAGGCATGTAGTAGGCTACACCATCTAGGTTTGTGTAAGTACACTCTATGATGTTAGCATATCACCTAATGACACATTTCTCAGAACGCATGCCTGTCTTTAAGCAAAACATAACTGTATGTCTATTTTCCTGTCTTGCAAAATAAACTTTCTAAATGCAGTAAGTCTATCCTGGTTTTCTCTGTCTTACCTACACTAAAGAAGGACCCGACACATGTTAGAAACTCAGGAAAATATTTATTGGACTGATCTACTCTTTCTTTCTTCCCTATTATCCCCATTTTTTGGATGAGAAACAAAGGCCAGAGGGCTTCGGAGAATTCCCCAAGCTAGTGAATGGCTGACTCCTGACTTTAACTCACGTATTGCCCCAAGTCTAGTTCTCTATTTTGTCCTTTTAATCTTGTTTTTCCTACTAATGGCCTATCCTCATCTTGAATTGATATGAACAGAAGCTTCTAGCATTATGCACATGCTGTGAAAAGTTGTGTTTGAGACCTTGGGATCCTTAATTTGTCAAATGTTTGGGAGAAAAATATACTGCTCTAATTATAGAATACAGATGGCTCTTTGAAAACTTACAAACTATGTCATTTAACAAAGTAGAGCATAAGAGAATCATGCTTTATAACGTGACCTTATTTCCTTAAAGGGACAATCTTTGCAAATCTGACTTTGAAAGTCATAAACAGGCTGCCTACGCATTCTTGATTAGAAGAATACCTAAAGTAAGCCCATTAAGTACCGATTACAGTAATTCTAACCATCAATTATGAAAGTGGGCCTTTCTAATTATAGGCAACGTTTAGCATTTGGAACTGAGTTATTGCTGGTTATGTAAGTTGCAGATCTAACTGAAGCCCTAGTTAGATTTTACCCCACATTTCTAAAATTCTAATTATATTGTGATGGCATCAGCACTACCCTCTGAAAAATATAAACCCTCATGACTCAAATTAATCTATAGGGAAACTTCCAGAAGTGAGCAAAAAACATGAACAAGAGCATGGCTTGGTATCAAAGCCAAATATTCTGAGGAACAAGTTCCTAAAAACATGAGTAACTACGACAATAGGATTTTTTCTTTATGAAGGTTTTTAGTAGTGACCCAAAGTTTCCCATTTCTCCATGGAATGCCCACTAATCTTTCAATACTCTGACAGTTCCCATTTCACTCACCGAACATGATTAGAGGGAGGCAAAGAGAAAAAATAACTGAATCAATTAAATAACTTCACATTTATTCAGCAGTGAATAAGACCAAAGATGCCACCTTTGTAGAGTATGTACCAGAGTTGTAACTAAGAGTAATTATAAAACCCACTCAAGAGGTTTTTAAAAACAAGCTTGTCAACTCTCTGCCGACTGGATGTTGGGTTGCATAAATTCTCTCTCTCTACACGACTAACAGAGTTCAAAAACTAAAACTCTGAGCTGACCTGTATCACACACAGTTAGGATTTGTCTTACTCTGACATCCAGAACACATTCCAATGGGAGAAAGAGGATTAGTTTTTGGAAGCTGTATCTGATGATTTGGTGTCCCTTCAGAGGAGCACGTGTGTCTCTGTTGCTACTTGCTTTATTTTTTCAATCATTAGTGTAGTCTGGTGTTAGGTAAGATCTGTTTGAGATCTGGTAAGATCTGATTGAGTGGCTCTGATAATCTGACATTTTGTGGTGAAGTCACCTGTTATGCTGACAAAAGTAATATGTTAGGCTGACAAAAGTAATATGTTGGTGTTGCTGTGGAGAAATAAGTATGTTTATGCACTGATGGTTGGAAAACAAAATATATGTGGAATTTAGCAGTGTAGAACATAATTACCTGTGCATCTGCCCTTTGATCTAGCACTCCCTTTTCTGGGAATCTATCCTAAAGATAAGCTAGCAAAAATTAAAAAAACAAAAAAACGTGTGCCCAAGGCTACTAATTGCAGCCCTATTTGAAATAGCAGATTGGAAACAACCCAACTGTTCATCAGTAGGCCACTGATTTAGTTGATAAGTGGTGGACTGTCTACATCATAGAGTACTGTTCAATTGTTAAAAAGGGGAATATCTTAATATGCTGCCATGGAGTGGTTTCCAGAATACATTGTTATGTAAAAAATCAAGGTATAGAACAGTGTGCATAGTATCTACCTTTTATCTAACAAATGGGCATTATGCAGGGTTTATACATATACATTTGCTTATTTTATAAATAATCAATGAAAGGACAAACCAGAAGTTAAAAATAAAACGTTAGCAATAGGACAAAGGGGAAAGCAAGTTGAGAGGAAGGAATATAAGCTAAACTTTCTCAAATATTTCTCGATTTAAGTTCCATGGCTATAAAACAAAAATAAAACAAACTCTTAAAAAATAAAAAGCAATTTCTAAAATGAAAATGAAATAAAACAAACCAACCTAATGGTATTGGCTGGTGGCTTCACCACACAGAGAGAAATTATTTTAAGTGACTTTAAAACACAATGGTTTGACTGGACTGTATATCCTGAATGGGATACATTATAAGAAAAAAACTGTTCCAGTAACAATAGCAGTATTATGTTCCTCACTTAAACGCACACACACATATCTATATGATTAATCACATGTACACATATGCATGCACATGATTAAAATTAAAACATAACTACTGGAGACCTAACATACAACATGACGGCCATAGTTAATAACAATGTATTATACTCCTGAAATTTGCTGAGAGTACATGTCAAGTGTTTTCACCACAAAGAAAGAAAAAAGGTGACTATGTGAAGTGATGGATGTGTTAATTAGCTTGATCGAGGTAATCATTTCACAATATAAACCTGTACATATATCAAAACATCGCATTGTACTTTAAATAGATGCAATTTTTATTTGGTACCTCAATAAAGCTGGAAAAGTTTCAGTCAAATAGGTAATTATACTAACACTATTAGGAAACAGGATTTTTCAGCATAGAAGCTTTTAAAGAGATTCAAATGTAAAATCAAAGACATTAAGTAAAATTCTTGCAACTGTAAATATAAGTGGGTAATAGCAGCATAAACTGGTTTGTTTTCTCTCAAGAACCAAGCTTTTTTTTTTTTTTTTTTTTTAATCTCTGTCCACTGAAAACGCCAAAAGACAAAATCCAGCCCTGTGTAACTGGGTGATCCAGCACCTAGACCACCCTCCATAGACGCCACTTTCCTCTGAGAAGAGCCAGGGCTCTTGGGAGGAACAGCAGATCCCAAGGTCTTGGGTAGGGACGGTACAGGGTGAATTAGGAGCATCCTGTTGTGCCAGAAACCAAGAAAGCTGTGAGATTCCAGGTAATACATGTAGAAAGAGTGGTAGTTTAGACAATTTTCCACTTTCCAACTATTCTCTGCACTTTTGTGTATGTTTGCAATTTTCCATAATAAAGTAGTGCACATGTGAGCATGTACACACACACACACACACACACACACACACACACACACACACACACACACACACACGGAAAAAGGCACAAAGACATTCACTTACCCAAGGTCACACAGCCAGTAAGTGATAGTTCTGTTAACGACTATGAAAAGTAGAGAGATGTTAAAATTATGAAAAATATGAAAAAAGAGATTAGGTTTTATCTTTTTTTTTTAATCTCCAGGTCTTAGCAGGGTATTTGGCACCCAGTTACCCAATAAACCTTGCTGCATGAAATATTTTTAATTACTTACGCCCTGTCTTGCTCCAAAAAGGATTCAGAATCAAATGCGTGAATAATGTCAATATGCAGAGCATTATTATGAAATTAGAATCTTTATTTAGATATGATAACCATATTTTGGTTTCATATTCATGTAATCCATCTTGAAAAAACAAATTTCATTATTCCATTCTTTTAACATTAGCATTCGATAATGTAATACTGCTTCCACTATTTATTCAGTTTTTGAATATACTTGGATTTAATAATTTATTTAGGAAAGTGATTTGCTGAATAAAATATAGAGCTCTGATGGGGAAAACTATAGCGGTCAATGGGTATTATGTTACTTTATGTAGTCATTTGTTCCACAAACTCTGTTGAGCACCTACTGTTTGCCAGGGGTCCTGATGTTTGTATACAAAACCAGAGTTGCAGTTAACGAAAGTGCAATATGTAAGTTAATCCATTTCTTTAAGATTCTCTTTCTCCTAACCTAAACTTAATATGAAATCCTATCTGTTCTGTCCTGAATCCATAGCCCCATCATCAAAGGACCATACCGAGAGTCACCTCCTACAGGAAGCCTGCCCTGACTATTTTGGCCTATTTCCATTTTTAAACCTAGCTCACAAATGCCTTATATTAGTTTCGTTCCCCATCGCCTACCATGTGAATTCTTTGTCACCCCACTTAGGTCCATGAAGATAGAGAGTATCTTTTATGTTTTTATTTTCTTCACTGCCTAGGCTAACACCTTGCATATGGCAGAACCTCTGAGCACAGTGATAAATTCATAGGTTACTGATTAAATTAAATGCAGTAACATGAAACTTGCCAAGAATGCTACTAAGAGTAGTAATAGCTAATGTTTATTGAGAGTTTACAATTTCTCACGGTTTCTTAATTTATTTAATTTTTCCAACAACTTGAGTTTGGTACAATTATTGCCTATTTTACAGATCAGGAAACTAAGTTTCAGAGAATAAACAGAAGGTCTGGTATTGGAACCTAGGCCAATGGAATCCTCAAAATTCCTCTTTACAATTATATTATACTATTCTATTTTTGTCAAAGTGAGAATATAATTGAACATATCAGAAAGCTCTCTACCTATTGCTGGTACCGTAATCCTTGGACATGAACTCTAGGACAAACTCTATTCCAGTATCTTTTTATTTTTAAACTATTATTATCATATTTTTGTGATGACTTCTGGGCACTGGGGACAGAAAACAAACCTAGTGTTTCAACAGTGTATTAGTGCATTTCTGTTGCTTATACAGATCAAGTGAAAATTTAGTAGGCTTCCTATCTATTTGACTTACAGGAACACCATGAGTAACTAACCAACGCCATAGATTTACACCAGTAAGACTATTCTGATGCTGCTTTGCCTCTACTGTTCATTATGGTAACTATGCCCACCTTGCCTATTTTGGTTGAGTGCCACCACTTAGCCCCTGCCACCCCAGGATCCAATTAGTCCCATTGCATTTAAGTGTTCCAGTTGCCTAACTGTGGTTCCCCCTGTAAGATCTGATCTACAGAGAAGAGCAATCACAGAGCTCTTCAGGGATGCTGGGGCTCCCCTCATAAATCTATTTTTCAAGGTATTGGTATAAGGTATGTCTTCTGGAGCCTCCCAGGGTGGACGAGTAGGTTTTAAGTGACAAATCCACTCTAGCATTCCATTCTCCCTAAGCCTTTGAATCCCTTCCTCTACAGCTAACCAAGGGAGATCAGGCATCTCTAACTCACTCACAATAGGCCATCTTTTGATCCGTATTTTAGCCAGCCAACCAAACAAACTATTAGCACCTTTCTTACTTCCTGAGCTACAACATTAAATGCAGAATCTCTGCTTAGTGGGCTCATATCAATAAATTCGGCCTGATCCAATTTTATTTTATGTTCCTTCCACCATTATCTCACACCCTTAATATCCATCCCATATCCTCCTGCTTTCTGCTTGTATGAAGTAGAAAACTCATGAAGTTCTCTTGGAGTGTAAAACACCTCCTCATGGGTCACACTTAGTACCTCACCATTAGGAGCCTGCCGGGCCTTGAGTCTAGTTATATATAGGTCTAGAATCAAAGGTGGTTGGTGGGGGTGGGTCCTGAGGAGAACCAGCATTGTCTTGCTCAGTTTCTGCCTCAGGGGAAACCATTACTGTGTCCTTAAGCAATGCAGAGTAAATCCCCTCAGACAGAGGTGGAAAACCATTGGCTCTGAGGACAGCGGTGGGGAGTTCTTTGCTGGCAAAGAAGACTCAATGCAGTTTAGGGGTTCCATGTCCCTAGTTTCACCAGGGTTTTTCTTCAAGGAGACCCACCCCCACACCAGCATGCAGAGGACTTCACACATGGAGTTAAGGTACATGATTCGCTAGCTTTGAGATTTAATGCCTGCCCCGCTGGGTTTCAGATTTGTTTAGGAACTGTTACCCCTTTCTTTTGGTCTATTTATCCCTTTTTGAATGGGAATATGTACCCTATGTTTGTCCCACCATTGTACCTTGAAAGTAGATAACTTGTTTTGATTTCACAGGTGGGACTTGGGACCTTTTGAGTTAAAATGAGTTAAGACTTTGGGGATGAAATGAAAGTATTTGTATGTGGAAAGAACATGAGTTTTAGGGAGAAGAATACTGTGGATTTAATGTACCCCAACCCAAACTCATTGAAATTTAAATTGTGTCCCCCAAAGTTCCATGTATTGGAAACTTGGCCCCCACTGAGACAGTGTTGAGAGGGTAAGAAATTCTATTAAGGTAATTAAAAGGTGGGGCCCTGGGGAGGTGATTAGATTGTAGGACCATACCATAGTGAATGATTAATAATGGTGGTCTTGGGCGTGTTCTGAGGGTTTTAAGAGGAGAGTGCACAAGGAGCTCTCTCTCTGCTCTGCCATTTTCTGCCATGTGAAACCCCGGCATTGCTGCAAATCCACCACCAAGAAGATCCTCAGCAGATGTGTTCCCAGACTCTGGACTTCCTAGTCTCTGAAACTGTAAGCAATAAATTTCATTTTCTTATAAATCACCCAGTTCCAGGTATTGTGTTATAAGCAAAAGAAATGGACTAATACAAAGATCCAGCATCTTTTTAAATGAAAAGGTTGAGATACAGTGCTGGAAGGGATACACAGACACTCCTAAGGACTGCTTTTTGGTTACATATTGAATACTCAAGAGGAAAGTTAAGAAATTCCTTTCTCTGTACAGTTTCAAAGTAGGCCCACACCTGTTCTTCTAAAGTTTTACTGGAACACATTCGCACTCATTTGGTTACCTATTATCCATGGCAACTTTTGTGCCAGAGTAGCCATATTGAGTACTTGAAACCCAGACTGTCTGGTTCCCAAAGCAAAAACTATTACTATCTGGCTGTTTATTGAACAAGTCTGTGGTTTCTGGATTAGATGAATGACTAAGATTTCTAACAGGTTACAGATTGTATGCTTGTATTTATAGGACCCAGATTTAAAGGGAAAGTGATCATTACCCACTTAATTTCATCTGCATGGGCAGGCAAGCCAAACAGCACAACCCGCAGTGTTAGGAATCCTGCCTTGGTATTGAAACATAATATACACTCAAAGATTTCTTGATGCACAAGGAAGAAGATAGAAAAGAAGGAGATAAGAGGAGAGAAATTTCCATTAAAAAGTTAAAAATTTTGGTGGGCTTTGTCTTTTTAAAATTTTACTAATAACTAGTACTAGAATGTAGTAAAGTGACCTATGACCTGATAGACAATTCTTTCCCTAGGAATCCAGCCTATAAAAGTATGCAGGGGTGTGAAGATGGGCCAGAATGTTGGTTATGGTATTTTTTATAATAATAGTAAAAACTTGGTGACATATAAAGGGGATGCATGCAATCAATTGGTATCTAAAAAGAAATATCTAGATCTGACCTAGAAAAATGCCGTAACATATTTATTAAATATATTTGAGACAAAACAAGCTGAACAATAATGAATATGATAGTCCTATTTAAAATCAGAGAAAGAAACAAAACAAAAATAAACTGAATGTGTGTCCATGGAAAAAGGTATGAAAAAACATACCCTTAACTATTAGTAGTGATTATTTCCAGAAAGTGTGCTATGGGTGAGGGTGAGGTGTTTTAGGATGGTGTAAGAATTTTTAACAAGCAAGTTTCCTTCCTAGCTGGAGCTTGTACCAAGATTTAATGCACAGGAACATTTTTCTATTTCACTTTCTTTCCTCCTTCTGTGAGTGCACCTAACTCAAGGGGCTTAAATAGTGATTTGGGCCCTGCTGAAATGCAATGTGATCTTTCAGATCCACCATCGAGGGCTGGGCATGAGCAATAGCCAGTACCAAGGTGCTTAACAGCCTAAGAGCTCTGCATAAGCACGGGAGAAATGAAAACATGTAGTAATTGGCTCAAATGTGTTTTGGGAAAGGTATGCAGATTATGTAATCTTACAGCAGGATGTAGGTTGCTTTTGTGTTTAATTGGTATCATTTTAAGTAAAAAATGGATTCGATGTAGAGTATAATTCAAAAAAAGAAAATAAATATTTGTGAATTAGTGATGACTATGATTATTCCTCTTCTTTAAAGAATATGTATGGTTGAGCCACAATTAACTAGATTAATGTAATCATTGGGAGTATATTGATTTTGGTATATAATATCCAAGAGGCTAATATGATGTATACAATGATATTTATATCAATATATATGTGTACACACACACACGATTTACATATATATGTATATATCATATAAACATATATATTATCATATATAAATATACCATATATACATACATATACATATATGATTTCCTTTGAACTTCACAACAACCTGAGGTAGGCTTAATTATCTTCTATTTGATGGGTAGAGAACTGTTAGCCCAAATTCACAGAACCAAGTAAGCAGCAGAATTTGGATTTGAATTGAGTTAGTCTAGCCCTAGAGCCCATTCTTAACCCCTGGGGGCAGAATAATGCCCTCAGAAGGTGTCTATGTCCTAATATCTGGAAACTGAATATGTTGTGCATAACAAGACAAGGAGGTATTACGGTCGCAGATAAAATTAGGCTTTTAATCAGCTGCCCTTGAGGTGGGGAGATTATCCTGGGGTTTTCAGGTGTCCCAACATAATTACAAGGGTGTTATCAGTGAAAGACAGTGGCAGGAGATTCAAAGTGAGAGTGATACAATGTGAGAAAGACTCAACTGGCCATTACTGACTTTGAAGATGGAAGGAGGTCTTGAACCAAGGAATGCAGGCAGACTCTAGAAGCTAGAAAATGCAAGGAAATGGATTCCACAGCTTTTTATTAATGTAGCCCTGCCAACACCTTGATTTTAGCTTAGTTACAGCAGCAGTAGGAAACAAATACAACCCCTATACAAACCTCACCCTACTAGTTAACTTTGTTCAGCCATAAACTTCATTTCATAGCAGTCAGTTGCCTCTTTAGCCTCAGTCAGTCATTTTTTCCAAGAAGCATACTTGACTCTGAAATGAGTAGACTGACTCATTTTTCCCCATGCCAACAGATGGGAGGGATGTAACCCCCTCCTACCAATCACAGTGGCTCACTGAGCAATAGGGGGAGAAGCTCACCCTCCCAAGGCCAGTATCAAAATTGGTGTGAGCACTTAGAAAAGATGAAATAGCACACATGCGCATCATGGCGCACATTCCATACCCCCACAAGGTGTGCTCGCTCTTCCCTGTCCAAAAAATCAAAAGAGAGATAAAAGTCAATCCAAACCATGATCTTGCCCTCTGAATTTAACCTTTGGGGAATGACACAGCAACAATTTGACTTTATTTATGAGTTCAGTAGAATACAAAACGGCAAGTTAGAGTAAAAAGTCACTCCTGTTGACTAATGAGCTAGGAGTAGAACATTTCTGAATTTGAAGAACGTTAAGTGGTAGTTTTCATGTTAAGCTAGAGAATGGAATAAGAGGAGTTTCTAAAATAAGGTAAAGGTCTACGGAATTATTTATTCAAAGTCCTGGTCATGAATTAGAAAGAATTGCTCAGGATTGGTTTTTAGGTGTCTAAGACTGTTGATCAGTGATGACTGTAGCCTTCCAGGAACTCAGCCTGGCTCTTAGCTTCTCTCCATCGATACTGCCACCATCCTGGTTCAAGCCAAAGTCACCTTTTGTCTGGCAAAAGAAGCCTCTTTACTGGCCTCTGGTTTCTATTCTCCTTACCCCAGACCCTTCCTTATTGATAATCTATTTTAACACTGCCAGAGCAGCAAGGTAATCTCAAAATGCAAATCAGGTTACATCATCCTTTGGCCAACCATCTGTGTATGCTTTCTTTTTCCACTTAGGATAAAGCCTGACTCTCCTCCTATGGCTTATAAGGCCCTATTCAGTCTTATCCTTGCCTACTTTCTTTCAAAATTTTATTTGACAGAATACATTAAGAAAAATAGACAAAAAAGTACAATCAAAGACCAGTGCAACATACTACAAACCCAGATTTGACAAACATTAGCATTGTGCCATGACTGCTTCAGATTTTACAACATAGTAGCTTTGAGTTATAATCACATACCTAAAAATTTATCCATTTGAAGTAGACAACTCAATGTTTTTTAGTATATTCAAAGAGTTGTGCAATGATCAGCAAATCAATTTTAGAAAATTTTCATCCCTGCAAAAAGAAACCCACTAGCTGTCACTTCTCACTTTTCCCCAACCCACTCCCCATGACTCCCAGCCTCTAGAAAATTACTAATCTGACTCCTGCCTCTATAGATTTGCCTATTTTAGACTTTCACATAAATGGAATTATGCAACAAGTCTTTTGTGACTGGTTTCTTTTGCTTAATATAATGTTTTTAAGGCTCATCCATGCTGTAGCATATATCAGTACTTCACTCCTTTTTATGAATAATATTCCATTGTATGACAGACTCTGTTTTCTTTATGCATTCATCAATTGATAGACATTTGAGTTGTTTTCATTTTTTGTCTATTATGATTAATGCTGCTATGAACATTTGTTGACAAGTTTTTGTGTGGACATCTGTTTTTATTTCCCTGTATGTAGAATTTGCAGGGTCATATGTTAACTTTATTTTTACCTTTTTCAGGAACTTCTTGACTGGTTTACAATGAGGCTGTATGATTTTACATTCCTACCAGCAGTGTATTAGGACTCTAATTTCTTCAAATCCTTGCCAATACTCATTATTTTCTGCCTTTTTGAGTCTAGCCATCCTAGTGAACGTGAAGTGGTATTTCATTGTGGTTTTGATTTGCATTCCCCTGATGGCTGATAATGTTGAGCATCTTTTCATGTGCTTATTGGTCATTTGTATATCGTTTTTGGAAAAGTGTCCATTCAGATCTTTTACCTATTTTTATATTAGATTATTTGTCCTTTTATTATTGAGTTGTAAGTGTTCTTTATATATTATAGATACTAGTCCCTTATCAGATATGATTTTATCCAATTTCTCCCATTGTGTGGGTTGTCTTTTTACCTTTTTAGTGATATACTTTAAAGCACAGAAGTTATTAATTTTTATGAAGTTCAGTTTTGTTTGGTTTTTTGTTAGCTTATACTTTTGGTCTCATATTTAAGAAGGTTTTGCTAATCCAAATTCATGAAAATTTACTCATATTTTTTTCTAAGAATTTTATAATTTTATTCCTTACAATAGGTCCATGATCCATGATCCATTTTTAGTTAAGTTTTGTGTATGGTTAGAATAAGTGAATATGCAATTGTCCAAGCCCCATTTACTGAAAAGACTATTATTTGCCTATTTATTTGTGTTGACACACTTGTTAAAAATCAATTGGCCATAAATATCAGAGTTTATACTGGTATCATTCTGTCTTGATTAAAGTAGCTTTGTAGTAAGTTTTCAAATTGGAGTCTAAGTCCTTCATTTTTGTCCTTTTTCTACGTTGTTTTGGCTATTCTATGTCCTTTGAATTTCCACATAACTTTTAGGATCAACATTTCAATTTCCACAAAGAAGCCAGCTGGGATTCTTACATAGATTGCATTGAATCTGTGGATCAATTTGGGGAGTACTACCATCTTAGCAATATCATGTCTTCCAATCGACAAACATGAGATTTCTTTCCACTTTGGGGGGGCTTTAATTTCTTATGACAATGTAGTGTACTTTTCACAGTGTAACTATTGCACTTCTTTCATTAAATTTATTTCTAAGTATTTTATTCTTTTTGATGCCATTGTAAGTGGAATTGTTTTCTTCATTTCCTACTTGAATTTTTCATTGTTAGTGTATAGAAATATAATTAATTTTTATAGATTGATTCTATATCCTGAAACCTTGAAGAACGCATTTAGTAGTTTGAAATAGTTCTTTGGTGGATTCCTTAGGATGATTGCTCTACAAGATTACATTATCTATCAGTAGAGATGATTTTACTTCCTTTCCAACGTGGATGCCTTTTATCTTATTTTATTGCCTAATTGCCCTAGTGAGCATGCAGTGCAATGCTGAATAGAAGTGGCAAGGGTGCACAACCTTGTTTCATTCCTGATTTTGAGGGCAAGGCACTATCTTTCACCATTATTATCACATTAGCTGTGGGTTTTTCTTAGATGCCCTTTATAAGGTTGGGAAATCTACTTTTATTTCTTGTTTGTTGAGTGTTTTTATCATAAAGAGATGGAGATTTATTTATTTTTTAACTTGGACCACACTGGATTTCTCTAACTTTCTCAAATACTCTATAAACTTTTTCCCAATACGTATTCTTTGAACATATTGTTTTCTTCATCAGAAATTCTTTCCTACTCCTAATGTGGCCTATTCATA